>NW_026521895.1:672500-3072500 GCF_021234435.1 Artibeus jamaicensis
CTTCCAGGACCATATCCCAGGCCGCCTGCCTGATTTAGCGCCTAAATCTGCTTTGCCTGAAAGACAGGCTCAAGGAATACGCTACGCTCTTCCCTGGGGAGCAAGGCGGGTCATCAAACAAGAGTTGAAACTCACAGTTATCAACAACCACACCTAAAACAAAAGCAAATTAAGAGGACAGCTAGATCAGGAGCAGAACCATAGAAATGAAGATCACGTGGAGGGTTAGCAACAGGGGAGTGGGAGGAGGAGAAGGGGGGAGAAGGTACAGAAAATAAGTAGCATAGACAGTAGATAGAAAATAGATAGGGAGGAGGGCAAGAATAGTAGGGGAAATACAGAATCTAAAGAACTTGAGACACGTGCTCATGAACTAAACGTGTGCAGGGTGGAGGAGAACGAAGGGGGGGGAATAGAACAAATGTAATGGCATAATCAATAAAATAAAAAATATATTTAAAGTAAAAAAAAAAGAGTTGCATTGGTAAAAATTGGCAGTTTGCAAATACAATAAGCAGTAAGACAACATAGTGGAAGGAAGGCCCATGCCTCAGTTTATATTTCACCACTGAATTCCTCAGAGGACCTGGTCAAGCCAGGCCCCACTTCTGCTGCTCTTTTCAAATTGCCTATTTAGCAGCTGATTTGGGAGATCATGTGAAAGGGCAAATTTTAAAAGGATAATTATGAAAATGAACAGGAAAAGCTATTTTTACAATTTTTATTGAGTTTATGGGGGTGACACTGGTTAATAAAATTACACGGGTTTCAGGTGTACAGTTCTACAAAACACGATCTGTGCACTGTACTGTGCGTTCCCCACCCCAGGTCAAGTCTCCTTCCACCACCATCTATCCCCCCTTGACCCTCCTCCCCCACTTGCCCCTCTTGCTTCCATGGTGGCTTGTGGAAGACTGTGTTGTGGCAGCACAATTTAGTCTGGGACAGATGGACACTGACCCTGTGGTACCTGAACTTGGGAAGAGAAGTTTATGTTTTTGAATAGGAAAAAAGGGGAGAATATGTAACTTCTGACCTTAAATCTGCCATCATGTCTTCGGTGCGAACTCCATCCTAGGAGCCAGGTTATGGACACTACCAGCAGGTCCTTACAGTTTCAGGTAGGGCTAAGTCAATCAAACTTTCTTTAAAAAAACACCTAGACAACGTTTTTTCCCCTGATTGTTTTTACACTTGGAAGTATCAGTGATCATGAATATAAAGCAGAACTAATAGCTCCTAAAAGTAGGACAATTCCTGATATTTTATATTTGTCTCTTGCTTACATCTCTTGAGATTGGCCATGCCAATGATGAGTACATATATTTATCCACTTTTGCTGATTTCTTGATGCACTGAGCTTTTCTCTTATACTATTTGCTACTGAGGACAAATGGGTTTAAAGGGGTTGTTTTTAAACCTATAATGGTAATAGTTGCCAGTGTTTTAAAAGTCTCACTCTGAGAGGGTTTTCCCTAAAGAGTGGCCTAGGGAACAAGGCTCTGGGAAGACTTCGGCGTATTAACCTTTATGATGTATTACATCAGATGGGCCTTGGACACAGGTCTGAGTAGAACAAAACCAAGGTTAAATGGTACAGGGCCTTTTCTAGGTCAAATAACTTCTGAGGAATTTATCAAATATAACTTTCAGAGTGTCACTGGTGAAGTGAAAAATAATACTAGAAGTCATTGTATTCCCTGCTCGAGATTTAGGACAGTTACATTACTTTAAAATATATCTGTGTTCATGGCTGTCAGAAGAAATCCTAACAAAATCCACACATTTGCCACATCCATTACCACTGTAAAGAATTGCTTTGAAATGCTTGCTCTAACACTTACACAGCTTCGACTTCCTCATTTGAAGCTGGACACTTCTAGTGCTGGTTGAAAGTCTTCACTCAAGGACCCAAGCAATGGGGCAGCACCTACCAGCTGCAAAGTTCTCTCTGAAAAGTGGTTAAGTGCCAACAGCTTCGGAACATTTAGTGTTTCCCATGTCTGGTATGTATACAGTGTACACTACATAGTCAAAATTTAATATCACAGCTGGTGACACTATCTTCTACATTGTTCAGATGAGGAAACTAAGAGGGGAGAGAGAGCAAGCTTTCCCCCAACATCACACAGAAGGCAGGTGGAAGGCTGGGTTCCAGCCCAGCCCCTTGCTGACTCTACGGCGTCCCCCTCACAGAGTCACGTTTGGGGGAAGCAGGTGGGGGACTGGCAGCCCATTATGTCTGCTTAACCAGATGCATAAAACAACTCTATTTTGTCTTCAGTATGAATTTAACACGAAAAAGGAAAATTACCAAAACATATAAGAAGGAAATGTTTTGTTAGACTACATACAGTCACTAGTGTTTTGTGCACTGAAAGTCTCACACTTTTCACTGGGAAGTCTGTGATAGGCCACACGCCAACACAGGATCAAAACTGTCAAAGTCAGTTTCGTCATCTCCAGTCCTCCCCTTTATAAACACACACCTTCCTTTCACAAAAGCGACCAGCCCTACAGGAACTCACAGAGAGGGGGAAATCTCTTCCTAAGAGACTCGTGCATGACAAAAACAGTCTATGATTTGAGGTAAGGCCCAGCTTGTTGCTGGTATTTTGCCCTTTAGGCACTTGGGTAGCAGGTGGTGTTTCACAAACCATCACATTTAGCACAACTTCTTGGTTCCTGGTTGTGTTTCTTTATGCTTTGAAATCACCCTCTTTAAAAAAAAATACGATGATAAAGACACGATCATCTTGTTTTGTGCTTAATAACTAGATGGATAAAAACCGTAGCTACTCATGGGTGCAAAAGTGAAGAAGAAAAACGGCAAACAAAAGAGGTAAGTCATTTGTTGTAAGAACCTACAAATAAATTAAACCTTGCCTAAGATGTATTGATTTTACGTGGCCTTGCCTGTAGAATAATGTCAGGGGTTCCTGACAATCCATTACATTCAATAGGCAAATCTCCTTATAATTTTTTTCTGCTTCCTGAACAATGTATAATCTATTTTTCACTTGATGAAAAAGCTGTGCCTTGTAAGCTGGAGAATTCTTTAAAGTAGTGAACAATGATGACACTTTGCATGTGGAAAAGTTTCTTCTGGTCACTTTTTCAGCATCATATATGTTAGTTATAGAACTATGTTATAACTATGTTATATGTTATATAACTTTGTTATAACATATAACATATAACTAATGCTTTTTTAGCATCATCACGATTAGTTATAACTGACACTACAAATGGGTTAAATCTAAACTCATGTATATTTTCTAAAGATACTAGTTGAGTCCAGCAAACTGAGTGATTATTGGGTCATCTCTTTGTAAAGTTAGACATGGCTTGCTCGAATGCATGTTTTGTATTATTTTATGAGAGATTTCAATATTGAAGACAGCTTCAAAGTTAATTATAGATTCGACTAATTTTCAAGGACAAAGATTCACTTCTCAATATTTTTGGATCATTATAATTAACTCATTTTTTTTTTACTGCTAGTACAAGAAGTGACCCCACAGAAAACATTTTAATAACAGTGTATTTTACCATTACTTAGAGAGATGCTTTTCTCAAGCCTGTAATAAAAACAAAATTTTTTTACATGGAAAAAATAAAATGTCTCTGTCTACACTCATGCTGAAGGAAAGCAAAGATGGATGTAATAGTTCCAACAGAAGAATAAGTAGACGTATCTTTCTAATCTTTAAACCTACAGCTACTCAGTGTGCATGCGTGCCTGCGTTCTCCACGCATGTTCTCCTCCCACTGATAACCTGGTAGCAGGAGGGAAATGAAGATGCTGGCGGATTCCTAACTGATGAGAGGATTTTCATTTCTGGTGTTTAACAGTGGTGTCTGGTTTTGAAGTTGGTAACTGAGGGGCCTGGTGTGCTAGGCCATGTGATTCTGAACTTCCCGACTGCGTGGCTCTGAGGAGGGCTGTTTAATCTGCGGGAGTGTCGGAGGCTGCCTCTAACAGCCAGCCTGCCGCGGTGCACAGCGAAACAGGCCACGCTTTATGGTCTCTCGGTGGTGGCTACTGGAGCCTTTAGATTTGACCTAGACTTCCTTACAAACTCTCCCAGGCTCACAAATGCCCTTAAAGTCGGAGATTAGATGACAGGGTAACCGCAGCTTTGGAAAGGTCCTCATAGGCCACTGGTGAGCCGTGTGTGTAACGGGAAACTACAGCTTAAGTAGTGCAGCCCACACCGTGGGAAACCTTTCATCCTAGAAAGCAAGCTGTTATGTTGTACAAACCTTCTCATTTGTGTTCAGAAAAATCTAGACACTTCAGGCAGGCAAATAATGCAGATGCTAGAGCAAACTTGTGGTGCTGAAACTGAGCGTATGGTCCTTCATAACAGTATTCATTCCCCCATTCTGTAAGCATCCAGGGAGCACGTATTATGGGCGGACACCGGGAGAGCCGTGGAATAAAATATCACTGGGGGGTGCCTGCTGTGGTTGTAGTCCAGGGGTTTCCCGTCCATGAGAAGAAACATGGAAACGTAGTTACAATGCAGTGGGAGACATGCCAGGAGAGACGTATGCACAGGGGGTAGTGGCTGGAGGAATCAGCCAGTGCTCCTAGGGGAGGAGGGAGAGTTGCACAGAGAAGACGGTGTCGAAGGATTGGAAGGAGCTGTCCCAGCTGGCTGAGGGGGTGTGTGGGTGTGGTGACAGAGAGGCTAGAACCAGACAGATCCTGGGTGGGAGCATGTCTGGGAGGGACGGTGGCAGTTGGATGTCTCATACAGGCTGTTGAATATGGGCTATGTGGCTACATCTGATATTAGGGGATGCTGGTGCTGTCAAACAGTTAAAGCAAGGAAAGATCTGATTAAACTTTTAAATTGGGGCTGAGAGAGCCCAGGGAAGGGAACACCAGCTGGGAGGTCACCGCACCACCCAGGGCGAGACTCTGTTCTGGAGCCTGCGAGTCTGCGGCCTCTGCTCCTCCCTGGCTCCTTCCCGGGGGTCCACAAGCCAACCCGAGGTGTTCATATCTTGCAAAGACACTTCTCCTCCAGTCTGTAATCCTCCTTGTCTTTCTCCTTCTCTCTTCCTTTTTTTCCTTTCAGTTAAGCTTATTGAAAAAGTAATCTAAGCTCCCCATCTCCACTTCCTCCCACCCTGTTCCATCAGCAACCCTCTGTAAACGGGCCTCCATCTGGCCCACTCTGAAACTGCTCTAGTCACATCTTTAATGACCTGTTCATTGTCCGAGCTGATGGGCATGTCACAGGCTCTTCCTTCCTGGCCTCTGAGGCATTTCGCTTTACTGACCAGTCATCCTTCTCAAAACACCACCTTTGCCTTACCCAGCACCTTTTGATCGCCCTGTTCACATTTTTAAAGTTTTGCATGTCTTCCCCTTTCTCCACCAGCTCCATAACTGTTCTCACACAGCATTTTTCCTAAACCAATGCTTTGCAAACTTAAGCACACATCAGGATCCTTTGGAGCACACACTGGGGCCCAACCCCAGAGATTCTGGCTCAATAAGTTGGGGTGGGGCCCAAGAATCTGCATTTGGAGAAACAACTTCCAGGTGATGCTGATGCTGCTTGCCTGGGACGCACTTGCAGACCCAGAGCCTCAAACAATCTTTTCTGTGCCACACGGATGACTCACTGCCATGGAGGGTCCACCCCCTCAGACCCACAGATCCCTTTTGTACATTTCTATCGCGGTCACCCCGAGGCCTCCGAAATGGAATCTGTCCAAAGTGCAGTGAATCAAAGCTCCCTTGCTTTTTCCTCTCCACACCACCAAATCTGTTCCTCCTCCTGCACACACTCACTTGGAGGGAGGCATCTCCCTCTTACTTGGCCTCCCCATGTCACATGCTCCCAGGAAACACAGCCTTCAGAATTCTCTGGTTCACACACCGCCCTCTGTGCCCACCGTCATTGCCCACGCCTAGGCCCTCACAGAACTTCTTATCTCCAGGGACAGCAAGTTCGATCCTTTTGTCTGAATTCCATCCTTAAGGTAAGTTGCTCCCCAGTGCCCACAGCCAGTGCCCTTATCAGATGCGTTTTGTATGTGTAGGGTCTTGGTATGGCTGCTACAACAAATCACCACAGACTGTTACATAAACCCAGGTGGCTTATACAATAAACATTTGTTTCTCAATCTGGAGGTTGGGAAATCTGAGGTCAAGGTGCCAGCAGATTCAGTGGCTGGTGAAACTGGTTTGCAGATAGCTGCCTCCTTGCCGTATCCTCACATGCAGAGAGATGATCTCTCTCACATCTCTTCTTACAGGGCATTCACGCCATTCACTACGGCTCTACGCTCGTGTCCTAGTCACCTCCCAAAAGCCCTGCCTCCAAATATATCACGCTGGGGATTAAGGCTTCAATATATGAATTTGGGGAGGGCCACACATACTCAGCCCATAGCATGCTCTGTTGACATTTTAGAAACACCATGTATTTAATGTTAGTACCCAACTACTTAGTAATGTGCATAGCACCCCCCAAAAAACACAATGTTTTCTTATTTTGGCCTGACTTACTAGTTTTTTGGTAAGAATAAACTGCTTCTGAAATCTCAGGCCCCATTACATTCCTTTAAATTCTCTGGCAACTAAGCTGGCTTGAATAAGACTGGGGATGATACACTTTTCTCTCTGGATGAGCTTGGTTATGTTACTGACCAATAATTCTAGGTGCTCTTATTCCAGTGACTGTGATGGTTGGCAATGGATTTCTTTGAAATAAGTTTGTGTTCCAGACGTTAAGCTAAATATTCTTCAGTCAGCGTGAGCTGTCAAGAAGGAATGACAGAGGCTTGGGCTCAGCTCTGGCTTGGGTACAAGCTGTCCAAACTCCATGGACTCAAGATCTTTCCCTATAAAAGGAGATACTCAGCTTACCTAGGTCATCTCTGTAGGGCAGTTTTTAGCCTACTATTTAGGATATCAACAGTAATTTCAACCCAGGACAAAGAAATACCTTCAAGTATGAGTGGGTAAAAGAAAAAGGTACTTCCGTCTGAACAAATGCACGCAAAGTCAAGCCTCTGAGGAATGTGGGGAATGTGGGGGTTAAAGCAGAGCCCCTTATGCATTAGGCACTGGACTTGGATCCTTGATCCATGGAGAGGCCCAAACCACAGACTCTATGGAAATGATGGTAAACAGAGCCTAGTCCTAGGAGGCGGGGTTGCCAGTCTCCCAGAGACAGCGGAGTTTGCTGAAGTGAAACTGATATGAGGGTTACTACCATTTCCTAGACACGCAGTAGTCCCCCCTTAGCCATGGTTTCACTTCCTGTGGTTTCCATTACTCGAGGTCTACCTCTGTACAAAAACATTAAATGGAAAATTCCAGAAGTAAACAACATAAGTACTAAATTGTGTGCTGTTCTGAAGTAGCATGATAGAATCTCTCACTGTGCTGCTCCCTCCTGCCTGGGACCTGCATCCATCATGTCCACTCTGTATACACTACCCACCCACCAGCCACTTAGCAGCCACGTCAGTGATCAGATCAACTGTCAGGGCACCGCGGTGCTTGTGTTCAAGTAACCCTAATAGCAGCCCAAGGCTGTGTCACAATGCCTACGGCACTCACCTCATGCCATCTCATTTTGCAAGCATGTGTCACCTCACATCCTCCCAAGGAGAAGAAGGGTGAGCACAGGATAATAAGATATTTTGAAAGAGACCACATTCACATAACTTTATGTAGTATATTGCTATCATTGTTCTTTTTTAGTATTATTGTTAATCTCTTTTTTTTTTTTTTTTTTTATTTGGTTACTTTTCAAGTACATTTTTTTTTCCTCTTCCCCCCCCCCCCCGCCCGGTCTCCCCCCCTGCCTCCCGTTCCCCCCCCCCCCCCCAGTCCTCATCTCTGTGTCATTCATACTTGTTCCTCAAACTCCCTCCCCCTTTTTCCCCTTAAGTTCCCTTCCCTCTCCCCTCTGGTCGCTGCCCACTTGTTCTCTATTTCAGCGTCTTTGTTTTTATTCTGTTTGCTTGTTTGTTTTATTCTTTAGCTTCCTGTCAAAGGTGAGATCATATGGTATTTGTCCTTCAATGCCTGGCCTATTTCACTCAGCATAATGCTTTCCAGTTCCATCCATGTTGTTGCAAAAGGTAGTAGCTCCTTCTTTTGTGCCTAATTTATAAATTAAACTTTATAGTGTACAGGAAAAACACAGTATATAGAATTCTGCACTATCCGTGGTTTGAGGCATCCACTGTGGGTCGTGGGTAAGGAGGAGCTACTGCATGTTTGGGCTTTACAGCAATTCACATTTTGACATATATCTTCTAGTGCTTCTTAATTTTTTTTGTTTCTAATGCAGTACATCAACATTGAAAAAATAGAGTCTTAAGACCACCTGTATTAAAACACAGTATCAAAATGCACATTCCCAGGTTCTAATACAGATCCCCTGAATCACGAGTTCCCCAGATGATTCTTATGAATATCAAACTTTGAGAACCACTGCTGAGTGAAAATGACTCGCTCAAGTATGGCCGAAGGTGACATACTGAAATCCGCATGGCCTTGGCTGAAGCCTAGGAGGTCACCACCTGGGTCTTTAACCAGGTGTTACCCTGGCTTCCTTTTGCTAGTTAGTTATCAGTTACACAGACATGGTCTTTGTTGAAGGCTGCAAGACTAACCAGTCTTTTACTATTTTAAAACCTGTTTTCATTGTGGTATCTTTATTGGAGATAGTATCTATTCCAAGGTCTAAAATCATAATTAGATTCATTGTTGCTAGCTGGGGTAGCAAGAAAGAACATTCAGTACCCCAGAAACTCCTCTTTGATACATCACATGCAAATGAAGAACGCAATTAATGGAATATTTCATCAATGCTGTCCAAACTCAAATGCATCCTGTAGAACTCTCCCTTAGCGTGATACCACAACCATCAAATACAAAGGCAGTGGAGGGGTCACTGTAATATGCAATACAATAAATATATCAATTGAAGACCAACATTAAAAGAGTTATTTGCTAATGGGCACCATGCCAGGGTTACTCAGGCAATGCTGCCTGCAGAATTCCTAAGCTGAGTTCACAAGACACAGATCGATGCACCTCCAAAGAGTCTATATCAATCTCCATTTCATTCATTAGCTCCCACTTCGAGCTGGTTGGCTGCTAGTTAACTCTTTAATGTGGGAGAAACTGTCAGTGTAAAGGCCACTGGGACACGTGCTCTTCCCAGCTGTACTTGACCTGTCAATATTTCTTGCAGCAGACTGTTTAAACTGGTACGGCTAATGGCAAAATGGAGACCTATGGGGTTTTGAAGGCTTTCATAGCTTTAGAATGGCTTACCATCCAATAGCAAACATTAGTAAATTCATCCTGTTCTGCCTGGGCCTTACTACGCAGGTGCACGGAAACTGAGGTAAAATTATTTTCCATAGTTCCATTCTTGCACTCCAAGGTATTTTAGACTATATATTATGTAAATGTGGGCTTCACTACAATGAGATACTATCACACCAAGGACTTGGCTGCAGTGGAGATCATTAGTTTGTGACTGAGCTCTAAAGAAGCTCCAAACAACCAGGGAAGCAAAGCAGCTCTTTCTTTATAGTTAGGATTCATTTCCAGTTTATATTGGTCCAGGGACAACTTCACTGTTGCGCAGTGGAAGAACCTGGATGCTCGGGGGGCTGCTTGATGCATGAACTATTTCAAGCCCTTCTGAAAATGTAAACAAGAGCCTTAAAACATAAAGGCATAATTACCAAAACAAAGAACAGTCTCAGACCACCAGGAATAGCTGGCTTCGCTTATTTTCTTTCTACAAATATTGAATTTACTAATTTCCCTTGCCTTACTGTTGAATAAAATCAATTTTCTCAGTAGAGCTGATCTCTGCTTTGTTTAAGGTTAGATGTGAAGTTGATATGCATCCTTAGATATACTGTTTGGGAGAAAGCCTTGAATATTTATCCCTACGTCACAGTGAGCCCTCCTTCGCCATCCTGTGGGGCGTATATCGATTCATTATTTGACAATCAGGAATTCTCCATAGGTTAATTGGCATGTTTGGAATTCATGGCAGGAAAAGCTGTGCATTATTTTTAAACTCCTGTCAAATTGTTTGTAGATACGGTTTGATAACAACACCTGTTTTTTCCTCTCTTGGCCAATACAATCCATAGAGAATCCTGGCTTAAAAATTTTCCCTGCAGAATTGTCAAACATATGTATTTGTATTTCATTACTTGGTTAATAGCTGATTTGCCAAGTTCATTTACTACTAGTTGCTTCTCAAACATCTCAGTGGGATAATTAAGGAATACTAAGAACTGAAACTGTACTAAGTTAGGAGGGGTCTGGAGCCATTGCCCAAATCCCAGCCCTGATTAAACTGCCGTCCAGAATTAAATATTCAGTAACTGAAATGCTCTTTTCTTCCTTTACTCTGAGCAACTTATCACCAAGAAGACAGGATTTCTCCCAACTTGTGTAAAAGAGACAATACCCTCAATTATCTGTGAAATCCTTTCAGACTTTCAAGTGAAAGATTTAAACTTAAAATTAGTAACGGTCTAAATGGTGCCTTCTCTCTGTGGATATATGCATGTAGGGAGGGAAAAGAAATAGTAACTCCAGGAGTGTGTCCTGGAAGGGAGTGAAGAAAGGCCAGGCACAGTTCAAGGTTATAGCTGGATAGAACGGCACCAATGAGAATTTGGACAGCTAACACTCTCTTGAGAAACTGTGAGAATGTGAAGGTTTCTGGAGAAGAATGTTGAAGTCTGATAAGCATTAGAGTTTAAATGCTCTCAAAGAATCTTGCCGGCTCATTGCACAAAGAAAAGAGAGATATTTTAATCACGAGCAATCTATCATCACTTGAATTCAGATGCCTGTTGTTCAAAGTCACAAGCTACTGACTCCCATGATGTAGGTTTGCAGGTCTATTGAGGGAACAAAACAGGTGTGAACACTGAAAAAAAACCCCCAAACCAAAAACAAAAAGGCTTTGGAGCCAACAGAGAGAAGATATTATGTCTGAAATGCTGTCTCTCTTAAATTTTGGACAAAAGGTAATAATCAAATGGTGAATTTCTCAGAATCTTCCCTCTAGAAAAATTGGGAATATATGAGAGACAAGAGAGAATGTGTTTCAAAATAAACTATTGAGGACTACAAGCCCCATTGCTATCATAAGACAAATTCATTTGATTCTTCAACCTGTAACTTTCCCAAGTTCATATACACATTATAAAAAAGGATGCCCAGGGATCCAAAATAAAATTCTGTTTAAAGCTCAGGCATCAACACAGGAGATGGCTGAGCTCTCGTCACAAAGGCCAATTTTGATGATGATGCCCATTATTTCCCATTTCCCCAATGCATAGTCCTTTCTGACACGGAGCTGTAAGACTGAAGGGGGACCTTAACAATTCCTTAGAGAGATACACATGGTTTCCCATCAACTATGCACTGAGTGTTGAAAGGCGAGCTATTATCGATTTTTCCAAAAGTGAAAAAGTTACCTTAGTACTGACATGATCTTGTTTTACCCCATTTTGCTACATGAAAAAAATGGAACAGTTTTTTACTCCCTCAATGCCCAGGAGCCCAGGCTTAAGGAAGGGGAACAGTTCAGACTCTTCAAATAAAATAAAAGTAAAGACAGAAGAGCCAGATAGCTTCTTGTCACATTTCCGCAATTTCTGGCTCACAAGCCAACACTTACAAGCCACTTCTTGACATCATCTTGAGGCTTAAGTGTGCGGAATAGTGGACATACCCGCTTAATAGAAAGACAAAGATGGTATGCAACTAATGGGCACAGCCTCGCAACTAGGTGTTAACACATCATTCATGGAACTAAATGCTCTTTCAAACTCTGCAGCAGAAACAATTAAAATACTGACGGCCGTCTTAAGTTGCTTCAAGTTGTCTGGCACAATTGATCCACAATTATCTTTGTAACTCCCTGAAGCCCCTGCGTGCTACCTTCTTCATTGACTTTAAATTTCCTTCACAGTTCTCCAGCCTGCGTTCTGGCATACCGAATATCTGACAAACCGAATATCCATTGGAGAAGGTCATTTTGATAGATCTAGGAATTTTAAATATGCTATTAAAAATCGAAGTCCTATATCTCTTGAATGCTTATAACCAACCAGCTCTTCATAGCAGACAAGAACTTACTGAACACTGAAAGAATGTTCCCCCACAGCTGGTTTTCTCATTAGCTTCATAACCCAACTTGTTAGAGAAATTGTATGATAATGGATTCATGGAAAAGAGGAAGATTCAGTTTTCATGGTTAGTTTGGTTGTGTTTTCTGTTTATTATCTATTTCCCACCATTGGAATATAAACGCCATGAGGGCTTTGCCTTGTTCACTGTTATATTCTCAGCTGCTAGAATGGTGCCTATCACATAGTGATATGTGCCTATCACATATCAAATATTAAAAAAATATTTGTTAATAAATGAATCAACAAATATATATTGAATTAAAGTATCACTAGTCATAATGAAGGCCAGTGCAAACATTGAATGTAGTTTTCATTCTATAATTCTTTGATTCTATCTTTCCCAATAAGTTAATGATGACCCAATAGTCTATGTTTAATAATCACCCTACACCCTAGGGGATATTGCTAAAGGTGTTCAATTATTAATTGCCTCAAACTCAGTGGAAGGTATACACTGCTGAAGAATTTTTGTCTTGTATAAGAACTTAGACAAGAAGCACTGCTTTTCATATAGTCAACATCTGAGATGTTTACCTTGAAAAAGGAAGGCAAGTTTTTGGAAATACACTAAACACTTCTGGAACTCATATTATAATTTTATGTAGTTCATCCCTTCAAAAGTAAATTCTATACAGCTATTACTTTCAGTAAGATAAATAAGAAATTTTAATATACTTGGATAATTATAGATTCATATATATTCTACTTCTTTCTTTTGCCCCTTCCCCAACTTGCCCTCTCTCCCCTTCTCTCTTTCTCACAGGCCTGTGCACAAAGGATACGGAAAAAGAACCATCAGAAAGACCCTGATACAGCCATATAAATGCAAACAGGAAACAGCTAGAAGTTGAATTTCTAGAGTGTAGTTTAGTTCTGCCAGTACCCAGCCAAGTGATCTTGGCCAATTCATTTCTCTTTGAAGAATCTGTTTTATCCTTGATTAAACATTTAAGAGCCTATCACTCTCTAATAAATCTATAATCCCACAAATGGAAGATAAAATAAAGTGTGAAAAGTTTACTTGTATAAATAATTCCAATAGCCTTTCAATTTTTGAAGGATTAAAAATCATGAATGGCCACTTTGCTTTACTATTTCCCATTCTTTACACCTACAACATCATCATTTGGAGACAGTAGTGTTCATGTTTGGTCCCCCAGCTCAGAGCACCGCCTCTGGTGAACAACTATTTGCCTATATAATTAATCAGAGAAAATTTCTAAATAGTTCATACCATCAATCTCTTTGACAACATCTCTAACAACTTATTTTCATCTTGCTTTTGGAATAATGCCAGATATCAAGCTCTAGCATCTTCAGGCAAAGTTTGTCTTAACACCTGTGTGCTCTGTCATGTACCCTGCTGGTATAGTTGCTCACCCCAAATAAGCCAGGATGGAGAATTTCATTAATCCACAACCACACCTTTCATCAGCCCCAATCCCCCCACAGCTGTTTTTAGGGACTCATCCCCACTTGCCACAAGTGGATCTGGTCGCAGCTCCCCTGTTGTTACAGTAAAGGAAAGACTTATCCCTCCAGTGTTAGAAACTCCTATCTGTTGGCCACTCTGAAAGGTGGTCTCACATCTCATGTTTATGCCCACAGTTTTATGCTCAGAATTTAAAGTAAGATGGTGATGCTTGGGACAGTTTAGGCTAATTTATACTGTATAATTTTAATTATTCAAAACCAACAAGATAATTATATTATTCCCATTTTAAAACTGAAGTAATCAAGGCAGAACAAGTGCCAAGGTCACCAATTAGACCCCTAATAAGACCAAGATTACAACACAAGAGTTCTTTGTACATTATTTATGTTTCTAATTACATAAAAGGTCATCCTGCACTAAGATAGACCCTACACAGTCAAATAGAAAACATACTGGATTGGAAATCAAACAATATGGATTTTGCTACTGATTTAATGTAATACCACAGGTAGTTATCCAAGTCGTAACTATAGTCATTCAATATTAATTTAATAAACAATTAAATACCTGTTCTGTGCATGAAATAGGCAGAAAGTAGTTCCAAGGAGACACGCTGACAAGAGTGTGTATGAACCGCATGTACTAATACTGATGGAATCCCGTGGAATTGCTCTATGGGGCTCTACTGGGCTGACTGGTTTTGATGCCTGGTCCCTTCATTCAAACTGACAATGACAAAATTAATAAAATTATAAGACTGTTTTGGATTTGTGAAAATGTAACTTTAAATTTTTTTGTCTATCAATTTTCTTATGTTTAAAATAAGATAATTAATACTCTAATAAAAAATTAAAAAATCTATATAGCTGTAAAGTGTTTTGGAATATTCTGAACCAGTGATTCTCCTTATTTTCTTTATCAAGGACCCTTGAGAATCTCATAAAGCTATAAAACCTTACCTCCAGTCATGGTTGTTGGGCTGGGAGGCAATAGATTTGTGGGGTACCTATAGAGACCCATAGACGATGTGACTTGGACTACAGTGGAAGCTGGGAGGGGGTGAGAAGTGAGAAGTCAGATTTGGTGTGTATTTTGAAGACATATCCACATGCTTATATATTATATGTGGAGTATGTTAAAAAAACAAAACAAACAAAAAAGAAAACAAGAGAAATACGTTCCGAAGTTATTTTGGACTGAGTTGTCAACTTCTACTGCAGATAGGATGGGACGGGGCTGGAGGGTGGTGGCAATGACAATACAAACGTCTGAAGATTCACTGGAAAGTAACATCCACCATCCATTCTAATTTGAAGGTCGATCGGAATTTCTCCACTTCTATTTATGATCAGTATTTTTAGCAGAAAATTCGGTTTATAGTTGGATGGATCAGACTTTCCTCATAAAACCTTCCTGGACGATTCTTATCTCCCTCTCTGAATTCACAGCCAAGTTTGGCCAGGCACTTGCTACTTACACAATTGTTCTTTAAGTGTTGTGTGGGTCTTGATGTCCTACCCCTCTAATTAGATATTAAGGTCCAAAAATGGAGTGGGTATCTTCACTCCTGTTTTTTTTATCTTATCAAATGTACCTCGCATGGAGCCAGGCAAATAAAATTACTTCACATAGTTTTGGCTGATTAAAACCAAAATTCTCTGCAGAGAAAGTTTCTTACAGTCACTTCCTTTCTTTTCATTTTCACTCTCTACCCTGAAAACCAAACAGCTTGAGACATCAAAGCCTTTTACAATTTGACAAAGTTTGTATAATGGGTGAAAAGATAAACCACATGCAACACATTTACGTCTCAACACATTTCCTGAGCTGCAGTGTGGATGCACACAATGAAGGCCAACACTTGGGCAAACTCAATGGGATCTGAAATTTTGATTAATGCTCCAACCACATTCAGATTATTTGTGTCTTTGAGGGAGAATCATGTTTAAAGATCTGTCAGTTCTGTTCCCTAGAATTTGAGTGTTTGATCCCTTTAGTGTTTCTTTTTTATTTTCTTACAAGTGAAACATCAGGTTCATTATCAATTGATTAAATTGGCAGGCAGTCAAATAAAGAGCACGGTCATATGTGGCTGTCTGAATCATTACGGTACCGGTAACTCCATCATGTTGGCACAATAGAAGGCTACTAAAGATTATAGCAAATGTTCCTAGCACTTTAAATGAATGGCTTTTTTTTCTCTCTGAGAGTTCATCTTTCATGTTAGTTGTAAAGAAAGCTTATTTCTAATGGTTCTACTTTATTGATGCATCCCAGTGATTTAATCTGTTGTGTCTGACTAACGTTTATTTCTACTCTATTGGAACCCACTGGTAATCAGGAGAGTTCTGAGGCTGGGAACAGTGGTCTTGAAGGTCAGAAGCAAAACCCTTGGGGAGAGGGGTGGGGTGAAGCAAACATCACCACTTTACATCATTTCTGGCTCAGGCTAGTGGTTACTGGTCATCATGTCTTTCAGAGTCATTAAAATTTGCCTATTTTGAATTCTGATGCTGAACCTCTCTGGCTCTTTGTTTCTTTTCCCCCTCATTATGGGCTCTGAGCAGGAGTTTATTTCAAATTACCTTTCATTACGGACATGGCGTTTTGCACTATATCTTCTCTCTGACTGACCTTTCCCCTCTCGGACTGTCTTCATTTCTGAAACTTGGGCACTTTAGGAGGAAAGGATGCGTATGTTGGAAGGAAGGCAAGTGTGTTGACTTGCATCTTTTTCCTTCTTTCAAAATTACACATATGTGTTTTTCTAATGGTAAAGCATTTTCATATATGATCAGATTTATTAACTTTCTAGCAGGTTAGCTGGATGACATATCACTTCATGTTGGCTATAGATTTCTTGGAAAAACAGGAAACTTACTCTAACTAAGACTGCAAGTACCAATGATTTTCTGGGCCCTCCTTCCTTAGGGACACTCTGAGAAGAATGATTGCCTCTTTATGTATCAGTCAAGTTGAAAAAGAATAAATCAATAAGGCTGACCTGCAGAGATAAATTTGTAACCTAAGTAAACACAGGAAAACTCATAGAACAAAATAAATATTTGGGGCAGTATAATTGACCATGTTATATCATAATAATGTTAATTAAAATTTTTTTTGAAATAAATTTAACATGAGGAAAACACTGTTTAATACATATATTCTGTCTTATGTGAAGTCAATTTGTTATAAAAATAGTTAACAATCATCTCTGCCACATCTTTCAAATCACTATCTGTGTGCCCATGTCTACACAGAACATAGACTTCTGTCTTCTTGGTCTCATAGAAACACAGCTTTATTTTCAAAGAGAAGTTTTACTTTTTCTGAGTGTGAGAATATAGGCAGAAGAATGAAGGACCTCCATAGTTCCATTTTCCTAATAGAATTCTGTTGTTCTGGAATGATTTATTTTTGAATAAGGGAAAAATGTAAGGAACTTGGAACACAGACAAAAGTACCTTCTCATCAAAGGTTGTCCATCGTTTCATGAATCACATGTGATGGATGAGATTTATGAATTAGAATCTGTGTCAAAAGATTTACAGCATACTAAATTAGTTATGACATCTTCTCGTCGGTGCGCATAAACTTTCAACAAAATATCTCTATCATCACCACAGGAGCATGGCCGGCCCGATTCTTTCATTCCATTGCAGCACATCCAGACCCTGTCACTGTACTTGATGAATTCTTGAAGGAATGGGCCTCAGATCAATTAAAATAAACACTGCAAGCTGATTTATCAAATCTTTTCTGAATGCTCTCAGAAAATGTCAAAAATCTGATCCATTGACAGAAAAAAGTCAGAGAATCGTGGCAGCCTATGGGATCACAAGACCTTTTCAAAACCATCATAAATCACCACAGAAAACAAATGGGGTACCATGTGATAAGATTTCTTCTGACAGCTTTGCCTCAACGAGACATATATGAGATGAATGGGTACCTTTGTCTGGACCCAATTGCCAGTTTACAAAGTTCCAAGTTGTCAAACTGTAAAATACACCAGTATCAAAGTCCTACAAATAATATACCTTTTTTGGATATACAAAAGTGGACTTAGAATAACATCCCCTTGAGTTCTATTTCATTGTTGTAAACTATGCAATATCCCTGCTGGTATGTGAGCTTTCTGGGGGAAAAAAAAGCACACACACACAGCAGGCTCCAAATTTACCTTCACGCATCCTTGTGTGAACTAAAAAAACTTTGTTCAACATCCATTATTAAACAAAAAGGGCTTCCCAGTGCTAAAGCGCATCTAATCAAGGTACCTTAAAAAAAAACCAAAACACCCCAGTCTTGTCTTATTTCACAGAGGTTAGGAACACATTCAGAAACAGGTAATAACAGGCTAACCTATTCTTCTACTTGACTTCAGGAATAGAGAAATGCTTCCATTAAAGAACTTTTGCAAATGTAATAAAAATCCATAGGCATAATGCATAGGCCTAGGATTTCACAGTAAATTTTAATTATAAATTATAACTCATATTTCCTCTATAGGTAGCAAATAAAAAGTCACATACATATGAGAAATTTCACATATGAAGCTAGTTTTCCTAATTCAAAGAAACCAAGGCATCTCATTCTCAAATTAAAACTAAAACCTGAAACAAAGAGATGGTACCTATAAATGATATTTTATTATGAACATTTATTGCTTCCACAGTAAATTGAGCTTAGCCTTATAGGTCTCAGATAATACTTATTCTTCTTTTCTTAAAAGATTTTAATTTATTTATTTTTATTTTTAGAGAGAGGGCAAGGGAGGGAGAAAGAGAGGGAGAGAAACATCGAAGTGTGGTTGCCCTCATGTGCCCTCTATCGGGGACCTGTCCCCAGGCCCCGGCATGTGCCTTCTTCTGGGAATCGAACTGGTGACCCTTTGATTCACAGGCTGGCACTCAATCCACTGAGCCACACCAGCCAGGCAGATACTACTTACTTTTCAAAGAGCAAGAAACCCAGTGGACGAAAGGAACAATTTCCTGTGGTACTCCCACAACTGACAGTACCTCCTTGATTCTCTTTCTGCACCTTTAAGGCCTGATTCAAATCCTACCACTTCATGCACCTTCCTTCTTCAATTACGGAAGGTCTGACTTGTTTGATTACTAATCCAAAGCCACACTCAGTAGAAAACTTACCTTGCATTTTTCTAGGACCTGCCACTTACTGGTTTCTGCAAGCATGGTAAATTAATCAATTTTCATAGCAGGAAACCATTTCATTAGAGCCCAATATCTGGGGTAGTATTCTAGGATCAGGTTAGAGTAGGCATCCGGAGCTCAGTATAGAACAAGATCTGACTCTTCTCTGGTCAGGGTAATTTTCATATTGTTGAAATTGTGAAAACAAGTTTTGTACTGGATGCATGAATTTCATTCACCCCACAAACATTTGTTGAGTATCTGCTGTGTCTCATGCACTGGGCCGGACCCCAGAGTCACCACGCTCAACAGTCACCATGTTGCTGAGTAACGACATGAGGCAGTTGCTAGTGGAGAGAGAGGAGCCTCACCCATTTTTTTCTTCAACTGCTCCGCAATCTTGAGGATATTGCTAGGAAAGTTAACTGGCAAAGACTCTCAGAGACTCTTCTTTTTCATTTAAGCAATCAAAGAATGGTCTTTGCCTTTTAAGCAATAGTCAACAGGGAAAAGAAGGTAACTATCAGGATATCTAATTTGATAGCCTTTTATCCCAGTGATAAAAGGGATACATGCCATTTAGGTTCGTGCAACAAACGTGCGGGCAAGTTTCCCGCCCATTCATTCAGAGCAAATCTCAGGGCGACCAGTGATCACTCTGAAATGTCTATTAATTTTGAAACTGAACAGGAGAGAACATTACACCTGAAGAGCACAAAGCAAATATGCCGAGTTTATTTTGGAAGCAGGAGAATCAACACAAAGATTAGAGGTGGTGAAAACTGTTTGGATCTTCATCTCAGTCATGGGCAGCATCTTCTTGGGAATGTGGGTGTGTGGCTTTTTATTTTTCTTTCTGAATTTCCTCCCATCTTGGACTTTCTGTCCTAGGAACAAGCAATGAGTTCATTCAATGGTCTTCAACTGCTCTTGTACTTGGCTAATTTCAAAATTCCAATGAAAAATAAGTAGTTTACTATGAATCAGTAAATGGAATACATTAATAAAACCAGAGTGTTTGGCCTCTTTCCAGACTTGAGGACTTGATCATGCAAGCTGCAATGGAGGCTTCAATTTTTTGTTTAGTGTAAAGGAAAATTACTCTACACAGCTTTTAAGTCCCCAAGGCTATCCCTAAAAGCCTTGCTCAGACTTCTAAGGTGCCCAGACGAGTATTTGAGCTTAGAAAAGCTGTTGGCAAATCCCAGTGAAATTTTTTGACAGATTCATCTTTTAGCCTTTGGGAGAGGGAAGGTGCTACAGGCAAGATATTTGATTAATGCCATGAAAAATAGTGTTGCGGGCACAGCTGGTATGTTAGGAGAAAAATTCATCACTAACTCTGAAACTGCTATGGAATTTTTCTCCCCACAGTTCTTTTCCTCGCTTGACAGAAGATTTGCACAGGACAAACTGTGCTGACAGAGGACAAGTTGGCCAGATGTTGAGGTATCTCTAAACATGACAGATCACTATGTTTTAGCTCAGACTAATTCGCTTATTAGAGGTAGACCTAAATCACTGGTCATTGTCAAATCAGTTGTCACCACCAGCAAATCATGTCACATGTCTGAACAAAAATAGTTCCAGTTTCAGAGAGCTACTCTCACCTCAGCCCCTCTCTGCCAAGAGTGAGATTCCAACACAAAGCACAGGGCCTTCCTCTTGATCACAGCAGGCATTTCAGAACCTGTGGGTCTAGCTCAGCGGCTGCTCAACCCCTTGCTTTCTTGTGAGGCCACAAAGGCCAGGGAAAGTGTGATTTCAGAGTCTGACAACTGCCAAGCTTGGAATTGCTCTGAACTTGCGATCTCACCTTCTCCTCTCCTTCCGCATCCTTGCCTTTCCAGTGCGTTCTGCAGGGTGTTACCATGCTTCTGACATCAGCCAGGGGCCACAGGTAAACATGAATTCATTTACCAATAAAGACAATGTCAAGAACATCTTTTGTGATGAGCAGGTAGCACAACTCTGTTCCAGAAATTCATACAACGCATCTCATCCTATGAAGCCTTCCTAGTGTTTACCAAATACACTCTTTCTAACTCAACTTACAGAGTCAGGACCACAACTGGCCCCAGAATTGGCAGGCCTAACAAAAGTGTCAAGGAGTAAATAAGCCACAGAAAACATCTAATCTCTCCATCCCAGGAGGCTGAGTTAAAGAATGGGAAACACTGGTTGAAAAAACAGTGGAAAAATTGATACCAACTTTGTCCTGTGGCTGCCTTGTGAAAAGAGGATGGGTCTCTGTGGGGACTGGTGCTTCTGAGAGCAAAGTTTCCTTTAGAAGTGCAGTAAATCAAAGAAAAGTACCACTGTTGAAAAGCAACGCTTCTGCCCTAGCTGGTGTGGCTCAGTGCATTGAATTCCAGCCAGTCAAATTAAAGGGTCACCAGTTCGATTCCCAGTCAGGGCACATGCCTGGGTTGTAGGGCAGGTCCCTGGTAGGGGGTGCGTGAGACCACACATTGATGTTTCTCTCCCTTTCTCCCTCCTTCCCCTCTCTAAAATAAATAAATAAAATCCTTTAAAAAAGCAACATTTCTGCCTCTTGCATTTTACTTTTTCCTCTAAAAGACTACGGTTTAGAAAATCAGGCTAGGTTACTATGTAGAGTACACACTGATTATAGGGAAGACAATGTATAATTGTGGGAATATCCAGTAGGTACCCTGGACTCTTAGTTCCCATTGCATTTGTATGAGATTGCAATAGGGCCCTAGGTCCCCACCTAATAAGGAAGTTGATCAGTGCTACTTTTTTACATTACTTAAAAACTACAGCAAAGGGGAACAAGAAATGGAAAAGTAAGTAATGGACTGAAAATTAAATTAAGACTAAAACGGAAACGATCCTTTGTTTGCCCATATTTCTGTTCATAGTACCTCCACTTTCCAGGTCAGAGTAATCAGGACTGCCATGAGGAAGTGGCCTTTGAGTTCTCCTTCTCTCCCTTTTCTCTCTCAGTATCAGATTGGTAACCAAGTCATCGATTATGCCTCCTCAGTCCCTTTCCAAGCCCACTGCCCTTGTTCTAGTTCTGACCTTCTGCCTCCAAAATCACTACTGTAACAGCTCCTTAATCTTCCTGCCCCTCATCTTTCTCCTATAATCTGTCCTCTCCATCACAGCCAGATTGAACTTCTCTTTTAACATTCAGTGACATCCTGTTGCCAGTCAAATAAAGTATCAACCCCTTGGTCTTAACTGATACTGCTCTCAAATCAGGTCCCAATGTAGACTGCTTATTACCCAGCTCAAACCTAACCATTGAGCGACAGTCAGTTCTTTATTATCCTCTCTGCTTCCCTTTGTCATCTTGGTACCCATCTCATCTAATGTCCTTCACCTAGAATGGCTGTTTATTAGCTACAGTTATTGGGCTCCTACCCGTCCTTCATGACCCAGTCTTGGTGGACCCTCTTCTGTGAATTCTTCATTACATTCCCATCTTCTCCAGGCTTTCAAGGTTTATTTTTTCCTACAATTCTCATGTTGCATCTAATTCTCTGCTTTGTATTTTAATAATTTTTTGCTGTGTATTAAATGGTAAATTATTTGAAAATCTGGGTGAAGAAACATGCACCTTTGTATTCTTGTCCTTTTTGACTAAACAGGTAGTCAGCATTTGTTTTGAATGACTGCATTTGAACAAGGCTTAATCATTTTAAATCTAGATTCTAAAAGTCTCTGTTCCTTAAATGAAAGTTGAGGATTTGAAAGCTGAGTAACGAGATATTGTTATGAATTCTTTATTTCTATTTTGTTCTGACCTTCAAAGAGGTAACAGTGCTTTAACTACTGAGATCTATGATACCCAGTGGCTAAAAATATGGTTTCTGAGCTAGACTGCATTCTTGCTTAACACAAGACCGTGGCTGTTAAGTCCTGCTGTGACCTACCCTCTCAGCTCTGCCATTCTCACCGTCTGCATCTTTCCAGGGCTCTGGTCTTTCTTCTCCATAAGCTGCCACTCAGGATATCAATGGGAAAGTTAGGGCAGTACTGTGTATGTTCATCTCTACCCACTGATGAACTACACAAACATAATTCTCTGGAGGAAGCTCTGCATAGCTTTATTAAGCCCATTTAGCAATTAATTACTTCTACGAGTATTTGGGGGCTCTTATAAAGTGCCAGGAACTATAACCCAGTAAGAGCTTTAACTCAGAGAGATTTAACAATTGCCCTTCAACAAGATCCTGAGTAGTTTCTATTGGTTGAAGAGGCTCCCAATGACACACATGAAACAGCTGTAAAATATGTTTTAAGTGGGTGCAAATTCAGTGGATAAGTTCTTATTTTATAAACTTGGGTCTCCCAGGCTTTTCATGCTGTTTTTTTTAGAGCTTAGCATACTTTAGTTTCACGGACCCCATTAAAGCATCATAAGTCATGAGACAGAGTCTACTAGGTGATAGCTATTAGGAGAGAAAGCACATTTTTAACCTTAAGGGATTTAGAATCTGACAGGTGGAAGCAGTAAGGATAAGCACACATGTAATTACCGTACAAGAGAGAAGAAAACTGACATCATAAAAACACACACATAGAAGCACTGAGATTCTGAAAAAAATTGTAAACCTTGAGGTGAAGGAAGGTACTTAGATTTAATTGGAACTTGAAGGATGGACAGATTTTGGGCAAAGAGATAAGTCATGAGCTCTGGCTCTGTAGGTTAGGAAATGCTTCATGGAAGACTGTACAAGGATGAGTCATAGTAACCTCAAGGGTAAAGGGAGGAGAATGGTCCAGGCAGAGACACCGGGCTAGGCAAAGCCACAGAGGCATGACACACTCTGCCGACCACACAGATGCAATGGGGCTGGCACACTGGAATGGGGAGGGCAGGCATCTGAGATGGTGCTCAAACATGAACACCTGTGGCGCCAACAAATAAAGGAGCAGAGCAGTTTTCAGGTATGGTGAGAGGCAGCTGCCTTTTCAGTCAGGAAGGGCACAGAGGACACATTAAGGGAGTCATGGGTCAATTTGGAGACAAGGACAAAAGCTGAATTCTCAGGACTTCGGTCTTCTCAGCAATCAAGATAGAAATGGAAAGGCTTACCTTCTGATTCTAGCACATCTTTGCTTACAGTTCTTCAGAGGCTCACTGTTTCCTATTCAGGCCCAGTTCTAGTTTCTCATGGTGTCAGGGTGACCTCTCCTCTGAGAGGCAGGAGTGACAGGGCCAGGAACACGTGCTCTGGAGCCAGCCTGTCTGACGGGGCCCTGGTTCTCCTGCTTATGGGCTGTGTGCATCTGGGCTAGCTACTCATTCTCTCTGCCTTTTATTTTATCCATATTTATATCCCCTTCGATTTGAACACAGAAATCACTCATTAAAATATATGTTGAATTAAATTTTCAATGACCTTACATGGTTGCCTGATCTCTACCAAGAATTATAAAATATGAAAAAAATAAAAACGGCAAGCTCTAAGACACCTGTTTTGCAGGCTGATGGGATTTTCATACCCCTTGGTTCTCTTCAAAGTAATTCAAAGAAAAAGAAAGGAGGGGAAAAAATGAAGAAACTCCAACACTTCTTTTTTAATGATTCTACTTTCTTAAATATTATGGGAGAAAGAAGTCTCAGATTTCTCTTCTTAAAACATAGATTACAATGAGCACAACTTGGAGTCTTTCCCATATTAACTTATATTTCAAAATAAACATTATTATAGAATATAACTTGGTCAGTTATAATGCCCCAGATATTTTTTTCTGTGAGTTTTCTTAGGTTTACTTGGGCTACAAATTTATTTCTACAGGTTGGTCTTACTTATTCTGTGTAACTTGACTGATCAACATGTTCTTATAGGATAAACAGAACTGCCAGTACTTAAATCATTTACTTTGGAGGCACCAGGGGAGTGGTGACGGTGGCTGGTGGTGGTGGTGGTGAATTTCATCTCATCTTGGCAGGTACATGTTATCACTCTAAATTGTTTTTTCTAAAATGTAAAACTTGCTTTTAAGTAAGACACTAGACTTAAAAAGTCCCCCACGTCTCACACTATATACCAACAAGTGGCATATAAAGCCAGAAAAACGAATATCTCTCTAAGAGTGTATTTAATTAATTTTTTAAAAGTGACATAGATGCTGCATAAACTTTGCCACAGAACGTGTGCTGGGGCGTCTCTGTAACTGGAGAGGGGACACAGAGTGTGTGCCAGTGGAGGGCAGGGAGGGAGGGAGAAGGCAGGTTCTGGGAGTGGGGAAGGCAGCCTGTGGGCGGGATGAAGCCAGGCCCAGCAGGGTGTGTTGCTCCACTCACTCTGAGCACAAATGTGAGTGAAGAGAGAGAGCATCAGCTGAGCAGCGGAGAGTCCCTGTTCTCCAGATTCAACAACGGGTGACTGTTCTTTCTCTTCTCTTTTCATTTTCTCTGGCAGGGGCCGTCTGACCAATCTCCACTGTCTCCCCCTGCCAGCCTCCTGGATTTCCAGAGGTAGCGACAGAAGAGGGGAACAGTGACCTGCGCACAGTGCTGTGAGGGCAGGGCCCCCAAGGCTCACCTGGGATAGATTCTGGTGGCTCTGCCAGGGGGCATCCAGCCACTTTTCCCAGGGGCTGCAGAGACAGCCTGCCCATTCTCACATTTCAGTCAGAATGGTTGAATTAATTTTACTTAATAATTCAAAATTAATTTTTAAAGAGATGATTTTATTTAGTTTTAATTAATTGCCTTTCTCTTAAAGCTTTTTAAAATAGATTACATTAAACTAAATGAGCTAATTTAAATAAATTGTAACAAAAAATAAAACAATCATCTCGTTTATCATTTTAAAGCAATACGATGTGGACAATTTGACTTCAGCACTAAAACATTGATGCTGGTGAAATTTTGATGAAAAAATTGGCCTTAATCATCTTGAACAGAGATTTATTTTCACAGACAATTTCTAGCTCACATAAATAACTGGAAAATATGTACTTGAGGAAAATGACTCCTGTGGCGACGTAAATAACCAATAGCCCCGGAGGCAGTTAGAGGGAGTTAGCATTCCTGAGGGTGTCTAAATTCAGAAGATAACACCCCCTTCTTCTTCTGTATTTTATTCCCCCAGAGTCTAAGACTCCTCCAAAGTAGTCATCTTATCTTGCCTCTCTTCCTCTGTACTTCTCTCCCTGGGAAACATGCAAAATGCAGGTATTGTCCTATAAACATTTAATGACAACAAACAAAAAACAAAAGCAAAAAATCACAGCCATACAGTGGTCTATTTGGCTCACAGTGTCCCCAGAATCAAGCAACAACTGTTTCACTTTTATTAGTACAGCTCCCTCCTGCCACTGCTAATTTGCAAAACATTTTCACATGTGCTATTTCATAATGAACAAGCCTCGTGCTGCTGGGCACCCATAGCTTTGCGTTCTTCGGGAGGTCTACTGGCTCCTTTTGACTGTCAGGGTACCATCTAGTCAAATGTGTTAATGACTCAGCAGAGTCCAGGGTGTGATGCTGGCAGGCAGGCACCACCACTCCTGAACAGAGCATGAGGAGACACGCCTGTCTCCCGGTGTACAAGGTTTTATGCACACATCTCACTCTTGGTTCTGAGAGCACACAGGATGAAGAGAAAAAGAGTGGTTATCTGCTGGAAGAAAACTGTGAGCTGCTCCCATATTCCGTTGTTCTGAATCCTTGGGCAAAATCTTTAGGAAAACCCCTAAACTGCTCATTAAAATTCAGCATTGCCCCCAAACACCTTTCCTAGCTTCTTGCTAATTAATGACCCAGCATTTCGAGAAAACGTTATCCAGCTTCAGAGTCACTAATGCTGGTAGTTGAATTAAGTCAAATTAGATATTGGGGTTAGGATAAAAACATGCCTCAAAGTTAAGCTGTATTTCTCAGCAGGGTGTTGGAAAGTTGTACAAAAAAAAAAAAAAGAAATGAAATTCCTTTCCACCCAAATTGCTTCCGTGACCCTTACTTCATGGCAATCATGAAAAATCAACAGTTTCATTTTAAAACTTTGTTTCAAATATTGGTAAGAGAGTTGTAGATCACTGAAGGATAGAATCAGAAAAGACGATGTTTTATGGCATCGAAGAGCATCTTTAATTATGAGTCTAGGTAAGAAATAACCACCTCTTTTTGCAAAATTATGGAAAAAGAGGAAAGAAAAAAAAGTATTTTGTGAGCATGTGAGAGGTAGTTTGTCAGTGGACTTGGGAACAATGCCGAGTTGATGAAGAGAAATATCACGAAAGGTTACCTTCTAGGAATTATCTAGTGACTTTATACAGACACATAAAGCATAGTTAACTTTCTAAGAGATATGCTATTCCTGGAAGATAGACCTGGTCTTGGCCGATAGGAATAGTTTAAGATACTATTTTCCTTTTTCTTAATATATATATATATATATATATAGCCTTCAACTTGGAGAGTCTTTGAATTTATTTTTCCCTCTTCCTGGGTTCCCAGACTTATTTCAAATATTGGTTTGGGAAGAACCATTAGGACCTGTTGCTAAAAATAGGAAATAAAAAGCAAACAGCTGTCACTGACTTGGTCATCAGAGAGTGTAGACAATAGCTCTTCTGTTGAACTGAAGTAGATATAAATTTTTTCTCTAGGTAATATACTACATTTGGTTAAGGAAATAAAGACTTAAACAAATACAACAAACAAATAGACAAATCAAAACTCCTAACAGTGTTTTCCCCCCATCAGCATTAGGTCGTCTGGGGGACGAAGCGGCTGATTGGACCAGACAGAGTCAGAGGCTCGGTGCTGTGGAATGGGAGGAACAGTGTGTAATGAGGCATCAGTGCCCGGCGAAGAAAGGGGAAAGATGAAAAAGAATAAGAATTAGCCCCTGGTGCTGCAGAACTCAGGAGACCCACAAAGGCTAATTTCAAATGGCTGGAGCTCTTACATCTTAGGGATGAACTTGCTTCTTGATGCACTCGAAGCTCCCATTAATGTTAATGCTGCCATGCCCACCAAAAAGAGAATAGAAATCCTTAGTTTGCTTTCATCAAATTCACTTTTTTTTAAACAGGTGGGGGAATAGTCTTGTTACCTTTATAAATTAAGACAGGAACCTATGGTAATGTACAAATACATTTGGGTTGGAAAAGAAAAAAGAATAATCTATGAGCTATAAATCTTACCCAAAGCACGCAGAGGAGAGGGCAACTCTTAGAAAGCAGTAGCAACATTTTCAATGTCTATCCAATGACCTTTCATAATGATGAATTCAGAAAATCAGAATTATTTTTCTTTTTTGGTACCATTCACACAATCCCTCCCCCCCAAAAAAAAACCCATGCATATCAAAAAGCTATTAATGTCTCTCTGGTAAAAGCTTGGTTGATACTACTAGCATTTTTCCAAAGAGGGATATCGGGGCAGGAAAAGCTTCTTTTTTTGATGATTAGAATAATTCGGTGAGAAATAAAAGGCAATTGATTTACAGACAGGGAACATTGCGTGGTGAAACAGAATGGAACACCGTAAACTTCTAGGAGACACTGCACAGATGAGCAGTATTTCTAAGACAGACATACTCTGGTCTCAGTAGAGACTCATTACTACAGGGGCATTCTGGGGGATGCTATGGATGCGGGCCTTGAGGATATTTTCTGTAGTTCCATATGTATTCCGTGTTTGGTTGATTCCAGCAGCTGAGGTCTTTGTGACAAGGGTGACTGAGCTTAGGCATGCAGTGGAAATGACAAAGGGATGGAAGGATGGTAGCAGAATCATTATCCTCTCAACAGGCCTTTAAGCTCGGTTCTCATAACTGGCTCCAAAGAAGTGTACTCTAAACATAGGTGAGAGCATATAGTGTCATTGCACTGGTCTGCAATTTTCTCTTTAGTTCTGAATTGAGAAACACATTTTCGGTGATAGCTCTCACTTTTAAACTTCACTCCTCTTTCTAGAGTCAGAGGCTGTTCATCTTTCATTCACTGTATTTTTAAATAAAAAATGAAAATTAAAAGGTATAGGGATAAATGACCACATTTGAACATTTCTAGTCTGCATTTCTGAAATTTGTCTCCATATTTGCATATTCTTTATGTCTGCATCTCATTTCTGTTTTTCAATATTTTAAAACTTCATATTGCCTAATTTTTGAATAAAAAATGCATGTCACTCTGATAAAATCATGTAAAGCTCTAAGTGAACGAGACAGAAAGAAGTTCAAGGCTTGACAGTAGAGTGCAGGCAAATGTGCGTTATGCAAAGGGAACCTCACAGTCAGACTTAAAGAATGTTAGAAAACAGCCTATTCCATAGCATTGAGATTGTCATTTAGAATGTTCAATTGTTCACACTTCTTGGGATATTTGTAAGTCATCAGTGAGTTAACTATTAAATAATCCTAACAATCTTACTAGAGGTATAACTGATAGACAATGAAGTACATATATTCAAAATACCCAACTTGATAAGTTTTGACATATGTAAATACTTCTAAAACCTTCACAAATCAAAAAAGAACATACACATCATCCACAAAGGTCTTTTCACACCCCTTTGTAGTATGTCCCTTGCACCTCTCCTCAACCACGGACTCCTGTCCCCAACAACTACCGACCTTTCTCTCATTACAGATCACTCTGTATGGTTTTGTAGAAGTGCGCTCATAGAATATACTTTTTTTGGGGGGGGGATGGTCATACTTATTTCACATAGCATGATTATTTTATCATTCAGTCTTGTTGCAATGTGCCTCAAAAGTGGATTCCTTTCCATTGCTGAGTAGTAGTACCCTATTTTATGACGTAATATATTCACCTCGTGGTGGGGATTTGGGCTCTTCAGTTTCTGACTATGACAAACGAGGCTGCTGTGAGCATTCAGGTACAAATCTTTGTGTGGATGTTTGCTTTCTTTTCTCTTACATAATACCTTGGAGTGGACAGACTGGGTCACAAGTTCTGTATCTGTTTAACTTTTTAAGGAACTGCTGAATTATTTATCTGAATTGGTTGTCATTTTATGTTCCCATTAGCAGGGTCTGAGCATTCTAGTGCCACCACATTCCAACAGCACCTACTCATTCAAATAATTATGTCTTGGGATCTCATTGTGGTTTTAGTTCGCATTTCCCTCGTGACTAATGATATTGAATATCCTTTATGTACTTTATCATAATCTATACATCTTTTTTGGTGAAATGGCTATTCAAATGCTTTGCACATTTTTTTAACTTGCGTTGTTTGTTTTCTTATTACTGAGTTTTGAGATTTCCTTATGTATTCAGGATAAAAAATCTTTGTCAGATATATGATTTACAAATACTTTCTTCCAGTCTGTTGCTGGTCTTTTCACTCATTAAAGATAGACTTTCAAAAAGCAGGAGTTTCAAATTTCAATGTAGTACAATTATCACCTTTCTTCTTCTGGATAGTGCTTTTGGTATTAGTTTTAAATATATACAGTCACACACACATAAATCCAGCCATTCTATCTTGCATTTTCTCCCTTTTATTAGCATTAGCAGGGTATATCTTTCTTCATATTTTTGACTTTTAGTCTATTGTGTCTTTGTATTTGAAGTATGTTTCTTGTAGGCAGCATATAGTTTTGCTTTGTTATCCAATGTGACAATATCTACTTTTTAATTTGATATTTATAGTATGTACTTTGATGTGATTATTGATATGGCTAGGTTTAAATTCAGCATCTTGACATTTATTTTTCATTTGTCACATCTGTTCTTCATTCCCCCTTTATTCTTTTTCTGTCTTCTTTCGGATTAACGGTTTTTGTAATGATTCTATTTATTTTATTTTATCTTCACTGATTTTTTTTGGTTTATTACTTTTGTAATTGTTCTAGGGTTTCTAGAACACATTTTTAATTTATCAAATCTGTCTTCCTGGGACAGGACACTAGTTCACATAAAACAGACTTATAGTCATCCTTTCTCCCCTCCTGAAATTTGTGCTAGTTTTTCATGCATTCTATTTTTATATATGTTATAAATCCTCTTATACATTGCTATTACTTTTGTCTTAGTCTATTTTTTCAAAGAGATTTAAATATTAAGAAAAATGTTGCTTCACAGCTTCCAGTAAAAAATCTGCTCTCATCCTTATCTTTATTCTTCTGTGTGCAAGGTTTTTTTTTTTTTTTTTTCGGCTGCTTTTCCTCTTGTTGTTTGAGGATTTATCTTTTTGTCACTGGTTTTGAGTAATTTAAGTAAAATGTTCTGTGGTATGGTTTTCTTCATGTTTTGTGGTTGGGGTTCATTAAATTTCTTGACATAGGCTTATAGTTTCCATCAAATTTGGAAACTTCTCAGGTATTACATCTTTGAATATGTTTTCCGCTTTCCCTCCTATCCTGTCCTTCAGGAACTTCCGTGTACATTAGACTGCTTGAAGTTGTTGCCCAGCGTAATGCTCCTCTGTCCATTTTAAAAGCTGCTTCCTGCTCTATCATTTTAGAAAGTGTCTATTGTTATGTTCATGTTCCTATTTTTTTCTTCTGCAGTGTCTAATTTATCGTTCACTTAGCCGCATTGTAGTTTTGATCTGTAAAACTTAAATTTAGATTGCTTTTTCATCTTTCATGTCTCAACTAAATTTTTAGTATAACTGTCACTATTATTAGTATAGTGATATAATTATCACTATTATTAGTATATTGATAATGATCATTTTAATGTCCTTATCTCCAGTTTCTAACATCTATGCCAGTTGTTTATAGATTTTAATTAATTGATCGACCTACTCATTATAGACTGTATTTTCCTGTTTCTTTCCATGTCTGATATTTTTTATTGGATATAGTATTGTGAATTTTACATCTTTGGGTCATGGACATTCTCATATTCCTATAAAGCAGGGGTCCCCAACCTCCGGGTTATGGACCGGTACCAGTCCGGGCCTGCAGGAAACCAGCCTGCATAGCAGGAGGTGAACTTGAATATAACGCACTTGAATTATCCTGAAGCCATCCTCCCTACCCCGAGGAAAAATTGTCTTCTATGAAACTGGTCCTTGGTGCTAAAAAGGTTGGGGACCATTGCTAAAAACAGTTTTGACAACAATAAAAAAAAAGATGGTCTGTTCCGGTACAAACCCACCATCTTCTCAGATCACTGACCATCTGAATAAAGTGCCTATAAACATTTTTTTTTAAGTTTTGAAATTTGCTTTGGGCTGTAGTTAAGCAGCTTGAAAATAATTTGATGCTTTTGGGTCTTGTTTTTAAGATTTGTTAGGTGGAACTGGAACAATGCTCAGAGTGGAACTAATTATTCTCCACTATTGAATCAAGATTCTTTCGAATCTTCTACCCAGTGCTCTATGAATCTTGGTGGTTTCCAGTCTGGATAGAGGAGACGGTCACCGTTTTCAGTACCATTTGAGTGCTAGGCCCTGCCGCCTCTAATTTTTCAGATGGTTTCCCCCCATCCTTGCCTGCCTTCTTCATATCCAGGCACTGATCAGTGTTCAGCCGAATATTTAAGGGTGGCTCTCTACGATTTCAGGAGTTCTCTCTCTCTGTACCTCTCTCATCTCTGGTTCTCTGCTCAGTACATTCTACCCATTGAGATGTCCACACACTCTCAGCTCTGTTCCTTTGACTTGGGGTTCACCAGGCTCTGCCAGACCTTATCCCTATAAACTGGAGCAATTGTAGAACTCACTTCTGTTTCCTATCTCTCGGGGATCACTGTCCTTCACTGTCTGATCTTCACTAAGTTGGAAAGCAATGTTTTATATATTTTGTCCCTTTTCGAAAGAATTTTTTTTTAGGTGGGAAGATAAATCCAGATCTTGTTACTCCAGGTTTGAGGCAGAAGTCCCAATGCTCACTGTAAATGTGAAGAGATCAAATTTTCTTTTAACTTAAGGGGAAATTTGCTTCTAAGAGAGATTTATGATCAAAATATTGTGAATATTTTTAAAGAAAATATTAAGACTAAGCTACTTTGGAGAAAAAGCTGCAGTATTTAGCACACATATTCAGCAAGTCCTAGAGAAGATGCCCTTGGTTTGGTATCTGAGACTACACCTGTATCTGTCTTAGGCTAGTAAATCAATTACATGGCTGTCATTAAGAGCCCTGGATGTCTTTATTTCCTTGCTCAAGTTAAAGAGATCAAATTAAATGTGATTTTTATTTCCAAGCTGTTTTTCTAGCTTGCAATAATTCAGGAACCTCCTTTTTCCTCTTTTGATTTTAAAGTTGAAGGAAAAAATGGTTTTCCAAAAATATATGACAATTCACTTTGCAAAGTAAATTTTGAGCCATGGAAACTAACAATGAGTGAAGGGCTGTGTTCAGAATTGCATTCATCGGACTGGTTGGATCTGCCAAGCTGGGGCACTGCCTGATTGTCATTTCCTGGAAAGTGATGTGAGAAAATACTTTGAAGAGTGAAAATAATTATCTTCCCTCAACAACTTCAAAGGTAGTTCTAGAAAATGGAAATGAATCCATTTCTCCTGACTTCAGGACCATATTATCAGCTGTGAACTTGTTTAATGACATAAATTCAGAGTGGATAGTCTGTTTCTCTGAATTGGATCCATACCATAAGGAAAGAAGTTATTTATCTCTCTTTGGGTTCTAGCCAATGGGGCTGGGAGAAGCAATGGGTGCCGTAGAAGCATAGCGTGCGCTTCTGTTCTCTCACAGCTCCTCTGTTAGAACCTTCTAAAACAGCCGAGCTCGTGCCAGCCAGAACACAGTGCTCATAGTCTCACCTCTCCTGTTTTTCAAGGTCCAGCTAAAATCATGCCATTGCCATAAAGCCTTTCCCAGCTAGGTCAACTTCCATTGTTCTTTTCCTACCTGTTTTGTAGTCTTGATGGTCTAAGTCTAAATTCTATATTTTGGTGCTCAATCTTATGCTATGTGGAATTTTTTAAAGTTGTTTCTAGGCTTATATTAAGTGTCTTATTAATGGGCTGGTGAGCTACTTTAGGATAATTTCTCTGTCATCTTTAAGTAGTTCTTTTTATTTATATAATGATGGAGAAAATCAGCTGAAGTCTCTTTAGTCTCTATAGTTTTTTTAATCTATACAATTTGGAGGTCAGATTAGTTCTTTCACATGGTATTTATTATACAAAAATTTACAGTGTTACTCATGTTAAATTCCATTCATTCAATTTACATTTGTTGATCCCAAATCAGTGGCAGGCACAAACAATGGGCACCATATAAACAAAGATGATTAAGACAGAGCTCAATTTAGGGGAGAGGGGATTGTTTAAAGGGCTGAAAAATGTGGACCCCCCAAAAAATCCACCACAGGTGGATAAAACACGTTATGGGAATATTTAATCAGCTTGAAGCAGATTTATAAAGTCCATTGACAATATGACCTTGGGGGGATGGAGCTTGATTTGGTTTTATAACAAGGATGGGCATGAAGTTAGCTAATGACACATCAGACAATTCTTTCCAAGATTCAATATTTAGTTATTCTATGGATAATATGACCCTCCACAGGAGAAATATTGCCATGTTTCTTTTCAGAAATATTCTAAATATTCAGAATGTTTCTTTTAACCACCAAAAAAGGAACATAAACATCCAGATTTTCTCCCTCAGATATCTGGGAGGAGAAATTACACCTTCTAGGAGAATGGACCCTACTATTCAACCTTCCTAAAAGCTACCAGTGTCCAGATATTCTAGGCCTCCTCAAGGCCATCAGTGTGTTCCTCATAGAGTCTGAATTGTATTTTTCAATAATCATCACTCTTCAATGGCCAAGAAAAGGCTTTCTTGAGTTGCCTCTGTGTCCTTATGAATTCCACAAATAACTAATTCACCCCCCTACAAAAGCCAGCATAAAGGCAGAAGAAAGCCCCTGTGAACAAGTTTCAGATCTGCGTCAAGGTCTCCCGATCAGGCTCCGGAAAGCCTCCCCTCTCTTCAGAGTTCTCTCCAGAATTAAGTGCTTATTGACTTCATGCTAATATCCGTTTAGTAATCTGCCGTTTTTGTTTGTTTTAATATAGCACTCAGTTTTACAGTAGAAGGGAATTATGCAGTTTAAAAGTATGAATATTAAAAAAGGATTTAATTAAATCTGTTGCCTGAAACCTCTGTCTAAAGCTATAATGACAAATTTAGTCCATATTTATTATGGTGCACAGGGGACCTTAACCAGATCATTAGTTTATATGCCTTACTCAGTAGTAAAGTTCTAAAACTTTACATTTTGCATATTATTACATTATTCATTTTTCCAACTAGGCATAAAATATGACTTCCCATGAGTACAATACCTAATTCCTCAAAATATACAAAGATCGCAATAAAATGATTAAATTACAACTCTTACATCTGTTCTTCTTGTCTGATTATAAATTAAAATGTTTTAAAACAGGAGAAGACAATTCAGGTAACAAATGGATTTAAACTGTTCAACTTCTTATAGGTTGGGGAGCAAATAAACACCAGACACGTAAACCTAACCGTCACAGGAAAGGCGCCCACTTAACACTAAGCCTATTCTCACTTTCCATGGCTTCTTGTTCCTGCTCAAAAACATTTGCCTAAGAAGAGTTTACAATAAGTTAAATGCACCCTCTTCTGCTGATGACATAAAATTTGAAATAGCCAATGGAGGTGCCAATGCTGAGAAATAACTGAATGAAACTGCAGTGTATATAAAATACTCTTTATTTTAAAGCCAAACTATAAAACATAATGTCTGCCAAGAGGAAAATATTTAATGCCATGCTAATCCATTAGCTATCATTGCAAACCACTGCCTTGTGTTTTCTTTAACAATTACACATTAACTCATGGTAATTTAATGATGTAAATAGGCACAGGCAGGAGACACCAGAAAAGCATTTTGATGTAATCCGTGAAGTCATCAACCATTTCAGATGATGCAATCATCAGCCGCAAAACACAAACTTGAAAACTCCCATGAACTGCCACCTATGTAGCCTTCAATTCAAAGTTAACTTACAATAAAGTCTCAGCACCAAAAAAATGCAAAAAACAATTTTTATAGGAAGTGATTTTTTTTATAAGTAGTGATTTTTTTTTATATGCAACTCTGTGATTTTGGAATTCATACTTTAGGGTTAGTGTCTATATGGCCACCTTGAATGTCAAAACATTTTCTCTAAGCCTACTGCTTGTCTTGAGGGATATCACTTTGATTGTTAAACAAGATTTTCAATGCCTAATCAGATGTAAATAGCGTGTTGACCTGCCCAACTATTCTCACACACACACACCATTATTATGTGAAACCAAAAATATTAAGTGCTAAGTCAAAGACAGACAGACATATTTCTGAGAACTCCAGTTTTTAGTAGCAGACAAGTGGAGGAATGGGTTAAAGAGCTTTAGGTAGGAAAGGAAAACTGGAATGTGAGCATTAGTTCTTTGGGAAAGGCTCCTAGGACAAGAAAATGGTCAGAACGAAGGTGATTTCAATTAAATTGAATGTGGCAGCCTCATGGGACGATTCCTGGGAGAGGCTGGAGGCATGTGTCCTACTGAATTAAAAACAGTGATCACCTACTGTTCAAGAGAAGAGACTTCATATCCACTCAGCAAATACAACACTTTTTTTGGCCCCTACAACTATTTTTTTAATATTCTGTATTACTTTGCATTAGGTTCAGGTGTACAACATGGTGGCTAGACAATCATAACCTTTACAAAGTGATCTCCCTCATATTTTCAGTGCCCACCTGGCACCGTTCATAGTTATTACGATATTATTGACTATATTCCATATGCTGTAAGTTAAATCCCCACGATTATTTTTTAACTGCCAATCTGTATTTGTCAAGTTTTTCCTCTTTTTCACCCAGTCCTCTAAACCCCCTCCCAGAAACCATTAGTCTGTTCTTTGTGTCTATGAGTCTGTTTGTTTTGTTTGTTCATTTATAGTGTTCTTTAGATTTCACATATAACTGAGATCATATGGCATTTTTCTTTCTTTGACTGGTTTATTTCACTTAGCATAACACCCTCTAGGTCTATCCATGCTTTCACAAATGGTAAGATTTTATTCCTTTCTTTGGCCAGGTAATATTCTATGGTGTAAATGTGCCACAACTTTCTTATCCACTCTTCCATTGATGGGCACTTGGATTTCTTCCATAGCTTGGCTACTATAAGTAATGCTGCAATATATATAGGGGTGCATATATTCTTTCAAATTAGTGTGTTGGGTTTCTTTGGATATATTCCCAGAAGTGGAATTGCTAGGTCCTAAAGCAGTTTTATTTTTACTTTTTTGAGGTGACTCCATATTATTTTCCACAGTGGCTGCACCAGTCTGCATTCCCACCAACAGTGCATGAGGGTTCCCTTTCCTCCACATCCTCCCCAGCACTAGCTGCTCACTGATTTATTGATGTTAGCCTTTCTGATAGGTGTGAGGTGATATCTTGTGCTTTTAATTTGCATCTCTCTGGTAAATCACACTATTTGAATATACCTAACCTGTAGTAAGTGCTTTTTCAGAGATTACAAAAGAATCAAGAGAAATCAAGCTTAAATATGTAGCATATATATTGCAGAAAGCATGTATACAATATATTTTTATAAATAAAAAGTTCTATGAATTTTTAACTAGGCCTTCAAAAAAATAAAATCTGAAGACACTACACAAGAAATTAGTGAGTCCCTCTTCTTCTGAATAGGGATACAAAAAACTCCCATTCAAGGCAGCTATTCCTTTCTTTTTAAGAACGGGAGCTTTGGCGTCTTCTCAGATGATTCCCAGGAGGTGGAGAGACAAGTGCTGGCCAGCTCAGAGGAAACCTGGGGCTGGAATGGTCTCATCCCCTGCGCCTAACAGTTTTCGGAGTCACGGGATTCTCAAGCAACTGCTGTCCTCTTGCAGTGGAATTAGTAAGTTTGGGTTTGCTCATTTTGTAAATATTTTTCCAGAGGTATGTGCATGAGGAAAGCCAGCATGATAATCTAGGGCTTTTAAATGTTTCTGGATTAGCTGAGTTTTCTTTGCCATGAATACACTTCCAGTTTTCTTCTAGCATGAATGGATGGATCTACTTTAGATGAAAACTAGTCTTTATGTTGCCATGACTTATGCCTTCCAGAAAAATTGGATAGTCATATCCCAAAGAGCTTTTTTATTACTATTATGACTGCTTCAACTGCAAACACAAACACATGAAATGAACAGCCATGCAAGCATAAACGAGTCAGACCTCTCCTAGTTACTCATCTGAATATGAGGAAGGTACAGGGCCCTGGAGATTGAACTCACTGCCATGAAAACAGCTCACAGCTGATAATGTGGAAAAGAGGAATATAAATGCTATTCCCAGGAAAGAGTGAAGGGGAGGCACAGAGAAATAGGGACACACACAGAGGTCCGTTTGGAACAAATGAAATCTGTAGCTTGGTCAAATGACCCTATTCACAAGGCCACCTTTGATTTATACAGTAATCTGCAGAAATTCAGTCCCACCCCCCAATCTGTAGGGAACAACATACCACCAAGACAACTGTGGCTTCATTACAGGACATCCCCCGATAAATAAAAGCTAGATCTGGCCTCTGTCCACTGCTGTTCTAAATGAGCCCAGCCAGCCTGGCCCATGTTTTTTCATTTTATTTTCTGGAGCCAAATGACTACCATCTGCTGTCACGAAGCTGTCACACCATCAGTAATGGAAGACTTCTAAAGAATATAATGGCTGAAGAATGAATCTATGACAGTCCAGCTCCTATCCAGCAGGAAAAGAAGAGCAACCCGTTTGAAAAGAAACAGCAGTGTGTTCTCCCACTTCTCAGCAAGTACATTGTAATACAAATCTTTATTTGGACTCAAGATGTTGACAGGTCAATTGAACAGAATAAGTCTAGTTTATGATGCAGTTGTCAGAACTGGTTAAAGCAGGAGTCTGTTTACCGACGTCCTGAGTTATTCCAACAATTTTTCTTGCAAACCAGCACCTTGAGGTTAATTACTTTACCAATTTGAGTAAATGGCAAGCCATATTCCCATCTGTCTCCATTAGTTCCCCGCTATTTCTCAATTTATGATGACTGGGGTCAAGGCTGTGGTACAAAAGAAGAAGTAATAAAGCATGAATGGAGTAATTTTCTGTTTATACAAATGTGGTAGCCACAGCATAAATAAGGCGAAGGCATTTTGAACATGCATATTCTTAGCTTTGGAACCTCTGGATGCTAACTATATTTACAGTAAATGTGTCTCCTAATTTGTACGTGTAAAAGAAAGCAAGTGACACACTGCACTTTCCACACTTAGGCGCTGCAAGCTGAACTCTGCCTCAGCAGCAGCCGCACTTGGGCTGGTCCTCCCAGAAGAAGCTAAGTTGTAAAAGACTTCGAAAGGCCTAGAACAGTCTGTTTCTCTTAAGCTCCCCTGTTCACTGAAAACACGTTATCTGGGGAAGAAAGAAATGTTAAACTTCTATGTTGAAATCAATGTAAGGTATTATTTACTGTTTTACATTTGGCATAAACATTTCTTGCTATCTATATGGGATTCAATGTTGGAATGCCTTTCAATCTATTTAGAAACATGAGTGACTAAACAATTTAGTTATCAACATTTTCTTTTGTTTTTTCCCCCTCACTTCCTCCTTCTCCCTACTTTTGTCTCTTCCTTCTTCCCGTTTTTCTCTTTCATTCTAATCGTTCTAAAAATTTTATGTGCATATGTTCTAATCTAAATTATAAATATATAATACACTTTCACTTTGAGTTTTACAGTCTATTATTTCAGTATTCAAAAAAAACAGTATTTTTATTTTATTTATTTATTTAAAGATTTTATTTATTTATCTTTTAGAGGAAAAGGGAATGAGAGAGGGAGAGAAACATCAATGTATGGTTGCCTTTCGTGCGTCCCCTGCTGGGAACTGGCCTGCAGGGAACTGGCCTGCAACCCAGGTATGTGCCCTGACTGGGAATCGAACCGAGATTGGTTCGCAGGCCTGCACTCAATCCACTGAGCTACAACAGCCAGGGCAAACACCAGTATTTTTAGCAGCTCTTGATGTATAATTTAAAAAGAAATCATAGCCAAATTCTCTATTATATTAATAGATATGACAGGCTGTTTTTATACTATTATTATTATTACTATTATTTGTACCTAATCTGCTTTTTCAAATACTGGCAGTTAAGGGGGAAAAAAGGTATAGGAGATAACTTTTTGGCCACTTGCCACAAATGGTCAGAGTGATCATTAATTACCACAATAAAATAGATTTTACAGCAAATGAGGCGTAAGACCTGTATTTTATAATAAAGGATTCAAAACAGAATGGAAGCAAAACAAACCACTGCTCCACGATCACTGTCAAGTTTTAGAATCTGACACTATCATCGATCAGGCATAGGTCCAAAAATATCAGCTTTGAGGAAAAACTAAGAAAAAATATATATGCTTCATAACTTCGAATGGGTCACCTATAATAACAAGATTTCTTCTTGCCTTTCAGAAGGACTGTTAGGCACATGGAATGATTTTCTCTGACCTTCCCTCTGGAGCCTGAGCCCTTTTTCTATTGCTTTCAGGATGTCTGTGTGGCTTCTGTTCTCACAGACACACGTTCCTCCTTCCCCCTTCACCCTGAAACACCAGCTACAATTACATGGGAACAAAGAGAAGGTCTTCAGACAACGTGGAAAGGCTTTTACCCACTAATGAGATAAAGAATATGATTGACATCTAGACTGAAAATCCTCCAGTTTTCTCTGAGCCCCTCCGTGGTAGTTCTGAGATAAGGCCCATCCTCAGCGAGGTTTTCTCAGGGCTGAGCCCTGAAGAGGGGCCGTGCTTCTGCCCAGGCAGAGAGTGGGGGAGGCAGAGTCTGGGTCAGGGGTCCCTCAAATCACTGAAGTAGAAAAGCAGGTGGTGTGGCTGAGTACGGGGACCAGAGAGGAGATGTAGTTACGGAAAGGATCCTTGAATCCTCTGTGGGAGAACATAAAGGTAATTATGAGTGGAAGCAGATGGTTCTAGGCCTTCTTTTAACAAAGATATGTTTCAGAATATGTAAATAGATCTATTCATTCAACAAAAATATATTTTACCTCTGACTATATGCCAGGAGTATGGCATTCTCAGATAAAAGAAACTTCTTGCCCCTGACGGGGCAAAACAGACAAGAACATAACTAAATATAACACGTGAAGTGCATTTCGAGAGAGGCAGTATGGGACACAATGAATAAAATGATCACAGTTTGGGCACCAGAGTCCGCGCTGAGGTCCATGGAGCAAAGTCGACCTGCGGGGCAGCACCTCTGCCCATGGAAATGCCCCTGTTGCCCAATATTCTGCCAATCAAGATCACCTCCACTGATAAGAACTCCTTTTAAATTTAAAAAAACTCCCACAAAGGGTAAAAGTAAGGAGTAGTGGTCATTTGTATTTTGATGTTAATTCATTTAAACCACCTAATGTCTCAGATTTTAGAATGCAATAGGTAGAAAAAATCTTAGACCTCACCTCATCCAGTCTCCTCACCGTCTTGAAGGGGAGCTGACAGCCCGGGCGTTGGGGGAATGCGTGAGGCTTGGGAGGGTTCCTGGCGGCCCTGGAGAGCCGCAGAGCGAGGGGCTCGGGGCTGCGGGCATCTGCAGTCTGACCGATGTGGTGGAGGGCAGCAGTGAGGATCTTCATATCCCACTGGACATCGTTGGGCCTTACATTGTCTACCCATTGATCCTATTCCCTAGTGCTTTTTCTTTTGTTCATTCACAAGCATGCACTGAGCATTTCCCCTGTATTGTGTACTGTGATAGGTGCTGTAAGCCTTTAAAAAATGAAATAATAACTAGTAGAAGCAAAGAGAATGGGCTTTGAGGCCAAGAAACCTGCCACTTACTAGCCATGTGGGAAGCCTTAATTTCTTCAGCTTCTACACACATGTAACACATACCTTACTGAATGGTTGTAGGGATTAGAGATGAGGTGTTAATATATGTAAAGCATATAGTAGAGTGCCTGGTAGAGAGTGCACAGCAATAAATGACAGGTGGCACTATCTGATTTGCTCTCTCTGGAGCATCCTGTTTGCAGGCCGGGGCCACTGCTCTGAAGGAAATGCACAGGGGAAGTCACCACCAGCTTTCTCTCTAGGGCCCATGTCTTCAGCATCATCCTCAGAACAGGGGGGAACAAACTTTCTCTAAGCCAGACCGCAAAGTTTTCACACGTCCGAGTTCATTTTTGAAGAATACATAGAGATTTTCTGGAAGAAGTGGGGAAATGAGATTTGAAGCAGAGGTTCTAATATTTGTAAAACGTGAAGGTTTGAGAGAACATGGCCATGTTGGCCCAAACTATCATCTTTGTTTTATTCTCTTAGAACAGCCTTAAAGGATTATTATATTCCCACCCAAACAAGGTCAGTTGGTATTTAAGACTCCTCAGCTCACCTCCTTGAAAGGATTTCCCACCTCGTATCTACGCAAATTCTTGTCTATATTTCACCCGTTTCCTGTCTCCTAAAATACCCTGATGATCTCCTTCTCTAGAACTTGCTCATCTGGATGCCTTTCTACCCTGATTCTGATTCTGCCCATTTGTCCTGCCCAGTCAAACCCCCTCCCTTCCTTTCCTGTTTAGCACACTGCATTCTTCCCTTCCTCTGACCGCCCATCGCACTGACTCATCCAGCACAATCAATCACATCTGGCTCTGCACCATCTCTTAAATTGTAATTTGTCCATGTCTTATTTTTCCATTGTAGTTTTAAGCTTTCAAATACATTTTACGCTTCTTCATATTCCTTTCAGAAACATCCAAAGGTCTTATAAATACCCATCTACTTGGCTGTCAATGTGATAAAGTTGATTTCCCTTTGTTTTTGGAGAAAAAAGATTTTAGGGGAGAATATAAAAGATGATCATCTTTATATTCTCATAGAGCTCAATGATTTAGGCTACTCACTTCAAGAGAATGCCACTGATCTAATCCACATGACCTATGGGGAGAACTTGGTGTGTTAATGTCATTTAAAAAATACAAATAATTTTTGACCTCCTAGCAGTCAGTCAGCAAGCTGTCACTTTCCTCTCTGTGTAAAAACTAGTGTAATATCCATAGACACAAACAACAGTGTGGTGATGGCCAAAGGGAAGAGGGGGTGGGACACGGGTGAAGGGGGGTAAGGGAGGGGAAAAGGGGGACAATGTATAACAGTGTCAACAATAAAAATAAAGAAAAAACTAGTGTAATATCTACTCATTCTACCTCACAGCATTCTTGTGATGATAAAAGTCAAAGATAGTATATTAATAAAAGTATTTGAAGAGTAAGATATTCTCTAGATACACATGGTCTTCCCATAATGCACACCTACACCCCAAGCATTGGGGCCAGTCCAGAGACTTCCTTTTCTACTTAAGGATTTTCCCCTTCTGGGCAGTCACAGCATTTCCAGGTTAAAGGGCAGGTTATATACTTTCCCTCCAGAAGAAACTATGAGAATAGTGAACTAAGACTGAGAGCTTGGACTGCGTACTTAGGTAAACTACAGTGACACCAAGTTCAGTTCTGGGGGAACTGAACTAACTAGACATGGTGGATGAAGGATTTCCTACAAGTGGTTTACCCATGCACCTAACCTGTGAGCCTCAAATTAAACTAGACTGGTAAGATACGGAAAGGACTAGAACACAGCCTAAGACACTTTTCAGAAATTCTACTTGACTTTCGCTCACACTCACACTGGGGGCCTGTTTGTAGTCAACTGCCATAGTAGTTGGAAGCAGAGTGTTTCCCAGCCATAGCTGCCAGAATCTTGGCCTTCCCAAGTCCAACAATCTCACCTTCACTGAGAACTCAGCTTTCTCACCAGTAGCAGGTAGATTGGTATAAATGTATGGAGCCTGCATAAGCTAAGCCTGCATGTCAGGAGTTATGATGAAAATCAGCAGCCATCTTTTTTAAGCCAGCTAAAAGCACTGAGCCAAGTAGAGCAGGGTAGGATGACAGTAACAGGTAAAATGGCCCTATCACCCCACACAGATAAGGACAGTTGACAAGGATGGATGAGTTTGCATGAAAATGAGGAGAGTGCACTTAAAGGGCGTGGCAAAGGAGAGAAGCTCCTCAGGAAGCTGAGGCTGTGCTTAAATAAGTTTATCAAGAACACTTAGTCACTGTGTTGCTAATGGACTCTTTTCTCCAGGGCTCTCACAGTGCCTGGCCAATGGGAGCAGCTCAATAAATATTTTGGAATAAATATAAATGAATGAGCAAAGTCTGGTGTAGTAGTTGGTGACAGGAGAGATTGGATATGGGGTCAGGAACTATGAATGCATATGAAACAATGCTTTGAGTCAAGGTCACTGGCTTGAGCTGAGAACACTTATATTGTAATCAAGGCCACTTATTGAACCATGAGTAATTTAGGCAAGTTTCCCAGGTGTGTGCTGACGTAATCAAAGAACCTCATCCTGCTTGACCAGCATGGAAATCAGCAATTAGAATAAAATATTTGAAGGCTGCTATCTGAAGGAGGAGCTTTTTACCATTTTTTTGGCTGTACTAGCTTCTTCTATTGATTGTCCTTCATTTTCATAAGCATTATTCAGCTACAAATAGAATTTAATTTTCCCCCATCTTTCATGGTCAAGGAGACGATCCTCATCCAACTGACTCCACTTAATAAAAAATGGACATTATTCTCCAACCAGAAAAGCCATTCAACTGCGTCCAGATAAGGTAGAACAGATGACCTTCATAATGGGAGGAATAAGTAAAGCAGAGAATTTCCTTTAAATAAACCAGCGATTGAAGCTTAACAAGAAATGGAAGACATTTCAATATACAGGAGGACCCCTTTATCTGCAATTTTGTTTTCAGGGTTTCAGTTAACCATGGTCAACCAGGTTACAAAAACATTAAATGAAAAATTCCAGAAATAAACAATTCATAAGTTTTAAATTGTGTGCTGTTCTGAGTACCGTGATGAGATCTCACACCATCCCATCCCCTCTTAACCAGGACATGAACCTTTTCTTCGTCCAGTGCATCCAGCCTGTATATGTGCCCCACTTGTTACAAGTCACTTCACAGCCTTCTTGGTTATCAGATCCACTGTCAGCTGTCACAGTGCTTTTGTTAAAGAAACCTTTAGTTTACCTATGAATGGCCCCAAAGCACAAGAGTACTGATGCCAGCAATTCGGATGTGCCACAGAGAAGCTGTGAAGTTTATCGTAGATATGTATGCATGAAAAACACATACTGTACACAGGGTTCTGTGCTATAGATATCTGTGGTTTCAGGCATATACATATAATATACTGTGGGTATTATAACATATAATGTATCCCCCTCAGATAAGGGGGGGGCTACTATATTTGTTTTCAAGTACATATTTTTGAGATGTTGAGGACAAGAACAAAGCATATTTCTTTACAAGAGAATAGAGGTGAGAGAAAAAGGATCTTAGAGAAAAAAAGATCTTCTAATATTAATTCTTATTAATAAGATAGCCAGTGTGAATTGGAGAAACAAGGCAGAGTTCTCTTAGCTACTCTGATTCACTCTGTGAGCATAATCATAAAAAAATCTGTGATGATAATGCCAGATTAGGAAAAGTATCTTTCATAGCTTTTGGAAACCCTATTAAGTTGTTACAGCAGAAGGAACTTAGTGGCAAAAAGAAAAGTGAGAATAGTTCCCAAGATGAACCATCTGACAGGTGGAGACATTCCACTAAGTCCTCATGTCAGGAGGACCTGGGTCTGAGTGAGCCTTGCAAGATCAAGCACCCAGAGTTCGATTTCCGCAGGGTCTTTGCTAGCAGGTGGTTCCAATACGGAGTCTGACTGCCAAGGGATATTCGGACCCGCCTTGCATCTGGGAGGAGTGCAGGGGAACTTTGGTCTTAGAGACAGTATGTTTCCATCACACCTGCTTTCGGCTGCCACAGGCTACAGCGGTGGCCAACGAAGGAGCCGTTTTAGAGCCGTAGGAACCTTGGATTCAACCTCTAATTTGCAAGGTGCACCTGCTTTATAGACCTGTTTGACAGCAGCTTCATAATTAGAAAAACATACCTTATATTTTTGCACTCCCAAACCGTAAAAAAATCTGGCTTATTTTTAAAACACTAATTGCATGATAGGGGGAAAAGCCTGAAGTTCAGGGGAAAGCACTTAACTAAGACAAATAATATGTGACAGAGTAACAACATTTCTCTGGTAGCAAGGAAGTCACGTCTTATGGTGGACTGGATTGATCAAACATATGCGCCTAAGATGCCAAATTCTTCTGAGCGCTGGATCCGTTTGAGGTTTTGTGGTCAGGATTCCTGAAAGCAACTAGAGCAGCCTTAGCTGTCAAAGCTGTGGGACTTAGGTTTTGTTTATTTTTTAGTGGAAGGGGAGCTTATCATTTGGCGAACTATTTTATTAGCTGGGGTTAAAGAGACACAATCCAAATAAAAGACTCAAAACTAGCTTCTTCAAAAGTCTTTTTGGGAGGGAAGATATACTACAGTTTACACTGAAATCAGATTTCTAAGGAGCATATATGGGGGCACCCCCCCAAAAAAAAACCAGAATTACCTTCTGGAGGACAGGCCCCTTGCAGTTCAGGCTTCCCCCAGTGGGTGAGCGTTCCGGGAACCCATCTGTGTCAGTGTGCCAGCTGGTGGTGTGCCCTTCGACTTCAGTGAAATTTTTGTGAACACTCTTATCAACCCTTTTGCCCATTTCATGATGGGTTGTTTATGAGCACACCTGCCCATGTTGTGCTGAGTGTTCAGCAGTTTTTGACCAAAAAAGGCATGACCCTTGTGCCCCACCCTCCCCATTCACCTGATCTCACCCAGAGTGACTTTTTTTTTTGTTTTCCAGATGAAAAAGTCCTCAAAGGGAAATGTTTTTCTGATGTGGAAGAGGTGAAACAAAAACCAGCAGAAGCACTAAAAGGCATCAAAATTGACGAGTTCCAAAACTGTTCTGAGTGGCGGGAAAACATCTCCATAGGTGAATTGCATCAGATGGAGAGTACTTTGCAGGTGCCTGAAGTTGAAGCATATAAAAATAAATATACAATATTTTATAAATAACTTCAGGATTTGGGGGGTTCCTCCCTTGTACTTAGTGGGCTGAGAAGTTGTGAGGATGGGACGATGGTGATGATGATATCAATAACAGCAAGTGTCAGGCAACGTGCCGAGTGTGTTATATGAATTATGCCAGTCAATCAGCACAGGAGTTCTGTGAGGGAGGTTCCGCCCTCATTCCCACTCTACAGATGAGGACATTAAAGCATGCGGAACACAGAACCTGTCAATGTCACTCAGCCATGAAATCTGAGAACTGGGCCTTGAACCCAGGCAAGTGCTTCCAGTGCTCCTAATCTTGAACGTGACATTAGACTGCCATCTTAAGGAATTTCTATAGGATAATAGCTGCCAGTTTCCTTGCCTGGGCAAAGCACACTATTAAGTGACTTTATCCTTCACAGTGATTGGCGTAAAACCCTCTATGTTGTATATGTATTAAATGTGTAAACAAAACTAAGTATGGATGCGTCACAATCCTGATCCACTGACAACAAACGAAAGTTATTTAGGAGGCCGATAAAGGACCCCCCAAAAATGGTTTCTAATTGAAACCATGTGAATTACTATATTTAGGAGAAACACAGATGGGGAAAATAAGACAAAAGAAAGATGGGACTGTTTAAGAAGATAGAGAAAAACAGAAACTGGCACTCATCCACACACACAATAAAAAGTTCCTTGTTTGGGGGCTGAGGCCTGGGCTTGCTCCTGACCTCTGACCTGAGCGACTTCCTCCTGCCTCAGTCTCTCGGGGCCTCTCAGTGCTGCTCCAGATCCCGCATTCCCCACACGCCTCCCCGGAGCTTCTTCACATTTCTCTTGTTTCCTGGCATCCATTTCCACACAGGCTTACACACCACAAGGTATAGAGAGTATATATAGTCTTTTCTTCTTAAGAAAGCCAAGGACATACTGAGTCCAAACAAGACCCAAACACATGTGCGCTGGTTACCTATCTGACTTGTTTATTTTATCTTCTGGCAAGTATTGCTTAAAGAAAATGATGTATCTCAACTTCCAGACTAAAAAAGGGTACATTAGGAAACATGTAGGCATTAGAAAATAATTCTTAATTTTTCAAAGGATTCATTCTATGTTCCACTAAAGATAAGTTTCTAAATATATTTAAAAGGCAACATAATTTATTAAAATTGAATTTATATGTAACTTTTTAGAAATATACTTTCATCTTGTACTTTTTTCTCTTCTTAAAAGAAGGATTCTTTCATCTAAAAGAAATAGTTCCTTTCTACCCTTTTACAAATGAGAATAAAGCTTAGTTTCTAAGCTTGAAAGAACGCTTTCAATATATCTCTTCCTCAAGAATGCCAGAAAACCAAATAGTCATATCCAAACAAAACAGAAGACTAGGTAGTAAATTTGAGTTTTTATAATTATATACAATTATATTACTATTTTTTAAAAACATAATTTCTGTTCATTTCATTTATTCAACATAATCTTTTAGTTACTATGGTCCATTTTTTAAAAAATCTTGATTACCTGTTACATACACACTTACTTAATATAAATGATCTGTTCATAAAATTATTTTGCAAATAAATTTGAGTAAGTGAATTCATCTTTTAAAAGTAGTACAGAATTCACTCTGCAGATGGGAAAGGCCAGTGAATCCTTTCGGGGCGTGAAGGACCATTCCAGCAGCTGGTAACACTAACCCAACTGCTCTGACAGTGAAGAATGTTGTTATTCGGTTTTCTTAAAATGAAACATATTTGTAAGAGAATAAAACAAGATGTCTCATTTTCCTATTCCCCCTAGAAAAAAAGCACTTGAGGCCAAGTTTTAAGGCATTTTTATAATTTTCCCCTAAAAAAATACTCCTGAGGTCCCCTGATGCGTGCCTCCTAACCACCGACCCCATGGTTTTGAATGACAATGGAAATTTTTATCACTATTTAATATTTCTGATAATTACAGATATCAGGGTGTGATCCTTCATTGTTTGTTTATAACTGAACATATCTGAAAATATGTTGTTTTATATCTGAAAATAAAATCAGAATATGAAAATTAAAAGGTGTGATAAGAAATAGAAGTCCAGGGACTACACAGAAAAAATTGGACTTTTAAGCCATTGAACATAATGGTTTGTAGCGGCCCACTGACAATTTTGTCTTGAGTTTCAAAGCTCACATTTTGAGACTTTCATGGTGTATCTAAAATGTGTTAAGTAGCAGCAAGACTCTCAGTGGAGAAGTTAAAGAAATTATGAGTAGGCAAACCCTTTGGAACCATGACATTAGTTCTGATGATGGATTAACATTACACAGCTTAAGATTCCTACAAAGGTAGTGTGTTTCTGATTTTGTTTTTCACTCACAAAGTAGGTTTTTGTTTTCAGCCTCCTAAGAAATCACAAAATTTCTAGAAGGTAACATTATTTCAAAACAAAGTAACATGGCAAGGAGTTTCAAAGGATCAAACTCCTTGAGATGTTATTTTGTTTTGCATATTTGCCTCCTTCAGCGAATGAAAAATAACACACAAAAAATGTGGCAGAACTACCGTATGGAGGGAGAAGTCCGTGGAAGGGGGAGGAAGTGGAAACCAGGTTCTCAACATAGGTCTACAGCAGCGATTTTCAACTGGTGTGTGCTGCAAGAATTTTTACAACATGCAGTACCTGACTATTTAGTCAGGGGCACCGACCTCTTTTCCTAGGGGTTGTCAAAAAAAAAAAAAAAAAGAAAACTGACAATAGCCAACATAGTAACAACTATTTGATGTGAATGAATCAAAATCATATCTATTTTTTGTCAAATTGGCAAAAATGTGCTTTTTGGTGTGCCAAAGAAATTTAGTAATTAGTTTATCTGTGCCATCAGATGAAAAAAGTTAAAAATCACTGCTCTATAGCATTATCCTTCTTGATTTCTGAAATTGCAACCATATATTCCTTTTGCTCCCTTCGGAGCAGGTTCTCCTTTCCATACGTTAGCCAACATGCCAACTTTTATCCTGCCTTTGTATTTGTCAGATGTCCCTGTCTCTTGTGAGTGTCACGGTGGCCACCTTACTCCAGCCTGGACCCTGCCACAACCTCATGGGTATTTCTAGACTAGAAGCTCTGTTCTGGCTTTTCCTGGGACAGCTTCTTTCTTGCCTTTCATCCTACATCTAGTCGCTTTAAGGACTTGCCTCCAGCAGGTTGCCAAAACCAAAAAATAATCTCACCTTTTTGTCTAGTGTTCAACCCTTTTTCCCTCCAAATCTGCTTATCTTTTCTTCCAAAGATTTTGTCTTACAACTATGAAACAGGAACTTTCCCTTCTACTTCTCTGGCTCGGGGCTTCAGCTCTCTACTCCCTTACTGCCCTTCCTTCCGTCGGGAACTCCTGACACTGCCTTCTCCCACCATTTCACTCGCCCTGAGCCAGTCTCTACTACACACTCAGGTAACACCTTACTAATTTGTGCATGCGTACAGGTAATCATAAATGTCTTTCTGATTGCTTTTTTAAAAAAGATACTGTAAACTCCTGGAGGTCAAGGCTGAGCTTGACCTTGTGTATATATCTGGCGTTTATATAGGTACTCAAAAAAAATGCTGTCAAATTATTTCCAGGTCACTTTCCATTTGAACTACCCCGCCCAGTCTGAGTATGTTTCATGAAGTCCTGAAGTCTCTGGGCACACTGAGGACAAGTTAGCCCTCCCAAATATTTCTCTCTGTTGGCTAAAAGTTTCTTTAGGTCTCAGCCCTTGTCCTGCCAGCCTGTTTCCTTGGAAATAGGAATTAAATATTAAAATAGTGGAATTAAAATGCCCATAGTTTTAAGCAGATTCTGAAAATTTTGAAATGTGAAAAGTACATCTCTGTAATTCCTCTCTCATCTCTATTGATCCATTTTCATTCACCTCCACTTATAAAGAAGGTTCATAAACCTGCTTCTGCTCTGGACCCTTTTGGCAGTCTGGTAAAGTCCACACACGCTTTTTCATAGAATAATGTTTTTAAATGCATAAAATGTAAGGATTACAGAAGAAACCAATTATACTGAAATTCTGTTATAAAATCCCTCCAAATATATAACAGGTGCTTCTTTATTATGTATTAAATAACAACATGTAGTGTTGAGTTTAATAACTATAAAATTCTTGAAATAGTGATATTCCAAGATATCTACAAGAACAGTAATATGACACAAAAGTATGTATAATTTCTACTGGTGACAAATACAAGTACTGCTAATATTACTGTGGTTTATAATAAAAAAAGCTAAGTTTCAGTTAGAGTTGAGTGCAATCACGGTTGTGATTTTTCCCCTATCCAAACTCATTATTCTGAATCTCTCTGCAGATCCCATGCTGACCCGTGGTCCCAAGGGAAAGAACTCTTGGATTACTAAGAGGGTTAACTTAGCACAGTTTTGCAAGTGTTCTCAGCGATGGCACAGCTGTCTAGAATGAGTATAAAGTAATTTCTTCACCTTTAATATATTACTCTTCTTAAATTGCCGTAACTTTGGTTTTCCAAATGCTATTTAACATCTGCCTCTTCCTTACTGACTATACATGAAGAGACTCTTAAAATCTTTAAGTTTCTCTTAAAACGAGGCATTGTTGTCCTTCCTAATAAATCCTAACACAGACTGAGAAGGCAGATATTTCTCCACTGCGCAGGTCTGTACTATAACCTAAACACTCACTAGATGAAGTATTAATAATTGACATGCCATTAGCTCATCTTTTTCCTTCATAGGTCAGTTCTTATGGGGTTATTCTATAAGTTGTTTGTTGAACGATATTGCATATCTTTATTAAAAGACCACTAAGCAGGAATACTTAGCATATATCAATGGCCAGTTTTATACTCACCCATGTTTCTTTTCCAATTTTAAGGCATGGAAGATGGTTTCTTAGCCTTCTCTCTCTCGGGCTGCAACCCCCCTGTTGCCCCAAACCAGACACACCGTATATAGGCATGGAACCCTGACCGGTACAGGTTTGTTTGAGCGAACGCTTGATCTCCCACTGGCCACACATGGTATGGCTCACTCTTTCTCTGTCCTTAAAACTGAAAATGATGTCTGATATTTATACAACGTTAGAGACCAGAACCCTGCGACCCCCCAGCAGCCCTAGGACTACACAACCACGGTTCATTTGCATCCTATCAACTCTCATAAACAACGGAGGCATCGGAAGACTAGGCCTTTCTGCAGTCCTCACTATCCATCTGGGGACCCACACAGGACTTTTTCTTGTCCATTTTAGTAACAATGGTGACAAGGACATATGATATCCCCCCAGTAAAAACCAGTAGCAAAAACTTCCTTCAATATGTAGCACCAAAGGAAGCTGTGAGGTGAAGAAATGCAATTACTTTTTTATCTAAAATCGACTAGTCCATTCAAATGCCTTTATTCCTTCAAGTGTTTTATGCTCTCTATGTGCTTTTCTACAGAACTATTTTTGAAGTTCTGATTCAAGACAGGGATTTCCTCATTAGTTATGGGAACTTTATCTCTATGTATTTATTTAAAAATAAAGCCTGATTTGTTTTTCTCTCAGGTGAAACATTCATTATCTTAATACCCACTGTGAGTTTTGCATTTCCTCTCCAAGCAGAACCTTGGAAATTTTAAAGGTGCTACACAGAAACAGACAAATACATAAAAGAAGAAATGGTGATTTCAGAGCATAAGGGGTAGGGTGAAACAACCCTTTGGATGGCGCATATTGTTGCTCTGTCTTTTCCAGGATGAACACAAACGCAAACTAGATGCACAGACAGAAAATATCATAGACATAGGGAGACAAGCCCGGGATAGCCTGGCAGAATTCTGCGCAAATGCTATAGCAACATGTGAACGGCACTGCCTTCTACTAGGTCCGTCCGCCAGGTATGTGTTCCACAGTAAGAGCTGCAGAATGTTTAAGGGTCATCCTTGCTCAGATTTAGAGCAGACATTATGCAAACATCTCGTAAAAGAGGAGAATGGCCTTTCCGCCTTCAATTTATTTATTTATTTTTTTAAAAGCTAAAAATCAGTGATGGCACAGGTGTGCAGAAATAGACAATCTAATACAGTGAGACAGTTGATTAGTAGCATCTTTCTTGAGGTCGATGGGGTCAAATGTATGAAAACCCCTTAAGATATGTGTCCTTTTGACTCAATTACTGGAAACTTATATGGAGAATATAATAATGAGCACATATACAAAAGTTTGCTTCAACATTTAATGACATAAATATCGTTTGCAATAGTACAAATTTGAAAATCTCCTAAATGTTCAAAAAGAAGGGCCTTATTGAATAAACTATGTTACACCTATAGAAAGATATGTCATGTAGTCATTAATGATACTTGCAACTGTATTTATTAACACTGAGAAAATTCATAACATTTTAATTTTTCAAAAATGTCATAAAGCAGTAATAAGCATAAAGCAAACATAGGTAAGTATAAATTTATAGGGAAGTATCTGAGAAAATACACATAAAGATGTCTACAACATACTTTTCTAAATGGATGTGATGTTTTCTCTCTCTTTTGTTAGTCTACAGTCCTTGAATTATTGTTGTATGGTACTTTTGTAATTCAAAATGTATTTTTAATTAAGAGACTTGTCAGAGTGTAAATTAATTACCGCACGTGTAAATTATAACACAAATTTCACTTCACTAAAACGAGCACTGTCCCCTTTTCACCTCTGAAATATTAGCTTCATTCAACACCTTTGGCTAGAACTCGGAAGTGAAGGGATAATACATTTTTTTTTATTCTGACATGCATTTCCATTAATTACATGCTTTCTCTTGTGTTCATCAACAGTATACTTAGGGTGAGTTTTCCTACCAATTTTAAACCGTTCTGCATGGCCAATTTTCAGGTCTGTCAAGAAAAGCCAAGACTAACGTCCCAATGTCACGTTTGTAGCCATCTGTGGAGACACAGAATCAGGCCTGGACAGCTTTCATCTCGCTAAGGTTCACCTATTTTGATGTGCAGATGAATACTTGGCTTTAGAAGCATAAATGTATTAACATGTTGGGTGGGGGGAGGGAGTGGACAGCTTCTCCAAAATTGGCTCCTCCAAGTATTGATGGACAGTAATTAAAGCAAAGTGAGCCTTTTTGCAGGGAGTGGGGGGAGCAAATAAAACCAATAGAATAAAACAGAAGTAGTTCTACGAGGCCAGAGTTGGAGCTTCCAGCAGATATGAACAGAAATAAGATTTTTCTAAGGAAGAAAACTTGGAGTGAGCCGATCCATTTTGTCTTATGGTCATACAGATGACTCCCTCACTTGGAAAGAAACGGGCGGCAGGCAGCCACACCTGACTCTGCGCTGCCCCCAGCCTGAGGCCACTACCCTCACTGGAGGTCTGCAGGCTGAGGCAGACTGGCTGCAAAAGGCTCTCCAGCTCCTAAAGCCCAGAGGTCTCTGTTAGGCCTTTCAAATACATCTGCCATATGGCTTCACTCAGTTCCCCAATAATTATTTCCCTCTCCCCTTTCTGCCCCGGAGTCAACTTAGAAGGAAATTATTAAGCATAGGATTAGGTTCACAGTAAGCAATGATTTTTTTTAATCTAACATATTTGAGATGCCAATTTTTATAGCATACTTTTGACAGCTTCTTCCTTATGCCCAATGAATAAAGAAGGAATTGGTTGCTCTGAAATTTCTATCCAGAGAGCTGGCTTGCCTGGCCCCTAATTGCTTTGTGTATACACCCTGTTAGCATTTACCTGGTTTGCTCTGCGCCCAAATCCCATAACATTTTACATATAGAAAAAGCTTTTACTGATGATAGCAAGTGGGTTTATGAACATTGTGATGGAAGCTTTAAGACAAGCAGGTCAAAAGGGTTTAGTATTTTATGACTGACAAAGTGATTTCAGTAAAATGGTTCTGTCACAAAGCACAAAAATATAACTTCAAATTAATAATGAAAGCCTGAAATAAAATGGAAGATCCATATGGTAAATATATAGGATTAGAAAACATCCAGGTGTTTTGAAACATCTGTATTAGTGCTTGAACTTTTCCATTTTTCCTCAATGTTTGGAATTATGTAGACACAGCAAGAACTTTACTTTTAACCTTGGCAGCTTTCAAAACAAAATTCAAGGAAAGCATTTCATTACATTATTTATTTTTGATACTTCTAGACTGAGGCTAACTTCATCTTTTTGTTCCCCTAGTATTATGGAGTAGACATCTAATACGTATTGGCTGAATGAGTGGAATAAAGATCACTCATAATTAAATGCACAACTGAATAGGGAAACTACTTCTGAGTAGGACAATTCTGTTATTAGTAACAGCATATCTATGAACTCAGGAGTACATTTATTCTGAATCCTTCATTCCATGCATCCATATTTCATTAATCTTTATCATCTCTCATTATAATATACAGAGGGCCTGAGTAATTATTCTTGTTTTACAGGTGAGAATACTGAGGAACTGAGATATGAAATCTGTCAAGTCACATACTGAGATCCCGTAGATCATTCAACAGCCCAGCCCAAATCATCCAGTAAAATATGATGCTTCTCTGAGTGTAAAGGTTTATTATTTAAAATCAAAAGGCTTATTTCTGTATTTATTTATTCAATTTGGTCTAGGGTCTGAATAACTAAGGTGTGTGAATAAGGGACTTCCATTTGAGATGCACCCTCGGATCCGTCCCCATTGCTGCCAGAGAGGTGAGCGCTTTCTTTCTAGCTGGTACTGACTACTTCAGGTAATCCAGGTAAAACGGGATGACGGTGGAATCTGCCTCCCTGAATTATTGTTGGTAGGCTATACTTCACAGGACTGTTGTGGGCATTCACTGAGAAATCATGTATAGACTTTAGTATGGTTCCTGGCACATACCATTTGCTTGAACAGACATAACTTGCTGTTGCTGTTAATGCCGATTCTTCTAGCATTGAGCCTGGCACATAGCCTATTCCTGATAAATGTAAGTTTACCCCCACTTCCTGCTACGTGGATGCTGATAATGGTTGAACTCCCTCCATTATTTTGACATGTTGTTCTGTGAGAAAGGGTAAGTCTGTTTCCCATCCCCCATCTGGTTTAATTAGATGATGAATAGTTCGGGCAAGTGAAAACCAGTCTTCCTAAACTACAAGTGATCCTAGCTGTGCCCCCCTTAGTCCACTCAACTGGAAGATTAAAATAACGTTCAGAATTGATTGTTCCATTAGAAAACCCCTGATTGCAGGATTATTTCTATGAGCAAAATACTCCATGGAAGTTGAAAGACATTCATCCAGTCAGTCAGTCAGTTGATAAATATTTTTTAGGGCCCACAAAAATGCAGGATAGATGATTGGCGCCCTTGGTAAGATCCTGAGTGAGGAGAGGATGGGTATCAGCAATCCACGGGACATGAAAAGCATGAAAAAAAGGAAGAGTGAGTTTAGAACTCCCAAAACAGCAGAGGTGTGGGCAGTAATTTCTTTCAGAAAGAACTAGAAAGAACATGCTGACCCAACATGCTGTCTATTGCGCAGAAGTGGATTTCAGACTCCATGTGGGGTGTTGTAAACTGGCCCAAAGCTGAGAGCCACTGCATCAGAGATCAAACAGGGGTTGTGTGTGGCCACAAAAGGTCTTTCTACATGCCTTTGGCATTTGGGAAGGATTTATTTGCCTATTCTACTTGTACAGGTCCCTACAAGTGCAGGCTCGGAATTGTAAGCTGTCCTAAGGACTATGGCTCAGGATCTCCACAAACATTTTTTATTCAACAATGTTTTAATTTCCTTAATTGTAAAAGGATAAAGCTATTTGGGGGGCGGATTGTTGGTAGAAAGGCAGTGTTTACCATGGCAGCGTAGCAGAGAGAGAGTGTCACGTCACTGACAGGTTAGCCCTTCCCTTCCCCAGCAGGAGGACCTCCGGTGAGAAGGGAACTGGATCTGACAGGCAGAGCCAGGAGGGAGAGAACCGGTTTGCCACTCACTACCTCTGCGACCTTGGCCATTCACTACTTGTAATTTGAGTTCCTGAATCTGTCAACTGGGCATAAAATCTTCTCACACTTAGCCTTGAAGAGTTCTGTGGCCACCCAGTGAAAAATAAAGGAATATGTTCTGAAACCCCCCCATCTTTCCGCAGACTCAGGGGTCTAGCTATGGTGGTCTGCATCTGGCTACCAAGGGTTAGACAAATGTGAAAAACATACACTCTGCCTCACAAACCTCAGGTACCAGAGCCAGAGTTGGGAAGAATGGTTTTACTTTTTTTTTATACTGGTGTTCTGAAGAGATGGGAGTCATTTACAATACAGGGATTTGTGAAAAAGTAATAGGCATCCAATGTGCCAGAAAACAAATGAACAAAAAAACTGAGTCCCTGTTTGTCACCAGGAGTTGCTTCCCCTTGGTTGTGCTGTGATTTTAGTTGGAGGACACTGTTTCTACAATGCTGCTTGGTGCCAGGCTCAATCTGCATGTTCCACCAAAAGTTTCAGCAGCTGTGGTATCTTTTCTCACTGTGACAAGTAAATATTTACCTCGTGGCTTTGAAGAGCTGTGGTTCATCCCACACTTATTTTTTTAAAGGAAGATTAGTTTGAAACTTATTTCCCCCCAACCCATTTGTCCATTCCCACAGCTCTGGAAAAGGGAAAGACTCAAAGACTCAGAAGGGGGTGCTTTTAGGCTTTTTTTCCTCCGCATTACTCTGAGTGCCTGCTTTCTGTTCTTTGTTTGTATCAACACGGTACAATAGTGCATGTGACTTCAAGTGGAAGCCACCCGGGGATCAGGTAAAAGTGCCTCGCCGGTGGCAGGAGACGCTAAGTGCGGTGTCTCACTGTAGATTTGTATTAGAAGAGGGCATTTCAAAGTGGCCCTTTCTGATCATCATGTTAAAACAAAAAAACAGAGGTGAATAAGGGTGAGCATTTGAAACCTGGGCGAAGCCCCTGCAGGCGGGAGTATTTCAATTTTTTGTTTTATTTATTGAGATCACCCTCTCCTTTACTTAATGAACAGTGCCAAGTTATTCTCCACTGCCACCGAGCAGGGGCTTTTTAAATGATTCAGGGAAGTATAGCTTTCATTTAGGTTTGTGCCCTCCAGTCTGTTTATACTGGTCGATACACTTGTCTGAAAAATATAATGGATTAGCACATCACTCAACAAGCTAGTCAGAAGGCAAGCTCAAGGCGACAGACACCAAAAAGTAAATTACGGTCAGCAGTAGGGGTAGGCTGTGCCCAGAGCTAGGAAACAGCGTATCAGCACAAAGCCCGCATTCTCTGAGAATGGTGGTGGAACTGAAAGGGGTGAAAAATTTACACTCAAATATAATAAAACAATCAGCCTACAAATGCACACAGCACTATAAACTCTGTGCTTCATGGCACCAAATGCGAAGGAAACCCGGCTCTGACACCCATCCCACCCGTTGGAGCCTGGGCGGGAAACAGACGTGGACGCATTTGCTTCTTTAATGGGCCCACTTTTGCAAGCACACATGTATCACGGCTTGGTTTTCACGTTCCATTTCAGTATTTGTGAGACGCCAGTTTGCTACAGGTTTTTACTCAGCAACTCAAGGGCTGAGGGGGGCTACGAGGGGTGTGTGGGGGGGGCTAAAAAGAACAATTTATTCCTGCTTAGCTTTCTCTTTCTTTTTCTCCACGGTCTCCTCATTTACTTCCTTCCACTCTCTGAAAAAACAAAAAAACCGTATTGAGACATGTCCTCAAATCTTCGATTTCTATTTTCTATGTCACCTACTTTGACGTGAACCAAATCATCACTATGGCAGCTCTAAGTCTAGTTATCATTGCTGAAGTTTGTTAATATTTCATAATCCATGACAATGAAAAAGGACAAGTAGCCATAGAGTTTAAAAGCCCCAAGGGTTTTTGATTTTTAGCATAAAATAAATTTCAAATAACAAAACAAACATGCCACTTCCCTTACTAAGTGCTACTGAAGGACAGTAATGTTTCAGACACTGTACCTCCATAAGGATATTTTTTTAGCAGTGGTGTGCTCACTGCATGGAGACAGAGGAACAGAAAAAGAATGCGGGAGCCCTGACATTCATAGAGAACGGAGGGCCACTGGGAAACCTACAAAGTCAAAGAGAAACTTGGGCTGCTTATATGTGATTTACAGGGAGCAGAAAAAAAGAAGCAAAGATGGAATTTTAAAGTTAAAAATATTACAGATAGTACTTTCTCTACTTCTTTTTTCTGTTCTATATAAATTGTCAGATGTTCATAGGGGAAATAAAGAGTACAATCCTTGAATCTTGGATCCAGACATTCTTAGTGGATTTAACCATCAGTTAATAGTTTGAAGGTCACTCATGGACATGGACAACGTGATTGCTGGGTGGGAAGGGGGTATAAGGGCACTAAATGGTAATGGAAAAAAATACAATAAAGATTAAAGTTTTTTAAAAAAGGTCAGAGGCATCAGAGTGCATTCTGGTGGCTGACAAGCTACATTGAATGGCAGTAGTTAATCGCACCAGGCTCTGGGTCACAGATGAATCTGTTGCGTACCCCATCCCACCCACCACCCCCAGATATCCTAGGGATTTTGTCTTGCAGACACTATTTCCACCAGGTTTGGCAGAAAAGGGGGGGATGGATTACCCTGGCCTGGGCCTGTGACTGGCCTTTTTTGCTCTGATCACCCCTCAAGCATCACTGTTACGTTGCCTACCTGTGGGCTGCACCCCAGTTTGGAGGGAACAAGGCTGGAAGATCAGCAGAACAAAAGTAACTAAATAGACTTTTTCTGGCCTCACTCGGTAGAGACACCAGGAATTTCTTTAAAACTGATCTCTCTCTTTCCCTTGATTCCACTTCCAAACTCCACTCCCCAACTTCCTTCCAGAAGAAGAGCAGGAGATATTCCTATTTATTTCCTAAGTTCGTGCTTTTCACACTATTAAATAAATTTACCCTTTTGAGACCTGGGTCCAAAGGTTATTTCTGTCTTAAACCTTTACTATATCTTTTCCTACATGCCCAACTTCTCAATCTAATGATAAAATCATCTAATCTTAAAAATGAGATGCATTGAGCTATGTCTCCCTCAAACTACCCTTCCCCCTTCCCTTACCCTTTTTACATCCTTTACCCCAAACTGCTCAGAAAGGGGACCGAAACCCACTGAATGCGTTTGTCTCTCTCACTCAAGGACCCACTTGCATTTCGGCTTCAGCCTTCACCAGTGCTACTGATGATATTTCAATCACTGGCACTCTTTGACCGCTGGATGCAATGGCTTTTTTCTAGCCTCAGAATATTCAACTTTTGGACACCTGACCACACCCTTTCTGAAAATAAAAAATCTCCTTTTCTTTGATTTTTTCCTAATGACAACTTCATTGTTCTTCTTAAGGAAGAGACTGTGCGCGTCACTTTTGATTCTTCAGGGTTTCCTCTTACTGCTGCTTTCTCTTCCTCTGCCTGTGGTACACTGGGGTCTTCTCCCAGCTGCCTTCTCAGCAGCCTGCCCTCTGGACGTGCAAATTCTCCTTAGTCGTCTCACCTACCTCCCTTGCCTCCAGGTACTATCCGTATGCGAACCACTTCCCCACCTGTGCCTTTGAACCCAGCCCCTCTCCGAGCTCTGGAGCCTGTTTATTCAACAGATTCCCACAAACTTCTCCAATGCCACATGTCTAAATCAGAACTAAGTTTTCAAACTGTACTTCTTCCTGCTTTTCAGCACAGTTAATCAGACACCAAGGCACTGATACTACCAGAAAAAGCCCTCTCAAATCCATCTCTTTCTCTTTATTTGTACTTGTGAGTCCTATTGTAATTCTTTTTTTTTTAAATCTCTTTCCTGGACTATTTACTGGTGCTTTAATTGGAAGATGTCATATATCTTCTATTCTTTTTACCATATTTCTTTTTGAAGCACAATTCTCATATTTCATTTTTCTCTTGAAAACATTTTACGACTTCCAAGGATATGAAACACAAAGTCCAATGTCCTTAGCTTCTTCGGACACCCTTTCCAACTTGGCCCCATCCTAACTTCCCAGACTCATCTCTTTCCATCAGAAACGACTTTGCACATACGCCCCCCTCTGCCTGGTATACTGCCTTCCTCTTTTCCACATGGAAAATGCCCATCAAGGTATGACTTAAACGTCATTTCTTCAGCAAATCCTTTGTAAACTCCTCCCCCCAGAGTCACTCATCCACATTCTGTTTCCGTGGTTGCAGTACGAATCTCTCTCTCTCATACTTAAAAAAAAAAGTTGTAGTGCATCTCTCTGTGACATTCATTGTTCGTTAAATTATTTCAGACAGGCTAGGTATAGGTCACTAAAGCCTGGTTACCATCTCTATAGCATCTTGAAGACACTGGATCCTTGGGGGCAGGAACTATGCCTTAGTTATTAATAGCCCCAGTGTGTAGCAGTTTTGGGCACATGTAGAAGATCACTTAGTATTGGTTAAATGCTGGCATGCACGCATGCATATTAAATGTGTGGCAAATACGATGGGTACCCTGCATTTAGATCCTTATTACTGGTTCCTGGGCTTTATTGAATCTTGGAGTATAATGTTGAAGAGGAGAATTTTGAAATGTAGCAATGCAACATGTGCTGGCACTGTAAGAGTAACTATTTTATGGTTCTGAGCAGGATGCTTAATGGCTCCAAGTCTGTTTCCCTTAATCCATAAACTTTGAATAATTCTACCTGTTCATTACCTAAAACTCCTCAGAGGCAGCTAGCAATAATATTTAACAGTGAGTTCTTTGGAAAAAAGTATCATGAGTTTAAATGCTAGTACTGTAACTTCCTAGTTGTATGACCTTGGGCAAGCTATTTAACCTTTTTGAGAGTCAGTTTGCTTATCTCTATAAAATGGCGATAGTAATTGTGCCTCACAATAGTTAGAATTATAAATTTCAATGGTCATAAAGTACTTAGAACAATACTTGGCACACAATAAAGGGTTAAACAAATGTTAAGTACAATTATCACTCATTGTGAGGCAATAAATATAAACAGAAAAGAGTAATAGGAATACTTCACAGAGAAGGCATCAGGAACATACATGTCAATCACATGGATAATAATACCTTAGAATTATTTAGAATTCTATACATTTTCAATGTGTTCATAATTTTCAAATTCTCAGACACCCTATGAAAGCTTTGAGAAATGTAATAAACATGAATTGACTATGTTTAAATGTTTAGAGTCAATGCATTCAGTATTTATTCTAAAAAATGAATCATCCTTGTTAAAAAGGAAGTCGGTCTGTCCTTGGCATTAGCCCAGCACCACAGGGTAATGATGAGGTCTCTGGGAGAACTACGGTTATTGACATCACTGACCTATATACACATCCCCTTCCACATGGTATACAGCACTTCAGTGCCCTTGTTTTTATACAATTGCTATTACCAAGGCCTTTCATTTTTCAAGTGCTCAAACGAGAGCAATTCATATTTCAGATAATCTGCCAACGAGGAAAACTAATTTCAAAATATTTGATCATAAAAGTTGTCCTCAGCTTCAACGGAGATAATTTAGTCAAATAATATCAGATAATCTGAAAGCAGTCTTAGCAGGAAATTGCTAGGGACTCCATCTAAGCAGCCTCCATTTGCACTTATATAAATGTACTGAAAGTCTAGGAGACTTTGACAGCCTGCCATATGTGATTTCATTCCATAGCCTACCTACTTTACCATCAAAAGTTATATCCTTTGAAGCATTGCCAGAATTACTTTACCCCAGCAGATATGCTAGATGTGCCCTTTAAAAGCCATATCATTTCTTTTCTACTCTGACTAGTTCAGGGTAGCATCTGCTCAACTAAATTCCTTTGAAGGTTAAAAATAAAATAGCCGACTTCTCGCAGGCTCCCCTCCCCCACCCCATCCTAGTGCTTATGATAAAATGTCCAGTGTTGAATGAATTTCAGACAGCGCACATTTTTAAAGAAGAAGGAGCCTGAGAAATCACCCCTTCATTTCACACTTAAGAAAAACTAAGATCCAGGCTTCTTCTTGCAGGTCACCAGCCTGATTATTAGCAGAGGTGAGACCAGAATGAGACCAGAACCAGGTTTCCTGGACCCCAGTCCAGGGCGCTTCTTTCTGCTGCTCCAAAGACAAAAGGATTGTGCCAGAAACTGACAAAAGACACACCACCAAGGGAGTGCCTTAATTTTATAAACAGAAAACGAATGCTTGGATCTCACCTCCAGGAAAACATTTGCTTTTTAGAAATAGTCACACTTGGCACCCTGTTTCCGCAGTGCTGATGACAGTTGCAGGCAGCTATTCCACTGTTGTGACTTGGAAGCTGATGCCCCCAAACAGATCAAAATTAGTAACATCCTGATTCAGGATTGTCTATTTTCCCCTCTGCTTGCTAATCTATGCTTCTTTTATAATTATTTTAAAAGGCACTATCTGATTTCCTGAGTACCGCCCCAGGTGTTCTCAGTGATAATGAATGGATAAACATATCATCCAGTGTCACGGAGCAGTTGTGACATTTTAGAAACATCTTCAGTTTAACTCTTCTCATTTCCATGTATGTTACACCCAGGGTTACAGGCCTGTGTTTTTACTAAAGAGCTGAATGAATCCCAGTAATTGCATGATTTACTTGTCTGCTCAAGTGAAAAGGTTTTGAAATGTAGTAAAATGGCACAGTCCTTTCTTGATCTTTGAAAACCCTGCCGTGTCAATTTTAATTAACGAACTGGAAAAATTATGTTGTTTTTTTTTTCCTTTCTCAATTTCAGGGAATTGGTTCCCAGTCTTACCTCTTATTCTTCTCGAATTTGTATGTTTTTTGTCCTGAGCGATGTGCAGACTTCTGTAGTTCACACAGGCATACTGACAGGACCTCGCGAGAATGCAGACTTCTGCTGCACAGCAGTTAGCAGTGATCCTGGACTAACAGCCTGCCCATGTTGCCCTCGGCCAGAATACCAGGCTGCAAACAACATTCCCATCACAGCTGGTGGTGACGGAGGCTGAGGAGCTCCCCATGCTTACTAGGGGTGGAGAGCCCTGCTTGCTCTTAAAAAAAGTTGTCTGCCAACAGAACTTCAATTTCTACATTGTCATTTCTGATTGAGCTTACAATGGAATGCCTCTCGACACTTCGATTTTTGGTCCTCTCCCTTTGCTTCAGCCACTTTTGATTTTGTCAAGTAGATAATGGATCTCTGCATAGATACTTAAAAGCAAGAGATGAGCTCACCACTTAAAGGAACATGTCATAACGTAAATAACCTTTATTTAGCCATTTTGCAATTTTGCTAACCTTAACATTTCTTAAAATAAAGCAAGCTTGTACATTTCTAGGGAAGGATCCAGATCCTAGCTAAAGGCACCATTCCTAGGTTTGGTAGGTTATTCACAAATTAAGTTGCTCATTCATCTTATATATGATGTATCTACCTAAAAAAATAATTTATTAAACTCCACTGAACTATGAAAGGCATCACCAACTTTACTGGCCTAAAAACAATCACAAGTTTCATTTTTTTTCTTAGTGGATCATAGCAGATGATTTTATTTGAACCTCTTTTTTTTTTTAAACATTTTACATTGAAAGAGAGAATAAACTATTTAGATTTAAGTCTTTAAAAAATATTTAGGTTTCTCAGCATCCCCTCTATATATTGACAAGTATCGTACATTTTGTGCAAATGTTTTTCAAGCTCCAAAAAGGAGCAAGCTTAAGAATTAGGGATTTGTTAACCAGCATCTGATAAAGTACAGTTGGGACAGATACCTGGAAGACAAGACTGATTATAGAGTGATAATAAAACTCAGAGGTTCATAAAGCCATCTCCTGTGCTGTGTTCCTTAAAGACTTAGCTCCTTCCTGATGGATAGGCAATTCTCTATTGTTTCCTTGGCAAAGCTTGCTAAAAGGGATTGCCTGCGGGCCTAAATGCTGCTTCTTTGGTGGCAGAGAGGCCCAAAAGGAGGAGGCTCCACAAAGCTTGTTTCACCAAAATCTAGAAGAAAAGCTAAAAGGCACCGATAATTCTTTGCCTGATGTGCAAATGTTCTGTTACTGCCAAACTTCAGAAATCCACCAAATGCCACACTTGGCACCCAGGTGTTCTTTGGTCACCTCTGCTAAGTAAGGGCCTTAACTTGCCCTGAAAACATTAATTTCAAACCCCTATTTTCCTTCCCAGAAAAAACTTCTTTCTGCATACATTTTCTTGCTCTCAAAAAGTTTGCATAGTTATTGAAAGTAATAGATTTAATCTGCCAGCACATTAAAAATTAACAGCATCAGAGGAAGTTTTTGCCTTATTATTGAATATGGTAAATTTGCAATTGTAGGAGGCTGGAAGGGGAGGATATGCCCAGAGGAAACCTGGTTTGCTGTTGTAGTGAATCATTTTGGAAATTATTTATATCCGTAGACAAAAGTACAGTAGGCACAAAGAAAGTTAGAAAGAGACCAGTTTATACATTTAGACAGGTATATAGGCACGTCCATCTACATCACTGGAACAAAGGCTATCCGTCTCTTTCAAAATGACTGCTTAGGGAAAAGAGATTGCATCTTTGGACTGTCATGTAAAGGGGAGAGAGGGAATAAGAAGGATAAAAAGCCACAGGGCATTTGCCGTCTCAAACCAGCATCGGTTTGTAGGTTATCAGTCTGGTTCTAGAACTTATGCAAAAACTGAAGTCAATTTCCTTATTATACTCCAACTGCAATTATTGCCATGTTACTCCTGACATGAAAACCATGTCTTCTTATGTAAGAGCTAAAACCCAAGACAGATTGAATGTGTGTGTGTGTGTAGAAATGAAATTTGGATTTCACATGAATTTAACAATTTTATGACCTTCTTCCCAGGAGGTCAAGTTATTTCTTATTCTTCACATGAGGGGTTTGCATTTGTGCATCAGTCTGATAGGGTCCAGGCCAACTGAGGAAGGCTAGCTGGCTTAGGTGTAAAGGTATTATTTTGTATATGTTGCACATTATAGACGGAAATTATCTTACTTTCCAACTTTGCATAATAAAGTAAGCCATTATATTAATACCATATAGAAAATACTGCTTGTCAGGCAAAGAAATGTACATTACTTTCCAGAAAACCGGGACATTGCATTGCCAATGCCTGCATGAATAATACATGGGTTAATTCAAAAAAACACCATTTCATTATTTAAAAATGAATAAATTACAGACTTAGAATGATGACTAAATTTTCTTCTCCATCTTACTTTTGCTCAGTGCTCTACTTCAAAAATGAATATAAAAATACCACTTTATCCACACAAATCAAATAAGCTAGCTCCTCAAAAAAAGTATCTTTTTTTCTGACTTTAGATTTCCTGATACCATAAAAAGTAGACACTTCATTTTCTTTTTTTCTCTTGATCATGTTAACCCTAGAAATTAAGAAACAATAGGAAAGGCCTTCAAATTATATATTTGGAATCAGTGAGCCTTTCTTTGATTGCCTTGTGGTTCTGTGGTTCAGTCTGACTAGAAAAGTCCTTCTGCACCCACACTCTGTGTGTTTGTGCCTCAGCGCCTGGCAAAGTACGTCCCCAGAAATAAATATGAAGAATATAATGCTCATGTATAATGACACAAATTTCTTTTGTTTTCTTTCACAGGTTTTGGTTTACTCTGAAAGACCTGTTAAAAATCAGCCCCACTTGGGGACTGATGAAAGCACGAAAGAGAGAAAGAAATGCGCCAGTGATCAGAAATTAATTTGGACTTAAAATAAGTAAAACATGCCCATGCAGTGCATTTAGGCTGAGCATCAAGTGACAGCCAGCAGATTATTCTACCGATTTCTAATGCTGGAAATTCGGATGGCATTTACTAGCATAACCTTTCAACTCTAAGCACATCAATAGAGGCCGACAGTGGCTTGAAATATGATTCCTTGCAGATAGCATATCCTCATTCATCTGACTGCGCTGCTCTGTGCTCCATTGCACAAACAGCGTCTCACCCACTTCTGAGAGGACACTAATAAAAAAGGCATCAATTTTCAGCTCTAGTACTACTGTGATCTCTTTATATGTTCGACATCCAACATTAAATTAAAATGCTGTTATAAATCCTACTTTCTGAATCTGGAATGAGTGTTGGGTTTTTGTCGCATGAGACTGCAGCAAATCTTGTCAAAAGCAAGGAAGCACGTCTTGTTCACTCAGAATTAATGTTGTGGATGAAAGAAGGAGGTAAAAGGGGTTGAATATGGTGAACTGAGGGTGTCAAAGCCAGTGGGGACTGTAGCTTCAGGGTGCCACACCAGGCAGGGTATTTGCTGCTTTCAAGAAGTGGCTAATCAGGAATTGTAATTATCCATGACAAGCTGTGTGCAGGAAGATGACTGATAAATAGACAGGCGCACAGGCATCCGTATATATCAACAGGAAAAATTTAAGCATAAAGAAATGGTCAATTATTCCTCTCCGGCAGGAAAAATGTTTTCTAAACACAGTGGTCCTGACGAAGCCTCACGAATTACATCAGAAGCTGTGACAGGCTGCCCCTGGGATGCAAAGCCTGACAGCAGAGGGTGACTTGCTATTTGGGCCTTATGTCAGTATTACGTAATTTCAAAGTTATATGAGAAAAACCCAGACACACTGGATGGGGAAGGAACAATAGTCTCAGAAACTAAAGCGCATGGATTAAAGCAGTTTCAGAAGCTTTCTGTGTGAAGATTGCAGGGGAGGGGGCGAAAAAAAGCCTTGCAAGTACAAGGGAGAAAGGAGCTGATTAGCTTTTTCCCTTTTGCTGAAGATGGGAAAGCACTCTAGGAGAACATTCTGGAATTTTTCTACTCCTCCTGATAAAAAGATTCCTGCTAATACAGGTTACCGTCTGGAACTATGGGAACTAAAAGGTAATAAAGGCTTCAACAAAAACACAGAGCGCAGAGCTACGGCGTTCTTCTGCCTGCCTCATTCATAATTATGGATGAAATAAAGAGGCGTGTTTGCCTATTTGGAAGGGTGGGGTGGAAGGGAACTCGGGGAAGAGCGGGCAGTTCAATATCTGGATTGAACAGAGGAACTTTCTCCCCCAAGGATCCTGCTGGGAGGAACCTTGACATGCACAAAGTCAGAACGTAGACAAAGTTGCCCTGGTGAGAACGATAAGGTCACCCGTGGGATTGCTGAGATTATCTCTGTCAAGCACTCGGACAGCATGCAGTCAAACGATGCATCATGCAGTCATTTTCGGGGGGGGTGGAAATCAATTTCTTCACCAGGTCGCTATTTGCTTTTCAAAGTGCCCTTGTAGGCCTTCACCACCAAGCATTTATCAATTTAAATGTTGTAAATTGATAATGTGCCACTGTGCCTTGTACTGTTTCTGAATTATTTTGATACTTATATTTCCTCAATAGTCTCTAAACCCTCGGAGCTGCCTCATTCGAAAGGGCATTTTTCTTTGTTGCACCCAGAAGTGATGAACTTTTTATGATTAGTACAGGAGAAAAATGCAGACTTGCCAGAGAGGGAAAAAAAAACACATAAGCAGAAAATTATACATTTCCTTTTTCAAAAAAATGAAGGTATGCCTATTCAAAAGACTTTAAAAGAGGAGGCCACGGAGCAATATTTGGAGGGCTACGTGCAGTGGTTTACTGAAGGAGTCCAGTTGCCCTGGCGTCTCATGTATTTAGAACACCAACTGGAGCAGAGGCCGACTCTGGGCTCCATTATTTAAACCCTGTGCGGTGTGGAGATCACCCACTTCTTTTTGTCTTTATGTTGCAGTTATTTAGGATGTGATGATGCCAAACAAGAGTAATAACTTGTAAGGAAAGTAAATGCCTGCTTTCTCTTTGAACCCACCAAAGAAATATACCTATGTTTTATAATCATGGAAGTGAAAGAATTAACCACATACTAACCTCAACTTAATTTGCATTGAAAAACACAGAGAGGAAGAGTTGAGGTTTGCACTTTGGAAAAGCAAAAGAAAGACATGGCAGTTGCAAAGCATCTTTAACCTCCACTGATTTATTGGCCCTCAGCCAAGTTATCAGGGGACTCTAATTCTTCTTTATTATTCAAATAAACCACATTTGGCACCATGGTTCCCTTTCAGAATAGCTTCACAAATAGACTGAGCTCTGTCATTTATTTGACCTTGTATGCTGTAGCTGTAATTTTATTTGCCATTCTATATAACAAATGCAGAGAAATGTAAAATATGGAGATGAACAACATGATGGGAAAGGAGTTTATGGTAAATATATCTTCCTGGCTTTAAAAAAAGACCAAATTTAAAACAACCATTTACCCTTTTCACCTTCACCTTTATTAGCTCTCCTATCTGTGGTCACCCTGCCCCATTCCCTTTCAGCAAGCTGTCTTGACACAAGCCACTTTGTAACCTTGGCTGCAGCTACCTTTTGGCTGGCTTACAACAGCAAGGAAGTATCTTCTACAATGATGCGGACTTAATGAGAAGAAGGGAAGTGACTCATAGGCACACTGAGCCCTGAAGGGAGTGGGGGCAATTGGATTGCATTTCAAGAGAGGGCTTAACTGGCTGTGGGGTATTTGTAATGATATGGCAATGGGAAAAATCCTCCAGATTTCCCAGTTTGACGTAGATCCCATTTTATTTTTCATTTTACACTGGCCTTATTCCCACAATCCCCCTCCTCTCTGACAGCTGTCAGTCTGTTTTCTGTCTATGAGTCTGTTTCTATTTTGACTGTTAGTTTATTTTGTTCATTAGATTCCACATATGAGTGAAATCGTATGGTATTTGGCTTTCTCTGACTGGCTTATTTCAAGTAGCATAATGTTCTCCAGGACCATCCATGCTGTTGCAAAGGGTAAATTTTTTTCTTTTTCTTTTTTTTTTTTTTTTTTACAGCCAAGTAGTATTTCACTGTGTAAACATACCACAGATTTTTTTTTATCTATTTTTCTACTGATTTGGGCTGCTTCCAAATCTTAGGTATTGTAAATAACAGTGCAATGAACATAGGGATGCACATATTCTTTCAAATTAGTGTTTTGGGTTTTTTCGGATATGTTCCCAAAAGTAAAATTGCTGGGTCATAAGGCAGATCCATTTTTAATTTTCTGGGGAAACTCCATACTGCTTTCCACAGTGGGTGCACCAGTCTGCATACCCCACACCAGGGCAGGAGGGTTCTTCTTTCTCCACATGTTTTCAAAGAGGACTCTCTGTTAACTTGAAAACATTCTGCTGGCCTAGGTGTACATCAGAATCATCATCTCTCAACTTTACTTTCAAGAAAAAAATGTTTTCAGAAGCTATGTTTTTTTTTTTTATCCTCTGGTTAACTAACACCCGTGGTCTCTGCCTATGGCAACTATAATGTTAACTTTCTCATCAGTATTTAAAAGAAAATGCAGGATTTGTGTGTGGAATAGTAAAAGCTGATTTAGAAGCACATAAACCATCAAACTATCAATGCTATTTTAAGTCCTCGATGCCAGAACATAACTCTCAAAATAATCTTTGGCACACCAACAGCTGAGTGGGGAGGGGCGTCCTCTGCCTGCCTGTGAGATTTGCAATATGTATGTGTTTGTTATACGGGTCATTACAGCTTTGCTTTAAATGTGGCCTCCACTGGAAGCAAATCAATACATATAATCCACATAATATTCCTTTCCAAAATTGTGTTTGAGATTTTTTTTCTCTTTCTGGCTCAGAAAACTTCTCTTTCCTTAAGAAGGGATGCTTCCTTATTTTGATGGTTGGCTATATTTTCCTTTCTGCTTTGGCTAACAGGACACTCATAGCTAAATTTGAAGCTTTGTCAGACCATTTATATCCCTTCTTGTTAGCTTCTATTGTGTTTTCCTATCCTGTGGTAAAAGATTATCTACCTACATCTTTTTCCCTTATACCTTAGTTCTGTTTTGCCGTTATTTTTTATTGCATATGTTTATGTAAGCTTGTTCCTTTGTTGTAAGTGGAGGGTATAGGCCAACAAAGAAATATTTCTCTAAGCTGCTTTAAATCCTATATCAAACTAGAAATGTTTTTTATTCATCATATAAAGTCTCTTTTGGATTCTTGATGATTAAGCCTCTTACAGGTTGAAAGAGATTTCATAAAAGCTGGGTATATATTATTGCTACATTTTCAGTGTTAGGAAATCTACTCTGTTTTCTCCTCTCATTTTTGCTCCTGCCTATTCCATTACAGCTAGAGAGCAGAGTTGTGCTTAACAGCTCTGAAGGCCATGACCAAGTATAAGAAATCATTTAATCTCCATGTAAACCAAACTCAGCATCGATATTTAGGGGTCTTTCTTTAAGATAAGGCCTCATGATGAGTCACTGAAAATCATTTTCACCAAGGGAAGCAAGTCAACAGTATCTATTTCTACAACCTGAAACATCTTGGATGTTAGGTTAAATATGTATCTCTGGCCAAGTCAATAGGGCTGCTGAAGAAGTTCAGACATCATCATGGATCCTCCATTCCCATCGTCATGACAATAGGAAAACACGTTAAAGAGAGGTGTTGGCACACACAGACACCGCGGCCATCAGGAGTCGCTACCCTCGGTGGAGTACAGATGGAATATCTGCTCTGGCTGTCTCTATGTTCTTGCCACACAACAGAGCTCAGCAGAACTTCCTTTATTCAGTCTTCTCATGAGCCAAAGAGAACATGAATTCTTTCTTGAACATAAGCTGTGTTAAAGACACATTTATTTACGTGTTGAAGAAAAATAACACTGAGGAAGGAAAGGAATACCTTGAGAGTTACACACACAGACAGAACTATGCTCTACCACACTGCCGTGCTCACAATATTCCTCAGTCATGTCACTCCAAAATCTTTGATGGTACAGTTTCACGTTGTCTTTATTTCATGAAACTATTTAAAAAGAAAAGGAGGAACTATAACTTTATAGATTCCTTATCACTGTCTAGAATTTGGTAGAATAACCACTGATGCAAAGTTGTAGGACAGAAGTGGAGCATTTGGTTTGCATTTCATGAAGGGTGCGTGCATAAAAGAATAAGCATTTTACTCAATTACTTTGTGTTTTACAGTGTATGTCACCATGAGCAGGTCGCATTCCCACAACTGCAGAGGGCACTGAGGAGACCTGGGAAAGGTTGTGTCTCAGGAACCTTAATTACCCAATCAGGACTTAGCATGTTAACAGGGTTAGAAATCCCTTCCCAAAGTTTTGGCATAGCCCTTTCTCCCCTCATTCTGTGGCCATTTAAAAGCATACCATACTTAACAGATTGTTTTCACATTGATGCAGAACTATTATTAAACCGTAGTTCTGAACTCTAAATGCATACATTGGTATATAAAAAACTCACTTTCTGGTGAGTACCCTTCATCATTTCAGCTGCATTAGCCTCTGCAGGACAACCTCTGTCTCATTCCTTAGAGCCTCTACTGGCACATTTGGCTGTTTCTGGCAACACTGAGCACACGCAGTCAGAGGGCATGGGCACACCAGGCTAGCGTCTGCCCCGAGGAAGTCCAGATGCTGACTAGAAACGCACACTTTAAAACCCAGCACATATGAGCAGGGAGTGGCTGCCTGGGAGTCACCAGCTACTGGGCCATGTCTGCGCACCCGCTCTATTCTGCAGAAACCTCGATGATCTGACTCAGATTTTATGACAAGAATGACTTAATGTTACAGTGGAGAAGCAATAAAATCAACTGCTTTTAAGGAGCAACCAGCAGGGGTTAAAGCCAAATTCTTCTTGAACAGATGATATTTCAGATGGCCACACTATTCCAGATGCATCAATTTCCTTGAAAATCCAATCCATATATGTGCATATGCTGTGCTGGCAGGAGGACTGACTGAAATGGCCAAAACCCAAGAGCTAATATTCTTTTGGCCAGAATAATGCAATTATTATTTTCCTAGCTATCAGTCTAAGCATACAGAGCCATCTGTTATGCAAAGCAAACATACACATCTCAATTACAGAAAATGCAGTTGCCTTGACAGAATTTGGATTACACCACTAACCAGGGCTATAATATGTATTTTGAGCTAGTATATAATGGATGCTTTTCAGGAGTTCCCTAATTAGCATTTACCTGCTTAAACTAATTATTCATCCTTCTTCCTCACTGGCTGATTAAACTTTGTTGGAGAGTCTGCAAAAAGCAGATGAACATGCACGTTGCAGAACAACAAACAGCAGTGTTTCTGGTTTTACACGGCATTATCATGGCGGCACACCAATTTCAAAATTGGAGATTCCCCATTCTAGGTCCCGAACAGATTAAGACCAGGCTCAAATTCTATTAAAGGCAATTATAAACCCAGAGCTTTCAACGAGATGCAAGAATACTAATACTGAGTTAACAACAGCTCAGTTTGCATCAGTTGGTTTGCTGAAGTCCACGTAAAACAGAATTACTATCTACACACCATAGCAGATAGCTTGCATGCTCCTCAAGGAAGAGTTAATGGGCCCTTGCTCTAATTCTCAACAGTAAATAATCAAATTTGGCAGTGTTTTCCCTCCGCCCCCGACCTTCCTCAAATGCCAAAACGCTCTCTTTATTATTTCCCAATGTCTTTCTTGATTTAGCTATTACCAAGCAAACTCACTAACAGCCAAAAGGTTCCAGCCACACTGGAGGCCTCCTTAGAGTGGTGCCAACTTTCAGAAGCAACGAGTCTGGGGTGGATCCTGCTTAAGAGGAGACAAATCTTATCTCCATCTTTAGCTCCAAGGGGCAACTGAATGAGAAGTAGATTATCCGACTTGGCAGATCATCACACACACAAAATCCCTCCCACCCAGGCTGCACTTCCCTTCTGCCAAACCTCCAGATGAAAAGGGTCAAACTCAGTCAATCGCCTGCATGGGCACAAATATACAGATGTTCAGCATTTTTACGGAGAAAACATCTGGATAATTAGTTGGATTGCAAACTTTTCTTCAGGGCATTGAGGCATTCTTTAGATACAGGCTGTGTCTTGGAATCCAGCGGAAGTAAAAATTTTGTATTCCAGGGGAATATCGAAAACTAACATCTAGGACTTTTGTTCCCTGCCCCATCTGCCCTCATTTTCTTTCCTTTAACCTCTAACAGACACCTGTGAGTAATTAAACGGCAAGTAATAAAAGGCGATCTAAGTTTATGAAATTGTCTGTCAGCATGAAGAAGCATCTGCAAAGGCAGTGGAATATTTCCTTGCTGGAACCCTCCCTGCGACCCATTTTAATGGTCTCTTTCCGCATTTCTCGACTCCAAATGACTCCCTGTCATTGTGTCAGCTCCCAGGGTAATGCCGGGTTCTCCATAAACATCCAGTAATAGGACACAAGGGAAGCGCTACCCAGGTGTCCCTCTTCTACCGGGCACAGAGGTTTTAAAGTTCAAAACAACCGAGGGAAGAAACTTTCATTTGTTCTCAATAAATGAATAATGATCCTTGGGCGTGGGGAGCGGGTAAGGAAGGGGACTAAGGTTTTTGAGCACAAGTTTATTCCGAACATTCCAAACTGACATACCCTTTTCCCATTTGACATTGTGAGAACAGGCAGGCAGGGCCATCAAAGAATAACTTAGGTAATTCGTGCTAAACAGAATATCCACTAAGGAAGGAGAAAAGCATGAAACCCAAGGATCCTTCACAATCGCCGCCAAGAATCTAAATAGCTTTACTTACTTGCGAGAGGCCTAGGTAGATGGAGACTGTTTCGGAAATGTACAAAAATTTTCCTTCTTGATTTAGTGCAAATACAAAGCCATCCAGGGACTGCAGAAAAAAAATAAATATATTAATAAACATATACGATGGAGATTTAGTAAGGAATCTGATACAAAATAACGCACACCATATTAAAGACCGTTTTCCCTATGCGTTTAACAAAACTTGTGAGATCTTTTAGCATTGCATGAATAAGTTAAAGGTCTGGATTAAGATGACAAACTTTCCTTTATTTCAACAACTTTCTTATGTCCCTGTTGATCTGATCAAGATACATTACATTCATGTATAAAATCAGGTCATGCTGGTTTTATGAGCTATTGCCTTTATTTTGGGAGATTCAGTAGTCACTGAGATTAAATCAGCAAGACTCTCCATTTAATAGCTGAACAGGAATGGAAATTGTAATGAAAGGAGAGAAAAAATGCTCCCATAGAAAGAGCAAGTAAAATCACCACTTGAGCTACTGTGGACATCAGGAATTTGTTAATTAATAAAGGATTATGCCCTCCCCACTCTGAGTGCCTAATGCAGGGGTGTCAAACTCATCTTCACCAGGGGCCACGTCAGCCTCGCAGTTGCCTTCAAAGGGCCTACATAATTTTAGGACTGTATAAATGTAACTATTCCTTAACTGTTAAGGAGTTGAAATTGTATTTGCCCCTTGGAAGGCAACTGCGAGGCTGATGTGACCCCTGGTGAAGATGAGTGTGACACCCTTGGCCTAAAGTGGTAGAACACATAGGAAGAGTCAGTACATTGTGGGTGATTGTTTACATAGGCTGGGACCATACAAACTGTGATCCTGTTTTGCAAAACTCTGTATTCAAGTTTTATTGTGATAGTTCTACTTTCTACTAAGCCTCCTGGAATGGAAACAAAAGAAGGAAAAAAGAAAGGATGTTGTTACACATCACCTATAACTCTTGGAACCTTAGTTCACTTCTGAAATGGAGAGTTGTGTTTTCAGTGTGATAAAGAGTGTAAATCACCGTACACTCCCACTGCAGAGCGCCGCTCACACTGAGAATGAATGCATTTGTTTCCAATCCCTGTAATCCGAGTACACCTTGTATGTCCCATCACCCTCATGTTTTTGTTTTGTTTATTTATTTATTTTTAACCAGACAGACTATACAAATACTGGTCGTATGGGAAAAGTAGTTTTAAAGATGAGTGGCATTTACAGAGGCTGTTGAATTTGGAAGTATAGGACACCCACAGTGGGGACAAGATAAGTGGCAACACTAAATTAATGATATAATTCTTAAATATTAAAGTGTGAAAGAAGCATGTAAAATTTAATTAGAAAAATGTATTGCCTCAAATCTCAGTAACAATTTTAGTCTCCTAAAATACTGAACTCTAAGGGGGAGAGCCACATATGTATCCGTATATATGTATATGTGTATCTATGCACACTAGAATACGTGTGTGTGCATTTCTATGTACATATGAAATTCAGATCCCGCTTCCTGACCTTTTTCTACAGCCGGACTTGTCAGAAACTGTGTATTACCCAACTCCTTCTCTTATTTAGTGGGCCCTAGAAACAATTCAAAAGTCACATTGCATTGTTCCACGTAAAAGCAAATTACACAATAAACAAGCATTTGGCTAAGACAGTATAATAATAATAGCTTCATGTTCATTAAGTAATATGTGCTCAGCAGTTTACATGTATTGTCTCTTTTAATTTTTCATAAGTACCATTTGAGGTAATTATATTATTATCTATGTTTTGCATACTAGGAAACTGAGGCTTAGTAAAGTTAGGCAACACACGTGTCCCTAGTAATGGTAGAGTTGGGACTGGAAAGCCAACAGGCTCAATAACTACGCTGTCTTCCACTAAAAACCAAGACTCTCTAATTGGTATGTGTATATTAATGAAAAAATAAATTGTTTAGCATTTCTGAAGTTCAAATGTTTACATTAAGAGGCAGCCTATTACTTCTTAAAATCAATCATTTGTTTTTGAACGATTTGCTCAAATGATAGAACCCTCTCATTGGTAGTAGAGAGGAAATGGGGTGACAAGAGCACTCATAAGTCACTCCCACAAGAGGCCACCTGGCCACCTCTGCCCTGTAATGCCCCTCCTGGAACCAGCAATGGGACGGGGAGCAAAAGACTACCAAAGAGAACAGTTGGGCTCCTTAGCTTTGACTAAACTGCCAGCCCTTCCCACCAACCCCAGGTGAGATCCAATCTTTCAGGCTTAGAGTTTGGCACAGGGGAACTTTATTTAAACCACTGTGAAAGGGAGAGAAGTTGCTTCTGCAGAAATTTGGAAAGGATCTCATTCACCGTGTCCTTCAATTAAATGTCTCCTGAGGATTACAACTCTCCCCCTTTTAAGCTGCCCCATGGAGACAAGGGCCTGGCTAGGTTTTCTCATTCAACCTGATAGCCATAGCCTGGCCTGCAATCACTAAGAGCTGTGCAAGCCACCTTCTCAAATCTTAAAACAACACTGTCAGATTAGGATACACAAAGAGTGATCACAAGAGAACATCTATGGGAACAGGTGACAATGGAAAGGCTGACTGAGAGCAGACCTAGAGATGATCTGTGTTCTAAGTCCTTGTGTCACAGATGGGAGAACTGAGGCACAGAGGTGCTAAGTGGCTGGACAAGGTCATACAGCTAACTCGGGGCAGAGCCACGATTAAATCCCCTCCATTAGTATAGTTCAAGTATTTATGACATTGTATGGCCCTGGTTGCTTTATTCAACTCCTAAGGAGACCGAATTTCTGAACAGTGGGGCAATGTCTCATTCAACTTTAGCCAGCCCCTAACAACTGCTCAACTAAGGCTTAGTGAGTCCCTTTCTACCACCAAAACCAATGCTCTTTTCCTTATATCACACATGCTAGAATTATTAAGAGAGATGGCAATTATTTTCGGCAAGAGGCTGTTTTTGGAGCTATTAGATTATTTGCAGATTCTGATGCCACAGATGTCTAACATAGTCTGGAATATCTTCTGACATTTGGAAGATTCGTGTTAGACTTGGATGCTTTTATAGTTTCCCAGAACACTGAGGGCTATTCATTTCCCATCAATACACATTCTTTATTTCCTCACCTAAAGGTGAGAAAGAATTATGAATTCTTAACATTAGGTTCATGTCCCATGTATTTACTAAAATGCTAGAGGAGGTCTGGACACCACAGCAGGGGAAGGAGTATCTGGAGGCTAAACACCTGACACTATGAAGCAGCGGCGATTCCAAGGACTGGCCAGTTCTCCTCGGCAGAAACAGAGGCTTAAACACATGTTCCAATTTCCTGGTGAGATTAAAATGAGTCTCTGTGTACAGAGATTAAAATGAGTCTCTGTCTACACGACACAAAGCAACCAGTCAATTCAATTAAAAATAACAGTTAATTTGGTGGGGGGAAAACAACTAGTCAGATTAGTCATTATCAGAGATAAACAAAACTGGTTAGCTACATTTTCCCTTTATGCTTAACTGTCATTGTGGTCAATTATACTATAGTGGAAATGAAGGTCTATAACTCAAGTTACATTACCTTGTAAATAAAGAATGGGATATAAAACCAGGTGCAGAGTGGACTGGCAAGGTCACTCTTTACTTAGCTATTACTTTCTGACTCAGGGTGATCCCTGTCTAGAGTTAGCTGTATTTTGCTACTCAGAAAAGTTTTAAGAGTAGCATCAGTATTGGTTTGATGTGGGTATCTGAATTTTAAAAGATGGAAGGAGGAAAGAAACATTCAGTCAGTTAGTCTTGGGAACCAGATGTGATTGATCTGAAAGTTCTGTGCATTTTTAAAAAATTCGAATCAAGAAAGCTGCTCTACACTGAGCTGTTTCAATCACTGCAGGCGAGTTTTAAATTTTTTTTAACTGCCCACTATTTTCAACAGGCGCCAATTAAGATTCTAGGGTCAAAGGGTTAATTACATCTTCTTACTCAGTATGTAGAATTTTCTGATTATTAACTAAGGTTGGATTAAGATGAAAAAGAACCTACACAAATGTTAATGCTGGTCCCTCCTTGAGAAGATTTATTATGAAGCCATGCTGAAATCTATCTGCTTTCCTCAAAGCAGATGGAGAACAAAATCTTAGAGAAAACCATAAAACAGACATTTTAAAGGCATGCAAGTAGCTGATTTATCAAGACAGTTGTCCTATTACTTACTAACACGAGTTCTAAGCCATCACCATAGGGCTGAGAGGAGATTTCCTTTGTCACATCTCAGTAAGTCCATGAGGTGCCCATGCAGGAGTGAGGCTTGGAAACAAAAGTCAGGAGCTTCAACCTCTCTGAATAATAATGCCTGTAATTATAATTTGCATCCCCTGACAAAAGTGCAACATATAAAGGGTGAGGCAGAGTTTCTCTAACCCCCAAAGCTGAGTGCCTCTAACAGTATTTGTCAAATGATGATGTTATTTCCTTGCAGGGTATGAAACTAACTATAGCTTTGTAATTGAAGGTATACTAATGTTTAATGCATTGCGCTAAATGGATTTATATTTGTCAAAGTAGTTTGTCTCTGCTTCCTTTTTTTCCTGCATATTCTGCTGCAGCCAAATGCCAGAGTGAAATCTTACTGTGGTGCCCTTATAGATACAACTTACATGTACATCACTACTCTGAACTTAGCTGTTCTTTCTTCTCTATTTCCAAAGCAGAAGAGGAAAAAAAAATCAGCCCAAACTCTTTTCCTATGACCTAACTCCAGTTAGAGTGAAGAATTACCAGTAGGCTAGGTTATTTTAATGACAGATTATTTTAAACTAAGCCTTCACCATCTGTTCCACCCCCTAATTATGAATGCAAAAAGAACATATTTCACAATTACATCAGTAAAAAAGTAAGATATACGTGATTTAAATGCATACATGTGCTCCATGTCCAATGCACCGTGCATCTGTGATGTTCTTCTAATTCAGTCTTAGATTATGGAGAAAACACAATGATAGAGGACAGTCTCTGACACACTCAACTTTCCCTCAAACCCAGGGTTTTTCATTTGGGGGACATAATTCTGTTAGGACAAGAGCAGAACGTGAATTTGAGCACTAACAGCACGCTGGCCATTAGATGCGAGTATTTTATAACCACTAAAATGGATAAGTGGATTTGCTGTTAGTAAGCAGAGGCTGTGTGAAAAAACCATTCCTGCTACCCGAGCAATGGGTAAGCACCAGCAATAAACGAGGCTGCTCTTGAGCCACACTCCATCATCATGAAAGGAGGCTGAGAGAATAAGCCAGGAGCAAGAGAAGCTGGGTCTGGAGATGGAGGATGGGACTCTAATGCCCATCTTTCTATAGTGTTTTGGCAGCAGATAAAAGTTAGAAAGAAAAAAAGCGTTTCTTAAATTTTTTGGCCTCTGGATACAATAACACTTTGATAGAGCTCATTAAAATGCCACACTGCCCTCTGATTGCACTCAGGGGGTGACGCTGCAGTGCTCACGCACACATGTGGACTCCCAGCTGCTTCAGGGGGAGCCTGGGACGGTGCCCAGAAGTGCCCACATGTAACTGTTTATGGGGAAGTAAAGTTCCCCAAATTTTGCCTTTGTAACCTGGGTTTGAACAATCAGGCATTGTGCAGAAACAAAAACCTTATTTTTAGAAACAGGAATCTAAGTTGACTATATTTTCTCAGAGTGGATAAAAGCATACATCAAAGGTTCAGGCTCTTAATTTAACTCGTAGGACTCTCCCAGAACTTTCTGTGTCCTGTGCCTCTCCTCCTACCTGCCCCTCTCAGCCCATCCCAGCGAGTCAGCAACTCGAAGGACGGCTCAAGTCCTACTCACCAAAAGCCACATGTTTCCCAAACCCAATACCAAATTAGGTTAGTCAGGCAAAATCTGACCATTTTCCCACTAAAAGAGAATTCCAGGACAACACACTTTGATGCCTCAAATTACCTTTGCTAAGAGTTTCCCAAAACATATAAATCTGAATCTTTTAGGTGAGAAAACAGTGGAGAGAGAGAGAGAGATGGCCTGTCTTCAGCTCTTAGGGAAGAGGAACCAGAATAAAAGGGGAGATGTTGGGTTAGCGAAATGTTAAAACATGAAAAGACTGAAGACATCTGCTTTCTGAGCAAGGAGATCAGGTTTTGCTCCTGCTCATTAAAATTCCATTTTGTGGGAGCTGTGTATCAAAGTGCTGACCTTTTTTTTTTCCTCTGGGCTGCTAGTTCAAGCCTTACATCCAGCCTTGAGGGATGGAGATTTCTTGATTTGAACATCTAACCCAATGGACACCAGGCTGTGGTGTAAGAGGAATACGGCACTGGCGGAGTCACGTGGGTCTGTGTCTCTGAGCCCCTAGGGGTCGCCTGCAGGACCCCACAGGATCTGTGGCTTGTCCCGGGGGACTAGGACCCCACATGAGGCATAAGTGACCATGTGCTAGTGCTCATAAGCTCCCTTTGCTTCAGGGAGAGCATTCACACTAGTTATTCTAAGGCACAAATATTCATTGGATCATTAAAATATCTGCTTTTGGTTCATGTGGTATAATTTACTGAAACGCACGCTCTTCAGAACTCAGGAGCTAATTCCTTATTGTGAATCTTTCCCTTTGAATTCAGGGCTCTCTTTCAAGTTAAAGAAAGAATTCCCAGGCTGGCAGGAGTCATCCGGACAGTATATTGTACTGGTCCTGGAAGGCTTAAAAATGTCACTGCTTTGCTGTGGCTACACACGGAGCTTGGTCACATGCAAAGACACCTGGGTTCCAGGTGTCTTTCAAGTTGTCTGCATTACACAAAACACAAAGAAAAGAACAGATAATAATTGTTTCTTAGGCATCCTGCAGATCACAGAATACTGGAAAATAGGGATGGTCATATTATACCATATGCAATATGTACAATACAGATCAAGTGTACTATTATATATCATATATTATAATATACATATGCCATCATATTATATTATAGGATGTCTTAAACAATACTCAGTTCACCCAAATGTTCATCATAGAGGAGGGAGAAGGAAACTAACATTTGTTAGGTAAATTACTCAGACCAAATGTGAGATAGATACAGTAAATCCTACTTTAGAGATAAGGAAACTGAGGCCAAGGAATTAAGCCCATTGTCCAGTGTCACACATCAGTGTGTGGCAGATCAAAGAAAGAAGGGTCCTCCTTCCCACCTGCTGCTGAGACTACCTGCTGAGCCCTTCGGTTGTTTGGCAGCCCATCCTAACTGCTCCAGATCTGTGCTTCCTCCAGCATTTCCTCCCGCACGAGCGAACCTCCTGCCCCTACTGTTTAGGTGTGACGCACTCAAGAACACCTGCTGAGTTCTCACTGGGCACCACGCCTTTGCCAGCTGAGGTTTCACAAGCTGAAAGAGGAGCTCACGGGAGCTGCTTTCTTAAAGAAAATTCTTCTGTAAGTTCTGAGACTAAGAAAATGAGCGAAGCTGGAAATTAACTTCACAAAACAAAAATCTGCAGGGCCAAGGTTGTTTCCAGGTTAGGAAGCCCTCAACACATGCCGGGGACCACTATCTGACATCACAGAGCTCTGCACCTCAAATGTACTGTCTTTGGGTTGGAATGTCACACACAGATGAAATTTGTATATATTTTTAAGTTTCACTGATGCATAATTGACAAAGACATTTAAAGTGTACATTGTGATGGTGTGCTGTATGTACATGTATATGTGTATGTGCACATATATGCACATGTATATGTGTGTATATATCTGTGTGCACACATGCATGTGTACATATGTACAGGTGTATGTATATGCGTATATGTGTGTGTGTTGTGAAAGGATTCCCCCATTCTGTTAACTATCACATCTGTCACCTCACATTTATTTTTTTGAAATTGGTAAAAACGTACAGTCAAGAGATAGCTAGACATCAAAGAAATTCTCATGTCTTGGAAGAAGGTGCCACCTGGAAGCCGAGAAGGCCCACAGTTACGACAAAGTCGCTAGGAGAACCCCACCTCCCTCCAGGCAGCTGTGAGGACCCCCTGGGTGCTCACACCCTCCCAGCTGTCTGTGTACTGGAGCACGCCCTGTCACGGGCCCCGGCTGGCCAGCACACCGAGCCCACTTCCTGTCCCAACGCTTTTCACTTAGACTAGGATTTTGTCTTTCCCTTTCTGGTATTATAGACGCTATTGTATACAGAAGTCAGTGTGAAAATAAGATTGGCTTCACAGACATTTACAGTCATGTTTATTTGACAGTACATTGTTGAGGGTGCAAGGGAAAACCATATTCCTATTTCTGCTATGGCTGATTATGACTTGAACTTGACTATTGAGTGGGCAGGTGGTAACTTTAAAAATAGCCTCTTTAAGAGAAAATAATAAAAGCTTTGTACATGTATACCTTTAGGTAAGGAATTCATGTCAGGGGTAGTAATGATTAAAGGATGTTGTAATGAATTTAGCATATTAAAAGGCCATTTAGAGACCTCAGATATTAATCTGGTACATTCATATGAGTTTCATTTCAGGAGACAATTATTGGTATCTCTAGGGAAAAGTTATTGAAAACATTTATACTGAAAGGACTGTCACAAATACAGTGGCCATGGACTGAATTATGTTTCCCCCAAAATGCATGTGCTGAAGCCCTAGCATCTAATGTGACTGTATTTAGGAACCAGGGTTTTGGGAATTAATTAAGATTAAATGAGGTCAGATGGGTGGAGTCCTAATCTGATAGGTGTGTGGCCTTATAAGGAGAGAAAGAGAGAGCATGCTCCCAGAAAGGCCAAGAGAGCACAGAGCGAGAAGGCATCCGTCAGCAAGCCAGGAACAGCGCCCCACCAGAATCTTGCCAGGTCGACACCTTCATCTTGGATTTCCAGGCTCCAGAATTATGAACAAATACATTTATGTTGTTTAATCCACCCAGTAAATGGTATTTTGTTAATGGTAGCCCAAGGTGACTATAATATTTTGGTACTTTAGAAATTCTGGTTGGGGAAAATGCTTGTTGGGCCATGAACGCCTTCAGTGATAATTTCAGAATATCACTGTAAAGAGATTCTTTGCTCTGCATTTTATACATCACTTAGATAATTAATAGTTACTTTTTACTTAAAGCTATAAATATGATAGACTGATAATAGAGAGTGGGATTTACTTTGAGAGATCGATAACACCGAGGGTTGTTTTAAAATTTTTTTCAAGTAATTGCGCCTCTTCTGGGTCTACATTTACAATATTGAAATTTTTATATTGGTTTTCTGTACATTTCAAATGCTTAGAGACTACATTGGTTCATTGCCTTAGCTCCATACAGAGCACAGCCACACATTTACATAACAACCAATTATTCTGATGGAATTGGGAAACTGGTCCTGAATGATCTTGGGATCATAAACAACTTGGTTTGCCACTTGCTATGGCTCTCAGATGCTTTGCTGGCTTTTTACTTTCATTCCACAGTTGGCCACTGAGTGTTGGTGAGAAGGACCAGCATGCATTGCTTATCCACCCAGCTCTCATCCTATTAAGGACTCAAAGGAAAAGCTTCTGCTTTCGTCCCCAGAAGCCTGTTTGACACACACGAAGCCAAAGAGACATGGGTTTTTATTGTTTGATAACATACTTGCACCACAGCTCATGTAATAAGAAATCTCCTTCACATAATCTCTGGACGGTATCCTTCAAAGCAGAGCACTTCAGCACATGAAATTTGCTTGGATCAAATTTGCTAGGTGTACATTAAATGATAGTCTAAATTTATGCAATAAAAGCGGTTGCAGTTGGCTGTATATCCTGGCTTCTGCTGTGGTCCAACTCGGGAACAGAATGAAAAGACTGAGCTGGGTATGAGGTGTGGGTAATTTTGTGGGATAAAGACATTAGTAAAGAAGAAAATTGAATTCTGGTATTTTTTATTGACTTAGTAAAGTGGATTTTTTTTAATATGAAAAATGAGATTGGAGTTTCCTTCCTCCTTCCAATCTACTTCAGTAACTTCCCTGACTGGAAGAGAATTCACTGCCATTGCTGAAGAGCACCTGGCTATTTTATTCGAATTTCCTGGATCAAAAGATGCTTGAACCAAACTCTTAGTGAGATTTAATAGGAGTCATGGAACTAAAGTCGTCTCCGGAGATGTATGACAGAAATGCAAAGATAAAGTCTAAAGTGCCTACCTTGAATGTAAAATCAGATGAGGTTATTTAAAGAAGGCAGAGAATGTATCTCAACTGTGGGAACTGCTGGGCTTAGAGGCTAAGTAAACACCAACTTCCCCATGAATGACAGTAGCCTAAAACAAGTGAGGAAGTATAATGTCACCTTAGATCACCTTCAAAACAGTGCACACCTTTGGTATCAACAGCTCCGATCATTCCACTTCTAGGTTCTCATTCCGGCCCTGTTTTAGTCTTTGTCTTTTTCCTCTTCCTTTTTGTCTTTTGCTTTTGCATTTTGATTTCCATTCTGCACTCACCCACTTAGTGAAATGTTGTGGACCGCTCTGCCTGGTTCACGGAATTGTATCTCGACCCCTTGTGGCTAGGGGCAAGAGATGACCTTTGGAATTCGAGCTGCAGGAGACAAAGCTTATCTCTGGTAGCAAACGCTGCCTCAGTTTCCTCTCCCTGCCCCCAAAGCTTGGTCAGAAGTCAATGATGAGTAAGACCCCTCACAGCGGGGGGCAACCTAAGCCAGACTTGATCACTTGGGAGGCCTTCATGGAAGGACTCGGGGGGCTGCAACAAAGAGGGAGCAATAGACCCTCGCCCCCTGTCTTTGGCAAAGCCCGAGTCCCCATGTCCTCTGGGAGAAGCACTTCCTGGCTCTAATCCCCTTAAGTCTGAATACCTATTGGGGAGGGGTGCAGTTCCTTGCCTTGCTAGAGCGTGTCCTGAAGAACAATCTGGAATCACAAAGACTTCCTGATAAACCTGTAAAATCTGCTCTGCTAAGATTGCTTTCATTCATATGTTAAGGGTTTGAGCAGGAAACCCTAAAACTCCGTTCCTGACAGACTCTGACTCAGACTGAGCCCTCAGATTTCTTTGAAATGTTATCTACTATTTGATCCTTGCTACCCTGTACTCCTGTGTATTACAACCCAATAAAAGCCTTTGGAGGAAGGGGCTCAACATCTTTTTCCCCTGAGAAACTGGCCACTGCTCACGGCCTTTTTCCTCTGGGACAATGGCCACCTCTCCTCCCCAAGCAGATTACATCATGTCTCAGTCATGTTTACTCTCATCCGTGGAGGCTGGGGGGACTTGCGAGGAAAGTCGCCCCCACAGTGGAAGAGCGGCTGACGGTTGCGGAGATGGTGTGGGATGCGTGCACTGCCCTTCCCAGCCAGTGTTTCCAGCAGTCCTGTCCCAAATATGTTTGTATGTGAAAAGTACCCTGGGCTGTAAGACAACTACAGAGCATGTTTACACATCTGACTCACAGATGTGTAATGGTTACTGACAAAATCTGAAGACCAAGAAGGGCTTCAGATCTGTGCAGGCTAGTGTGAATTTTCTGTGGTTGAATATTGAGGATAGATTCTCTTTGCCTCCAATGAGATTTGTTCATTCTAGCCTTGACCTTTTCCAACAAGCAAGATTTGTTTTATTATCTTGCTTGGGGTCTTCTCCTTAGTAATAGGATGACCTACTTTAATTTCTACTTAAATGTTTCACAGGCTAGAGAGAAAGTTCCCCTTAAGGATTGAGCCCCTAAAGACTCAAATTGGCCTCTGAGCCTTAATGGAAGACTTTTATCCCAAAGCAAATAAAAAATATATTAAGGGTTTTACAAACACAACCTTAAGCCTTTATCATTTTCTTTATGTTCCTTCTATTCTCATTGTAAGTCATGGCACTTGCTTAAGACATTTGCTGCTCATCTGCCCCAGATTTTTAGCCCTTTCTTCATTCTTTTCTGCCATGGACAGGCACCTTTCAGGAAAGTGTATAGGCAATAATACTTCTCCATTTCCTAGAGAGCACCTAGACATGGCCCAATGGCGGACAGATGAGGCCGACTATGCAGATCTAATGTAGTATATGTTTGCACAGGTCTCACAGTTTATCCACATCTTTAATTCCATTTGACCTAATGAGACCAAGGCAATGTAGTGTTGAAGGACCAACATTATTACTGATATTCTATAATGCAGTGAACCCAGCTCTTTCCCAAAATCTGAGTAAGATATAAGTAACACACTGCTGCAGAATAAACAAAAGACATTCATTCCTTCGCCGATTTGGAAAAAGTAATTCTCCCTTTTATTGGGCTCCCTGAATACACTGAACTCTATTATCACAATTAAAATCTTCAATAACATGGCGTGACATAAAACCTTTGTTTTAAACAGAATAAAAATCCATGTCCCAAGAGGCCTACTATGTGGAGTAAAATCCATGGGTTTCACAGCAAACCATTTACACCTGCTTCTTCAGCTTGAAATCTTTCAGCTTACAGGGACCCACACAGAGAATGGTGGACATAGCTCTTACCCAGCAACTCTTTAGAGGAAACACATTATGAATGCTGCTTGTGAAAGCCTTAATGCTGCCTTCCAAGATTAAGGCTTAGGAAGTTGGAATGAATGACACAATGGGTATAGGCTTAAGCACTCAGGTATGGAGAGATGGCCAACAGGAGTACCTGAGTGTTAGAGGACACAGGCTAAAAGGCCAGGGACCCTTCCCACCACTTTTTCCACAGGTCAGCTGATCCTGTAAGTGCAGCATAGCAGCTGACGTGGTGGAGAGAGAACTGGTCTTCCACAAGATCCCCCTGCAGTATTGCCAGGAAAAAAAGGAACCTGGCATCATCCGAGTCCCAGGTGAAGCACATAAAGGGAGCAGGGATGTCTGAGCTATAGGAACAAATTCCCTGGCTTTGTTGAGGGGTGTGGGAAAGGAGACTTCTAGAGTCAGAGAACTTTATAGGAACCCCCCCAAAGAGGAGGATTGAGGAAGGAAGAACACATGTATCAGGCAGATTATTCATTTCAATCTTAATAATCTTCAAAAAGATTACTCATTTACCTTGAGGTGGACTACTTCTGGGACCAGGGCTGCTTGAGATTAATTATTGCCAAGGAGCACATTCTATAGCTTCCACCAGGCTGGGACTTGCTTCTGTTCTTGAGAAACACTCAGCGAGGGGGCTGTCCTGCCAGGGGCCACAGCTCATGGTTCAGAGACCGGGCACTATGGAGGGGCTCTCTCAGTTCCACCCTCTACTTGTCCTCAACACAAGAGGCAAGACTGTCAGAGAGTCCCTGGTCACATTCAGAGGGACTCTAAGATTTTGGTCTATGGTAGAGAAGATAGAATAATTACAGCCTTATTTCCTCAATTCTTCTAGGGAAACTAAAGAGCCAATGTGGCCACAGCTAGACATGGCCCACGTCCAGCTTGGAAATGAGAACATTTCAAAGACTTTAAGAGGCAGCATGGCACTATGAAAAAGACCATACAAGCTTTGGACTCAAATAAACCTGAGCTAGAGTTCTGAATTTGAAACTTCACTGTTTTCTCATATGAAAACATAAAGAATTATATCTATACATTATTTATTCTACTCAATAGAGTTGTTGAGATGGTTAGAGTTAATGCACATAAAAATGCTGTTGCATAGTAGTTAATAAATGGCACTGCATTGGTTGTTATTTGACTTGAGACACTGATTTAGAAAGAATACTTGCTAATAAGGGCGTGCTTTACCTGATCATAAGGAGAAAAAAAGACCCACACTTTTGAGGAGGTGGGATAATCTACTAAAGACAAAAAAACTAAATAAGTTAGAAATGAACTTAGCAGAAAAAAAAACAAAAAAATAACTCAATAGTCACTGCTGAAATAAGATTTTTATCCTGGTCATAAACATTCCTCTTTAAAACTTAAACAAAACCCCACAACTTGGGAACAGACTATTTGTAAAGGACAAAAAGATTCTTCATGTACCTTGAGAAATTGTGAAGTTATCAGAAAGAGACACCCTAAAGAAATATAGGGAGGGGCATTTGGGCACGACAGTGATGTTAAGAAGATGAGAAAGAAAAAAAAACATAAAAACAAGATATAAATGATTTTAGTTTTATAATTATAGACATTTAAAAATAAGAACTATTCTAGGATATGTGTGTAGAATATTGTATATCATGCCTATTAGTGACAGATGGCATTCATTAATGCAATCTCTGTTTTGGACCCTAGGAGAAGGACTTTAAATTGAATAACCCAGTTCAATTCTTACTTCCTAACTCTAATGTATATGCTGTCACACCCTGTTTGAGATGAGGAAATCAAGATCCCACTAGTAAGCAGTAGAGCAAATACTCAAATGCAGCCTGCTATACTATATACTCATTCAGTGGAGATGAACTTTTTTGGTTTCAAATTGCTACCACTTGCTCCCCTGCAGAGCTGAGTTCCTGTGGTAGAAGGCAGGAAGGCCATGCTCAGGATGATGTCCAGAGCAGAGGCAGGGCAAGATTTTTGTTGTCTCTTCTGATTGTGACATCTGCCAACTGAGGGATTGTGGCAGAACTTGACAGTCTGCTTGGTACAGTTTAAACCACACCTTGTTAGATCATAATCCACTGGATAAATCCCATTCTGCATGTGCAATATTCCACATAGGTTGATTTCTTGGTGACTCTTCCTTTTTCATCCAAATAATATGCAAGCAGTAGAAAATACTGTGGCAAACCTACAGAAAAGCAATTCTTGTATGCCCCAAAGATATTGGAATTAGATATCTAACAGTCCCAGAAAAATCAGGTGCATTTGAATACTCATTCAGACTAAAGTGTAATTGACTGATATAAAAATCTTTAAGAGTTTAAGGGATAATGGACAAAGTTCCAGGTATTGAAGCAATGAGGACAGTAACATAATGTATTTTATTAGTAAGTTTCTATTAAGTATATTAGTATTAAAATAGTTTTATACTAATTTTGTATTTTTCCCACTTCAAGAGGAATGGGAAGCAGATGAAAGTGGGCATGAATTGGAGAGAACACTGTCTCTGAGATTCTTCAAATACAGTGTCTGTCCAGATACGAACTGGGGTAGTGAGCAGGAAGAGATGAAGGAAGGAGGAAACCCACACTTCCTGAGGTTCTAGCTTCACCAGCAGCATGCTGTCTCAGCAACTCCTTTCTATATGTCCACAGAACTGCCTGCTCATCCATTAGGGTGGAGACAGGAAGGCACGCCCGGGGGAGTGAGGAAAGAGAAGGGCAAATGTTTGACCTTGAAATCTTTCATCCACTTGACAATTTTGCCCAAGTCCCTTTCTGTTTACTTTCAAATAGCTCCTGTACCCAGAGGCAGGTGAGAGCCTTCAAGGCTGCTTATGCTCTGCATGCAGAGGTCAGGGCACCTTGGGGAGTGTCTCTGCCCCCTGGCTCCGCACAAGGCCAGCACCTCCCTCTCTTCGCGCGCGTGTGTGTGTGTGTGTGTGTGTGTGTTAATATCACCCAGTGCTTTTTCCCCCAGTGGGTCAACTGATCAACTCAATATTTTTAAGTTAAATGCCTATAAATGGGCAGTGCCGACATTAAATTTTAGAATTCCAAATTAATTTTCCTTTATATTCAGTACTATTTAGATCTGAAATAAATTCATTTATGGGCTTTGCTGCTTTACTGAAAGAAGAATTTACAGAGGGTTCAAAGGGAGCTGAAGAAAATGATTAGATAATTGAAACATAGGACTTTTAAGGAATGGTTAAATGGACTGGATTATTCGGCCTCGAGGAGCCCCGTGGGTGATGAGGGCACATGCAAGTTTCCTTACAAAGGCTGGCAACCTGTCTTTCTGTCCCATGAAGGGCAAATGCAACATGCAGAACCTGAGTGGGAGAGGAAGGGTTGATGACAGTGAAGGGTACTAGGAACAAAAATGGGTGACTGAGAAAAAGTGGGTTGTCTCCCTATTTGGTATTCTGGAGGGCCCGGACACCCGCTGAGAAGGATGGCTTAAGAATGACCCTGCCTGGACTTAGAGGGAAAGACACATGCGTGTGTGCACACACACACACACACACACACAGAAACACTAAGTGACACCTCACGTTGTGACTCTATAGTGTGTTCTAAGGTTGTCAAGAGCAAACAGTGAAGAGCTTGTTGCCAACAAAGCTAGAATCTGAAGCCAAATATGTATATGCCTTTGTATTAACCTCATCAAGACACCAAGCACACTCTTCAGACAAGCGTAGTTCAGGGTGAAAGTCAAATGAGTGGCTGCTACAAAGGGCGCTGTCTGTGAGGGGCCCTAACCCGCCTCAGCCAGATATTTACAGTGCTATTATAAAGGGAAAGAAATTAATCTGCAGAGGAAGAAAGCGAAGCCAATTCAGTCCAGCGAGTGGGCAGATACACACATCTCCCCAGGCATTCATTTGACTGGCAAGATGGAAACGATGGCAGATCTGACCCGAATCCAAGAAGCAGCTCAGGAAGATTCTCAGTCACCACAAGTAGGCATCCGAGTAAGCTTATGCACCAAGCAAAAAAAGTCCATGTGTTTGTAAGGACGGCCCTTAAAGGAATGTCCGCAGGTATCGTGGGCTCATTCTGATACCATCCTGGAGGTATCTGTGCCTTCCTCATTTCAGAGGGAGGGATGGTGTCCGCCCTACATGTTCACAACTGTGCTCTGCGTGTGAAGCTGAGAAGTGTGTAACCTGTGGGCAATGATCAGCAGTGGTTCAGATATCTTCATTATCCAACTATTTAAGACCCAGGTCTCCATCCAACCCCAGCCTGTCACAGCATCAACTGCTCTTGCCAATATCACAGCTTTAAGCAGCATTTCCTCTGTTGGTGAACACAGCATGTGGTAAAATGAGTTAGCATCATCAATAAACACATATGCTTGCTTGGGTCCAAATTTCAGAAGTGACAAACCCATTTTCTGGCCCATGATTTAATGGACTAGAAACAAACTAAAAGGTACGTGATTTACTATGCATGAACAAATAACTCCCTTTGCAGCAAGTTAACTTTCTGATATCAAGTGCTGCACTTAGAAATGCTGGTTGCAAGTGCGCAACTTATTGCTAATGTGGGCACCCACACATGCACACTCATCCCTACACATGTACATGCTGGTGCACACTCACACACCTACATACACTTCTAAACCTCCTCCAACAGTATTTTTTGATACCTTGAAACGCAGCTTCCCAGCTATAGAACTGGTTGATCATGGAAGCCTAATACCACATAGTAAAGATGGAAACCTGACTAGGAAAGAAAGAAACACGTGAAACAAGAGGTTAATAAACAGATGCTACTCTAGGCAGAAACAAGAAGTGCCAAGAGATCACCCCATTTCAAAAAAAAAAAGGGAAAACTCGGTTACTTCAATCCTTCTATCCTGGTTTTCATAGCTTGCGAGTGCTGGCCTCTTCCCTGCACGCTTCCCCCATAGACACACATGTCATTTTACTTTTAGTCTTGTTCCTATTTTATGTTTACATTTTATTTTCTCATTCCCTTTCCCGAATCCCCCTGCTTCTAGTTTCCAGCTTGGTGTTTACAGAGACCTTTACTAGAATCAGGGAGGTTGAAGAGACTCCACTTTTCCTGTTTCTTTTGTAACGTCCATTCAATTTTTTCCCCTCTTCCCAGAGAATAGATAAGTTTACCCAGAAAATAAAAAGCTAATACAACCTTTTGCTCATCAACAAAAGTATGTCTTGTTGTAGCCAGGAATAAGTTAATAAAACAGGGAAAAGGCTTAGTGGCTTAAAAATAGGCTCCTCGGGGTTAGGAAGGAACAATGTTGTTTTTTCTTCCCAGCGTGCAAGGATTTAATTAAGTGATAACAGTCACCTTGGGGTGGCTGCACTAGGCAATAATATCTAGGTGAAGAAAAATGCTGAAGAGAGTTGAGTACAGTCAATTTATCTTCAGAGAAGGCAATAAATGACCAAAGCATAGGTATTGGGCTGATTGTTCCGCAATGTTTCTATTACTGATAAGCATCAAAAAAAAAAGGCGGGGACAGAGCTGGTATTTTCAGTTTCTGAAATGTATTAAATACAGAGAAAGGAAATGAAAAAATTGTTGTGAGGTCACATCCTCCCATTCTAATTGCAAACAGTTTGATCATTATTCAAGCCAAACACAGAACAAGGGAATTTTCCTGTTGACACAAAGGAGGGGAACACAGCGGAGCTGGATGTATCTATAAGCAAATGGACAAAACTTGGAATTTTTTGTTCTGCCTAAAAGTGGGAAAGAAATTGGAAAGAGACGAGGATAGCGAGAGGTTTCAGCGAGGGCCAGTCTCGGAAACAGGAGACTTTTTCTGTACTAAGGATCAAATTTGGGGGTTTCTGTGAAGTTTAGGGGACTGACCGCTGTGGGAAGTATTATGATAGGGTGTGAAGAGCATCCTCAAAAACAAACATCCCAAGACAAACCCCAAGACAGTGACATTATCCACACTGTGTAATATTAAGAAGTAACAGTAAGGTTAGAATGAAACTGTTGGAAACTCAGGCCCACAGAGAATGTTGATAACAGAATCACCCAGTGTTTCTGCTCAGAGAGAAGGCAGGGGCAAGGCCTGAATGCAGTGTATGGGAACACTTGGCTGATACAGCCAACAGACTACTTTCACTTCTTTCTTACTATACGATGTGAGGGTTTGGGGGAGTTGATAACAAATTAGAAAGCTTGTTTTATTTTTCTAGAAACAAGAATAATAGCAACACAAAACTTCCTGCTACAGTATGCTCTAGTCTCTCAAAGGTGGATCTCGAAGCACCTTGCAAAATTAATTCTAACACCGCCTTTCCTTGACATAAGGAAAATGAGGCACTGAGGTTAAACATAACTGTCTAAGGCCACTCAACCTGTTCTCTCCTCACAGTTTTGATCCCTAATTCCCACACTCCTGTCTACTTAATTGCTTTCTTGGAGACCATATCACCTCTCTTGCAAGAGCTCAGGTTCACATCGCTCCAATTTCTGCGGCAATCAAAAAAAATCCTGCCCTCACTCCCTGCCCTCCACTTCCCCAGCTATGTCTCCAGAATATCTTCCTTCAGTGAAAAGTGGATCCCACAGGGTGGCAGGGCTGGAACCTCTGTTTCCAGCTGGGGCAGCCAACTCATAGAGCAGGGATGGGAATCTGCAGGAGGAAGCCAGGGGCCACTCCATCTCTCCCTCACCACCTCCCCCTCCTCCCTCCCTCTTACTCTCCCACCCTCTCTGTGGGATGCAGAAAGAATGAGAGTCAGCTAGATGATGCCTGAGAGGTTGCCTGCATAAGAAAAACAGTAAACAACTCAAGATCAAATAAAAGAAAGATAAAATCATACATGCTTTGTCACAGCAATTCTATCATCTTATAGTGAATTGATGACAGCTTTATAAATGGCAAAATATTGGTGTGGGTAAGACCCAATGAGCTTTATAATAAAAATATAATTTCTCATAATTACGGGCAGTAGAGCTAAATTATCCTTAGATTGCATCACAGGGAATGATTTTGCAACTGATGTTCACCAAAGAAACATCTAAAAGAAAAAAAAAACTGTTTTATTTTGTACAAACCTCTCAGTTAGTAATCAGAGGCAATATTTAGGAGAAATGGAATCCTACTTTCCTAGGTTTTTGCATGTTTTCCAAATACTTGTCAGTGCTTTCTAATAATAAAACTAAAGATAATTCTCATAGGTGCTATGTCAAGGCTCAGCTGACAAGTCCATATGAAAGCAGATTTCAATACTAGATGACTTGGAGTTTCCTGTTGACAACTGTCCAAGACTGACTACTGTAAGAGCCAAAATGGTGAAGGAAGTAGTTGTTCTTCTGTTCCAAAGAGATTTATAAAACGTCGAATACAGAGATGTTGGAGCTTCATCATGTGTCGGGTTGGGCCCTCCTGTACTAAACAGCACAGCAGAGCAGGGAGAAGCAGCTGACTCGTCACATACCTCCGAGCAAAGGGGTGTTCTAGAGATCCTTTTGGTTTTATATAATTTGGTTTTTGGAGTTATTGTGTGTGTTTGGCCTTTAACTATCCAGGCCTTCCAGACCTTGAGACTGACAAGCCCCCCTTGGGCTTAAGAAAAAACTCAATGGGATAAGAACAGGGAGTTATCATTCATGGCACTACATACATATGTAAGAGTTTCTTTATCCATTGTCTAAAACAGCACAAAAGAAACTCACTTCCAGGTATCAAATGAAAAATTGTTCTGCACAGGCTTATGGCTCATGCTACCACATCCTGAAGTTAGGTCAATGATCAAGAAAGTTTAAAATTCAGTTAATAATTAAGAGCTAAGTTCACCACTTGGCCGAGGCTAACAGGCCAGCTCAAGACTCCAGCTGCAAACTCAGACCCTCAAGGTTATCAGTGACTAAGCCCTTGCACTCCTGTTCTGTGGGTGCTCCCCTAGGCATGGGAGTCTCGAGTCACTCATGAGATCACAGCTCATCATGTCCGATGTCAAGTGGCTCCCTACTGTCTGGTCACCAGTGGCTTAACAGTAGAATCCTAGAGATTGGGAATAACTGGCTGAGGAGTTAGTGAATTACTTAATTACTCCATCTCCCTGAGAAGTATAATGCTCGTAAGATGTGATCAGGGTTGAGTCTTCCTTCAGACTTACCTACTGTCAACTACATCATCATCACCACCCAGGATGGTTCTCCCATCATAAAACTTTAAAATCCAGTTGATGATCTCATTGGAGTATAGACCTAATATACAAAGAGGCTTTGGTTTCAATATAAGAAAACTACAATTCCAACGAATGCCCATTAATCTATGAATTAGCCATGTTGTTAATTGGCAGATTAAAAGTTTATGCCCATGTTGAAACTTCTATTTACCATTTTACTATTACCAACAATATACCTGAGGAGCTTCTATCTGTTTGATAATGTCAAAGTGAAACAATGATTTGTTTAATTTTTATCCTCAAAAGTGAATTGGTTGGTATCCTGAATTACAGCAGCGGCCATCAGTTAAACACACAAATGATTAAACAAAGAACAGAAGTATTAAAGTAGGCAAAAAATCTACTCATTTATTGATCTTAAGCAAGCAGGAGAAATAACTTTCATTTATTTTAGCCACAGAAGGTTAAATGTTCCTTCCAGGGGCACAGAAACACAGTCTGTGTAGAAGGGGAGGAAGATACACGCCATCATATTTACTCACCATTCCTGTCATATATATTAATTTCCAATTCATGCTCATTATTACCATGTGAAATAGTTCTAGGGCTTTCGTTGTTTTTCATAATATAGCTGTACCACTGATGTATGAAAATAGCTCAGGAAAAAAATAGACTGGTAATTGGATAGACAGGCAGGAAAACGAACACCAATTTCTTTTTCAAACAGAAGGGTAACTGAATTTTCCAGACATTGTGTGAGTAACACATACCCAATATCTTAGCCAAACCTTTGGCTCTGTCTTTCAGACAGAATTCTAATCTACTGCATCATTTTATTGGCAAAAATAAGAAAAAAATACCTCTATTTTTCTATACCTTTTATTTATTACAAAATGTTACCTCTAACCATATCTGAAATTAGAATTTTAAAAGTATAACAGCAGGAACCCCAAAAGAAAAAACCAGCACATAAAACGACAATGAGAACCAGCTTCCAAACAGACGACATCCAAAGCTTGCATTATACTCTCAGTTTATCCTTGGTGCTTAGCTTTGAATCACCCTTTAGTGCTGACGGGAGCTACACAGCTAAAGGCCATGCATCAAGTGGAGGAAACATTCCTCAGTATTAGTTGTGGCTCCAGTGTTATAACACAAATCATGATAATATTTCTGTATCTTTGCATTTCACTGGGAGAAATACAATCGAGCAGTCCATACTCATAAGTTATGACTCTTATTCCTCTACTGTTTATGATTATTACCCCATTTTATATATAAAATAAAGATATTTTAATAACATTTTAAATGAAAGTTTTCAATAAATAATAATGGTAGTTATGTTGAGCCTATCATTGGAAATTTTTAAAAATTGAAATAGGAATTTAATATTATTATAGCCTCAACAGAGACATATCATTATAACCACTCTACGTATTTATAAACCGAATCTCTCTATGTGTATTTTAAGGTTCCACTATTGGGACAGGAGCACGGGGCTGAAGGAGAACAGAGTCCTGCTCATCTCTGGTCCAACTACAAACTCTTAGGAGCATGAGTGGGAGTTAGCCCACTCCTTTGCATAATGAGGCTAAGGTCAGGAACCTGAGGCCTCAGGTGAGCAGTTTCACTGTGTTTTGTGGCCAAAGAGAGCACTCTGACCCTGACGATTGGCCTGTGAACATAGCCTCTCAGTCACAGCAGGACAGGGCAGGGGAGTGTGGGTGGGTCACTGCAAACCTATGAATGCTGAGACAACAAGGACCTCGAACTGTGTGCCCTAAATAAGCAGATTCTTGTGAATGAAAGACAGCATGTTTTTAACACAACTAATAATAAGCACAAACATTTAAGTGGGTTCCAAGGACCTTTCAATAATGGCAAAATGTACTCTTTTAAAGGTTAAGAGTAATTGGAAAAATAGGGAAATACAATATAATCTATTAATGTTCTGGTGGACATATTAGTTGATTCATTCACAAATACTTATTAAGCACTATTACATTGCTTAACTGATTTAGGCACTAGGTACCTAAGATAGTGATGAACGAGACACACACACACCTCATGCCATTCTGCTCTACAGATTGTTACAGTTTTTCAACCAAAGGTTTGCTGGATTCGTATCTGCTCTGTGCCTCTTCTAAAGCAGTCACACTCAAGTGTCCTTTTTACTGCTCCTTATAATAATAAAATTCATACTAGTCTTCAGTCAAATAATGTTGAGCCCATCTAGAAAGGCCTATCTCTCCCTGAGGACACTGCACTAGAATGAGAATAAGAAGAGAGATTTCAAAATCACTGTGAGGTCCCCATCCAGATTTCTTTGAGTAAATGTGTAAGTGCTACTTTTCATGACTATATATATATATATATATATATATATATATATATATATACACACACACTTCCCATTATAGAATTTAAGTGAATATTACACTTGGCTTTATTTCCCATATCAGAAAGGCTTAAATGGCATCTCTATCCATAAAGACAAAGCATACAGGAAGAGTGTTTTGCTCTGACTTTTAATTCTTTTTAAAATCTTTGATTTAATCCTCTGCAAATAAGAGCAAGTTCCATTGCTACTAATCCTTGCTAATATGTTGATCTTATGGCAAACCTTCTGAGTCTAAAGAAGCCACAGTACCTTTGCCGCAAAGAGGACTCTCCAGGAGCTAAGGGGGCCCTGCCTCCAGGCAGCACACGTGGCAAGGAGCACTGTCCCACCCATAAAGTCCCTCATTAGAGGGAGTCGCAGACTCACCCTGGGTCACCCACAGGCTCTACAAGTGCACACTATGTGCTCCTGGTGAAAACCCCAGTCGTCTTTCACTTACTTGTTTATTTTCAGAAAGACAAACAAATGTGCTAGGTTCCTAGAAAGGGCGAGAACTAATCACCACATAGAAGTTTAGAAGAAGGAACTTGGTGAAGATCCCAAATATATATATAAACACACACACACACACACACACACACACACACACACACACACACAGAGAGAGAGAGACTAGGCAGCAGACTCTCACAACTGTATCATTGTGGACTTCTTAACTGAAAAGTGCCAGGTATGCCACGGCTTAGAAATACTTGTCCACTCAAAACTATATTCTAGTCACACTCCTGACCTCTTCACGTGTTTCTGCAATACCCAGCCCCTAGTGATTGTGTTATTAAAGGGATTTGGCCACAAAAGCCTGACTCCAGATATACAGAAATAGACTGTTTATCATTTCAGGTTGGGCTCCAGGATAGCACACAGACCGGGCCTGTCCTGAAGTTAGTGTCCCCTGGTTCTCTGGGGGTCACTTTGGCTGGTGCTCCCGGCAAGGCACGGTTTGTACACAGAAAAATCACTGCTACAGGTGCGTTCTCTGCTGTGCTTCTCTGTGAGACAGGAAGTACCACACACAGCAGAAATCTGCAAGTGCTCCTGTCAATTTGGTTATGCTGGCCAATAACAGTTCACAGGTGGACCACAAATTCTCCCCGTAGAATTTATATCACATTATGACACTGAATAAAAGGAAATAAACACGGGTTCTTGTCATAGTATCCAGCTGACTGAATAAAATGACAAAAATACTTGGTAACATTTTAAGATAAAGAGTATTACTATTTAAAAGAATAACATACAATATTATATAAAGAATACTATGCAAAATATGTTTAACAACAAAGAAATAGTCTCTTTAATTCATGGTTAAGTAGTGGTTAAAACTGATGCATATACTTCTTTTTATTTATTTATTTGTTTGTTTGCTTATTTATTTATTTATTTATCTTTAGAGGGGAAGGGAAGGAGAGAAGGAGAGAAATATCAGTGTATGGTTGCCTCTCCTGTGTCCCCTGCTGGAAACTGGCCTGCAACCCAGGCATGTGCCCTGACTGGGTATTGAACCGTGGTTGCTTGGTTCCCAGGCGGGTGCTCAATCCACTGAGCTACACCAGCCAGGGCTGATGCATATACTTCTATTGAGGGTTAAACCAGATTTATTTATGAGAAGAAAGGAAACCAATATTTTCACACTCTTATTTAATCTTACTGAGATGGCAGGATTTCAAATTTATATGTACATATACATGCATATATACATATATACACACATATGCAAATGTAAAATTCTATAACTTGCTTTTGAATCTAACAATACATCTTGGATCTCCCTTCACGTCAGCACATATGGGATTATCTGCTCTGAATAGGACAGTGTACCAGCACACACTGAACCATTCTCCTCTTAGAAGGTGGTTTTAAAATTTGACACTATTGAAGCAATATTGGACTGGAGTTTCTGTAAGCTTCCTGTACTACAATATGTTTTAAAATGGAATTACTCTTCCTGAAGTGGAGTCATATAATTCTTTATATATTTTGGAGATCAAACCATTGTCTGAGGTATCATTGGCAAATATGGTTTCCCATATAGTTGGTTCTCTTAATTTTAATGCTGTTTTCTTTAACTATACAGATGCTTTTTATTTTGATGAGATCCCATTTGTTTATTCTTTCCGTCATGTCCCTTGCTCTAGGGGACAGATCAATGAAAATACTGCTGTGTGGAATATCTGCAATTTTCCTGCCTATGTTCTCCCCTTTTATGGTGTCATGACTTATATTTAAGTCTTTTGTCTACCTTGAATTTATTTTTGTGTATGGTGTAAGTTGGTGATCAAGTTTCATTTTTTGCATATAGTGATCCAAGTCTTCCAACATTATTTGTTGAAGAGGCTATTTTTACTCCGTTTTATGTTACTGCCTCCTTTGTTGAATATTAATTGACCGTAGAGACTTGTGTTTATTCTGGGGTTCTCTATTGTGTTCCATTGATCTATGTGTCTGTTCTTATGCCAGTACCAGACTGTTTTGATTACAGTGGCCTTGTAATACAGCTTGATATCAGGTATTGTGATCCCTCCTACTTTGTTCTTTTTTCTCAAAATTGCTACAGCTATTTGGGGTTATATCTATCTATCTATCTATCTATCTATCTATCTATCTATCTATCTATCTAAACATAACTATATATAAAAAGAATGCCCATGACTCCACTCCAGAAAGACAAATAACCCAATTAAAAAATAGGCAAAAGACCTGAACAGACACTTCTCCAAGGAGGACATACAAAGGGCCCAGAGACATATGAAAAGATGCTCAGCATCACTAGCCATCAGAGAAACGCAAATTAAAACCACAATGAGATACCACTTCACATTGGTGAGAATGGCCATCATAAACAAATCAACAAACAAGTATTGGAGAGGATGTGGAAAAGAGGGAACCCTAGTGCACTGTTGGTGGGATTGCAGACTAGTGCAGCCACTGTGGAAAATGGTATGGAATTTCTTCAGAAAAATAAAAATAAAACTGCCTTTTGACCCAACAATTCCACTGTTGGGAGAGCCCTGAAACACCAGTCCAAAAGAACTTGTGCACCCCAATGTTCATAGCAGCACAATTTACAATAGCCAAGTGCTGGAAGCAACCTAAGTGTCCATCAGTAAATGAATGGATCAAAAAACTATGGTATATTTCCATGATGGAATACTACACAGCATAAAAAAAAATGGAGCTCCTACCCTTTGTGACAGCATGGATGGAATTGGAGAGCATTACGCTAAGTAAAATAAGCCAGGTGGGGAAAGACAAATGCCATATGATCTCACCTTTAAGTGGAACCTAATCAACAAAACAAATAAACAAATAAAATGTAACTAGATACATTGAAATTAAGAGCAATCTGACAGTAACCAGAAGGGAGGTGGGAGGGGACCATGGGGGAAAGTGGGGATGGGTTTTCAGAAACAACTATAAAGGACACATGGACAAAACCAAGAGGGGTGGAATCATGGGAGGGAGGTGGGGATAGCAGTGGTGGGGGGTAAATGCAGACAACTGTACTTGAACAACAATGAAATAATTTTAAAAAATTAAATTAAAATTTAAAAACAAATAAAATGGAATTAATCAATTCTAACTGATGTTGCCAAATTGCCTTTTACTTTTTGCCAAATTATTCATAAGAAGTCATTAGGACTATGCAGTCTCCTCAGTTGTAAATGAGAGTGTCATGTTCCTCACATTTTCACTAATGTTTGCTATTATCTGTCTTTTCAATCTTGGCCAATCCAAGAAGTAAAACGTTTAGGGATTTTCAAGTATCATCTGGTCATTTATATTTATTTGGTAACATTCTCAGTCATATCTTTTAACTATGTTCTAATGGGATGTTGGTCTTTTTCATGAATTGTTAGATCTTTATATAGTTTGAATGTTTATCTTCGGTTTTATGAGTTATATATAATTACTTATTAGCCTGTAATTTGTCTTTTAACTTCATTTATGGCATCTTTCATTGTACATAATTTAAATTTGTTAAGGAATCACCTACCTCTGTTAGTCTTATGACTGCTGAATTTCTTTACTTAGGAAGCCTTTCCCCATCATGAGAAAATAAAAATGCTCTCCTCTTGTTTTTTTTAAAGATTACAGTTAAGATTGCTATGCTTAATTCTTTAACTCTTAAAGAATTAAGGAATGCTATTGATTTAATGCATTTCTCAGGTTTTGCATGAAAACATATCCTTTGTATAATAAGATTGTAAAAATAACCCAGTATCATTTGTAAAGTTTACTTTAATGTGCAAGCATGGTTTTCCAGGACCAGGGGCCAACAAAATTGGGGAGCTAACTTGAGGGAAGGCTCTTCCTTCTTTCCTTGAAGCTGGATAAGTAGCTCTTAGTTTACTACTCTGTTTTTAGGAAGAAAGAGTTTTCTACACTGCAGCAAAAGAATTTTTCAAAAGACAGGGAGAGAACAATACCTACTTTTTATATATTATTCCCAGGGTTATTGGTTGTAGGCACTGGAAACTCAGATGCAATTATTTTTATCTTAGGTTTCTGTTACTAAGCAGTTGCATAGAAAAAAAAAGCCTCCTGAGTCAGAGAAGTCTGGGCTCAAATTCTGGGTTCAGCCACTTGAACCCTGTGAGCTTGGGCAAGTCATTTATTTTCTCTGCTTTGGGCTCTTTTAATTTATAGAACAGAGCTAATGACTATTTTTTTACAGGATTAAATTAAGTTACATATGTAAATCACCCAGCTCAATCTGTCTAATCCTAAGAATATGTTCCATGTCTTATTCATTGATGCTCCCTCAACTATCACAGCAGCTCTGAGAGGATCCAACAGAGGTTGTACATTTTTCCAGAAGAAAAAGAATGTTCAACCTGTAATTAACAGTAACTGTTGGCTACAGCTGGGACAGAGCTAGAGAGCAACCAAAGAAAGAAAGAATCGAGACTGATCCTGAGGTTTTCTTTTAAAAAAAGAACTGAACTTTTAAAAAGATCAAACAATGGGAAATTCAGTGATAGAGGTGACTTATTCTACAGTGATTTTTCTCTTCTATTAGTCCTTTGAACCTGCGATTATAGTCTGACTGAGCTGAATGTTACTCATAATTTGTATTGGCTGATTCTTTGAATGGGCCTGCACTAACAATGATCACTGAGAACTGGATACATAGCTGAGATTTTCTAACATTTGCAAAGATAAATTAAGGCTGAGAAGGTAACAAACAGCCCAATTAACACAGGCAGGAGACCTGAGCAGTCAATATATCACTCAACAGGACAAACACATGGCAAATAAACACAGTGAAAGATCACTAGCCATTAGCAAAATGCAGATTAAAATCATCATGAGATGCCACTACACACCTACTAGAGCTGCCTAAGAAAATACAGACAATCCCAAGTGCTGACGAAGATGCAGAGCAATACTATTGATGGGAATGCAAAATGGTACAACTCAAACAGTTTGGCAGTTTCTTATAGAGTTAAATACATTTACTATATTATCTTGAAATTCTACTCCTACGTATTTACCCTAGGAAATGAAAATCTATGTTCATACAAAAACATGTGCACAAATGTTTATAGTGACTTGACTCATCATTCACAAAAAATGGAATTAACCACAATGTCCTTCAGGAGTGAATGTATGAGTAAACTGTGGTAGTAACATCCACACAATGGAATGCTCCTTAGCAGTAAAAATGAATAAAAATACTGATATGAATATCAAGCACATTATGCTGAGTGAAAGCCATCCTCAAAATGTTACAGACTGTGTGATTCCATTTATATGACATTTGCATAAGGACAAAAAAAAAAAGAGTGCAGGAGAACAAGTCGGTGGTTACCTGGATTTGGAGTATGAGGAGGGTGATACAAAGGGATACACCATGAGGAATCTTTTGGGGGAATGGTACTTTTCTGTATCCACATTGTTGTGGTGGTTACACAAATTTAAACACACATCAGAGTTCATAGAAATGCACACAAAAAGATTTCATTTTATTGTATGTTAATTTTTTAATTAAAAATGAATAAAAGTATACCTATTTTAAGACTCAAACTTCCTTCATCTGGACTGACTGAATTCTACTGTACACAGAATAGCCCAAGGCCAGCCCCTCCTTCCTTCCAGCTAACAGGCAGTCTTTTTCAAACACCTTCACATTCATGAATGGATAATATAAAATAAAAACAAAAAACTAAAAGAACTCTCTTCTGCTGCTTACATTTTCACTGAACCAATTTTTATCATCATCTACTAGTTAGAGACACTGCTTTACCAGGCAAAAAACATTTCCCATGCATTTGGGGCATCCCACGAGGAAATCACATGCAGCCCTCACCCTATTCCGATCCGCACCTTATCACGTGGGGCTGCTGAACGTCAGATCCCCAGTAGCTAGCTCGTTGCCAGAGCCTTTGCTCTTTTAGCAACAGCTCAGTTAGCACCATGCTATAACCTCTTCTTTTCCCATACTCCCTTTTCTTTTCTTCCTCTGGAACAAGTTGTCTTTAACCCTTGGACCCAATTTGAAGGCAATGGAAATAATTAAGACTGACATTTCTAGGGTTAAACGTCAAGCAGGAGAAAGAGCTGAAAAAGGAAATTCCCCAGCTTCTTAGTAATGAAAAGCTGAGGGTATACCTTCTGTGGCTGTCTGTGAGATGCTTTCACATCCATGTGTCAAGGGTTTTTCAAACTGACAACTTGCAAATTTGAAATACAAAAATGCCCAAAGCGATATTTTAGTGGCTCGGGGAAACTCTTGTATGGGAAAAAGAATTCTAAAGTGAAACGTCTCTTGAAATCACACAGGGCCTGACCACGATACTCTAATTATGCTAATTGCTTCAATGCCCTTGCTTTATTTATGCTGAGCAGCTAAGATAAATAAAGGAAAATTGCTTTGGATCTAACTGTATTCATATCAGAATGCAAACTAGCCTGTGTTTGTTATGTGATTGCTGATCTGTTTACACTAAATTCTGCAGGTAATTGCAGTTTTGATTGCACATTTATTTCTAGCTGCACAGGTCCCAGGACTAGGTCTGTCTGTTTTTATAATTAAACCGTTTTGTAATATCTAAACTCACTAAAGAGCAAAATGATGCTTTAAGAATTTACATATTTTATGCATTAAATATAATACTTTCGTGAACAGTGACAAAAAAAAGAAAAAAAGTATGTTTACCACTAAAAATATTGGACAGCATGTTCTGGATTTGAAGAAATTCGAGACATCTGTTCCAAGGCCTGTTCCCTGAATGGGACAGATGCCTGCCGCATCCCCGTGATCTGTGCTTCAACACAGTTTTTGAACTTTCAGCTGCAACTTTCTTGAGACTAAAATATGTTAATAGAACATGCTGCCACTTGGTGATTCCTAAGACAATGGAATAGTATTTTACGCCCCAATGTAATGGTTGTTTTCTCTGTCCCTTGTTCAGAAGGTGAAAATTTCGTAGACTTGACATAGTCTTTGTTTTCTGTTGTAGACCAATCTTCTGGGCATGTTCACTATGGTCACCAGCCTCAGCTTAGAATTCAGTTTTGATTACAGCTTCCCTAGGATTTCATCCGCAGCCAGCATACTTAGGTGAACAAAACAAACCAACACACACATAGATACAGAAAAAATCTTTTTCCTATTTGGGATGCCCATTACTTTAGTAATTAAGAATGTCACCACTACAAATGTAGGATGGTGTTCCCTTTGTGTGGCTTCTTCACCCATTACCAAATTCTGAAATAGTAATTCGGTCTGTCCTACTTAATGGAAAAGTTAATATCTATACAGACTAGCCTGCAAAGCTTCTTAACCTAGATTCTGCTCATGAAAAAAAAAATCCACTATCATGGGCTTATTTTGTCTAAAATACCCTTGAGGTACGTTCTCAGTAAAAACAGGCTGGCTTTAGCATCCTGAAGGCATCTCTGGCTTTCTTCCTTTCACAGGAAATGCACAGGAAGTTGGAAAAACATTAGGACACTCAAGACACCTTGGGTAAACTAAGCTACTGCAAGAAAAGTACGACATCCGCAAATGATTATCATGACACCATAATCATGGTTGGAGCAAGGGAAGATGCACTATGGCTATTGCAGACCCTCCAAAGTTGTTTACCACTTAAAAAATGCAACCACAATGTTAAAGTAGTCATATTTTACCTCATGTAGTTGTGTTGTTCTGAGTGAAGATGTGGCGAAACAGTGGGCAGAGTCATAAATCTAAAATCAGACAGCTCTGGATTTTAATGCAGGATGCCTCATATCACACATGTGACCTCAGTAAATGAAAAAGAATATATTTAACTACTTTGATCCTCAGATTTCCTAGTACCCTTACAAGGTTGTTTTGCTGGACAATTAGAAGATATGACATGTGACTACTACTCAGGAAGGTACATTGCACTCAATAATTATCAGTTGGTGTTATTGCTGTTGCTATATCCCAAGTTCAGAATCCTGACTGATTTTCAATGATATCAATTACTGTATAGGACCTGCGGCAGGTACTCATGAAATTATTAGGGGACACATGGACATTGTCGCCTACAATTCCCTTGCTGGTCCACTGGGGAACTGCAACTTCTTTGAAGCCTAATTTAATGGCCACTGGAAAGCAGACTGGGTCAAGTTCATATTTGGTGACAAAAGCATGAGGGGTTTCTCAGAGGGATGACTTGGGGAAAGGAGCTTTGTCCCCTTGGCACCCTCCAAATGTGCAGACACATTAGATCTGCTCCCTCCTTTCTATTATGTCCCTACTTGATTGGTGTCTGTGGTTGCATTTATCAACCTTGGCATCATCACTTAATGATGTTTCCATAGTTCCCACCAGACTGTGAGTGCCCTTCGGCTAAGGGTGGTGTCCTACTCTTCCTTTCATTTCTACAACATACTACAGGCTTCTCACACATGCCAGCCCACGAGGTGAGTGAATACTGCATGAACATGAATATTGGTAGCAAATGTCGGGCTCTGAAGGCAGGTAAACATGGCTCAAATCCCAGTGGGGTGGGCATGTTAAACCTCTTGAGTCTCCACTCGGTTATTTTTGAATTAAAATACAATTTAAAAATTAAAAAAATATATAATTAAGATGATCCCTTACCTTGCAGGGACAGTATGACAAGTAAATGCCTTGCCCATAAGAGGAAATTTTTCTGTTGATTTTTTCTCAAACAATCCTACTAAAACAATTTAGGGAATCAAAGAAAATAAAATATTGTTTATTACTAAAAAATTGTGGTAGAATTTAGGGCCAGGGTATTAGCTTTCCTATAGTTAGAACAGATGAAGATTCCCAGGTTCCTTGTGGATTCTGTTAAAAAGAGCCATAGGTGCCAATTTTTTGCCAACCTCTGGCATGTACAACAAGACCCAACATCTGAAATTCCTTCAAAATTCAACATTGATCAAAGGGAAACACCAAACACTTGTCTGGCTAGGAAATATAAATCCAAATACAAGTCCAAATACAAGTTCTCCTTGGTCCTCTCTACCTACCCTCCAAAAATCAGTTAATAAATGAATAGGAAAACAGAATTCCATAGGTCCATTCCTACTATACATAAATCCTGATTTTCACATAAGATGTGACTATTTATTTATTTGTTATTTTCACCTGAGGACATGCTCACTGACTTTAGAGAGAAGGGAAGGGAGGGAGGGAGACAAAGAGGGAGGGAGGGAAACATCAATATGAGAGAGAAACATTGATAGATTGCCTCTCACATGATCCCTGACCGGGGACCGAACCTGCAACCTAAGTATTGTTCCCTGACTTGAAATTGAACCTGTGATCTTTTGGTTTATGGATGATGATGCTCCAACCTACTTGGAGCATCAAAGCTGACCACACATTTATTATCTTAACATGCTTACTCAAATCTGTCTGGTTTTCAGAAACTCATGGCTTGTGTGTGTTTACATGTGTGTCTATAAACTCATATGCAGAAAGAAATGCTACTTTTTCTCAAGAAAGTCATATGACAACTTGGGCAAAATGACTATGTTACTGAGAAAAAAGATGACATCTTGATTTATTTTATTATCAAGACATGCTAGAGCTGGGGCTTCAACATACAAATCGGACAAGATCAGGCGTGTTCAGGGAGGTATGGCTGTAGACTCAACATGCAAATCAAAGAGCTACACTGGGCAGCAATGTCTTCCTATGACAGTCAGCCTGGGTTCAGGCTCTTGCTCTGACTGATGTCTCAAGACAGATGGTTGCAGGTTACAGGACAGGGCTTGAAAGGAGTTATTTCTACACCTTGCCATCTCAGGGACTACCTGGAATACAACCCCTGAAGGTGACTCATCCCCTCAGTATTTGCCTCAGTTACTAAGAGGGGCAGCGAGTGGATAAAGAAGAAGTCATAAATGGGGAACAAGTAATGCCATCAGCTGGAAGCCCAGAGAGGTGGCCAAGGAACCTCCTCCTTATCTCCACATATAGCCAGATGACTGGAAGATTTGGAAGGACCTTGCTTGAATAACATAAATTGCCCTTCCTGGGTGGCTCAGTTGGTTGGACTATTGTCCCATATTCCAAAAGGTTGTGGGTTTGACCCCTGGTCAGGGCATGTACAAAAGGTAACCCATCAATGTTTCTCTCTCATATTGATGCTTCACTCTCTCCCTTCCTCTCTTTTTAAAACCAATAAACATATCCTCCAGTGAGAAATTAAAAATACAAATTTACATTATTTTGTGTCAAATAAGTAACTCTGTCAACACAATGAGGACTGAAGGGCTGGGGGACCCAGTGAAGTTTCCATTGTCTGGCCTTAAAGATGTACCAACTTGGCTACTTCTGTTCATTCTGAACAATTTGCATGGCTGTGCCAAGACTAAATTCCGACCTGGATCCCTTAGGTAAGAGGCACTAAATTACTGAGCCTCTGAAATGAAGCTATTACCTATTTTGAATTTATAGGATACCTTAATATATATTCAATAACCACTAGTTTGATTCTTTTCCTTCTGATCTCATTGCCACTTCTGCCTATATTGAACCCCAGGAGACCCTGTATGCTGATCCTCTATGACTAACAAGCTATTTAATTCATCAATGGTTTCCTTCATTATTTTATGGGATCAGCCTGGAAGGGCTCAGTATATGTACTGAAACATCTTTTACAAGGGCTACTCTAAGTATAGTGAAGCTACAGCTGTTTTATTTTAATCACATTCAAATATCCATCTAGCAACTTGGTTTTTAACATATTTTTTAAAAAGGTTGCAGAGTCTTTATAAAAGACACTTTATGGAAAAAGGGAAACAAAAATTTTATAGATTTTTTAAAAACTATATAAATGATAACTTATATACTGTGAGCTTATCTACTGATGATGCCAGCCCAAAATTGTCTGTACCCTCAGATGTAGCTGAAATATAAGTGAAGGAAAATTATTTACGTGTAACAGTTATGAAAGGTCATGAGTGAGGAAATGCATCCCAGACTCCCGAGCTGAGCTCTAAGGCTGGTATATTGTTAGAGGAACAGCAGAGAAAATGATATCAAACTATGTTTGCCATTCGACAATGATTATTTTAATTCTTTATAATCCTTTGTTATCCTTTTTTACTTTACCTTATGCCTCTCCTTTCATTTTTTCCAACTTCCGGTCCCTCCATTTCATCATTGTTTCCTCTCATTTGTCTTTGCCATGGTTTATTTCCCAGTTTCCTTTTTTATAATCTCTCATATTTCTCCCTCCCACTATTAGTTTATCTTGGTCTGGTCACTTTAAGAAAAAGAAGACCACATTAAAAACCCAGATGATTCCAGGCTTCGGACTCTTTCCCTCATCTCCAATGCCACGTTCAAAACTTACCCATATTTATGTGTTAGTGGTCAATAATTTGGTTACAGATTTTTACAAACAACCTCTTTCCATTAATGGGCTTTATGTACCCTATGACTTGAAGACATCTTGAAGCTTCTCCCCTCTGGATAAAGGTGGACAGCTGTCTGTCCTTACATTTTAGAAGGTCACAAATGTGGCAGGGTAAATTATTCTCTGGATGACTCAAAGTCATTCCATGTAGCACAAAATTCACACAAAAAATGAATCTGAAATGGTACCATCTCTCCAGAGCCATGCACTGTGCTCTGAGCCTGTCTGTGGCAGGAGCTGAAGTGAAACGAGCTAAACTTCCACCTTCTGATTGCGGGGGGAATTCTCACTGAGACTTCTTAATGTTTATTAAACACTTCTCTTTACCTCAAGGTAAAATTCTCAAGATATGAGGATGAAGTAAAGTCCATCCAAATGTGGCCTAGTGGTAGTTACATGGCACAATATTGTACTTATTTGCCTATTTCCATGTTAAGATGCAAAACTGTAAAATATCGATCTTCTAATCTCCCAGTCACATTATCCTTGAGATTCTCATGATCTGTTTAAAAAGATAACTGAATGATTCTTAAACTTTGATGTTAGGACAAAACTAGAATATTGATCTGTTTTTTCCCCCCAGAACAGTATATTTAGTGCAAAAACAATTACCATACCTTTTTGAGAGTGGTCAGTCATTCAATAAATAAATAGTGTTATGGATTGAACTCTATCTCCTTAAAATCCATATGTTGAAATCCTCAGAATGTGACTTGGAAATAGGGTTGTTGGAGATGATCCAGTTAAGATGAGGTGATTAGGTTGGGCCATAATCCAGTTGACTTTTAAAAACGGAGTACTGTGGACTAGACCAAAGGGGGCTAGGATTGAGGGTGGGAGTCCGGGATGGCTAGGGTTGCAGGGAGAGGAGGGGGTAAATGGAGAGAACTGTAGTTAAACAACAATAAAAAATAAAAATAAATAAGTACTAAAAATGAAAAATAAAAAGGGGGTAATGTGAACTCAACACACAGAGCGAGAATGCTATGTGAAGATGAAGGCAGAGACCGGAGTGACGCACCTATGAGAAAAGGAATGCCAGAGACTGCCGCAAACCACCAGAAGCTGAGGGAGGCAGGGGACAGCCTTTCCCTCCCATCCCTCAAGAGAACCAAACCCTGCCAAAACCCTGATCCCAGACTTCTTGCCTCTAGACCTGAGACAACAAATTTCTGTTATTTAAATCAGTTCCTGGTCTTTTCAAAGGCAGCCCTAGCAAACTTATACAGACCGTATCTTCCTATTAAAGGAGGAATCGTGGCACGCCAAGGATGGAACCGTGAGTCACACACACTGAGTTGGAATCTAGGTTCTGCTGATTACTGATTGATTGGGGCAAGTCATTCTTTGAATGTTAATTTCCTTTATTGTAAAATGAAGATGACCGTATATACTTTATTAGGTTGTCACGAATAATTTTCAAGTGCTTAATATATACAGGCACTTGCAGGTGATGGGATAGGAGGCTGAACAAGAGAGATCTAGTTCCTGCTCTTATGGAGCTTACAGTTGAGCAGGAAACAGAAACATATGTTTGCAAACAAATATACATGCAATTAAAAAATTACACTGTGTTATGAAAGAAAGGAATAGGGTGCAACTGTAGAGTATGAAGAAGCCTGGAAGAGGGTGGCACCTTTGGTGGCAGGGTCAGGTCAGGCCTTTTTGAGAAAGTGACATTTAAGCTGAGATCCAATGGATAAGCGGGAGCAAAACTTGAGAAGATAACCTAAATGAATTTCCCAGTTTTCTCTCTGAATCAGAGTAGGTATTTGATTAAAGACAGAGTTATTATTGGCTGTTACATGTCTAGTACCAGGATCTGTTTTCTTGTGACACAGCATGTACCAGCCTGGCATTCAAGGCCATCCATGACATTTCCTTTTCTCCTTTTTCTTGCCTCAAGGTGAAGGTCTGTGTGGTCCTGGCCCTATAAAGCAAGCCCACCATGGATTATTAGCAGGCATTGATCTGCTTTCTCTGTAGCAAAAGTTTAATTCACTGGTTTCTTCTTTGCCAGGGTCTTTTTATAACATCCAAGATTTTCTTTTTCTCTTCAGATATATAACACCAAATCCAAATTAAATTACTCTTTAACCATCTATAACCATTTGGTTATAGATGGTTTTCTATAACCATCTCCCAGATTTTTAGTCCCCATCCTTTGAATCATGCTGTCTTCTTTTTAAATCTTCCATCCCCATAATGGCTAACGCAACTATGCCGATCTGTCCATATCCATGCCTAAATCATTTCCGAGGTTGAAGAGGATTCTTCCTCCTCCTGTAGACCATCTGAACACAGAATCTATGCCTAATGTGCTTAAGTCTTCCTTACCTTACTTATTGTCATATTTGTTTTATTTTTCCTACTGAATCATAAATAACTTCCTGGGCAGGATCCAGGAAGGAGGGCAGGGCCTTTGTTCAACTACCTCAGAGTGGGTAGAATTCACTGTCACCTGGCTCATGTCTATATGGACATTCTAAGAAAGTAGAAAAGTTAGGAAAGACATATCAGACATAATTAGTCAACACAAAAATCACATATTTCCACATTACACACAGACATAAAACATTCAGATTAGGAATCAGAGAGGAGTGCGTGCCCATTAACCTGACTTCCCCCTTTCCCATTGGCAAGCACTGTACATTCATTGTTTATTTCAGTGAGCACAACACACACATGTGGGGAAATAATTTTCCTGTGCTTTCTTCTATATACAGTGGTGATGAACATAAGCAAAGAGGTAGGGTACGTAGGGTTTTACTTTACACACAGTAAAAATGGTTTTCTGGGCCTTTTAAATGCCTTTGTCTTGAAAATGGGGGCACTGCTTCCTACCTTGATTTTATTTCCAAGAGCAGCAGATGAATTTGTTATGCACTCCTCAGTGCATGGTGATAGTTAGGAGTAGAGGCATTTTTATTATCTTGCTGTAATATAGAGAAGGTTGTACTAAACTACCCCTGCTATGCTGCCACAGTTATCTGGGGAGGGACATTTCTCACCCACAGGGATACAACTACATGACTGCATCAAATTGAAGGTGAACCCTGAAATGTGGCTATGGCACTTCAAATAACACAGGCCATCAGAAGGAGAAAAAAAATTTTAAAGGTAAGAAATAAGGACTACAATCCAGTACTTATAATTTCATTTACTGGTCATCTGAAATATGATATTTTGTCCCCTGAAAAGATATCACATGTCACATCAATTTCTGAAGAAAGTCTCCTCTAAATTCTTTTGTCTGCCCATACATTTATGGATTTTCACCACAAGGCTATGTCAAATATGAGCACTTAATTCAGAGCAAACACTATGTGCGTGTGTGTTTTTAAAGGCTTCTAAACCATATTAAATTTTCATCCATATAGGTACACAGAGACACATATTAAATAAACCCTCTACAAGAGGAACCCGGATAGAAATGCAGCAAGAGATTTCCAAAGGGCCGAATTTATTACAAATTAATCAAATAGGTAAGATGGATCGTAATGGATATTTCAGCCAATGTAAACCGAGAGGGGGAAAAAAGCACCAGAAGCAAGTCAAGAGCCAAGTGTTTCTGTTTTGATTTATTTAGCATTTCGGAGATGTTTCTTCTGTGGGGAACAATATGCGAGGCATTGGAAATTCAGAAGGCACATCTTTTGTGTATCATAAAAATGTGCTGCTAACCTACAATACCCTTATAGAAATACAATTCAATAAGAAACTCAGTTGGGAAGATGTCTCAATAGAACAACATGAAAAAAAATGGTCAATACGAGAATGATTTACTTTACTTTTACAAGGGATTTTTGATGCTGTGCATAGAAATGCCTTTGGAACTTGTAAAATGCAGATAAACAGACTGCCACATTTTTAATTCTTATACATCTCTAATGTGTTGGGTTTTTTTTTTAAGGAGATCATCTCTTCAAATCGTCACTTCTATCAAGCCTATCATTTGAGCAGTGTTACAGCGCTCAGCCCTGAGGGTAAAGATAAGTCTTCACCATTGTCACCGGGAGCACACACATATTCAGCCATATCATGCTGAATGGGAATACAGTACTTTGTAGAAGCAGAACTGATTCCTGCAGAATATCCTGAGATACTTATCAAGCTGTTAAAGGAGACATCAGTCTTTTGTCTGTATTGCCCTTGACACATCCTCAAGGAAAGTATCTAGAAATTCTTTGTCTTCTGAAGAACCCTCGGACCTCTTAGGTCTAATGTAGGTTAAGTGCCCCACAGATCTCCCTAGAATAGAAAAACACCTTTGTCTGACTTACTGGAAACAAATACAATGTAAACACTAATTTGTAAGATCCTGTCATGTGAAGGAAGAAGCAGCAAAATGCAGAAGCGTTAGACAATATTGGTCTTGCACTGGAAAAAGCTGGAATTCTACCATAAAATTTACCAGATACAACAGTAACCTCTAAAAATCCAACAAGAGTAAAATGCATAAAGGTAAATTATCATGTTATCATCCAATTATCATTGCTTGTTTTGTCAAGGGTAAATGACTATCTGGAAGCGTTCGGCATGGCTCATTGATTGACTCCTGTGTACAGGACCCAGCCCCTCTCCCAGCAGCAGCCCTGGCCTCGCCTCTCACTCAATAGTTGCACTGAAGCTGACCGTCTTATTACACGTGCTGGCTGGGCATAACTCTCCTTGACCACTTTGGAGGCATTAAGTGAAAACAGATAAATTGTTAGAGATTATTGGGCAATGCAGAAGAAGTAATTGTGTTGCTTTTATTCTTGAAAATACAGAAAAATGACTGTGTTTAACTGTTGTCATAATTGAAACTCGATTCAACTCACAAACTTGAAAGCCACTTATTGCTTCCTCCTCTTTCCTGCCCATTTCATTCTCAACGACACCATCTGACAGAACTTTACACAAATCTCCTAAGGATAAACATTTCCAGTTTCACTTTTCTTCTTCCCACAGATAAATCACAGTAAATGTGGAATTCTTATTTCATCAGAGATTTAAAAAACAAAACAAAACAAAACAAACCTTCCTCAGCAGATTAAACAACACAACCAAACTCAGACAGCAAAGAAGCATGCACAACATCTGAGATTAATGGACCACATTTCATCTCAAAGTGCTTTCTTGGCATAAACAATACGTAAGGGTCACCTTATCCACCAATAAAATGTGGCCTGCTCCGAGGAACAGAAACTATATAGCCATGGGAAACACTCACTCATTTTTGAGGGCAAGGGTAGGTGGCCTTTTTAGCATAGTGGTAGCTCAGAGCTTCAACCCTGGTCCAACCTCCTGCAATTCTGAAGCTAAAGATGAAATAAAGCAACAACACCAGAACCACTGTAAGTTCAGCAAATCAATCTAACCAGTGGTTCAACCGGAAGTTGGGGAAAGATGCCGAAGGGGAAACCACAGGAGGTTTGCTGAGGCCTCAGATCCGACTGGGGCTCTACCACTTCTCTTGCTTTTAACTCTGCTGAACAAGATCATGAACTAGAGCAAAAGGAGAGTGAAACCCTGAGCTGTGGGTGAGACGAGTCTCTAACTTAGAAATAGACACCCCAAAAAGGTAACTGTCAAGCTCAGTAGAAGCCACTTTGGGTCACCGCAAGAAGAAACATTGGCACTATTTGTATTCAAATATAAATGCAGGTGCCAGTTATTTTATGATGTACAGTCTGCTAAAATGAATGGCTTTGGAAATACAAATGTATCCAGTATACTAAGTCCTCACTTAACAAGGTCAATGGGTTCTTGGAACTGTGGTGAAATGACAGATAATAAAACTAATTTTACCATAGGCTAATTGATATAGAGTTAAATTCTATAGCATTTCATAAATATTACCAACACAATGACACTGAACAAAATGATGTTATACAAAGGCTTGCTGTATTATATCTCTGAGGAAGATGTGGTAAGCAAACCATCGCAACCACAGCTAACACTTTCCAGGTACTTATATTTCAGGTACCTCATATCTCAGTTAATCTACCAACAACCTTACAAGATATGTATTTATACTATTATTTCCACTTTCCATATGGGCACACTGAGGTTTGGAGAATTCAGTGGTGCTGTGTTATGTTACCAGAAGGTGGCAAGGCCTGAACTGGAATGGACATGGCTCAGACTTCCAATCCCATGCCAGCTCTGCTCCACTATTCTGCCCCATAGGTGAAGTCTGGGCAAGTTGGCAGAACTTAGTGATTACTTGCTGGACCCTGGGAGGTAGGCAGCAGACCTCTGGTTATAAGGAAAACTTAGGTGTGGCAGAGACCCGGGAAAGTGGTGAGGAAAGCAGAGGAAAGCTGGTATGCAGAGAAGGAGAAGAAAAAGAGCAAACACAGCTCAGAGAAGGTTCCAAGGGTTCTAAGATACTGAGGCTGACAAGTTTGATGAGAAGGATCACAAGGGAAGTTAGCACAAAAGGAGAGTGAAGTCCAAGCACATCACCTCTGCCAGGGTGAGACTGGTCAGACACTTGACTTGAGCCATGAAGAACATGCAGGAGTTTGCTAGAGAGATGAAAGGTATGGAAGCAGGAGAATTTACTCCTGGTCAAAGAAAGCTCATTTTTAACAAAGGCATGGTGACACACACACACAAATCCTTGACATCTGTGCACACCTCTGTGGTGTGAGTGGAAAGGTAAAGAGCCAGTGCAGAGTGCTGAGTGCTGCAAAGGAGCCCACAGCTCCCTGCCCTGGTCACGCTGGGACCTGGAACCCTTGCTGGATCCCAGTGGGCTGAAAGGATGAGGGCTCCGTAGGGTCAGGCTGTAGGGTTGTCTTCATGCACATGTACACAAACACCACAATTCTCATATCAAACTCAATTACTCACTCTGAATTGAAAATCCACCTCACCCTTGATATTCACCTAGATGAACTGATTCCCCTCCCCCTAGGATTTACCTTCCCCCTGGCTGTTTGCCTCCAGGGTCTCTACATTGAGTTTTGAGTAACCCCATGGGAAACCTCCCATCTTCACAGGGCTCCTTGGCTGACTGAGTGGCTCTCATCCTTTTAGCAAGTGTATACTGAACTGGAACTTGATATGTCAAATCCTGAAAGTGTTCTTCAGCCATTTCATTCATTACTCCCCAAGTGAGTGATATCATCCTTTGTCATGAGTCAGGAATTTTTTCATCTGGTTTTGCTTTACAGTGTCTGGCACCAGGTGATGTTTGACAGCTGCTTTGGGCTGGCAGGGGGGTGCTTATATTGGCTCAGGAGTTAGTTTGCAAGGGACAGTCCAGAATTTAGAATCAGATGTTCCCTACATCACACATTTACTGAGCACCTACTGTATGCCACACACTCTTCTCTGTGCTGGGAATGAAAAGGTCAATGGAAAACAAATAGCTTTATTGTGTAACAGGTGCTCATCACAGTAAGGCTGGTGGTGAGGGCTAGATGGGAAAATAGACAGACAATGATGATTAAATATGGGCAATATGCTCAGGGCCTTGAGCCCTAAGTACCATGGGGACATGATCAAAGTGCAAAGAGGGGCACTAAACTAACAGGGCAGGATCCACAGGCTGCCAGAGAACTCTCCCTAAATGAAATAATGGCTGAGATGAACCTTGAAGGAGAAGCTTTACAAGTGAAGAAGCAGGGGAGACAGAAGGGTATTCCAGGAAGAAAGAACAGCTTAAGCGAAGGAGCTGAAACATGAAACAGCAAGATATCCCTGGGGAACTCCACCCCTGGCTCCCACTGTGCTGGTGGGCCCCTCCTCCGGAACTCAGAGCTTCCAGAACGCCAGGGTGTTATAAAGGTCTAACAACTTAATTCACATGAAAGCCACATGTTGAACTGTAAAGCACCATGCAAATGCAATATATTTATGACTATCATTTCAACAGTCTCCTGCTAAAGTGGAAGTGCATTTCAGGGAATCTCAAAGGGATTGAACTGGGCATGTTTGTTAGAGGTTGTTGACTCCTGTTTTAGGAAGAGTCAGGAGGAACCCATCAGAAATCCAATTAAGATAAGCAAAATATAATTACCTGATTTAGAAGTTGGCTGACATCGTGAACATTACGGTGTTTGTGTTTACTCTCTCAAAACCACTGGGGGGTTTTCAGTGAGCACAAGAAGTCAATAACGAATACCTAATGCAAGAAGCCACCGCATTTCCTCCATCAGCAATGTCAGAATTGTTTAATATTTATTCACCACCTCCTTTATATGCAATGCATTCCATTCCTCTGCCTTGGTAGATGGTAAACTAAATAATGCCACCCTGGAAGACCAAGATCTGGACACAGAATGCTGAGGGTGACTCGAGAGAATAAAGAGAAATTTTCTCCCAGCAGCTGACCACTTTACCTGTGCATTCTTTATGCTGAAGAAACACCACAGGCTAGGCAGAGAGGGGGCAATTAGTAGGAGTCCATGCTAATTCTTCTTAAGAATTCCTAATCACATCATCACAACCACCATCACAATTTTTAGTGAATATCAAGAACTTACTATATACCATGACGCATTATTATAGGAGCTTTGCATATGTAACTTTTTAATAAACACAATGCCTCTCTGAGGTGCTTATTATCATTAGCCCCACTCAAAGATAGAGGAATTGAAGTTCCAAGTGGGTAATATAACTTGCTCAAGGGCATGAAGATATTAAGTAATACAGCTGTGATCTGAGTTGAGATAATCTGGCTCTGGACCTCCAACCCCTATGCTTAGTTATATTTTCTTCTCACAGAAAGAATCATGTGGTTACAACCTATTCCACCATATGTAGTTTCATTGGGAAGATGGGGAGGAGACACCTTGTGTTCAGAAAGTGGTGTTAGAATGAAAGCAGACCAAGTACAGGATACTCTCTCCTTTTTAAATCCAAAAGCCTCCCTTGAAAGTGAGAACATTTAACTGGAAAATGATTAATTCTCTCAATATTTATCTCACTTTATATTAAGTATAGTACCAGAGAAAAGTTAAACACATGGGTTATGGAAAGGAAAGTCTTGTGTCAAATTCCACCTCTGCCCTTGACTGCTAGGAGGAACAGTGTAACCTTGGGTAAAGGTCTGTGACTTTAGCTATCTCATCTGTAAAATGGGCTTGATAAATAAATATCTATTTAGCAGGCCTAGCAGAGATGTTGTGTTGGGTTCATTGCGTTTGTAGGTGGGTGTATTTTATAATGCCTCATAAAATTGTTAAATAAGGGTTAGCTATTATTATTATTCAACTTGCCTTGTTTTAAGTGCACAATCATGCATCCATGTTAGTTATCAAACAAAACATTTTTCAGTGTGCTATACCAATCTTTGGGGACATGTAAATAAAGTACAAATCTATTTAAAAACAGAGGGAGAAAAGGCAACAGTAAAAGTGTTAAGAGAGACAGAAAGTGATCCAACAAGAGCAATAAATTCTAGGAAATGTTCTGGAGGATAGGCTTATAAGCAATGGTATCCAGTGCAGTTGTGTGGTTAAGAACAAGAGACCAAAGCAAACAATATGAGTTTTTGCTGCTTGAGTTAGAAGAATAGTCTAATGCGGGCTCAGTAATCTTTTTCTGTAAAAGGTCAAATAGTAAATGTGTCAGGCTCCGCAGGCCCCACGGTCTGTTTACCTAGTCAACTCCACTGTTGCAGCATGAGAACAGCAGAAAGCACTCAAATAAATGGGTGTTCCTGGATTCCCACAACTTTATTCGCAAATAGACACAAAGGTGGCAGGCCCAATTTTCTCTCAGAGCCTGTAGAGTGCTGGCCCCTGATCTATTAAATCTTATTAATAGTGTCTATTAATGAAAATTTGAGTACCAAGGCCTGGAAAATATTATATATACATGTAACACCCATATACAGATGCTCCTTGACTTACGAAGGAGTCAATTGTTATGTCCCCACAAACCAATTACAGGTTGAAAATATTGTCAAGTCAGAAACGTGTTTATTACACCTAACCTTCCAAACATCATAGCTTAGCCTCGCCTACCTTAAATGGGCTTGGAACACTTACATTAGCCTACAGTTGGGCAGAATCATCTAACACAAAGCCTACTTTATGATAAAGTGGTGAATATCTCATTTAATTTATTATGCATATTGCTTTTGCATCATCCTAAAGTCAAACTATCATAAGGCAAAACATTCTAAGTAGAGAACTATTTTTGTATATATGCATGTATATAAATCTGCCCACTTAAAATAATTTTTGTAATAATGCCACTCTGATTAATTTTCATTCCGTATGTTTTCCTGAGTGCAAGGGAATGGGATAAAGTTGTTGTCAGAGTGCTGAGAATTGTATGTAGCCCTGGTTATAACCTAGGAGTATGTAAAGGGCATGGCAGTAGCAATGTTGTATGTGTATGCATGTGTCTGACCATGCACACATGCACACATACACACACAGGCATGCTAAGGTCAAAACAAACCCTGTAAGAATAATTGGCCTGATGAAACCAGAATTGATCTAAAAATAAAGAGGTGTGGGTCCCTGTCACTGATTAGCTGTGTAATGCTGGACACGTCATGATCTCTGTCTGCCCCTCAGTTTTCTTTTCATAAAATAGAATTGAATAAATAGGAAGTTCCTTTTAGCCTCAAACATCTAGGATTCTAAAATACTGTGCAGAAGGCTGCAGCTGTTGGGCTTTTAATATATTCTACAGTATTTCCTACAGATGATTTAGGAAACTGAATTGAGTCAACTAGAACTGTCATGATTTTAATTGGATTAAAAAATGACTTTAATGGGTAATTTATCCAGTAGTTTATAATAATCATATAATTAAGTAATCACAGGTACATCAATTCAATCGCAAAGGTTCTCATGATAGAGTGACAAGTTTTCAGAATAAGATACAAGATCTTTTAGTCACTTGATAAAACTTTATTCCATGATATAATTTCTCTATTTCATGTTAAATTTTAAAATTTAATTTGTTAAATTTTGTGGAACTTTCCTGATATGATTAGGTTAGATAAATTACTTCTAACTTCTCAGGGGATTTTGTTTCCTAATCAATTTACTTATGGCTTTTTAGGGAGAGAATATTCGCTGAGGGAAGTGACATAACCAATTTGGGCATCAAAATATTCTCAGTCAGTGAAGTTCACGTAACCAAATCAATCTAACTGTGAAGCAGGTACAACCAGCATGGCCCTTATTTAGGACTCAGACAATCTCACTTGGCTGACACTCTGGAGACTCGGCAAGCACACTGTCATCTACTTGAGAGGCACGGGAGCTTGGACTCACACCCAGATGGGTGAGGAACAGGCAGTCCCGTGCATGTGCAGCCCCGTTGACAAGTCCCTATTCCTTATACAGGAGGTTACCTCCCCACACCTTCAGATGACCTGAAGCCCCTGGTTAATTCAATTCGGAGCATCTCCTGAGTGGAAGCAGACAATGGTGCAGACATGGGTAAAACTGTACTGCAACTGTGTGAGTGGACTAATGTCCAATGGAGATTATGCTGAGACTACTAAACTCATTTTACTTGTGACCTAATCATATCTCAAGCGGCCCCCTGTGGATATGAATTTATTAGAATGCAGAATTTTTCAACTATTACTCTTGAGCCTGGGAGGCACGCTTTTCATCAAGCCTGGGCAGGCAGGACTTCTCTTCCAACTGGTTCTAACCCCTCCCACTCCTCCCAATCTTTTTTCTCCCCCATTTTAAAAATACATTCATTGTGACTAGTGAAAAGGAAGTGTGACTTTTTATGACAAGTCTCATGAAAATCCAGAGTGTGAGATTTTTCTTTGTCCAGCAATTGGGTAGCAAATGCTAAGAGACAAGAAGGAAAGAACCACTCGCCCATTTAACTTAAATCCGTATCCAGCGCTCATTCAAAGGAACATAATCCTTCCTATATTCCCTTGGAAGATGCAGTTTAGTGGAAATTGGACAGAAAGACCCAATTTTTATTATTTATTTATTTTTATTAAATTATTTTATTGTTGCTCAATTACAGTTATCTGCATTTATATCCCCCCCCCCCGAGCCAAAGCCTAGTTTTTAATCCTGGCTTTCTCACTTCTTAGCTGTGTGAACTTGGGTGAGTTACCTGACCTCCCTGAGCCATAGTTCTTCATTTGCAGAATGAGGATGATGATAGTACTAATAGCATTACCTAATTCTAGTATCAATACCCATGTGTTTATGGGAAAGTTGTGACAGTTAAAAGAGAACAAATCATGCCAAGTGCTTAGTACAGTGCTCAGCACACAAGTACTTCATAAAAAGTAGCTTGTGTTTTTATGCTGTTATTGTCAGGTTGACCAGCTTACAATGGAACCCCGATTTGTTGGCAAGCAGGTTACTTCAGGTTGGTCAGTGTGCAGTGTTCATCAGATACTCATTAGAATTTGAAATATCCTCATGTCTCATGATCTTAGCTCATGAATAGTGAAATAAAAACATTGATTGATTTCCTGCTAAACCTGATGCCAAGTATATTGACCCAGTCTAGGCACTATATGGCTGGGTGTCCTACAACCCTTCTGCTCATGGGTGAGGAGGTCTAACTCCTCCTTTTCAAAGCCCCACCACCCGCCAAATAGACAAGTGTGCTATGAAGACAGGCTTTTTAGTCATTGATTCGGGCTGAAACTTCTTTGTGCTGAAGAGAGAGCCTCAAACTTACAAACACACTGGTGTAACAACTCACTTTTTATAAGAATCTACCTTGAAATTCACTCTGGAAACCTTCTAAAGTTAGAAATAGTATTTACAAATTTTGGTCATAAGTAAAACACTAGGCTGTATATATTTCTCTTCTGCAAAATAAGGACACCAAAATTGATGATATTTGAAGTTGGTTTCATCTTTATAATTCTATAAGAATATCCAAATCTCTACATAATCGTTTCACATCTATGAGTTGTAAATTCCCTGCCTAACTATAGCAAATGCAAGCTGTTTGTTTCTGACCTTGCCACCCAAGACACCAGAAGTCCTCCTGCAGAGAGAGAAACACTCCTTAGCACTCACGGAGAGAGATGCACTGGAATGCAAACCCACAGCAAAATGCTGCTAGAGTTCATAACTCAAATTTCTTTATCCCGTAGCTGCTCAGGGACCCCATTAAATTGTTTTCTACAAATGCCACGAGGTTTGAACCATTTGTCATAACATTTGAGTCATTTATAAGATATCTTGATCCAACAAATCTGGAAGTAGCTGTCTAAAGTAAAACACATGACTAATGTCAGCTTCATCTCATTTCAGATCAAAGTAGGAACATTTCAGAGTCCTACCAAACTTTTCTAAGACGCTGAATGGATTTCTTCACTTCTGTGTATTGGCAGGAAAGCCACATACCATGTCACAGATGATACTGACCTCACTGGAAAAAGGATGTTCTACAAATTTGATGTGAAAAACTATTTATACACTCGTGGGGCCAACCAGCTTGAATCTGAGATTAAAAATTAAGATGGTAAGCCCTGGCTGGTATAGCTCAGTGGATTGAGCTCAGGCCTGCGAACCAGACAATCGCGGTTCGATTCCCAGTCAGGGCACATGCCTGGGTTGCAGGCTGGTTCCCTGCAGGCCAGTTCCCAGCAGGGGATGCACAAAGGGCAACCATACATTGATGTTTCTCTCCCTTTCTCCTTCCCTTCCTGTAAAGATGAATAAATAAATTTAAAAAAAACATGCTTAAAAAATTAAGATGGTATTGAAAATGCTGTGAACAAGAAGCATACGTTAACACAGAAAGAAGACTAAACAATTGGGTCCCGTTCTTTAAGCTTGTGTTGTTCACTTCCGGTAGAAGCATTTTTTCCCTGTCACATGGTAATAAGAGAGGCTAATAAAAGAGCAAAAGAGCTTTTTGAAAGTAATTCCTACTCAAGTCATGCAGGATGGCCCAGCAGCCTAAGTATAGACTGGAAGCTTGACCAGCCACATCCCAGACCCAAGGATTCAGAACGTCTGAGGGTGAAACTCAGCAATCGTGTTTTAATAAGTCTTCCATTGTAATGCTGATGCACTCAAGTTCGTGAAGCACTGAACTAGAATACTACAAAAGCAAAAGTGTCTGCTATCATAGTAAACACCCTATAGAAAAGGTATGGTTCTTTCACGCAAGAACAAGTAGTCTTGCTACCAAAGCATGCGTGTATCTTTCTGGCCTTTCTTCTTCAGTTCAGGTGTTTTATATGTTTCACCCAGCACTCTCAGTGGAGCTCACTGGCTACCAGCGAGCAGGACTCTGCTCATTTTAATCAAGTCTTTATCCATCAGATTTTTTTTTCATGCGCAAAGAACTGGTGGAAATCATGTCTCTGGCCACCAAAAATGACATAACAGCGTGCCCAAGAAGGATGCCCAAAATGTCCCCAACACACCTATTATTATGAAAGTAGAGATTTTCATGGTCCTTTGATCTTTTTTTTTTTTTAGAAATTTGGCCTTCTTCTTATTGATTAAATAGCAATTTTTCTAAAACAGCTTGTAATTGAATTATCCAGTGAAACATGCCTTGAGGGATCAAAAGTGATGGAAATAAAAACAGGAAATTGTATAATTTACAACACAAATGATTTGGTTGCTAAGGTTTTAATCAAGTCAAACAGAGCAATAAAATAAGAGGTGATTGAATTACATGGAAAGATAATGCACTGGATTTGAAGACCCTGCTGCTTCTTGGTGAAGTGTGCTGAATTCACAAGGGCAGGGTCTGCATCTCCCCTGGCGGATGTGGTCTCAGGGATCCTCCTACTCAGGGCCCTGGGCTGCGCTGCATACTTTCTTCTTGAAGGAAATCAACACTCAATGTAAACTACGGAACTGGGAGTTTCTGGTAAAGTATACACTGGGCATTGACTTCAAAACAAAACAACACAAACCCCTTAGAATTACTGCAAGGACACCATCTAAGGAAGTTCTCAGGTAGGGATTTCGAGCTCATGAAGCTTGTCTACCTACACCTAAGTGACCACTGAAAAACAGCAGAAAAATAAAACCAGGATACATATTTGACACGTTGGTAAAGAACGCCAAACCATCCATTTGTTTGAGGGGCCATCCTCTGCCTTGTAATTTTTAAACACTTTGCTAATAATACTCTAACAAACCTATATCACACATCTATTTTTTACCTAAGTGGGGCAAAAAGCAGTTCACGTAAGAATTTGCTACACACAAAACTTGAAAAGCTTAAAATCTTCCAACACGCAAGAAATGTATACTACTTTTGCCTCGCTTATGGCTTTCAGAAACAGACAATGATATTATTAACACCTTACCCATGTATTATTTTGAGGACATGAATTCCTCATGACATAATGCCATTAGTCACGGCTATGAAGAATTGCATGTCCCTTTCAAAGTTATTGTTGGTACCTGGGTAAAGCCAGTTTCCACCCCCCCGCCTCCCACCCCCTTCCACCCTTGGGGAACCAGAAGTGATTTAATTTATCACTCTGGGGAGAAAGAAGCAACTTTTGGCTACTGAACTTTCCAGACAACCTCTGAATCATAGTGGCAATTGTGAAGGCGTCGGTAAGAAATAGAAGCTTTGAGTTCCTTTCCTGGGGTCTGGTTTTGATGGATGTGGAGGCTCCTAAAGGGTGGGGATACAGGGTTTAAGCAAACACATTTTAGGGCACAGATTTTGAAAATTGAGTACCACTGTCCCACCTGCTGTGCCTCATTTCAGAATCCACAGCCATCATTAGCCGAGAACAAACTGCTTTTCCAACAGCACACCGCATCCCACTGCTGCAGCCTGCACGGGAAATTGCACCGCTCTCATGGAGGAGCATGTCCTGCGAGCTCTCTCTCTTTGTCAGGCCTGTCTGATTTCTATTATCCTGGGGCGTGCTGGGGGAGGGGCGAGAAAAGTGTGTGCGCGCACATAGGTTCAAGATATAAAAGCTTTCTTTAGAGAGTAGACTTTAAATACAATGCTATGTTTCCCATTTAAAAATAAATGTATAGGGACAACCCAGGAATCACGATGACTCTTTCTTTAAGTGGAATTTGGCACTAAAGAGACTCTAATAACCTATCCAAGATAGATAGGGGCTTCGAAATGGGTTCATAGGCTCAGGACGCCCTTACGGAAGGTCTCCCAACATGAGTCCAGTGGTTTTGCTAGTGCACTGAAGACCGGTGGAGTGAGCTGCCCCTCCTCCCTTCCACATACTTATTAAGTCAGCAAAGCCCAGATGAAGCCCCGCCTCCTCCTTCAGGTCCCCCCCACCCCCCAACTGAGGGCAATCTCCACACACAGTCATCCTAATCTAGGTCTCCAGACAACAAAAACCACACAATTAAGCACATAATTATACAGTTAGTTTGTACATGAAGAAACTAGAAGAGAGTTTCAGAGGACAGTGAGATTAAAATGAAAATCCATGCCTTAGTTCTGCTAGCTACCAGCGAGCTGCCAGACTGGGGCCAATCATTTCGTGTCCCTGGGTACTCTGATGGTCATTTGCAAAATGAAATGGGTGAGAATGAAGAAGAAGCTGCCGAATATCTACTCTAATCCCTTACAGCTCTCAGATTCTCCTCTCTTCTTGCTCTTGAGGACTTTATGCTCTGTACAGGGAAATCAGACACTAAAATGTAACAAGATAAATAAAAACAAAGGAGTCACTAACATAAGGTAATTTGTCAAGAGACAACACAAAGAAATAGGTGACTAAGAATGAAAAATAACAATACAAACAAATGTTAATAATACCACCCCCTTAAGATTTCTGAATCCTTCTACTGATATATAGGACATAGCCTTAGTTAAAAAAATAAGCTCAAATACCTACTTAAGGTTCAGTTGAGCTAAATCACAATTTTCCTGAGAAGGACAAACAGGCCATAAGCCTCTCAATCAGTGACATCACTCTCACAGGATGGGCAGGGTGCCACCTGCCCATAAACCAAACCAAGGTTGCAAGACAGAGACCACAGGTCTCCTGTTGGCCTGATAAGGGACGGGTGTCCAGGGATGACAGCCACGTCAGCCTCCTCAGAAGAACGGCTGAAGCCATAGGTTCCATGGTCGCCAAGTCCTCTGACCCCATTCCAATGGAATGTTTTCTTTTTGGCAGTGCTTAAGGAAAGCCTAGGAAATTGTGTGGGTCAAGGAAAGAATCAAAGTCACCTTAAAGAGATAGTATCTGCTCTCACCTGGGAAGTAAGAGTGTCACATCACTCTGCCCTTCGTGGCTTTAAGCAGTCTGTCCATTTCCCCAAGTCCCCGCGAGGAGAGTGGAGGACTGTGGCCGGCCTGTCTACTCTGACTTCGTGTGCCAGCTTCCCGCGTGCTGAGAAGCCGCCCTGGAGTTATTTTCACTTTTCAGTGAAAGGACAGCGTGCTTTCTGGAGGCTTTTGGATTTACATGCTGTTAAATGACAGTACTTTGAATAAAGTTGGCTGTTGCTCACTAACCCTCTTCAACCTTAGCTCTTCTTTTTCAGGATAACCCTACAAACGTTTCTTAGGCATCACTTTCTCTGTTTCTAGTTCTGAGGGAAAACCAGATTTCACCCCTGCAGATACCTGGTAATGCACCCAAAAATGATGACTTGTCACGCGATTTTACAAGGACAGCTATGACTTTGTTCTGAAGTCAATAGCAAGCACCATGTATATAGCTGGCTCCTCTGCCTGAGCACAGGGCTTATAAATTGTGTTCTGTTCCTTTGGCTGCAAAGGTTTCTCAGCTGGTTTTGATATAGTGTGAGAAACCTGGGAACCTGGATGCAAGCTGCCCCTTCCTGAAGGAGCGATGACAGTGTTCTGTGCTATGAGACTGGCAGGTTGAATGAAATCTTAGCAAAGTTTTCCACGGCAAGCTGAGCACTCTGATGGACAAGCCCCCTCACAGCAACTTCAGCATCTCAGAGTCCTGATGGGGGCCTGGGAGTAGACAGGGAGAGGCTCAGTCTTAAAAGTGACAGAGACAACGCCCCCCGCCAACACAGACACACCAAACACGGAAACTAATTATACATCACAGTGAGAAAGCGTGTGTGTATGTATGTGCACCATAAACAAATAAAGTACAAAAAAGAAAATGAGAAGCAAAAGAGAATAGCAGTCACAGAAGAATTACAAGTCTTGAAATATATCTTGATGTTGAGTAGACAAAGGAAGTTAGCAAGAAAATTTTACAACAAAAAACCCCCGATAATTGGAACTCTATAAAATTGGAAAGAATTTCCATGTTCCATGGTCAGAACAGTCTCCAGCATCGCAGAGGAGAAGCTAAAACTGAATTGGAATTCCATTTGAACATGAAAACTTACAAAGCCTCTTACTACTGGTTACATAATATAAAAAAATAATCTGACTATATTTAGGAAGAAACCATACTAAGGAGGGATTCAGGGAGCAAGAGGGAGGAGCCATCTCTAGGATCGAAAAGATTGAAAATACTAAGCAGGTTCCATTGGCCAGAAATAAAGAGACATGAAATTCTCAAGATCTATTCACACTTAATTCAATGCCCAGTTCTTTGAATTCCACAAGATGGCAGTCTATAGTATTTCTATTTGGTCATGAATAGATACTACTAGAAATGCTTTTTTTTTTTTAAGCAGCAAACTCTATGCAAGACATTTTTTCCCCTCTATTTTCTTCTCTCCAGTAACCAAAGAACTGCAGTCTATTCTTCTATTCTCCATTTGGGCTAACATCCCAAATACACCAGGAATGTTCTTATGCTTTTGGGTAGAGGTGGGTAAGTCTACATGCTATTCATGTTCTCCAGAATGGATTTTGTGGTCCCTAATGGACATTTGGCCCACAGCAGTTAATGTGCTGAGGCAGAGATGACTCTTTTATATAACTTCTTTTAGGACAAAATAATTTTGTCCTAAAATTTTTTCAATTTCAATTTATTGTTGATATTCTTCAGCCTGATTAACTTTAGAAGCTAAGAGTTAAATTCAAATTTCTCAACAATGATCTTGAGAAAATTCACAATTGAATGGGAGAAACTTTTCAAAGTGAGTAACATGGGAAACATGAAGTTCCCGGATGTGAAGAAAAGGAAAATAGAGAACATACTGTAACTACTTCAAGTAGAAATTGCCTTCCTATCTAGTAATTCAACTATATCTGAGGTGTTTTCCCCTTGTAGCTGGATAGTCAATAAATATTTGATGATTATTGTATTTGGATCATAGCTTGTGGCTTCTGGATGCCTCGCATATATTGATATTGCCCATAAAAAGATAGTTATTAATGGTATTATTAATCTGTAGGTTTACTTTAGTTGGTAGAAGATAGTTGGTATGGAAAAATGTCAGAAGACTAAGTTAACATTTAGTGGCAAGTGTTTGGTACTATACAAATAAACAAAAAAACCCACTCATACATTCAAATGTCAAATATAAAGAAACAGTCTTTCTTTTAATTCTCCTACTTCACCTTCCATTTAAGCACAACATCGCAGATTGCAGAAAGTCTGCATGGAAGGACATCTCCCGCTTCTGCAATTAGCGCTTATTCACGCAACACCTGTTTTCTGGACACCTACAATGCGTCAGACCCTGTCCTAGGGCTGGGGACGGAGCACCAGAACAAAGTTCTTGCCCTTACAAAGCTTATATCTGGTTTGTGCAGACAAACAATAAATAAGTGTATAGTGTTTCAGGTGGCAATAAGGGTAATGATGCAAAATAAAGCTGGGAAAGAAGTGAGGGAGGGGCAGTGCAGCAGGATAAAGGGAGGGGGTGTTGAACCTTTACCCTGAGGTGGCCAGGGAGGGCTTCTTATAAGATGCCATTTGATCAAAGAAGAAACAGTACATGAATGTCGGGGTAGAGGAAGTACTCTGACAAAGGGAAAATTATATAAGTCATGAAGAAGGATGAGCTTGGCATGTCTGAGCAGCAAGGAGGCCTATGAATCAGAGAAGGTGGACAAGGAACAAAGTGGTGGGAAAAGAACTCAAGAGGGGTGGCTTGGCTAGGAAAGGGGGGTGACCATAAAGATTACCGGGGGCCACCAGACATCAGGTTATTTGAATGCCACTGTCTATTTGTGTTCAACTGTGTATCTTTGACAGAAGATATAAAATAAAATTTCTAGTTTGAAAAAATCTACTTTTTCTTTCCTGTTTTGAATAAAAAGATAAATAAATAAACCAGACAAATATGGCCAATCTGAGTATTGCTCAGTTATTTTTAACTTAACTTTGGGTAGCAAATTTTTAACTCGCCCACCATAACTCCATTTATGTGGCAAGGGAATAGAGACGGGCTCCTGATGGACATGGGAATTAACCCCAGTTGTGCTGAGTGACCTTTCGATAACTCATATGTTATTTTACCTTAATGTCTAGTAACCAGTCTTTTTAAAAGACTTCCAAAGAGCCTGTCTATAGGGTATCAGAACAGAAATTTCTAAAGATGGATTGAAAATAGCTGGGGATTTTTGCTAGATGGTATACATTCTTACCTACTTTCTCACATTAAATATCTGACCACATTCAATTTAGGACCTTCTATGTGGCTAATATGGAGCCATCAATTTTAATTATAAATTATACTCTCAGGTGTTAAAATATATTAATTTCTAGAGTTAATATCTTACTGGCTGATATATGTTCTGTTATTAATAAACTTTTACCAAAAGTACTAAGAATGGTCTGACCACAATACCTTAATAATTACTTATAGACATAAACTTGCTATTCTTGATGAACTTCTAAAATTTCCATTGAAAACACTGAAGGCAAATATTTGTCTACATATTTATTTACTTTGGAGGGAAACAAATGATTGGCCTGTTTTTCCATATGTTCTCTCCTTCATTCCAAACTGTCCCTGTAGCTGTCAGCTGCCTTCCAAGTCTGGGTTACTGAGTGTTCTTCCCACAGGAGCCATGGCGAGCTGGTCTTCTGTCGTAACACTAATTGTAATTGCCTATTTCCTGTCTGTAACTCCCCCGCAGGCTGTGAGCACCACTATTGCAGGCACTGTGTTTAATTTGCTCACCATTGTTTCCCTGATTACCAGAAAAATTGCCAACGCATAGTAGGAGCTGAATAAATATTTGCTTAAATCAGCACTTAAGGATGCAGCTCTGAATAAAAAGATATGAATTCACAGAATCCTAGAGTCTAACGATTTAATTCATGTAATTCTATTGCAAAAGGGCTATTACCCTTTAAAATGGACAGCCAATTTAAAATGCTACATAGGAACTGTTAGGGAATTTCCATCCCATATGCCAAGGAAGCTAAGTAAATCAGTTTGTTCTGCATGCAATTAGAAATATAAAAGTCTTGGGAATCGCATTTCTTAAAGCTCTTGCCAGCTTTTATTGTTGGTAGTTTTGTAAATGCATTCTATATTCTATGTTATTTGTGAAGTCTTCAAAGCACATGCAATATAAAAATCTCTTGCCAAGCACCATAACATGTAAGAAAAAAGGGCTGCCAATATAAATCAGCTCACTGAAGAATTCAAGATGGCAGCCTATTTGATGCACGCTATATAAAAATAGGGTTTTCACTTATGATCAGGCACAGAACTCATGGTCCACTTGTAGCTCTCTTCCCCCAAAATATTAGACCTAAGGTGTTAGACCTAAGCTTTTCCATACTTTCTGCAGGAAAATGTTTGAAAGCAATGGTCAGCACCGTAGGTAGCATGGGTAACAACAGCAATAATAGCTTTTTACTGAGATTCTTTGGAAACCCTGGAGCCATATCTAGATAACATAATGTCAAGAATCCTGTGCATGGCATTTTATGCAAAATGTTTAGTTCAGCATCCTTTCCACCAACCAGCTAGTAGCAGAACAATTAGTACTTTCCTACCGAGTTATGAACATTTCCTTGTGCATCAACATTAAGTTCTTCTGCCAAAGGGAGAAAACTGAAAGGTAAAGAGAAAGGATGAACAAAGAATAGTAAAAACAACTACCAAAGGTAGTTGGTAGTTCCCTGTTTCAGCTTTACCTTCAATTCATCTTTTCGGGCAGGGGTCACATTTTTTACCAGGTGCCAAGTCATACATCCCTTCAACCTCTATGGAACATGCATTTGTTCCAAGAATCACAGTTTTAATTATTTTCAATAAACTATATATAAGGATATAAGGCTCCGTCCCACTGCCATGGTTCTCTTTTCTAAAGAAGCAAGAAAAAGCACAATGATGGTCTATAGAAATTCTGCTCAATGGGTTACGTTAAACACACTGGAGCTGTGAAATCCAAAGGTACTATTCTATCTTACCAATTAGGGTCCGTTTGTTTTCTTTGCTCATCATATATTGACCAACTATACCATGCCCTGTTTGCTTTTCATACATTATCTCTAAACTCTTAAACAGATCTGTGACATGAACTTTCATTATCACTGCAAAAGTACGTATCTTGTCTTTGAGTTGGTAAGTGGCTCAACTGGCTATGAACTCAAGCCATTTACAATACCTGTGGCACATATACCACAGCATTACCTCATGTCCATGGCAGGTATTATGGTGCTTGTTGATACTGTTATGTAGCCCAGTCAATGCCTGACTAATCTCTTTAAGGGAACAAAGGGAATTCCTTCTGGTTTTGACATTAATATTCTTTTCTGCTATGATTTTACATGTATTCCCAGTTATATGCTGATAACTGGGGAAACTTTACAAAAATAAATCTTGAGAGAGCTTAATGCATATTATTTGCTGAAGTGATTGCCTGAATTATAGCTCATGAAGAAGAGAGTATAAAAAGTGCAGCTGCCTGTGCGTAGCTGAGATTGGAATGTATTAGGCCCTTCTATGTTCTTGCAAGTGTCCATATAATTCCTGGATGAGATGCTCTTACCTCAATCAAGACCCATCAAAAGGTAAAGAACTCTTCCACTAAGAAAGGTAAGGAAGAGATGGGGAGGAAAAAAACAAAACTGTTTTTAAAAACAGGAGAAAATGCACTTAAACTAGAGTTAGACACAAATAGAAAACAAAAATAAAAAAGGTGTTTGGGGGAGTATCACCCCAGTATGCCCACACCCCCCAGTGCCAGTGCCTTTTATTTAATAGACTCTTCAGTCTATTCAACTTGTGGGTTTAGGATAAGTACAAAGATATTAAAAAATATTTTATTTATTTATTTTTAGAGAGAGAGGAAGGGAGAGAGCAAGAAAGGGAAAGAAACATCATTGTGAGAAAAACAGCAATCAGTTGCTTCCGGCATGTGCCCCGACCAGAGACCTAACCCCACAACCCAGGCATGCGCCCAGTCAGGGCTGACTGGGAATCGAACAGATGTCCCTTCAGTCTGTGGAATGATGCCCAATCAACTGACCCACACTGGTCAGGGCACAAAGATCATTTTTAATGTTATTATAGATTTGGGAAACTATAGAAATAATATTTTATTTTCTTATATTACCCTTATGACTTGGAGGGGGAGCAATTGGATGAATTAGATGAAATGATGATACTGCAGTTCATTAGAGAGTTGACTCCCTTGGTCCTGTCCCTGAATAACGAATCACTTATTGCACAAATTTGTTCCCCAGAAAGCTCCCAGTACAGTTGTCTTGTTTTATGGCACACAAATTGTAGTGACAGTGGCACCTGGCATATGAAAGTCCAACACGAGAAATAGAGTTCAACATGCAGGTCCCTTAAAGGAGGTTTTGAGAGACTGCCTTTCCTCGCTGAGCTACTGCAGGCCACCCCTGCTCCTGAGATGCAGAGATGGGTCAGGACTGCCAACACCCTGGTCATGAACCTGAAATCTAGACATAGGGGCTGTGTTTCAAGGCTTAACAAACATGGGCTCCAGAGAGAAGACCAATATGAAACATGGAATAGGAATCTGAAAGATCGTATCCAAAGAAGGAGAGAGTGTGATAGGCAGGTTGCAACACATTCTTTTGTTGTTGTAAAGTAGCGTGGTCAACATTTAGTAAGACCTATTATTACCTTTTAAAAAAATGCTACAGCTTAAGGAAAACAACAGCCTTGAATTTCAAATTCACCTTTAATAGTGTTGCTCCTGATAGAAAATAAATCAAGTTATTTACATATTATGCAAAGTACATATTACAGAGCTGCTGACCTTTTTGGCTGCCACTGTAAGTAGGGATGCTGTTGGTTTTATTGTTACCTTTAGTCTCCAGGTTCACTCTGCTTCACTCTTTGTTTCACCATGTAAAGAAAACCTGTATCAGAATAGCTCCAGCAGAGAGAATGGATGTAGGGGGGTACACTCAGCATACACTTTTTAATTTACCCCATTTTGGTAAGAAATTATGTTTAAGGACATACAAAATTATACATTCATATGTATTTTAGTAGCTACCATGAAATATGAGAATCACAAAAGTAATTTCTCTTGATGTAAATAAAAAAGATAGTATTTTAAATATCGACATTTAAAAATACATATCTAAAATATTTATTGCACGAATTGTTCCTGGGGGCAGGGGAGTATGTCTTAATTCTACAAAATAATCAAGCCATTTCCATGTGTGTGTTTCATATTCTTCAGGCTGAGGGGCTCCTGGTAGCACACTAGCTCTTATAACTGTCCTGCCAGCCTTTCCCTTTTCATGGCTTACGTTTAATGTGCTTGGAAATCATGTTTCACAAAAATAACCCAACAAATTCTGCTGGTGATTACCCTGTCCCACAAGGTTTTGTCTCAAAACGTTATAGCTCACAACTGGAGTTGAACAAGCTGGTGTAACAGGCAGCCAGGCCAAACAGAAAGTCATCTCTAAGGAAATCTGCACAGTGTGTCTGTGAATCAGGCTATGCGTTACTCTGGGTACCATTTCTTGATGGAAATAAAGGCAAAAACAACTTGGGCTCAGGAAAAGTTCCCGAAAGCCTAAAACCTTCCACCAGCTCCAATCGTCCGGGTCACCTTCCAGCTCCGTGATAAGCGCACCTGGCTCCTGGGCGACAGCTTCAGAGTGGCACGGCCACACCGACCAGGTGCGGAAACCGGTCTCAGGGCCTCCCCTGTCCCGGAATCTTCTCAGAGCACAGGGACCTACCGTGAAAGACACCCCAGGGGGACATTCACGTAGGGATACTCCAGCTTCAAACAAAAAAATGTGGCTATTTGGGATTCTTAAAAGCCTTTCTGCCACTCACTTCCTAGATTTTAAAAATAAATCTCCCTTATGTGGAACTGCATATCCTAAAGGAAAATCCCAGCTGACTCTGGATTTGATTGGTGATGCGCGGCTCAATGATTGCCGGCCACCTAATTGTTGGGCACCGCCTTCACACTCTCCTCCTTTGAAGAATAATCCTGAAGACGTAGGACTTTTTTTGTTGTTGTTTTTGTCTTGCATGTGGTGCTCTGACCCTGAAGCTACAGTTTCATAAGAAATCAGTGAGGGCAGCAGTGACAATGGGGGGCCAGTAAGAGAAAGGCAACGAACCCTTGATTCCCTTATTCTCTCTGTTCAGACTCCACCAGACGGAAGCAGAACGGAGACTGGAGACGGGCAGAGAAGCACCAGAAACACAGAATGGGTGCTCTTCTTTCTACGCTTTGCTGCGAGAAGGCTGCCGGAGATAAACTGCTGGAAGGGGGGAGGGGGACAAAGAAAAACGAAAGAACACCCAGGCAGCAGAGGATGGGCGTGTCCGAGCGTGTGGAGGGCTCTCCAGTGAATGTTGTCATCAATATCGGATGGACGTGCATCATCAGTAACAGATTAAAAGGTTTCTGTTTTAATTGGTTAAAATTCCTGCCCCATGGGCAAATGCCAGATTTAAGCTAATCAGGGGGCACACTAAAATCAAAAACATGCTGACAAAGCTCCATGAGGCCCAGGGTTACTAAGGATTGATTCACCAGACCTTACGCTGTGCTATTGCTTGCTAGTCATCTCAGACTATTTTGCTCTCTCTCTCTCCAGTTACTTGGGGGAGGTTACGAAGCTGCCCCTTTCACTCTGAGACAAAAAGGAGCCTGCACTTGTTTTACCCTCTCCCTCTTTGTTTGTTTGAAAAAATAGTTAAAGCTTGAAATTCAGCCCCCAGGGTTTAGAGATCATGTACTAAAGAAAGCTAATGTCCTAATAGCTTTCAAATTTTGTTTGCTGCACCCATTTTTAGAATCAAACCAAAACAGTCTTAAAAGACTCAGGTCTGCAAAAGAATCAAGCCTGGACCCGGGTTTATTTGGTAACAATTTTGGGGGAGTTAATTTTCTGGGTAAGATTTAACTAGGTAGGTAGTCACTTACTTCAGGGCTTTTGCTACATGGTTAATGTTCTTAAAGGAACTTTTCCCTGTGTGATTGCACAACCTCTTTTACCCATTACAGACCTCTATCTGTGGGTGTGAAACATATAAATATAGATATAGGTGGTATGGAAAGAGGAGATACATAAATATGTACACCCCCAAAATTGACATGATACCTATATCATTATAGATATAGATGATATCTCTATTACTTTTTGACTTTATAGGAAATGTTCATTATAGAAACAAATTACAGAAACAGGAGGGCATACCCATAGTTTTAAACAAGTATAGTGGTAATACAAATAGCTTTTACTGCATGAGGATGTTTGTGACCCCTGAAACTCTGTATCTCTAGGACCAAGTCTCCCGTAGAGGTTGGGTCCCCACAGGTACAGGGCTGAGCCCAGTCCCATCATTCCCATCTTCTGTGGGACTCCCTGGTTGAAACATCACAAATTGGGAAACTGTTTTGAGACAATGGGTCTCCAGACACAACACCTAAGGCAGGAACATCACAGTCAACAAACTATCATTCTCAAGAGGTCATTTGCAAACTCATGGACTACCCTTTGGTTTCACACCCCAACACCTGTGCAGTAGGCCTAACAGGTATTTTTCTAGGCTGGCAGAATACATAAAAGATACCAACATCATGGATGAAACTGCTGCTTCAACTGCAGGGGTTTCTCTGAGGCTGGGTTGGAAGTGTCCGCTCTCCTGGTGCTCGGCGTGAAGGGAAGGCCTGTCCCCAGCGCTGGCGCTGAGCTGGGCTCCGGGGCGGGACACAGGCGCAGAGAGCTCTGACTGACACAATATGGAATAATTTGGAGCCATTACAATGTATTGTATGTAGGACACTACTGTGAAGCTCTTAATATGCAGAATTTTACATAGTATGAATGCTAATCATTTTTATGATGATGCTATTCATATAATATGTAATACTTGCTAAACAAAATTATGAAACATAATTACTGCTCAGACACAGTTGCTTTCAGTCCTCAAAAACCCAGTCATTTAAAATTGTGTTTTCTTTAAATAAATGGCAACAATCTCCGCTAAAGACTATGTGCCTAGATAATTTCCTTTTCAAAAAAGGAGTCTTTTTATCTTTTAGTGAGTGACAAAACATCCTTTATGAAAGGTTTATAACTCAGCCATTTAAATTCACTTCAGGCTGAAATTTGGCATGCAACTTCTCATCCTGGGAGCACAGTTTTTATTTTAGTAAATTTTAGTAAAATTGGTTTGGCTGGTTTTTAGTCACAGGGAAGCAAAGGGCCTATCTAGCTCCTCCTTCTAGTTTCGGGAGATAATGACAGCACCTCAATTATACGCCGTTCTTCTGCTGCTTCTCACAGCAGGCTGAGGTGACAGGGAGCACGTCTGAATAAGATGCGTGTGTCTGTGTGTGCACAACACGTGGGTGTGCAAACACACGGAGAGATCGGGGAGGAAGTTCCCTTTCATTCTGCCTGCAGTTGAACTGAAGAGAAAAATCTGTGGTTTCAGAGTCACAGAGTGATGGCCCCGCACGGCTCCCTGAGGAGCCGCTCAGAGACAAGAAGACAATTTCTTCCCTCTGGCAAGAGTATAAATTAGGAGGGTAAAAAGAAGAATGGAGAACCGTGAGTACAAACAGAACTTCACTATCATACCTTCTCCGGCTTTTGAGAAGGTATTTAAAGACGTTTGACTAGTTTCATTAATTTGTGAGGGGGGGGGGCTCGAAGAAAGCGACCCCACACTGCAAAACAGGGCTTGTGTTTCAGTTTGCCCCCCAGGTGATTATGAGACGTTCCCTGGGATGCGCAAACTGACTTGTCAAATGAGAGAAAAACAGAACAGCTGGTGGTTTCTGAGCATGAAACTCATGTGGTAAGAATATAACTTTAATTGTAAAACTCTCCTCCTCGGGTCAACATATCTTAGGAGGAATTGAAAACCAAGCCAAACCAAGCCAAACCAAAACAAAACAGAATGTGTGTCCTATCCTGAGGGCCAGAATACCATAAATCAAGGTTAAGGGACAGTGTGGGTCTAACAAATACAGTGACAGGTTAAGATCAAGGGATACCTTGACATTCTCCTCAAAAAGGTCAATCTAACTGGTCTGCAATGTAAAAATGAAGAGCCTGCCATCATTGCCATGGCGAAAGGTCAGACACCAGCCGATTGGTGATAGAATTATCAAATTAACCAATCGATGTGTGTGAGTAATAGATGTAAGCAATCCTCTGGGAGGGCCACAGGGCAAATGCCAGCTCATCAATAACACGTTGCTGTGGACAGGAAGCTCCCTGCTTCAGTCCATGTCCCTTTACCAAAAGGAGCCGAACCTCCTCCAGTGAATATCCTGTTTACATATCACATGCTAAAAGCAACGGAAGGCCGCTGCTTCAAAATTCACTTCCCTGAAATCTCCCACAAAAGCACCAACAACTCCCCTCTTTGCATGAGAAAAACATTCATGTCTCCCTAAGTGAATAAAAAGAACAAACTCTTCCTGTACTTGCTGTTCTCAGATTCAGGGCCGGACCCCCTCTACCCGTGGAGGTTGGAGGTATATGAATCTCGTGCTTGGTCATGTGCCAACTTTGCATTGTTTTTAAGAAATGAAAGGTGCACCTATTTTCACAGCAACATTCGAATCTTTCGGAGGCATTATCACAGTGGGGGCAATAACAGTTCTTACTATTAATTAGGAGTTGACTCGCCGGAAGTACGGGAGCCTAAGCCCTACTAATGCGAATGGGGTTACACTGTTATATTGAAGGTGACACAGATCCCTCAGACAGTGCGGTTATCGCCCCGTCTGAGCACATCTCTGAGTGTCTGCATAGCTCTTTCATGATAGGGCTTTCTGGCCACAACCCCAAGAAAAACTCGAATTTCAGCCTAGCTGACCCATTTCCAGTAGTTTGGGTGTGTGACTTACAATAAAGCTGGATGTAAAATAAAATTTGGTTAACAACTTGGATGTTTGGTTTACCCATACATTTGGGTATGTGCACATCTCAGCAGAGATAATTAAACCTCACACACACTAACTCACAAACATTTTCAGCCTTATAAATTAGTAATATGCTTAGCTATTTACTTCACAAGCAATGCTTAGGGGCTAAGAAGAATAAAGTATTACAGTGTATAATTAAGTATTGTTGCTCTTAGTAATTAAAATGTTTTCATATTTGTCCTCTGAAGGTAAGCCAGAATAATTCAAGACACTTCAACTTGCACTAGCCACATTCCTAGAACTCAACAGCCACATATTGGCTAGTGCCTGACCTACTGGTGCAAAATAGAGCATCTCCATGTCCACGACCTGGAAAATTCCACTGGATAACACCGTCTGAGGCCTTGTACAGTCTTGCCCCATGAAAGACTTGCATAGCCTAGTCATAGGTCTAGACACCTTAGCTCTGCCCTGAACCTCTAAACAATGCAGAGACTGTCTCTTCTCTGCATCCCACCCTGGGCAAAAAGAAAAAAAAAACACCTTCAAATATTAATCTCCTACAGTAAGTGCAGCAAGAAGACTGGTTTGGGAAATATCAAAGAAACAGCTTTTCTATATGTATCCATTTTCATTTGCACATTGGAGGGTTTCTTCACAATAACTTCTCATCAAGTCCCAAAATACATTGCTCTGGAAGTTGCCTGTGTCTTATACTTAATATCTAGTAGGACAGAGGAGCCTGTGCCAAGGTGAAAAGATGGGAAGCAGAACAGACAAGGAGCTGCTGCTGCTGTTGCAGCGACGACCTGGACTCATGCTGGGTGGGCGATGGTTTGGCGCTCTGGGTCAGCTCTACCAGGTCTCCCAGAGTAAACAGGTTTCAGGGTTGCTGGGCCTGCTGGTGCTACTGGCAGCAGCCTCTGAGGCTCTAGGTGGGGAGCTGTGCCTGGACGTGGATTTGTTCTCTGCCAGGCACAGAGAGCCAACAGGGAGGTGAACAGATCCAAAAGGACGTGACTTGTCCGGCACAGTGCAGGGCAATGGACAGACTGGGTACGGTCACGTGTGCCATCGTGCCTCTCGTCCTGCCTTCAGAGGCTCCAAGTCTGCACCCAGGCCCTTCCATTTTATCAGTGTTAAAAACGACATGACAACCAGCGAGGTCTGGTTGCAGAAGCTGTAAGGAAGCTGTCACCTCATCCTAAAACCCATGGAAACATGGACCATCTAACCAACTCTGAACAAGTCCAAGGTTCTAGATTAATGAAGGGCATTAATGAGGCACTGGTGTGAGGAAGTACAACCCACGTACAATGTCACTGTACACTGTCCAGTGGATCCTGAAGAAAAATGAACAGAAGCAATGAGAAGGAAGGAGCAGAGGAAATACAGCTGGATTTTAGATAGTAATTTCAAATGGCATAAAAATGTTTAGCCATTTTCCCTCCAATGTCATAAGGTAATTATTTAGTAATACAAAACCAAAAAGCGATGAAAAATTGATCAGGCAAATAATGGGTTCAAAATGTATAGGCAACATGTCTCCAATATTTAATATAAGATTGTTTACCTGTCCATGAAACAAATATGTACAGGGTAAGTCACTGTCTTCAGTGATGCTCAGACACAAAATCTATAAGTCCTTATTACCCTGACTTTGACTCACACGAGAGAACTTTTTTTCCGTAATGGAAAAATCCTGTTTTGTGAATATGGTAAAGCCAAGCCCCAAAGCAACCACACGGCTCACAATATTTCAGTGAAACCAATGCATTTCTAATTAAAACACCTCCGCTGCAACCTTTGGCTCCTCCATTCCCAAAACCTACCAAGAGCTCTAGAATCGAGCAGATGAAAAATCAATAAAAAGCAGATCAACAACTCGGAGGGACTGAATTGGACCTACATGTTCTGTTTGAGTCTCCGACTCATAAAACAGTATTACAAAACAAGCATGTACCACTCAGCAGGAAACTCAACAATCTAATCATCTTCCCTATTCCGAGGCCAGCCAATTTATAATACGTTCTGGAGGTTACTCTTCTTGCACTTGAAACAGCAGCCTTCGTATCTGCCAAAGTGTAGCACAAAATATTGTTTCGACTAAAAATATAATGAGTTATAAAATCTCTGTTAAAGGACAGCCAATTTGAGTAATCATGAATTGCATCTGTTAAGTATGAAAGTACAAGTGTGCCTTCTTTTCAAGTGGAGGGGCAGATGCTCTATTTTATTAGCATGGTTTTTGCTGATGTATTTTCTTTTTCCATTATTGGAATGTACGGTTTCTATTGAATAACTTTTTGCTGTTTTTTTAAAAAAATAAAATATATAACATTTGGTGTATTGACACCATCTCTGCTTTCAATAAAAGCAATCTCAGCCACAGGATTCCATCAAAATTCCTTCTGATCCAGGCCTGTGCCTACACTTAGTGCCGCAGTCACTGTCTGCGGTTTGCCTCAGTATGAACACGGGATTCATGGACACAGAAGTCCTATAAAACAGTCAGTCCCCCGAAGTAGAAACTGAATGTAGATTATTCGTATTCAGTCCCGTGATTTATTTAAATTGGATTCCACTAAAAATTAAATAAAATTTAATCCTAGTTCACTTTCTAATGCACACCGGATGCCTGTGACAAAAAAACAAAGCTAAGCCCTCTTGGACACTAAATATCAGTGGGGTGTTCAAAGGTACATTTGGCAGTTTAACTGTCACCTTCACAGCAGATTAAGGGTTTACTGCTACAGCACAGGCAGAATGGGTGCAATTTTTAGCTTGATGGCTTTGTAATATGAGCATCTTTAAAAAGAACAGCAAAATCACTGCCTGTCTTCACACTTCCTGCTCATGCTGGTGTTTTACACTTTCATACAGCACCTCAATATGGAAAGCGCTTCAACACATGTAGCACCGATGGGTAGGGATGTAAACTAAAAGTAAAGCACGTCCCTCCAGCTCTGCCAGCTCCCTGCACACCCGCGACTGTGCCAGCAAGGCGGCAGGAAAGCTTGGCACTTGGCTGTCCAGCTGAGGATAACATCCAATGTACAGACATATTCTCATCTGCAGGACACACAGCCCTGTTTGCAAAACCCCACCATGTTCTGAGCCAGTGCTAGGAATACGATGAACTCCTTCAGGAAAACATTACTTATAATTTTTAATGTATTCCAACAGAATAGCCATACCCTGCAGTGTGTTTATTTTGAGTTGCCTACGTCCTGAAAGCCAGATTTTGGGGAACTTCTTGGGAACCAAACAGACTCCCTCTCAGACCAATCTGAAGGCACCAGTGTGGTGCCCTCATGGCAGGTCTGCATGCAAAGTGTGTGGGAACAGACTTTGAGACTGTGCATGATAGGCTGCAGAGAGAGAGGGTATGACATGAGAGAAGAGAGGGGCGGTCTACACACTGGTCGCTCTGTTGAGGATTTCCAATAGGCTATCATCCCATAATATTCCAAAGCACACAACGGACACTGTCCATCTAAAAGCTTAAGTGTGTGCCAGCAGGAACAATTCTGAGTACAGTTTAAGACTCAGTCATACAGTTTGGTTCTTAGGTATCCTTGTGTATTACAGTAAGCGATGGGTAGGGTTTAGAGTAAGAGATCCTGAATATGGAGTCAAGAGATGTGTGGTACCATCCCTGTGCTGGCTTCCCCCTGAGGCCTTTCCTCCCCGGGTCCTGCCCAGACCCCTGTCTCCTGGCCACTAGTACGGGAGTCCACCAGGACCCAGCCCCTCACCCTGTGCTTTTCCCTCTCTCCTGAGTTTTTCCATCCATTGCCATGATTTTAAATATCCTCTTCATGTCAGTCTCTCTTAAATACATCTCTCCAGACCAGACTACTCCTCTGATCTCCATTTTCAAATACCTCCCTGCCTTTCTGACATTGCCATGGTATCTCAAGTCTTCTCAAGCTTAACATATCCCAAATGGCACTTTGTGTTTTCTTTTTAAGTAGGTTTTATTTTTAGAAAAATTTCAGGTTCACAATGAAATTGAGAGGAATGTATAGAGATTTTTCCATATGCCTCTGACCTCAACACACCCACAGCCTCTCCCACTGCCAGTATCTATCACCTACCCAGATGCCCTGGGGATGTCTTAGTCTTCACATCCGTACAACTCACTCTCTGGCCCTCCAAATCAGGTCGTGCTTCTTACTTTCCCATATGATAATAAAAAATGGAAAGTGATAAAGGCAACAATTCTCCTAGTTATGCTTGAAGCCATCCGTTTCTTCTTGATTGCCTCCTATCCCGCACTGTTCAAGGCCACAGTTTGTCTTAGAAACAGTAACAGACTACGAGTTGGGCTTCGCTAGTTCTCCTCTGACCACCGCACCCCCCCCCCACCTGGGACAGGTGAGTTTTCTTGAAGCCCAGGCCTCATCACATCACTCCTCAGAAAGCTTCATGCCTCCTCTTACAATGCCACATTCTCCGAGCTGACACAGCGCACTGCACGGTGGGTTCCCCGTCTCTCTTTCATTCCCCTCTGCTCTTCTCCTCCGCACACAGGCCCAGGCCTTCCTCAGATGTTACTTCCCAAGTGCAAGCAACACTCCTACCTGATCAGGCCCAAACGTGTGCAGGAAACACCTCCTCTGTTACCTCAGTCAGGAGAAGCTCTCCCTGCCCAGGTTTTGCGTCCCTCTGGAAATGCTGTCTCCTTCCATATGCCTTTTGGCTACCTCAACTAGATTCGAGTTCTTTCTTCTCTGATACCCATGCAAATTTGATTAGACCCTTATTACAGTATTTTTATTATTTTCCTCTGTGTTTGAATTATGGTTCTTTCTCGTAGGCAACCTGCAACTCAGTTTTGTAACTCTTGTGCCATATAACAGTATCTTATATAGAGTGAATGCTTAGTATCTGTTGAATCAAATTCACTCAATTAATATATACTTGCAGACATACAAGATATAGCAACACCAAAGCATCAGCCTTAGTTGGAGAGAGAGAGAGAGAGAGGGAAAGATGGACAATAAACAATATCAAAAGACAAGTAAGTACAGACTACAGCATATGCCAATAAATGCTCTGGGAAACAAAGTAGACTAAAAGCAATGGAAAATGCTGGGATGAAGGGAGATGCCCCTTATTCTGGGGGTGGCTGGGAAACACCTCTGATGACATGACATTTGAACAGAGACTTGAGCAAAGGGCTATTATATAGGAAGTAGAAACAGCAAGTACAAAGCGCCTGCCACACAAGCCTGCTGGGCAATTTGAGGACACAGCTCTGGGTTGCACCAGCGTGATTGGCAGGGAGAGCCGGAGCACGCGGGCCTTTACATTTCAAAGGCAGATACAGCTGTATCAGAGTTACTACTCACTGTTCCACCGTTAGCTCCTGAGCGTTATTTTGGAGCTGAAGATATTTAGAAAGTAAACTTGTTTGGTCTTTTAGTACATTTTAAAAAGCCCACCCTCAAGTTTAATATATTTCAGAGAGGAAATTACTTAGCAGTCTTGTTTTCCACGAAAGGGTTACTTTGCTAGCTATAAAATGCAAAATAGATGTGCCTTGCTTCTGATCAAGCTGTTTTCTAAATAGCTGAAGAGGTGACTACAAAAAAAAAATAATAATTCAGTAATAGGATATCTTAGATGAAATTCTCAGTTCACTCATATTTTAAGTCTTTTTAAAAATGACTATAATTTGCTCTAGCAAAGATATTTAAATATTTCCCTCTAGCCACTTGTAAATCTCATTTCTAATCTCAAAGCTCCTGTAATCAAGTCCTCAATAGTTTAAAGAAAGCCTCCATTTGGGATTAAACTGCTATTGATATACACACTTGTTTCTGATTTTATGTGATATATGAGTGAGTATGTCTGAAATGCTTATCAAATAATCGTAATTAAAATGTATAATTTCAGAAAGATGATCCACTAATTTTAACCGTTATGTCTGGGACTTGGTTCAGGGAATAAAGAAACATGAAACAGAAATTTAAGTGGGCAATTATATTAAAAAATGATATATGCGATGCATGCTAAGGAAAAAAAAATCAGCACCCTTACATTTGGAGAAAAAAGGAAATTTATTCCTTAAGTTCTCTGGCCCAGAATTCAGGAAAACTCTGCTGTTTTAAACAAACAAAACCTTCTCTTCCTTCCTCAGATGTAAAATATTTTTCAATGTGTACCAATTATTTTAGACTCCTCCTAGGCAATATTGGGGAGAGTTTGACTTTTCCTCACCTCTTCAAATTTAACCACTGAAATAAAAACCTCAAAACACGCGGAGGATCCACCTGAGAGCGTAAACAAACGAAGCATGAAGTCTCCCAATAGGAGGCCCGAGCGGCTTGAAAATTGCTGAACAGTATCAGGAAAGTGATATTCTCTGTCTCTATTCTTTTTAGTGAAATGTCTCCTGAGTTTGGTCTGGATTGATGAGGTAGCTAATAACCTGAAAGTTTAAAGGTTAGGTGGAGAAAAATTATACTGTAAAAGTGGGAATGTGGAGGCGTGTCTGCCCAACATCTGCCAAACATCTGCCAGGCTCCAGAGCATGCTGGGACATGGGCATTGGGATGCTAGGATGTACTCTGACCGAGCTGACGAATCAACTTAAACATCTAGTCAAGCAGCAAGACAACTTGAGAGTTTCAGAACTGAAAACTGGGGAAACAATGATTTCCCTTTAAGATTACAGAACGGGCCTTGCGTTCAGTGAGGTTTACTGAATCAGCAGTCTAGGGTTCCCACCAAACCAGTCCCCTTTCTGTTAGTTCAGAACCGCACCTCTTAAATATGTGATTTCACTAATTGTCTCAATGAACACTGCCAGCTTCTGTGGTAATTTAGAAACGCAGTCCGTTCTGCAAGTCTTAGTAGTCGCTAAGAAAGGAAGCCACATTTGGGTTTGAGATTAGCTGAGGGAGAAATCAAGAAAAAGCTGAGGATGCTGAGAGGAAAGAACAATTTTGAAAGCAGGACTTTCGGGATCATGGGAAAATGCTACTCATACTGGGTGCTCAGTTAACTGTCTCCGCCCCACCATGATGAGCATCTACACCAGAGCAGCGGCCAGTCCACGTGCAACTTTGTAAGAACTGGAAAACTACATTCCTTCCTCAAGTGAAAGATATTAACATTGTTTTATGTGTATGTCACATGACTTTATCAACCATACGGTGAGGCCACAATGTTCTGCTTGGGGTTGCTTCCCAGAACCCAAGTAGACATCTGCTCTGGTTGCCTGTGCACCAGCACAACTGTCCCCTAACCTCTACTCCTAATCTACGTGATTGGAACACAGGATGCACTCCTGTTCAGTGCTCAACCTGAACACCACATGTGGTCATTCTTCTTGGGGTGGAAAGAACAGAGTTGAGAATGAACACAGATTCAAGTGTGCTTTCTATGGACTTGGACTACTGCTACAAGGAGAGAGCCAAGACCAAAGAGGTGTTGTAAAAAAATTAAATTTAGAAATAAATGATTTTTGTTGACCTTTTGCAGGGTTGAATTTTCATGAGAAAAAAATATACTTTGACAACTGAGCATTGTTAATGTTCCAAAGTACCACCTTTTAAAGTTTGTTATTAGAAGATGATAAGCTCTACTCCTATATATTAATACAAAGCATGAAAAATAAAATTATTCTATTTAAAAGGGTGGGGGGGTGACAAAAAGTCCAGCGGTCTGAATGCTGCTGAGATTACACAGATCCAAAGTTTTCAGAAGTTCCCTTCAGGCCACGAATATCGGTGGCCATGTTTGTGATGGGCTGGGTTTTGAGCAATCTTCCTGGTGATTACTCAAGTGTGGAGCATAAATTATTACCCCAGGCAAGCACTGACTTAAATGAAGTAGTTTTCTGAAAGTAGAATGTGATTAAACTATGCATTTCATTCAAAACATCTCCTGTTTAGCCAATCTCTGTGGCTCCTGGTGTTCCATCTTTAGGAAGATGGATTCTTGGTGATAATTTGGAATGCTGCACAATTTTGCACAGAGATGAAGCTAAGCACCTGAGCAATCCCTGAGAGGTTCTTCCCACTAACCTAGCCAGGCAAAGCTGTATGTATGGGAGAGAACTGGGGTGCGTCTCTGGGTTATATTTTCTAGTTGTACGTTTATACCGATTTACCTCCCCAGTGGTATTATTTACTAACCTTGTAAATGAATACATTCTATTTACTAAAAGCAGGAGTTCCAGTCGTATATGAAACGGTGTTTTGCTTTTACTGAGGATGATTCAAGCTCGCGGTGAACTAGATTCCCTGCCTCCGCTCCACGTCAGGGCCACGCAGTGAAATGACATCTGGGACGGGCCTAGCACAGTCACGGTCCCTCCTGCCTGATCTGTGCCCTGCCCTACAATTAGACAGGCCCTGCGCTCCTTCATTTTTCTCAATTAAAGGCAGACACCCAGCTGCTGGTTCAGTAAAGATCTCTGGAATGAGGGTCTTCCCCCAGTCTAAACGATTTTACTAATAAGGTACCCTCCTATTAATGATGGTTTACTGACCAGGTATTTAAATTCAGGGAAAGCTGGAAAGTGATCCAGGTGATTACTCTGAAATCCAAAGCCGTCCTTACACACATTGGCAAACATGTGAGACTAATTTTTATAAATGCATCTGGGTGAGGGACCACTGTACCTGTGTTACCATTTTACCAGTCCTCACTGGCTATTTTTATCTTGGTCAGGCATTTGACCATTCATTAACCAGGGCTTCCTGCCGACCAAGTTCTGTAAAAGTCACTATGGGAAGTAAGAACAGAATGCTCCTGTCCTCCCTTTCATGAGGTAATGTTCCAAAGGAAGAGAAAGGACCAGGCAAATACAGATTACCATTTGTTCAACAAATACTGGGTTGGCCAAAGAGTCTCTTTCATTTTTCCCATGAAATAAAAGACACATTTTTCATTTTCACCCATACCTTTATTGATTTGGATATTTTTAGTATGTTGGCTATCTCTTGGATGATATAATTATGATTGTTCTCAATTCAAGTCTTGATTTGATCACTATCAACTTCAGCTGGTCTACCTGACTGTGGAATACCTTCTAGCGAGAAATCTCCAGCACAAAACTTTGCAAACCACTTTTGACATGCTTGATCCATCACAGCACCTTCTCCACACACTGCACAAATCCCTTTTTTGGCGTTTCAGCTGTGCTTTTACCTTCGGTGAAGTAATAAAGCATAATGTGCCAAAAATGTTGCATATTTTCTTCCATCTTCAATATTAAAATGGCTACACAGAAATTCACCAATTTTGATAAGCTTTTTTTTTTTAATGCATGCTGATATGACAGCTGTCGCAATACAATCTAACAGAATTGTCTGGAATGAAGTTAAAGACAACTAAATGTGACTAGAGCATCTCATAAAAAAAACAAATGAACTTTTTGGCCAACCCAATATTCAGCAACTGAAAACTGTGAGCCAGACACTCATCTAGTCTCTGGGAACAGACACACGAGCCTCCCCCACCACAGTGTCTATCAACCACTCCTAGGTCCTTCTCCCCACTCACTACTCACAATTATAACCATGCCATCCATGACAACTCCGTATCTACTTCTTGCTTTACTTTTTTCATAGAAGTTATTGCCTTTCAGCATTCTATACGATCCTCTTATTTATTTCATTTAATGTCTAACACCCCTTATATTATTGAAATATAAGTTCCATGAAGGCAGGAGTTTTGTATTTTGTGTCTGCTGCTGTATTGCCAGTGCCCAGAAATAATGCTTGGCATACAGTTAGGCATTTAATAAATATTTGTTGAATGAAAATGTAGCATGGAACTACCTAGTACAACTTGGAAAAATGTATAAAGTTCCAGAAACATGAAAGTTTTTCTGAAGATGTGACTACTGGTAGGAGGGCATCTCTGGTGGGAATAACCTGGATGGCTGTCACCATCAAGGAAAAGGCCAGTCAGAGCTGACCTCTGATGGAGAAGAGGCACATGTTTTGAAGAAGAGAAAGCTGTTCAAGAGAGGTACCTGGTTCATGGAGGTGACAGGGAACATATGAGGTGACAACCAGTTCTCATAGGCAGTTTCATAACCCTGTCACCTTTCTAATGGTGAAGCTACTTTAGCCCCTCGGAATGACTTGATCTGATGCCATAATCTCTCATTAGATGAAGTGTCTGCAAGGGCATTTTGTGAGCTGTGCATGAATCATACTGACATTACCTGGGAACACAATGAAAACTCAGGTCCAAGTTCATTTACTAGGTTCTCCATATGTTATGGGAGAAGTCAGTTGCATTGGGTGGTTCTTTTGCACAAGATAATAAAGGTGGTAACTCTGTAACTGTAGAGTCTTAGTAAAATATTAGCCCTGGTTTTCCAACCGAAACAGAACAAACTCCACAGCGACACTGATGTGGGCTCCAGGCAGGCCAGCTGACCCTGCAGGGGCTGCAACCGGAGCACTTAGTTGAGTCACTCAGCGATGGTGTCATTTTTCCACTCACTTTTTTCTAAAATTTACTGAAGCCTCATACAATTTGCATAGTTTAATACTCTATTCTAGCCTAAATCGGTCATTTACCCAGAACTTTTTGTAAAAATATATAGTCGTGCACTGCACAATGGTTTTTTTTAAAAAGATCTTATTTATTTATTTTTAGAGAGTAGGAAAAGGAAAGGAGAAAGATGGAGAAAGAAACATCAATGCATGGTTGCCTCTTGCAGGGAGGCAACCTACTGGGGACCTGGCCCACAACCCATGCATATGCCCTGACTGGGAATCGAACCAGCAACCTTTTGGTTCACAAGCCCGTGCTCAATCCACTGAGCTACACCAACCAGGGTGCATAATGACATTTTGATCAACGATGGTCCACATATGGATGTTGGTCCCACGAACATGATGGAGCTGAAAAATCCCTATCACCTACCAACACCATTGCTGTTGTAATGTGATAGTGCCACATGTTAAATTGCCCCCAGTATTCAGAATAGTAACATACTGTGCAGGTTTGTAGCCCAGGAGCACTAGGCTGTACGATAGAGCGTAGGTGTACAGTAGGCTGTGCCATCTAGATTCGTGTGGATGCACTTTATGATGGTCGTACAATGATGAGATGACCTGACAACACATTTCTCAGAACGTATCCCATCTTTGAGCAACACATGGCTGTAAAATCAAGACTACAAAGTCAGACAACCCCCTTAGGGCAAATTGCTGTCTCAGAGCTTCCTTTGCCTTTGCCAAGTAGACCACAAAACAAGTATTTCCATCTAGTATTCTATTTTTTTAAATAAGGAATGTCTGACCGCCTCTTAAAAGATGATTTATTTATGTATTCATGAAAATGATTTAATTTAGTTATACAATTATCATGCTTTTAAAATGTTCGCTAATATCAGAATAATTCCTTAGTTCCAACCAAGTGCAAGACAGAGAAACAGAAAAAGGAGAGGAGCAAAATGGCTGAGAAAAGGTGGAGAGAGAAAAGGTAGAAAGGTAGAAGCAGGCCCTCGGCATTCTGATCTGACAGAGGGAGACAGAAGTCACAAGTGTGTGTATGAGGGAGAGGGATGAGGAGCCAGTAGACAGATGAGCCTAAGGGAAGAAAAACATGACATAGGACAGAGAGAAGAGAAACAAGGCTTTGAGGTGAGGAGTAGGTGGAGTGTTTTCTGCTCCTCAGATCTCTTAAAATTATGAACTTTAGACTATACCTATTTTGCACTCACTTTTTGAAACACCAGACCATTTCTTCATAGCTCTTCAACTGTTCTAATCTTCAAACTCTTTGTGGGATAACAGCACTGGGGAGGGATTTTTCTGGGTTCTACACTCCATAGCGACCAGAGCAGTAAAATCCCACAGGCTGGATGGAGGGTAGATGGCGGTATTGTCAGGGATGTTCCTGAAAGCCCACTGAATAAAAACATCTAAATAATTTACACAAGCATTTATAAGGCCATTTACTTTTCTGAAGATACTGAATATGAACATCTCACATTTCATATCTTTTTAAATACCAACTTCCTTTTAGAGTAGATTCAATAGTCCTCTTTGTTGAACTAATTTCCCACTTTCACTTCCAATCTGTGAAAATACCCTTGAATAAACTTTCATTTTTTTTCTGAGAAAAATTGACCGTTATTTATAAGGTAGCTCAATTATTTTTTAAAACACGCGTACAAGTTCATCATTTTTCTTTCCACTGTCTATTTTCAAAAGCAGCCTTCAGTCTGTGGTGATAATCTGCATATTTTTTACACTTTTTTTTTACCTACATTGGCATCCTTTATTTTTAAATTTTCCCTTACCTTATTTACATAGCAGCTTATCAATGAACTCATTATATTTGTTAAAATATGCCTATGGGAATACAAACAGTCTTGTTATCTTCCCCCACCCCAACTCAACCAATCCTTATTTTTTTTAATCACGGAAACACTCATCCTGGTGAAATTCTTTTATGCATTTCTGAACGTGGCCCTTTGATCACTGGTTCTTTGTTTATTTCTTCACTGTGATATTTTTTTCAGAGAGCCTTGCTAAGTGCAAATTAGAACAGGAGTTTCAACCTTCTGCATAATGTTGTAAAATAAATAAATAACACAATTGTATTTAAATAAACTATTCAAATCCATGTCAGTAAATGATCTAATTAATTACTCCTTTGGGGCTATGTTATATGTTTGCTTTCCTCTTACAGAGGTGAAGAAAGTGAAAATAAATTTCCAGCTGTTAATGGGGTAAATTCTGTAAGTGGATAAGGGTCAAAGAAACAAACTCTAATTTGTGTCACATTTGTTTTTAGGCACTTAATTTACTATGTTTCTTTAACCCTATTTGAATCCTTAAGAGTTCCTATTTGATTTCAAAGGAGCAGTACTGATAGACTCCAGTTAAACTTGAGAGGGTATGTTCTGATATTTGCAATGAATGGAGACAAGTTAGGCAAGAAGAAAGATAGATGTTACCCCTTATAATTCAGCGTGGGATGCCAGATTCCAACCAAGTCTGCAGAGATTGGACAAAATCCAATTTGTCATTATTTATTCCTAAGCATTGTGCTTATACTCTGTATTTCTTCATTCTTATTCGCCATTTACCCAATTATATCTATCCTTATTAGACCCCTGCTGAAGGCAGCATTAGCCAGAGAAGTCCCATAGCTTAGCTTAATCCTATTATCTCTTGATAAACGGGGACACATGAGGCTCTAGATGGCCAAATTCAGCATTACTCTCCCCCCTCTTCCTCCCTCCTCCTCTCCTCTCCCCCAAAGAAAAATGCTGTTGCTCATCCTTATGCCTGATGTAATTAAGATCTGGAAATATGCCCATTCTAATCCTTGCCCGGTATAAACATCACTGTCAATGCAGAGAAATGAACTGCAGTTATGATGTAAAGGGCTGACACCTCTGTGACATTTACTGATGTGTTGGGCCAAACTGCCACATCGACAGAGTGAGGTTTGTGTCATCAGAGTTTTAAAACGCCTGCCAAAAACAAAGCCTGGAACTTGGGGGGAAGAGGGTCACAGTGGGAAAGATAACAGGCCATCCTGAGAAGTGAATTTTTTCAGGTGTGTGCTTGGATGATCATAGGCACAGTTGAAAGGAAGGAGGAGAAAAGTGGATGAAGGAAAAGAGGGAAAATGAAAGGTGGTAGGGGAGAGGCGAGGAGAGAGAGGGAGGGCGAGGGGCAGGGGGGCCAGAGAGAGAAAGAGAATGAGAATGAATGAACAGCAATGGCAGTTCCTGAGGCATTCCATAGAATGGCAACACCTTTTGCCTTTTCAGAACTAATCCCAGACTACAATTTGCTTTATAAAAATTGTTTAAAGACTCATGATAGCAGTAGCTCACCGAACCCTCACTGAATCTCTTGCCAAAATGCACTTGCAAATGCATGTCCGTATATCACTACATCAACAATGGCTGCATTAGAGACCAGCAGACAGGATAAAAACTGGCAATGCTTATTAAAATATTTAGTAAAAATACAGCTTCTAATATAAACTCATGATGTGCTATTAACTATTGAGTAAATAATAGCATCTACTTTATCCCACAGACCTCTCTCAGGCTTTGTGTTGCAATTACATGATCCTTTCTCTCTTACTACATATTCTATTTACAACATCAAAAGGGTTTCGTGCTTCTTTTCAAAAGGAATTTATTATCCGAAAGGTTGTGTTTGGGAAGAGAGCCAACTCAAGCCTCCTGAGAAAAGGGGCAAAACAAATCCATTTATTTAGAAACAAATATAATTTTGATAATGTTGGAAATGTCTTTTCCATGCTATATATACACATATGATTGAAACCCTCAAACCCCAACCAATTCTTCATGAATCAAAGAAAATAAATGTGTTCAAAAGTTCTATCCTGTTAAGAGAAAGAACCTATTCCTTTTGTCCCAGAAAGACGGAGCTGACAAAGAAGGGGATTGCCGGAAGGGTTAAGCGCAAGCAGGGCTTTGCACAAAATTGGAGATCAAGAAATATTGATCGGCTCTTGCTAAGATGGAGGGATTGACCGAGGGAAAGTGCCCACAGAGCCTCAGTGTTCTTCGGACGCTGCCAACTCCTGTAAGAACTTTGCTATAACCTCTAGGGATTGCAAGCTGCACTTTAAAAACATAGCTTTACAACACTTCCTAATGGCACAGGAATAGGAATTCCGTTGGAGGCAACTTGTTTTATTTCATTGTCATCAATAACTGCCGCATTAATGATGTGGCCAGTGGGTAAGCGGGTGGCCTAGATAAGCATCCAGGTGAGCATGGCCTTTTCTCCCTGCTGGTAGCATCACAGTTTAGGGGTGAGGCTAGACCACACTGTGCTGGTAGCAACTAATGAGAGATGACAGTACCAATAACACACTATTTATATATATGATATACAATAGACTTTATAATAATAATAGATACATATATATATGTGGTGATTAAGCATATATATTCATGACCCTAGCCAGAGCAAGCTACATTATTACTTCGGACAACATGCACACCTTTAATATTGAACAGGAAAAGCACGTCCCTTATAAACATGCATTTGCTGACCAGAGTGGGCCTAACAAAATTAGCTGAAACAAGGACCTCAGCATGAAGAAATATTAAAGAGCATCGGTGTCTAATAGTAGTATGCTTTCACCGCATGTTTATTTTCCTATGCCTTTTATGGCTATAATGTCATTGGTTAAGTCAAACAGAAGTCTGTGTTATCTGGCCAGAAATGAGGGTAACTGAGAAAGCTGCATCATCATGATGGCTCTACCTTGCTTAACAACTATGGCCACAGACACTCATGTGCAAAAAACTCCGTGAAAGGAGCAACTTTAATGTGATCAGGGCCACAGAGTTGAAAGTAAATTGAAGGGCATGAGATTAAGGCTCAGGGTAAAGCCTTTGTAATCCTGAACCTTAGAACAGAAACAAGGACATTAAAAAAAAAAAGATGCTAACACTCATACTGCCTTTTCCATTTGCCACTGTGTCACTTTCCAATATTTGACTATTCTGTAGCAATGTTTATGTGTTAGTTCATGTGACTACAGGGCTAGTCATGGTCATTAATAGTAGTCCTTGTTTTTCCCATAAGCAACTTGCTAAACACACAAAATCCATCAGACCTGGTAGCAGTTCTGCAACACAGAGCGAATGCAACACGATAGATTTCAGGTATGATATAAATCAAATTTTACTTCATCAGTCTCTAGGGCCCGGAGACTGGCAGAGTTCTAATCATATACATATTTAAATTTGTAATCAGACTCCTTGGGAGGACTGGCTGTTGTGTTTACCATGAGCTTACCGCTAAGATTTCTGGGGACTGAGGATAGCTGGTTGTAAATCCTGTCATTTTGGTGACTTAATATTTTATATTATCATGATATTAGCATAATTGTGACCTCTGCATTGTAGCATTTTATGTGTTTCCAGTGTAACTTTTGATGCTTTACTAAAGTCAACAAAAATTACCATTATTCCCTCTTTTAGAGCACATTTGGCATGAAGTTTAAGGTTGATTTAATGTTATTAGTGCTAAAAGTGGTGCAAAAATCCATGAATATACAAATCCATCTCCCAGTTCACCATAACACTGCCATAAAATGCTAGGAGATGGGCGATAAAGATTTCCTTTCCTTTTTTTCTCTTTCCCTAATTTTTCCTGCTGGAGACTCTGGCTCTGCCCAGAGGGCATGTGAGTGTTGCCAGTTTCCCCACACAGATCAATCACTGGGGCTTCCACATGCCCAAATAATAACCCAACAGGAGAGCTTGGCTCAGCTGCAAGCCTCATTAAAACTATTCTCAAAGTAACAGCAAGGTTTGGGGAGCCCTCTACTTGGACCAGACTCTGCATATTTTTCAAGATAATGACCAGAAAAGAAGCATTAGAGGACACAGACCCTTTTATTTGTGATTTTGGCAAGTTACAAAAAATAGTGAAGCAAAGCTAACTATTTCAAAGGATGTCCAACGACAAAGTCTTGTTTAAAATTCTTAGTGAAAAATTATTACTATGGTGAAACTACTGAGGCTTGAAGGGCTGCAAGGGGTAAGTGAACTTGAAGAGACTAAAGAGCTCTGATTTGCCAGCTTTTAGAGGCAAAGTATCTAATCAGAATAAGTGGCAAAATGTAAACCCGGTGTTAGCTCCCCTCATGGGTCCCAAAATGTTGCATGAGCTACTTATGTGACTGTCAGGGAGTGTGTGAGTGTAAGCCTGAGTGTGAATGTGAATGTGTGTGACATGATTACGTTACTTCTGTTCAAAGTCATGGATGGGCCGTGGGGCAGAGTTAACATGGATACATTGGAATCCCAAGTTGATTTTTCCCATGGATTCCTGTGTGGTCCCCTCTTGGGACATGTTCGGAGACAATCGGGGAAGATGCGCCTTTACCACAGCAACTTCATGGTCCCATATTTAAGGAGGGAGAGATTGAAAAGGTTTTAAGAGGAGGAACTTCTTCCACCCTCCAAAAAAGATGAAACGTTGTGAATAAGGTCTAGAAAAAAAATTTCACCTTAATGTTCACAAATGCAGGGGGAAACAAAGTCTAAAGGATGATTTTATAATTGCATCATGTACATTAAATATTTTTATGAAAAGGGTACTGACAAACTCTTTTTCGTCCTTAAGGAAGATGAAGCAAGATTCATGTTAATAGTGTCAGAGGAATCAGTTAAATGAACAATGAGGGAAAAAATGCCTGAGTCTAAGTTTTTTTTAAAAGGAGCACTCTTTCAAACAGACTGTATTTTAAAATACTCCTCTCTGTCAAGCACTGTCACTTCTGAGTGGTCAGGAGGACAAAATGACTACAGCGATATGAGGCACTGCATGGCGGGCAGTCTAGTGGACTACATGTCCTCCTGGCAAAGGGACCAGAAGGAAAAGGGAAGCAAATAGGCAAAATCCAAATCTTTACGTAATGAAATTCTGGTATTTGCTCATTTTCCCCACATTGTTTTTTAGACATTGTCACTAGTTTTTATGAAACATTACAATTTCATTCCCCACATTTCATATTGACAAAATAGAAATATAACTGCCCCAAAGAAAGAAACAGATACAGAACAGAAAATGAATGAAAAATATTCATAAATATAAATTGGGTAGTACTAAATTGACAACAAAGGGATGCAGTTTTTCCATTAAGTCGTGTTCAAGTATGATCAAAGTTGTGTTGAATACCGACATTCAGAGATGGGAGATTAATATTTATTTGCTTCCACTTCTTATTCTAATGATAACTCTCTAGTTAATTGGCCTAGTTAATTTATGAAATCAAATCTAGATCAGTGAAATTGACAAGTAGTCATTGAGGAAAGGATATTACAGTTTAAAAGCATGAAGGATAGCAGTATAAATGATATATGTTATGCTATTAAGCAAGTCACTATAAAGTGAATTACAATGAGCACAAAGGGAATGTATTTTACTGTGTGAAAAACACATTTTCATGCAATGTACAAACTTTATGTTGAACGGTCAATCTCAATCTGATTTCACTTTTTTTTTGAGGGTGGGTGTGGGATAAATACAGACAACTGTACTTGAACAACAATAAAATAATTAAAAAAAGAAAGCCTATATCTGTATTTGGATAACAATTAATAAAATTAGAAAGGAAGTAATATGTACATGGGGCATGGTGCTAAGGAGAACCATTATTTCATTTTTAGGTGATTTTAACAGTACATTCTCTTGTACGTTTTAGAATCTGTAAGCCATGGCTTAGCTTTCACTGGGGACAGTATAGCCATGGCTACTGGTAAACCATTCAGCTGCTCTTCAATCGGGAAATGAAGCTCTACTACCACATCAGAGTGAATATGGCCGTGGTGCTTCTTTGAAGGGCCGAGAAGAGCAGCTAGGCAGCTGGAAGAGCTTACTTCGCTGTGGTCCATGGCCCTCCTTGTGGCTGAATGCCAGGGAGAAGTGGTACCGTGAGCAATTGCTTCCCTCTCAGTGGGAGGCAAGTCTTTTTCTCTCCCCTCACAAAGGGCCTCTACGTTTCCTTTGGCGGCTCAATTTACTTCCACCCCAAATACTCCTAACCACACCTGGGGATACTTTCTTCAAAGAACGAATTCCTCAGCAAACATAGAGTAATGACCTGATGAAATACAGAGGGACAGAAATGGTTCCTGATATTTCCGGAACTAATATCAGCTCAAAGATCTGTTTAGAGAATTAAGCACCTTTTAGGTCTCAGTTCTCCTGGGCACTACTGAAATTATAGACACATTAAAAAGTTAAAGTAGGTAAAAATGTAGCGTCAATATGCTCTGCACATAGTGAACACTCGACAGATACTCACTGCGTTAAAATGACAAAATCAGACCTATGATTTTTGATGCCAAAAGTGCATCACATTTTCTCCATTCTAGTTGTTTCATGTGTATGATTTACTGCATTGATAAGTATATCAAATACCCAAACACAAGTATAGGGGAAAGCCTCTCATATATTCCATATCCTTTTTTCTTAAAACTTCAGTGATTATTAAGATCCATTAACTATACAGTGTCCAAAATTCAATCTGAGAGCTTCTCTTTTCTTTGTTTCACTTATTGATGACTCAATATGTCCTAAACTAATTTTATCTTTCCATCTATACTGCTTTTAAAAACAGTCATTTAAGGTTGGGGTGGGAGTGCTTATCAGATGAGGAATCAATCAGATCCTTGTTCAACTCCCAACTATTTTGTTCTCGGGTTATGTTACCTTGGGTAAAGTATTTAATCTCTCTGAGTCTCAGGTTCATTATCTATAAAATGGGAACAATAAAAACTTCTCCTTCATGTGTTGATAGTTTAAATGTTCTAAAAATATATTAAGCAGAGTTAGCATAAGGCTTCGTGCATCATAAATGATTAATAAAGGTTTTCTCATTTTTTATTAAATTATCGATACAGCCACTTACCACAGTTACCCAAACCAAAAACCTGCACATAATCTATTTTCCTTTCTCTTCTTTCACATTATCAAGTTTGCTACTATAACTTCTTAAATCATCCTCAAATTTATGCCCTTCTCTCCATCCACTTTTTCTTGCCCTGAGTCATGGTATGAGCCCTCATCCCTTCTCTCCCTACAAATCATTATGAAAATCTCTTTTTTTTTCTCTGATTCAAAGCAGTACATTTTTTCCCCAGGAGACAAACCCGCTTAATTTTATTTTTTGTATTAAAAAATTATTGCATTTTTTCATCACTATGCAGTCCCCTTATACACCCTCCCCCACCATAATCACCCCACTGTTGTCCAAGTCCATGAGTCGTTTTTACTTTTTGCTGAATCCCTCCACTACAATACATTTTCATTGTAAAAAAAGGCCTACTAACTTGTGAAATTTAAGGTGCTGTCTCTTGTAAGTCTACTCCTCCAGCAGAAAAATTAAGTTTTTTCCTTTATATTAAGTATATTTTATTGATTATGCTATAATAGTTGTCCATTTTTTCCTCTCCTTTATCCCCCTCAGCCCTGCATCACCCTTCCCTGCAGGATTCTCCCCCCTTATTTCATGTTCATGGATGTACATCTAAGTTATTTAGCTTCTCCATTTCCTATACTGATCATAACCTCCCCCTGTCTGTTTTGTACCTACCAATTATGATTCTGATTCCCTGTACCTTTCCCCCTCTTCTTGCCCCCCAACCCCTACATGCTTACTAATAACGCTCCATGTGATCTCCATTTCTGTGATTCTATCTCTGCTCTAGTTGTTAGCTGTTTGTTTTCATTTTCTAGGTTCAGTTGTTGATAGTTGTGAGTTTGTTGTCATTTTACAGTTCACAGGTCTGATATTCTTCTTTTTCTTAGATAAGGCCCTTTAACATTTCATGTAATACGGGCTTCGTGATGATGATCTCCTTTAGCTTTTCCTTGTCTGGGAAGCACTTTATCTATCTTTACATTCTAAATGATAGTTTTACTGGATACAGTAATCTTGGATATAAGTCTTTGCTTTTCATGACTTCAAATACTTCTTTCCAGCCCCATGTTGCTTATACTTTCTTTTGAAAAATCAGCTGACAGTTTTATGAGTACTCCTTTGTAAGTAGCGCTCTGCTTTTCTCTTGCTGCTTTTGAGATTCTCTCTTTATATTTAATCTTGGGTAATGTAATGATGATGTGTCTTGGTGTGTTTCTCCTTGGGTCCACCTTCTTTTGGGCTCTCTGACCTTCCTGGACTTGCATGCCTATTTCCTTTGCCAGGTGGAGGAAATTTTCATTCATTATTTTTTCAAATATGTTTTCAATTTCTTGCTCTTCCTCTTCTCCTTCTGGCATCCCTATTATTCAGATGTTGGAACATTTAAAGTTGTCCCAGAGGTTCCTAAGCCTCTCCTCTTTTTTTTTTTTTAATACTTGTTTCTTCATTTTGTTCCAGGTGGATGTTTATTTTTTCCTTCTGTTCCAAATCAATGATTTTAGTCCTTGTTTTCTTCCTTTCACTGTTGGTTCCCTGTATACTTTTCTTTATTTCACTTTGTATATCCTTCACTTCTTCCTTTATTTTGTGTCTGTACGCAATCATTTCTGTGAGCATCCTGATTACCACTGTTTTGAACTCTGCATTTGATAGGTTGGCTGTCTCTTTGTCACTTGGTTCTTTTTCTGGAGCTTTGACCTGTTCTTTCATTTGGGCCATATTTCTTTGTCTTGGTGCACCTGTTATGTTATAAGAGCTGGAGCCTTAGGTATTCAATAGGGTGGGGCAACCCACTTCACTACATTGTTATACTGGTTGTGGGAGGGAGTCAGAGAGGGAACTATGTGACTTACTTGGCTCTCGCCTCAATTTCAGTCACTTCCCCTAGTACCCACAAGCAAATCAGGCCCTTTTGGTGCTGATTCCCTGGTGTGTGGGCTTGTGTATATTCTAGGACTCTGCAGGTTTCTCCAATAAACTCTTCTGTGAGACTGGGAGTTTCTCCTGCTGCTGCAACCCCCACAAATTTTTATAGCCAGAAGTTTTTAGGCTTTATTTCCCCACACTGGAATCATGGGTTGCGCAGTCTGTCTTGCTCCCCAGTTGTTCCTCCTGGTTTATCTGCACATGAGTGTGGGTGTGGGACCACCTGGTCTGCCAGCTGCCACAAGTCCTCTCTGCCCCGGCTACTCATCTTCACCCCTACCAGTCTGGATGAATGTTTCTTCTTTCACTCCTTGGTTGTCAGACTTGATTTTAACCTTTTACTCTTTTTAAATGGTTCCCATCTTTACTCTATCTATACATTTAATGATAAACCTTTTCAAATCCTCTTAGAAAGTAAAATAATATTATCATATTAATAATGAATGCTTTCATCTTTTTGTTGCCTTTGCACATATCCTTTACCTGTTAATCCACTGCACACCCCACCCCATACACAGACGCAGCCAAAACTGCTTTCTCACAGGTTTCTCTGAGTAAAGGCAACTCCATCCACCCAGCTGCTCAGGACAAAAACCCTAGTCATCCTCGCCCTTACTGGTCAGCAAATCCTATGGGTTTGATTTTCATTTATATATAATGCAATTATTTCTCACCACCTCCATCCACTGCTACCAGCTGGTTCAGGTAAATACCACCTCTGGCCTAGAAGATTACAATTGCCTCCTGTCTTTCTATTTCTATCCTATTGACAAAATGAAAGCTAGAGGTACTTCTGAAAATAATGGCTTTACTGAGATATATTTTGTATTAGAGGTATTTTTTAAAAACTTAAGTCAAATCATGTCATTATGGTTCTCCAACTCTATCAGGATGAAAAAACAAAACTTCTTACACAAACCTTCAAGCTCTAAACATCCTGCAAAACACTATGTACTCTCTGATTTGATCCCTTCCCCTCCCTGTAGCTCACACTTCTCCAGACACACTCCTTTGTCTGGGCAGCTCTTCTTCCAGATATGAGCATGAATGGCTTCCTGCCCTCTTCTGGTCTTTGCTCAGATATCACTTTCACAGTGAGACCTATCCTCATCAACAATGTACCACAGCAATCACTTCTAGCCCCAGCACTTCCAATCCCCCTCTTCCTCCATAGCCATTTTAATTATTTGACATACATATCTTATACATGTTCTTCCCTCCTATTAGAATATAAGCTCCATGAAGACAGAGACTTTTTTGTGCCATTCTATAAGGATAGCACTGGAACATACTAGGTGCTCAATAAATATCTGTTGCATGAATAAACAAATAACTCCTTAAATTTCTTCATCCTACATTTCTGTTTTATAACTTTACTCAAACTTCCTATTGGTAATGTCCCCTTTTAATGCTATTAGAAATAAAATCATATGAGAACTTAATTTCTTCTCTTACTTGGCTTCTTTTAAGCTTGTCAATATCAATTACTCTATTTTTTCAATTCTATCACATATGGTAGACACTTAGAGCTAAAAATAATCTTAGAGACTTATCTAGTCTGTCTCCTCCTTTATGTTGCACATCAAAGGGTGCCAGTGAGCAGCAGAGCCAGGATAAGAAGGAGTCATCAAATTCCTAAGCCCTTTTCCAATGCTTACTTCTCTGAACCACACTGACACAGCCATTACATTCTCATCATGAACACAGCCGTGTGCCGTTTGCTTTGCCCTAACATAAGGAAGACCTTGCTTTCTACCTATGCATTGGTCAGAGAATTCGCTATAATACTTAAAATCACAAGGTTGGCAGAAAAGAGAGGCAGACAAGAGGTACGGTTGTGGGATGACCGCCCCGGGTGCTCCAGCAAGTGTGACTTGCCTCCTAGGGCCTCATATGAAAAATGGAGATAATGATTCTATCCTGCTTTCAGAGGTGCTGTGAGTATCAAATGTGATGATGGATGTGAAAGCGTTTTGGGATTCAGAAAGCACTGTGGTAGTGTAAGTTTGTGATTAACCCTGAACTATCTAATATGCACAGTGCTTTTGGAGTGAAAAAGACTGGAGGACAGTGTATAACTGGCTAAGTGCAAATTCATCACATAACTAGAAAAGTTGCTCAAAGAGATGTGGCAGATTGTCACTACCTCCTCATGTAAAGAAGACGAGATTCTGTTTTGGGGGGTCATGTGCTGCACAAATCCTACATGAGCTCTTAAGTTTCTCAAGGCTGGGGTCCAACATCTACTGAGGCTGGATACTCAGTAAACAGAATTTTTAAAAAATGTTTCCATCTTTCTCAATTTGCGTCTGGTTAACTTTAGAGTCTATAGGGAAGGAACTTCCTGAAAGTTCACTTCCATTGTTCTTATATTAAATAATGAAAAAAATATCCAGCATAGCTCTTTGATAGAAACTAGAATGTTAACATCTGGTATAAGATCCTTTGGCAACTGCTAAAGATGTGATCAGCCTAAATGAACCATCTTACATATGTTTAGGGAATTCCCACCTCTAAAGATTTTTGCTTTGAATTAGGCACGAGCCTAGAATTAACTTTACAAGGCTTTTTCCTACCTTCCTTGAGTAGTTCTATCTGATATGAGAGTTGATTTTTTGATAAAACTAGATTCTTTGAACAGCTATTTTTGTTAAACCTATGTTTTAGTCAGTCCCTATTTTTTTAGCAATGTGATTTCCTTCAGAAAAAATATTTATTTTCATATTGACAGTCCTAAATACTTAACAAAACCTAATTTATGGAAAATTGTATTTTTTAAAGATGGCTACACCAATGTATCCATCCCACATTCTTTCCTTACAAAGCGATGTTGACACTCTCCCATCGAGAGGCAGGATCTACACCCATTCCTTCTTCTTGAACTTGGCAGAGTTTCACAAAAGCCACAACCAAATGCATATGATGGAAGTGAGACTATATGGCTTCTGAGACTGTTTACTCCACCTGGCTTTCTTTTTCTTGGGACCCTAACCCTTGAAACTACATTTTTAGCCTTCATGCTATAAGGAAGCTAGGCAGTCGCATGAAAAGACCACAGGCAGATGTTCCAGATGAGATCTCGGCTGACAGGCAGCATCAACCACCAGCGCTGGGTGGGAAGGTGCCGCAGATGATCCCAGCCTCCAGCCCTTGAGCTGTCCAACTGATGCCAAGTGAAGCAGAGAAAAGGGGTCCCTGCAAACACTGCCTGGATGGCAGGTTCACGAGCAAAAGAAATGGTGTCATTGTTTCAACAGTTAAGTTTTGGGGTGTTTTTAAGCAGCAACATGGGAACACACACCTTCCTGTTTTTCACATATGCATTTCCATTCATCAGTTAGAAGTCTCAAGCTTGCCTTCTAGACAAGTCAAATTAAAGACAAGGGCGTGTTTAAGAGCAGGGACGGAAACGATGCATTCAGTAACCTCTCTTAAAATCTCACTCAGGTGACTATAAGGATCTACACAATGAAAGAAAAAAATACATATATAAAACTTTATTCTAGAAAAACTAGAGCCCATCAATGTGTATATGGCATTGGGTTCAGAAAGCCATGTGGACTTGGTATTTGCTTTAAACAACTATCCACAACATGGTCTCTGATGTCCAGTCCTTTCACTAGTTGCGAGGTCCTGAGTAAGTTATATACATATTTGTGCCTTGCTTTCTTCGCCTGTAAAATGGGTAGAATTGTACCTGCCTCATAGATTTGCCACAAGACTTTGAAGAGATAATATCTATAAAGCATTCTATGACTAGCACATGTTGTTATACTTTGTTTTTTAAACTTCCTCTAATCAGTCATGGCCGCAGATGGAAAAGTATTTAATGATTCACTTTTATCCTGTATCCATTATAATTCCCAAAGAAGATAAACATTTTTTAAGCTATACATTTATTTGTCCTGTTCTCATCTCTTGACTAGAAGCAAAGTTTGAAATAGAATGATGCTTTCCAAAACAGACTTTTAGAACATGCTTTTAATTAATATAAGGAAATCATCAATAATGAAGACAGATGAAAATACTATATGTGCTTCCCTTGGTATATTCGAACCAACTTAAAATACCTGCAGGAAATGATAGTTTCATTGCTTACTTATCAAATCCTAGGTCACACCTCTGTAGATTTGGGCCTCCAGAGTCCAGCTGGGTGTGAATTGTGACCAGGAGGCTCAGAATTCAACCCGAATGAAAAGTATCACTAAAATGCATTCAATAGAAAACAAGACTCCCTTTAAAGTATTATTAAAAGTGTGACTACATACTTTACTCCAGTCCCTCCTGTCCTAACAGTGGCCTTGCTGAGTCGATGATTAAAGGGCTGATAATACAGATGGTAACGTCACAGGGAGGATAAAGATGAGGGGAAAACTGATGACCACTCTTGGGATAAGGCAGGACCTTGTCTTGGGACCGGTACTTTGTGAACATGCTCTCAAAATTGGGTCCAGGCAGAAAAGAGTATGAGTTAAACCTGCTGAGAAGTTCTGAATCTGCAGAATTAGTGCCTTCATTAGTACTTTAAAGAACCATTCTCTTAGACTGATGTGAATGAAGAAGCATCCACAAGGCAGGTTCATATTTCTAGGGGAAAAAAGAGATGGTCCCCAAGAGTAAATGTACTTATTTACTTGTTATTTGTTTCCACTTTGGTTTTCAAACCAGGACACAGAATGTTTGCAGAAAGGACCAAGTGGTCACACCTTAAGGGTTTCTTAATATGGAGCTTAGCTTTCATGTTTCCTACAGATCTTAGTGCAGTTATAGGTTTACATACTCATGTATTTATTAATTCAGCTTTTCTGCCTTTCATGAATAAATTATACTTAGCTAATTTCCATACAAGCCTGGTGGCCTTCTCTAGGGCTTTAAATCAGAGTCTGGGGAAATTTTATGTACATTCAACCGCAGTTTATAGATACATTCAAAAGCATCTGACGTCACCACAATACTTAAAATGCTTCTGGGAGGAAAGGGTAGCAGACACATTCACAGACAGGTGATGCTTGTACTCCAGGGGCGGACGGTCCAATAGGACAGTTCGTCCACTGCTGCTACAATTGTTGCCACCACAGTGCTAGTTTGGGGGTTTTGCTCAAGACAGAAATAATTAAGATGTTCAAGACTTGCATTATGCATCTCTAGTCTAGTTCAAGTCCCTTCTGACACGCATTTTACTTACATGGTGAGCATGATGATTTATCACACGTTCTCTTATCCTCTGGGGAAAAATCAGAGCCAACAGTGGCAACTTTGAGAGATTTTGACTTTTGCTGAACACAGAAAATCATTAGGTTTAAACCTAAAGGCTCCGTATTGATTCTGAGGCCTCAGAGCCACAGCGCGCACGCTGCACAGGACTTAGAGTGACGAAGTCGGTGCCACAGCATGGGAAGGGCGTCGGGGCTCACGGCAGCGCCAGAATAGCTGCGGGAGCGAACATTTCAGTTACATTTCTGTGTACTTTGCTCACCTACGTACAAAGCAACTACATATTGGAAACACAGATACTTTCATGCGTTTCCTTCTTTTTTTTTTTTTTAAATTGCTCCAAGCCCAGTAGCTAGAACTTCATGTCTGACATGAGTTCTACAATAGCTGGGGTAAAAATGAATTGTGCGACTTTACCCTCCAGTGTGGGGTAGTTTAACCTTTAACTGACTACTAGCAGGATCTAAATTCAAATTAAAACTAGATTATTGTCCAACTACTCTCCCCTAAAGAGCAAAAGTTAGCTATTTTGTCAGTTTAAACATTCTTATAATGACATCTTCTGTATATACATATACAAAAAGAAAGACATATTTGAGATAGCATTCATATTGAATCCAGATGGAGAAGAACATGAGCTTCAAAAATCTATGTCTTTTCTTCCTTCAATTCTGTTGTAGAAATGTGGCTACTGAGTGTGGGCACACACGTCCAGGGGCAATTCAAGCTCACACTAACTAAAGTGGTCCTGGTTCTGAGGGTCATTTCTGAGCCAGGCAGCAGTTTTATGGGCACCAGGATTATTTCACTCACATATAGATTTAGTAAAATAGGACCAATAAATAAAAACTTCAGCTAACAAATATATTATAGACCTGAAACGCTCAGCCTGACTTTTATGAGTGCCTTCAAGAAGCAGCAAATCCTTCAGCCTTCCCCTGTCTTCCCTAAAGGCATACAGATGGCAGATGAACAACGGTAACTTCATGCTAATAATATTTACCTGATAGTCCAATCGGTGACTGCTACTTCTTTTATGTGAATATTTGTTAAGGGGTTAAAAAACTTTTTGCCGATCATCATCTGTCTTTTCTAGTATTTGTGTTTTTCTACTCTAAATATCTAGAATTTGAGATTCTTTTTAGGGAAGGCGGGGCCTCTAGGAATGATCCTGTCTTTGGTGTTCAAAGCAACCTGGTTGCTAATTCTGCCTCCACCATGTTTCACTCCCTTAAGGCGGGGCCCCTGGACCACCTCTGGCTTTCTAAAGAGCTCCATCTTCTCTCCTGCACATATGAGCAGTCAGTCTCCGCCTCTCCCTTGGGAGCACCCAGAGTGTGCTCACCCTGCTTCTGCTTTTACTTCACACTGCACCCCACTCTGACTGCTATGCATTTTGATTTGATCCCTCCTTCTGGACAAGTTCATGTGTCAACTGCTCAGACACTCCTTTCAAAACTGTTATCTTACTTATTGTCAACCACACACGATTGAGCATTTTATTATCTGTGATGTAGCTAATTGATCTTGTGTGATTCCACGAACAACTTGAGGATAAACTAAGAACATATGCAGCTAAATAATGATAGACTATATACCATATACTAAATGGAATTAAAACAAGGAACAGTACAAATAAATAGAATATCAAAGACTTATTACAAGTTAAAGCCATGATAAATTTAGTAAATATAGGTCAAGCATATTAACCCCACAGCTCTACTGCTCACTGGCTACACAGCCTCAGACAATTTGTGTGATTTCCCTGAGCTTCAGTTCCCTGATTTGTAAAATGGGGATGATAACAATAGATTTTTATTTTTGGTGAGAATTTAACAAGATAATTAATGTAGACCTCTTTAAAAAGTATGTGGCCCACAGTAACAAAGGCTAATGACAACAGTAATGACATCACAGCTCACTACTGAGTAAATCCATACTCCTGGTTTTTAGTTCCCTACATGCATGTGACTGGCTGATCTCCCCACCTACTATAACTTCCTAAGGGCAGGGTCCATCTTTAAAACTTTTCACTCTAGTGCGCACAGTGGACTTAACGTCTCCTTAGACATGATCAAATAAGATAGCTTAAATACTGGGTGGGAAAAAATTAAAGCTTTCATTTACTTATTTATTCAATGATATTTATTGAGCATCTACTACGTGCAAAGCAGAAAACCTCTGCTCAGAAAACCAAACTAGGTAGTCCCTGACACTACTGATTCAAAACATGTGCAAATGGATGGTATAAACACATAAATTGTTTGCTTATTGACCATTCAAGTGAAAAGAACCTTGGGAGAATTTAACAGTGTCTGATAGAAGGCAGCTCGTACACACTAAATGTATCAAAGCAGGGTCCTGTCTACTGTTTCTGTAAGTGGAAGGGAGGACAATAATAACAACCCCATGAAGATAATGGGGACAACAACAGCTAACAGTAGTTGAGTACTTACTATGGGTCACGCCCTTTGGGTCATAGGTGTGGGGGTCCAGGAAACTCCATAAGCTCCGAGATGAGCCCTGCCACAGCTGTCCAGACCTAAATGGCTCTCTGAACAAAAGCTTTGTGCTTAGCGTTGCACAGGAAGGTGAAAACAGTTCCCAGCTCCTCTCCAAATGGAGCCTCGTGGCCATAAACCAAAGAACAACCAACCCTGTGCTCGGCCAATGAGGAAGGACAGCATACTCTGCACACTAGTGTCACCTCTGCATCCACAAACAGTAAACATTTATGGCAACAAATGATGAGCAGCTCTTCATCATTATGCAAGCTGTGAGCCCACAGGAATCAGAGGGATCTTTCGAACTGAATTTAAAAAAACTAGGAGTGGTGGAACTCTCAGAAAACTTCACAGAGAAGCAGTGGCTTCAGGCCGTTTGCTGTGTGCTGGCTGTAATTCAGAAGGCAGGGCCTCCGACACTCACTGTATCTCCAGGCACGAGCTATTTCAACAATAGATTACTGTAAAGTACTTAGCCGGTGCAGCCCTTACTGTTAGCATGAGTTAAGGCCGATTCATTTGAGCTATAAAAATAAAAAAAATTAACAACAATAATAATGAACCTTTTATACACATGTTGGCCTCACTAGAGAGTCCCACATAGAATATGGAACTGGGGGCCACCAAGGAGATTTGTGGCACTGCCCAGGGGACTCCAGAGTCCAAAAAGCAATGAATGCATTAAGCGAATCCATAACTGCCGTTTTCTCATGTGTGACAGATATAATATCCCTCATTTTACTTAACTGTTTTGGGATATCATGTGTGAATGAGCACAATGGAACAGAAAAAAAATAAGCTTATACAAACTGTGAGCAGGGACTGCAGGTTTTTATGGGCTCTGGTTCACCTTGAGGAGGAGGAGGGCATGTTTGGCAGTGACCTTCTGGCTAGGGCACTCATTTTGGAAATGTCACACCAAGAATCGACAGTGAAACTTCCCTTGCACTTCAACCAAGGACAGGCCATAGGCTGTAGAACCCTATCACCTCAATTGCAGTTGTTTCCATAGATACTATGACTTTAAATAAAATCCATAGGTCATACCATGTAAACCAGTTACAGTAGTTACTGCGATACACTGACTCTCTGATAGACTGCAACATAAATTATTCCACAGTGAAGTTCTGATAGGTTGCTTTTGGGTATATATTGTTGAGACAACAATCTATTGCTAAGGATTACATGACTTCAGGCATATTTTTAGCCTCAGTTTATCCATTTGGAAAAGAAGATTAATAGTATTGATGATTTTTTAATGTTTCAGGAATACAAGGTTCAGGTACTGTTTTAGGAACTATAGGGCATACAGAACTTACCTCATATTTATAAATCTTTGTGATTTCCTTATGTACAAAGTTAAGTATAAATTACTATTAAAATTATTAGCCTTGAGAATTATAGTTACTGCTTCATTATTTTTCTCATTATGCTCATTCTATGGGGGTTTAAATATTCCAAATGAGCTACTGCTTTCATTGTATAATCAATTTAATGGTTGTTGGAATTCTTTAAAGACTCAAAGTGTGACAAAACTTTGTAAGATCCAAGGTAAGACAAATATGTCTTTTTTTCTTTTTTTAAAGTATATTTTATTGATTATGCTATTAATATTGTCCCAATTTTCCCCACTTTGTCCCCTTCCTCCTGGTAACCCACTTCCCTCCAGCAATCTCCTGCTCTTGTTCATGCCCATGGGTTGTGTGCATAAGTTCTCTGGCTTCTCCATTTCCTATACTATTCTTAACACACCCATATATCTTTTATCTACCATTTATGCTTCTTAATCCCTAAAACTTTCCCTCATTTTTCCCTTCCGCATTCTAGTTGATAACCCTCAAAATTATCTCCATATCTATGATTCTGTTCCTGTTCTGGTTATTTGCTAAGGGTTTTCTTTCTTTCTTTGCTTTTTTTTTAGATTCAGTTTTTGATAGTGTGAGTTTGTTGTCCTTTTAATGTTTACAGCTTTGATCTTCTTCTTTTTCTTAAATAGGCCCCTTTAACATTTGTAATAACTGATTAGTGATGATGAACTCCTTTAGCTTTACCTTGTCTGGGAAGCACTTATCTGCCCTTCAATTCTAAATGAAAGCTTTGCTGGACACAGTAATCTAGATTGTAGATGCTTGCTTTTTATCTTTGTGAATACTTCTTGCCAGTCCCTTCCTGTCTGCAAAGATTCTTTTGAGAAATCAGCTGATAGTCTTCTGGAAACTACTTTGTAGGTAACTCCCTGCTTTTCTCTTGCTGCTTTTAAGTTTCTCTCTTCATCTTTAACTTTTGGCATTTTAATTATAATGTGTCTTGGTGTGGTTCTCTTTGGGTCCAACTTGTGTGGAACTCTTTGTGATCCCTGCACTTTTATGTCTATTTTCTTCATGAAATTAGGGAAGTTTTCTTTCATTATTTTTTGAAATACATTTTCAATTTCTTGCTCTTCCTCTTCTCCTTATGGCTTCCCTATGATTTGGATGTTGACACATTTGAAGATGTCCCAGAGGCTTCTTATACCATCCTCATTTTTTTTTCTTTTTGAATTCTTGTTTCTTCATTCTCTTCTGTTTGAATGCTTATTTCTTTCTTATGTTCCAAATTGTTGATCTGAATTCTGGCTTCCTTCCATTTCCATTCACTCTTGGTTCCCTGTGGATTTTTCTTTATTTCACTTAGTATAACCTTCATTTCTTCCTTTATGTTGCTGCCATATTCAATGAGTTCTCTGAGCATCCTGAGTACCAATGTTCTGAACTCTGCATCCGATAAGTTGGCTATCTCTGTTTCATTTAGTTCTTTTACTGGGGTTTTGTTCTGCTTTCATTTGGTCCATATTTCTTTGTCTCCTCAATTTGGGAGCCTCCCTGTATTTGTTTCTGTGTATTAGGTAGAGATGCCTTGACTCCTTGTCTTAGTACAACTGTTAAGTTATATGTGGTGGAGCCTTAGGTATTTACTAGGGCAGGGCAACCTGCTTTGTGGCTCTGTGCAGGGGGAGAGCTCAGAGAGGGGAAAATGCCCCTGCTTGGCATCTAGAAGTTTGCCCAGGACTGGGCCTGTTTCCAGGCACTTCGCCCACTTCCCGTATGTGACTGGCACTCTTCCAGCTGTTGCCCTGGTGGTAAATCCTAGTGTGGTTGGGTTTGTGTATGTTCTAAGTCTATGGGAGCCCTTTAAATGAACTCTCCTGAAAAACAAGAAGTTTCTTCCACCACCCCAACCCTCACTGGTTTTTATAGCCAGAAGTTATGAGGCTTTATCTTCCTGGTACTGGAGCCCTGGGCTGTGTGGTCTGGCCTGGGGCTGGGATCATTGGCTCCTAAGGTATCCCTCCTGATTTTTATCCACTGCACTTGAATATGGGACCATCCATTCTGCTGCCACCACCACTGCTGCTGCCTCTCCTTGCCACATCATATCTCCTCATCTCTCCAACCCAACTTTGCATCTTCACCCTTCCTACCCATCTGGATGAATGTGGCTTCTTTACATCCTTGGTTGTCAGACTACCATACAATTTGATTTTCTGACAGTTCTGGGTGTTACTTGTTTTGAGGTTTAGTTGTAATTTTTCTTGTGTTTTGTGCAAAGTGTGCGAAGAGGCAAAGTGTGTCTATCTACAGCTCCATCTTGACTGGAAGCCCAGATACATAATTTCTTTTCCCAAAGAAGTTTTTTAAAGAAAAAATTTAACTAGCTGGATCATGGCTACTGAGAAGGGATTACTTCAGATTTGTTTAGAGCTTTGACTCCTATTTTTGGAGATGGGCTGGGCAGGATGTAATTACCTCACACTAACAGAGACACTTCCAATTCCCATCAGAAGCTTCTGGTCTTAAAAGAGTGAAGAAATGGTCCCATTACTTTCTTTGTAAACCACTGTTCATGGCTGAATTTCTTATAATCTTTCTTGGTCAGCCTCAATGGACACAATAGAAAATGCAAAAAGATGATGAAATCGCTGGCTCACAGAATGTTGAAGATTTTATTTATTTTAGAGACAAGGGGGAGGGACAGAAACATTGATGTGCAAGAGATAAAATGATCGGTTGCCTCTCGAATGCCCCCAACCAGGGACCCGGCACACAACCCAGGTATGTGCCCTGATTAGGAATTGAACCTAATTGGTTCACAGGATGGCACTCAATCCACTGAGCCATACCAGCAAGGGTAAATGTTAAAACTAGAATAATAAGAATTTTGCTATTGTAAAACAAGTAGGAGTCACCATTATTTGTGACTGAACAGCAGGAAGCATTTGTTCAAAAGTAGTCTTTCTCTTAGAAAGTATTGGGATACATTTGCGACCATGGGTTCCACTGAAATCACTACTGTCCCAACTACCCCACAAACTTGAAACTATTATGTCCTCATTTTACAGATAATGGAACCAAAGATCAGAGGTCAATCCGTTTGCCCCAAGAGTAAATGCAGAGCAGAAAGTGAATCAGAGGCCTGAGCCTGAGCCCGAGCCCCCACAGACATAGTTTCCTACACCTACAGCCTCGTCACTGGATATGGAATACAAGCTCACATTTCAAATTGGAAGCTGTCAGTTAGTAAACATGGCAATGGTCCTGCTTAAGGGACTTGTGCAGGGAATATACACCCTAAGCACATGTCATCTCCTCCATGAAATCTGCACCAATGCCCACAGTGTGTCATTTTCTCTTAGCACTCCTAACACCTTTTAAAAACAGAGTTTTAGATGTTTGGCCCATATTGATAATATATTGATTGTTAGTTATTATCTGACAATAACAACTCTATACAATGCTACAAATGATAAGGCTTCTAAAAGTTAAAAATGTCAGAGTAAAAGTATTTTACAGAAGTAGGTAAAAGAGCTATATAAATGATTTTGATAGAAATCATTTGTACAACATAAAAATAGGCCACTCGGTTGAATTTCCCAGACCTGGAAGAGCATTCAAAATCAGGTGAATATTTCTGTCTTTGGCTAGCCTGACACTGAAAGATCAGAAGACAAGTGGATCAACATCTTATAAAAATTTAGGATGTTGTAGGAAAGCTTAGAATTCCAAGAAAGTTTAGGTAAGTACATTTTGGGGAAGAGTGATAGCTTTAGGGGGAATAATGGCTTCCTGACGGTGCGGAGCCACACATTTACTTTTATAACATGCAGTTGCCTAGTTACCATATTTAGAAAACAGTGCGAAATAAAACACACAGAGAGCAACTTAGAATTATATGACTTGTTTTAGTGTCACTATACATGCTAATTTTATTTCCATCGTCATCAACTCATTTTTCCTGTTGTAATTTAAAGCCATCCTACCTTGACCTGTGAAATAAGGTTGCCTTGTAGGGCTTTGCAGTACACAACTCATCCTGCCCAAAGGGAAGTGAAGATTAAAATCCAGAGATCCCCAAGTTGTACACCAGCACAACAATACAAAGGGACCATTTAGAGTCGGAGTCCTGAGGGTAATTATAAAACCACCTTTATTTCCATTGCCAATGTCACTGATAAGAAAGTACAAAATAGAATTCTCAAAACAGAGCTGCACACATACAAGTAAACCTATAATAGGCCTTCTAGCCATTGTGTGGAAGGTCACATTTTTGGTGCTACCATGAAATCCCTACAAGAAGGATCTAGCAGTCACCTTAAGTATAGCTTTTCATGCATTCAGTCAGTCATTCAACATCTAATTATTGAACGACCCACTGTGCACCAGGCACTGTTGGGGCAGTAGGCAGAAATAATTTCTAACCATAAAGAGTTTGTTGTTTAGCAAGTGTGACAGAGTAAATAGGTTATTACAACACAGAATAATTGATGTGTATGGAGAGAGGAGGGTTCTTGAGCGTTAACAGAAAAGGGAAGCAGCCTGACCCAGTAGGCAGGGCATATGTGTGTGCGTGTATGTGCATGCATGTGTTATGAAATAAATGGTATGTAAGTGAGGGCTATAAGATGTTTTCCTCCAAGATATGCTGTGATGAGAGGGGTGGATCAAATTTACAAAACAGAAGTAATTAACTTTTGTGTACTGCCTTTAAAAATATTCCCTTGGTCTTCCTAGGAACACTGTGAGATGAAATTATTCCCATTCTACAGATGAATCAGATATTAACTGATTTATTTCTGATTGCTCAACTAGATGAATCTTTGATTTCGACCAGGTCTTGCATTTGAGATGACAGTGATTTTCAGTGCCTATATGGTAACACTGTTGATGATCTCCACTGAATTCTCCAGGATTATGCTAAGTAACTCAATTTGCAGACTTTCTTAGAGGTTATAACACCTTACATTTCTAAATATTTTATAGTTTACTGATCTCATGCCTATATAAGTAACTGTCAGATAACTGGTAACTTTAATCAAACAGCCAGGTTTAACTTTTCTGACACTTAAAATTACTGATTATTGGATTGACTGAAATGATTGGTAGATGTCTTTCATAAATGATAGAGCATTCAGTTAAAATTTTATAGTGGAAAAGGGTTGAGAGGGTGACTGGAACTTCTTTTTTAAATCAAATTTCATTCTAAAGCTCTTAAATTTATGTTTCAAACATGACAATTAATAATGTTATATTTCCATTTTCAAGAACTTAACCTGTAAGAAATTTTTGCTAGATTTAGTGAATTTAACCTTTATTCATAGAAGTTTATTCGCAGAACTTTAAGATATGTTTTCCCTTTTGTGACTTAAAAGAGATTCTGAATCTCAGATATATATGGAAAAAATAAGCTTGTGCCAACTTTACTATCAAAATAGAGAAAATTTAAAGTGATTCAAAATATCAAAAACAGTTTAGATTGTGACATGAAAGGCTGATTATTTCTCCTTAAAATGTTTTTGGACTTTCCTTCAGGATATTTCCATGCATTCTAGTCTAAATTAAGCAATTAATTTAATTCTAAGCCACTGAAGTTTTTAAAAAATGAAATGCAACTTGAGTCAAAAGGAGGAGTTTTCCTTTAGCAAATGTGGAAATTGTCTGGATCTTTATTTGCCTAAAAGTAAATGAATAATGAATGAAAACAAATCATTACTTTGAGGGGAGAATGGACATTGGAGAGTGAAATCTGCACAGATCTCATCAAAGAACAGTGAAGTGACTTGGGACAACTGGGAAGGCCAGGGTGGTCTTACTTGAACATTTAAACTTTTTGGGTTAGTTACTCTGCATTGGCTGTGTTGTTGAAAGGATTCCAGATTATGTGCCAAAAGCAGAGATGAGACAGAGCTCAACTGATGTGTCTTTGAGAACCTGTCATGATTTCCATGATGGTATTATTTAGTTCACACTAAATTATACAAAAAGGCACCAGGATACAGCAAGACCTTGATTAACACAAGGCTCCTGCAATGAAAGGGTATACGGAGGTGGGCCTGTGTACTGCTCGGCCTCAAGTAAAAGGAGAAGATCTGGCACAGTCCCACAGACTTTACCAAGGCAGGTCCAGAAAGCAAGCTGCACCCATATGTGTTGAGAGCAAGTCTGCACTAAGAGGTATCAGAGAACCTGGCATTTGGAGTGGAAGGAAGTATGTCAAAGTCATGTGTGTGTGGAGACCCCATGCCCCTTAGCCTAAAAGGAAAGAAAAAATGGTATTCCCTGTTAAGACCATCGGGGGAAAAAAAACAACTGATGCCCTCAAATGCATCTTACCTACCAAAGATTCTGCCTGTAAGTGGGTGCCTGGGAGAGAGTCTTCCTTGGTAGTGGGAGGCTGTGGCCTTTCTAGCACGCACAGTGTGTGCAGAAGAGAAAGAAACTTTTCAGACTGAGGACTCTGCAGATGTTCACCTAGAAGGTGAAAAACCCAAGTGCTGCTCTTTAAGTTCTTGCAGTAAAACCTCTTTTCATTCTCTAACATGCATTTTGTGGCTAGTGCTACTTCATTCAGTTCTGTCGTCCGGCACAAAACTGCCCAATGGCACAGAAGTCCAACATGAGGGTAAAAGAAAATTGCTGAGCTCCAGCATTTTCCAGTAATCCTTGGAGAACAATTTAGCACTGAACTTGTATCCTGGAGACAGAACACTTTTTCCTATGTTGAGAAGGAACGACACTACTGGGCATTGTGGTACGACCCAAATCCACAGATAAGTATTTGGATGGTGACTCACCCTTCACCTGGCATTAATCTTTTGTCCCTCGTTTTCAGGAAGGTACAATATTGCCAGGGAAGTCACCATAGTCGTTACTGCCTCCTGATGGCATATCTAGCTTTTGTGGGACGGGATCTGTTTTCATTAAGATACCTTAATGTTGGAAACTGAGAACAAGGCAGGTGAGGAGGAGACAACCCTTTCTGAGGGCTTGAGCCGCCTTTTCAGTAAGAAGCTGAGGAGGCTGCTGCCCTCTATCTGATTTTAATTTCTGTAAGCCCAAACTCAAACTGTACCCTCATTTGCTTTCATGTTTCTTGTCTTTTAAAAGTATATAGCATCACATGTAAGCCCGAGCTACATACTAGCTCTGCCTTCCCTCCACATGGTGATCGGTAGAGTAAAAAATTCTAGCACCTCCATAATCTCTAATTTATACCAGTCACATCACAGCTCAGAACAGTGTGGTCTCGGGCTGGCTAATGCATGAGATGTTATAAAGCTTTCCTTGCCTCACTTATTGATCAACAACACTAGCTCTTAAAAACGATTTTAATCAGAAGGAGGATGCACTTCTTCACGTAGTTGAAGAGTACTGGTTTCCTTATTTTCTAAGGCTATCTTGTCCATAGATAAGGTAAATGAAAACACTAAATGTTCATCATTTTTCTAATCACCTTTTTCTGCTTAAAAGGGCCATCCTATTTTAAAATTTCATGCATGTTGCTGTTCCTCAGGTTTTATCATTTGTCAACAAATCAACTACCTGCTTAGCAGCCCCCGTGAGGGATTTAAAATAGCCGCCATGAAAATCCTGGGCATTTACTATTTTTATAACAAACTTGATTGTCACCTATGATATTTCAAAGATCACTCCTCATATAGACATCATGCTGGAAATTAGATGCAGGGCCTGCTTTCCATGGAACATTATGCACAGGCACTCTGACTAATAAATCTTTGTAGCTAATGCATTCCAGATGGAAGCCATGTCTCACAGATTTAACCTTCCTAAACCCTTCCAAAAATTCCTCCCATCAAAAGCTCTCTGAATGAGATATGTCTGATTGAAATGGGATCATCAATACATGACAACTAAGTAATAGTACAAATGATTTCTGCTTGCAAGAAAATTGCCATATTCCTTCTCACAAAGACATGGTTTTGGACAACCCCTGGACAAGAAGATGGACCTGATATGTCTTACTGGGTAGTTTAAATGCTTTTTTTCCCTTTTTCTAGAATCCCCATCATCATTAACAGATGATGCCATACAGGGAACAGTCATGTCTGTCTCTTTAACTTTCGTACATGCGTAACAAAGGCTGTTAAAAGGAAAGATCAAGACTCTTAGAGAACCCACTAATTAACATCCTGTTTAATCGTGTCACCATGTTTAGCAGTCTACATCATTAGTTTATGTCAGGCAGGCGCGGGGAGACATCTAAACACCTACATGTAGATCCTTACAGAATCAGTCATGTGCAGTGGCGAGGGCCGTGTCATCCAAGACTGTAGCTATACCTGTGATGTTTAACCACATTACATGTCACCCTCTCACAGCCTTCGCCCAGGCAGCCCTCAGGCACTTGGCTTTTTCTTCCAGTAGTTTCTCAAACACAGGTCGACTTACAGCATATAACTACTTATAATTTTTACAGGAAAGTGGAACTTCCTGGAATGATAGGAAATACTGCATCCTGCTGCCTGTTCTTCGGTGTGAATGCTCTGCCACTGAACCTCACTTTGTTCAATAGAAGACCCAGAAAATTTCACTGGAGGGTGCCCATTGAAAAGTTTTAAATTCATAACTCACTTCCTCTTCTACCCACTTGCCAAATCATCTAAACTTAGGCGCTGAAATGCAGTAAAATTTCACTAAGACTGACAAGAGAAGGTCAGACTGAATTAGCAAAACATGAATGCTTTTATGCTTCACTAATAATGCATAAATAAATGCATGTAAAGAAGTGCTTTTTTCTTTGTTCTGTTTTTATGTTCAACAATTGCAGATCTGGTAACCTGAATGGACTGCTCTCACACATTATGGTATATCTTAAAATGGAATACTATTTACAGCAACTGCCTGGATATAATAGATTACTGTGCTGCTAAATTCATATAAAATGCTTATCTCTAAACAATCCCGGTGGCCGTCTGCATGGTGGGAGCAGCCCAGGAGCAGCTCAGAGGCACAACTCAGCCCAGGCTGTCCCTGAACACACGTGTGGTTGGGAGGCTTCTCCCTCAGCCTCCAGGATGCTTCCCTTCTGCACCTGGTAAAGGAGATTTGGCTATAGTTCAGTGGTTCTCATCACGGCACACCCATCAGAATCATCTAATTCCCTTGCCCAATGCACATATATATTCTTCGAGTTTCTGACTCAGTGGGTGTCCTGGGGTAGAATTTGGAATAGGGCATTTGAAAAGAATCCCCAGCTGATTTCCTACATTCCCTGCGGAGAAACTAGATTAGATAACTCAGACCCCTTGCAGCTCTCAAAGACCATGATTCCACTGAATTTATGCCCATACTTAAAAAGATTTGACGTATGCCTAGAAAAAAAAAGGTCTGGAATAAAATACCTAACAATACCAGCAATAACCAATAAACCCTATTGACAAACAGTTATTTCACCCCTGGAATGTTCTAAGCATGGATCATGGATCAACATGTTTTACATTCATTCACAGAAGCCCATGGAGGCTGAATTATGGGTATAGTCTCCTTGTGATCCCCATTTTATGGGTGAGCCACAGAAGATTAAGTCACTACAATGTTAAAAAAATATTCGCTGATTTGGTGAAATTAAGGGTAATTTCCATTTTCCCTTTTGCTTTTCTACATTTTCTAATATTGAGAAGAAATCATCTATTTCTTGTATGGCAAAAGAGGTTTAAATTTCCAAAACAAATTTCATAAAGAGGATTTCATATAACACGCATTCAGCGGCACAGTAAATACAGAAAGCATAGAACTATGAACCTTTTATCACATGGGTAAGAAGCCAGCCAACTGCAAAACGAGTACATTTTTTCAGAAATGTAGGCTCACGGGAGACGTCGTGACTGAGCGTGGAACTCGGTCCTGGTAGTCACGGCAGGAAGGGAAACTGAAGCTGCAGAGCTGTCTTAGTTAGTAAAGGGAAGCACAGCAGATCATCAAGAGGGCTGAACTTTTCAGAAACTCTGAAATTGAAGAGTAATTTCCATACAGGTCTCCAGGTAAGGAACATGGCTCTGTTATTCTAACACTTTCTGAAAATAGGTCAACAACACAGGAGCAATCTTAAACCCAGCTGGGGTTGAATTACCATAAAATCTGAATTGGCAAAGTGAGAACAAAAGGAACTCGACACCACCAGATTGCTGGCCCCATTTTGTTCCGTTTTTGTTCCAGAAATCACGGCTAACAGATCCAGAATGTGCTTTCTGTATAAAATACGGGTCTGCATTATGAGGAAAAGCCATTTTAGAACAATTCCTTAATCGCAGCCCTTAAAAGGTGTTCTAGATACTAAATAATAAGAAACATTGAGGTCGGGGCGACTAAAGCCCTTTATAAGCTAGAGGACAAGCCTTGCTAAGTGACTGACATGTGCAGATACAACCCTAAATCACACGGGATAATTATCTTCTTTATGCTTTGGCTCTGGAATTCTTAAGAGCCCCTGCCCAAATGTCCTCCTCACTTTGATCTATGGTTGTAATCTTACATTAAAACTCAGTCACACCAGGGAATGTCATTTTGCCAGCTCTCAGGCAGGTCTTAACAAAAGACCCCTGGCTGAGACAAGCCTGGGAGAGATCAAGCACTCTTCACCTCACCTAGCAGCAGGGGCCTGGTGAGACAGGCACACCTGGCTGAGCTCGTGCTCGCTTAGAGCTTGTCTGGCTCACTCAGTATGAACCCGGTCCACAAATACGGCTGTGAGAGAATCAGCAGCCACTGTCACCAATGATCACTTGATTGCTGGTGTCCTACAACAAGGGAGAAAGTCGCTCTGCAATACCAGATTCTTTTTTTTTTTTTCAACAAGGAAGAACCATGCTTATCCAAACATAGTAAGAAGCAGAGGAGTTTAAACTTGAAGAGGAATATATGTGTTACTTAGAAAACTTTTTAAAAAATGGTAATTGCTTCCTTTGGTCTAGCAGATCACGGGATTGTATAACAATTTTTTATCTTATTACACAATCTCCACATAGTCTTTTTTGCAAACACATTACAGAAGAAAAGCATTTGGCTACTTTTTGAAGAGCTCCTTTCAAATTAGATTGGTAAATTTGGGATTTTTTCCATATCTAATCCTATTATGCCTCAGTGATCGCAATAAAAGCAAGTGGTATAGACCTAAAAATTCGGCTCCTCCTTCACAGAAACATTAAGCATGTGGGTTCAACCTGCTGTGAGAACGCCCAGCTCCATCTGGGAGTCCACATCCAGGAATGCAAGGGCTCTAAGTACCTTTCAGTTCCTTCACTGTCTGTACGCAGTTGCTCACAAGGCCACTTAAAATTAAACCAGTATAGATTTTGGCTCCAGCTTCAGCCAAGTTCTGGGATAAGAGGGCATCAACATTAATGTGATGAGACAAAAGGGCCTTTGCTACACATTCTCGACTCTTCTTTTTCTAAGAACAGTAGATTTTAATCTCATTATGAATTTAATGCAGAACCTGTTAGCAGACTTCAAGCAAAATACACCACCTGACCCAGAAGATCATACCTGCCTGCAGATGTAAGTGATACCTGTATGGACACTTTAGCACAGTGTTTTAATAGAAAAGGGAGATTTCATATAAGAGTTAGCGTACCCTGTTATAGACCTTCTATATCTTCTGGTTTGTAATTCTGAGTAGCCTTAAGGAGATCTGCCTTCTTTCCTTATTCCTTAATTTCTCTCTCTATAAAACGGGTACAAGATAATGCACAAAAATAAGAGGCCAATGTGAGCTATGAGTGTTTTATTCAAGTGCCTATAAATCTACAATTAAAAAGTGAAATGAACCTAAAAACTCATAGTAACAATTCACATTTTTTGTAGCAGCTACTTATTTTTATTATTTATTACCCATTTTAAACATTAAAAAAACTTATAAAGTACCTATTATGAAAACAGTTTATTCCAATGTTTGAAAATGACAAAATGGGGCAGGGTGGGATATAAGCCAACCTTTGCTGAGCATTTAAAACAGGGAGGGCACATAAGGGCAGGGTCTAATTTGATCCTCAAAAATCATATGTTGTAAATTCTATTGTCACCATTTTACAAATGATGGGACTGAGGTCACATGGCCAAGAAGCGGAAGAGCTAAGATTTCTTTACGGTGCCTAGAGAGTTGGAACCCAAGAGCCTGCTTTCTTAATGACCATACTGTATCAACTACCATAAAAGGGAAATAAGGGCCACAGAGGGCAACTAAGGACACATGAGTTCTGTTAGTACATGAATAGGTGATCTTGGGCATTTATCAAACACGTATTCTTTGTATGCCAGACACTGAACACTGGGAAATATGCCGGAAATCAAGAGCTAAACTATTGAGTCTTGGCTTTCAAGGGGCTCACAGTCTACTTGGGGAGATACACAACTTGATCCACAGCAACGGAGTAGTACTTAACAATTTAATGGTGTGACAATTTTCAGCTCTTGTTAATAAATGTCCAAATATCACTGCTTCAAATAAAGAAGGCTTATGACAGCTACAGAACTTCTAAGGACACCAAAGATAACTGTCTCATGAAAAAAAGAATACCTTGAGTTTTCACAGAGGATATGCCAGTAAAAACCTCTAGTCCAGTAAGTACCTTGCAATTGTGCTGATCAATGATGCTATTTAACAACAGCTCACCATAGGTGAGGATATTTGCAAACAATGGATGGAGAGTTGAGTAACACCAATCAATGACAACTAAAATAGGTACTTAAAAACTTCTGTCTCCAGGTTCCTAAATTTAGATTTAGAAAACAAGCAAACTATGGCACATCATGGCCAATTCTAAAGTAAAGCACAACTCAAACTACAAGCAAACTGCCAGTGAAATAAAAACACCATTTAAGTTAAAGGTGAGATCAAACATCTGAATGGAAATGACATCTTCCATTGTTAGTCTACCTGGTTAGTTCAGGAAATAAATTAGAATTATATTTTAAAAAACACCATTTATGCAAGGTTTACGTAAAGAAAAATGGTGCCAGAAATTGAATGGGGAAGGTGGGAACATACTTATGCTAAATTTTATCTAGAGTCGGATACTTTTTTCTATCTCATGTTCTCATTTTGTGATTAATGCAAGGATTAAAAAATAGTTTCGAAGAGTATACTTTAAAAGGCTGATATTGCTAGGTGCGAGAATTACGAGTCACTTTTGTGTTTTCTTTAATCTAAGTTTCCTGCATTTAATATAGACCTTTTTCTTGTTCTTTTAAGATGATTTCAGATGCATCAGCATAGCCACTACAGGGCACATACAGGGGCTCAGCCTTGCTGCAGAGTGAAGAACTGTCACGTGAGATGCGATCAACAATCTATATGTTGCAGGAAGAAAAGTGCAGCCAGCTGTCCTTTATATGAAATTCCGGTACTGACTTTGGGGAGTATATCCACTGAGCACTTGTCCTTGGGATATAATACTTCTAATGGGTGAGCCATTTCAATACTTTACATACTGCCGACTAAGTTTCTACAGAACTTTCTCATTGTACTCAGTGCTGTCTGTTCAGTTAATTTAGGCGTCAGAACAGTTGTTTATTTTGTGACTTGCCTCTGGACTCTTAAATGCTATTGCTCCAATCATAACACGTCGGAACACTTACACAGAAGATTTCAACAATAATATCCACAGCTGGGAATAAATCAAAGCAGTTTTATCACTGATTAAGTGCTATTGAAATATGGTTACAAGACAACACGAAGCAAAGGACAGATTTCACTTGGGAAGATTAAGATGAAGCCTTGGGGGAAGAAGAGGAGGGGAATCCAAACAAAGTCTCTGCAACATGTAAAAAATATATAATTCATAGTTAGAATGCATTTTTAGCCATTTTATTCTCAGTTTCCTGTGTGTGTGGGTGGGTGTTTATGCTATAGAGGAGTGTGACTATATAAGATGAATTTAGGCACAGCTGCTTTTTAAGCTACAATGTTTTCATCTTCTGACAGAGGTCAGCAAAATTTTTTCTGTAAAGGGCCAGAGTACAAATATTCTACAGCCTTTATACCACATATTCTCTACTGCCACTACTCAATTTCACCATTTTATGTATAAGCAGCCATAGGCAATATATAAATGAATAAGCATGGTTGTGTTCCAATAAAACTTAATTTATAAAAAAAACAAGCAGAGGACTGGATTCAGCTTCTGTAATGTGGTAGTTTGTTGACTCTCGCACTAAGACACAGAATAATCCATCTACCCAGAAAACTCCTAAAATGGACCAGGGTGAGAATGAAAAGGGTAGGGGTGAAGTTGGAGAGGGCACATGGGACTAAAACGTACTCGGTCATCTGAAGACTCCACCTTATCCTTGGGGTGAATCTGAACCCTGCCCAGGTCTTCTGTGGGTCTCTTTCTTCTGGACGTATCACAGACAGCAACCTCTACTCTCTCCTTTAGGCTTGGATAGTGTTAGAGTAGTTAACTCTCCCCGGGCACCTGGGATATTTTCTTTCCCAAAGTTGTTTCCTTTCTCTTCTTTCCTCCTCCTTCTCCCCACCACCCTCCTCCAAGAGCCTTCTCAATTGCACTACTGATCATTTTGGCCACAAATATGTCAGGGTTTCCTCTTTCTAATCAGATCATTTCAGCTGTCTCCTGGACTTGGCAGCATCTGCTGCTGACAGACTTTGGCCTGCTCACTCTGAGGCTGGCTGACCAAGCCCGGCCAGATGCTTAGATGCCGCTTTTTTGCAACCGCATCTGTGTAGAGGTTTGGAGGAGGGAGAGCAGATTTCAGCAGTGTTTGATCCTCGTCTCAGGGGTTCTTTGACATTTTCATCAAGGATCCAGATGATGGCAGAGAGATGATCCTCATTATGACTGCAGATCACCAAAATTTAAGTATAAGCAGAATTCCTCCTTGCAAGATAATCTCAGTTTAGAATGATCTTGCCAACTAGGTATGATGGAAGTGAGAAACAAAGTTGGTAAGGGCAACTGCAGCTTTGTATACTGAGAAGAATAACCTGCTGCACAAAATGAGACAAGTGTGTGCTTGCAGAACTCTGAAGGGCACTCGGCACCACTCCTGCTCACAGACACCCTTCTGCGCGGAGCTCCAGAGCTTCTTTTACAATTGGGATTCCGAATCTCACTATCCTCTTCCATATTTCTATTCTGTCTTTTCCCTGCCTCCTAGAGAAGTAAAATCAGTTTCCTCTTAAATTATGAAACTAGGATTCTGGGTCATTGTTTCTCTTTTCTTCAAACTTTCTATTTCTTGGATGCTTTTGCCCAAACCCCTGACTTCTACTATAAACTACACATATCCAGATGGTCTCAAAATCGGCAGTTTCAGACCCTAATCAGACATATCTCCACCTGTCTGTCTTATGGGCACTCCAAACTCTATCTTTCCAATTGAATTAATCACATTTCCCACCCCCCCAAACTGTCATCTCCTACCTTATTCAACTGTGTTCATTTTTACCATCATCTACCCAAATATTCCAACCAGTCACTCCAGAGTCAGCCTGCCCCCTAACTACATATAAACCTCCTCAGCCTTTAAACTCATTTTCTTCTACTTCCTAAATGTTACTTGAATCCCCCTCTTCTCCATTTTCATTGCCCTTACCTTAGTGTTAGGACCTCACAGCTTTCTCTTCCCTCCAAATTGGTTGTCCTACTTCTATCTCTAAGTCACCCTTAATATTATAGTCACATTTCTAAATTTAAAAAGTCGTTGCCTAAAATAAAATGTTCGAATTTTTTAGCATGCTATATAAGGCTCAATATCATCTCATGCAATGCCAGTGGTTTTCTCCCTACCTATCACACACACATTCTCGTTCTCTCCCTCCCCACCCATGCCAATCATGGGGTACAGCTTAATAGCTCCCACTGTATGCCACACTCTCTTGTGTTTCTGTGCCTCTGTCCACACATAAAAATTTCCTGTTCAGAATTCTCTGCTTATGTGACATCTCGTCCATCCATCAAAACTTAGCAACCTTTTCTAGGAAGATTTTCCAAACCTCTACCACCAAGGTAAGATTGTCCTTTGGGCTCCCATTAATCTCTATATATGCCCACATATTAGCACTTGGCATACTGAGTTTCTATCATAAGTCTACTTTTCTCTCTGCATAGGGTAAGCTCCTTAGATGAAGACACCTGCCCTGTTCATAAGTGTATTCCACCATTCAGAATAGCATCTGGTGCATATCACTATTTGGTAAATACTTGTAAGATATATTACTCAAGTAACAGCTACATGAAATTGTAGTTGTATTAGTTAATGAGCTTAGCATGAACCTAAAACATAGCATTTTAATGGAAGTAAGCATAGTGTTAGCAAACATTAGTTACAATGAAAAAGTTTCTCTTTCATTTTTCAGCATTGGTCATATCATAGATGAATAAACCTATAGATTTTGTCCTCAATAATTAAAGTCATAGAAAACCTGGCTAGGACTTACAGAAAACCAAAAAGATTTTTGAAAATAAAACCTACAATAAATGGGCCATAGATTAGAATTACTTAATTAAAAAGGAGGGGTTTCATGAAAACTGTTGAGTTGAATCAATAATTCTTTCTGCTGAGATTGGTAATAAGTTTCCCCTCAATTTGACCAAGGAAAGATTGAGATAAAAACTGTCTAATAACAAAAGTGAAATAGTTTGAGTAATATCTATGTATCATCTAGCTTATTAGAAAGAGGGAAGCATTCCTAGAGAAGATAGGAAAGATAATCCAAGATAAAAACTGGAAGAAAAAGATTTCGGTGAGGTTGATATTGAATCAAATGGAGGGTCAGAAGATTAGAGAATTGAAGCTATCATCAAAGAAAAAAAAAAGAGAACACTAGACTCCACTAAAACCATAAAATCTATAAACGGCATTGCCCACTGCCAGTGAGTTCAGATCTTATAAAAAGAGTGCAGCACCCCAGGCCCAGAGCAGAGGCACAGCCGCCAGCCCAGGAAGGGTACCTGCCGTAGCCTCCAGAGAAGGAGGGCTGGTGGGCCCACTGATGACTCCTTACTGACAGGCTGATAGGTTGGTGATTCTACATGGTCAATCAAGAAGTTCATTGTTTTTCGAAAGGACATATTATTAAATCTGCCAACTCCTACCCGCTACTGTTGACTAATGTTAAAATAAACAATACTTACCGAAAGTGCTTCAATTTGCCTCCAGAAGTTTTAAATTTTGGCCTGAAATGGAAGGCATTGGTGGAATATTTTTATCTTTGAGGTAATGACTTGGTATGAGAAGGATGGTTGAAAAAACAGTGCTAACAAATTTTTTTTTCAATTGAAATATTTTTCAAAATTGTGTAACAGAGTTACGATTCACTTTTCTGGCTCAAGATGGAAGAGTTGTTATAAAGAACAGGAAATGTGTGTTTAGCAGACCGAGAGGGTTTAAAGGGAAAACTGGAGGCACACAGCAGAGCTAGGGTGAGTCAGCCCAGAAAAATGCTTTAAGAGAGTACTGTAGAAGGCAGTATGTTCTTTCTCCTTCTTCTTCTTTTTTAAATCTTCACCCTAGGATATGTTTATTGAGAGAGAGAGAGATATGAGAAAGAAACATTTGTTGCCTTCCGTATGTGCCTTGACCATGGATCCAACCTGCGAGCTAGGTATGTGCCCTAATCAAGAATCAAATCTGCACCTTTTTGATGTAGGGGGGTGATGCTCCAACCAACTGAGCCACCTGGCCAGGAGCAGAAGACAGTATGTTTGACAAAGATAAAGTGATAACAGAAGTTTTATATCCAATACTTATGGCTTTAGGAGTAAATATACTAAGGGGCAAAGTATAGGCAATAAAATAAAATAAAACTGAAATATTAGCACAAAGAAGCATAATATAAATTTTAACGCAGAGAATTGAGCAATACATCAAAATTACACCAAGACGCAGTGGGACACGGCTCATGTGCGGAGATGGTGACAGAGGAACACACTGACCCAGAGAAGTACAACCAACAAAGTGGGCATCACTAGCTCAGCCTGTTTAGAACAAGCACACACAAATGTTAATACAATTCTAGAGGAAAAATGAATCCTAGAAGATGTGAGCACAATGGAGAGTATTTGAGTTAAGTAAGAAATAACTGCAGTTGCTGTGGGAGAAGATTACAGATGCCTGATGAGAGATAAGGACGATGATTTCCAAAAGCAGATTATCAAACGAGGAAGCAGAATGCTAATCAGGTGATGAGGGAAACTCAGGAATGGAATATCTATCGGGAGCGTTACTCAGCTAAAAAGCAGAATGTCTGATAAATTCCTGCCTCACAGGCAATTTCAACTTTCAGAAGGAAAAAGAAGCAATGTGTACAGATATACACTCTGATTTTCTTAGATACCTCCTAAATCTCCTTTGAACAAGGTAAAGAAATCAGAACATAAAAACCATGTAATCCCAGAGTTGAAGGGTCACACATGTCATCCGGGCCAACATATGACCCCCATCTATGCTGACCCTGCCATGGGGTGTTAGGCCATCCCTGGGCACTTCGGGTGACGACTGTCATGAGAATAGTCATGCCGTATTTGGTCAGTATAGATCAAGTTGCCTTTATAGTGAAAGTCCAATCAGTTCCGTTACTGGTCTTAATTCTAATTCCTCTGAGTACATAGATTAAAAGTAACTCTTTTTCCTCAAGTCAGCCCTTCAGATACTTGAGGACAGTTTCAGGCTCCCTCAAGTTTTCTTTTTCCCGGTCTTAAGCCACAGTTTGTTCAGTCACCGTTGACAGGACCTGTTTTTTGTGTTTTTACCCATGCTTGTTTCCTCTGGACAAAATGAGGGAGGGATATTGATGAGATGTAGGCAAGAACTTAAAGAAGAAGCTGTAATATTACATTGCAGTCATTATTGTGAAGGGAAGGATAGGTGTGTTCAGTCATATGCCCTGAGTTTTAGGTCAGAATTTAAAAAGCTAATGAATAGATAAGCATAATCTCACAACTAGAGATTCTAAAATGGGATATTTCTCAAAGCAACTGGGACACTCTAAAAGACGAAGTACTGCTATAATAATCTACATGAAGAAGTAAAGAAGAGAAAGACAGCAAAATAATAATAGCTGAGCCAGAAGGAAGCTTATTAATGCAGATATTAAAAAACATATAAAATTAAGGAGATGTAGTAAGTGAGAAGAGTTTAAAAATGGCATGGCATTAAAATAAAAGTGTCTGAAAGGTCGGAGTCTGGGATAATCTTAGACTTACAAAAACTCCTAGAGATAAAGAAATAAGTATATCCACACAAACACACACCCATCCACCAATATCTGGTGTAGAAGAGTAAATCAGCAAGGGTCAGGGGCAATTACTTAGGAAGATTTACAATGCCAATTATAAAATCAAAAAGAGAGTACCAAAAAAAGTAAAAATAAAGAAAAACTTAAAGGGTTAAGAGCATCAGTAAAAAGGAACGGGAATAAAGGACTTGATATAGTGTGTGTGTGTGTGTGTGTGTGTGTTTGTACATGCACACACATTCATATTAGATACATATGTACATCTCTAATTGCATATATTTGAATATAAAAGAATATAAGAATACAAGTAAACCAATTTAGATATGTTCACATTCACTGTTCAGGTAAACCATAATTTCAAGATCTAGTACCATGGTTGGTAATATCAGGAAATTTTATTAAAAATGATTAGTGAACATCTATAAAAGAAGCCAGTGATCACTGGGAACCAGTAAATATATGCTACAAGTCTTTGTGAATAAACACATTTTCCTTTTTCCACAGTTCTTTTAGATTTGTAGACAAATACTTCCTCTAATATTGTTTTCAACTGCATGTATTATGGACTTGAAATTTAGGAAGAGTAGGTAGACAAAATATGGTTAAATGGAATAATACTACCACACAACTGAATTTAGTGTTAATGGATAAAAAAATGTCATCTTGGAAAGGTCTCTCTCCTATTGGTTTGCTCTGGAATTACCCTGAATCATTCAGTGTTTTTATCAACGCCTCCTTAACAATATTCCAATATGCACATAAAATATATTTCATAGGGAGAACTCACATAAGATTAAAGCATCAGGATTCAAACTTATATCAATAAATCAGAACAAGGTTCAAAAAACACTAAGCTTGACCTCAAGAGAAAATCAGTGAGTCCTAAACTGAGGCTCGCAACTCACTTCCTGACGTGGAAAGTGGGGAAACTGGCTTTACCGCAGTTGTAACAGATCTGGAGCTCTTAGCCGACCACCAATGTGACCAGAGTCAACAATAAAGTGGCTGCTAAATCACTGGAGTTTTAACCCACGTTAAGAAGCATGATTTTCAATTCAAGAGATTCAGTCCTTCCCCCAGTCTCTGCCCTGCTGGGACCACATCATCACACCAGTCATTTCAGAGTACACTGAGAAATCTGTGAGTATGCCATATAACCATCACAAAGGGATTTAATGAGAACTTGTGAAAGAGAGTTCTTAGCAAAAACTGTTGGTTCAAAACTGGGATCAAAAGTGAAAAGGGGAAGGATTTACAGGAACTAGTATAAAGGACACATGGACAACAACTAAGGGGGGTGGAAATGGGAGGGAGGTGGGGAGCACTGGGGGGGTGGGCTGGGATGGGAGTAAAAAACAGAAAACTCTACTTGAACAATAATTAAATAAATTTTTAAAAAGTGAAAATATGAAGATAGTTCTAAAAATAAGAATGTAATAGATTGGCTGTCTTGGAAGGAAGCAAGCTTGAGATCCTTGGAAATATCTGGACACTGGACAGGTGACTTCTGTCAGGACTGTTTTGAAGGGGATTCTTGCATTGCAAGGAGGTGCTAGGTAACTTGAGAAGTTCCCTGCAAGTCTAAGATTCAACGCCTTTCTTTTTAAGCTACAGCCTCAACACTAGGCTATATATTAAATACTGGACTGCAAGGATAGGTTTAACAAAGAATGTTGCAGAAAAATTTCCATGAATGTCATGTGAGGAAAGGCAATATATTTAACAAGACTAATTTGTATTTGAACTTTGGTTGAACATTAGGAAATTTACAGAAAATATCCACAAAACTATATACATATATATTTATTTTATTTTATTGTTCAAGTACAGTTTTCTGTCTTTTACATATATATTTTAATTCTCTCTAAAGGGGTTAGCAATGCCTGGAGTGAAACACATAGAAATTAAATAAAAAAACAACTATCCAATATTATTTTATAATCTTTGGGTGAACAGGACAGTTATAGACTCACAGAGCTGAGATGCATATGTTCTGGTCCAATGGCAGAACTTGACTGATGAGAAACCTAAGGACTGTGGGGATTATATGACTTGGAAAACACCCTTAATTTTTTAAAAAGTGCTTGTAAGAAAAACAACTATGTGTGTCTTTTGGATAGAATATCTATATTTCATATCCCTTGGGGGACATGTTTTTCAAACCATTATGAGAAAAAAATTGGCACTGTAATGAATACATGAAGCTAATTATTAAGTTATTAAAGAACTGGTATAAAGTAAATCATTTAGCATTACCCTGAATCGTATTTGGCCAATACCTTCTCTGGCATGAAATCCTGTCTAAAGCAATTTGCGCTCTCTGGAAGGGGTACAGTGAATTGCACACTAGAATTCACCGCACTCATTTCCCACCGTGTCCTGGGGACCAGGGTCAGCTGCCCCAGAGGAGCCTCTCCATCTCAGCATCCTCTGCATATCATGGTCCAGTGACAAGAGCCCTAAATCAGAATTGGATCTCTTAGTAGTCTCATGTGTAACACCAGGTGCTGGGGGACTTTGAAGGCTCCATGTAGCTTTAATATTCGGTGACTCTCCATCCCATTATGGTCTTAACTGTCTTCTTTAGATCACAGCTTGGCATGACCAAGCCTGGCTGAGGGTGTAGAGCACAGACCTGGCTGTCTGATGCCTTTGGCCCCTCCAACAATGGCTGGCAGCATAGCTGGAGGAAGGAGTTCAACTGTGAAGAGACCTTGCAGCACAGGAATTCTTAATTACAACCCCAAACTAAGCATTCCATTTTTATCTTCTTTCTCAACTATTGACCAAATTTAGGGCATTTTTCACTTGGGTTGGTTTCTGACCTCTTTTAAACAACTAGCAAATTTAACTTCCACTAAAACCGCTTAGCTCCTGCCTTCTAACTGCTGACCTTGGGAATACTACAGATTTTTAATTTTTTTAAATGGTTTAATTTTATTATTTGAAGGAATGTTAAATTTTTTTCATTAATTTTCCTCACTTTTCCTCCTTAAGATTCACTGACTGGACATGAGTGTGGCCACGATTCTAAGTGGGAAAGGAACTCTGAGGACCCTGCTTCCCTTTCACGTCCCACATATCTCAGCCTGACAGAGTAGGACTCATGCCTTTCCCTTGTGCCTTTACTGCAAAATCATTTTAAGGCATTAACCACTCATGAAACTGTTTATCTAGACAAACTGCACAGTTTACTCCTGGGAGGTGCACGTAACATCTCAATACGCACAAGTGAACGTTCCTTTCTCTCTGAAGCATATGCAGGCGTAGCCTCGGTCCCCTCTGCAGCAGTTTTCTCACCTACCACACAGAACAAATGCTACACGCAAACGCCCAATGTACTTCACAAAGTCTACAGAAAATATGGATTAGAAAAACCTGATTTTTATAAAGGGCTTTGATTTCTTTGAAGAAAAGGTACTGTTTTCCTAAGATGATATTATGTATTGCTTTCTTCGTTTGGGTAAATTTGAAAATTGAACAATTGCAAAATGTGAATTACTGCCTGTCTCGCACTTTTCCAAACTTAGCAACACAGATTTACACAGTATCAAAGAAAGTCATCAGGGATTTTCATCAGGGAGGCAGGTTACTGACATTCCGCAGTAGGTTAAGATACACTGCTGGTTGGAAGTACTAACACAGGCAAAAAGAGAAGCATTTACTTTATGTGTGACCACACCGTTCATTTTGCCTTTGCCATCTATTAGCCAGTGTGGAAACTTTTCACACATCACGGGAATTAATTTTTTTGTACTTTGTCTTCATGTTTCACCACTTGATGGTGAAAGATTATATCATGTCTTTACTCTTATGAGTTAGAGACAAGGTAGCTTCAGGATTCTGAGTAGGGATTCCAGAGGCCTGTGCCCAGGTGGGTGAAGTCATTGCTGACACAATATCCCAGCTGCGTCATTAATAACACATGCATCCAGACTGGCAAACGTCCAGCCATCATTCAGAAGACATCTTTCCCTTTTTGAGCAACTGTGTTACAAGCTTCCGGCATTCCTCTTGTCCACGGCAGGGTCTTGCTATTCAGTCTCTGCTGCAACATATAACTGTTTAAATACTGGGAAGTCTTGCTGTAATGCATCCTTTTCTCCTCTGCTCCCCTACTCTACCAAGAAAGGCATGTCTCGGCAGTAGTTCCTCTTCTCGTTACATTTCCCTGCCAGTTTTAGAGTCTTCTTTCTCTTAAATGAACGAAAACTGCTTATGTGAACAGCTTTATTTTACTAAACAATAAAAACATGGTGAGAGCACAATCCATCTCAGTGTAACGCACGTCACCTCTGTTATGCTCAGGAACCATCAGGAGTTCCATGTGAAATCACATTATCATTTATGTTTTTTATGCTCCGTAACCATCAAGAAATTTCACATGAAATCACATTATCAGTTATGTTTTTTTAAAATATCAAGACAATTTCTATCTTCATTTGACTGACATACATATATTAATTCCCAAATGTGCTCTCATACATTTTCAGCACTTCAGTGCCTTCTAGCTTAATTTTCCCCCTTTACATCTTCATTATGAAATTCCTGGCACACTTTAACAACAACTATAAAATAATGACAATGCTGGAGATAGATTGGAAAATAAACGGAAAGAACTAGGCTACACTGAAATGCATGAAGATTTTGGCCAAGGTCTGGAAAATTCTGGTCCCTGAACCAGGCCCTTCCTGCCGTATCTGCAGCTGGGCCACGGAAGCCTCTAGCGGTGGCCCTTCTTCCAGCAAGTCCATGTGAATGGATTGGGGCAGAATGTCCAATTTGGCTTTATCTGTATAGCTGTGAGTATATAAAATAATGGGATCAGTAAATAGTCAGAGTCAAAGTCAAATGAGTCTTAAGTGCCCATTCTTTAACCTAGTTTAATCCCCAAATAGTTGTCCTTTCAAATGGAAGAACTATATATTTCACACAGTAAGGGGCTCTCCCTCACTTTATCAATCTTGCGGGAAGACTGAAGGGCATTACATTTGGGGCAGGTGGATTCCTTGAATACTACAGAATCCAGATGGTACAACACTATTAAGTGAATTAAAGCTTAGGGACCAAGGGTTTCAATTATAAGTTGCATCCTTCGTATCCTGGCTCCCTCTATGGCCACAAATACATCAGGCAACTTCTCGGCACTGTCTTTTCTCCCCTAAGCAGGGAAACTTGGGAAAACTTGTCCTATTCAACTTTAGAAAGATCTGCATTAGAAATCCCTGTGCCTGTAAATTTTTAAAACCAATTCTCTGATTAGATTACTGGTAAGATCAACTAATTAGAAGAAACACAAAGCAAACCAGAAACGGATCCCATTTTCTGGTATAGCTTTGAATTGTACAAATAAACAAAATCAACAACAATCAATGTTCTAACTTCTAGGCCTCCTTTTGGCCTTGAAGGACTGCAACCCAAAGGCTCATAAGCTGTGATCACTTGTAGGAGTTGTTACTAGGTGAATGCTTTTCTTCTCATTGGGTGACCCTAAACAGGTCTTTTAGAAGCCCCCCTAGGAAGCAGACACTGTAGAGGCATCATGGGCCATAGGCCACCTCAGAATGAAAGTACCAGAGTATAAAATGAGGGCACAGCCACTAGAATTTCAATTAGAAAGAGTTGTTTTTCCTAATTAAAAGAGTTGATGTTCTTGGTTTCTCAGATTTCCAACTAGTTGTAAGTTAGTCGAACAGTTCCCATATATGCAGCAGAATTTTGCCTTGCGAGCCTCAAGGGTATCTGAACCAAATGTACATATTTATTTAGGAAAACTCATTGTTTACACTGATGAAATAGGCTGTAAATTGGACGAAAGTATGCAGCGATGCCTCGGTATCCGGGAGAAGTTTAAATACACGCATTGACCTTTTAGGAACATGGGTATGGAATGGCAGGCAGCACTCGAAACTCCTGCTTATAAAACCAGCAGTTTCTTCTCCAGGATCTTAAACACAATGAAAGATGAAGTCAGTAGATTTGGGTAGAATTTTCAAGGAGGGACTTTTCATGGATTCAGTGAACATTTGTGTGATCTGAAACGCTGATGTGCATGTCTTGACGGTCACTGAAATGAGCAGGTCCTATGTCCGAGATAATGCAGTATTAACTACGAAAGGTAGGGAGCTGTACTGAAACATACCACATTTACCCCTTGGTCCCTTTAACTAGGTATTATGGGTTTAAAAAAAATCCACGTACCCCTTGAAGCTCTTATTAAAGCTTATTTGTAAGCTTAGTTTGACCTCTTTGCAGGGTAATGGTGACTTGCCTCTCCTGGTCAGCCCAGGACTTGTTAGCATTACGGTTCACTAGTGTATGAGAAGGGGCTCATCTCTCTAAATCACTGTTCTCCATGCTTTCTTTCTGTCCGTTCTTGTTCCCTGGCTTAGAAGACTCAACAGGAAGGCCAGGAATTCTGACATTTGTGTAACTACAAATAAATGATCCAAGGGATATTTGGTTCTGATCCATGTGCCTGCCTCCTCTTCTGGGGCTGGCTGGAGCTGTTGGGGCATCACTGCAGTGGGGCACCAGCAGCTTCTCTCAGAAAAAGTGGCCCCTTTGAGGCCACTGTGCAATAGCTGTGGGGCCAGGAACACTGTTCTGTGTGGACAGAAGAAGCAGATCAGGGCTTGCTCTAGACAAGTTGTTAAAGGAGATACATCATGATACTAAAGCTGGTCCTGGGACCAGTTTAACTATCAAACTGTACACATGGGTGATTCCAACATTGTGTGCACTGACCGGGACGGGACAAATCGAGGCAGTAGGTTATAGCATACTGGTTAATAAAAACACTCTCACTCTCTTAAAACCATGTTCATTTACCTACCTCCATCCTTGGATAAAGAAATCCAATCTATGTTCTCCCAGGACCTAAGGCATCGCCTAGAAGTTGGAAGTATATGGACACTACATTAACCAATACCTGATAACCATTTAACTACTAAGGGTGTTGAAATAATTCAAGCATTCTATGAGATATGAATCCAGAGTTCTATAATAATATTTAATATATTTAGTCAGGAAATTATTAAAATGTGTGAAAAAATTAATGTATCTTCTTAAAGAGAAGTACCTAAGACAGGGCTTCATAAAATTCTAATTTCTTAATGCAGGCTTTTGTTGTTTTTTTATGGATAGACTGACCCCAGAACATGTTGGAAAAAGAAAAGTAAGATGATAATATTATTTTATGTTTACAGGATATTTTATGAAAATTTTAAAAGCTTATAAGTATGCCCCCAAACAATCTAATGCTAGCCAAACTCATCAAATCTAAGGCTTTTTATCAGATCTTATTTGGCTATATTTTACCCTTTGATCTAGAATCCGGAGTTTGCCAACTGATCTACAGATAACAGCTAATGTGCTACGACTGCTGGATTTCACAGTGGACAAGTATTTTATACATCCCGTAAGTATAAGAATTTGTAAACATTAAGTGCCCGTCTAAGTTCCTAATACTTAACCTTCTATGAAACCTCCCAAGCTGACACTGCCCAGCGACACCCTGGCCCATGCTGTCTGGAACTTGCTAATTGTGGTAACTTATACTTCCTCCAAATGGACTGTAAGCACCTCAAAAGACAAAAACAATGAGTCTTATTCTTCACTACATTCCTCAGAGCATCCAGCAGAACACTGGAATACATTATTGGATATTCAATAAATGTTTTTGAATAAATTAAAAATTAATGTGTTTCTGTTCATATTGGACTCATAGGTTTTTCAGAAGCCTGAGACATTCGATCACTGAATTAAACATTTTAGTCTGTAGGTGAGTCTATTGCTCCCAATATATTTATTATTGGGGGGGGGCTTGAAAGCATTTCAACTGTTGCTATGTGTATAGGTTTAAAAAAAAATGACCCAATGACTTGAGTTGATGGCTCTGTATTGACACAGTTTTCCTCCTAGCGAGAGTCTGGCTTGGTTCATGATCTACCAAAGAATATTTTGAAGTCAGCTGCTAGGAGAATGAAGGATCCACTTCTTTATTCTTTTATTCATTCAAACAAAATTAATTCAACTCAGACTATATTCTGGGTGCTTGTTTACATTTCTGTGAAAAAAATGCACTCACCTAGATAAACTAATGCAAAGCTATATGTAGCATTTTCTTAAATCATGTTAAAAAGAAGAATCAGCTTGGTGGGATGTGAATTCAGTGGTGAATAATCTCACAGAGATGGAATAAGTATGTGTGTGGGTGGAGGTGACCTAACAATACTACCTTTGGTTATGTAATCCCTTATTTCTGTTTCATGTCTGAACCTGGAAATTTGATTGCTGTGTTTTAGTAAACTGCCCCAAAATAACCACTTATTTTTGTTCTGAACATTACTTTTTAAAAGATAGGCCGACATCAGATAAAACCTACACGGCTCTTGTTGGTTAGGCTGCTTCAGAGAAAAAACTGGTGTCAGGCTTTTGACTTAGAATTGGATATACCTCTATTGTCTGCAAGTTAAGATACTGACGGCAACTACAACTATTCAATATTTCTGTTTTACAGTACTCAATGCGCTACATATAAAGGAAGTTCATAAGCTCTATGTCAGCTGCAACTTGCAAAGAACAGTAACATAAACATGCCCTACAAGTAAAGCAGTTGGCCTCCAAACGTACAGAGAACCCTGTACAGCAGCATGTCTCGCAGTTACCTGGATGCTGTGCTAGGCACTCTACATATATCTTACCATTAAGTCTTACCACAGTATTTTCACATTCACTGTTTCCTGTCTGAAGACAAGGTTAAATAACTCAGGGTCACAGAAGCAGGATTTGAACAGGTTGGTCTCTCTAACCTCAAAGATTGTGTTGGTTTTGTGATGGTACATGGTCTCTAAATACAGTCCAATCTAAGATGAATGCAATGAAACTGTAAACTTAAGTAATTTCAAATCATTTTCTTGAATAATAAGAGCTTTTAGAATATAATTACTAATTAAATGAATATACTGAGATAGTACTCAGAAAACACCTCATTCCCATAACTTCATGGTCTGTTCTTTTTTTTGTCTCATTTTATTATAGCAATATTCTGATACTAAAAGTTTTTAAAAATGTAGTTAATTTCTAACTATCAATCCCTGTAATTTGAAGGCATTAAACAACAACCAAAAAATCCATTTAAAAATGCTTTGAATCCAAAAGCATGGTAAATACAACTATCCCTTACATTTACATATGCAATACAGACAAGTAAAATCAAAGACATGGAGTACCTATGTGATAAAGTTATTGCTTTAAAAATGTATGTGATAATTGCATGTCAGCTGAATAATTCATTACTGAAATTATTGGTAATGAATGTTAATTTTGTACGATTATCTCATGTGTGGGAATATGCTGATGCACAGTGATTTACAGTAAACTTTAAGGATGAACATTTTATTTTTAGACAATTGCGTGTTCATTAAATATGAAAAAATGATGACAAAACAGGCTTCAGTGATGCATTCAATTTGCAACGACAGAATTTCAATCACAAATGGCTTTTAGGTTATATTAGCTGTGGCCTATAAATCATATATAAATATGTGCGCACTTGCGACACCATGCAGAGCTGCCCAGCAGAGGGCTCCTTTGAAACAGAACATGAAAAATGAGTCTGCTGTTCACACTGGAGTCAAATCAACACAGTACTTTTAATAACCTGTATTAAGGCTCAGTACAGGCTTATGCCAAACCAGCCAATAGTTCACAATCTATATTCCCAGAGATTGTAATTTCATATGTTTATAAGTGAGTGTGACATTTTTGTGATACCTGTCCTATGGAAATATAAGATGACTAAGGTCATGTATTTCTTAGTAAAATGCAAGCAAAACCAACTACTGAGTGCCCAAGAGCTATATAAATAGTTGTACATTTACTTACATACAGCAACACAAATCAAATGTGCAGAAATATTTTGAAGGTGCACCAATTTCTTCCCTCAAAAGAATACAGAATACATAGCTTTAAAAAAAAAAAAGACTGTACAAACTTTCCCCTTCATTAGAAACTAGTTTTCCTAGAAACACTGTCCCTTTCCCCACAATTGAGGGAGGGGGCAAGGAGAGGAGTTGGAAGTTTTGACATTTTTCCTTCATAAATTAAGAAGTAGTTTTCTCTTCATATAGTGATTCTTATTTCCCCTAATTTAAAAAGAAATAACTATATTCTCAAAAATAATATATGATACATTATATACAGTTTCATGTTTTTTTATGTTCAAATGTGATGATTTATTTTATTTTACTCATGTTAAGTATGATTAAGTGATATAATAAATGCATGATGATCAGACTGATCAATATTTTTCACATGAACTTAGGAGTGGCATCATTTTTAAAAGGGAAAAGGCTAGTAGCAACTCCAAATAATATACTTTTTAAAAATTGGAATAACCATTAGGCCCAGAGCAGACTCAAAGAGAATATCACGTCCATAATCTAGGAGGTACAGACAGCTTCTAAGGTATCATAAAGATTCACCAAAATTGACTGTTCGTTCAGCTCAACCTTAACGTTTGCATTTAATTTTAATAAATGGATATATCACTGACACTTATTGAAAAAAGGTGAACTTTAGATCCCCAAAGAAGATACTGACATTTATAAAACAAAGGCAAGCAATAAATCTTTAAAATAACAATCTAAAACCCTCCCTAATCACAGCAGTGGAATTGGCTCTGTCTCGTAGCCCCACATTCAGGACCAGGGCACCACCCTGCTCGCTGGTTGGAGGCAATTCCAATATTTAAACCCACGAACTAAAACAAAAAATATTTAATGACCCTTAACAAACAAGAGCTAATATGTAAAATTTAATGCTTTTTATAAGAAACTACCTATGTAGATACAAGTGGTTTTTTGTTTGTTTTTGTCATATGAGAACCAGGCCCTGCTGGCGGTATTCAGGGGCTCCAGAGACCATGTGTAACTAGTGGTATGTTGCTGTAAAAAGCTGGAGAAGCCAGATGTGGTAGACCATCTATGGTAAAGTTGATGTATTTATTATCTCAAACATGGGACAGTAATCAAGCAACATGGTACCATCTCAGAAAACAGAACCACTCTAATGGAACCTGGGAAAACAATCATATTCTAAATTTGCATTTCACATGTGCATTTTTAATGCTGTGATTTTCCCTCTTTTTGATCTTTCCTTTGTATTTGTAAAAGGAGCTTTCATCTTGGGGTGTGTGTGCGGGAAGGTGCTTTGGAGCCTGCGTCCTTCCACGTTTCCAATGCCAACAGCCAGCCAGACTTTCTCAATGACACGGACAGGCTGCACCCAGACGGTTACACCTGACTGCTTAACCCCTCAGCTTGCCCGGGCAGTCCAGGAGCCCCTGCTGTGATGTTTTGTTTGCACACATGCACGGATAAAGGCCACCACTCTTCTCATTAAACAAGAAGGCGTGTGGGAAAATTATAATTTAATTTGCAGGGAGAAGATGGATGTGGAAATCAAATGTAAGTCTACAACCTTCCCTGAGCACTCACCTTAGTGTCTGAGAAAATCTGATGCCAACTCTGCTGCCTGGCTCGTGTTGCTGGAATAACATCAGAGTGTCAGCAAATCACTGCTTTTAATCCGCTGGGCTAGGATGGGTTGTCTTGTCACAGTGCAGACCCCTCAAGACCAGCCCTGGCTGCTGCAGCTCATTTGGTTGGGCTTCATCCCACAAATTGAAAGCTCGTGGGTTTGATTCCCGGTCATGGCACGTACCTGGGTTTGGTCCCCAGTAGGGGTGCATGCAAAAGGCAGCCAATAGATGTTTCTCTCTCTCATCAATGTTTCTCTCCCTCTCTTCCCTTTTTCTAAATCCTCTGTCCCTTCCACTCTGTAAAAGCAATGAAAAAATAATAATGTCCTCTAGTGAGTATATGAAAGAAAAAAGAGTGGAAGTGTGAAGACTACTGTTAGCATCATGCCATAATATCTGCTCTGCTAGGGCCTCCAGTGCCCTAAGGGACCTGAACACATCCTAGAGGCGGGCTACAAGAATGACTGCCCCAAGACTGGGTAAGTCTTCTATGTGATCACCAGCCAATCATAGGCAAGTGCAAACTACCAGTTTACTCTCTACTCCTAAAAAGTATTTTCCTCATTTTTTTGCAAAGAAAAGAAAAAGCAGGGAGATAAGATAGGAGGGAAAAAGAGGTGAGAGCTGGTTCTGGTTTTTGTCCTACACCCCTGCATTGTTGCCCCTGAGCAGGCCTGCTGTCCTACAAGAGCAATGACAAACACCCCTCAGGGGAGAATCTCAGCTGAGCATCATTTCCTTGGAAAAATTATGTGTGGAGTTCTCAGGATACACACCCAAGATTATGCTGCAATTTTCTGAAACAACATCTCCAGAAATATAGGGGATGTAACACCACCCTATATCTAAATGACTAAGGCTCACATCTGGTCGGTTGACCATGAACCATTCATTACTCTGCAAAAAATCCTCAGCTTCATCTGCCCCCAGACTCTTGGTTCAACCCTGAAGGGCATCTGCAATGGGGAAGAAATTGTAACTCTTCAATTTTCTGCCTATAAACATCGGAGGAAGAAATAATTTATGAGAACAAGTTCCTTGAAGTAGGGGATAGCCAGGTGGCACAAATCATCATCATCACTAACAAACTTTCAAAAACGCATCTTTTTAGTTCCATTTATCCAAGTTCACTCTTTTGAATTCCTCACTGCTTATGCTCATATGCATAATGAGATCCGAGGACATCATAAATAAGGTACTGCTGGGAAAATTTTCAGAACTTATCCTCAAATTAGTATCCTTTTCAGATAAAGATTACATCACTGAGCCACGGTCAAAAGAAAATATCCTTTAAATGCTTTTTAATTAATGGTGAGAGCTCCGTACACACTCTGGTCCCTGCTTTAATCAAAAGCATCAGCTGGAAGTTAGATGACTAAGGACAGGGTGCATGGTTGCCGAACTAGATAAAACTAATTCACCCATAGAAAACTGGATCCATGGACGTGGTATCAACAAACAGAACACGTCCCCAACCAGCTGGACTAAACCTCATGAAGATCAAAGAGAGAGCATGTGGCTAAACAAGAACAACCACCCAAATTTGAAAGAAAGAAAGAAATTTCTTCAAATTTGAAGAAAGTTTGAAGTCAGAAAAACTGGGTTTTGTCTCTACCCCTAACCAGCTCTTATTTTACCTTGGTACCAAGAGTTAGTTGCTCGGTGCCTGCAAACACTTCTGTGTACTTTACGGGTACTGGTTCATGGGGCTCATAATTACCGAATGCAACAACCTCTAATACCTACCTATCTATTTTCTTCTTTTTTCTGTAAATACGGATCCCTTTTTTTTGCTCTCTTTTAAATAACATTCTTTTCTTTCCACTTAAGAAGCTTTAATGATTGAAACCTTTCAAAGGGGAATGTCTAGTGTACCACCCAAGCGCTATGACAACTGTCATCCATAGACATTCACGTGCAAATGCTAGTGGGCTACTACACCACAGCAAATAAGTATTGATGAGCAGAACGTCTTTGCAAAAACTTTTTAAAAATAGAGATAATGAAATAGAAATCTACTTCTCATCTAAACAGTATAGAAATAATCTCCCATTATTTGAGTCACATCACATACACACATTAATATCTAAGCTCAGAATAAATGATATTCTTAAGAATATTTGAGAATAACTTTCATATTCCTAATAAGTCCTTTTTTCCCCTCTCTAGCTCAGTCATCATAGTTTCCCCAATATTCATCAAAGAACATAATTTCCAAGCTCCTCTCTATCTTGGTTTCTGTCTCCACATAGTTTCTAGTTTTGCTGGTCTCCCTATCCAAACACAGAAAAATCAACCTATGAAGCTGGCTGCACTACCTTGTAGAGTTAGGATTTCCTGTGTGAGAACTGAGGGGCCTTAATAAGCAAAAACACTGAAGACGATGACATAGCCTGGAAAAGACTGAACATCTTGTAGGAGCCAATGACAATCACGGCATTTGGGGAATTTAGAGAAAGCCATTTCTTCATATTGAGAGCATGGTCTCTGTTTACAAATGGTTGAAAGTTCTCCATTAGCCCAAGGACTGGCCTACTGTTCATCAGGACTCTTGTAAATGCCTACCTAAAATGTAAATGTTTCCTTCTCATAAAAGATCATCTTCTAATCAACTAAACAAGTTTCTAGAGGAAGTGATATTTCATGTTTTAATCTATAATGAACAGTAATGTTCAACATTGGCATCCTTGTAATTTATACTACTGTATAAAAATTTAGTTCTAGTAAACATATTTATATACTTATTTAAATATTGCTATACACCTATAAACAAATTCATATGCACATTTTAGGAACTAATTATAGCTGATAATAACAGCTAATGTCTATTAAGTAGTTACTATGTGCCAGGTACTGTGCTAAGTACTTTACATGTAGTATTACATTCGATTCCAATAATCCTATGAGATAAATCACATTTCCTCTTCTTATCATCATCATCATCATCATCATCATCATTATCATCACCCTTGTTTTCCAATAGACACTATAATTTAGAAAAGTTAAAAAATGTGCCATGGTCATACAACTAACCAGTGGTAAGGCACAAGAATTGAACCCAAGTCTCTCTAATTTAAATATCCACGCACTCGGGCAAGTCGTGGCACTTCCTCTCCAGTGGCGGGTAACAAGGGCTACTTTTTCGTGCAGTAAATAGCCTCTCTGAAGGCTTGCGCTGGACTCTAAGTTATCACGTATTGCAGTTGAGCCCACAGATTCAGTGAAATTCCGCTCAGTGAAAATTCCGCTCAGTGAAAACTTAACTGTGACACGTAAACTCCCACTAAAATTCGGAATTCAGTGAAATTCTGCTCAGTGAAAACTTAACTGTGACACGTAAACTCCCACTAAAATAAAATACCCCGACTGCCACTGCAAGGGGTTCAAATACCAATGGATGTATAGTCATTCACTGTAATATGCAGGTGGGCACAGATCATATTGCTGAAAATTTAGTTTAACTAAAAATACATTATGAATAATCACAGTTGTTATAAAAGCAATGAGTACATGACTGTATTGTGCTGTTTTTTCACTCCTTGTAGTGGTCTCCACCACCAACATAACCACCAGGGAATGAGGCCCATTTTGTTAACAAACACCAGAATTTACAACAGAATGTTGATACCTAAAGAGTCTCTTATTTACTCAACAAATATTTATAGAGTACTTATATGTACCAGGCCCTGTTCTACCCACTGGGAATATAGCAGTGAGCAAATTGGCAAAATCCTTGTCCTTGTGGAATGTACATTCCAACAATTTTGTTGACTTTTAAAGTACTTGGCAAGTTGCGCAGGAACAGTCTGACTATGATCTCCTCACATGGCCAATGTCCACATGGTGGCAGCTGACTTTCCCCTAGTCACGCTCATGAGAAGAGCAATGCTCCTGCACTAGATGTTGTGGGAAGCACAAAAAAAGAAAAAAACAAAGTTGACAACAATGTTCCAAAAATATGGCACAGTACAGAAGCAACGCCTTCCTCATTGTAGAATCAACTTTATAATGTTTGTAGCAAGAAAGGTGTGTGCGTAATTATTTTCAATTCAGATTACCACACTGATTTGTACTGCAGGACAACCTAGGGAAGAACATGACCGGTGGCAGACAGAAACAGGCTCAAGGTTCGGTGTGGCCACAGCTGCGATGTGCAATGGCTACTCTGCATACAGACAAGAAAAAATACCATCTACCCAAACAGTGACTCTTCCTTAGCTCTTTGGAGATATTTTCATATAAAAAAGTTAAATATCTTAAGTTATTTGATAAATATTAAGTTATCAAATGCATTAGGGCATTACAACTATTTCTTTGCTAGGCTAAGGAAATGACAAATTCGGCTGTATAAAATCACCTTATTTGTGCAAGATCTGTGCAAGTCCTATAACACCGTGCCTGTAAGATAGTGTTATCCATCAATAAAGAAACATAGAACAGGTCAAAAAGCAGCCAATGTATGCCAAATTAAAGCTCTGGCTTATTTTCCTAAGTAATGTCCTACAAGTACTGAATGACACGGAAAATCTGCTATAACTCACTGTGAATGTGATGTCTTCAGACAATACTCAAGTTTCCCATAATACAGAGATAGGAGGACATAATACAAATGTGACTTGATTTTCATTAATGAACAATGTGAAAACAGTTTGGTGCATCATTTATAGTGGTTCTGACGGAATGTATGAGTAGAAAGACAGCATCATGACTTTGGGTCCATGGAACGACCCTCCCTTGGACCCCATTTTCACTTACCCTCCCCTTTACAGCTAGACCTGCTTGATTCTTCACTTCAACCTCTCTTAACAGTATCTTAAATATCCTTGCCCATGACCTTCTGTCACATCCTTCTGGCAAAACCACGACTCTAGAGGAATTAAACTACCTTTGAGTTCCTTCTATACCCTCTGTTGCGTATTATGCAACCAGGCAGATTATTCCACTCTGAACTCAAGGTTACCAACACCAAGCAGATTTACCATCCTACACACAGTCCAATAGATTCCAGTTAGTAGCTCTCCCCTTCACATGTATTTAAAACCTTCTCTGCTCTTTCATACCTTACCTCAATCACATTTCTTCCCCTCTCTCAGCAGATGACTTTACCTCTATTTCCAGGGACCAAGATAAGGACACCACTAATCTTCCTACCACCACCTCATCTGCTTCTGTGCCTGTACTTTTCTCAAGCTGTCTTCTTAACATAAAGGTGGAATCCTCTCAGAAAAGGCCATCTACCTGAGTTCATGAATCTCCTCCACTTTCATCTTCTTCTTCAATTATCTCCTTATCTTCATCCTCTCTCTTTACTGCTTCATTCCTGTTAATGTGGAAAGTCAAGGATGGCAGACACTTTTCTTTATCTTCCAGCAGCCATGCTCCATTCTTCCTAAGAAGGCAGTAAGCTCAGGGAGCATGAGTTCTCTCCTTAGCACCAGAAGATGACCTGATTAGTTTAACTCAATGGTTCTCAAACTTGAAAATGCATCAGATTTACTTAGGAGGATTGTTTGATTTCTAGGCCCCACCCCAGAGTGTTTTCATTTGCTATGACTGAAATGGGGTCCAAGAATTTGCATTTCTCTAAGTCTCCATGAGATGGTGATGCTACTGGTTCAGAGACCATCCTTTGAGAACCCCTGGTCTAAATCATGCTTTATAACCACATTCCTCTTTATGAATGACCCATTTAGAATGGGGAAATAATTCAGTTTTAGCCAAAAAGATACAAATACAAGTCAGATGGAATGGGATAAAGAAAACTCTTGGAAAGAATTGTGTTCCCTTATTGAAAGATGGAGAACAAGAATCGTGCTTCTTTTTTTTTTTTTTTTTGCTTTGAATGAGATAATATGAAATTGAAGAAGCTTGTTAGTGTCCACTAAGTGTTTAGAACAAGGACAAAAATCCAAGACAAAGTTTGAATGGAAACAGTGAGAATTTAGCTTGAGTATATTTTTCGAACCACCGCAACACCCCTGGGTCCATCAATCTTTTTTTATGATGTAAGATTAATAACAAAGTCACCATTAGTCAGGTATTTTGTTCATTGCAATCAAATACAACTAACTAATGCACCTCCTGGACATCTGAACATATCCCTTTTTTGCTCCATATCCTCCTCTAGGTAGAACACTATCTTGCTCTTCCCATCAAACACACACATTTTAAAGAAGCGTCCTTTATTTTCTTATCTCCTATTGGCCCTTCAGCTCATTCTCATATGTCTTGCATACTTTTCACTCCACCAAAAATGTTCTCACCAGGACCTCACCACAACCCTCTGATTATAATAGATGTTTTTCAGGCTTAATCCTACTTGATCTTGCACAGCATTTGAAACACTTTATTTTTTAATCCTCTTTTGAAATAGTATTTTTCTCTAGGCTTCCATGACACTGATATTCTCTCCTGTTTTTTTTTTTTCCTACATCTCGATTACTTTTCCCTACTTGATCCTTAAGCATTATTCAGAGGTCACATATTTTCTCTTTTTATTTTTAGTTCCTGAATCTCACCCATGCTCTGAGTTGTTTCAATTACATTTACAGCAGATGGTACCTGTATCTCTTAACCAATCCTCCCTGTGAGATCCAGGCCCTGAAGATCAAGCACTTTCTTTTCTATCTGATGCCTCAGATACCTCACACTCAATATAACCCTAAAGGAAGGAAGGAAGGAAGGAAGGAAGGAAGGAAGGAAGGAAGGAAGGAAGGAAGGAAGGAAGGAAGGAAGGAAGGAAGAGAGGGAGGGAGGGAGGGAGGGAGGGAGGGAGGGAGGGAGGGAGGGAGGGAGGGAAGAAGGAAGGAAAATATAGGTAAGTTGGTTTCTTTTCATGTCAGTCCTACATTGTAACATCTCTGATACTGTCAAGCTATTTTGACTTGCTTTTGACCTAAGTGAAATTCCTTTGCTCTAAACTTCTGTAGCATCCTTCTCTTAATGTCCATCACATCTGTAATTATTTGTTTAAAGTCGGTTTTTCTTCCTTGATTAAAAGGTACATGAAGATCTTTACTTGTTCCCACTAAATCTGTCAGTGCCTGGCATATAACAGTACTCAAAATGTTTTTTGAATTAAAGTACATTTTTCTTATTTTTCAATATTCCCTTTAAAATTCCATATATAATACCTATTATGCAAGGTGTAATGAATAAAGTGGGTATTAATATGTATAGTAACATCTCAAGCATGCTACTCTGACACTGGTCAAGGCAGGACCAGAATAAGAATGTGCATTTCCTGTTATAGATTCTGCTTTTGGTGACTTTCAGCAAGGCTTCCCCCCCACCAAAACTGTTGTGTTAGAAGACAATGTCAAATGCAACCAATTACATCTCACATCTCCCTGGAGTGAATGAATCTAGTGATAGTGCATAAATTAAGCAAAATTAAATTAAATAATTTGAATACCACAAAAAGGCAAAAAAGACTATGGTCAGCAGGGAGAATCAATTCAAAATGTCTTGACTATCAATAAACTCTTTATACCCTTCTCGGTCTCTGGTTACTTAGGTCTGAAATTATAATTCCTGACTACTGCAGGCAACCCAACTTGTGTTCCCAACTGCTAAGAGCAGAATTCTCACCTGCCTTCACCATCACAATGAATTCTGCTCTTCCTACACTGCAGAGGTGGAGAGGTCATGGGTACTCTCAGTCACCTTAGAACAACACTAAGTGTGCCTCTTCCAATGCTCCTTGCTGGATGTTCTCCACCCCCCGCCCCAGACTGTATGAACTACTGCACCAGCCAACTGATCTGACCACTATGGGCTTCCCTGTCAGAGGAAAGAAGACAAATTCATTAAACTTAATTTTAAAGGTCCCCTCTTTCACTTCTCTTAACCCACTTCAGATGACACCTCTCTGAGCTACAATGTGTTACTATGCAGTGATCTTAGTTGCTAAGTATTACCCAAACTAACACTTTTAAAGAGATATTAACTAATCTATAATTCCTTAGATAACAGTGGGGACATATGAGAAATCACCTTTTGATATAGTCATTCAACAAATTCGATACTCTTTAGCAGGTACTCTTGTAGGCGCTACAAATATATAGCAGTGAATAAAAGTGACCCTCCCCTCACAAAGCTTGTGTTTTTAATAGAAGACACAAATATACAAACATGCACACACATATGTATGTGTGTATACATATATATATTTCTAATACATCTGACATTTTCCATAGGTTTCTTAGAGTCTCAATACGGACATGGGGTATAGTTGGTAAGGAAGAGAGACCTCCTTTCTGTATTATGCCTGCCACTTTCTCTCATTTACTTTTCATCTTTCTATGTCTCTTCCGTCTTTTTTTATTACTTGTTGTCTTTCTCTGACTTCACTGGGAAATCTCAGGAGCAAACCTACCTTTCATTTAAAGGAGACACGAGACCACCACATTACATACCCCCTGCAACATGCATGTGAACTGGGCTCCACTTAGCTGGCAAACCTCATGTACACTATTTGATATTTCCCCATCAACTCTCAGATGAGGATCTCAAAATGTTATCATATAACACTTACTAAGAACTGACAATGTGTGAAATGTCATACAGAGCTGAGAATTAGTCTTGGCTGCTGCTCGGTGCATTCACTAAGGCAAACTTTAATTCACTAAGGATACCAAAAACTGCCTGAAAGGACTATTAGGACAACTATTAGGAAGTCCAATATGCTGTCTGAAGGTCCCAACAGTGCATTAGTGCCAAGAACAAAGGGCCAGCTATAAAACCTGCTCTGTTGTATGCTATCTATAGGGAAAAAAAATTAGCCTGGTTCAGGAAGTGATCCCATTTACTTCCTGTACATAATTTAATCGAATCATTTTCTTCCTAGTACCAAATAATGTCCTGGTTGTTTGAATATACCAATATTTTTTCCAGATATAAGGGGACCCTTGGTAAATCTCTTTGTCAACAATCTCATTATCTATAAAAAAGTAAGTCTAAGGAAACTTGCCTACCCGGCATTTAAGATTTTAAAGTACCTAGTGGATCACTCTGAATACCACCTACACTTTCATACAGAGAACAACGTACTATGCTTTGTCTTTCTACCAACAAAATGAAAAACATATCTGGTTCCACAGGACATCAGTGTCTACTAGACATAAGGAGGCTTGCAGTGGAAAGTGCTTCTGTGGTGGTACCTGTAGAACAGCCCCTTACCTTTCTGCTTCCTGACCCCCCCCCCCAAGATTCAGAAATCAAATTAATTATTTCACTATGTGGAATATTTCTGCTCAGGAACCACTGCAAGGAAGTTTTATGAATGAGGTTGCTGATAGTGAGGATCAATGCCACACCTCAATTAGGCTTGTCTCACAGATATGGAGAACCCCCTCCCCCCACACAAAAAAAGACGACAATAATGATGAAAGACTCTCACAGACAAGAGTTCTGCAAAATTCAAAGTGTACCTCAGTTACATACAGATAAGAACCCAGTGTCTCCTTGAGGTTTCAGTTTTGGTTAAAAGTAGCAAATGTAAAAGAGGAAAAAAAATGATTTGCCAATTTACTGCTTAGATCTCAATTTTAACAACAAAGTAATATAGCATGAAAACCTGGTTACTCAACAGCACTCGGCCATGCAGAAGATGGTTCAATGAGCTCCTCTCGTCTGACTTGTCATGATGACTGACACTTTCTAATATTGAGCTGGAAATAATATGGATATTTAATACCGTAGTGTTTACATCAAATAGAAGCAAAGCGCTATTGTTTATCAGCAATCTATTTCTGATGGCATGAATCTATATAGACATAATTACTGTTGAATGATGAGCTCTGATTTTCACATTATGGCATAAACAAATCTGCAGAATATTCACAATGTTTCATCCTGTGTGATTTGAAAAACCTCATAAAGCCAAATTCTTAAGTATTTCCTATGCTTGCCACTTGAATTTTGACTAAAATTTACCTTTTAGATCTGTTATGCCACTCATGAATTTTTTACAGTATCCATCTGTGCTTTGCAATCTCTATTCTCCATGGTTCCACATTGTTTTGGCTAACTAACAGGCCCATATGTTGCCTTAATGTATTTCTGCACAATGTTTGTGCTTAAAAAAAAAAAACCACAGGGAAAAACCACAGGTCTAAATAAGCTATAAAGAACATCCACATACAGTTAGACTGTCTTTACTGAGTCTGGAGACATTATGATTCTGCTGCGACAAGCAGCATTTGTCTTCATTTTGTCTGACTGTCCTCATGTGTTATTATTAGTGGCTGTCAGGCTGAGGCAGAAAAAAATAGCATCACTTGGGTAAGAAGTTGAATGCATAAATGCAATACTACACATGGCGGCTGAGGGTGGGGAGTCTGTTTGAGACGCCTAAGTGCAAACACCAGGATGAGGAAATTTAAAAGTGAAAATCCTTACTTGGCAAATGTGAGGAGAAAAATCTATGACTTCCTTGTCTAAGAAGCAAAGTGAAGGCTAATTATTGACACAAATTTAGCAGCCTTGGAATATCTTTGAAGACCATCTTTTCAACATGTCAGCTTAGCTTTAATTGTAAGAAAACAAATATGTTGGAACAGTTGCCTCCGGGCCGGTGTTTCAGATAATGTTGACAAATACCTTGCATTTTAAAGTTGAGCTTTTAGTGTACAAAAAAAGTAACTGGAAAGTGTATCTTCCATGCAAATCACTTGCAAACGGCAGTCAATCCCTCCGCTCCAAACAGGTGCTACCTGGGGAGCAGAGGCCCTGGGAGAGTTTCTCTCTCGCTTGGTGTCTCAGTTTCAGGAGGCAGTTCACCACCACCTCCTTCTTTTTAAAAAAATCATTAATGTAAGACAAAATAAGACAAACCAGATTATCATAAGACCCGGAAATTATTACACTCAGCTCCTTATCAGGTAGGAACACTTTAATTATGCAGGAAGTGGAAGATTTCTCTCTAAAACTACATTTATCTTTATCTTCTTATATTCCTATCTGAAAAGATTATCGCCTTTCTCCTCTACTGTCCTTTGCGGTTATTAAACAAAAATTTTTCATCAAAAGCCTTAAAAAATGCTTTTAAAAAAACCAGTGCAACTACAAGTAAGTAAAGATTTACCTTTTCATCAGCATCTCGGAAAGTTTCTTTCAAGAAGTCTGCCTTCTATGGCTTTCTTTGCCCATCACCCATAAAAGTCACAGCTTCTATGGTTTTGAAATACTCAAACATGCCTTTTATAAACATACATAATTTTCATATGTACAACAAAAAATGGGTTGATCTTACACTAATACATTGAGACAACTTTTTTATTTTTAAATTATTATTCTTACCTTGGTCCTTTTCCTAATGCTATCCCTAACTGCTTATTTTCCTTAATCATATTATTCTTAGTCTCCCTTTGGGCCCAGCCTAGGTGTTTTTCCTTGATAAACCAGTCACATTGATTTCTTCTTTTTTGAAGCTTTTACTTTCCAACTGTCCTGATCAGATATTAGTTGCTTCGCATTTTCCTACAATGCACAATGCAGTGCCTCACGATATCAATTTAAGCAGGTGCTTAGTATAAAACTATATTACTAGTTGTTTTGTATGCTTGCGATTTGTCCTTCCAACTAGACTATAAGTACTTTGTGGGTGGAGAGCTTTTATCTTATTCTTTATAATTCTTAGCTCATAGTAGGTGGTGGTAAAATAAATAATCACATATGAACAAAGGAGAGTTTATGCAAAAGTAACTGATTTGCATACAGTAGGACAAGCCTCTGGTAATGTATTAAGAAAAAGAAGCAGGAGCAGGGCTGTCTAAAGTGATAAATGGAGCCCCGTGTGGAAGATCAATGATCACGGAAATATTCAAATGAAAGTGTTGCAATTCCAAAAGGATTTTCCCTAAGCATTTCTCTCCCATCTGCACCGCCCCAAAATACATGAAAATAAAACCCGAGGACATCCTAAACAACAACAAAAAAATCTTGCAACTATATTAACATATCCCCTTAAAAGACATCAACCGAGAAACGCAAATATTTTTATAGAAAAGTATGTAGAGTGGGGGAAGCAAAGAGTCCACGGAAGTATTTCTAAAAATATTTCACTCCTTTAAAAATAAAGGGTTTATTTTTCAGTGCCTCGGAAAATATCTCTGCAGAAGCTCTGTGGATTAGTTGTTAGCGCATGGCCCACTGTGTCATCTATTATCACCCCTTGTGGCACACTCTGGATTCTTTTCTAAACTAGGAGACGCTGTTGAGCCTTTGGTCCTTCTCCCTCGTTTGCTTGTAAACTACTCACTGCTTATCAGCCCTCTCCCTGGGACATTCAGGACAGAGGGGGACACACATCCATTACTTACAGGTTATGTGGGGCTCTAGCAACAAGATTAGGCGGGGCATTAAGTGCAAAAATGTTCGTGGAGAACATAAGCTGTAAAGTTTTAGGTAAATATCTGCATCCTCGGTTCCTCTTGAACTAATTTTTGTGTGCAATTAGCCACAGATTTCTGAAAACACATCTCGATTGCTTTGGTTGATTAATCTTTTGGTAATTAATAATCTAAGTCTTTATAAACTGTCAGCATTTTGAAAGCATGCATGCATGCATTCAGGTGTCTGTGTTTGTGTGTAATTCCAGGGGAACTGAAACCATCGATAAGGAGGGAATTCACCGTGGAAGACACGTACATAGTAATTCTCTGTCAAAAAAAGTTAAAAATAGTTCTTTTAGCAAAAACAACTTATGTTACCATATACAACAGTAAGTTATTTATTACTGCTTATTTCTTTCTCTGTTCCTCTTGACTTCAGTTAAATCTCATTTTTACCCCTAAAAGGGACTCATACTAATGAGATTGTTTTATAACAAGTTGAACACAACTTGTAAAAGTTGTGTTCAAAAGTGCAGATACTTTAGAGGATAACAGTGTCAGTGACCTGATGGGGCTTCCCAGGGTAGAAGTAAGGTCTAAGGTGTAAACACAGTTCACAACAAAAGACTTGGTATGCTTTTCTCTCTGAATAATTGGGAAGATTCAATGTGTAACCAAACATGTCTTCCTTCAAATGTTTCAGTAGGATATTTTACTGCGGACCTGCTACCTCCTTTCCATGCCTGGCAATCCCAGAGTTGAACTGGCAAACTCACTGTGAAGTGCACCCTGGGTTGTGTGGTATCAACTAAGGGAACAGGTAAATGTCTGTGTAGAATGGGGCTGTTAGTACATTGCAGTTATATTTGAGAGGGCATGATTCAGCCCAGACTACGTCATTACCAGTAAGGTGACAATTCTTATCACAATAGAGGTTTTAATGGCTATCAATTCAAAACCATTATTTCATAAATAGTGATTTTTGAGGATTTTCCAGGAACATGCATTTAATGTTTCTAGCTATCAGTGGCAATGTTCCATAGTCTGAGATAAGCTAAAACAGATTGATGTTTAAAATTTTTTATTTATAAAACCTGTACCAATTAACCTAAATAGGGTTCTTAATTACATCATCTTGCATCCACTTGCCTGAAACTATGAAGTGCCAACTTTTAGCACCATTTTCCTAATAAAAATCATACAGAAATAAAAGTTATTCAGGAAATCAAAGCCAGAGTCTTATCTCATTGGCAGTTAAAATTTCTTATCTCTCCCAGAAATCTCATTGTTATAATTGGAAACCATATGAAAACATTCAGAGAGAAATGAATTAGAAGAGAAAAAAATATTAAAGCTCAGAAGAAATATGCAAGCAGGCATAAATACTAACATTCAGAACTAGAAAGTGTTAAGTTCTAGAAAGAAACTACTGAAATCACTTTTCAGTCTCTCATTTCTAAAAAATAAGAAACTTAATTCTTGTGATGGAGTCAGAACGGTAAGCATCAATCTCTACTAAAAATATATTGTCATTTGCTAGGTAGAAAGAACATTTTAATAATAGTTTTCCATTGGATTTTTGAAGAAGGCAAGCCATCAAAGCTAAATGTATTCAATAGGACTGGACAAATATATTTTAGAAACATGTCCCCCCATGTTTTAATTATTTCATAATTTAATTCTAAAAGTAATTTAGGCTTTCCTAGGTTATTTTTACTTAGTAGTTTTAAACACACACACAGACACAGACACACACACAATAAAACCAGAAACCTCTTACCAGAAACATGTTATGAAAGTAGTGTTATCAATGAGGATTTTAATAAAATCCTGGAGACAGATAAAATCTCAGTACATCTTCTGGTCTAGTGCCCCGACTCCACCAAGATAAATTAATTTTTTTCCTTTTAGATATCTCCAGGGAATAGAGTCCTTGTTGTTCTTCAATACCTCGTTCTCACCTTCAATCAATTTTATTATCACAGAATTTATCCCTTATTCAACCTAAATTGTGCATGTGGAAGCCTGCACCACCTTCTGTAGCTTCCTACCTATGAAGATGGAGTTGATTCATAAGCACTTATTGTATGCTTGATGTATGCAGAGATGGATTTAAAAATACAAAAGAGAACAGCAAGGTTTGCTGCAGCGGGGTCCCCACATAGCTGGCAACAGAGACATCCCGGGGGGAGTTTTACGGAATTTGAGAGCTGAAAAAACTTGGCTAGTGTATAATCCAAAGAGCAGTTAAATATAACACTTTCATCCATGTAAGCCTTATATTATAGGTAGCAACAATATGAGTGCTGGAGGAAACTAAATTCAAATATATTTAAAAGAGATAGAATCAATCAAGAAAAGGACATGGACAACAGTGTAGTGATTGCTGGGGGGCTGGGGGTGTACGGGGGCTAATGGTAACGGAAAAAATACAGTAAAGATTAAATTAAAAAAAACCTTATAGTAAAAGTAAGTTTGGAGCATGATCTTGTAGGATATAAAGGATAATAGTGTCAGGAAGGAGAGAAACAAACGGCCCAAAGAGGAAATGGGTTGAATCAAACACAAAGAACTGACAGACTGAGAAATTTTTCACGTAGGACAGTAACTATCTAGGATGGAAAACATGAGAGAGCAGAGGTGCGGAGAAACCACAGCATGGACATGAAGCCTTTCACACACAGATTCCTCCATGGGAATCTCTAAGAGACCTAGTCTATGTGTCTGACATGCACACCCACACACACACACAGGTATCTGTCACTGTGCATGTGATTTCCATATAAAGTGATTGACATACAGAATACTATTGAGAGAAGATTGAAGCAAGTGTCTGATATAATAAAGGGTTAATGATATCAGAAAAGACTCCTCTAAGGCAAAATAGGTTTTTTAGGTGAACTTTGAAGAAATACAAGATTCGTACAGAAAGATTTGAGAAAACACAAATAAATAAAGGCTTGCTCAGAGAGGCAAAGATAGTAGTGTCTATCTAGTCCAGGGATAACGAGGGGGAAAAAAGATTTGGATCTTATTAAATACTTAGTAAAAATTACTTTTTAGAGTGTTTTCTTCACTCTTCTTCTTGTCCTTTGCCTGTGTGGATTTTTGTTCCTCTGTAGAGTTCATGGATTTTTCAATGAAGGTAATCCGAGACTCCAAAAAATTTGTGTCTGTGTAATAAGGTGAAGAATCTGCCTGATAAGGATGGACTCCCCTCAGCAAGGTAAGCAGACCAAGAATGGGAACGTTTCCATTTATAGATAAAAACTACAGATAAATTCCCTCTAGGGGATTAAATGGTGGAAGTTGGAGCCCTTTAAGTGCCACACGAAGGCTCTGCCTTCGTGGAGGCATCTCCGACACAGGCAATGTGTGCACCGGCTTTAGCGGAGTCCTATGCACCTTGGATGCAACATACATTTGCTGATGAAATTTGGGTGCTTGTCACATCTCAGGAAAAACTAGGACAGTGGCTACCCCATAAATAAAGAGGACTCTCCTTTGGCATATTTTAGGGTTTGGAGGGTGAGAGAGGGGAATTCCGCCATTCAAATTTCTTGTCCACTTTTATCGCAGAAAAGTTTTATTTCCCCAAAGCAAGCCTGCGCTACCTTCAATGTTTAAAAGTTTACTGGTTTCTGTAGACCAGTAATTCTTAAGGTGGAGACAGTGTCAGAGCCAAACCCCACCCTGCCTCCCACCAGCAGGAGCCCCGACCCCAAGGCCCTCAGAAGGTCCTCCCTCCACCCTGAGCATCCTTATCTGAAGAGCCAGCGTTTCCAGCACAGCATTCACTCCAGGGCCCACTCTCGTCAGAAATCAATCATCAAATTCTCAAGAAGAAACACAAGGAGAGGCTCCATAATAGCTTACAGGTTGGGAAAGGATTACTGATGAGAGCCTCAGTTGTTTCTAAAATTCGAAGTGAAAACTGTCAGTAATGGGCAGGAACACTGAAGCAGAAATGCTTGGTACAGGAATTTAGGAAGATTTCCGATTAGAGATTGAAGTTGATCTCCTCCGTCACTGAACTACTCAGGGTATAATTGAAGGAACTTACTAAGAGATGCTTTGGGTTTATAAAATAAGATGGGTACCCTGCCTTACATGTCGTAGGGAGGCCCTGTGATTTCATGGCATATCTTAAATACCAAAATACATTTTTTAAAAAGATGAGCTGAACAAGATTTCTATTTCTCTCCACCGACTTTGGTTTGTTTGCTCTTATCTTTTGCTGACTCGTCGTAGGGAAAATAATTACATGTTTGTTGCTGAAATGAAATTAATTGCGCGAGGTGCTTTAATCTAATATGTCTACTCTGGTCTGTCTGCAATCTGCAGTCTTGCTCCAGCCCTTTCCACTTTCCCACATACATACAATGCCTGGACACTGCAGGTCCTTACAGCACGGGCTTCTAAGTAAGTACATAACCTGTTTCACTTGATCCTGAGAAAAATAAAGATGAAGGAAAGAGAAAGTTCTATCAGAAGATGAAGGCAGACTTTCATTTATGACGTCATATGAAAAGAACACGTCAAGAATTACCAGCACATTTTAATGGCAAGAATGGGAAGAGACTGGAACGTGATGGGCTTTACTCCAGAGCTCAATCCAGAAAGAACAAAATTTTCTCTAAAATCCTTGAGGTCCTAGGTTAAATGAAGTCAACCAAGTAGCTGAGGGCAGAATTTCGATCGGCCAGAAAGGACACTTTGCATTCTCACAATCTGAAGTCTTTTCAGAGGCACGTACGAAGTGGTAATACTTTTTTCTTATCTCCACCCACACGAGCGGCTCAGGCCCATGAAATGTCTATTTTTATGGCCTCTAGTCCTTAGACCAGGACTCCTGTTGCACTGTCTGCTCGCGCTGCCAGTTCTAAGGCATTTTACTGTGGTTACTTGCATACCCTCGGCTTCTGATGCCCGGCAAGTTCAGAGATGAGGAGCTCAAGGGCTCACTCTAGGCCTTTACGTTCAAAGGCAGCAAAATCAATATCTATTTCCAAAAGATAGATGTAAGGCTGCTGGAGTTCCTAAATACTCCCAGTTACTCGGAAGCAAAGCAGTTTTGATAGGAGAGTCACAAAACAGTCAGAAGTGGGGCCGTGCCCTCATGCAGCTTCTAGAGACCAGAGGCTCAGAAAAGGATAAAGGAATGACATCAATAGCAAATGGAACTTTTAAAGGTATACTTTGAATTTTCCCAGGGCAAAACAATGAGGAACAAAGATTCGCACCAGAGTATAGCAGTAAGGAAAGTGCTGTCATAACACATAAGGGGGAAAAAAAACTAAAACTGCAAAGAAGTGCAGTTCTGAGTTACACTAGAGAGAGAAACTGACCAAGTGATCAGTTTATCTAAGAATGACCTTATTAAATTGGTGGGCCTTTCATACTTGTATTTCCTGTGACATGGACTGCATTTATTTTCAATCCCTTATATTGTATAAAAAGTCACTTCTCAATTTTGTACCTAACATGATACTCTGTGATCATTACACAGCACCAGGTGGAGAACTCCTTGAAGCCAAGATTGTTTAGCTCTGTATTTCCAGTTCCTGGTACGGAATCTGGCATATGGAAGTCTTTAAATAAGTATTTATTAAATGAATATTAGTAATTTTATTGTGTACACTTTATTTCCAAAGACATTATCTGCTTTAATATTAATGGCTCTAAAATATAGGTTTATTATCCATTTCCACAGGTAAGGGTACACAATCAAACAGATTCAGTTGTTTTTCTGAGACCAACTATATAATTAGGATCAGAATGCCAATTGAGCTTAGGTCTTCAGACTCTTGCAAGTATATAAGGTTTCTTTAGTATTGCAACTAAAAATCCAAACAGATAAACCATGTCAGAACAATTTTGGCAATATATTTCACTAGCGATAAAAACATGCCACACCATTCGGACCATTACCTTGAAATGGTTTAAAGGGAATATTGCAGATGAAAGGTTAAAAAGTTACAGACCAAAGATAGTCAATTTGGTATTACTTTGTCAAAAAATAAAATCCACTTAACTTTACAGTAAGAGGAGGCTAGTTAAGTAAATTAGAGCATATCACTTGATTGAATATTACATCAGAGTTATTAAAATAATTTTGAAGACTGTAGCAATATGGAAAAAGCATGTTGTAATGATTGGTGGGAAAAAAAATCTAAGTTTTGATTCTGCTATGATTAAAAATACACAAAACTCCACTGAAAGAGAGTCTAAGTCTCGGGGTGGTGGTATTGCTGGGCTTTACCCTGTACGTCGAGCTGTATAGCATCTAAATATCTAGAAATGTCTAAAATAGGAAATAAGACACACATGTGACCACCCTACAAAGATAGCTTGCCATAAAAGTATCAGACTAAATACTTTAAGAATTCAGAAGAGAGGGCATTGCTATTAAGTGAAATGATGAAGGAAGGTTTTTTATTTTATCATTTTTTAAAAATAGTGGATGACATCTACCTGAGCTGGAAAGAAAGGGCAGAATTTCAGTAGGTTAAAACTAAATGAGCACTTGTAGGTGGCTGGGAAGATATTTCAAAAGAAAGCAGTAGGAGCAAAGGCAAAGACAAGAGGCGGAAACCAAGGCCTGTTCAGGAAGTGGCCGAGCTGCGGTATTAGACAAATTGTAGTGACCGACAGGGGTAGGTAGTTTCTCCCCTTGGCACCCTTGACATTTTCAGCTGGAAGATACATTTGGAGAGCTTCCCTGTGCATTGCAAATGTGCAGCAGCAGCCCTGGCTTCTAAATAGATGCCAGTAGCAACACCCCAGTGGTGGCACACAAAAATGCCTCCAGACATTGCCACATGTCTCCCAGAGGGCACAGAGCCTCCTGGGGAGCAACATCGGGCCTGGTCAGGAAATGCTGGGCTGGAACTTAGGTTGAAACGTGGTTGCAGCCCAAGCATGAGGTCCAGCTAATGGGGAACAGTAACCTGGAACACTAAGAAGGACAGATTCTAGCTGTAGGCTCATAAGGTGAGCCCCAAAAAACCCAGGGATATTGAGCAGAGTTGATATTTTTAATTCCTGGGCCAGAAAGTAGGTTTGGACTCATCGCTGTGATGACCTTACAGAAGGTGCCTTGCATATCGTAAAAGAGGTCTGAACTGCAATGAGTAATGGCGAATCCTCTGTTGTCTAAATTAGAAAATCGATAAAAATAATGAGCATATTCTAGTTATTAATCCAAGGATCAAGTGTAGGAGGGATTAAATCAACCAGCCTCTAAAGGCAGGTAGACAGGAAATGATTTAGGAGTAGATAGAAATCATTTCAGTGCGAAGAAAAAGAACCTGAAATATGGTTACAGGTATGGAAAGGACAGCAAACATCAAAATTGAAGAGGGTCATCAAAAGTTTAAATAAGCTAAATGTACTGTACCCACTCCAAGCCTCTGGAAATGGTCACTGGGATTTAACTATGAGCAGAAAGCCACATGAACTTGGTCACATTTAGTAAATTTTAGTACCACTGGAAGGCTCCTTCTGTAGTTTATTTATTATTTTTAATTCCATGGATTTAGGCAGCTTCATGACACTTGAGAAAAGGATTAATAAAATAAATTTACAAATATTTATAAGTGGATTTTATTCACGCAGCAATTTCAAAAAAATACAGCAACTCAACTTGCATCTGCCACCGTTACAACCACCGAGAAGGCAGCGAAGTACCCCCGTCACTTGGAACTCGATGCAGATCTCCATTTAGTGCATGAAATCCCTGCCAAGCAGTTAAGGCACCCGATGTTTCAGGGTGATCTCCTGTAGTTGCTTGCTGGGCTTGGCTTTCTGGTCAAACTCACTCAGATTACAGAACGGGGCAGTTCCCTCCTATTGGCTCTGGGAGTCCACACTCCTACTCCTTTCTATAGTAGCCAATTGAGGCAAAGCATAAAGGCCCAGGGGTAGCATCTGCAGAAATCATAGCTTATGAGTGAATCTCATTGAGCCTTCTGCACTTTTCACTTTCAAATTAAGCTGGTGATCTGAATAAACTGTGCTGAAGTCCCCACTTTACAAAAGACATAGGTCAGGGAAATATTTAATTATATTATGTAGCATTCTTTTCTTTCCTATTAAGCAGTGCTTTACTAAGCAATGAGATTAGATGGAGAGAGAGCAGTGATTTATCATCTTTTAAAATGGTGGAAATACAATGACAACTAAAATTATAAATGAAGATAAAACAATCCCCATAACCTTTTAACCTAAAGCATGTATTTAACATATATAATAACCATATATAATAGTATCAAATGTTTTTAGTGGTTGTTCAATTGTAGTTATAAAGGCCACTAGATGGGGAGGCAATTCCGCCCCAGCGATACTTTTCTGTCATTGGCACTAATACTTTCTATCGACTCACTGCTTCTCTCCTGGGTTCTCATCCTTCTGTGCTATCACAGAATCACTACAGGGGCCCTCAACTCCCCCCGCCACAAACTTACAAGTTCCTACAAGTATTTTAAAACTTTTAAAAAAGATTTATTTATTTATTTATCTTAAGAGGGGAAGGGAAGGAGAGAGGGAGAGAAATATCAATGTATGGTTGGTTGCCTCTCGTGCATCCCCTGCAGGGACCTGGCCTGCAACCCAAGCATGAGCCCTGACTAGGAATCGAACCACAATCCTCTGGTTCGCAGGCCTGCACTCAACCCACTGAGCTATACCCGCCGGGGCTTAAAACTTTTTAACAAACAATCAACAGTACCTTATAGTATGGACACTCTTTTTCAAGTTACTCCACAAATAATGTAGTTGAAGTATTTAACTCAAAAGCAGGCAATATTTAAATGATTGTATCAGTGCGAAGAACTTAGACACCCTGGAGAGAGAAGTTTTACATTTTTAGTATCTCTTTGCCTGATTGTTTGCTACTGCGTAAGCAATTTTTGTGTCCAAAAATAAGGCTGTAGAGCAAAAATTAAGTCATTTCCCTCAAGACACTTTGCATCCTCCACTTTCCTCATGTGCACTCTTCACAGAAATCCTAAAAACTTTGTCATGCCATAAAACACCCCCACCACATCTGGCTACATGCAATTCCCCACCCCAGCCCCCGCCTGTGAAATGAAGAAAGACTGAATGCTCCTGTCCCCAGCTTCTTTGTTCCTGGTGCCTTCCTTCACAAAGGACACAGGACAGCATTTCCTATGGGACAGTGCCCAGAAAACTGCTGGCACCCCGTGAGCACTGCTATTAACAGTAATAAGAACACAAGCTACATTTATAAGCAAAGGAAACATGACCAGATCCCTGTTCTGGTTTAATATGATAATTGAAAATTACCTCATGCAAGGTGTTCAATGACCAATAAATGTTTGGATGGTGGCCAGTGGCCTCTGGATGTACAGGCGTTTGATTATGAAAGGATGTTTGGCTATTTCCCAGAAAGAACAGATAAAAAGGACGGCGTTCTTTTCTCCCTTCTCTCTGTATATGGCATGAGAGCAAAGGCAGGCTAGAACAAGGCTGAATCGGGGACGATCTGTAACCATTTGTCCAGTGATGAAATATACAACCTTGCACGTTTTCCCACCATGCCATCACCAAGGGCAAACTGATGGTAAAGAACTCAACTCTTGCAGGAAAAGTTAAGTGAATAGCTCTGAAGACTTGGAGACAGAACGCCTGGTAACCAGTCAAGTTTTAATACTTAGATTAGACTGTACAAATGAGAACAATACAGTACTGATAAATTGGGGTAAAATCTGGGAAAGAATACTCGTATCTATAGATCCTTGCTTGAAAGGAGTCATGTGCATTTATAATATCTTTCAATTAGCATTTTTTAAAATATTAAGAGTTAAGCATTAAACTATTAAGTAGTAAGTACTAAACTATTAGGAATCTAGTATTAAGAACTGTACTTTGATGGGGATTAATTCAGATCAAATTTCTTACTTCCTGCATGCTTATTACAATTCATCCTTGGCTGGGGTGTGGGCTGGGTGGAGGAGGGCAAAGGAGGAAAACTGGAACAACCATAATAGAGTAACAGTAAAAATGATTTAATAAAAAAAGAGCCCTGGCTGGTGTAGCTCAGTGGATTGAGCGCGGACCTGCGAACCAGACAATCGCGGTTCGATTCCCAGTCAGGGCACATGCCTGGGTTGCACACCAGTTCCCTGCAGGCCAGTTCCCAGCAGGGGATGCACGAAAGGCAACCATACATTGATGCTTCTCTCCCTCTCTCCTTCCCTTCCCCTCTAAAGATAAATAAAATATTAAAAAAAAAAGAAAATGGTGTTTTAAAATGCAGTTATTTTGCTAAGTCAACTTTTTTTGATGTCCTGGTTTTATTCTGTTTTCCTTTTTAATTTCAGCCACTCATATGGGGAATTTATTGCAAGCTGAGAAGCAACCTACAGATATAATTCATGTTTTTTGAGTGTATCCTGACCCCCAAAAAAAGCAGTAAAGTGTTTATCTGCGGTTAAATCAACTTATCCCTTACCTTAGATGTGCAGGCAAGGATCACAGCCCCTAGGGATATCTGCTGAGTACTCATATCCATTCCAAATAGAAGTGGGAAGAGAGGAAAACAGAAAAAAGGAAAGATGAAGGAAAGCAGAGAAAAACACAGGCACTGAGAATTTTAAGATGGGAATACGTAGTAATTTGTTAGTTGTGCTTATATGAAAGAGTAACACTTGGATGATTTCCAGTCTCCATTTCTATTATATTAAACTGTGTGCCAGTTGCTGACACCTGAAGGCTTTTTATTTAAAAATGCCACATCATATGATTCAACATAATACTAAACACTGGAAAAAATTTACCCAAAGTTACCAAAGAAGAGTTACTTTAATGTAGACCTGAAGGTCAAAGGAGTTGTTTTGGAAGAAAATGACACACCAGTTCAGAACTGACCTTGCATTTTTTCTCTGAGGACCTCTGTGAGTATCACCAATGACCCGAGGGACCAGAAATCACCCAAGTCCAGCGGAAATGGAAAAGATGGCTTTCCTAGATGTCCTACAGCCAAGAAGAATATTTGCTGAGTCTGTGCAATGGTCTGCTAAGTTCAGTGGGGATTTACCAAGGATGACATTTCTCTACACTGAAACACAGATCATCCAGGGGAGGGGAGGGGAGAAAACAGGGTCAACAGATTATCCACTGAAGGGCTTCAGTGAGGGGAAAACAGAGTTCATTTGGAGACCACAGACCATTTGCAGGTTTTCAGCCACATTTAGAGGAAATGAGAAGTTTGATTTTCCTTTACAGTCTTCATCTTCTGGGTCTCAGCAGGGGTTGAAACAGTTTCATACAACAGAACAGAGAAATTATTAGGCCCTTTGAAATGTACTGTGCAGAGGACTATACTGGCATTGTGTGTTTATAGGCAAATTAGGAGCTCTGATGGTTTGTTTTCTTTGAGCTAACAAGTCATTAGAAGGGCCTGGCCCTCCAAGCACACTCTCTGAAGGTATTCATAAATTGTGATTCTGGGTTAGAGAAATGGAATAGTGGGTTAAAACCATGGTACCAGGACTCTCTGTTCTCCCTATCACAGTTGTAAGACAGAGGAAAAACTATCAGAGAAGCATTCTGTGAGATTTCTGCTGTGGTGTTTTGTATTTTTTTTTATTGTCGATGTTATCACAGATGTCTCCAGTATCTCCCCCTTCGCCACGCCCCCTCCAGGCTCCACCTTCCGCCCTGGCCTTTAAAGGCAGTTTTGAGTGAGATTCCTTTGCTACCTAATATTTCTGATGAAACGAAGTTGCACACTTTGAGTCAGACTCTTTGCAGAAGGAGAAGGCATGAATGAAGGGCTGAGGGAAACCAGCCAGCCCAGGATTATCCACTTCTTCTTCTCTGGGTGTTCTTGTGCCAGGTGCCCATCAGGTGAGTCAAAAAGCACATGCCAGCTCTGCCAGAGTCATGAACATTTTTTTACCCAGCGTGCTCCATGGCCCATAGGTTCCTGACTCTTTCAAGGTTTTGTAGTAAAGCAGAAGAAGTCTCCTATTGTTCTTGATAATCTAGCTTTCCAATTTTTACTTCATTCTCTTTCTTTCTCCCTCCCATTTACACTCTGCTCTCCCCTTGCCTTTCCCTACCCCACTCGTATATGTTGACCATTTTGCTCAGGGGAGAGTTGACCAGGGCATGGCCCAAGATTCTAAGATAGACTACAAGTGCCAGGGTGACCATACACATACAAACAGTGGAGTCTGCTATAGAATTATACACCAAGGAGAAAGGCTTAATTTTGAATATATGTTCTTATCAACACACTGAAGACATCTGCTTCGTGTATTTTCATTTAAGACAGTTCACTTGGAAAGACAGTCTTCTCCTTCATCTCCCATGTTACCTGGGTAAAAAGAAGTTTATTGCAATATAGACTACCAGGTCTCTTACATTTGATTTTTTGGTCAAGATGGTATGTTAATACAAGACAAATGAAGGAGGCACCTGATCAGATTCAAATGAACACACCGACAGTTTTTGTACTCTTCTTACTTGTGGATGAATGAGTGACCCTTCAGTGAAGGACCTTCTCATACACTGCTCTCTGAAAAAATAGCACTAGTGCAAGACACCCTCAGTCACTGCCTGGGTGAAATGCTGTCCATCCAAGGGAAGACTGCCAAACAGAGTTCTGGGGTGGTGGGGTCAAATGGTTTTTCAATACTTTAATCCAGGTCACACCTATTATGAAGGAAAAAGAAATCTGTAATGAATCTGAAACATACTTTTATAGATGCTGTAAGATTTTTTTTTATTTTCTAAAAGATTTTTATTTATTTTCTATAAGATTTTGTTTATTTATTTTTAGAGAGATGGGGGGAGACAGAAAGAGAGGGAGAGAAACATCAATGTGTGGTTTTCTCTCACACACCCGACTGGAGACCTGGCCCACAACCCAGGCCTGTGCCCTGACTGGGAACTGAACCAGCAACACTTTGGTTCTCAGGCCAGCACTCAATCCACTGAGCCACACCAGCCAGGGCAGATGCTGTAAGATTTTTAAAGATAGAATTTGTTAGGGGCTCTTTTGAAGTCCTAAGACAAAGCAAAACACCCATAAAACAATATTAACAATTAGGGCTTATCTAGGACTTGGAAGTGGTAAAAGAGGTTAGGAGGCAACTCAAGGAAGCCTTCTACAGTGAAGACCTGATCTGGTCACACCCCACTGCTTTGTAAAGACATAGTCAGCTTCACGGTTTAATTCATGTTCATTTGATTTATATTTATTATTTATTAGTCAACGCAGAAGAGCTTCGAAAACTTCTGAATTACCCACTTACAAATTACTTCTGAGGTGAGAAGAAGGAAGAAAATGTCCTTTGTAAAGAGCATCATGGTTTTGCCCCACGGAAGATCCAACCTCAGCTCTTATTTTGTTCAGAAATTGCCTCTTCCTGCCTAAAGGGCTTCGAAACACCTCCCCCATCATGCCGCAAGGGCACTGAACACGGACGGTGCAGAAAGGGTGCAGTTGACAAAGACCGCAGGCCCGATCATCCAGGTGCTTCAGACAGAGCTGCAGCGGCATGCAGCCATTCGCAGCCATTCCCAGCCAGGAGGCACGCAGGCAGCCAACACTGTGCAGAGCATACCTGAAGCAAAAAGCCTTCGATAAAACCAGCTGAACAGGACCAAAGACTTAGGCAAATGCAAAAGCAAAGACCAGGAATTCTCTGGGCTACTAAACAGGCCCCAAGAATAGATGCAGACATTACAATACAGACAGGGGAGAATGAGAGCAACATGAGACAGACAGACAGACAGACAGACAGACAGACAAAGACTGGACCAAACAGGAAATTCTCTTTTCATATTACCCATTTTCCAGGGCAGAGGACTGGGTATCAGAACCTGCTGATTATCTTCCATATCTGATTTTGTTGAGAGAAAACAGAGTGAATTATATATAATTCTCATTCCAGAGGATTCTCCATACACTCCTATGTCAGTTTCATAAAGTCCCTTTCCGGTATCATTAAACATATATACCTAGACTAGGGGGCCTCTGATTAATATTCAGGAATCTGATACCCAAATGTGCAAAATTCAGTCATTGCTTTTAAAAGGCAGACATCGCAGGGAGTGTGAAAATATATAATATAAACTGATTTATTATGAGTTAAGAATGCATAAATAATACTTGAGATTACGGTCTAAAACAAAACAGATACTAGCTATAAGACCTAAAGAGAAGGAGAAAGGGGGGAAAAAGCAATATCCACCAGAGAATTCTGTCTTAATGAGGACCACTCTGCCTGGATGGGTTACATGGCACCTTAGCAAAATCCCAGTCTTTTCAGCATCCTGGCGTCCCACTGTGGCTACCAGAGCAGAGGCCCCTCCTGCAGGCCAAGAAAGCGGAAAAGTAATGCCTTAACACTGAACTGGTTTCCTTCTTAGTCTGCTAAGCAACACACAATGCCTTCCCCCTGGCATACCAACAAGGATGTCCCACCTCCTTGGTTTCAGTCCTTTCGACCAAAAAGAGTAATGCCAGGTGCTACTCTGACTTGGAGGCAGGAACTGTCAGTCCTTTCAGCTAAGAGAGGAGAGTGTTTTTGGTTAGGAAAATAAAAGTATCTTCCTGTGTCCTTCAGTCCCCTGCCTCCCAGGTCAGTGAAAGGGCACTGGGCATTATGATTACTGCGATTTTATAGCATTATCTTTATGACATTTGAATATGGTTGCACTTCCTCTTCTCAAATACTGGTGGCTACTACTTAATTAAATCCATTCGTAGGAGGATATAAACTGTCAGGTTTAAAGTTATAGTTCTCATTGATCAGGAGAGAAATCAAACTGCTCTCGTAAAAAGAAAAAAAAGAAAGAAAGAAAGAAAAAAGGAGCGACATCAGCCTGACCATCTGGACGCCCACTATTCCCCATGGATCACAATAATAGTTAATCCCCGAAGTCTCCTCTTCTAGTTTATACTGGAGGACGTGTGAACCAGAGAAGTAGGGAGGGGAGAGAAAAGATAAAATGAACAAAGATTAAAATGGTGTCACTGTGCATTTATGGCCCTATAATTTTACTGAGTCATTTAAATGAAGAGATTTAACACAAACCTCATATAATTCCATACAAATGACCAGCCCCACAAGTAAACTCCAGCGGCTTTATGCAAGCCGTATGACTGACACAAGCTATTTACCATTTTATCAGTGATGGAATAATAGAAGCAGGTGTTCCTGCTGGTCTATGCAGAATACATTCACTGAACATTTTATAAATCTATCAGACTGTTGTATCAGTGATGTATTGTAGCACTGCATTTTTCTTAGGCCTAAGTTATTTTAAAAAATCACAAACCTCCTGCTAAGCATCAAAAAAAGCGAGGTCCCCATTTCTTAGGCTCTTTTCTAAAAAATGTCTATTTATAAAAACAAACAATCTTTCCATTGTAGTTGGGGAATTGCCTTTACATTAATATTAATTCCAAATATAAAATTAAAAACCCACAATTTTCCTGTGAGCAAACCAACTTTCCAAGTTTCTGGTTTGTTTCTTTAATATTCAAAGCTTTGCAGTTGTGGAAACATTTCTTTTTTAAAAAAGTGCTACGAATGTAGAAAAATGAAAACTTGGACTGCAGGTTTTGCCTGGTGACTTTCTACTGTTCACAGATCTCTTGTGGGGTTCCTGTTTGATCGGGAAGTTCTTAAGCCCCAGCCAGTGCCTGGTCCCGACATGCGCTTCGGATGTGCTCACCTACAGCACAGAAGCACTGTTTCCCAGCCCTATTCCACACAGTGATAACGAGACTCTCTCCCTCATATTACTTGCTAGAACTTGATCAGCCACCGAACTACACACATGAACAACCGCTTAGTAGCCCTTGTCAAAAAGTGGTGCTTCTCTGCGGTGATGGACCCCTGGGGCTCTGCACTGATGCCTAAGGCCTCTGCAGCCAGCACTTAGCCACACTGAAGGCACACGATACTCGTTGAGAGAATGCATAAATGAATAAATAAAAGAATAACACAAGGACAACGAAGTTGCAGAAAGCTGGCTGGGCCTCTGAGGGTGATGGGGTTGGGGAAAGCCACGCAAAAGGCCATTTGGGTGATTCTCACTCCCTGATCCAACAGTCAGCGGGAGGTGGTGACTGTGGAGGAGCGCGGACCTTCCCAGGGTCCAGGAGAGACCTGTGGTGATTCCACAGGCCTGCTGGCCAAGACCAGGGCCGGCTCAGTGGAAAGGGAGGGTCTGGTCTCAGGGTGTTTCACAGACCATTCGCCTCATCCTACTTAGAGAAGCACTTCTTTCTTTTAAAAAAATTCTTATTGTTCATGCTGTTACAGTTGTCCCAGTTTTTCCCCATTTGCCCTCGTCTATCCAACCCATGCCCCACTCCCACAGTCAATCTCTTCACTGTTGTCCATGTCCGTGGGTCATTCACACACATTCTTTGACTAGTTCCTTCCCCTTCTTTCCACCACGATCCCCCGCCTCCTTCCCTCTGGTACCTTCAGTCTGTTCCCTGTTTCCATGTCTCTGGTTCTGTTTTGCTTGTTAGTTGATTTTGTTCATTAGATTCCTCTTATAAGTCAGATCATATGGTATTTATCTTTCAGCAACTTTATTTCACTTAACAGTGAAATAACAGTCTCCAGTTCCATCCATGCTGTTACAAAAGGCAGGAGTTCCTTCTTTCTGCTGTGTCCTAAAACACTAATTCAGAAGAACCTATGCATTGCAATGTTCACAGCAGCACAATGTACAATAGCCAAGTGCTGGAAGCAACCTAAATGCCCATCAGTAAATGAGTGGATCAAAAAACTGTGGTACATTTACATGATGGAATACTACATAGTGGAGAAGCACTTCTGAAAATACTTTTAGAATGATAGTTAGATCCAGGTCCACAGAGTAGTATTTTTTTTTTCAATCTATTCCTTGGTGGTCACGTTAAAGTCCCAGTTTGACAATGAGGAAATTGGAGAAAAGTACCCATCTATCCTTGACAGTTTAAATGGGATTTTTCAGATACAGAAGAAAAATGCAAGCAAGGAGCCTGGGACAACACTAACCCGACTGTGTGTTGGTTTTAAAAGGGACTTCGAGTGACAGGAAAGCAGAAATAAACTCGATTATCATGAGTTATACTTAAGTCAGACACACAGAAGGACTTTCTGACTAGAATGTGTACTAGACAATGAATGGACTGCATGACTCATAGTGGATATAAGAGCAGCCGTGGCTTTTCTAGATGAGCATCTGTTGCAGGGATATGCCTTGGTCTGAGGTGTTCTCTCCCAGGCTACAGGAAGACAGGTTACTCTTCCCTTCAATGTAAAAAGAAAATATATATGGCTTTTCATTTGAAATAGAATTGATTTGCATGTAATGCCACCCTTGCCCCCCCCCCCAGCCCAGCTATACAGCTAGGAGAGTGTTTTCACCATAGATCTGCAGGCACCTCCCGCAAAAAAGACCTTTGGACAGGGTGCTGGGCAGTTGTAACTCTTCAAAAAACTGGGTGAGGATATCTGAAATGTCTTTTTGTGGTAGTGTCACTACATGGAAACATGTAACAGTAATAAACTAGATAGACATAATTTTTACTAACCAATACTGAGTACTTAGTGATGCATCATATATATTATCTCAGTTAATCTTCAAACGACCACCCTCCTCTCACAAGAGGTCCTGTTATGACGTATTCTCTTTACAATGAGGAACAAAACGTGCTCAGAACTACACAGCAGAGATGGTGCCAGGACTGAATCTGGCTCCAGAGTCCACAGTGGAAGTAGCAGGACAGGATTAATCAAATGTTTTATAACATACTCTCAAAAGATTCAAGAAAAGGACCCGGCGAGTAAAAACTTCCTTCCTCTAAGTAACACTTCTCTAACAAATGAAACAAAGCCCAGTTTCCTGAAAATTAGGTGGCTGTGTGCCGAGCTTCCCGGATGTGCAGGCTGTGGCTGGAGTGGGGCTGGAGCTGGGAGAACAGAATGCCGCCCTGGGCGAAGTGGATTCTCACCCTCTGCTCTCTGCACTACCTTCAACTATCAAGGTGTGAAGGTGGAAATTCAATTTTTAGACGTGCCAGATTCCTGCAAGGAAGTCGACCAATATCTGAAGGTATATCACAGGACTGTTTTTCATAAAGCCCTGAAGGGGTAAATGGTTTCTAAAGGCAATTCCCTAACATCTTGCAAACAGCCTCACCAATGCTAACTCACCAGTTACAGCTTTGCATTATGCACGATCGAATGTGCACGGTAGCTAACGAGGCTACTTCTTTCCACCTGGGAATCTTTTTTTTCAAGTGGAGAGAAAAGCACCATAAAAGAAAGGATGAAAAGTGTTTAAGTTGCTTCCCAACCCAGGTTAACTTAGAGCCAACTGAAACCCTGGATCAGTGTCAGCAAAGTGCCGGAAGTGACAAATATTTGCCATCAGCAAACAAATACCGCCAGTCATCTCATCTAATTAAAAACATTTCCAAATGCCATGAAATATGAATTGTCTAGAACGGGCAAGAGCCTTTCAGAGTTGAACTTTCCTCAAGGTGAACTAAGAATGTCTCTGGGTTATTTTGTTTTTTCTAAATACTGGTCTACATCCTTTTATTTTAAGCCATTTATTTTTTAAATTTTTTTCTCTTTTTTTATGTAGTTATTTTTCAAGTACAGTTTTTTTTGTCTATTTCTCCCATCCCAGCCCCCCCCCCGCCCCGTCTCCCCACCTCCCTCCCATTTATATTTTTGATAATTAGGTCCACTAATTTATCTAGCAGAACAGTTACACAGCAAGACTACACCACTGATTTTCTAACCAATCATCAGTTTTAGTCTTTACTTAATGTTTTGAGGATTTATATTTAAACTAAACCATACAGTGCCAGAAAACACTCCTACTTTCTCTCTGTTACCCCAAGTCAGAAGTTGACTTGGGTTTTCCATGGGGATGAATTTGAGCAAGATTTCCACACTTTCGGGCAAACATTTGTTATTCTGACCCTGAAGATACACACACACACACACACGCACACACACACATACATACATACATATATATGAATTCAAATGCCATTTATGGAGTTTCTGGAGTTCGAGGTATTGCACTAATTCCTTTAGTGGTGAGTGGGTATGATGAGTTTCGAGAGATGTTAGTGTACAATACACTTGAGAGCTATCTTAAAAATACAAAGTAAATTCTCACAAAATGTTAGAAAGGTGAAGGAAAATAGCCAGGAATTTAATCATCATAAACAGTAAATATTTTTTTACTGATAAGTCTCAACAATGTTTCTTAAGTAACAAGATTATTATTTTTGTAACAATAATATGCAAGAGCAGCTAGCATGAAAAGTGAAGAGTGCGCTGCTTATGTGCCTACTATTATTCCAAATACTTCTCCCTTTGGACTTTAAGTATCGGTTCAGTTTCTATTTTTCAGTTGAGGAAACTGAGGCACAGACAGGTGAAGCAACTTGCTTAAGACCCCACAACCAATAAAGAGCTGAGCCTCATACTGAAGAAAAGAGCATCTGAGTACAGAATGCACACCTTTAACCACAGCCTTACAGTGTCTTTGAACACACGCTTAGAGAAAATATGAGAATGTCTTCTTGACCTAAGGCTAGTGATTTTTCAAACATCTAAACAAATCAGAGTAGTTAGAAAGGAAATAGCTGATTTCTGTGGGGTAAAGAGGAGGGGCGCAAACCCTCCGCCTCAACTTTAACCGCACCAAACAGGAGTGCTCAGGACAGGACAGTATTTTAGAAAGGAATTTGCAAATTTCTGTTTCCCTTTATCTGCCCCCTTCCTGGTGGCACAGGGCGGTTTTCCACCCACCGGGGCAGAGACCTGCATAGAGCCCCTGCACACTGGCAGGGCAAGTCCATGCTGAACAAGTCTGTTTGAAACATGTCTCTTTGAAACTTTAATGGAGGCTTTTTCCTCATTCTCCTTGTTGCTCTTTAGGCACCGGCCCACATATTTTTAGGGACATCCACGGACCTCGTGCTCCTGGAAGAGGCAAGCACTCCGTGTTCCTCGGGAAAAAACGGTCATTTTGATTGTGCTGCCTGCATGTCAGGCTCTCTTCACAAACAATACGTTTATTTTAAAAGTTTGTTCTCCCTAAGGAAAACCGAATAAATGTCAAAGTTTGGAGGAAAGTCACCTGTTAGATGTCTCTTACCACAAAGCTCCTGCAATCTATGAGCGGCGACCCAGCTGCATTACCTTAAATTACATGACTGCACCAAGGCAACACCTTACGCTGCGTCTCCTGGGGTCATAACCAACCTCAATAATAATAATTTTCAGTGGCAAGTCAGGATAGCTCCAACTATTAATGTTCTAATAAATAAGTGGGCTAACAATTGGGAGCTAATTGTCGCAGGGGTGCCCTGTGAAAGACTTGTGCTCATCGCCTCTATTGTCACAATAAATTTTCAAATAGTAGCAACATATGACCTTGGAAATGCCCCTTAGAATGAAGAAAACCACATATTCAAATGTAGATCTAAGTGGGGCTTTTTTTTGGTAATTTTAGACAATTTCTATCTTAATATATGAACAATCCTTGCTCTCTGGCAATAATGACTGAAGCTATAAAAATTCCACTATTTTATAGGTTTACTCTGTGAGATCTATATCACAAATCTTTAAAAATCTGTACCTATTTAAGGCCAGAGTACCTTCAGAGACAGACAAAAATTCAGCAATAAACACCCGTAGATTGGCAAAATAAACACCCTTGTTTAGAGAAAACTCCTATAACGGCATGCTAATCAGTCCGAATCACACTTAGGGCATATTACTAAGAGCAAGTTAAAATAGTGCTGAGATTTGGGGAGGTAATTAGTGCTCAAAATTATCATGGGGGGGGTTACCTTTTTTTCCTTTGGAAAACAACAAAGGTTTAGTCTCGGATAATTAAATATACAGAGGATTCACAATTCATTCACTTCACATGAACAAAGGCTCACAGTAATTATCTTCCCAACAGCAGAGGGGAATAGGACCGTGCGGTTTCGACTGGGGCTCTGCAGCGTGGCATGCAGTTTGCTTCATTTAACTTTCTTTAATATTATCAAATCTTTGGGATATTAGATTCTTTGCTGAGCAGTGTGAACTGCCATCCTCAAAACAACTGGATAATCAGGTAGGAAAGACCTTCTCTCTGAGACACAGCTGCCACTAGCTCTTGATTATCCTTAATCAGCCCACCCTGAGAGGGAGAAATGAAAAGGATGTTTCCCTAACATAATTTCCCTAACATAGGCATACTGAAAACCATAATTGGAGGCTTCACATAAATCAGTTTGGCTGAACTTGGTAAAATGAAGCCAAACAAAAATTACCCCCAAATGGATTGGATTGAGTTAAACAAGGAGAGGACCTGGGTGTGTATTTGTGATCTCGGTAGAACCGGATACTCCCAGAGCTGTCATCACAGGCTCCACTCAGATAAAGGTGCTGCCGCTCAGAGGTGATGGTCAAGGGCATCACCTGGAGGAAGAGCTGGATTTGAGTTCTGGCTGGGTCCCTTTGTACTTTGGTTCAGTTAATCTCTAAACATCAGTTTTTCCACCCCCAAATTTTAGGTGAAAATACTTGTTTGTACATTTCTTGGGAGAACGAATTGAAATAAGAGAAATCGGTACAAAACTTGACACACAAAGTGCAAATGGTAACTCTTTGCAACAATAAAAATTATTCTCAATAACCTCACTCTGTAAGAGATGGGCTAGAATAAAGTACTGATGCCATGGCACCACCTAGAAGTAGTGTGTCGGAGCATAAAGACCCCTGGTTTAGATTCAGAGATCAAAGATAGAGTCCCAGTCCTGCTTCTTGGTAACTGTGTAACTTGGAACAAATTATACAGGTTCTCTGAATTTCAGTTTCACTGTATGACTCATGGGAAAAATAATTTTCTTCCATACAGAATATGGGAGTTGATGAAAGTTTGAAAGTGTCTAGTATTGTGGCTTAGCATTTAATACATGTTTAATAAATATCTATAGAAGCTCAATCTTTCTGTAGAACTTCAATTATAAGCCTCTCTTCCAAGAGAGAAGACACATATACACGCAAAAATGAACCGAGCTAGCAGCAAGTTTTGGATCTGTAACTGGCATGAATTGGGCAAAAACTGGCCTCTCTTAGAGGTCAGTATTGCAAATGAGTTTTAAAAGACAAGAAAGCACCTGCTTCTTTATGCAGTGTCAAATGCAAGGGCGGTGCCACTACTCCCCTCACACGGTGCAAGTCTGTTCTAATGCCAGCAATTGATGCCTGTGTCTACAGCATATGACAGAATTAACATCTTAAGCACAGAAATGAGGTCGCCATAGAATGATTGATAATTGGACACATTTCCGTATTATAAAATTCCAATAAATAAAGCATTTGTGCATGCTATGTCAGACTACAAGCAGTTTTTATGGACTGATATACTATATATACACACTCAATAAATAGTGAATGTAAGGTAATAAGTTTAGGTGAAATTCTTGCAACTGTACCTTAAGTATCATAAAAAGTTCAAAAAGAAATTGGATGACATATGTTCAAATTGCTTTTCCAAGGAATTTAGAATTTAGAAGATTATGCATGATTTGTAAATATAATATCACAGAGAACAAAAGAAGGAATGGAATGGCTTAGAAGCATGACGGTTTTTCAGAAGCAAAATGGTTTTCTCTTCTGATGAAACAGGCTTAAAATATTAGCAGAGGTGGGACTTCCAGTCAAGATTGAGGGGCTGTTACAGTTGCTTTGCCTGCTCGTGTAACTACAAAAAGGAATTACAACTAAATATCAAAACAAACAGCACCCAGAACTGTCAGAAAATTGAACTCTATGGAAGTCTGACATCCAAGGGTTTAAAGAAGCCACAGTCATCCAGATGGATAGGAGGGGCAGAGATGTGGAGATGGGGTGGAGAGCAAGGGGATGCACTGTGGCATGAAGAGGTGGTAGTGGTGGAACAGGCATGGGTAGTCGCACATTTCTGCGTGGTGAATAAAAATCGGGAGCAAGTGATCCCAGCCCCAGGCCAGATCCCACAGCCCAGGGTTCTAGCATCAGGAAGATAAACCCCCATAAATTGAGGCTATAAAAATTTAGTCACAGTGGGAGTTGGGGCAGTGGAAGAAACTGCCAGAAAAATCAGAAAACCACTTAAAGGGCCTGCACGGTCTTAAAATATATGCAAACCCACCCACTCTGGGATTCAACACCAGGGCAGCTAGAAGAGCACCACCAGTCATATATAGGGTGTAGTTGAAGTAACTGGAGATGGGGCAAGTGCCAAGCAAACCTCCAGAGGTCAGGCAGCAGCACAGTTTCCTCTCCGAGCCCTCACCCACACAGAGCCACAAAGCAGTAAAGTGGCTTGCTTTACACCCTGGTGAATACCTAAGGCTCTGCCCCATACAATGTACAGACTCTGCCCCTTTTTATAGGGGGTCAAAGCAGCTCTACCTAATGTACAGAAAAAAATGCAGGGAAGCTGCCAAATTGAGAAGACAAAGAAATATGGACCAAATGAAGGAATACAACAAAGCCCCAGAAAAATAACTAAATGAAATGGAGAAGGTCAATCTGTCAGATGCAGAGTTCGAAACACTGGTGGTCAGGATGCTCAGAGAAGTCACTGTGTATGGCAACAACACAAAGGAATAAGTGAAGGTTACAGTAAATGAACTAAAGACAAATCCACAGGAAACCAAGAGTGATGTAAAGGAAGCCTGGTTTCAAATAAACAATTTGGAACATGAAGAAATAAACATTCAATCAGAAGAGAAAAAAGAAACAAGAATTCAAAAAAACAAGGATAGTATAAGAAGCCTCTGGGACATCTCCAAATGTGCCAACATCTGAATCATAGGGATGCCAGGAGGAAAAGAGAAAGAGCAAGAAATTGAAAACTTATTTCAAAAAATAATAAAGGAAAAATTTCCATTATTTGGTGAAGGAAATAGACATACAAGTCGAGGAAGTCCAGGGAGTCCCAAACAAGATGGGCCCAAAGAGGACCACACCAAGACACATCATAATTAAAATGCGAAAGGTTAAAGATAAAGAGAGAATCTTAAAAGTAGCAAGAGAAAAGCAGAGAGTTACTTACAAAGGAGTTCCCATAAAACTGTCAACTGATTTCTCAAAAGAATCTTTGCAGGCATGAAGGGGCTGGAAAGAAGTATTCAAAGTGATGGAAAGCAAGGACCTATAACCAAGGTTACTCCATCCAGCAAAGCTGTCATTTAGAATGGAAGGGCAGATAAAATGCATACCAGATAATGTAAAGTTAAAGGAGTTCATCATCACTAAGCCCTTATTATATGAAATGTTAAAGGGACCTATCTGAAGAAAAGAGCAAAACTATGAACAGTAAAATGACAACAAACTCACAACTATCAACAACTGAATCTAAAAAAAAAAGCACTAAGCAAACAAGTAGAACAGGAACAGAATCATAGACATGAATACCACTTGAAGGGTTATCAGCTAGGAGATAGAGGGTAGATGGGGAAGAGGTGCAAGGATTAAAAAACATGAGTGGTAGGTACAAAATAGGGGGAGGGTAAGAATAGCACAGGAAATGAAGCCAAAGAAATTATATGCACGACCCATGGGCATGAGCTAATGGGAGGACTGCTGGAGGGAAGTGGGGTATCAGGCAGAGGGGACAAAGGGTAAAAAAGTGGGACAACTGTAATAACATAATCAATAAATTATACTAAAAATATTAGCAGAGGTGGTATGCATTAATTGTGATACAAATAATAGTTCATCCATACAAAACATAACCAATCTAGGATCTAATAGAGACTTCTGTCATATAGAAGGCCAAAATAAAATAACCAAGATAGTTTTCTTGAACTGAAATCACACAACTTCAACCTTTAGCCCTGCTCAGAGTCAAGGGAAGTAGAGACTGTGCTTTTATCATTAAATCAGATATAACTCCCTTTTGCAACAGCATGGAGAGGTTTGGAGAACATTATGCTGAGTGAAAAAAGCCAGTCAGAGAAAAACAAATACCATATGATCTCACTCATATGTGGAATCTAATGAACAAACTGAACTAACAAGCAAAATAGAGACAGACTCATAGATGGAGAGCAGGCTGGCAGCTCTGGGGAATTTAGGGGGTGGAGGGATTGAGCTAAAAAGAAAAAAAAAAGAGAAAGAACCTATGGACACAAACAACAGTGTGGTGATGGTGAGGGGGAGGTGAGTAAAGGGGATGGAGGGTGGTAGAACAGGGTATGGGGGGATAAATGGTAATGGGGAAAATAAAACAAAATTAAATGGGACTATGTCAAAGGCAGAAGAAAAAGACATAATTTAGGGTGCAAATCTGAGAGTTCAAGCATCTCATTCTTTTTTTTTAACTGTCTTTTTTCAATCTTCATTCTCACAACACTCAAGTGAAACAATCTCAAGCCAAAGGTTAATTAGATGCTTCCTGAGCACCTGCAAGGGCAAAGCCACTCAGCAGAGACCAAGACACTCATGCAGAAGTAGGAGGCACCTAGTCTCTGAAAACAACACCGGGTCTTCAAGTCCATTTGCTTATAATTTATCTGGGGAGATAAGGTGAAAACAGAATAATTAGTGCTATGGAAAGCACCTAGTACCAAAATGATCTTTAATTAATATTTGCTAATGAATAAAAAAATAAGTGATTGAGTGAATGAAAGAATAAATTAAAGTACTCATAAGGCAATATATAATAAATGTTAAATATCAGAGGAATAGGCCATCGCAGGGGACTTCAAAGAACAAGGAAGGCATCACTAGAAAGTGAAATCAAGCTGAGTTTTTAAATATATATATCTATAGATATTCATATTTATATTTACTATATCACTGGCTATTATCAGGCAATAATCAATTTAGCTCAAGTGGTAACATTTACAAAGAATTTATGCACCGAGGTAAAAAGAAGCAACAAGGGTCCTTAATGGTAAAATAAGATTATCCTTATGTGGTTAATGGTTGATTCCGAATAAATGCCCTCAAAATTAAGGTTAAGAATTATGCTTCTGATTCCTTCAACTGCCAAGTATAAATGATAATATTTGTTTTCCACTGTCACTGAGGCACTGGCATAACTAATATTATTTTAAAGTACCTGCTGATTACAAAATGCAAAACAATTGCAATAACTCTTCATATGACCCTTCACAAATTCATTAAACTCTGAAGAAGTTTCTCTAGTAGAAAAACCAACACCACTTCAATTACCTTTCAAGAGATCTCTGCTGTTTGCAATTCTCCTACTGCACTGCTGCTGCTATCAAATACGTCTGCCAACAACCACTGTACTGAAAGCTATAAAATTCTAATAGTTAAAAATTTCGAGCCTGTAGAATCTGATGATGATTTTCTGCTGTTGGCTAGTTTGATGGTCCCTATATTGGAGGAAAAAAGTGTTCTCTTCATCCCCACCATTATTTACCTGTGTGCATAGTTTAAATATCAGTAGGCCTTCAGAATAGAGTTTACTGTCTAGGTGATGATAAAGGACCATTTGCAAGGCAAATGCATTTATCAGCCTGATCTCTTGACCTAAGTTTTGATGATGTTTGTTGAGAACTTTGGGCGTAAAGCTTGGCCTTTGGATCTTTCCTATCATTAAAATACTAGTTGTGTTAGTATTTCCTTTGGCTGGGGAAAAGTAGCAGTTTAAAAGGTTTATAGGATCAATATGAAAAAGCTTCAATTATTTAAGATCATGCTAGCATGAAAATAATACATTCAATGACAGAATTAGTGAGTGTGAGCAAAGAGGAAGTCTAAGCATTAATAGCCAGTGAAGTGGCAAAACACTTATGGTTTTGTCCTCCCAGCCAGAAGATAAGAATCTTAATCAGGAATTGGGGATTATAGAAAAAGATCTTTGTTCTGACTTGTTACATTAAGCTTTGCTAAACGCCTTATTTTATTTGAATTCTGTATATCGCAAAGAGTGACATTAGGTACCTGTGTTCTAGAGGAAAAGAAATATATACTGTGCCCCTTTAGAAGAACTATTTTTAAATTCTAATAGAATTTCAAGGTTATTATCTATTTCAGATCAACAGCGGGGGTCAGAGTTCACAGCAGCCAGAATTTACAAACCTCCAATGGGTTTTGATTGACAGCAATCATCATCTCTTCAGCATCACTGAGGGAACAAAGTACAGGTCAAGACAGCGGGCGATTTCATCTGTCATTTTTAATTATCTAAATGATATTCACAGACGAAACCTTTCCCACCCATCAGGGCATCACATTACCATAGACAATGTTTGTTTAAAGAAGAGGCCATAAAATCAAACAATTATGAATGCAGACAAGCCTTGCTATTGACTGCATAAATAATCAAGCGAGAGTTCCAAAACTCTCCACTAATGAATTGGTAGATTGCTGGCAGGAAGTGGCAAGTAATAATATAGACAACAGTCTAATGTTCTTATTGACTGTTGCTGAGGCTGAACTACAGTCACAAAGATTCAAACGTGACGTCAAGTGAGGTTTCCATTGGAGCAGTATTGATAGCGGTACACGGCTAAAATACCAGCAGTTAACTCCTGACCTCACGGTAGGACCAGGGATCCCCCGAGAGCACTGAGAGGCTGGCGGTGTAATACATCTCCGACAGAGCCAACAGCAGCAGGAGTCTGACAGCACCGCCACACAGGCAACGGGTGCTTCTTCTGCCGCTGCAACCCCGAAAGTGAACTCGGTTTCAGTTTGTTCTGCAAGGAAATAAAGTTTTCTATCCCCCTCTTCATTTCTTTTTCTGTTTTTTCTTTCTTTCTTTTCTTTTTCTTTTTCTTTTTTGAGTAGTGGAGAAAGACTATGGACCTAACCTACATGTAACTGGTAGCAGCTGGTGAAATGCAAAGGCCTGGGAGCAGAAGGCACTGGACCTGAGAAATGGCTCAGACAGGTCAACAGAACTTGCACGATGGGATGCATAGCTGTAAATAACTTCTATCTTCTGGTGTTTGTCATCCCCAGAAATACAAACTAGTGGCCTCTATCCCTGTAGTGAATCCTTATTTCTTTATTCAACTATCTTCTTGAGAAATCTCCCCCAGACCCCGCCACCATTTGTAAACTAACAGCAAATAGGGTAGCCCCAGCTGAACAGATACCATTTTGATGGGTTAAGGAAATCAGCAATTAATAACACCCCCTGTTAAGTAAAATATCTTGCCATAGGCACACTTTATTAATAAGCTGCTAATGGACAAATGTTAGCCACGGCTTTCTCACTCATCACTCTTCTCAACACATACAAAATGCTGCTACATCATTGCATACAAAATAATATTTAAATAAATATATTTACTTTAAAAATATATCCTAGAGCACAGGTGGCAAACACAAGCAAGGCTCACGGGCTGCATGCGGCCCTCCACCTTGTTTCTACCTGGCAGCAGCGCCAAGCTACTGCTTAGTGAAGCAGCAGTTACATTGATACAGTCCTAAAATGACATTTGGCCCTTTGTAGGTAACCACAAGGCTGATGTGGCCCCCGGTGAAAATGAGTTTGATACCCCTGTCCTAGAGAAAGAAAAAATGATCAAAAAGGAGGATATAAGGGGTGAAATTTTGTACCTCAGAGAAGAGTTTACCCCAGCAAATGATTTCCTACAGGCACGCAGCAAATCACAGCCCACAGCCACAGCCAGGAGACTGACAGATCACTTTCTGCTGTTAACCCCAGGTCCCCAGTTCACATTTTATGAATTGAGAATACTCTGAGGAGGGGAGGAGGGAGAACACGGAGTGGAAGAAGGCCAAACTCAATCGGTAGAAGACTAGTAACGAGGCAGAAAACAGGGTGACAGAAACAGTAAGACACACACTGTCTTTGTTTTAGCAAACGCTAGGCAAACGAAACACTGTAACACAATTTCATCTATTAGATGCTGGGGGCTTTCCCAACTTCCAGATCCTTTGAAAACATGAAAACGGTCACAGCAAAACACGCGAAAAAGTGTTCTGTTTTTTTCCAACAAAAAGAATATTAATGAACAACATAGAAACAGACCCAGACACAGAGAACAGAGTGACGGCTGTCAGAGGGGAGGGTTTGGGGGGCTGGGTGGAAAAGGTGAAGGGATTTAGCAAAAGAAAAAAAGCAAAGTCACAGACACACACAACCGCGTGGAGATCACCAGAGGGAAAGGAGGGCGGAGGCAGGCAGAGGGTAAAGCGGGGATAAACGGTGATGGAAGGAGACTCCACTTGGGGTGGTGAACACACAGTACAATGTAGGGATGATGTGTTACTGAACTGTACCCCTGAAACTATAATTTTATGAACCAATGCCACCTGAATACATTGAATAAAAATTTAAAAATATATATATTGATCCGTCTCTTAAGCTAATAAACTGCTACTGCAATTCTGAGCTTCAGTACTCTGTAACCTATTATTGTAATTTTTAATGATATTAAAATTAATATGAAAAAATACAGCATAGTCACTGGCATCAGAGAGACCTACGTACAGATTCTGTCTTCATCATTTATTTGCTAAGTGACCTTGAGCCTTTTTTCTCTTAACTATAAAATGGGAGTGCTAACCATTACTTCACTGGGAGACTCTGAGTGTGAAGAATTCAGTTACATAGCGTCTGATAAATGCTCAGTATTACTTCCTTCATTTCCCCTGAAGCTTACATTTGTTTAATATATACATGTTACAATTTAGGAGTAATTTTAAAATTAGGAAAATGAGCTGGTTTATACTTCTGTGCAGAGTAGACATCGACAAGGGACTGAAACACACATGTCCTTCAACTGTTGATATAATCTGTTAATTGTATCAGCAGAACTTTCAATAAATATATGATCTTTAGAAGGTTGTTTTGTTTTCTGTTTAGTAAAAATGTTGACCCTAATCTGAAAGTTCTGGAAATGTTTCAGTTCCTGATTTGTTAGGAAAAAAATGTTTTTATTCAATAAAGGAATCATCTTCATCAATACAACTATTCTCTTACTCACTTGAAATTCAGTGAGTCATTTCTAAATTGCGGTATGTTGGAGATAAAGTATATCTGGGAATTTGCTCCAAGACCTTCTGCTGCCATCAATATACCCAAGGGTGAACATTTCTCTGAAGTTCTGGAAGGGACAAGAAAAATAACATGGCATCCCACAGGATTAACTGCAAGGTTATTACCATTGACATCCCTTTGTGCTTTTTCTGTATCTGACCATAAAAACTTCAACACTGTGTCTTCCTAGCCCTGGAAAACAAATACCACTTCTCTCTTTCTACCTCCGTATCTCTCAAAATTTTGAAGAGTCTTTAAAACAAAAGAATCCTGAATGAAAATAAAAGTTAACAGTGTTGGAAGCGAATTAAGATATGGGTCAAAGATCATGCCCTTCTGTTTTCCCTTTCCTTAAATATCTACTCTTACCTTCCAGTGTGTGATTTGTTCTTGTATTATGATATTTCAGACTTTTGTGCCTTAGTGTTACCCTTATCATTACCTTGATGGACCCTAGGAATTTCAATGGGACACATATTATAAATGACAGAGACAGCTGAAACACGCAATCTGCAAATGTTCCAAGGCACACACTTTTTAAAAAGGGCAGGGCATGCAGTGTGCCTTTTAGGAACTGTTTTTATTTGTTTGTTTTTAAGGAACAGAACTACATATGTTAAATTACCAAAGATAGAAGGATGCAATCATTTTAATTTCGAGATAGTTTAGGAATGAAGTGCAGTGACAAAATAAGGAAAAACGGAACAGGTGCTGCCCTTCTTTTCTCAGTGTAAGTACAGGTTTTAAAATTCTAGATCCTAAGAATGCAATGTAGCCTACACACACAGGAAGGATACTCTTCTCTACATTTTAAAAACTGGAACGTAGAGGCCATCCACAGAATTCTGGGCAGATTCCTGGCAAAGATTAAGGAGAAGGAAGATGCGTTTAGAGGGGAACATCCATTGTCTCCATGGTTGGTACAGCTCACTCTACAGACGGGCTATCAGATCTGCCCGTCTCTCCACAGAGGCAGACACAGCTGGGTCGGATCTATAATGTAATAGGGGATGAGGTGTCTTTGGATAAGGGCCAGCATTTTAATTCCTGTTGAAAGAAATATTGCTGATAGAAATATTGACTGCTAAATTATTCTGAAGCAAGAACGCGTTCTTTTCTCTGCCACTCCGATTTCTGATACAGTAAGCCACAGCCTCCTGTGCGGTTCCCAGATCACTGTCTTTTAGAGGAGGTGGCCCTCATTCTACCCCGACACCACCAGCAATCTGGTCTGCATGTTTGTCTGCATGGCAAAAGACAGGATGAATAACTGCCGGAAATTCTGGAAGGGAGTGTGTGCTTTTCTGCCATAAAATAAAATCATGCCGAATTAAAAATACTTAAACTATAACAACTGTTTATCTTGAGTGCAGGGTGATGACCATCTGAATGAACTAATTCCTTCCCACCTACCTGAGTTCAATCCTACCCACCTCCAATTTCCTCACACCCAGGTCATGTAAATACTGTTGTATTTCTCTTTTAGATGAGGCATTTTAGATGACATCTGAAGAATAAAATTCTCTCCATGGAACAACATCTGGCTGACAGATGACCATATGACACCCTTCAAACAGTACAATATGTCACTATCAGAACGGGACTGCTGGGAAGTGTATATTCAAGGTAATATTTAATGTTCAAGTCAAAACATAATGGAATTATACCAGTACTAAGTATGAACACACATAAAGAACAGAAACAACATGCCTCCCTCAAAAATTATTTGTGTTTGGTTTATAAAAAAGGAGGGAAAAGTGTTATATTTGATCAATGAGAGAGCTAGTCATATTTTAGCTCCAAAATTAAAAGAAATGTTAAGCTTATTTCTTCTCTAGGATGAATAAGCAAGATAAATTTAACCTCTTTGTTTTATCTTAATGTCACGCAAAGAATTATTCAATAAAATTAAGATTGTGTCTTCAGTCCCAAGCAGCAGGCCCTGCTCAACTCACTCAGGACCTGAGGGCTACATTGGTACCACTTGGTAAATGACAATATGAAGGGAAGAATAGAACTGAGGTGTCCAATTCTTTCATTTTGGGGTTGAATGTAAAACTCAATATGAAGTTCCTTTCTTAACAACATGCATATTTTGAGGGTTATTAAGAAGGCCAGTGAATTATCCAGATTGTACTGAAATAGCAATTTCTGCTTTGCCCGTGGTGAAGCTGTTTTCAAAGGGATCTTGAGGGAAGTAACTGTTATTATTAAAACTACTTTAAAGGAAACACACAATTTCTACAACAATGTACTAATGGTAGAATATGTTTGTGACATTTATTCCAAATGACTAACATTTTTATATTCCAAATGGATTAATAATGATGACTCACTTCCTTTAAAATCTTATTATTCACCACCTTATACAGTCTTGCCAAGAGTGTGGAATATATCTCACTCAATACCAAGATATCTGTCTCTTTAAGGACGGAATACTGACAGTACCTTTGTCAGGAATGGTTCCTTTCATCTGTTCTGTGAAGCTACAGAGCTGTGGACCCCCCAAAAGTGAGGCGAGGGACAAAGTGTTACGATAACAATAATGATGAAAACAGAAATGAAGGTATCAGCTATGGAGCCTTATTACTTTGTCAGGCATCAAACAAAGGGCCTGGCATGAATTACATTAATAATTCTCACATCTTTCCTGTGAAACAGGAGTGATGAAGATCTGTTGCTTTACAACTCGAGGTCCTATTCTCTTAAGCTCGGCCACGGAGCATAGCTTTCTCACTGGGTTGTCTGGGTTCAAATTCCAGCTCTATCATTTGCTATCTCTTTTAAATTAGGATGAGTTTTTAACTTCAGTTTCCCAATCTGTAAAGGGGAGTAAGATTACTTTTTTCTTCCTGAAACTTCTCTCCATTGCAATCTCACCACCGTATCCTAGGTCAAGGCTCATCCCCTTTGCCAGGAACTATTCCCTCCACTTCAGGTTGCTCCCCTGCCTGCTTGTTCTTTTTCTCCCCCCTTCACCTCTCAAAGATGATGAAATTATGCCTCCAGAGCCAACATTTCTCATAGCTGTCCAGAACCGTCCAGGGAACCTGCAAACCCTGAGCACTGGCATTTGGTTTCAACCTGGCATTCTAACTACACTCATCCCCCACCATCTGTCACCCACCATGTGAAATCACTATACGAATACCTGTCTCCTGTATAGTATTATATGTTCCTTGAAGGAAGGAAATATCATTAATTATTTATTAATATACCTCAAGGCCAGCTCTAGACTGGCACAAAATAAACACTTAATAAATGCTTTCTTGAATGAAAATGAATAGGAAGTCAATGCTGACTTCTGTAGTTCTCTGCTGTGCTCCCACAAAACCACTTCGCATTCTCTGTGAAGCCCTGAGCATCAGGTCACGCCATTCTCCTCCCCTGGGTTCTCCTTGGATCCTACTCCATTGGGGAGACCCACACACACCCACCAAGTCCTGCTCAAGGATCACAGCGCTTGTGGAACCTTCTCTGATTCTCAACATACCTTTCCAGCCTTCTCCCTCAACTTCCTTCACTACTTGAATCTTTCATGACTCTAGTTTGGCTCCTTATAGATTTTATCACAATTATATATTTTTATATATGCCTTCTTAGCCTGACTGGAGAAATCCACAACAAAAAGGACCATAACTATTTCTTGGTATTTGCTTTATCTAATTGCAGGGTCCAGCACTTAGTAAAGAATCACCTAAATGCTTATATGATAGATTACTATGCAAATTAGGTGAACAAACCACTATTCCATTAAGAGGCTTGTGCTGGGGGACCCACCACCCTAACTAGCCCTTCACGCTGAGGACACCCTGGCATTGCCACCTTCTGTAGCTGTCCCCTCAGGTGTCCTGCCCTCACTGAAGGACTTAGGAACAAGTGTAGGCATCCCCCAGACCATTAAACAATGCCTGAGCTGAACAGGGACCTTCTCTGAGGGCCTCCTGTGGTGCACGGCACATGCGTTACCCCTGGGGGAGTCTCCTCACCATTACTGGCCATTTAGGTTAGAAAAACGAATAAGCCAATATCGTGGCTGAACAGCTGCAAAGAGGTTCTCCCTGGGGAACCTCTGAGCCTCTGAATTTCACTAGCAGTGGAGGTGGAATTGGAGGACAGACTATATTTTCCTTCACTCTAAGTACCCAGTCCCCAAATACTCAGACTGCCTTCCTGGAAGCTTGGTCAGCCATTCCCTGCAGGGGCAGGACATTGTAGGCCACACAATTCTGAAGCACGATTAACTTTACTCATCGGACATTACATAGATCAGATTCTGGGTGGGAAAGGCATATAAATGTGTGAAACTATGAATCATAGCAAAGTAAAAATTATGAAGGCAAGGCCCCTGTCCCAGCTTGAGGGACAGGCCATTTGAGGTCCTGGTTCCATGCCGGTTGCCTCACCTCAACATAAATGCTTCAGTGCTGAGCTCAAGGGTCCTGGCCACACTAACACGGGCTGCACACCATGGGCCAACAGGAATACCACAAATGTTGCCACACTCAAGACCGACAGAATATATTTAAGAATGACTCAGACATGTCATTAATGTCAAGAGTGCATACTCTCCTTGTTAGATTACCTAGTTGCAAGAGAGAAATTGGAGTTACAGGTATCAACAGCATGTGAGAACGCTCACCGGACTCCCATCAATGTCAATCACTGTGATGCATGATCTTGCAGAATATGGGAAGTTCCCTAACAACAGTAAAGGATTTTGTAACTTAACTAAAAGGCTGTCGTAATAAGACAGAAGAAACATAGCAAATTACCAAGCCTCCAAAGTTGTTGATAAATCAGTTCCCAATAGAGAGAAAAATAAAAAAGAACAAACAGCACAAATCATTCTTTTCTTTTACACCTAACACAGTATCCATCAGGCATTAGTGATTTCAATAAAGATAGTGGGTAACACAGACAAATGACTGAAACAGAAAGTAGATCTATTAAATTGGCCCCAACACATGTGCTTGTCCATTGGTTATTCCTGTTCGAGTTACTAACTTGAGAAAGTACCAAGTGGTAAACCTTCTCTTCTCTCTTTTTAAAGAAGGGTTCTGGGGAATGAAGGAGAAGAAGAGGTGAATTGTTTATATTGATTTATTCAGCTATTTTATATTGAGTCATGTTTGCTACTGGGGCAAACACGATAAGAAAGTACTACTTACTGAAAGGCAAATACTGACATTTTATACATATGAGTTTCTCTTTCCTTCACATAAAAGAGGAGAAAACATTGTCACTATTAGATTTGTTAACCAAACTCCTATAATAGAATATGTTTGCCGAGGATTTATTCAGTGTGCACTGATTTAAATCATTGTCCAGAATCATTTGGTCCTAATTTTCCTTGAACGCCATTATATTGCCCCCCATCACAATTCCATATGTGCTCATGTGTGCCCACAAACTTGTCCGTGTGTGTACATTTTCCGTCACCACCACTGTTCAACAATGGCTCCTAGTGGGTGTTTAAAACCTCTCACCCCAAAGAGCCCAGACTGGTCCTCTGATAATTAGCTGTCATAAGATCAGTGCCAGCACGTTGGACGACTGTCTTAGCCAAGATCCGGACACAGGGCCAGCCTCTGCCTGCTCGTGCCACGGCAACTGCATCATCCGGACCCCGACTGCTGGCATAACCTGGGCAGATGCAGGGCCCATATGTGCAGCTCCAGATGCCATTTCCAAAGCACTGGCATCTGGATGCCGGCTACCCTTTCCTGGCCCCACTGCTGAATGCTCTGCTAGACCTGATGGTTTCTCTGCCGGGGGTCAGTCTGCGACCACCCTGTGGTGCTCACTGGCATCGCCCAGACTTCACTGTGTGTGAAAACAGTAAGCTAGGTGATTGCCTTACACTGTAGTGCCCCAGGAACTTACCTGTTCCATCAGCTTCTGCTACTAAGTCTACCTGGTACTGCCTCCAATTCTTAATTTTTCCATTTGCTTTTAAACCTCCCTCAATTAGAAGCATGGGGTGCCACACCTAAAACCTACATAGTAGCTTTATATTTGTACCCATCAAGTTTCCAACAGGGAAAAGTAGCATAAAAAAATGCTCTTTGGCAGATACTCATGTGTCCATGTTTCTCCAATTCTGTGGCAGCTTCCCCACAGCACTGGGACAGCTGCATGTCCCAGGCACCTACCCTCAAAGAAGCAAGGGAGGGCCCTTGTCTACACAGCCCGTCCCCACTTGCTCCTTTGCAAATGAGCCACTGGATAAACATTTCCTTCCAGGTGGGAGCAACAAAATGAGAAAAAGAGCGGCTTCCCAAGTGTAAATCATTATAGATTACAAATGCTAAAGCCTTCCTCCTGGGAGAAAGAATAGCTTGATAATAAATTGACAATGACATGTCCTCCTACTCATCTGTGCCAACTTTCCCGAAGCAAAGACTCTTCTCCTTATTGAGGGAGGAACAGAGTGTCCATCCTGATCCCCAGTGTGTGACCCATGTATCAGTGAGGAGAAATGAGCTTTGTCTGACTGATATGAACTCCATCAATTAGATTCCTGGGTGATAGATATCTGTGTGATACATACATGGGTATTTCTGAGAGGAACGCAAAATGGATGGAAAATTTAAATAAGCGTTGTATAATGAGATTGTTTAAAAATACACACAGAAACATTAAAAACCATGTGCTGATTTTTAAATTCAAATATTTAATCTCAAAAAATTAAATCTCAAATCTGTCCATTTTATAAAAATTGAATTAAAATACACAATCTCAAGTTTTTCTTTCTTTTGTATCTTAAGGTGGGTGCCTTCATTTAAAAGTGAAACTGGATCGCTTCTTCTCCACTATTACATGTTGCTTTAAATGTACCTCCTTGCTTCCAAACATTGCTAAAATAATTTAGATCGTGTGTTTTAAACATCTATCAAACATGAATAATCCCTGTCTTTGCTATTTCACAAACAAAGCCGAAAAACAACAAAGGCAAACACAGCCACGTACCCCCTCAGTGACAGTGTGTGGATCTCAAAGTTTGCTGTTTTATTTTTAGTTTTTTATTACTCTAGAGACAGCTGGCATGTATTTTATTTCCAATATTATTTTCTGGCAGAATGATTCATGTAAATAAAGCAGCAGATTATAACATGTTGGGAAAAGAAACAGAGGGTTAAGCTTTTCTAGTTCAGAAAGATCCAAGAATAAAAATCACCCCTGGATTTTTAGAAACATAGAAAGGCTGACCAGCCCTTGGCGAGTTGGAATACCTCTATTGCTTTGTTTAATATTCCTCCTAAGTGCAATCATGTAGAACCTTCAGAAGGAACTGTCCTCTCTTTCAAAGGGGTTTGACTTGGGCATAGTTAATCATCACTGTGATAAAGCAATTAAAGGTATTCATAATTAGAACCAAACCAAATGTAAGTAATCAGAAAATTAAGAGGAAAATGACATTATGATGGGACTGTGTACTCTTTCATGACCTCTCAGCTAAAAAGGACATTCTCACACTGGTGCACGGGGACTTGGGTGCATAAATGCATTGACCTACTAGGAGCCAGGCATGTAAATGGCTTCTTCAAGTGATAAGAATAAATCTTGGCATCATTTAGTATCACTGACTTCTTAATAACGTTGACCAAAACGTAAGAGGCGAGTAATGATCAATCTGTTAGAGGGCACGTGCACTGCTACACAAATCCAGATCGTCCTACAAGAGTAGCAAGCGCCTACTGAGAGCACAACATGACAGAAGACACAAAGACAAACCAGCCGTGGTCCCTGTCTTTGAGTTGCTTACTACGTAGCAGAAGACCTAGGCACGTATGCAAACATTTCAGGATTTTTAAGCGTAAGAATGATGGTTGGCCCTAAATATGGTATTCCATTTCCTAAATTTTTCTCAATTGTAAATGCAGTCATTGCCATTTTTATGTCCTTCCTCTAGACTTGTACCTGTCATTCCAGATTGGGATACAAAAAATGCATTATAAATTTTTCAAGAGAAGGAACATCTAACATTCCCCGAAGCTGTGTCTGGTGTGCCTCATGTACAGCAAGTGAACTAGGACCAGCTACACTGGTCTACATTTAAGAGGAGGTGATTACATATTTTCTAAGATGAATAACCCAACCAACACCAAAAATGATGGGCAGTGATCTTGGTAGCAAAACCTGTACCCACAATACCTCTCCCAATTACAATAATCCAGAAAATCTCCAAAGAAAACAGAATCTAATAATTCAGATATTGATGGAAAAGATTTCTCCTTTTGGATTAATGCTATGAGTTAAAGACTTCAAGGTTAATGCAGATGTCAGTAGGACAATAAAATGAGAATTTTTAAACTAAGTAAATAGATTTTAAACAGTTATTTTCTATGGGTGTGACTAAAAGGGCCATATAGAAATGAGTATCTTCTCCCACCTATTTTTTCACGTTAAGCATAGTACTCTTTGGAGAAAATTACTGTGTGCTTTTTAAAGTCTAAGCTTCTCTGAAAATCAGGCTACACTCTCCAAACACAGTTGCATGAGATTCTGTTAGATGCAGCTTTGTTCACGTGGCCAAAAACGACCTCCCCGCTCAGCCTCTGCTGGCTGTCCCCAGTCCCCATTTCTGTTAATGACCTCCTGCTTCTGTCTGGTTCCACGCGGCCCACTGCCTATGGAGATGGCAAGTCTCAGCATGGGGCGACAAAACGGCCAGCAGACCGGGCGGGGCTGGGTCATTTTCCTCACATACTTTCCCAGGAACAAAATGACAAGCTTTAAAGTGTTGTCTTCTGCTCAGGGCAAGTATTTCTTTATTAAACAGAAGTGCATGTCCTCTGGTTTCTAGTTAAACTATAGCTTAAAATATGTCACATGAAAAAACTTCAACCGCAAAATAACTGAATACCTCATATCTTTCCCTTATAATTCCTTTCTCTGTCTCCCGGTTCCACTTCAGGGTTCCGATCCCAGCTGTCCCAGTTGCTGACAGCTGTGGGTCCCTATGGTGCAAGTCACTCTCCTGCTCTGAACTTGTTTCTTCACAGAAGCAACAGTGCCGAATTCAAAAGATGGGTGAAGGGAGCAACCGAGATAAAGCATGTGAACAGCTCACTTGGTGCCTGACAGTGTCTCAATTAATGGGTTGCTAATACCTATTATTACTCCCCAAACTCTTGCCTAAGTCTGCACTGAAAATCTGCCTCCAGGGAACTAGGATCAAATCGCTTTCTGCTGGGATCCAATTGTAACCTCGCAATTTTAGAGAATTCAGAGGCTGCTTTACTTTTCTAGGTTCTTAGCAGAAGGAGTCATCCCCAAATAGAGTTTCAATCCTTATTCAAATGGATCCTTCAGACACTTCAGTGAAGAGGTAAGGAGCTGGTGGCCACTGAGGTACCCTGCCAATTTTGGTGTCCTGAAAAGGGACGGTTTTATTTTATTTTATTTTGTCCCCACTGAAAACCACTTAACTGTATTGTCATCTCCAAGTAAAGCCAGGTTAAATAATTGTCAGTTAGTGACCAATCTGTCACATAAATTCTGCAAGCTGATTAGCAGCCTTCCAGTACTGAAAATAGTTGGATCTACCCAACATTACTATTTAGACAGACCCAGCAATGTCTTCTGGAGGATTAAATGCTGCCTAAACTCTGGGTTGGGCTTTTACATTCAGTGCACCTAAATGTGATCTCAGGAGAGGATACAGTTGATCTTACTATGCATTATTAAATAGTTACTGAGTTTTATCTCCTATGTGACTGCAATTCTAAAAGTATAATTTAAAATGTCATTGAACTATCCTTATGGATTAAAGATGCAATTAAAATAGTCATTGATATTATCATTTGCCTTTGTAATTATGTAGAACTCACAGACTTTCCACTTACAAAAAAAAAGGAAAAAGAATTTTCTGTTTCTTTAGGTCAATTCCACCCTTGGTCTAATCTCCATACCAGACTGAATTTACTAAAACACTGTATCACCCTAAATTGAAGCTTGAGAGTGGATTATTTCAGAGGGCATTTTCTGGTGGGCTAAGAGGCATGTGGATTTTCCATGTCTTTAGAAATGAGGGAAACAGCTGCTCGGACCTGACAATTGCTGCAGCAGTTATCTGGCCGCCGCATGGGATTTGACCAGTTTTCAGTATGGGTAACTCAACCATCAGTGACACATTTTATTCATCCAGATATAAAAAGGTTTACAATAATTTCATTAACTCCCCCAAATGTGTATTATTACTGAGATAAGGCAAAATGGTATGTCTTGTTGTTCTTTTCTTAGGCAGGGTTCTCTATTCTGCTATCATAAAATAACACTAACCCATGCATTCCTTACCTTACAGTCCTAAATCGTCAGACACTGAATTGGTTAAGTGGCTGAGAAGTAATATCCATAGGCACTAGGAGACTTAATAAAAGCCACTGAGTCCTGGTGATCAGGAACATTTGACCCAGCTCCTGGGCCGGCGGGCAGGTGTCTGCCTGCAGTAGACAGAGGGTGGAGTGCAGCAGGGATCCCTGTGCCCCACGCAGGCCCCCCTAGTGCCTTCCTACTACTGGGGCCCGAAGGTCTTGCTCACTGTGGTCTTAATGGGGATGGCATGACCAGATCAGGCTCGGAAGAACGAAACCATGGCATGTATTTCAGCAATGATGTGCAATGCAATTTCTCAAAGTCAGCTCTTCCTCCTATAACTGTTTTCATGAGACAATGGGCACGATCACATTTTGGTTGATTTATACGCCAAATGTAAAAAGAGAATCAGAATCTTCGATGGTGAGAAATATTTGCTTTATCTTTTCCTCATTTTGCTTGTCTATTTCTTTCAACTTTTCAACATTTTCTTCGTTTTTTTCACACTGGAGAGTTAAAAAAGAGGGATTTGACCACACGTGTGTGCACACACTTGTACACATACATACACACACAAAGAGGGACATCTATTTACTGAAGATTCTTCAATAATAATCTGTCTTTAAAAAGCTAGTGAAATAGACTACAGATGTGACATTATCCTATAATAATTGTTCAATTATGTGTTCAATTTAGCTCTTACTGTAGTCAGAGATTTTTTTTAATATCTTAAACTAATTTTGATTTGATTCTTCTCAGTCAGACTTCCCCCAAGTGGGTTTTCTGACTAATGCTGTTCCAGGATGCTCATGGGTATCCACGATCAGCTAGCGTGGGACACAAGACACGCTATCCACCCAGTCCCCACCTCCAGTCTTTCCTCAAACCCAAATTCTCCCAGAGTCCAAAAAGCTTATGAAGTTCTGAAGACTCAAATGAAAAAGCAACCCTGATTGAGTTTTGGGTCCAGGATAAATGATAATCAGCTGGTGTGACTCTATTCTGTGTCATTCCTAGGGGATGCTGGTAACGAGCATATAATGTTTACAAGGGGGACAAAAAACCAAAATGATCTGGAGGGTGGGCCCCTTGTTGTACAGGCTTCCCCCACTAGGTGGGTGTTGTAGGAACCCATCCGTGTCAGTGTACCAGCTGGTGTTGTTGTGAGAGGCTGTGTTCTGCTTCAGTGATTTTTTGGGGAAGACTGTCAATGCCTTTGCCCATTTTATGATGGATGATTTATGAGCACATCTGCCCACATTGTGCTGAGTGTTCAGCAGTTTTTTACTAAAAAACAGCATGACCCCATTCCTCACCCTCCCTATTCACCCAGTCTCATACCAAGTGACTTCTTTTGTTTTCCCAGATGAAAAAAGTCCTTAAAGGGAAACATTTTGCTGATGTGGAAGGGGTGAAACAAAACATGCAGAAGCATTAAGCGGCATCAAAATCAACGATTTCAAAAACTGTTTTGAGCGGTGGGAAAAATGTCTCAACAGGTGTAGTGCATCACACAGAGAGTACTTTGAAGGTGAGTGAAGTTCAAACATGTAAGAACAAATACATGACTTTTTATGAATAAATTCCAGGTCTTTTTGGTCCCCTTCATAGTACTGCTGACTATTCTTAAGGTCAAAAGCAAAACAAAACACTGACACGTGGCCCAGATTTGCACAGATCCACATCCATCAGCATATTATTCATGTTCGGCTTTGACACATAACCCCAGGATTTTCTAAGACCTCCGTCCTCTTTTAAAATGGAGCGCATAATTATCTTTCAGTTCCACCTTAATCTCCAAATAATTCCGCCAGCCTTAGTTCCTAAGAAGGAATTAAAGATCTGTCCCCACACCTCACAAACAATCTTCCTACCAGCAGGCCCCAAACAACAGCTGCAAAACCACAACGATATTGTTGCTTCCCCCCACCCATCTCTGTTGTATGTGTCCACACTAAGAGGATGCATATTTCCTAGTGAGGCGAGGACCCTCGAGTCCTCCCCCCAGAGACCCACATGCACAGGAGACATACAGGGGAGTGTGTTGGGGGCGTGGAGGGGGGGCACTGTGTAATTTTAAATTTGTAGCCACAGGAAGTACTGGTCCACTAACCTCGAGCGGGCTGACCTGAGTCTCTCACGCTGCTTGCGAGGGGCAGCCAGCCTACCACACCCAGCCCTGGTGGAGCCCTCACTGTGTACCAGGCACTGTGTGCAGCATCTAACTTTCACAGCACTCCACTGGCCAGAACTGCTCCCTCCTCCATGTGGAGTTTAGGAAGCTGAGGCTCAGAGAGTTGAAATGAATTGCCCAAGTCTGCATGACTATGACCGGCAATCAAATCCAGGTATAACTGATTCGAAAGCCCACTGGACTTAGGTTACACTGAACTGTGCTGGTCTGTCTGGTTATTGGTCTTCCTCACTCAGAGGGGGAGCACCCAGAGGCCACACCCAACGCCCCTCTGCAGCTCAGTGTTTTCTCCAGTCCCTGATGCAAATCAGACATTCAGAAAATATTTACTGAACTGAAGCTTAGGATTTTTAGATTTATTGTCTCATTTTCCTAAATCCTCACTAAAGGAGATAATTTTGTGACTAGAAAGCCCCTGCTTACTATTAGTACTATTTCCAGCCATGCAGCCCAAACCCACAGATTTCCTCCACAAGAACACATGCCTCAAGCCCGTTCCCCTCCCCCACACCTCCCACACTCCTTTGTGAACAAGGACCTAGGTTTACTCTGCCCATCAAAGTCAGCAAGGTACCTGAAAACCTGAGATCTGTACCTGCCACACAGATACACATACCACCATGAAGATCCCCCTGGAAAGTTCTTTCTTCTGCTCCGTCTGTGGGAAGGCGCCCTTCCTGGTGTGGCAGGTGACAGATTTGTGCACCGCACGAGGAGAGTCGTACCTGCACTTTAATGCCTCCTCAACATGGTTTATGGCAATGGATAATCACAGCTTCTACCTTCCAGCTCTTCTGGATTTTCCATTGGCTGTTTAGCCCCACTTTTCTAAGTAGATCGAAGGAACCCTACAGTATTCTGAGAAGAGCAACATCAAAGCAACATTTTGGCGTAAAGAACATGTTGATTCTGGAGTTTCTACACACTCTATTCTTCTAGTTGTTTTTTGGTTGCTAATGAGATTGTTCTGACATTGCCTTTGGTTGTTTTGAGAAAGGGTATTCATTCTCAAGGTAAACATATATTCCCACTACCAAGTTTTTCCTGTGCACTAGTATATAGTACCAAATATAAATACCACTTAGGCAAACAGATAATTTATGGTGTGTTCAATGAAAATTCCTTATCTTGTTCTTCATCTGAGAGGACTTTATTGATTATGCTCCTGTGTCCCTGGATTGGTAATGCTCCTGATAAGCATTAACATTTTTCTTCAAAACATCGGCCTTATTCTGGATATCCAATGTACAGAATGAAATACTAGCAGACATTTATCAGACACATTCTACATGCCAGGTTCTGCACTAAGCACTTTTAATAGACTGTCTCACTGAAGCCTCACACCATGCCTGTCAGAAAAACTTCTACTGTTTTCCACATTTTAAAGATGAAGAAAATGAGGCTTACAGAGAGTGAGAAACCATTCTAGGCCTACACAGTTAATATGTAAACAAATTGGGATGTGAACTCACGTTGGCTGAATGCCACAATCCATGCACTGACAGGGTCTGTGCTACCCCGCCCTCAGCTAGAGAACACGAATAAGAACAGGGCTGGGAACACGAGGGGGAGGTGAGACCCTAGTTGTGGAGTTCAATATGCCTTTGTTTGGTAGGGGTTTATTCGCCCATTCACATATTCACCAGGTAGGTTTTTAGCACCTATTAGATGCAGGACTCAAATTTTGTACTTGGAATATACTTCTATTAGCACCTATTCTGGCCCATGAAGGATGTAATAAGGTTACACTGAATGAATGGGACTTGAGCTTTTCAGGGAAAAGTTTCAGCAGTTATTTTTCTAGATTGTGGCAAATGAATAACCCTAATATCCCCTTTCGCTTTTCATATATAATGAGTTAAAACAGCAATGAGTTTTTAAATGACAGATTTTAAACTTTCATAACCATTAACTACTTTCTCATAATCATAAATATGATTTTTATGACCTAAGTTAATGTTAAATAAGTATACTTTCCCCCTCAAACTAAGGAAATACAATGCCATGAAATAATGGTTTCACCATCTACCTCTGTGCATGTCGGGTTTCAGTTCTGAGAATGGAAGTTTCAATAAAACATACATTCTTGAGTGAGGTGCAAGCCAGTGATATAATTCCTATAAACTACACAGATTCTCCAATGAACCCAAATTCCTAGGTATGAAGCCTTAATCCAGACAGAAGACACATGCTCACAGCAGAGCGATGCTGCTTCATCCAAGCCCAGTGGCTTCCACAACATGAACACCACCAGCTGGGAGGCGGGCGGGCCCTCCAATGTTAGTGCGCCAAGGTGCACAGGGGACGCATCGTGGCTCTTTCCTAATCCCCATTCAAAAGTCGTGACTCGTTCATATACATATTTCAGTTTACACCCAGGTCAGTGCCTGATGAAAGCTGTGTGTTAACTTTCCACATGAAAAGACACTTTCCTAAATATTAATGCTGATACCCTATTTGAAGTAAGAATGTCAGCGATGAGAACAGACTCAAGAAATTTCTGCTTTCCTTTTCTTTCCTTTCTTTTTAAATAAAAATACTGTAAGACTTACTTCTGATTGTCTTACAGCTCAATTGATAAGGTGTGTTCCTTTTTTTGTTCCAGAAAATTTAAAAGCAACTAATTTAAATATGCAAAATTATCTTGAGTTGTTCATACGTGAACTTAAAAGCCGTGCAACACAGGAAAATTAAGTAATTATGCCTCCAAGTTATTTACTGCAATTAAGCTCATTTATCATATGCAAATTAGTGCAAACTGGTCTCATTAGTTACTAAATTACTCAATATGAGCTGAACAATGTAGCACTCCAGTTTGTAATGAAAAATCCCTGTAGAGGCAAGCAGTATCAATTAAGCTAATTTGCATATGCAAATATATGCACTAACTTTCTCTTTTTCTATATTTAGTTTTACATTTTCTTACCATTCTGGATCAGAGGGAAACTATAGGGTCACTCACCTCTCACTTACTTTTAAACTCACCTTTCTTTCACAGCTAAAAAATGCCTTTCTCATACGGAGGTACTTTATTTTAGCACTAATGTCCAGCAAGATACCACTGCCAACAAGGGCCATTAAGACTAAGAACAAGCAACTCTCCCAGAGATGGTACTTTCTTTTATACTTGTAAGTTCCAATAAAACAATAAATAAGGGTGGCATTTCAATTCATCAATAAAATAGAAACTACTATCTCATGCAAGAGGTCTTTTTGATGACAGTATGACCAAATGCAAAATGAATATTGACTTGGCTGGGCAGCATCTTTAAATAATAATTTATCTTTTTGTATCAGTTTTTGAGCTGTTTTAGGTATTGTTCAGTTTTCTTTTTCTAGATGTTTGAATTGTACTAGTTCACTTTTTATTTTCTCTCACAGAATGAGATTAAAGGCGAAGCTGATAGTAGATCTGGCATTCTCTATTTCACACCCCAACGCAGTTAGAAGTCCCTTTCCTATACATGCAAACTACTTTCTCTGTAGAATCTTCTTAGTCTACCATTGACTGCGTCTCAGCAGTACTGCAGCTATAACTACTTGAACAATAGCAACATACTTTTTATTTTCTTCCATCAACCACAAACATTTAAATGCTTCAGGACCAAAAGAGAATATAAACCAACTCGTTATGATTCCAGGGTGTATATACCCTTAACTAAACTGCAAAGTGAAACTAAAAACAAAAACACAGAAACGTAAATCTTGATCTAATCTTTTCTCTAAATCTGATCAGTTAACATCCTCTTTTAAACCTAAACTAGCTAGATTTATTTATTTATTTACCTCATCTAAGGAAGTTTTTTTTCATTGCTCTTAGAGAGGGAGAAAAAAAGGCATCAATTGGTTGCCTCCCATATAAGTCTGGACCGAGGATCACATACACATGTACTGGGGATCTCACCCACAACCTTTCAGCTACTGCAAGGTAACTGAACCACGCAGTCCAGGGCTAAGTTATTCTTTTATCTGTGGAAGGCATTAAGGGAACAAAAAGCCACATGACTGAAAACAGACATTTCAATAAGATCTATGTTGTCTTTCATTCAACCCACACAAATATGGTGTATCGTACAATTCCGTATACCAAATAGAAAAAAAATAGCTACATGAGTTCCTTCCTCCTCCACCATTAAAAAAAACATCCATTTTTTAAACTGTTCTGCTAAGGTGACGACCATATCTATGTAACCTACAAGAGAGTTGTTCTACTAGTAAATGATCCTTGCAAAACAATTAGTTCCCTGGTTATGCTGGGGAAGACAGGCTGTCCTGCAACCATTCTGCCCAGCCTTTTCTAATCCACCTGCAGTCACAGAACCAAAGGTATAATCTTGGAATGTTCTTGGTAGTTTTCTCTTGATCTTCCTTAAATTGTCTGCCCAAGGTAGTCTCTCTCTGTTTGGGGCTTGAATGTTCTAAAAGCAATATGAAAAATTCCTCAACGCCCAGAAATAATGTGAGCTCAGTTACGTAGGTATGAGGGGGTTCACACAAGATAGGCAAACTCGAAACTAAACCATGAGTACCACACTTCTGTTGTTATCTCCCTTTAGGGCATTTCTTATAGAATATTATTTTTATTCTCCTAAGATTTAGGTTAAATAATTACACTTATACCATTTATTTATAAACATGGGGGCATTTATTATATATATATATATATATATATATATATATATATATATTCTCTGACTCACAAAATTTTATTTATTTTAATGTACAAACCTAGTTATGGATAAAAGCCCTCCTTTGCTCACTTTGTAACTATGAACAGCTATCAGTAATGATATGCATTACACCATGTCAGAAATGTAACATATACAATATCTACCTGCAGTTTTACCACATGTGCTCACAAGAATACAAATGTTAACTTTAAAAATCTCCACATATAAGGGTTGATTTGATTGCTTTGTTTTAATGCCTGTGAGGTGAGTAAAACAGCACTCCTGTGGAGCATGCAAGAACAATACTGACATTTTATATAACAATTATACTCATAAGTATTATTTACAGCATGAAAAAAACTTAAACCCTTCTTCTAAGGGCAAGCAAATAATTAAAGCACTCCATTCATAAATCTGCACCTTAGGCAAAGTCACTCCACTAGTTAATTTTATGAGTTACAAAGATATTTGTTACCATTTTGTGTTTAACTTTGAGGAAGTAAAATATGAACATTCTATCTGGTCTCCAAATTGGGAAAGTCAAAATGAGTACCTTGTTCCATATTGAGGATTACCATGAAGTAGGAACAGTAGTTCCTTAAGAGAGCTTTCAAAGCAGGAACCAAATTAGTGTTTAGTCACATGTACTGTATTCAGGAAAGAGCTCACATAATGACCCAAAGTTCTTGAATTTTGTCTTAATTTTTCACAAAAAAACACTTGCCCATCTTGAGCCCTCACGCCTTGCTCCTCATCTGATTAATAAAGTCAAAGGAATAAACAGGCAAGAAAAATACAAACTGAGACACTGAAATGAAGAACAAACTGACAGTAACCAGAAAGGACGGGGGGAGAAAGATAATAGGGGACATTTGGGTAAGGGACATCAAAGAACATGTATAAAGGACACAAGGATAAAGCCAGGCGGTAGGGTCGAGGGTGGGAGGTGGGGGTGGGTGGGGCGAGGGGGTGTGATGGGGTGAAAATGGAGACAACTGTACTTCAACAACAATGAAAAATAAAATAATAAAATAGAGAATAAAGTGAACTAAAATACCTTGACTCAGACCCAATGCATGTAGTTCACAGTCTCACAAGTTCAAGGCTGACATACGGTGAACCCTAAACTGTCTTGCAGAAGCTGCCCCTGTTGTGAAATTCATGAATGAAACAGTTCCTGGTTCACCAGGGCTACAAGAAGTGTCATGGTCAGCAGTAAAGTTTCCATGTGCTTGATGAGAATGGTGGCCCTTGCACTGCATGGTGCAGAGCTTGGGGGGTGGCCTTTCCTGCATACACTGGTATTGGACCACTAAATTGGAAGATAACTTTGCAACAGTTGGTTGTATATTAACAGAATCACCATTAAGTTTATTTTCCCCCTCTCAGTAGGAAGAAAGCCAATTTTAAAGGATCCTGTAAACTTTCTAATTTTTTTCCAAGAGAATATAGAGCTAATAAGGTGTACCTTGCAATAACATAATGCAGTCACAGAATGAGCACCAAAAATTAAGGAGTCCATCTTCAAGTCCCACCCCCAACTCTCTACACCAAGGGGTCCTTAACGTGCTCTTCCATGAAACATCACGGGGACACAGGTCGCAGGAACACTGGGCACCTGGCACAGGAAGTCATAGGCATTTCCCGAGCCCCACCATGGTATTCAGAACTGACCCCTACTTTACCTATTCTGTTCACTCCACATATAAATTCTCTTCTTTTTATTATCATTGTCTTTAAGAATGTCCCCATCATTTGTGGGAGGTTATTATAATCTAATGGTAAGTATCCCACATTCAAATTCTCACTTACCTAGCCCTGTGAGCTTGAGTTGGTTATTAGATTTTCTGTCTCAGTTTACTCAGTTTTAAGAGGTACATAATCATAACACCTGACTAATAGGTATTTAGTAATACTCACAATAAGTGAACATTCTTAATACAAGGAGAGAACTTAATACATGGAACATCATACAGACTAAAAATTCAATAAATATAAACTAAAATCAACCCAAATTAGGGTCTTTCTAATTGAAACAAACCTACCCACAAACACGGACACACATGCCTACCCCTCACTAGGTATTTGCATTAGAAATGCAAATTTACAGTTGAAACCTCTGTACTTTTATTAACCAATATCACCTGAATAAATTCAAGTTAAAAATAATTTGAACACACATACATGAAGAAAGAAATACAAATTTATACATGTAAAGAAAATATTTAATGGCGGGAAACTGGTTTAATAAATTATGACATGTCTGTGGAGTGGAGTGGTATATATAACTATTAACAATGGGAAAGCTCATCCTTTCTTAATGTAGACATGACCACAAGATAGTGATTTTTAAAAAGCTGACGCTAAAGAGTATATAATTAACGATGTTTGAGCCCATGAACCTTGGACATATACTAAAACAACATGAAAAACGAGAACTTCCCATCACACTAACTTCTTATCTCTCACCCTCCCTTTATCACAAATATCCAAACACTTTTACCTTGTATCATTCCTTACGTTTGTCTTCTGCACCCAAAACCTCACTACGACTGTGCCAATGGACAAAACCTACTGCGTCTCTTCAGTATTTATCCTACTGAAGGATTTACTCTTTGCCACCTTGATATTATTAATGCTCCTCCCTTAAGCAAAGTCAAATCCTGAGTTTTCCCCTTACCTTCTTTCTACTCTCCTCACATTTTACTTGCATCTTAAGTGATGATATACATGGGGGTTGCACCTCCCCAACCCTCTTCTCTCACCGCTCCACATCGTTTCCAGGGGTCTGCAACTCATTGCTAGATTGGAACTCTCAGTCGTCCATATGCTAGTGATTAGTAACCCTGGTCCTATTTTCAGCCCTAGACTTGATCTTGTTCTAGAGAAACAGATTCAGGGTTCCCATTGCTTACCTCTTACCAACTTTGCTACTTAAGAGAATATCCCATTTACCTGCTTCTCAGGTATAGACAGCTGGTTTACTAATCTAGAAAACCTGTGGTCATTATTAACTCCTGTGACCCTCTAGACTTTCATTTCTAATAATTCAATCTCAATTCCACACCTCTCTCTCCATTCATAGAGACTCTATGATAGGGAAGATATTCTCTACCATAGAGAGTCTGGGAATATGATAATTTCCTAAATGGTCTCTAGGTTAGCCTCCAACAACTCAAAGACTTGCTAGATACTACATTTGGGTAATAACTCTGGAAACAAATCAAATGCTTATTTCTTGAACAAAAACCTTCTCCATGGGCTCCTCACTGGTTACAGCATCCTGGCTTGGTTCGCTGGGGCTGCCACAATATGGCTTGTGTGGTTTCTCCATCTCTTTGCCTTATGTGCTCTCCTGTGCATGGAGAGCAGCCATCAAACTGAACATCTTAACAGTCCCCAAACAAGGTCTATTATAACTTGCCCCATGCCTTTTCTTTGACACTTTGATTAGAATATTTTTAAATTTTCACCCTGGTGGGTATGGCTCAGTTGGTTGGAGTGTATTCCTATAAACCAAAAGGTTGTGGGTTCAGTTCCCAGTCAGGACACATACCTAGTCAGAGCGCATATCAGAGGCGACCAATCGAAGTCTTTCTGTCACACTGATGTTTCTCTCCCGTGCTCTCTACCTCCCTTCCCCTCTCCCTAAAAGCCACAAGCATGTCCTGGGTAAGGATAAAAAACATATACATATTCTCCAACTTACTTTGCCTAATAAACTTCTATTTATCTATCGACAACTTTGAAAAGTCTTCTTGGATGCTTTGTGGCAAACCCAGAGCCTTGCCCCTTTGTGGGATGCATCTCACTTGCATCCCACTTGCATCCTACTGGTGCCTCTCTGCCCCAACAATTGCAAGCTAGTTAAGGACAGCAACTGTGTGCCTATTACAGTGAATTCTGTGTTCTTACCCAGTATTTTATTTTATTTTTTGATAACTATAATGAACTGTGAGGTTAGAAACCATGTTGACCACATAGGTTTTTATGATATTTGCAAGTGAAGGAAGGATAGCAGAAGAAAGAAAGAATTCACCCCAACCCCCTTAACTCACCAGATTCAACCATGGACCCTCCTGAAGGGAAATGTGAAAATCTTATTATCCTTTTGGGATATTGCAGATCAGATACAGACATGGGTCTATGGGCTCAGCGGGCCCCATGCAAGGAGGAAAGATAACTTACTAGTTAGAGGGCCTTCTTGTTACTACTACTTCCTGACCCCTTCCTGCCCATAATGCCCGTATTTCATTTAAAGGAGTACATGCAGCTCTTCCACTCCATAGCCAGTGGTGTCAGAATCCAAAGATGAGAAGATCTGGTTTCCATGATTATTCCAAGATTACCTAGTACAACCACGTTTTGATCTCTCACTTGTGAAGGCAACCCTAGCAAGCCTTATATTCAAAGGCTTTGAACATATTCTAAACATGGACAGTGCTATGTGGAAGCTTTTTTTTTTCTTTTCAATTTTCCACAATCTGAAGCCACACAGAATACACGTATCTATTTTTTTTTTACATGAGACCTTCAAATATAAAGGGAGGATATCAGCGTCCCTTTTAAGACACATCCCTTTTAGTTTTCCCAACTAAACTTCACCCAGCCCTTTGCCGCTTCTCATGTAACGTGATTTCTAGTTTATGCAGCAGTCTGGTCATTTCGCTTCAAGTAATATTGGTTGTCTACATTTCTCTTAAAATGGGTTGTCAAAGCCAGGTGTGTGACCACCTGAAATAGCAGACGAGCTCAGCAGCCTCGTTCTAGATGCTCTGCTCTCTCAGTGAAGCCCAATCTTGAACTGGCATTTCGACAACCACTGTATAACACACGCTTACCTTAAGCCTATGTTTAGTTCAACTCATGTTTTGTTTTAAATTAGTTTTAAATTCTTGCAGCTCCTAAGTCACCCTCCCTTGAGGACTTTGGACTCAAGATTTCTAAAAGGAACTCAGAGGAAAATAATCTGGGGATACTCTTTGAACCATTTCTTTCATTGACCAAGTCAATGCACTGATTGGTTCAGAATACGAATGAGTCATCCTGAATCACATTAGAATCTAACTACACTTACAGATACAGAACTAGATGAGATAGGTGTAGATACAGATATCGCATGGCATGGCTCACGCAATACTTATGAAGGAAATTCTAAACAAAGTGCATACAGGAGAGAAGGAAATAAAAATTTGAAGATCTAGAAAGCAAAATCCTTTCTATATCCCTGAAACTAATCTACTGCAAAGGTTATTCAAGATTTTATAAGCATGATTGGATAGCGTCTCCAAGGAACATCGGTTACATGGTATCTTAACAAATATTAGTGGAGACATGAGGAAACATCAGCATAAACAAAAACAGACAAGGGAAGTCTTTTTAGGGCCTTAATTTGTGACTTCTCACACCTAACCAAACATCAAATTTTCTCAAACAGTTGTTAAAAATGACAAATTACTATACTTTGCCCTGAAGATGCTGATTTGGTAGGTTCAGAGAGAGGCAGGACTGTGTCCTCTGAACAAGAGTCTCAGGTGAGGCTGGTGGTACCAGCCAAGGAACCACATGGGAGAACCACTGGCATTTGACCATGGAGAATCTGATGATGACGATTTTCTACAGCGAATACTTTCAGGAATCACACACCAAATTCAATAATACTTTTGGCTATCTAGAAGTCATTTTTTTAAACCTTGACTTAGAAAAAAATGACTTAGAAGTCATTTTTTAATGTTGAATAAACAAGAATCTGGAGTTTACCTTCATTTTTCCTAACTGAAAATAAAAAGGACCATAAACATTTTTTTTGAACAAGCTGCCTAAATATCCCACACATGTCTGTACTTTAACTCCATGTTCAAAAAGTATCTTACATAATAAAGAAAGCTTTGGCTATGGCAACATGTACTAGGGAAGCAGAAACAATGTCAATCAATCACTCATGGATGCGTTGAGCTGATGGCTAAGTCTTTGGGAAGGATATTTTGAGTAAGTGAGATGCTAAGTTTGGCATGAAACTGCTCTCACACGAGTAACTGCAGGTCCATCCTAGTCGCCCTCACAGTTATCTGTCATGAAATTCACTGGCAAAATTAAATTCTTATTATTTGTCTCCTTTCACTTAACATATACTTGAAAATTTCATCCTGAGAAAGTTTGTGACTTGGGGGAGAGACAAACAAGATTGGAAGCACTTACGAATGCAAACTCAAGCAAAGAACAACTGAAATTTGGCAGCACACACAAAAAATGTCACATTACTCACACAAAATTTGCTCTTTCTAAAACAATATATAGCTCCAGAGACACACACATACCACTTACAGATGCAGCACACACTGTCGCTCTGGGAACAGCCAGCTACTATACATTGAGCAACGACCGAATAGTGCAATTCATCTCAATTATTACAAATAATACTTGCCCTCCCTTCCTCATTAATATTCTCTCAAGGGATGGCTTTCTAAAAAGAAAAAAAATGGACTCATAAGAATTTCAGAATTCCGAGATGAAATAACAATAGCCATATACATAGCTGAAATACAAATAACCAATAAAAAGCTAAACATATCGGCTTTTCTCAGTAAAATGTAATCAAGCTTCTTTTTTTTTTTAAAGGTACCTGCAAAATGTGACTTCCCAAATGTGCTTCAAATACTTCAATGGCCAGTGCACTGGGGCTTCTCCTTCGTTGTGCACCTATAACTTAGAAAAAGAAAAGAAAAGAAAAACAGAAAAAGAAACAGAAAGGAAGAAAAAAGAAAAAAAATTAAGTTGGAGCTCTGATGCACACCTTCAGCTTAATTTCTCTTTAATTGCAACACTAGCTAGCGACTACGTGAACATCTTAAAGACACACAGCCCCGTGTTAATTTGGTTCAGAGTTACAGCGAGCAGAGCTTAGGCTGTAGTTTCTGCTTAGATAACGACATCTACGGCCATTAAAAACCACACCCAGGCCTTAAAAGGCAATCATTTTGGATTGTTTTTCCTACACTGGAGCAAAAACCTAAATGTTCACATTCCTTTAAAATAAATTAGTATGCTATTTTTCTTAAAATTTAGGTATTTTTTAAGTATAAACATACTGCTCCCCTCCCTAAAATCAAACCTACATTTTTCATATTCTCTAGGCTAGAAAAAGCAAATGAGATTTTTTTTTTAGTGTTCTAATGCAACAACTTTATCACAACTTAATAAGCGCAATATGCTGGAGAAGAGATTCTCATTAACGACTGTTTACACTAGTGTTCAGGGTCTTGGGATGGCTGGAGTTTTGGATTTACTGAACGTTCGCGTGTTAACTCTTCCTCGGGGCTGGCTGAGGAGCCCAGGTGGACCCTCACTGGGTCAGGACTGTTTCCTTATCTGAGTCCTCCTTTCCCTGCACTCAGAGTCAGTACTGCTCTTCCTGGCACTCCCAGGGGCGGTCTGCCAGCACCCGCACTGCGGGAGCCCCACCCCCACCCCCGGTCTTTAACAAAAGTGAGCTGAATGTATGATATTAGTGGGATCCACAATTAAGGGTCTTCTCTATACACATATTTTTTGTATGGGATCATGATTTGATTTTAGTTCTGTTCTGGGTACCTCCCCACTTTCTAAGTTTTCAAACATAAAATTCTGTTTGAATTACAGTAACTTATGAAAAAATTCAGATCTTTTCTGTATTTCCAACAAGTAAATCCCCCATGTCTTCCTGCTTTTCTTGAAAATTTTATTACGAACCTCTGCTCCCTCAAACCTAGACACTATGAATGGGAGATAAAATAACAGCCCCTCAGTTTCGTCTAAAAAATACTTCCAGGGTTTGACAAGAAAATTTCAGCATCGTGCTGCTGGGATAATTCTGCTCCGTTTCAGTTACTAAGTCAGTCAGTTGGATCCATAGCTTAGTAGGGATTATAATATAAATGTACTCATGGTTATTGTGCTGTGCAAAAGTAGGCAGTTTACCCCTGCAATTGCAAGTTAGTGTCTGCAGTGTCTGAAAGGCACTTTGAAAATTGCATGAGTGTTAAGTATCATTATTACTGGCAAGGGGAAATAAAAGGGGCATTTTGTTTCAATGGCAAAATTTATAAAATATAATTGAAGAGTGATTATTATCAAAGAATATTCCAGCTGGCAGGGATTTTAGAGATCTCTATTTCAACTTCCTCATTCATTTCAGAAGGAAAACACACAACTAATCATCTTAAAACAGGAAAATCAGTTTTCTGTCCTAAGATTAATCTTTTTTATAAGTATAGACACAAGATTTTTAAAATTTTAATATTCATATATACTTAAGAAAGTACCACTGTGTGTGTGTGTTTCTGATTAATTTCCTATTCTAACATGCACATTACTCCCTTCAGAACTCCTTTGGCATTTTTGATAATGCAGCTGTCTTGCTGAATACTGTTTTCAGTTTCTAGAGTGTTAATTGCACATTATGGTAGCTTGGTGCGAATGATCCCACATGAATAAAATCTGCAGTCTTTTTTTTTTCAAGATTGTTGGTGGGGGGGTGAGAAGAAGGGGGAGTTGAAAAACTTCAAAAGTCTCACTCCATTTTTGAGGCAGTAATTGAAATCCAGAAAAGCTCCATATTAACATGGTTCATGATTTGGGGCATTTTCGGACTACTGATGACAATGTTCAAAATGAACCCTTGCCCCTCACAAAAGAAAATGGACTAGTTTTAGAGAACACAGGCTTTTCTACAAAGAACTGGATTAAAAGGAGGCCAGGAGAGGAACAGTCACCGCCCCACAGGAGAACCTAGAACATCACAGGCGATGTAAAGAGTGTGCTTATTTGCTTGAAGGTCCAAGAGGCATGTCCCAGTAATGACAGGAGGCAGCTTAACTGACTTCTAGGCGTACCCTTGACCTCTGTGGGGTGCTGCAGGGGTCATCCATGCTCAGCCACTGATGGCCATTCTTTTCTTTCCTTTTCCCCACTTAGGGATCAGGTGGTCCTCTAAGTAAATGCTGCGAGTGCATGAATATTTAGAGATTTTATGTAAGAAAACTTATTAGTCAACCTGGGGATCCCAATGTCTTCATCAGGTGTCACATCCATGAGTCCTACCTGAACAGTTATTCCTCTTTGTCCTTCGAATCCTCTAGAAGTCTGAGTGTGTATCCCAGTACATGCTAGTTGAATACGCAGGTATCTTGTAAGTGGTTTCCTGATATTCTACTCAATAGCATTTTTATAGCACTGGAATTTCCCATAATTTATATGTTTTGTACTCGTGCAGGTGATGTGGGGATATAATGACAGTTCCTAATTTTACAACCAAAATAAATATGTTAAACAGGAGTCCATTGTGTCCCTGCTGGAAGACCTGCTCTGACTCTGGTGTTACTGGTAACTGACTAGATGTTAGAAATGTCCTTCTTACCTTTACTCTTTCTCCTATCGCATTTGGTGTTTTGAGTTGGACACAATAATCTGATAACTCAGGAACAGTGCAATACAGTTATTTTGTTGCTCCAGGTTGATCCCATTGTGTTTATACAGTATCACTAATGGATAAACCAAAACTAAAGAGGCATTTTCCTCAATAGACCCATCATCCTCAGAAAAGTGTAACATTGCTCATAAAGCTTGCTCAGGCCTTTGGATTCTGGAAGTTGACCATTCTAACACCATTTGGTAGCCCAGACAAAATGCCCACTTATTACTGCTGAATAGACCACTGTTTCATCTGCTCCAACGGTATTATTTCATTTATTTCTTTGTCCAATAAAAATACACTTTTTGAAATTTAAAGAACACTAACTAAATTTAAAAAAATGAAAATACGTGGTGCATTGCTAAATAAATGGAACATGTAATTGCTTTTCTTTGAAGATTATGTCCCTACTCACTGATAGTGAGATGTGAACAGTTTCCACAGACTGTTAAAAAAAACAACCCAGGATGATATAGTAACTCAACTTCAAACTCAAGTCAGCATTTTACTGAGTACCTATTTGATATTTAAAATGGCTGGTTACTGTTTTTATTATGAAATTAAAAAAATAATCCGAATGAAAATTTTAAGCAATTCAAAATAAACCTAGATCCAGCACATAATTTTCAACAAATACCATAACACTATCCCCGTGTTTTGCAGTTGTTAAAAATAAAATACCTAGAGTTTTCAAAGATTTTAAATAGGAGTGATATATAGGGAGAAGGGTTCTTAAACATCAACTGAAGAAATGCTGACTCTCTCAGAAAATTAAAATGATAGGATGAATCACGAGGACTGTACACGTGGCCTTTCTCAGTGCAAAAGTAGAAGCTACAGAGGAAAACCACAATCTAAAACATGTACGTGAAAAATGACTTTTGTCCTTTAACAACTTTGGCAAAAATGCTCTAATCTAGACTCTCATGCATAGTGAAGAAGGTACCTAGACTCTTCTGCACAACCTTGTGAGGCAGACTTTGAGAATTAATTCGCTGCAGTAAAAGACAATCCCTCCTTTGGAAGATATACCCCGCACCCCCAGTCATATTCCTAACCAGCGCTGTCACCTTTGGGGAGGTGCAAAGGCCAGAAAGGCTGAGGATTAGTGCTCAGTGGGAGCTTGACCTATTCAGCCAAAAGGTCAGCTTGCCACAGAAGAACCCATCACAAACAGAAACAGGACAGCTCAGTGGACACACATAATGAAAGGGGGAAAGTCAGGAGCCACACTTGCCTTGGGTCCTGCATTGCCCTTTTCCTTCATGACCCCCCCACCCACTCCCATCTCCAGAGAAGGTGGAGCTGCCCCGGCTCCTCACCAACATGGTTCACAGTGGGGAAGTAACCACAGGGAGGGAGAGAGAAAAGGGCTTGTTATTTCAGGGGTCACTTGAAACAGATACTTAAAAGTGAAGATGAGTATGATAGTGTGAAGGTTTCCAATAGATTGTTTTATCAGAAAAAAAGTCGTCATCGGCAAATAGGGATGGCCATTTTAGAGAAATTTTCCCATCCACCCCCCTCCACGGATGAACAACGTGTCAGCATAGGTAAAAACAGCCTTAAAGTCCTGCAGATATTATTTCAAGTATTATCCATGTAGTAAAAAGGCAAGCTTCAGGCCAGGATGGCTACCCTCTGAATCTGTCAGCCTGGGGGCAAGGTTCTGTTCCCACACAGCCCGGGGGAAGGGAGCAAGCATGATGGAATCTTGGGCATCACTCCTGGGCTTTAGCGCTTGGGCTAAGCAAAGTCAGGGGTGGGGAAGAGTGGAGAATAGAAGCCTTAATGAATCTTTCCGTGGCTACTGAAGGAAAGAAAGGGGTTTCCCTAGAAGAATCTCAATTAGCCTCCCTCACTGGAGGGCAAAGGAAGCTACCGAGGGTTTTCCCAGGACTCTTAGAAGTTTATGAGGTGGATGTGTGTGTGTTTCCATGTAAAATAAAATTTATGTTTTCATTTACTATGGGACCGAATCTTCATTCTGACACTTGTCCTCACAGCTCTGCTTACTGCCTCCCATCACCATTTGCATCCTTTCAACACTAAACTCATTGTTAGTGTGTGCCTCAGATGCTGGGGCCGTTTCCACTTGGGATGAAGATGAGACACCAGAAAACTTAGTGCTAGGTACCAGCTCGACCAATATGGCAGCTCCATCACTGCAACTCTGGTGGTGCGGGCACAGCTTGTGGTCTCCACTCAGTGCCTCATGTAAATATCTGAAGGCAAAGAGCGACGATACTTTTTCAATGTACTTTCAGCAGCATTAGTTTTTTTACCACTTAAAATAGAAGGTAACTGATGAGCAAAGAAGACAAATAGGGATAAACATTGTTCATAAGGCATTTGAATCCCTGATCTACAATAAATACAAAAAAGAAAACCTTCTGTGTTCAGTAGAGTACACATAGGGTTTAAGATTCATATTTAGAGTTTTAAAAATAAAAAAATACATCTTCATAACCCATATTACAGAAACCATCGACACACTGTATTACCAATTTAGACAGAGAGGTATTTAATCCAATAAAATAATTAACACTTTAAGAAGTCTTATGCTGATTCAAAAATTCTTTGATGCAACACATATTTTAATTCCTCCCACAGTCTAAGTATGGATTGAATACACTAGGGAAAAGCATTAGGGATGGTGTGACTGTGAAAGTGTTAATACCGATAAATGGATTGCTGAATCTGGGGAGAAGAAACCATGTCTGCCTTTCTCGAAAAGGTGTATCTGTACGGCTTCAGCTGGGTGCAATGAGGAGGGAGACACACAACAGCCAGTAGGGCTGTTAGTGAAGGGTGTGTTTATCATGCACTTAATCTTCTGAAGAGCTAAATAGTATTCATATGGTTTCTGAAAACTTCTTATAATTTTCTACATGAAAATGGCAGCTGTCTAAAAGAGAAAAAGCATCCAAGGATTACTGTAATAGCCTTAACAAAGTTTTTGTGCCTATAGTCAGCAACAAATTGCATGGACTTATTTTTAGTGAAACGTTTCCATTTTAAAGGTTCACTTGACTATTTATGAATAAGAGTTTCTAGCTACTAGAGCAGATATTTCCTTGTGTGTAGCTGGGAAGACTACATCCTTCCTCTGACAATCTCGTAGCTGCTACAGAAACTATTATATGTCCCTCATATAGACGGCATAGAGGGTGATTAACACCGTCTTCATGTGCAAACCCAAACTTCCCCTTGACGACCACACTCTTGAGGCAGCGGGGTTAGGCTGCTGTTTGGAGTGACAGCACCTGAGGGAACGATGAAGGCTGACAGTCAACATCTCTGAGGACCGAGATCTCAGGGAAATGTAGGTGTGATGCACAGCCTGGGCTGGAGGTTGGAAAGTGGGGTCCAGGAGGGGGAGCCTCAAGAGATGCAAGGTATGGGGGAGGAGATCATGCCACGGGACTGGGCTAATAGACCGGGTGGGTTTGCTTTCCTGATATTTCCCAGAAACTTAACAAATTCAGAGAGGACTTTATAAAAATGGTATCAACCATCCCAATATTAGTTTATCAGTCATCTGAAAATAGCAAAGTATATAAAAGAGGGCACTTTCAAAGGACTGAAGCCCAGCAAGGACTCCAGTTCTTTTCCCGATGTGTTTCTCGGCTCCAACAACTAGATGCTACAGGGGCTGCTTTTGGATGCAGGGATTAGAGTTAACTATTTAATTCCTTTTCTATAGTGAAGGGAATGAGAATCTCCTCCTTCTCTTAAGAAAGCAAATAGAAGGTTCAAAAAAAAAAATTGACCCTGATTAACTCCTGTGTTTTTTAATCCAGCAGAGTTATGGGGTGTGATGGGTTGTACCCCTCGTTGTCCAAGGAAGTTTTAAGAGTGACTTTAAAATGAAGAATGTCAAATAGGAGAATCTTCAAGTGGCAGAGTCTTGATTGTTATCTAACATGAACTCAGCAAGGGAGATATAAACTAATTAATTCTGGCTTCGGGGCTTTAGCAACAAACAACTGTATTGAGCCATACAACGTGGCAGGCTCTCTGCTGAGGGCTGGGGACTCAAAGCACAAGGGTGCCCAAGATGCAGTCTGCTGAGTGAGGCGGTCCAGGGTGATAGAAGGGTCAGTCGGCCACAGAGACACGCTGCACAGACACTGGCCTGCGCCTCCAGCCTGAACAGGTGTCTGACGTAGGAAGGTGCTCTGCTTTCTGAGCACAATCTGCCGACTATTGTTTTGGGCTTCTTCTTTTGCCATTGTTATTGTCGTTCTTGTTCTTATTAAAATTTCTCTTCTTCCAAATTGCCACTTTCCTCTCCATCTACTCTGTGTATGTCAGGAAGGAAGACTGCATGTTCTCATGAGTTATGTGCACAGCACATAAAAAGATACCCAGTGCTCTTTGACCATTGCTCTCAAAGAGTGAAATAGAACACATCGAATTTGGAATTTGAATGCAGCACTAAGTGTGCAAAGTTTAATACTTGTCCTTTGATGGGCAGAAATGACCTCCCCACTAATATGCTGAAAATGTTTTGCAAAGTTTAAATTTTTAATGGGGGTTAGATTCGCTGTGCTCCCTCAGTTAGGAGGCAAAAAAAAAAAAGAATTATTATACTTTCATTTTGTAAACTGTCTTAAAAGCCTTTCTGTCCAGTGCTATCAGCCCCTCTGACCTCCCAGCACAAAGACTGTTCCGGGCACGAGGGGCCTGCCCCTGCCCCGGAGGGAGGGGCGGAGATTACCGCTGGGGCAGTCCAGTGTCGCTCAGCTCTCCCCGGTAAAAGGAAGAGGTCTACAGCTGTTATCCTGATTTTTTTCCCAATAAGATTCCAAAGCTTCATGTGATGACATTTGTAACATCTGCTACAAATACTGCAGTAAGTCAGGCACGACCTTATCACTTCCGGTCTAACGCTCCACCTGTCCTCCGGGCTCTCCAATGCCACTGATCCGACGAGGAGCAGAGGGCTGTGCCGGAAGCAGCTTATGTTTCTCTGGGCAAAAGGAGTTTAGTGCTCTCTCCCTCTCCTTCTCCCTCCCGCCTTGCTTTTGGGCCACATAAATGCTTGGCAGTGGGCTCAGTGATTTTCTTTCTGCCAAAAGAACAGTCAACATAAACAGTTTTATGAAACAGTGGGGTGTTGGCCCAAAGCATGAAATGCTCTGCTTATAACAGCACCTGCTTGAAAAGTCACTCTGATGAGTTTCCAAAGCTCAAGGATCTTGGACTATGGATTATGTTTATTCATCAAAAATTTAGCAAACATTCATAAAACAAGATATTAATCTCATTGACCTAGGTACCAGAGAGGTATGCCAGGTTCCTACTTCCATTTCTAGATTTTTTTTAATGTCTGCAGAAGAAAGCCAAAACATCCATGAAAAAATGTGCTGAGTCTCCACTCTGTGCTGGGCACTGTGTCAGAGGACATACAAATTAAAAGGCGCCACCCCGACTCTCCAGTAATCAAAGTCCAGTGGGGAGACTGACACACAAGCAAAGGGATAAAATGCAATCAAGGTGCAACTCCCAACTGAACTCTGAATGAGAGCAGAGAGAGTAGAGGCAGGGAAGACCTCAGAACAGGGGTACTGCTATATCTGGGGGATGGAGAGTGAGGTGACATAGGCAGTGAGCTACAGCAGTCAAAACCTTGGGACGTACTGGTGAGACATGAAGGTGAGGACAAATGCACATTAACACAGCCACTTGTGCAAGGTCCCAGCTTCATCATCTTGCCCACCCAACATGCTTTTCCTTCAGAAGCACTATCAATGGACTGCCATACCCCTACAGACACTTGGAGGGCTGTGCTCTCCCATGAGTGCTGTGCCGTCTTGGTGCTCAACACTGCAGCTAACCAGTTACTGATTATACCCAGGAGGACCAAGGTATAGGCTCTGTCTGAAAACTCTAACTTCACAGTTCTACCTTCTGCACAACTTAAACACTACTGCTTGCATCAATGGCCCTGAAGTGCACACATATGTCACAGCATCCAACTTGGCACTGTGTGAGGCAACTCTGTCGCCAAGTAGATTACTGTAGCACCTCAGAGGCAGGAAGACGACTACAATGACTCAGATTTCTTATTGTAGGACATCTGATTCCTTCCCAAGATGCTGCTTGCTCTCTGCTTGCAGGGAGAGGCCAATAGAAGGAAGCTCACGACTGGGAGGCAGGTGTGCACAGGGAAAAGGATTTGGGTTCTAGAGTCAGGACAACCAAGTTTCAAACCCTCCGCTTACCACTAATTAGCTGGTGGTCTTAAACTAAGTTGGCTCTGTGGGCCTCAATTTCTCATTCTGTCAAAAGGGTTAGTGTCTCCTTGAACTGTTGTGAAGACACCTTACATCCCCTGGTCTGCTTTCATTTCACCTGTCGTGTCTCTCCTCCACTAGCAAGACACCTTCATAAGCTGGAGGAATTGTGTTGTGCACATCTGAAACCCTGGTGGTTTGAACAGGGCCTGGGACACAGGTGTACTGTAAAAATCAGTGAATAAATGAATACGCTAGGGTGCCATGTGCAACCCGCAGGGTGCTCAGCACATCAGCTCTATCCCTCTTGTTATGAAAAGCGGGGCTGCCAGACCAAAGGTGACTTTTCTAAACCACTACCTTTATCCCGATTTTAATAGGAATTTTAAGATTATTTTTCCTAAATATTAGAAATATTTAAGAATTATTTCCTAAAATGTTGGGGATACTTTACTGCTCGGTATTCTGTCCCCAGTTCCTGCCTTTCCTATGAAATGGTGTCAGATCTACAGTGTCACCATGAGCCCTGCACGCCAACTGCAGTCAGGGCCTCCGACCAGCGCAAACATTTCACACGTACTTGGGCAAAGCGCCAGCAATTCACTAAGTGTCAGCAACTGCCCACTGAATTTTCTTCTGAAGGATTCGCTTATGCCCTATCCAGCAATAATTGGCATTTGTTTTAAGATGCTGAATGCCTCAGACATAACTTGATTAGGTAACCGTAAGCAGCTATCCCCACTGGAAACTAAAATCAGCTCTTACAACCCCATCTTCCTTGATTTCATATCAACAGAAGCCCATTCACTGAGGAATGGTAACTGAGCTAGAGCTAGGTCTATATTAGCAGATCAAGGTCTACAGCAACATTGCCATCTGTCCCTTGGGCCCTGGCTCGTGTGGCTCAGTGGATTGAGTGCTGTCCTATGAACCAAAGGGTTGTTGGTTGGATTCCCAGTCAGGGCACATGCCTGAGCTGTGGGCCAGGTCTCCGGCTGGGCACATGCAAAAGGCAACCAACGGGTGTATCTCTCTCACATCGATGTCTCTCTTTCTCCTTCCCTTCCCCTCTTTCTTTTTCTTTTTAAAATTTTATTTAGTTATTTTTCAAGTATAGTTTTCTGTCTATTTCTCCCATCCCAGCCCACCCCGCCCCGTGTTCCCCACCTCCCTCCCATTTCCACCCCCCTTAGTTATTGTCCCTGTGTCCTTTATCACCCTTCCCCTCTTTCTAAAATCTTTAAAAAAAAAGCCCAGCACCCACATATGTCCAGTTCCAGGCTAGCACGTAGTGGGACTAAACAAATGATTCCTTGAATGAATGAGTGAGTAATCAAATGGATGTTCGAATGAATGCACGAGAATCAGTCAAGAGAGAATACACAACTAAAGCAGACACTTGTATTCTGTGTGGGACTGCGAGACTGAAAGCAGCAGCCAGTTAGCTGGTTTATTCACAAAAATTGCTTTGTGGAATTATACACTGCTCCTCCCCTTCTAAATGCAGACAGAGAGAGGAAAGGGAAAAGAGATAATGAAGGTTTGCAAATGAAGTGGGTGCAACTGTGCAATCAATCAACATTTTCTGAAAAAGAATCTGCATCCCTTGCCAAAAATCTGAACTGAAGAACTGAACCAGCATTCTGATGAGAATGGACTTTGCCACTAGCCAGTCATTTTTTATTTGTCTTCCAGCTGTCTTGCTTCTCTCTTCCAGGAAGCCACTAGTCTCTTCAGTTTACTGGGTTTGGGCATGGGAATTAATTTAACCATGGTCAAATGCATACTCCTTGTTTATTATTATGTGCATACTCCTTGTAAGTAAGAAACACTGTAGCGAGGAGCTTGGTTTTAAAGGTATTAATATTTAGAACGTAGGATTGAGAGAGTTTTGTGACTGCCTGTTAAGGGAAAAGGAAGAGTCACGCATGAATTCCAGGTGTTTGCATGTGCAGACTCTATGGGTGGTTCAGTCATTCCCCACGGTAGGACATTTAGAAGGGAGTGAGGAGTCAAGGAGACAATGGGATGTTGGACTGGAAGAGGGGCCCATTGGAAAGGAAGTCTGGGGACCTGGGCTGAAGTGCAGCAAAGATGAGGACTTGGCTGCAAGCCTCCCGCTCACAGGTGGGCGATGATGCACGGGCAGCGGAATGAGGGGAGTGCTGAGGCCTGTCTGGGGAACATCTGCATTTATAGAGAGGACGGGAGCCAGCAAAGAGCTGGAGAATAAACAGCCAGTGGGGTGGGAGTGGAATAAAGAGGAGATGGTGTCCTACAAAGAGGGGAACAGAATATTTGGAGGAGAGATTTATCAACGACACCCAATGTCATGGGAGAGGACTGCAGACCTTAGGTGGGGGCACTGCTGTCATCTGCAGAGTAGACGAAAGGTAAGAACCATGAATCACACACTTGAAATTCCTTTTCTAGAAATGTGGGAGTAAAAGGAAGGGGAATGAGGGATGAGATCTGGGCAAGGAAGATAAGTGGGAAGCCACCTGGAGTGAAGAGATTTCTCTTTTTAAATTGACTTAAAGATGTTTACACCCTGAGAGGAGGAAGCCAGCAGCAACCATGAGATATAAAAAGATGGAAAACCCTCAAAGAAATCTACAAAATTGCCCAGAGTTTAGGCAACGCTAAGAAGTAGGTAGCAAAAACTTAAAAAATTTTAATGTTTTACTATTACCAGAATCTACAAAGATGAAGCTCCAGGGTATGGTGGCTGATCCAGCTGAGAGAATCTCAGCTTCAGAACAAGTTCTTTTGGATTATGGTAAAAAACCATAAAGACCTATGATCCACGTTCAGAGGTTTATTTGAATAGGGCAAGCTGCCTAAATATATCTAAATCAAGCCACTGCTGTCCTCCCGAATCCTCCATCCTTTCTCCTCTACTGTCCAGTTGGTCTCCAGCCTCCCTGTCCTATCTCTCACCATGGGGAAAGCTTTCAAAATGTCATAAATAGAAGAGTCCCTGTTGCTCTTGGATTTCAAAAGCAACCAGCACCTCTTAGCTTGCAGCTAAGATCTGCCAAGCACCCATAGGAAAGTATCGCAACAGATTGTTAACATACTCAGACATGAATTAAAAGAACATCAAGTAATTAGAGAAAAAGAAAATGCCTTTTATTTGTTAAGAAAAAAGCAACTGAGAAGGCAAAAGAGATTCTCCTCTCTTTTGCATATTCCTTCTGCATTATTTAATGAATCTTGCTTAAGTCAATGAAGACAGCAGCCAAGAACTGCTATGGGTGAAAGAGAATAAGGCCTTAAATCCCAAGAAATATTTCTCACAAAATTCAGGTGCCTCATCTTCAGTAAAGCTGAACTTTCAAAGTGGCCAGAGAGAAAGACAACTTCTCCCGGAATTTCAAACAGATTGTTTAAACAGACCTCATCTTCAGCACTCTGAAGAAAACACCACACGCTCCCCTTTGCTCCACAACTAGCTGCTTTCAGCTCTTCCATCTTTTGTCCCCTTCAAAGACAGATGGGCCTTTAGAATCTGCTGGGGACTCTATGGTCACTTTCATTTTCTTTGGCCATGTTCATTTTTATTCATCTTCAGCACTACCACCACCTTCTTTTTTGTCTTCATAATTTAAATCATAGTGGAGAATAACAGCAAGCCCTCTATATTATCTTCAGAAGTTCATTTGCCTCATATACGGACTTCACTCTTGTGGAAAGAACTTCTTCCATATTTCCTATCTCAACAAAGTCTAGCTCTGCCCTCTGCAATAGTCTTCAAATGGTCTTAACAGTTTTATCCACCTAAGTCTATACTCAAAATGATAAAGAGGCAGCTGTATTTTAGCACAGAAAGCATAGTTCTTAGAGATGGAAACTTCTATTTCTCGCTTCAGCTCTGTTATTTACCAGCTGGGGAACAAGGTAGAACCCTTAACGCCTGCATCTTGATTTTCCAATCTGTAAACTGAGGTCCATTGTCCAAGGAGCTGTGTCAAGGGATAAGTACCAATCTTTGAGACAGTTTTCTAGCACATACCTAGCAAACAGTAAGGAATAGGTCATTTAAATGCAAGCTGGATTTTTAAAAAATCTCTGTAGCAAAACAAAACCTGGTGCTGGTAAAATGCTTTTGATGAGGAAGAGTAGTCACTAAGGTAATATAGAGATAGGGCTTCTCAGTCATTTCATAGGTTGTGTGGGACCTTGAGCCAGGCAGAAAAATCTCAGGGAAATATGGCTACCAGAAACATTAACACATTACCACCCACTTGAGCATGCTGTTTAAGGATTAAATAAAGTAAGGCATGTAAAGTGCCTATCATGGTATTTGACACGTATGAGGTGTTCGCTAAATGTTAGTTTCCTTCTTCTTCCTTAAAGGTTGTGTATTCTAGGAATCATATACAAGTTTAAAAAGACACAGACAAAAAACCCTGCAGATTTTGCAGACTACATCATGTCATGGCTCTCTTCACAAACAGGAGAGATAAAACATTTACCGGAGATAAGGATAAGTTGGCATATCTGAAACCCTTAAGGCTATAGTTGAACTTTGACTTTATATTGTGAATTTGGGGCATAATAACCTTTTATGACAGTAGATGAAGAAAGGTGCTATGGTGGGTTTGTGTGCGTGGGTCTTCATACCTATTTTTGAAAATCCACACTTACGTTCTCAACTCCTAAAAACATGCATACATGGTCGGTACTGCGAAGACGTACTGAATCCTGCCTGCCTCACGCAGAGACGCACCACTCAAGCACTCCGGCAGCGGGGGCAGCTCAGTAAAGGTTATCTCCCATTCTTTGCCAGGAGGAATAAACAGTGGAAGAAACTAAACAGACTCGCAGCCTCCTGCCCCCTCTGCTCTTTGGTCCTGATTGGTCATGTCGTTTGTTGTCAGACCCTTCTGGACGGCAGGTGCGGAGTTACGGGGCTGCGTGTATCTGATTATCGATTAGTGAATACCTCCAAAGGGCACAACAGACTGCTGACTGGCCTCGGTAATAGCGTACTGCAATCTTCCCTGTTTACACGTGTAAGAGCTAAAAAGAAAAGGAAACCGATTTTGAATTTCTTCAAACTACATTTTGACCAGAGGCTTTTGACAAAGACTCCATATATATCACTCAAACAGTGAGCTTGGCAAGCTTGTATAGAGTCTATTAAAGAGGAATAAGGTTCATGAATTTCAAGCTTGGAGGGCTCTAATTACCTCATGCTTAAACTTTAACTACGAAACTCAGATAAATTGCTGCACTAAAACCATGGAAGATCCTCCACCTGATTTGTGCCAGTGCATCTAAAGCGCAGTGAGGCTGATCCCAGTGAGTTGTTTTTCAAATCAGTCCTAAGGGAGCAGGTCCTGGACCGGTCTCTAATGACTCTGTGTGGATTACTCGGATGTTTTGGTAAAGCTTCTTGGTAAATTAGTCAATGCAACATTTTATTAGCCACGAAGCATTGCGGCAGTCAGTCACGGAGCCCCCAAATGCTGCGGGGAATTAAAGTTGTTTTAAGCACCTATTAGACAGGTACCAGGAATCTGTTTCAGGCCCGGTAACATTAAACTAATTGGCTAATAGTTACAGCTGTCTCTTCGGTATTTTCAGTCGTAGAGGTGTGACCCCTTCTTGAACCAATTTGTGTGTCCCCAGAGGGGTCTCCTATTCTAGGGCAGTGCATAATTTGGACTCAAAAATAAACCAAACAAGAAAAAGGTCTGTGTATATAAACCATGGGGCAGAACAGCTGAAGTTGAACTTACGGAATTTAGTGAATGTCGGGGGCAGAGGAAAATGTGGAAAACAAACACCGCTCTCGAACATAAGAAACATTCATACTGCATCAAAGATGCACTGAGGAGAAATGTGGATTTCCCTCTGCCTGGCAGAACTCTCCCTGGCTATTTATCTGGTTGCAAACTTTTATAGATGTGAAATATTTGAAGAAGTCCTTTAGAAATGGCCGGAGGTAATTTCAAACTTAACAGACTCTGTCCCACCAGAGCTCATTACAGTGAATTTTATAACAAAGTACCCTCTACTTAATTTTCAGAGCCTAGCCAAGCGTACCAGCGATGCAGCTGCATTAAGTGCAATTAATGGCACAATAAAAGCAGTGAGGGCTGTTTAACACCCAAGAACCAGCAGTAGGCTCCCTGTTCTCCAACGGTCAGTGATGTGTCAAAGAACCTGGGGTGGGAGATTTCCGTGTCTAGGCAGAAATGTCTCTCTCCTGCTAGAGAAAAACCTTCTGTCCTTCACTCCACAATCCCACCCAGAAACTGTTCAGAAGGATGTAGAATTATTCCCTCCAGTTACGCCCCTAGCATCCTCACTCCCTCTGAGCAGGAGGCCAACACAGTAAGCTCATATTCTCACCAATAAGGACAAAGGTTGTTTTACCAACAACAAGTTTCATAGCAAGGGACTCATAATGCACACAATGATTTGTGAAAACTAAGTTTACTGGCAGACGCTGACAGGAAATTCGTATCCAATCAGAAAAGTATATTTATTCTTTCCAAACAACACCCCCCACAAAAAGACAAAAGAGATGGCGTGAACAATTATAATGTTTGCAAACATCTTTAATGATGAAAAACCACCACTTAGAATTCGAACATGAGGCACATCCTGAAAGGAACAGAAACCTCACTGGCGGATGCAAGCATGACTGTTAGGGCATTTGTCAGTTAGTGAGTTTGCTAAACAACATATGCAGTCACCCGGGTATCAACAGATCACTTGTATATACCCTCCATAAGTAATTAAAACGATTCTATCATGAAAAGTATTTGATTAGAACTGCCCCCTTTGTAACCCCAGTCTGCATTCGGGGTCCTATTGGTCTATTTCCATTCTTGGATAAAACTGGTCACTTAACAATACAAATAGTCTAGGAAATATATTAAAGTTACTTTTTTAACTTAAAAATACCTACCAATAATGGAAATACAGAGCAATCTTCCTAACTATAATATTATAGGCTTAGTTAAATTAAATAAAGTCATTAGGCAATCCCTAAATTTCATATTACTAAAAGCATGCTTCTAACCTTTCTTTTTAACAAACTTCCACCAAAAGCTTTTACACTAGCTTTGGTGTCTTTAGTTTTCCCACAGCCATGCTTGGATGAGTGCTATGAGCCACGGGAGAGATAGAGAGAACACTAGGAACCTGGGAAGTGCACAGTGGGAAATGCAGGCTGGAAGTAACAGGAGTGAGTGGACACCAAACTCCAGGTGGAGGAGCTCTAATGACAAACTGAGTCCCTCTTGTCCAACAAAAAAAACCCAATTACTTCCCAAAGCAGAAAACTCACCACTGCCCTAAAGACAAATGAAGTAATGGCTATAAACTGATAGAAGATGAAGGTTCTCAGGTCACTGAAGAGACAGATATGAAGGGGATCTCTAGATCTTTGCAAAGCCAATGGGCCCTAAATCACTGGAAATACTGGGGTGACCACATGAATAAAAATGTTTCTGTAGTAAAATTCAGTTGCATTTTACAGTGAAGGTAAAACACACACACACACACACACAAAATTAGGCACATTTTCAAAAAATTAATAATGTTCTTAAGATGACTCACATTGTTTCTGAATGAACTCACAAATGGTGAAGAATAAGTCATTTGTACTGATTCTCATCGTCTTGGCTAAGATCGAGCACAAACATAAGTCATTGGCGCCACTGGTTTTAAAAATGAGGAGTTCCATTGCTAGTCCTCCCTGTACAAGGTTTACTAAATCGCACCATTATTTTTTGTGAAAAATAAAATTATGAAGCCTTCTCCATTTCCATAGGGTTTAAATCAATGTATCCACATGCAGTCATTCCTCAACTTTCAAGTGCTTGGGAATGCCCCCCGCCACTCTCATCTCTGCTGGCCCCGAGTGCCAGTGGGGACATGCAGCAGAAAGGCTGCATAAGGGCAGGAGAGTAGGCTCTAAAATCAGGCAACTCAAGGCTGCCACCATATTCTTCTATTTACCAACTATGGTATTTCAGGCACGTTGGTTGGTCTTGCTGAGCCTTGATTTCTTCCTAAGATGCTTGCGCATAGGGTTTAGAAGAGAATTCAAGTACACAAAATACACAGTGTGTCCTGTGCACTCAGGTGTTGATTTCCAATCATCTCTCCCTCCACATGGAAGAACTCTTGAGAAACAGGGACCTCGCTGGAGAACAGGCCCCTCCTGACTGACCTTGCTGTGCTTATGCTTACACTATTCTCTGCACTCAGACCACCCATTGACCTCAAGTGCATTTGTACAAACCCTTTTACTGCAGCTTCATCCAGAGACCTCTCTCACGCAGCCCTCCTCCAACGAACAGTTGGAAAGTAGCTTGCTCTGCTCTGAGCTCCTATACCATATTCCACACTGTTCTAGTATTCACTTTATACCTTGCTTATAGTTTATGTGTGTCCACATTTTAATTTGTGATGTGACTGTTCTTATTTGTAACCCACAGTGCCAGGAACTATTTCTGAGTGGTCTTCCTGAAAACATTTAGGAAATGTTTTGAGCTTTTATCCCTTACTTTGTGCTACAGTATCTGAAATTATACAAATAATCCCAGTTAGAAATGTGTCTGAGTAGGTAAAAAGTCTATTAATAATTCACACGGCAGCATGCATCGACACCACTGGTTCATTTTTCCCTTAATTACTAGAGGATCTGAGCTGTACTAAAAGAACTAGAATTCTGAAAAGCTGTGTGTGGGGGAAAGATAACATTTTAGCAGGATAAAGTTCTCTTACCTCCCTTGCCCCAAATGGTAGACTTAGGGGGGTGTGCATAGAATAACCTAAAGACGACTGGGTACTTGTGGGCCTGAGGAAACTTTATGAGCAGGTAAAGGAGGCATCAGAAATATTGATAGAAAGATATTCCAAACAATTTCGACCCATCTGAAAATGTGGCCCAGCAGCTTGGCAGTGCCCAGGTAAGGCCATAAGACCCCTTCCTGCCTCAAGTGCACAAGAAAACCTGCCCCTGAAACCTCTAAGGTATGAATGGATGGTGACTTTTTAAAAATCCTCACTCAAGGACATGCTCATTGACTTTCATGAGAGTGGAAGAGAGGGAGATGGAGAAAGAGAGAGAGAGAGAAACAATTGTTTGCACTCCCATCGAGGACTGAACGCAGAACCCAGGCATGAGCCGTGACCAGGAATCAAGCCCATGACCTTTAGGTTTACAGGACAATGCTCTAACCAACTGAGCCACATTGGCCAGGGTGATAGTGGCTTTTATCACTGGGTTCCATTATGGGTACAGCCTCTGTGGACTCAGCTAGGTACCCAATCTCTATTTACACTACTTTTTTCCTTGAAAAAATGCCCTAGCTGTATAAACTGAAAACTAAAAGTATGTTTATAAATCTTTCTAAAAGATCCTAATTTCCTTGAAGGCAAAGATCATAGCTGAAATGCTCTTAACCTTGAATCAACAATTCTTTGTGTCCCATACTCTTTCCATAAATATGGGGTGATGATGATGGTGATGATGATGGTTAATTTCCAGCAACTGAGAGTGACTAGTGAAGAATAAAATGAGATTCCAAGAAACAGTGCCATTCAAGACATTTGTCTTCAAGTACTTAGTTGAAATGTGAAAGGTGAGTGATGGAAATCTGTGGTTTTAGCATAGGACGGCTTGTCTCTGGACCTGTACCTTCACCCCTGGCTGCTTACACCAGCTCATGTGCTCCAGGCAGAGTAATAAAAGCTCAATTCCATGGCCTTCCACCTGGCTAACCCAGGTTTTGTGAATACAAGAGAAGGAAGTTAACTCTAAACATATCAATCTACCTCCTTTCATGAGTAATAAATGCACTCTAAAGCAAAGGAGACGTACAAGAATCTCTTGACCTGGTATACCTTTTAGCTTTAAGTGGAATCAACTCTGTTTCCCTGTCAGCTACAATTTTCACTAAAGACTCCTGACTTCTTTATGGCATAATAAAGTTTTGTCTAGGATTACAATAGAAAGCTTTCATAGTATGTATGACCCCTCACATTCTGGGTTAATTTTTAAATTGCATTGGAAAATCAGTACAAATGGCAATTCAATGTTTATGCCCTTGAAACCAGGTTGACCCTTTGTCTCTTTCATTTGGTTCATATCTTTTTGGGCACGTTTCATTATATATACACTAAGTCTAGAAGAGAGTTTTTCATAGGCTCAAGTAAAGTTTACATTTACTTCAGTTTGATGTATTTTTCTTCTAGAGCAAATTAGTTACTACTTGTGCTCCCTTTGGAAAAATATAAATATCCTGCAACAAACTCTTCTGTCACATCTCTTCCCACTGACTTTACCCTTAACCATGGGACCAATGAGAATGAAAGAAGCACAGGGCTATGCATGCAACTCCTTTCCACCCCCCCTCACCACTGACCACTGCCCTTCCCTATTCCAGGCACCCTCCCTTACATTTACATACTGAGGGGCATGGGGAGCAGGGTGACATTTGACTTCCTGGTGACACGCACCAAAGACATTAAACTGGTGCTTTCCTCCTCTCCTTCTGGTATTTCAAAATGCATTCGCTGCGCAATGGGCCAGTCTTATCGCAGCCCCGCGAAGTGGAAAGGGGCTGCTTGTTGACTTAGGGAAAGCATCTGATGAAACTGTTGTATAAGCAACTAAATCCTTTTAATTACACAGGGAGACATAAGTCAGCAAGTAAAATTGCTTGATTCTTTGATCCAAATGTTAAGTTTTACCCTAGCCTACATTTTATTATATAAGCAAGTGCCGTGAGCTCAAGATGTCATTCCCACGTGCCTGAGGCTCACTTATTCAGGAAGTACACACTGATCGCCCAGTGTGTACCAGGAACTCACATGGCCCTGAGGAAGGATCGGGAACAGAAAGAGACACGGCCCCTGCTTTCATATGGACTACGGTCTCCTGCACTGGGATGGCAGCAAACGGGACCTGATTACCAGGAACTCACATGGCACTGAGGAAGGATCGGGAACAGAAAGAGACACGGCCCCTGCTTTCATATGGACTACGGTCTCCTGCACCGGGATGGCAGCAAACGGGACCTGATTACCAGGAACTCACATGGCACTGAGGAAGGATCGGGAACAGAAAGAGACACGGCCCCTGCTTTCATATGGACTACGGTCTCCTGCACCGGGATGGCAGCAAACGGGACCTGATTAAAAGCCCAGCACTGGTGACTCCACAGCTATTATATATTCTCAAAATGGGACAATATGAATGTCACTGTGTTGAAAGAGAAATTAGCCTAGTAGTACTAAGTTAACTGGCTGCAAATAAAGTGTATTCTCTAAGAATATAGAGTTAAGTTTTATACATGGGACTTGGTGACTCTGAAACGAAGAAGTTTCACACTCACTACTGGTGCTGAGAATGAGAGGCCCGGGCCCTGCATCTGTTACTTTTTATTTATCAGGTCTAACCCCTGTTAAGTAAACGTGCACGGTGCCTACTGGAAAGGAACCAAGTTTATCGCTCTACCCCTCTTCCTCACAAAGAAACTCCCGACGTTCTCGCACCTATTTCCAGGAAATGAATGATGACTGGCTTTAAGCCAGTTCTCCCATGTCTGTGATCCCATATCTGTGATTGCTCTCCATATGGAACCATGACCCAGGCCTGCCCAATAAATCATACGGGCAACTCCCCTCTGAAGCTTCTGGGAAATGTTTCACACTTCTTCACGTCACTTTGAAAGCTGTGGTATAGGACCAATGCTTGGAGCTGCAACATCATTTTTGCCACCATGACGTGACAAGTCTTGAGAATAAATGACAGTGCACTGAGGGTGGAAGAACAGAAGGCAGAACCTGGGTCGTGGCCGACCTTGTCGGGTTACTGAGGTACCAGGGGCTACCCACGCACAGACTTCTCTTACTGAGAGATAATGTTTCATTTTGTTGCTTAACAGGTTACATATGCTATTTTTTGCAGCTAAACATATTTTAACCAATAGACCTGGTAACTTTTGATTTTAAGCCACAGATAAGACCTTGCCTATTCAATATCGAGGTGTCCCTCTTAATGTTGGGACTCAACTTTTTTTTTAATTGAATGCTCCAAGCCTGAGACACTCCTTGTCATGAATGACCACATTAATTAAATTAAACCGAACACTGGAGAAACATGACGTGTAGGGGTGGGGAGCAGAAGAGGTGACAGTGATGTGGACAGAGAAAGCATGTAAGAGAAGAAGACTAAACCGAAACAAACGGGCTATAGCAGAAGTGGTGGTACTTAAATATTCACTGCATTTCTGGAACTAGAAAGGAGAACCTCTACAGCTCAGCCAGCTGAGGGGAAAAGAACTGAGGTAGGGACACTGACTGAGAAGGAAAGAAAGCAGAAGAGCCCAGAGGCTGACTCATTCCTATAGTTTCAAATAAGCCCTGGTTTGACAAAAAACTAAAGCTGCCGAATCACCTCACATAACACATCCTAGGAATGTGTGGATTCAATTACTGAGCAAGAGAGACCAACAGCAGCAAAGATGTTATTCTTGGAATTTCAATGCAAGGCAAATGTACAGATGTTGGCATAAAAGCCAAACTGTCTGAAATGGAATTGAAGATCGAGATCCAGGGAGAAGATTAGAAGAGATAAAGAATTTAAACATGCAGTAAAAGAGACTATTACATGCATGGCATTGAGCTTGGACAGCCAATGCCCATGACACTCAGATGGCAGTAATAGTGACATGTATGAAGAAAAAAATGAGCAAAGGTACAGAATCGAGTACTATATTAAAATCACTATCTCTGTGGGCAGGCTGTAAAAATCATATCATTCTCATTGAAAAATAATTCATGACACTGCACCCCAGCAGGATGTAGAGAACAACACACACCATATGAAGATACCGAGCAGCAGGGGGCAATAAACTTTATAGAAACTATTAAAGCATGTAACAAAGCAAGATAACACAGGGAGAAAACAGTGGAAATGTCAGCCCACTTTATAAAAGAGCCATGTTAATACACAAGTGCAAACATTTCATGGAAAACACACATGCTTATCACATTAAAATTCACGCTCTGCAGAACCACCCTTGAGATGTCAAGGCCGACCTGCTGCAGGGCAGCACAATAAAAGCCAGCAGGTTGTCGTGTGGAAAGCCTGGTCCAGAGAAGCTCACACCAGGTAGCCTACTGAAACACCATAATTGTTTGCAGGTACCTGAGACACTGCTGCAGTTACAGACACAAAGGTTAACCGGGAACAGGGGCCACACACACCCCACAACCAGTGACACACAAGGACACTTGTAGCTGTGAGCTGGGAGGCATGAGTGACCTTGTCACTAACCCAATTTTCCCCACCTTCCTGAGTGGTTCAGTACGAACTATGTGGACAACTGTTCCTGGGTTACAAATAGCTTAGGATCACCTCAAAGCGCGGAAGGCATCCATAAAGCCTGCCTCCAAGTGTTTTTTCCCTTCTGCTTCTCCCTGAGGATCCAAATCTCCCTACCCTTAAAAATTTATCTGAGGTTCCTGAGACCCATTAACCCTTGAAGGATGCCTGAGAGACACCAAAGCTCTCTAACATTTTAGCTAATATTTATTAACCAGATTTCCCCCTGCCTGCCACTTGCACTTGGGTAAGGAGATGAGGGGTGGTAAGGAGTTAGCAGGAAAGGAAAAAGGAATGTTTTTTTTGCCAGGGTACCACAGTGAGGTGAGCATTGGTGACAGGACTCCAATAAACCAGGCCAAAATGAAATCAGAGCCCTGAAGATGAACTGTGCTTAAGAGGCCTCTGGCTACTTATAATAATGCTGAAGTGCCCAAGATAAAAATAACGATGACTGCTTTAAATTAACCCTCCTCATCTTTCCAAAATTATTTCCTAGCTTTTAAGGCATAACTGTGCTATCTGGAATCTTCTTCACAGCAACAAGATGTATAGCTACAGAAACAGACCCCAAGATAAGAAATCTACAAAGACAGGTTAACACCTGCCTACCTGGCAGGCTTAGAGTATAGACATATACTATGTTCCCTATGTACCCCCTCAATAAGCTTGAGGTGGACATTTCCACTAATAGTCAAGATCATCCACCCCCATCCCCATTTACTCCTTCCCCCTACCTTTTCCTCTCCCTCTCTCTCCTTCTCCAATTTACAGAGACACTAGTCTACATGTGAAGAAATGGCTTACCTCTGTTTGTTTTAAAGTTTTTTTTTCCATAAAAATCATGTCTGGGACCTTAAGCCTTCTATTTCTGTACTTCTTAGAATATAGAACAAAAAAATAAATCATTTTAGCCAAATTTTGTTTTAAGATGCCTGCTGGGTTGAGACCTGGGATTTTTAGGCTGGGATGAGTTTTTGCAGCCAGGTTATAAACACCTGATGCTCAGCAAGGGCCACCAAATGTATAATTTTCAGATGACCCGTGGCTTCTCTAATTTCAAAAGTTAATCTACTTGAAGATAATTTGTTTTTAAAACAAAACAAACTACACAAGGCATTACATTTCCTCTCACTAGCTTCTAGAGATTAACTGGAAGTAATGCATGCTCACAATTTGTAGTCAAGGAAAATTTTTTTCTGTTCAAGTAGAGTTTGGCACAGGAAAAGTACATCCCCTCAGCTGAAAACTCAGATAGGAGCAATCAAGAAGAAATAAAGTATTTTGGAAGATTTGTGTATTTATTTGTTTATTTTAATAAGGTCAGAAGTGACAGTGGTAGCTCTCTCACTAGAAGGAACAAGCATTTTTACTTTAAGATCATAAGAAGAAAACAATCTCCTCTCTCCTGTGATTAGTTCTAGACTCCTTTCACAAGCCTCTTGAGCTAACAATTTCAACATCATTTAGGTAAATGATGTAAATAATCATACCCACCAAAACAGCATCCCTCTAGAGTCAACCCATTATTAGCATGCCAAAGCAGAGTCTTAAAGAACTGATCATGCAGGGTGTGAGCTTTCGGATTGAAACTTTAGGAAACCTTCAGAAAACTTTCCTGTGCCTTCATCTAAAACAATGTGTTTACGTACATTCATGTGTTACCTTTGAACCTCTGAATGACATTGAAGCAGCTGTGCACAGTTTTAATAGCCAGTAAATTAATTAAATATCAAGCATTTAACTTCACAAAGTGGAAGCAAAACCTATTGCTACCTAAGAAGAGAGAAGCTAAACAAATCTTATGCTTAAACACCAAAACACTATTCTAATACAAACTCTCTATCCTGTGTCATCAGCTACAAATATGGTAATCATATGAGTTCTCATTTAGGAAATGGAGATTGCATGCTGTACCAATGGAAGAAATAAATAACTAAAGCTGCCAAAAAATACTATCTAACCATCAGAAGGAAAGAAAATAGTTAGGGTTTTTGTCTCTGGTCCACAAGTATCATGACTTCAAATTCTGCATCTTGATATCCTGGACCGTCACCTTACAGCCTTACTTAATTTGGATATCCCAAGGTTCTATACCCGTATGTTATCACTTCATTTGTCATAGCCAACTTCAAATTCTGAAGTACATACACACTCACATTAGAGTTTCTTAAAATATAGAGTAAGGGACACATCTCTGGGAAAAATTAAAATGTTAGCTTGATGGGAATTCTATTAGAAAATTCTAAACACACACAGCACTTCACTTTTTTATCCACCAAATTAGACCAAAACCCCCTGCCGATCATTTATTTATGTCATTTGACAGGACTAAAATCAGTCTTTCTCCAAATTCTGCAGCCATCCATATTTTTTCTAATAAGAACTAATTTTACAAGGTCCTTTCTGGCCAAGAAACTTTCAACCACAGTAAACTAGTCAGACACAATACAAGATGATTAGACCAGAGTATATAGACTATGTAGCATAAACTGCCAGTTAAACATAGCATGCTTCATTTTAATCATGTAGCTTTCATCTTTTTTGAACACCCTTTTAGCATTTCTTGAGGAAAAAAAAAAAGAGGCTTTGAAAAAGCTGAGCTGCTGCTAAACGCTATGAGCTGATGCTGTGCTTTACAGCACTTTGCTTTGCCCCGCTGCCTGCCCGCCCACAGGAACATTTTTCTAACCTCACCCTCACTACTTGAAGGTCTAATCATTGTGGTCTTAAATGGGAGAGCACACGATCTTCCGTTGAAAGGTCAAGTTGAATCAGGGTTAAAATGTAATCATGTACCATACTCAGATTAATCATTATTTTGCTAACATACTTAGCACAAAATAATACATAAATGACAGACTCACAGAAAACTTTTATGCTATGTATCATCACATGTTTAATTACAGGGTTAAATGATATTAGGCCAAACACGGTACGATTAAAACAAAATTCTACATTACTGATACAGCAAAATCCCAGGAAGCAAAATAATTTTAGTGACCTCATTGAAGATGCCTGCAGTAATATTAGTCTACATTGGATCTTAATGGAAATGAGAAAAGATGTATTAGCTTTAGAATATGCAACTTCTCAAAAAGCCTGATGGTAATTCCTAAGTTTTGCCCTTTTTGAGACCATGCTATTTGAGAAGGATTTTTGTTTTATGTGGGGATCTTCTGACACTGTATTGTAAGTGGGAGCCTTTTCAATATCCTATGTGATTAGAAAACAAAATTGAATTTTTAAAAATGTGTTAAATAAGATGAATTTTATTTTGTGTATTTAAGAAGAATGAAGTGGTATGTCCTCAAACCATAACATATTAAAATGCAGAATAGAATTTAAGCTTATAACATAAGACTCAATCATCATACTATACAGACTGGGGGGGGGGGGGGAAGTTCAGAGAAGTTAAGAAATTTGCCAAAAATCAAATAGCTAGCTAGCTAAGTCTTCTTTCAAGCCAATGTGACTTTTATTTCTTTCTTGGGGTAAAAAAAAAAGAAAAGAAAAAGGTATGAAAGTAAAACATGCCATATTCAAGTATAAGTTATTATAGATAGTATTACAAAAACACACCTAAAAGAGTAGGTGACATAAGAGACAAAAGACAATGAAGATATCTCTTCACTGACTGGGAATCACTGGGATCTTGGCAAAGACTTACCATCTCCACCATCCCAATAAGCCATGAATATTTAATTGTATACGTGAAAACTAAATTCATCGCAGTTCTTTGGACAAAAGCAAGGAGAGGATAGGTCTTAGACAAAAGTTTTTTTTTAGAATAATTATTCAAAAGAGACATTTCCATCTAAGAAGCAGACACACACACAGCAGGTGTGATCTGAGTTGCATCCAGAAGCAACACCGAAAGTCATCCTTTGCCCTTTGCAGGGCTCTTTCTTCAGTGCTGTGCAGGAGGCTCTCGCCATTGCAATACGGCAAGAGAAGCCATTGCAATGGCATTGAGATTAGAAGGGAATAATTGAAATGGTCTTTATTCACAGATGACTTAATCCTACATGTTAACTATCCTAAAAATGTATAAAATAATTTAAGAAATAAAACAACAGTTTAGCAAGGTCTCAGGATAAAAGATCAACATCTAAGAAGTCATTATATTTTGATATATTAATAAATACATGAAAATTAAATAAGGTAGACAATTCCATTCACAGTAGTCATAAAAGAATAAACAGCTTAAAATAACTTTAATAAAAGAACTACAATACCTTTAGTACACTGAGAACTACAAAACACTGCTTAGAGACATTAAAGATGATTAAATTAAATAAAGTGAGAGAGCATGTCCATGGTTTGGGAAGACTCAGTGTTAAGACAACAGTTCAGCTCAAATTGACCTCAGTGAAATTTCTATCAAAATTGCAGTAGGCCTATTTCAGAGAAACTAACAAGTTGATCTTAAAATTTAAATAAAAATGCAAATGAGCTAGAGAGCCAAAGCAATTTATAAAAAGAAAAACAATGCTATAGGACTATAGGATTTCAAAACTTTAAAACTACAGAACTCAAGACAATGTGGTAACGGCATAAGGAAAGATAAATAGATCAGTGGAACAGGAGAGAGTCCATGAAGAAACCCTTACATATGTGGTCAACTAATTTTCAACTAAGGTGTCAAGACAATTCAAGGGGAAGGAGAGTCTTTTCAGTGACTATTTATGGAACAACTGCATATAAACATACCTAAACAAATAAACATATATACCTCATTCTATGTATAAAAATTAACTCAAATGGATTATACACCTTAATTTTAAGAGCAAAACTATAAAATGCTAGCAGAAAACATAAGGGAAAAAACTTTTTTGACTTCAGGTTAGGTAAAAATTTCTCATATTTGACACTCAAAGTATGATCCATTGAAAATACAATAAATTGGGCTTCATCAAAATAAAAAACCCTACTTTCTTCGAAAGACACCATTAAGAAAATGATAGAACAAGGAGCCACAGACTAGAAGAAAGTATTTGCAAATCATATATCTTATAAAGGACTTGTATCCAGAATATATAACCTGTTGTAATTCAGTAAAAAGAAAATAAACAACTTAATAAAAACGGGCAAAATGTTTAAATAAGATTTCACCAAAGAAGATATAAAAATGGCTAATGAGCACATGAAAAGTTGTTCAGCATCACTGGTCATTAAGGAAATAGCAGACAGAATTCTGAGACAGCTCTCCGAATCTCTGCTCCTATGTATATACACTCTATATTCCCTCCCTCTGAGCATGGACCATACTTGTGAATATGATGGGATATCATTCCCATGGTTAAGTTGAAAAATATGGTAAAGGTTAAGGGATTTTGTAGATGTAACTAAGATCCCTAACAGTTGACTTTGAGTTAATTAAAAGAGAAATTATCCTGGGTGAACTTGACCTGTTCAGGTAAGGCCTTTAAAAGAGGGTCCAGGTCGTCCCTGAAAGAGAGAGAGATTATTTCTCTTGCCTTGAAAAAGCAAACAACCATGTTGCGAACTGCTTCTGGAGGGGGTCACATGGCAAGGGGGAACACCTTCCAGAGTGTTCTTTAGAAACTAAGAGTTATCCTCAGCTGATAGCCAGCAAGAAATTGAGATTTCAGACCAGCAAACTCAAGGAATTGAATTCTCCCAGCAACCAGTTATCTTAGAAGAGGACCTCAAGCCTCAAATAAGGTCATGATCTCAACCTAACTCTGATTTCCCTTGACAGTGGACCAGTTAACCTGTGCGCAAACCCCTGACCCACAGGAACTGTGGATAAAAATCTACATTAAGTTCCTAAAATATGTGTGTGGTCATTTCTTGCACAGCAATAGAAAACTAATAGAGCAGGTCCTCCAATAAGGTCATTTTTATATAGGGTTGATGAGATGCCATTGGAACTCAACTCTTGCTTATATCAATTAATCCATGATAAAATTGGTTTTATTACACATTGCTTCACAGCTGTTCCAAGAACCTACTGACGTTAAGTGAGGACTCACTGTACAGAAATACAAATTAAAACCAAGATAAATCAAATAAAGAATGAAAACAGCTATAGTAAACATCAGAAACAACTGGATACATCGCTGGTGAGAATGTGAAGTGGTCCTATCCAATCACTTTGGAATAACAACTTTTGTGCTTTCTTTAAAAATCAAGTATGTGTTTACCATGTGATTCAGAAATTCCACTACTATATACCTAGTCACAGGAAATTAGAACATACTTCCCAACAAACACTTGTACATGAATGCTCATAGTGGCATTATTCAAAAATAGCCCCAATCAGAAACAGCCCAAATGTCTATCAGCTGGGAACTGAATAAATAACACATGCTGTATTCATGCAATAAACTACTACTCAGTTAAAAAAAACAACTAACTGCAGACATATACAACTTGAAATAGACACAAGAACATTATATTAAGTGGAGGAAGCCAGGCACAAAAGACCACATATTTTGTGATTACACTTACATAAAATTCCTAGAAAAGGCAGGACTGCAGAGAAAAAGTAGATTGATGTTGGCCTGAGGTTGGCATAGGAGCAGGGATTGACTATAAGTGGGCATAAGGGAACTTTTTATAATGATAGAAATCTTTTAAAGCTGAATTGTGATGAAGACAAAACTTGAAATTTACTAAAAGTCATCCATCTATACGCGTACAGTGGGTGGATGGTATACTTTAGTAAAGCTCTTAAAATGAAAAAGGGGCTTTTTCATCAAAAACGCCCTTGTACATAGGCATAAGACACTGAAATATTTGTACCTTACTAAGACCAGTGATTCTCCCATACCTCCTTTCTAAATATTTCCAAATATTCAGATGTCAAACACTGACTCAATGACAATTTAACTCTTTAACCCTTTCTTATTCATATTCAACATTAAAAAGTGATCTGATAATTGGCCGCAGAAGTTTTCTCTCTCCCATTCACATTATACTCCTGATTTAAAATTTTCCTATCTAAAAGAGGAAGGTAGTAATAAGAGTCAAATTAGGTCACGTCACCCTCCAGACTCCTCTACCTATAACTTCTTTGATTTATTTTCAATTGTTTCAATACAATGGACTTAGTGTCAGGCCAGTGTTCATAAATTGGTATTAATCAGAAGTGATGCAGATTTCAAGGTTTCATCACACCTAGAGCAGTATGGGTTTCTGGAATCCTGACAAATTCTCCTCCTTTTAGGCAAATGAAAGTTTTTTTTTTGACCTTCTAACAAAAGGAAACAAGTGAATCAAAATGGTTGCCAAGAACCTGACCAAAAACATTACTCAAGAAGCAAGTCCAAATAAAAGCGGTAAATTACAATGGCAGCTCTTGGGGATATTTTCTATTAAAGTCACTTTTAATGAGCATGTTAATATCTATTTTCCAATCAACCTCTTAACTATTTGGAGGCGTTACTTAATGAAATAAACCTGGAGTTATCCTAATGAGCACACTCTCTCAAGGATTCTTCCATGCCAAGTGCAATGGAAAAAAGTCTGGGTTTGAGTCTTGGTTCTGTCACTCAAACTTGTTGGGACAAGGCACAATGATGCTCTTAGCCCCAGTTTCCATATTTGTAAAATAAAAAAAAATAATACCTTACCTACCTACTTTGTAAAATTTACATGAGGACTAAATAAACAATATAGGTAAAGGTGTTTTATAAACTCAAGTAGTCTACAAAAAATAGCTATTTAAGAAAACTAAAAGAAAAGGATGATAAATACATTAAACATCCATTTGCTGATCCCTGGGCAAGTGCACAATTTCCTTCATCAAAGCATAGAGTAGCCACATGAACGGATACATTTATTTCAAGGAGCTCCAAGTACGCTTTACGTATCATCTCACATGTCTGCATACTACCAATGAAGTGAAAACCACTATTCCTACTTAAACAGTGAAAGCGGTTGAACAGAAAAGTTGCCTGAGCAGTCTCAGTGTCACAGACAATGTGCCAGGGCTCCAGTCCATCTCCAAGCAGGACTGCAGGTGCTCTGGGGACTGTGTGACACTGAGGCCTGAAGTGACAGCCCACATTTGTGGTTTGCTATTTTCTGCACTATCTGCTTAGTAATGGCAGAAAATATCACTCTTCTTTCCTTTGTTATCTTTATAGACAGAGTAAGTGTCCAAAGAGGTAGGGAAATCATGAAATGACAATAAATATATTGCCATAAATTTGGAGGTCATTTCCAAGGAAAGTTCTTTTTTTTTTTTTAAATTTCTGAGAAAGAAGATGCATAGTTCACTAGGCAGTTAGATCAAACCCATGTTTGCTGGCACCTGGGTCCCAGGGAAACAATTCAATGACTTGTAAATAGGCACGAAGCCATGCAGCCATATGGGTGCACGCTGATGCTGCCAAGTGACCATGTAGGAGAATCAGAAGTGTTTGTTGAGGGCAGCAGTCCCAGTGCGGGACATCCAAACAGCTGTCTACCCTGAGATTCATACGCCTGTGGTTAAGGAGACGTGACATGGTTAATCTATGTTGGATTAATTTTAAAACATAAAAATCAGCGTCTTTGGCCCTACATGGTCAGTTGGGCACACAGGTGAATCATCTAACATACTCTCCTCTCTGTATTTGCCTTTCTTCCCCTAAAAATCATGATGTATTTCTATTTAATAGCTTTCCAAGGTGTCTAACTACATTCCATGATACTGATCAAATATTTGAAAAGAAAAATAGTCTTCATAAATCCCAGTAATCTACATTCTTAATCTGAATTTTTGAGAAATATGGCCATATTTATCTTTGTAAAGATAAAAATCATTTCAATGAAATGCTGGTAAACTTATTTTAGTCAAGAGGTCAAACCAAGCAGCTGAACCACACTAAGAAATTTAGTTAGAGAAATAAATAAAATCAGCTTAGGAAGTTTAAAACTATAGTAATTTTATGTGAGTTTAAAGTTCGGCGCATCCAGAAGCTTTACTTAAAATTGGAGGGAAGGCTTGCTCCTTGAACGTTTTATGTAAAACCATCAAAAATTTCATTTCCATATTCAGTGCATAACACGTAGGCTAAAATATTTTCAGAAACAAGAGCTGCAAAGGAAATCAGAGAAATGGTAGGGTTTTTCCCCGAGCCTCTAAAAGCATTATTAGGAACAGCATATCTTTTGGGGGTAGGATCACTATAGGGCAGAGACCTGGGCATAAACACATCTCAGGGCTGGAGAACTGTGAATGTTGCACACACACGCATGCACAAAAGAGAGTTTAATCCAGAAAGCATCTCTGTGCTTTATGTAAATTTGCATTCAAATTAAGAAGACTGAAAAATGTCTCCGAAGAGTCAAAAGAGATGTTACAAAGGCCAGGTACTTATTCCAGAGGGGCCCTTTGTCCTCTATCAGATTCTGTTCACACTGAGTTTCTATGTAATTCCAACAAACCTGGGCATCTCACCTAAAAACATATCTGAAGCAGCAAATTAAAAAGGAGATCTAGAAATGCTAATAGCAGAGAGGAGTTAGAGCTGACAATCAGGAAGGAACAAAGGGTGGGGAACAAATAACAGGAAAAAATCCTCAAAATACACTATAATCTGGGCCAATTTAGTATCCAGTCAAAACAGTCCTCATAGTCCAGTGGTCCCTGAGGACATCGCAGCATATTATTTTCATGGTAATGAAATGCATACATAATGATGCTCCCAAGTCATAAAGAAAAGGCTCAATTATCTTCCACACAAAAAAATCTTTCCAAAATGATTTAAATTAAAAAGAAAATGACTGGTGATTGAAGAATAGGCCCACTTTTATCCAAAATAATTTTCTTTAAGTTCCAGATAGCTGAAGTTTTCTTGTACATGTGGTATAATCATATGTATAAATTATGAATGACTTTATAGCCTTAAAAATGTCTGGATACTGATGAGATCTTACCCTGATGTGATGACTACTGATTTAGAAGCTTGAATTTCAAGAGTTATGAAGCAGCATATAAAATGTTATTATAAATTGCAATTCACTGCTACCCTTAGCACTATACCAGTTTGAGGAATGTTTTATCTCCTTCAAACTAAATCATCCAGATGTAAACAGTTTATATTTTGGCAACTTTGGTTTCCTCTCTTCCACCTCAAGCTTTAAAATGTATGCCTTCATTAGAATGCTTTCTTCCTTCACACCAGCAAATCATTAATTATTCTTCATAAATAAGTAAAGTATCTCTTTATAGCTAGGACATAGCTCAATAGAAATTATAAATTGCAAGTCTTTCTTTGTCCTCACAAACAAATAAATCCAGGGAAAACAGACTCTTTGAATAACTTTTTCCATAAAATTCCACTCCCTGACCCTCCAAACTGCATGTTAAGTGACTATCAATTTATTTGGCTGCTTCTGAGAAAGCCTGTAGTGTATGAGATGTCTAATAAGCATCAAAGTGCAGCTATGAAGACAGAAAAGTGGCTTTTATTCTTATTTTATACTTTCATGTATTTAGTATACAGTGAATAGAATTGTCCCTCCAAGTAATTAAATCACAGATTGAGAGAATTATGAACCTAAACAGAATGTACTGAACTATAATTAGACCATTAAAATAGCTACCACTGAGTGCATATTACATGCCTCTCATCACGCCTACTGCTTGACGCCACCTCATCCAGTCCTCGCCAAAGCTCTGTGAGAGTGACTTGCCCAGGGTCCACAGGAAGTATACTCAAATGATATGGAGATCTTTAAGTTGGAGAACACAAATGTTTTTAAGAACCAATCAATTGAAAGGGGTGCAGATGAAGTTAGTATATCCATGCTGTATTACATACTCAGTTACACCTTTAATTGCCTAGTATGTGCTAAAGTATTTACAAGGAATGATAAAAGATTACTGTCATTAACAGTAACACATACTAATGCAAAGCTTACTATGTTCCAGACATTCCTTTAAGTGTTATACACACATGTGCAATTTCATATTAATCCTCAAATCAAACTTAGAAAGAAAGACTCTATGGATGGACCCGGAGAGTATTATGCTAAGTGAAATAAGCTAGTCAGAGAAAGACAAGTACCATATGATTTCACTCACATGTAGAATCTAATGAACAAAATAAATTAGCACACAAAACAAAAACAGACTCATAGATACAGAGAGCAGACTGACAGCGACCAGAGGGGGAGGAGGTTGAGGGGGGGACTGAGTGAAAAGGGTGAAGAGATTAAGGAAAGAGCACCTCACAGACAGAGACAACGGTACAGTGATGACCGGATGGAGCGGGGGTGGGGGAGGTGGAAGAGGGTAAAGGGGGATGAATGGTGATGGAAGGAGACTTGACCTGGGGTGATGAACATACAGTATACAGATGAGGTGCTATAGAATTGTACACCTGAAACATATAATTTCACTAACCAATGCCACCCCAATAAATTCAAATAAAAAATGAAAAACAAGGACTTTCTACTATTATTCACTGTACAGACATAGCCAATGGCCACTTGCTATACCCAAGCCCTGTCCCTCCCTTTCTTAAACAAGTTCTGTTCCTGGAAGATTCCAAGTTACTCACACCTGAGAAGTTGTGTGTGTGTGTGTTGCTTCCACTGGACTGCTTTGCGCATTTGCTGGTCATCCGGCCTCTGCCCAGAAGTCAGTTCAGGTAGCCCTGCCTTACCCATGCAATCAAAACTAGCAAACCCGCCCCCACCAGGTTACCTCTGTCACACTGCTCTGCTTTATTTCTCCATAGTACCGATCACTATTCTGTCCTCTAGCTAACGCGTTTGCTTGTTCACTGTCTGCACCCTCCTTCCTACTCCAGAATAAAAGCTTAGCGAACAGGGCTTGTTATACAGCACGTGCTCAGCAGTATCTACAGAATATGTCCAACCCTTAAGGCAAATAGCAAAACATTATACATGAGCTGCCAATGTAGGGAATTTTGAAGGCACCGTTTGCTTGAGAGGTAAGAAACGTACTAATACACAATAAAAATAATGCCAAAAAGATAATGGAAAAACTTCTAACATGTCTGAGCCTTAACATATTAGTAAAAAGCCTTTGAGTTAAATATAAAATCAGAAAATATTTTGAGTGGAACAATGTAAAAAACATCCCATGTCAAAACTTGTGGGACAGAGCTAAAGCAGGTCTTAGAGAAAAATGCATTCCTTTAAATACAGATTTCAGGATGCTCAGAAGTTCAAAAAAAAAAGCTTTAATGGTAAGAATTTAGAAAAAGCACATGGTGAAAACCCAAAGGAACTAGGGAAGAAGAAAAGAAAGTTATCTTTATCTTATGAGCATAAATAAATGACACAAAGAAAAGAATAATATGGAAGACTGAGAATTGGAGCTGTAGTTTTAAAGAGTAAGATGGACAGTGATAATAGGCAGAACTGTATGTATAACCTGTATAAGAGGATGTAGAAAAATAGAAAAGATACACAGAGCACCCAAGAAAAAAAAAGAAGCAATAACTACAGCCATAAAAGCTCTAGAAATGAGAGCGGTGCCTGAATCCCCCCAGACCCCTGCTGAGGTGATTTCCACCTGAAGATTTTTCAGTGTGACATGTATGTAGCTCAGCACCACCAATAAAAAGTTCAGCCTTCCACTGAACTTTTAAAATAAACTTCGCATGCCCCTTCAACTGTTAAAAAAATATCCAGCCATGATTTTCCCCTAGGGACAAAAGAACTGTGGAACATTTTGAGAACACAAAATAGCTAAAAACAAATCAGAAACTCACTATAACCCCAGAGATGGTTCTACCAAGTGCTTGGAAACACAAAACCAAAATAACTGAGAGAAAAAAGAAACTGATTACTAGTGAACTCGTAATTATACCCACGAAAGCCTGGGTGCTATCTTTCTGAAATGCACTGATTATCTGGCCTCCTCTTCTCCCCATTCCTGCTCTTTCACATTCCTGTCCAACGAAACCCAGTAGCTTAATTTTCCTTTACTCACCCAGTGTTTTGACGCCTCCATTACTTTTACCCACCTGGTTCCTTCTGCTCATGTGACCACTGCCTCATCTCTCCTTGTTCCAGCCCTCTCTGGGAAGAAACTCCTCATAGTCCCTGGTTAGAAAGGACGTCTCTTTCTTTCTCCAACTCCTTCTAGAGTGCTCTTGCTTCTGTTGTTGCATGTACAGCACTGTGTATCTGTGCCTGCATCATTCCTTTCTGAACACACACTTTACCTCCCTTGTGCCGTAATCAAGATGCATGGAGCACTTCCTGTTCATCTCTGTTTGCTCCTCAGCATCTAACAGAGCATCAGGCTTCGTATCGAGCCAGGGATTTGAGTAACATACCCTCTGAGCCTCAGTTGCTCCATATTTATGGTGGGGGCTAAAAACAGTTACTACCTCCTTAGTGTTATTTGAAGAATGACATGACAGCCCTGGCAGAGTGGCTCAGTTGGATGGAGCATCGTCCCATACACTAAAAGGCTGCAGGTTCAATCCCTGGTCAGGGCACATAACTAGGTCGCAGGGTCGATCCCCAGTCAGAGCATGTATGGGAGGCAACTGATCAATGTTTCTCTCCCTTTCTCTCTCCTCCCCTTCCTTCCCTCTCTCTTTAGAATCAGTGAGCATATCCTTGGGTGAGGATCAAACAAAAGAAAGAATTAAATGACATTATGTACACAGAACTCTTCCTACAATGTCTAGCATGTAGTAAGCAATCAAAATGATATGCATTCAGTAATTGTCAAATGAAATAATATCCTAACCTTGAATGAGGAAAGGTACAGACGGCTTTCATCTACTTTGACAATTAAATATGCAAAACTGAGCCGTTTGCACACTATGTCCATATTAATATTTTGCCAGTTGTAACAGTCCTACAACACTATCAATTCCTAAATATGTCAGCTCTCCTGGAAGAAAAATACTATCATACTAAATATATATATCAATTACAAGACAGGTTTTCAATGTATGAGATATTTTAAATTGTGGAAATGCAACAATGTTCATGCCAGTTCCATTTCTGTTTTGTTTAACTCCCATCAGTCCTGTGCACACACATCACCATTTTTCTGGACAAAGGGCAGCGCCCACCACCACCTTGCACACCTGCTACTCAAATTTCTTTTCCACCTCAGTTTCTCTGTAAAGCTCCGGACCTGGCTGCCTGTCCTTGCCACTGTCCTGAATATAAACACTGGTGGCACAGGGGACCGTGTTTCTCATTACTCACTGGGCCCCTTCCTCTTCATTTGCTTTCACAGTCCTATGAATTTTGAAGTATTTGGTCACTCCTCTCTAAATTATGCTCTTCCTATACTGCTACTTATATTAACAACTTAAACTCTCACATACTGTTTTATAATTTGCAAACTATTTTCACAATAATACTCTTTTTAATCTTCACCACTCCACCCCGAAAAACCAAAACCCCTTATGAGGTAAAACTAGGCATATATTTATTCCCATTTCGCAATGAAGAGATGGAAGCCCAGAAAAGATTTCCTGACTTGCCAAAATGTACAGAGGTAAGGTGTGAAACACCCAGATATTCTCAGTCTACATGCAGTGTCTTTTGTTTCTAGTTTACTTACACCTCATTCTACCTCCTATTCTCTCCTCTGTTCTTTTCGGCACTTGCTGTTGCCTTCACTGACTCCTACTTCCCTCCTAAGCCTTAATTGCTTATGCTTGTAACAGTTTGTCCCTCTGGTTTTCCCCTGGCAGTCACCATACCTTCAGGCTCCTAATAGAACCTCCGCATGGAAGTGCCCAGATCTCTATCCAGCATGACAGTCCTCATCTCCCACTGTACCAAGGGATTCCCATTCATATATCCTGCCATCACATTAAATTAACCAAATGTACTTGTTGGTCAAAAAAGGACATTCTGAAAAGGAGAGCAAAGACCATCTTAGTCTCTAACCACAGTAAAACAGGTTTTATCCTATTCTTGAATATCCTGAATATCTAAAGGAAATTCTGTTCTCCCTTCTTGAACAAGCACTTTGATGAACATCGACATAACTACACTTGCGAAGTAGAAGTCTATCATAAAAAATAAAGGGTTGTCTTTCGTCATCATATTAGTTCCTCAAATCTTTCTGGCTGATCTGGTGTCCACTTCTCACCTAGTTACCACCCACATACCAGTGTGTGGTCCAAGGTGGCGGACGAAGTATTTCAGCACAGTGGTGACTGCACCCGATAGGTACGACCACCCAGAGGGTGCCAGACAAACACCATCCATCTATGCCAAGGCAACTAACTCAGTGCCACCCCAGAGACTTTGACCTTCGGGACTAAGCAACAACAACAACAAACAGTGATGAACTGTGATATCCAGGGCTTTAAAAATTGTAAAAACTTGACATATTTTGAAAATTTTAGAAGAATCCTGTGCCAGGAATCTGTATTGCTCTAAACTGCTACTCTGCATATGATGGTAGAACACACACACACACACACATACACACACACACACAAATGTTCAGGACTTCTAGACACTCTGGGAAGCATCAAAGAAAGACACCAGAAAAATTAGATACGACTAACACTATTGTATGAAACTTACAATTGACACTATTCAGCTGTAGTTCAACATATTGTTGCAGCCATAACTGAATTACTAGCAAAAGTAAGGAAATAAAAACCTCATATTTCATTCAGGTCCCCATCTCTATGAAATCGTATAGCATAAAACAAAGTCTTAATGACAATACAAGCCCTGTAGATAATCAGAAGATTTTCATAGTAATAAAACAGGTTAGCTTGCAAAACACCCCACGTTTGGTTCATCGTATGATACTATTTAGGGTCTATAATCTTGAAAGGGCAATCCGATAACCACACTAGAAGCAATTTTGTACGATAGTAGTGCTGAAAAGTCAATTTAACTTTCCAGCTTTATAAGACTTTGTTATTGCTATTGTTAATTATTTCTCATTTAATGGGAAATTGGCAACAAGGTCCCCGACTGTCATTTTAAATCTGCAGTAATATCATGTGAAGCTTTTCGTCCTTATTCCCAAGTCCTGGATTATCAGAGTTAAATGGCAGAGCCGGCGTTACAAAAGCTCAGGGGCAGGCGCTGTTACACAAATTGCCAATTCAATTAACAGTGTGCAAATGCTCCACTGGCAGACCGCGGGAAGGACAGCCATTTTGGCAAGTGTCATTCCTAATTTATCAAACTGTCAAACCTTCCACTCAGGTGCCCGCGGTCACTGTCTGCTTCTTAATGCCACATTGTAAAAGCTGCAGGAGCCATTCTTGTAGTTTGACAAGGCACAATGCTCAAAACTGATTTTAAAATCAAATGTACAGTTGTCTTAATTATTCTCAGTATAAATGATGTTTTAATTACAAAAACAGAGTGGGAATATTAAATCAGGATTGGATTCTAGGTTTACACAGAAAGGAGAGAACTTGTTACCTGCCTGCCTTAAGAAGTAACAGAGGCAGAACAATTTATCCTATGATAATTTATTAAGCTATGGCATTTCCTGTTTTTACTAAATCCCCGCATAAGGCTTTTGTCCCCCAAATTTACACAGTATCAATTCTTACTGCAAACTGAGTGATAAACTTTCATCCCTATAGCTGTCCTGATGCTTTTGAAATGATCAGAAGGAGCAATTCACCAAGAGATGCTCACGTCCTAAGAGCCCTTCTCCCCCCTTCCCTTTACCCTGATTCTCAGAGCCCACATGTACACAACTCCTCATGTATGGTGCCCCACTGAAATTCTGCAAGGAGAGAACCTTACCAAAGTGTTGCCATCTCCCAGGCAGCCATCAATGAACAACCATATATTGAATAAGGCCCTGGTTCTCCGTGCCTGTGAGAGCAGAAGTAACAAGTTGTTTGGGATCGATCTACTTCACCGAAATTCCCCTCTGCTACTTTTTTGATATTCTTAATTGATATTCAGCAATTGACCACTGTTCTCAGAGTATCAAGACAACCCATATGGAAGAAAAAGAATATTTTCATTGTGAAGTCATTTGTTTCTTTCTTTCTCCACAAACATTAATGAAGACTCTGTAAGGTTGGGAAGGGAGATGCAAGGGGTGTGTATGCAGACACCAGCTCCAAGTCCATCAGGCTGTTTGGTTTAAAAAAGACAAATCCAGGAGGGACTTTTGGGTAAATAGCCTCGGAAAGCTTCATGCATTATGAAAACATTCCATCAACAAATAATTATTAAGCACATATATGTGCCAGGGGCTATTGTACACATAGGTGTACAGATAGCCAGCCACACATAGGTGGTTCATATATGGTCCCTGACATTGAAGAGCTAAGTTTTAGTAGAGAGAAGAGATAGCAATATAAAGTAATAAACACTTCAGTTTGTAGGCATAACCTCTACTTCAAGGTAAGTCAGAAAGATCTTTTGCAATTTTAATTAAATTGGCCAGATATACAAATGGGCAGAAAATACCTATGATGCCCTGATCAGAATAGAATGCCTCCCAAGGAAGAGTGTCTTACCCTAAAATACCTCCTATACAACTTGAAATTTCACCATTACCAAGTCATTCCTTTGGCTCTATCCATCTTTATATTTTCTGTTTCATCTATCAGTGTTTTTTACCTATCAAGTAGTAATAGCCCATAGGAACATTTAGTTTGGGACTGGATAAACACAGGCCAACATGAATGGGAATAAGATGGCTAAACTTTTAGCAAAGGGGGGAGGATGAAAGAACTTCAGTGACAACCTTCTTTAAAACTGTGTTTGAAAAACCTTTTCCTTTACACATGTATGGATGTATATATGTATATGCAACATACATATACATATGTATATATAGTATATACACACACATTCAGACCATACAATTAATAAGGACATAATCGCTCTTTCAGAATGCAAAAGGCAGATCTGACTACCAAACACAGAATTTGTCAGGCAGTACAAAGCCAATCCTTTTGCTTCCATACCAGGAGAACATCAACAGGTCAGATGCATTTCATCAGAGGGTAACAACAGAGGGATGGGAATTAGAAGCAATTCAGAGCATCGAACCCTGATGGCATTGTTCTTCACTGAAAGATATCTTGATTTTTATTGCTACCAGTAATTTTCATCATTCTTGGTACAATATAATCAGCACACCTTTAGCTAAGTGTCTACCATGTCCCTGGCACTATACCAGGGGGCCAGTACGAGAGCATAAGGTCCTGGTGCTCACAGGGCTTGTGGTTTCCACTGCTCTGCAAAGCAACCCCATCTCTGCAAAGGCCAGGCTCCTTTGCACTCTCAGAAAACCGAACTGGCTCTTCTCCACTCTGGTAGGTTTATGAGCCACCTATGGAATACCTGCTCCCTCCCACTGGCCTAAGTATACCTATTTTTCAAGGCAAAAAATAATACAATTTTTGTGTGTGAGACCAGTAAGTAACAACGCTGGGCTTTGCTTGTGTCTCAAGGACATTCCAGTTATTGGAAAGTATTATTTATATACTGACCTGGATATGATATATCCACCTAAATAAACAAAATAATAATAGCAATAGTTTTTAATATCTGGGACTTACATTTGTTGACCATCTACTTTGTGTTTGGCTATCTTTTTTTAAATTTTACTTTTCAATTACAGTTTATATTCAACATTATTTTCTACTTGTGCTTGGCTGTTTTTTAAGATCTTTATATCATCTCAGTTGGAACAATCATTGTCTTCATTTTATAGCCAAGGGACTAAGGCAGAGAGAGAACTGACAAGTCATGTGCCCCGGGTCACCTCCCTAGGATCTGACATACCTAGAGTCAAACCCAGTGCTTACTTTCTGCTGTGTCATTATGCCTGTGAACGTGAATTACATTAGCCCTCAAACTTCCACAAGCAGAGTGTAATGACCGCACAGTTCTGCTTTTATCCATAATGAGATTAGAGAATATAAATAAAGATATACTTAACCTGGGTAATCTCAGGACCTACTGAAAAACCAAAAATCCCAGAACCTGCTGACTGCCCCCCCACAAATTGTTTTCCAGCCCACACCACCTCTTGAGGATGAATTCCATCTGATTTTAAATCCCATCCTGTATCAGTCAACTCCAGAGTATCTGCAAATCTCCACAATCTTGCCTTGAAGTTATTTGAACTAATTAAGCAGGACAGGCTCTAATCATTGGTGGATATTCCTTCTATTATTATTTCCCCATGAAGCCTGATGTCTGTTAGGAAGTCTTTTATTCTAAAACTTAATTGCCTCCTCTACTCTAGGAGAGGTGTGCAAAACCCTGATAACAAAACAAACACATGAAGGTTAAAGAAATGCATCTTGGTGTGGTGCTTCCCGTCACTCCGAGAGGTGACATTCTCCACAGTTTGCACAACATGGGAAGCACCACACCTAAAACAAAAGCAAACTAAAAGGACAGCTAGATCAGGAGTGGAAACATAGAAATGAAGATCTCAAGGAAGGTTAGCAACAGGGGAGTGGGAGGAGGAGAAGGGGGGAGAAGGTACAGAAAATAAGTAGCACAGACAGTAGATAGAAAATAGATGGGGGGGGCAAGAATAGCATGGAAAATATAGAATCTAAAGAACTTGAGACACATGGTCATAAACTAAAGGGGGGGTAATGGTGGGGACGGGAGGGTAGGGTAGGGGGGAATAGAACAACTATAACAGCATAATCGATAACAAAATTTAATAAATAATTATAAACATTCAAAAAAAAAACAAGGGAAGCATTCAGCAAGGAGGCACCAACTGGGCAAGTTAGAGGACGTTCTAGCTGTTCTTGATTCAGTCCTCCAAACTGTAGTCTCCGGTCTCTCCACTGATCAAGCAATGAATAAAATGCTAGTCAATCAGCAAGAATATGCTTTGTTTTTCAAAAAGAAAGAGATTAGCTTCTCAATTTACATATGAAAATTAGTCTCACTAGATTACATCTGCCTTGTACGTGTACCGAACATGTCATGTGAAGTGTAGTGGGCGACACCGGTGTAGAGGTTATCATTCCTGTCCTCATCCAGCTTGCCATCTATTTGGGGAATGATCTCACATCTGTGTCCACATTCTCCTCTGACCTAATGGCATCATCTCTGAGGAGATACCTATTACCTGAACTAGAGCAACGACTTCCCAACTACCTCTCTTGTCTCTGACACCCCATTACGGTAGCAATCTTTCTAAGAACACCCTGGTCCATCTCACAATCAAAGCCTTCTAACTTTCCTTCCTGGTTACCAAAATGTACCTCTCCAGGCAGCCGTTCTAACTCCAAATTCCCAGCCCTATGTTAAATTCTTCCCTTATACACACTGTGCTCTGGCCTTACTGGAAACTCTCTTACCTAAGTGCGCGGTGCTCTTCTTTCTCCCCAAATGCTGTTCCCACTGTTCCCTTGCCCTAAAGTCCTTGCCTACCATTCAATTTGCCCCTTCCTTCCATGGCTTCTCCCCTCCCCACCTCCCCCATGAAGTCCTTCCCCATTAGCCAGTCACAGCAGAAGGAGTCTCTTCTCTCAACCCCATCCCACTGTAGCTATACCTTCCATAAGGCACTGGTTTTGATTCATTGTCAGAAAACATTTACTGAATCCCTGCAATGTGCCATGCAATGGCAGCACAAAAATGAAAAAATAAAACATGTTCACAAAAAGCTCAATTTATCAGGAGGAGCACACATGGGAACAAACAACTGACAACAAATCAGTGTGACAGGCTCTGTGTGAGGTTTCTCAAGCTGGTACTGTTGACATTTTGGGCCAGATAATTCTTTGTTGTATGTGTGTTGGGCTGGGGAGACTCTGCCCTATACAATATTGGATGTTTAGCAGCCTCCCTGGCCTCTGCCCACTAGATTCCAGGGGCACCCCCGAGTTGTGACAAACCCAGATGTCTTCAGCTATGCTAAATATCTTCTGGAAAAACCTGCCCCCAGTTAAAAACGACTGTGTTAGAGGGTTTCCCAGAGTGGGCCAAAGGTGCACAGGAAGGCAGGCATACGAGAACTATGCTTCACCAAGGGGGTCACACCACTGGACTCTAAATGATGAAAGGTACCTGAGAATGAGGGTGGGGTGGGGCATATCTAGGCCTCGGTGACGGCATGGAGACAAAAGACTGAAGGACGTTCCTGGGATCTCAGGTACAACTGCATATTGATGGTGCAGAATGGAAAGGGGAGGTTGAAGGGGGCAGAGCTCTGAATTGTAATGTATTCCCACTATATACTATCCGATCAATCTGGTTGTACAACTACAAAGGATCTTGGAAATTGATGAAGCTATTTGGTTTTCCATGTGAAGCATCAAGTAAAGAGGAAAGAGTAGAACAGACCTGAAATTGAATTTCTCCACTTTGTACACCCTATGCTGCCTCAGCTACACAACCTATTAAACTCAGACAGTAACAGTTCTACCATAGAACTTTTTTGTTAAGGGTAAGTAACCTGTACTGTGCCTTATAGTCACAATGCATGCCAATTTCCTTCTCTTTTTTAGAGGATCCAACTGTCCTTTGAAAGAGAGAAAGGACTGCCACTTACTCATCAGTACATAATTCCTATTATAGCATTTGACAGATTGAACAGTGCTCCAATATGCACTAAAGATAGCTGTAAATTCTTTGCTGGTTTTCCCTTCAATAGGTGGGAATAGCAGCAAAGAAGGTGAGGTGGGTGGAGCCTACTTTGCCTTCCTGTGGGTCTAAGTAGGACTTGGGATTTGCTCTGAGCATTAGAAAGTGTCAGGGCCAGTTTTTGCCTAGCCTTTAAGTGGCCAGGTAACTTCCACTTTTGCTCCAGAGAAAGCAGGTGGCCATGTAAGAAGTCTCACTGTCCGGAGACCTCCTTTGGAGCTGCCCAAACTAGCCACGTAGAGAAGCGACATGCAGGAGAAGCCATGCACTCTGACAACCCCTGCCCATGTGCCGGGTGAATGCTGCCACACAAAGTCCTAGGGGAGCCCAGTAGGGAAACCTCTACAGCAATCCACAGAATGAACAAAATTAAATCATTGTTATTAGAAGCTGCTTACTCTGGGCTACTCTGTATAAGCGAAAGATAATTTAAATTAATCAAAATCTCCACATCAAAAGTGGAGATAAAGAGCATGGGTCCTAAGTGTTGTTATTTATAGAAAAAAGGGAAGTAGGTAGAAATTGGAATAGTCAGGAAGTGTCTTAGAAGATGTTGGTTTTAAGCTGTAACTTGAAGGATATTTGATTAATGCTTTAAATATTAAGAAAGTATGAACTCGCCCAGGCCATGTGGCTCAGTTGGTTGGAGTATTGTTCTGTGCACAGAAGTGTTGCTGGTTCAAGTCCCAGTCAGGGCACATACCTAGGTTGCAGGTTTGATCCTGGTTGGGGCCTATACAGGAGGCAGCCAATCAACGTTTCTCTCTCACACTGAAGTCTTCACTCTCTCCCCCCAACCTCTGTCTCCTTTCCTCTCTCTCTCTTTAAAAATCAATGAAAACATGTCCTCAGATGAGGATTTTTTAAAAAAGAAAGTATGGAATCATTTTTGTCTGTTATAACTGTACATTTTCCCAAAATTGTATTGTTAAATTTTCATATATATATATAGAAAAATTAAAATAATAGGAGAGTAAATACCCATTTATTTTCTACCTAGATGCAACAGTTATTAATACTTGGCAATAATTGCTCAATCTATAAATATAAACATGCACACACGCACATTTTAGCAAACAGTTGAAGGTAAATTGTAAACATCATGCCCTTTTAAAATTGTGATAAAATATAACAAAACTTACCATTTTAACCATTTTTATGTGTACAGTTAAGTAGTGTCGAGTATTATATATCACGGTGTAACTAATCTCCAGAAGCCTCTTCCTCTTGCAAGACTAAAACTGTATACCCATTAGACAACTCCCAATTCACCTTTCCTCCAGCCCCTGGCAACCACCATTCTACTTCCTCCTTTCTATGAATTTAGTCTAGGAACCTCATGTAAGTGGCATGGTATTGCATCTGTGTTTCTGTGATTGGTTTATTTCACTCAAGGTTCATCCATATTATACCTAGCATGTATCCATATGTCCTTCATTTTTTTTTCTTTTTTAAAAATTTTATTTATTTTAAGTGCTGTTCAAGTACAGCTTTCTGTCACAGGTCCTTCATTTTTAAGGCTGAGTAATATTCTCTTGTATGTAGATACCCCGTTTGGTTCAGCTGCAGTGGATACTTGGGTTGTTGTTACCTCTGGGCTATTGTAAATAAGCTCCTGGAAACATGGGTATATTAACATCTCTTCAGGCCCCTGCTTTCGATTCTTTTGCTTTTATACCCAGAAGTGCAACTGCTGGACCATATGGTAAAACATTTCAGTCCTATATGCTTCAATATGCATGACTGAAGAATAAAGAAAAATTCTGTGAATTTTTACCTTTTATTGGTTAAAGGTTCACAAATAGTATTTGTAAACAGAAGCCCTGAGTTTGTGTTCTAGTCCTTCCATCACTGATCATATAACTTTAAACAAGCTCCTTAGCCTTTCTAAGCCTCAGTTTCTTCATTTAAAAAAATGAGATAATAGGAATGTCCGTCTCATAGAGATACTGGAAACACTGTAAGAAAATAACACTGAGCACTGAGTGCCTACCAGAGGGTCTAGGTTCTCAGAATGCAGAGGCTGCTATCAGGAAATATTTCTGCCTCAGGGCAAACATGGTGTTGTCTTACCATGATAGCACTGAACGGTATTTGGTTTAGCCTTCACTCATCGTTTTCAGATGTTCATAAAAGGGAACACTGAGCTCCTCAGTACTGTTTTCTCTCCAATGTAACCTGCTTTGTGTAAGTCCTCCAGCAAGGTCAAAATTCTCTGATTTTCTCTTACACCCATTCAGAACCTGAAATCGAGTCAAACTGGAGCATTTTTATAAAATTTTGGATGGAACTTTCACAGTGTTTGAATCAAACTTCCTCGTCCACTTTACAGCTCAGTCCCTTGCAGTTCTGAGGTCTTGACGTGACTGCTTTTCTTCAAACTGAGTCAATACCTGCCCTTCTGGCTCACTCCTGGGGGTACTGAAGAGGGATTCCTGTTTCAGATTAGAGAGCAAGCAATTGACCTCTAGCATCCCTCCCAGCTCTGTGAGTACATGACATGCCTTCTTTATGCTAAAGCATGCACAAGAGAGCCTGCAACTTCTTTCTAGTGATAGTACAGATTAGATGTGCCTCTCTTCAAGACATTCAGTGCTCCAGATGAGAAACAATGCAACAAGGGTTTGCCTGATGTGAAATGGATTAAATTTATTGTATTAGTGAATACTGATGCTAATATAGACATGCAAATTAATATAGATTCCCATGCCCAGAGACAAAGGGAAAGTATTTGGGGCTTAATAGTAGCATCTCCAGAGTTATCACCCGAGTTTACGATTCTGCAGGATGCACTATAACCATCCCAGCTTTCATGTGATCTGTTTTGCACAGTCAAACCTTGGTAACACTACAAATAGAAATCTGTCTATTGTTGATCAATACATTTCCCACTTGCAGGGTGATATATATTTCAGGAGAGAACTCCATACATAAGCCCATGCATGAAAAAAATCTATAAACTTCATTCATATCAAACCTGTTATGCAAACTTTGAATCATGGAGCTAAAATCTGAGACACAATTTTGCAACTGGGGTAACTGATATGTACTAACAGAAAAGCTCAGTTAGCTCATTTCTTTTAGGTAATTCTGGGAATCACCAATTCTACTTAAAAGACTAGAGAAAAATTTGAGCTTTAATTGTAAGCTTTAAAGATCATTTCTTACATGAATACGTTTTTTAAAACTGCAAAAGCAAGCATAATTTTATGCTTGGGACACTGAGCTCCATATTGAGATTATAAATTAATAGACCAGGGACTGTCACAGACTGGGACCTTAAGCCAGTTCTGTCTGGCACTAAAATAACTTTATGTCATAGTTGGGAACCTTGAGGCTACTCAACCCAATGTACATATTTCACTTTCAGAATTCTCAACCAGATTCAAATTTCAAGTCCTTCTGGTCGACTCTTATTCTCACTCATTTATGGATCATCACTCTTCACCCTACTTTGCTTTACCACCATGGCTTTTCCCACTGGTGAATCTTCCTCTAACATCCTTTCTACTGTACATGAAATCCCTTCATCCTAAGACTTCTCATAGAACATATATTTTATCACTGAACTCTGTCTGAAGCCTGGCTCTCCCCACACCCCCTGCGAGACTCTGCTTCTCCTACAAACCTTCTAAATGGAGGCTATTTATCTCTCTCACTACTACCCTCCCAATGCATACACACACACATACACACAGAGGTACACATGTATCACATCCCTGCCCAGGACTAAAGGTAGCTTAGCTTCTACTACTGCCAGAATATAACTCCTTTGTTCTCATGAAAAAAATTCCTCCCTTGAAGCACACATGCCTAGGTTTATTGCTTGCTCACCTTTGTATCATCTCACCTTTCCCCTGTTTCTTAACAACTTCATCCTCAATATTGGTACACAGTAAAGAATCTACCCATTGCTCAAAAACATAATTATGGCACATCATCCATCGAATAAAATTATCATTAATAAACAAAAATCTTTCATGCATAGTTTCATAATTTTTATCAAATTAACTTACTATTGCCGTAAATTCTAGGTGGGCATTTGTTTTCTGGCTCCTGGAGAAAACCCATCAACATCCCTTTACATCGCTTTCCTTTTCCCTTCCTTTCTGCGAAGAATTTTACTTACTTCCAAGAAATATACAGACATTAACCTGCTGTGCACCCTGATTTCCCTTTCTCCATATCCCTTTGGAGGGTGTGTGTGTATGTGTATAATATATAAATATAATTATTACTGTAGTTATATATAGTTTTCATGTTATCTTGCCATTTTACACTATGAACTTGTTATTCAGCTCTTTCACTGAATATTTTTCTCCATAAGTGGGTTATAACCTTCATGCAGGCATGGACTATGGTTTCTATTTCTTATTAGTTTTAACCAATATTTGTCAAGCAATTGAAGCCATATGATTAAAATTAATACATAGAGATATTACTTCTTATCATTTTGGTTTTTTTTTAAGAAGGCTTTCTTTTCCCACAAATTTGGCTTGAGTATGTAAGAAAACCAGGCCAAATATTGCTAATGATTAAATAGTAGAGTCAGAATGTTTTCTTGCTATTCAAATTGTGTTAGCACAACGGGCCCAGGCATTACTGGAATCCATTCCATATGTTTCCAATACTGTGCTGCAGGGTCACCAGTCATTATGTGAATAGCAAATACTCTTTATGTAGATGACACTTGATCTTCCAATTAAAGTATTTTTACACGTACTTAGAGGACAATGGGAAGCAGTAAGTCTAAATAACAATAACCAGCACCATGTACTGATTCTCACTATGCATGGGGAACTTCATATGTATGATTTCTAATTCTTATCGCAACCCAAGATATAAATACCATTATCATTATTTCACAGAGGAGATGATTGAAGGTCCAAGAGCTTAGATAAGCTGTTGAAGATCACACGCCTGGAAAAGAGAGGAGCTAATGTTTTAACTCTGTTCCATGTGATTCAAAAGCCTTGTTATTTCCATTGTGCCCAAGTAATATTAAATAATAATTTACAAGTTTTAGAAATAGGTTATTTAAAGTATTTATATCAGTATGGATATATACTGTGTTTCTGATTGTCAATGAATTTATATTTATTGTATAATCCCTAACTTTTTGGATTTACCTAAGATCTTACCTATTATCACCTAAGAATCTACAGTCCGATACTTACTTAAAAAGTGGTTTATGAGGTAATGGTGAATACAATATTTTGAAACTGAAGGGGAACAAAAAAGGGCAGGAAATAGTCAAATAACAAATCAACAACAAGAAAAATGTGGTACTTTAGGCAATATATATAAGAAACATCCCCTCTGCAGACTTTGAATAGAGTTTGTCAAATTATGTATTATGTTTGAAGGTAAAAGAGAAACGATGCTAAAAAATAGCAAACATGACCTAAAGGGACCCAAATAAAAATAACATATCAACTTTACAGAGAGTTCTATTTTCCCAAACTAAAAGTGGTCATGTTTCTCTGGTATGATGCCTCTACTAATCACTCATTACTTAAGGAATAATCCCCAAAGTTTGACAGGGTGGAGTGACTCAAGTTTAAAGTTCTGATAACTTCATTATATAACAGGGGTTACGTCAACTAATTCCAATTGGCCCTTTAGCCATAAATACCTCCTGATGTCACAGCTACTGGCAAAATGCATGCTCACTGAATTTTGGGTTTAATACTGACTTCACTTTTTATTCACAGGACATTAAAAATAAGAGCACCTTGGGGGTGGAAATGGGAGGGAGGTGGGGAGCATGGGGTGGGGTGGGCTGAGATGGGAGAAACAGACAGAAAACTGTACTTGAAAAATAATTAAATAAAAAAGAAAAATAAATTAAAAAAATAAAAATAAGAGCACCTTATAGCAAGAACTTTTGCACTTCATGAATTAACATTGTGGACGAGGGGTGTGGCACACATTTCATTTACAAACTCTACCATCAGAAACTTTGCTATAGAGAAGTGCCCAACAGTGGGCATCTAACAACTTATTCCGGGGTCAAGAGGGCGGCACAGGCAGACATGGCTCACCTCTTCGCACAACCACATCAAAATTACAACTAAAATATAGAACCACCATCACTGAGAACCAAGTTGAATGGGAGTTTGACAACAATGGAATTAAAGAAACCACATCAATCCAGACTGGTAGGAGGGGCACAGAGGTGGAAATGAACTAGTTCCACACCCATGTGTGGTGGATAAAAATTCAGGAGGGATATCTTGGGAGTGAGGAGTCCCAGCCCCACACCAGGACTCTAGTCCAGGGTTCCAGTGCCATGAAGACAAGTCCCCACACCTTCTGGCTGTGAACACCAGCAGAGATTGAGTCAGTAGAAGAAACTTCTGGAGCCCCAAGCAGTTCCTCTTAAAGAGCCCGCACATGGACTCACCTGCTCAGACTTACTCCCCCAGAGCTTCATCACTGGGGCAGAAGCTTGAAAGGCATCTGTGTTATACAGGGAGCACCTGAAGTGTCTGGCATCAAGGCAAGCAGAGGCCATTGCCCCTTTTCTAAACCCTTGCCCCTACAGACCCACAAGGCTGGTAAGCTGCTGCCATATCTCTCACTCCATCAACCTGGCTAACACTGTTTGCCCCACCTTGGAGATCTCTGGGGACTCCACCCCACCCAGCATATGGGCCCACCCAAGATGCTTTTCCTTATGAATGGCTGGTCTTGGATCGTGTTTCAAAATTTCCTAAATCCCATCAAACAAGCAACAAATGGCCTCAGTGAGCCCCAAGCTTGGCACTAGCAGCAGCCAGCCTGGATTCACACCCTGGCTTCACTTGAGAATCTCCAAGCCTAGCATAAATAGCAGCCATCTCAGATTGCTTTATAGCTTAAGCGGGGAGGCCCTGGGCAAAACACAGGTGGGGGCTGACTTTGGCCTGCACCACCTGGGAAACCCCAGAGCCCATGCTCCCTATGAACAGCTACAGACCACATCAGAGTACTACCACCTTGCCCTGCACAGCTGACCCTCCATGGAGGGCAGAGGTTGGTGGTCAGTAGTCATAGCCAGTCTTTGCAGCTGACTGGCCTGGGTAAATCCCTCCCATTGACCTGCCAACAGCAATCAAAGCTCAAGAGGAGGGTGTGCTTAGCCCACACGAAGGGCATACCTTAAGTTCCCAACTTGAGTGATAGGGGAGGCTGTGCCACTGGACCCTACATGACACATACTACATTAGGCCATGCTACCAAGAGAGGGAGTCATAACAGTTCTACCTAATACCTAGAAACAAACACAGGGAAGCTGCCAAAACAAGGAGACAAAGAAACATGATCCCCCCCCCAAAAAAAAACACATGATCAAAACTACAGGAAAAGAACCAGGAAAAGAACTAAACAAAATGAAGATAAGCAATCTATCAGATGCAGAGTTCAAAACCCTGGTTATAAGGATGCTCAAGGAACTTGGTGAGGACTTTGACAGCATAAAAAAGACCCAGTCAGAAATGAAGGGTACATTATTTGCAATAAAGAACAATGTACAGGGAAACAACAGTAGAGTGGATGAAACCTAGAATCAAATCAATGATTTGAAACATAAGGGAGAAAAAACAACCAAACAACAAGAAGGAAAAAGAATCCAAAAAAGCAAGGATGGTATATGCAGCCTCTGGGGCCCAACTTTAAGGGGTCCAAGATTCACACCACAGGGTGCCAGAAGAAAAAGAGAAATATCAGGAAATTGGAAATTTATTTGAAAAAATAATGAAATAAAACTTGCCTAATTTGGTAAAGGAAATAGACTTGCAAGCCCAGGAAGCACAGAGTCCCAAACAGGGTGGATGCAAAGAGGCCCGTTCCAAGACACATCATAATGAAAATGCCAAAGGTTAAAGATAAAGATAGAATCTAAGAAGCAGCAAGAGAAAGGCAGAGAGTTACCTACAGGGGAGTTCCCACAAGACTGTCAGTGGATTTCTCAAAAGAAACTTTGCAGATTAGAAGGGATCAGGAAGAAATATTTAAAGTCATAAAAAGCAGGGACCTACAGCCAAGATTGCTTTACCCAGCAAAGCTATCATTTAGAATTAAAGGACAGATAAAGAGCATCCCAGACAAGAAAAAAATGAAGGACTTCATCACCACCAAGCCATTATTATATGAAATGTTAAAAGGACTTAGTTAAGAAAAAAATTACATCTATGAACAATAAAATGACAAAAATACATATCTATCTACAATTGAATCTGAAAAACAAGCTAAGCAAAAAGAAAAACAGACAGAATCCTGGATATGGAGAATGTTTTGAGGGTTGCCAGATGAGAGGGGGCTGTGGGGGAATGGGTGAAAAGGTGAGGGGATTGAGAAGTACAAATAGGTAGTTACAGAATAGCCATGGGGATAGTACGGGAAATATAGTAGCCAACGACTCATATGCATAACCCATGAACATGAACAATTGTGAAGAGATTGCCTCAGGGAGTGGGGGATTCTGTGTAGAGGTGGGTAAAGGGGAAAAATCAGGACAACTGTAATAGCATAATCAATCAAAGATAATTAAAAATAAGTAACAGTTCAAATAAAAAATAAAAACTTATTCTGACTGGCTTGCTCTTAGAGGATCGCTTTAGATGGCACTGTGATTCAATAAACCACTGGGGTAGAGCATTAACTCTCAGTGTGTTACAACTTGAATATCCATTCATATTACAATCAGGGGATTCAAATGATAGATTGTTTCTGGATCAGAGTTTCTCCAGTCAAGAATATTTTTATCTGATGAGAATGACTATTTTGACTTTGAGATATAAAACCCATAGAGATACTAATTCAAATACATTTAATCTGATCTTCCATGCATTCTGACTCTTCACTGCTAAGTCCTAGCCATTCTTTATAGGCAAAAACCTACTGTACCACCAAAGCCAGTCCCTGCCCCTTTGAGTGACAAGAGCGTTCCATGCATTTTCATGAGCTCACTTCAGGACAGGAAGAGCAAGTTCCACAATTCCCAATAAACACATTAAGATACCAGAATATTCTAAATGGATACTGTAATTAAAGGACCAACTACCCTCATCATACACGTAATAACCAATAATAGGAAATCATAAACTCAAATGTCTGTGAGTTAATAAAATTATAAGTGGCTTCTCATATCCCCTGGAAGTTGTGTGTATGTCAAAAGGCTTTTATTTTCCATTTGATTTGTTTCCATCATCCTCACAACATTGGAGAAACATACTAATTATCCCACATACATTTGAGTACAGAGTTTCACTTCAAAGGCTGGAAAAATCAATAACCACAGCGTAAGGAAAATTTACTTGTCAACCTACTCCATAATGTTAATACATATCAAAAATAATACCAAAGACATGATCAGGTCATTTAAAACTGCAAATGATATTTTTATGCTCAAGATTTTTAAGCAGCAAAAATGACAACTCAATGTTGCCATTTAAAAAAATTTAAATAGTAATTGAAATACAGCAATTTGGAAAAAATAAAGTAACATTGCTCCTGTTTTTGTAAGAGCCCACAGGTGTGATTATCTAGCTGAATATTTTACACACACACACACACACACAACAAAATTGTGATTTTTGTCAACCAAGCTGTAAGGAAGTGTGAAGAAAGCTGCAAGTCTCATTACAAATGCAACCTAGAAAAGAATATCTAGAAATTTTATCTCTGGAAGTCTAGAAATAGCTAAGAGAAAGGACCAGTACTAAACATAAACATTAATGGGAGATAAAAACAGTATCAATTGTATCAAGATTAAATAACGATTAACAATAATTTTCTTAAGATTGTTTTATCCGAAAAGACCTTTGGTTCATTTATTAACAGCTTGAGAGTCTTTCATAATGACACCCTATTAAAATGTGACCAAGTTTTCACTGCTGTATTTCAACTCCCTAAATGCATTAATGTTGTGCTAAGGCAGCCTTCCTCTCTAGAACATTAAAAAATAAAGTTGTGGGAAATAATCTTCCTTGTATTACAGCGCAACAAAATTACTCACGTTTACTCCAAGGGCCTGCCCTTTTACCCCTTCATGCATTGGCACGTATACCCTGCTTGTACTGTCTCCCTGATGAACTCCCGCTCATCATTTAAGATCCCTTTCAATGTTACCTTGGTTGTGAAGTCTTCCCTGTCTCTCTCAGGCCAAGGTACACCTTTAACACTTACCCATGGACATTGCTATCATTTGTGTGCCTCCACCACCAGACCGAATCCTTGGAAGGCAGATATCAATATTCTTTTTCTTTTATTATACCCACTTGGATGACTCCATAATAAGTACTCAGTAAGAGTGGGATGGGTGGGTTGGATACATGTGCCTAGGAATAAAAAAGCCTCTGCATTTCAATCCACATGCTGGTATTGTCGGATAAAGAACTATCTCTCAGCTGTATACTGAATCAAGATGACACAGCTTTGGTGGTGTTTGAAGAGCCGAATGCCTCATGGCATCCATGATTCCAACGAGAAGTGGTAGCTCATGTACGCCTGAGTTGCACAGTACTGGTCCACCACCAGGTGTACTTAGCATGCTGGTTTTCAGAGTAAATCATACTTATGACCAATTATGTACCAGACCAAAGTTACACATACACTGCATTCTTTGTAAATAAGGCTTTTGGTTCAACAAAAACCATAGCCAATCAATATACAAACGGAGACGTGGGTGCTTACTGCACTGTTCATACGGTTTTCAATACGTTCATGGTTTGTACTGGATTTTTGATTCTTCCATTTTTTTTTAATATTCTCATTTCAAAGTACTAAATGCATCTCACCAAAGGATGGCTGAAATAGGACTATGACAAAAATTCAAAAAAAATATCCTGAAATACAGTAAGAGAACTTAACAAAAATATTCTGAATCACCCTTTATAACTCAATTAATTAATCTCTCTCATTAAGGAAGAAAGCAAGGGCATTGCAGAAATCCCAAGTCAGTTTTGTGTTAGCACTCTGCAGAATCTTATCCTGGGGGGTGCAAATCCAAGTCACCTCATTCTTATCTCTGACTTCAAACTCTAAATGACTTCCAGTGTAGAATTTAATGAAGAAGAAAACAGTGTATAGTGTTCCTAAGGACACACACAAAGGCCCATAAGAGGGTAATAAGAGAAGCTATTTTTTCTTAGTACCTAGGTTGCTCTCTTTGAAGCATTTTTTGTGGACTGCATATTTCATTCCACTGAATTTCAGTCAACTCTATAGTAGACAACACCATCCGTCTTATTTCATCTTTTTAACAAGGACTTGATGAGGTGACACAGGACTGATTCTTAAAAACACATTACCTGCTATGTGAGGCATTGTGTGACAGGAAGAACGATCTTTGTGACAGGCACCTGACAGCAGATTTGTTGATTTCATGGTCACTTCATTTAAAGTAACAACAGGGTGAAATATGCCATCTGATAATCTGTTTGAATGTTGACTGTGAAAAGCACTTAACATTTCTGCCAGCTACCACGGCTACAGAATCTGTTCTTCAATATGTGAGGGTCTGTCTTCCTCTTTACTCATTTTTATCAATTCTTTGCCCCCATCCTCTCTTTCCTCAGAGGAAATCCCCCAGTAATTTTTCTGAAAAATATCATGCAGAGAAATTTGGCACCAAGGATAACCAGCTCTCTTTTAAGCCACACTTTTTTAAGAGGCCATGCATTATACAGTCTGAGGCCACTAGCTGAGAAAGACAGCTGAGCCACACTTCCAGATGCTACAGACTACCCTTCAAAACAAGCCATTTCACATCTCCAAACACCAATCGGGTGAGTGAGATGTGTACACACAGGTATTGCCCCGTTCGTTCACTACATGTTAGTTTGAGGAAAGAATGATTTCTAGCACCCAAAGCCAACATTCCCATACATTTCATGGCTCCATTTCTTTCTTTCTTCTTACAGCAATAAAAGCAAAAACAAACTAGGTCATACCAATGACTCGGAGCCAACGAATGTCCATGTATCACACATCTATTATTCCAGCTGGACATGTGGATGCTAGAGCAACCCTGCTCCCCTGCAGGACAAGGACTTCTTAGAAAGGAACTAAGGCAATAATGGCCCCCAACTCCATAGGTAGCCTTTTAACTTGCCAGCAGAAGGCAGACTCACAGAAAATACTTATCACCATGTGGTCAGAGCAATAATTTGTTCTTATAGAGCACTGTGTAGCCCATTTTTAGAAATGAAGCATGAGATACAGAGCCTTCTAAAGGAAATCATCAGCTAAACTTGGCAGAAAAGAAGACCCTTTAAATCACTCTTGGTAGAACAATCACTCTCAAGACACATGCAGCTTATTTGAGGGAAGGGTTAAAACTTCAGGTTGTTTGATGAAATACTGCAACCTTCTTAGCTATCTAGAAATTATCTGCACCGACAGTCTCTTATCCTAATTGCTTGGGATCACACACCCACCGACACCCCCATACAGCCAAGAGCCTCTGAATATCCACGTGCTCGAAGCCTTTTAAGCAGCATTAAATATGAACCAGAAAGAGCCCAGTTAAAATGTACACTTTCTTTGAGAGATTTCTTGACATATTCAATGCTTGTGCAAGCTGAGGGGCTGACGGCCCTAGTCAAATACAGTTGAGTGAGCAGACTGCAAGCCTCCCACCCTCCACCTCCAGGGCAGGTGAACCGTGACATGGAGGGGACAAAGCTCCCCTGCCTTCTCTATTCCTTTTTCAGAAAATATAAAAAAGAGAAAGAAAAAAAAAAACTTCAGTCGAACTACTGTCCGATGATTTCTTTGTTTAAATAAACATCTCAATAGGAGTGGGCTCTGGTAGCAAGTGGCCACTCCATGGCTTAATCCAGATGTCCTCTCGTCAGTTAATTTCTCACCCAATTTCTGGTGTGCTAGCTGGCAAATTTAAGGGTTTTTTTCTTTAGTATGCTTTCTTTTATAATTTCAGTGATCCTGCTCCATCCACTTCACAGTTCTTAGCACTTTTAACCACAGATATGAAGAAAAATGCCAGACGTACATAAATGAACAATTTTTCTTATAATGCTGTTTCTAGCACTATAATTCAAGTACTTTTAATACAATGTTATGCCATTTCACCTACTTGTTTACTGAAACGTTAAAAATGTATCTTAGATCTAAAACTTCCCAGTGTAACTGCAGTAAATAATTATTTGTGGTTATTTTGATGCAGTGTGAACAGCTAAAAAGATCAGCTGGGAAAGTATTTAAGAAGCATCCCTATAAACTAAAAGTAAGAAATGTCAAAGTTCCACTAAATCAGAAGTATTTCCCTGGAGGTGTAAATGTATATACTTTAACATGATTATAAAATAATCCCTATAGGGAAGACACTGTCATTAGCAGATTTCCAAACTTCATCACCCTCTTTAGAACTGAACACCTGTGAAGCTTCCTGATACTGGGCATTTGGTGTAAACTATTGTGCGAACTCCAAGCTTCATCACTTCCATTTTCTGCCATCTGGAGGATACTGAAAATGAAATAAAGACCAAAAAGTGTCTGGTTTTGTTGTTGGGGGAGTGGGGCACACCCAAGGTATTAAGTTATTCAAACACCAATAATGTATGGTATGGCACATTCTCACTGTCATAGCCTTTGTTGAAAAGGATTTCCCTGACCTTTCCTGTAACCAGCAAACAAATAAGCCCTCTCTCTCTGCGGGAGAGAGGCACTGGTCCATTAGATCATTAAGCAGTTCTATTCAGATCCCCCCATTCTCCTGTCCTTGGCCCTGAAGAGGGAACTGGCAGCGGTCCAATCAGTCAGAGCGAAGGCAGGCAAATGTGATTGCGTACAGGATAGCTTGAAATGTCACAGCAGGACCAAAGTCGCGGAGCAGACAGTGCTGAGGGGAGGATGCGGCGGTGCTACGCGAGGGGTAGTGTTCCAACAACGGAAGGCTGGTGTTTTCAGTCTGCCAAACAACGTAATGACTCACCCAGGCAGAAAAATATTACCACCATGGGGATATTTGGATCGTCTCAGCCTGAGAGTAATTAGGGACTAAACTACAACAGCATGCTTCAGTGATAAAACGAGAAAATAAGCAATACCTCTGTCAAGTTCTGATTGGCGAGTATTAAATGAATATGGGCTTCTATCATCTCCGACCACAGACCAGGAACTTGCAGCAGACTGTCAGAATGGAGATCCATTTCCACATTTTCATGAAATAAGACGGCACACGAACATGTACGTATGCACACACACGTTAAAAAAAACAGTGAGGTGAAAAATGTTACAGTTGGCAGAGCGAGTTTTCGGGAAAATCATTACCACAATTATACAATTCATTTCTATAGCAGGCATTTGCTCATCCTGAAGCTTTTCCTTCCCTAATTACACTGTCTGCAAAAGGGGGAAAAATGAGTCCAGAATGGCAAATGCTAACACTATCATTTTATTAATAAGAATAATACACAATCTCCAAAATAAAAAGCACATATGTTTAATGAATTTAGGTAATGGAATTATTTTACTTATTAGTACCAGTTGCACAAATGTAAATTCTCTGGCAAAGGGAACAAATGTTCATTTTTATTTCTTTGTATCTTCAAATTGCGGACAATTCGTATTCATTACACAACATAAAAACCTCTTTTTCCCTTATAATTGTAAAGTGACATTATAATTAAATTGGATAACCTCAGCAGCATCTGCAAGTTAAGGCATCACTTACAAGCTGGCTGGCCAGAGCCCAGACGCATTAAACCCCAAACAGAGCTGCACATCAATAACCCTTCACTGCAATGACCAGGTCAGAACCTCAGTCATACACAGAGGAAAAGATTACTCATTCTAGAAGGCTTTAGATGGTCAGTATCAAGAACATCTCAGATCAGCCCACATTTGATTCTTCCATAGTCCCCACTCAGTCTGAAACCTAAATAGACACTTGTTTGACTTCCTTCACTGAGACTTCCCCCTCTTCCCTCAAAAAAAAAAAAAAAAAGGAAAACAACCAAAAACTGCATTCTTACAGTACCAGTCTCACTGAATTCAAATGAGGGGCATACACAAATTATCTCTTTTCTCAATATGAACAACCTCTATTAGGCCAGGTTAATAAACTCTAATAGATGTAAGGGCTAATATAATATTCAGCTATTGACATAAACATAAATATAAATTTCAAAGAAAATAACCTACTTTAGTAAAACTACCTGTGCAATAAAAATTAATGAACTCCAAATGATTCTGCACATCTCCACCAAATTGCATTTTCAGGCTCACATCTTTAGGACATGCTGGGTGGTTTGATGCATTCCCACAATTCATCTTCCTGCTAAGCCAATTTTAATTTAAATGCAATTAAAGGCTCAAAATGAACATTATGTATTAGATAAAGCCCGGAATCTGCAGACTATCATAAATATGATTTTCAGAAAAATTAATTACAAGCCATTAGGGTACAAGTCATCTTACTGAAAATGTTGAGTTAAATTGCAGAAATAGTTTGTTCATTCCATTAAATGTTAAATTCTGATTTTGAGCTTTGTACCAATTTAATATCACTAGGTCAATTTATGAGAAAAATGTTATTTATAGATAGAACTTCTAAAGCATCTTAGCGTTTTTAACTAATGAAACCATAGGCATTCTTGGAAAGAAAGAAAAATGATAAGAAGTGAGTTTTGTTCAAATTTAATAATGTTAATTTTCTTGTGCTGCTCTTTTTGTATCATTATGGATCATGAATTCAGCATTCTTTTTATGGAGTCATTTCCCCCCACCCAAAATAAATATTTCACTGTTACTTTTAGCTATACCTTAATATTATGGAAAAATACTATAATTTTGTTTAAATGAAATATATAATCCTAGTCTAAAATATCAAAACTCAACAACTATCCCCTATCCTAATCCTACACCAGCGTAAGTAAACCAAGAAATCAAACACCCAATTCCATTGCTTGCCTTAAACTGACAAATGAGAGAATACCAGAAATATAAGAACTTGTCATTGAAGATATGGTCAACTTGAACTTTTGGTGGACATGTTTGCTGAACTGGGAATACGGTTATTCCAGTGTGACATCATAACATAACTCACTGGTGGACAGAGTCTGCACAAGCCTAGGAGGCCCTGCAGCGTTTGGTGTACTACTAATTGATTTAGGCTTTCAATTAAAAATACGATGGTGGTATTTTAAAAAGGCTCTAAAACCTCCATACAGTGGTAATCAATCTCTTCAGTCCTGATTACTTATCTTTAAAAATACCTCTACATATTATTTGGTTGTGATAAAAAATATATAATCATAAAATACCTCCATGATTTTTTTAAGTCAAGCATAATTCCTGAGCTCTAAAAGATCGTCAAGTTGTTAGTAAAAGCTCAATTCACAGTAAAACCAAAATAGACTTTAGAAGGAAATTGATAGTCTCTTTTTACCAGCCTTGGCAAGGTGAGAACTTCCTATCTAGGTTGAAGTCAGTTGTTGTTTATACTGATATCCTCAGTGGTATTTCATTAAAAACAGTATTGCTTTAAAGGATTTAGACAAATTTGGCAAGTTAATTATTGTAATTACTTTATTCTCTAAGAAAAAAATAGCTAGTTTAGGAGGCAAAGTGACTACTTCCATAAAAATTTTTGAAAAAAATCATAATATATTTACTTGCAATATAATAATGATGTTCAAAAGTGATCATTTCTTCCCTCCACTTCATCCATTGGATTAGTCCTAATCACACACTTTTAAAAACATCTACCTCCTTATCACAGTTTTCCTCTAGCTCTTAAATCCTTCCATTTCTCAAGGACAACATGCTTATTTGCCTAGTTACTTATTGCCTTTTGTCTACTTCTTCAAGATATACCCCGCCTCCGGTTTCTGAATGCTAACAGATACAAAAGCAATGGTAATTAAATGATGAGATGGGGATGTTAGCTAACACTATGGTGCAAAAAATTTTCGTAACACACAAGTGTATCAAATCAACACCGTACACCTTAAACATAATGTTCTATGTAAATTATATCTCAATAAAGCTGGAAAAAAATCAGGTAACTATCCAGGCCATTGGAATTGAGTACATGGTAGCTGTATAGGATGTCTGCAGTTCTGATGATTCCAAATGGGATGGTAAGGATTTCTTATTACCCCGTGTCAGCAACGTGCAAAATTTACATAACAATTTTACAACCCTGGGAACATCTGTTAAAACAGGTATTTCCAAATATGGGGAGGTATGATTATACAAAATGAAATGAACACACACACACACGATTTTTTACAGGAAAATTTTCTCCCTTGCTTGAGTATACATGATGTGGCAAAAGTAGGTTAATGATTGTCAGTAGACAAAACACAGACTTTATTCTTATATTATTAATTCTTGCATTATTTTCATGTGAACAACTGTAAACTTACTTTTACCCCACTCTGTATATGCTCAATCACCTAGTTAGAACCAGTTAGCTACTTAGAAATGGGTATTTTAAGCTAAAATGTTAATGACATCAATAATGTCTCTGAACAAATGTTCAAAAATCCACAGAAGGGCCATCACATGTGCGGCCTTTATGAAACATGCCCTGTTTTCTTTGTTTATAATCCAAGCCCCTTAAGCCTAAAAGCTGATATGAAAAAATGTATGGACAGATAACAATCCAAATTATTACATATTGTTCCACCACACTCCTCCCACACACATACCCTGCTGCTTCTGCAGACTTGCTATGTTTCATAGATACCGATATAAGGAAACAAACATAGGACTAACCTTCTATGAATAAGCTTAACATGACTTTTTAAAATAGGATTCAAACCAGATCACTTAACTCCTATTTTTAAAATAGCTTAAAAGAGTTTAAAAGAAGAACTGAACTCAACTATTATCGAGGAATCCAATCATCTCATCAGTGTGGACTATTATAATTAGTTGAACTCAAGTTCCCCATTAAATCTATGAATGATTTCCAAGAGTGAACTCTGAAGCAGACAGCTGATTTTCTCCAGACCTTAAAAAAGAGCCACTAATAAAAATGAGAATAAAAACCTTTGTAGCAAATTCCTATATTTCTGTTGTATAAATAATTGTCTTCCAACAACAAGAGCACAAGAGCAGTTATTGGAATTTCAGACATTTTACTTTCATCATTTATTCAGCATAATGGCTGTTCTCCAAAAACTCTCCTGATACACAATAGGGTGTATCATTTTCTTTCCCCAAAGTATCTCACCCTTAACACTATGAATGGTTACTTTGAGGAAACGGTCTTTATTTGGTTCTGTTATTCATTATTTTAAACACCAACCTAGTTTTGCTATATTCTGAAATTGCGATCTTCCATTATTCCTAAAAAGTGTTGGAAAATCCCAAAAAGATGAATAAAATATGAATAAAATAACTGTAGATCAATTATGATGATTTAAACTTGCCTGGCAATAGCAATGCTTCTTTACAAATGCAACAGACAGAGGCTGAACTTTTATCTTTTATAGTGTGAATGTAAAAATAGAAGTTTATACAGGAAACATTTTATAGCAATTGGTATTAGTATTCCAAATGCTACTGGACTCATAATAAACTTCTTAAAGTAGGTGAACTTTCAGGCAAGTTCTACTTTTCCTCTGTAAATTATAAGTCTGTAATTGGCTGTCTTATATGTAATTACCTGACAGTTTCCTCAGTACCCTGTGTTGGAGTAAACAATCCTACTCACCATTAAAACATCGCAAGTAACTTCCAGCATGAAGCTTCTAAATTTCACTACAAAATTTTATTAAAAAGAAGACAAGTGTCTGGAGGTAAAGTTCTCCAGTTCATTTTGTATAACTTAGTGCAAGTCCTAATGGCCAAAAGCCATCAACTATAAAGAGCTTTTCCAAATATGATAGTCATGAAAAGCCATTTTTAAAAGTGAGAAAGCAATGGCTTAGTCTGATCAAGTCCTTAGATGTCGATAGTCTTTCTGATCCTGATAGAAAAGAATACATGAAGGCAATAATAAAGGTGAGGAAACTTACAAGCAATTGCAAGCACTACCATATCATCATAGGATTCTAAAATACAGAATGTTACTGACCTGCATGAAAATATGAAATGGGAAATGAATTCATGAAAGCCCAGAAACCTCTGTCTGCACAGAACTTTGTTAGCTAGCTCAGTCATCACTGTGTAAGAACATCTGCTGGCACCATCACTAATAAGCAGCCTTATGTAGTACCGTAGATTGTGCATGATAACAAAGGTATTCTTACGGAAGTCTACTTAACTTTGGGGTAACTCGGTCTCATAAAGGGTTAGGTCCACATTTTATTTTATGTCTTTCTAGTGTATTTCTAACTACCCTCTGCAAAACATCTAAAAATAATTCTCCATTTCAGTTTCTTTCATCAATGAACTACCTTTCATGCTCTAACACACAGACTCAAAATGATTATTGGATTTCACCATTTTTTCCCATTTACAATTCAATCCAAAGTTCCTGTAGCTATCACCAACCACAGATAATTTCTGAAATTTCAACCATCATTTTCTGAGTTTCACTTACTCCCTGTGGCAGGGCAAAGATACGTCATCACTCTCTTAGATCTCACCCTTCTCAACACAGTGCCCTGGGATTTCCTTTCGCTTCTGTGTTCCTCCTTCAACATTCTTCCCAAGTCCTTCATAATGTTACTCTTAAGAACAGGACAAAAACTGATTTTGGGTCCGCCTACATCCAAGTTTCTACTTCCAAATCCTGTCCTCCTATGTCCCTTTCAAGAATTTCTGTTTATTAATTTGTTAATTAATCAGTATTTATTAATTCATGTGTATGTTCAAAAACACTGAGAATCCAGTTAGATCCTGAGATGACGTTGGTGAGTTAAACAGACAGGATGCCTGCTTTCATAAAGCCGGCATTCTAGCAGGGAGACAGGGCCCAAACAGGAGAGCTCACCATCTCTCCATCACAAATAATGTCTGGAATAGATCAGTGTTTCCTTAGAATAACTGTGGGTCCATTTCTTCCATAGTATATGAAAATATGTTCGTGTGGTTATAAGAAAATTAGTATTTTTCAATAGCTATGGTGAAGACGGTGACAAACACAGAACTACTAAAAATGAACATGCTTAGAGATGTATGACATAAGAAAAACCCTCTTGGGTCACTGCTACTATGATAACCTTGGAAATGAATAGTTTATACTGATTTATTTCACCCCTGTACTTTCAAATATCTGAATTTCTTTGCCTATATGACTGTTTTAATAACACTACAAAAGTCTGTATATTTTGTCACATTCATGTAGTTAAATTCAAATCCAAACGACAGTTTAACATTCAAGTTTTCCAAGAGCACCACGCTTAGCATCGGAAGCTGTGGCCGAGCACACCACTCACCAGAAGTCTTGTCACAGACTTCCCTCTATATCCCAAAGGTTTGTTAACATGATGGTAGAATTGTGCAAAGTTTTACAGCTGTGAAGTGAAATACGCTTTTTGTGCTTCAAGTAGCATGCTGCAGAGGTCAAGCTGTGGTACTTTAAGGGACAAGTTTTAAGTAGAAATAGCTTTATCAAATACCAAGAAGCAACATTCATTACAATAGTTAGGCCAATAGTGCATGGTGGTTGCTGAAAGGAAGCTTTGTTTTACAAGCCCAACAACAAAGAATAAGGAGCAATAAAAAGCACAGTTCACAGACCTCAGACTATTAAAATTAAAACATGGTTTTGAATTCTCCCTTAAATCTACTTGGAAATAAGATTTTATAGCTATCCAAACTATCAAGCAACATTTTTCACTTACAGAATGCTATTCTAGACATTCATACAGATACTCGAGTTTCTAAACACATGAAACTCAAATCTTTGAACACTTCTGAATCACAAAGAAAGATTTCCAAAGTCCATTTTAATAAAGAGATCAGGAATGGTGTTGCAGGGTTACTGGCAGATATTTTCATTTTTCACATTTAAAGGTTAACCTCTGTGTCATAGTTTTGAATTATTATAAGGATGAACCACATCTATGTTAAAACTACATTTTTGTATGTGCTTGGCATTCACAGAAATCACTTTACACTCAAATACTTTTGTATTAAATTTAACTTGCAACAATTTATTGTGACATTGAGTAATATTCCAAATATTTTCCTAGATTTTTACTTTATTCTATTCCTAAGGAAAACAATCTGAATTTCCATATATTTTCTCTTTGCTTTCCCCTTTTCTGTCTCCCTTTGTAGCATTAAAACTCTTAATTGAAAGAGAATATTCAACTCTGCACATAGTTAAGCATACATACACACACACACACACACACACACACACACACATACACATCCAACTCAGCTCAGACTTAAGCATAAAAAAAGATGGAGGGAAAGGATGGAGGGGAGGGGAGAGGAGAGGAGAACAGAGCAGGGGAGGGAAGGAAGGGAAGGAAGGCCTGTCTAGCAACTAGGATTTCAGATCAGGTTTTTTTCAGGGGTTCATATAATGTCAGTAGGATTACATTTGTCTCCATCTCTCACTCGTGCCTTGATGGGTTTCAAGCCCTGTCTCTTCAGGTTCAAATCCAGAGAAAATGTTGTGCTTTTCCTCTAATAACCTCGGCAAAAGGCTCATATGTCCATTGCTAAACCATTTACCATGGCCCTGCCAGGAGCATCCAGAGCCCTAACTGGAAAAAGTGAATCACAAATCCATTCTAAGATCAGAAGCAGAACAATTCTACCCACACGCAGGTGCTGAGCTGTAGGATGAGGATGGTACCCCAGAGGAAAAGCACATGCAATACAGATACGAGGAGGAGAGTAAATGGACACTAGGTGATCGAAGTAACACATTCACTATTACACCCTGCTCAACGTTGGTACATGGATACAGAACTAGGGCTGCCCCAGAAATTCTACACTGGGTCCTTAATGGTAAGAACCCACTGGAGGGTGCAAACAGCCCCGTCAGGAAGCTTAATTTGCATAGAAAGCCATTGTTTTTTCATTTAAACTTCATATAAATTTTGGGTAACTTGGGTGGTAATGCAGATTATAAAAGGAACACAGGTGTCCCAGGCCACCACCTGAAGCAGGCATCGTTACTGCGTATGGCTAGGGTTGGCAAATAGAAAAAAAGGCGAGGGTTAGTTCTGTCCCTGTTATTCTAATTATTCAAATATCCAGGTTATTTTTACTTTAAAAATACGGCCAGATTATAAATAATACTTATTACCTTTTTCATTCACATGGAAAAGGACTTCATAGGTTAGACAGCTATTAAACTACAGTCCTCCCAGGACACTCTCTCCCCAGAATCCTTTAAAATAAAGATTGTGTTACATCTCTGTACATAGTATATATTCAAAGACCAGATGGAAGGGGAGAACAGAAAGGGTTGGGCAGACCAGGTAACAGAAAAAGGGTTAGCAAGAGGTAGAAACAAACATATTGTCTCAATACACTGATCTATTCATATAAAGTAAACTGGCCAGCAAAACAGTAACATCTAAAATGGCAGAAGGTGGTTCTGTCTTAGGCAGGCAAATATGTCACTGAGGAGCGGTCAGTGAAGCTTCCCCGGAACCTCCTCTGCGTACCCAGGCACCGTGCAGGAAAGAGCTAACGGGAGAGGGAGCCGAGAACATCCGCGGGGTTAGCGAATACCGAACACCGCAGCAGACCTCTCCCTGCGAGGCGTGCCTCAAAAACACTAACACCCAGTCACTCCGCCCACTGCACAGTGTGTGATTAAACCTCCAGTGCGTGTGCCGGACTCATCTTAAGCAGCCTGAAAACTTGGAATAGCTGAGGTGACACTGGCTGTGATGATAAATAATGTCCCTTACACAGCGGTGGCAGCGCAAGGGCCCAGACCCCAGTGAACTAGCGCGCTCAGACAGGCTCTCTTGGAGGGGCTGGAAATGTCAGCGCTCCCATTTCCTATAAATGAAAAAAATGAGGCTCTTTCTCTGCACAGGCAGCAGGGTTCCTAACAGCAGGACCAACCTAGAAAAACCCCAAATATTTATTTTAGTGTGTTTGTTTTTGTGTGATGTTTCTTTTTATTTGCCTGTAGTAGCCATGAGTCAAACTACTGATGATCATGGGCAGCATCTGGCTACTGAGCGATATGTTTAGAGAAGTATGTACTCAGCATTTTTGAGTAAAAAGTAATGACAAATAAGAGTAAAAGGAAAATATAGGGAGGAAATAAGAATCTCCCCTTACTCATTATGGGAACCAGGCACTTTTATTCTGTGATGTTTTTCTGCATTATATTCTGCATAACAGTATATATGCTTCCAGAAAATTAATAAATGATATTTACTGGGCACTTGTGTGTATTAACCCGTGTGTGCTCACAACAACCCAGAGGTAGAGTAGCTCCTTGTACAGGTGGAGAAACAGGCAAAGAGGGAACTTGCTCAGATAACACCTCCAGCGAGCGGCAGCATGAGGGTGGGAACCAGGCAGCACACCTTTCCAGCCTGTTCCCAACTCATTATAGGCAGTGTAACTTCATTTTAGTTTATATGTGAACCGAAAAGAATGAAGTTAAGGGAATGTCTACTCAAAATTCTGTAGCTATTGTACGACACCACGTTTTTATGCAGGCCTTTGCAAATCTGGATGTGGACCCCGATGTATAGGTAGTTACACCCACATCCAAACATAATTGTGATACAGTGGTGGCTTGCAGCTGCACCCAGGTGCCCTCATCTGTTAGGACTACATTATCTAAGACACACAGGACTCTACTGGGCCTAAGAGATTTAAATCAATACCTTGAATTAATATCAGAAATGCATGTTGCAAAGGCACAGATAGGTCTGGAAGAATCTGCACTTATGAAAGAAAATTACAACCTTCCAATTGCAGTTTTCACTAATGGATGGTAAGTAAATATGTGTTTATTGGGGCATATGTGTGTACAGGCACATACAATGAAAAATGTCTGCATAAATATGTATCTATGAAAGGAGACATTGATTTAATAGCCACATATTTAATGGAGAAAATATTTCTTATAGGAATTAAATTCAAATTTTTGTGAATAATCTCTATGTGAGAGAATGAAGGTTCAACACATTTTGCTAGTAGGATAGCATCTGAAAATCAAGTCTAATATCTCAGTTCTTAGAGCTTGCTTTTTTTTTTTTTTTTTTTTACTTTTTTGTTTCAGGGAAACATTTGGGCAAAATTTAGAGTCTTCGGCCTTCAGTTACTTAAAAGGATAGAACATGTTAGACTGGAGTATTTGCAAAGCACTGTAGCCACATGATCCGATGAGTTAACACCCACTCATTTGCACAGGGACACTGTATAAAAACCTTAGTTTTCCAAAACAGATAGGATTAGTGAGTCCATTCCATTGCATTCTGACTGACTAGTTTTTTTTAAGTGAGCAATACTATCCTTTACCAAAATGGTATCTTGAACTCCCCGCAAGCAAATAAAGCCTTTATTCTGTCTAGGACAAATGTTTAAACCCATATCACTCTTAATGGACTTTATGAATACTTCTACTTTAAAAAATATGTTTCGTATGCACCCTAATTAAAATTTTGAAAAAAAATAAATCTCAATTACTCATAAGTAGTGATTCTTATTTAGAACTAATCCATATGCTTTACCTGGGCCATGAACATAAAGTTATTCTGTAAAGTTGACATTGACTGGAAAAGCAGCTCTTCTCTGCATTTAACTGTTTCACCGATGAGTCAGTCCCTCCCTTATTGCCAGGTTAAAATGTGCCTTACTGTGCCTTGCTTTGGAACACTATCCAGACAGCTGAGGGAGGCCAGGCTGCAGCTGGGTGGGAATAACAGTCAACCACGGGCCACACACGGCATCAGGCTTTTAGTATCTGGAAAAACTTTTATAATGGAATCTTTTATTAATATCTCCTCTCAGCACAGAGAAAATTGAAGACAAAAACATTAGGGCTTACTGTTTAGTCACTACTTTATAGGAGTTTATAGGTATTTATCCTGTCCTTGATCATCAGAGCACAGCCTGTCACAGGCTGTCTGGTTTTTTGTTTGCAGAACACTACAGTAAGCCCCTCCCCATCAGGAAGGAGACAAGGGCCACATTTAATGCATCTCAGCATAGTAGCCAGAATAGATGTTTGGTGTTTGATATTTGTTTTCATTTTTAAATATTAATTTTACATAACTATTTTTTGTGATTCCCTACAACATAATTTGCTGAAGTCCTTTTCTGAAAAATATACTTTTATTGTGTTTTCCATTACCATTTATCCCCAAAGCCCTCTCCCCTGCTGCAATCACCACACTGCTGTCCATGCCCACGAGTCCTTTCTCCTTTTTGCTCAATCCCTTCACCCCCGAACACCCTCCCATACCTGTCATCCTGTTCTCTGACTCTGTTTCTGTTTTGCTCTTTAGGTCAGTTTTTTTTTTAAATAAAATTTATCTTGTAATAAATAAAACTGGGTCTGTTTTTCTGTGAAATTATCATTTCTCCTTAAAGTACTAGAAAGTCACAAATAGTCCTGACTCCACTTCAAAATTCCAAGAGTCAACAGCATCAGAGTCCAGGGTGAGCTGCTGCATTGCAGGCCCCACCTTCCTTCCAGGCAGCTTCTGCAGAGGCAAACCTCGTCAGCCCCTTGACATCCCAAAGGCGTGCTCATCGCTGATGCCTGCTGACGCTCTTCCCTCACTTTCCAGCCTTGGCAGTTGCAATTCCCAGGCATGTCTAAAGGCCCAAGACAGATACTCCTTTATGCCATTTGGATGTGTTTACTGTCAAATGCACGTCAAATGACGAGAAGCTAGAAACACAATGTCAAACAAAAGCAGACACTATCCCTTCTTTCATGGAGCTTACAGTCAGTGGAGGAGATGGATATTAAACATCTCAACATACTAATGGATATGTAATTATAAGAGCTACGGAGGGAAAGAATAAGCCCTTGAGTGGTGCATCAAGAAGGCTTCCCTGAGGGAGTTACACTTTGGATGACACGGGAAGTGAGAAATGAAGAAAATGGATTAAAATATGGGATGCTAAATGGAGTATTCCAGAAGGAGGGAACTGTACCCAAAGGAAATATAAGAAAATAACATGGGCAGTTCAAGAAACTGAAAGAAGGCCAAATGGATGAAGAACAGAGAAGGATGAAGCTACAGAAGTGGGCCAGAGTCAGACCATGCTCTCACGGTGGAGATTTTCAACTCCCAGGACTGAAGTGCAACTCGAAACCAGTGAAACCTCTTCCAGGGAGCCATGTACTGCTCCTGGGCACGAAGGGAGCTCTCAGTGCTCTGAACTTCAGCTGAAGAACACTTGCATCTCTCTCAAGGCACCAGCGCATTCTACAAGGGTTTATGGTTGTTTGTCGTACTGAGAACCTGCACAGGTGCTGCCTAGAATGGTCAATAAAGGTTATCTTCTGCCCTGGCTGGTGTGGCTCAGTGGATTGAGCACTGGTCCGTGAACTGAAAGGCTGTGAGTTCTGTTCCAAGTCAGGGCACATGCCTGGGTTGCAGCCCAGGTCCCCAGTTGGGTGCATGTGAGAGGCAACCAACTGATGTTTCTTTCCCTCTCTTTATCCTCCTCCCTCCCTCCCTTCCCCTCTCTCTAAAAATAAATAAATAAAATATTTTTAAAAAATTTTAAAAGCAAGTTATCTTCTCCCTTAAACTATCCAGTTACTAATAAAACTGTTTATTTTTATATATCATCTAATAATACTCTAACCTCTTAATTCTGAACACTTAGGTATTACTAGAAGTAAATTACATTTATCTTTTTCACTAGGCTATAAAGCAAATTATAGCGCTTTATTTTTAGAATTACGCATTTTTTCAATTAATTATACCCTTTCATAATTACAAAACCCTTTCTTCCACCTTTTGCAAGGTAACTGATCCACCATTCATGAGAAATCTTCATTTTGTATGTATTACACAGTGTTATATTAAGTTTTCCAACATTTTCAACATTCCTTATCAAAACTGATTAGGGGAAAGCTGGTTGCCAAACTAAGTGTTTTATCCCATGTTTGCTATCATTATACTTATTAAATCACTTGCTCTACATTATCCTTTTAGAAGGTTTTAATGGCATCTGTCAATACTTTTTATCCTAAATAGATGCTCAGTAAATGTTTATTGAGGAAAGAAGGAAGGCAGAGGGGGAGGCATGAATTTCACCATCTCTGCCATGCCCACCCTTATCTGTTGCTGCCTTAAATAAATCTTGTCCATGCTTTGAAGTTGATTTTTAAATATTTTTTATCCACTGGACTCTAGTTTTCTTTTCTTCTTTACCTCCTAAGATTTTTAAACATCAAGTAATGAGTAAGCCAAGAAGGGAGCAGGTGGAGAAATGACAAGAGTTGGTCAGAAATGACAACACAGATGCAGCCCAGTGCCTAGGACAGCCAACGGGCGATGCGAGGGCTGAGCAAACAACTACCTAAACACCCGACAGGCCACGGGAGCTGCTGCGGGCAATGGCAGCCAGCTGTGTTAAGATGCAGACTAATGAGCCCGGTGGTAAGACTTCTTCCGGTTCGTCCTTACATCCCTGTGCAACTTTAAATGCATCCATGTAAAGTGTGACAACCTGATGATTTCTTAAGCTCTTGAACCTCTGGTGTCCAACTAAATGCATTTCAGCCAAAGCAGTTCATCTCACATCACAGCAAACAAAATATATTCCGGAAAATGCCTCAAGATTCCTAAAACTGAACACAGAAATCATGTACTTCGGCTCCAAATAAACTATGCCCCATTAACAGGGAGGGTAAGAGGGAGTTTTGCCAGGACTCCTTCAATGTCCACCCGAGTGCCTCTGCTTTGTTTTATTTGTTTGTGCTTCTGCATGAAACAGTTTTGCAGAAAGTTTCCTCAGTTTTAAAACAATACTAAAAAAAAAAAAGAAAACTAACAACTGGCCAAACTTTTTCTTTTTATAGAAAATTTAGTTTTGCTAAAACAAATTCCAGGGCATATTTAAAATTAAAAGTATACATCTTAGTCAATGTCTATAATAGAAATATATATATATATATATATAAATAATTTTTTTGTTTGTCTGTTTGTCCATCTGATGAGAGAAGTGAATATTTAAGAATCAAAATCTAGCCATACTGGCCCACAGGGAAGAAGCGCCAACTGGAGGGAATCCACGTGTCCAGGCCGGGATTCTCAGAGAACCTCAAGGACTCACAGAGCCAAGTCTAGGGGCTTCCAGAATAGAGAGTCTGTTATCCTCCTTCATGCAGTGTGGGGTCACGATGTGCTGGGGCTGCAAAACTAAATGTAAAGTTTGCAGAAGGAGCTGGACTTCATTGCCCTGTGTAAAGGGCAGCCTATGCTTTAATGTTAAGTGTAGCATTTTTTCATGTGGATGTTTCAATACACCCCAGAATATAATTTCATACAAAGGGAAAACACATGTATAATAAGTAAGCTGACTGAAGAAATAAGAATATGCAATGTCCATGCACATTTTATCACGTGGGCTGGTAGTGTGAACCACAGGTGCTATTTTCTGAGATGCATCCTTTTCTGATGCCTCCAGGAAGTCAGACTGGAGAAGTGCTGCGGGGCAGCGTCTTCCATGTATCTGACTCAACTTCAAGTCTCAGGAGCCGCAAGAGCGAGGGAAGGCTTTGCCCCCGCCCTCACCCCACAACCTTTGGTCAGCAGCGAAGAATGACTCAGAGAAGGCAGGCACAGAGTTAAGGGGGATCATGGCAACATTATTCTGTAACATCTTCTGAGTGCTATTCTAAAATGACAATATTGTTTTTAGCCCACTTTCCTTAACCAGATTGACAGAGTTACAGGTTGACATTATTGTGAAATTTTGTGATGTATCATGTTAACTGTGCCAGTTTGATTAGCCTTGATTGACAGCTTGTACCTGAACAGAAAGTGAAATACCTCAAAAATATAAAACCAGCAGGTCTTGCCTGACTTTCACATAAACAAAAATCCCTAGCTAATTTAATTTTAACTAACTAGAAATTTCATTCTAACCTCATGCAATTAATATTTCATTTCTTTCATCCTCATTTTGAGGCTCAAGCTAGAAGAAAAAAAATGCAGGTCACAGTTATAAAATCAGCATTTCCTTTTGGAGACTATAAATGCGTTATGAACAAACAGGATGCTGCCTAAGGTGGCCCTACCTGGCATCGCCATCAGAGGAAACAGATGCATCTCAGATGTGGCATCTCTACATAAAGCCCAGGCTGAGATATGCTGCCTCCAAAAAATACAATACGGAAAGGCAGGGACAAGCACCTATCTGCATTATCACCATACCTCGGCAATGCTTCTCTCCTACAGCATCCTCATCTGTTAAGAAACAGAAGTCGACACACTTTTAAATCCTGGGCTATTCTAACTAGTAAAAGAAGCATAGGGGTTGTACTTTCCCCTCTGGCTCTGTAGGGTGAACTGGACCTACAATTTGATCTGGAATGAGACTGGTAGTTTCCATTCACTTTGCAGATTAAAGCCATTCATATTGCAGAGTCTGGACATACTAGAAGATGTAATTAGACACCACTTGTAGATTTCACCTGCCCTCTGACTTGTAAACACAGTCATAAAAAGTGGAGCCTGACCCAAACAGAGCCATCCAGTCAGGAATCTGCTTTACTTCATCTGTGTATGTCTTTGGAAATCCATAGCAATTATGCTGTCGGTTTAAAATGACTGCATCACAAAGGGATTACTCGGATGTTTCTGACTTCTATTTGTTGTGTGGATTGGAAATATTAGGTTCCCACAAAATGAGTCACTGAGTTGTGGGGCAAACCAGATCTGAGAGCAAAGCGTCCAGCTATGGAAGAAGACAAACTGCCCATAAAAAAAAAATTCAACGTGGCATTTTCTAAACTTCTTTCTCTTTTTAGTGCAGAGAGTGTATCCAGAAGGTTTTTGTTATTATCATTATTATTTCCGGGATGAACAGCCAGTTGACTATTGAATGTGCAGGAAGAGAATGCAGCTGCTAAGACGCACAAGACCGTATTTTGTTAACACACCCACACAACGGCTGTTAGCACCGAACACATGTGGCCCCTTCCTTATTCATACATACATTTGAACTTGATAAATCTGTTATAAATCCCATAAAGTGTATATTCACAAAGAAGAAAAATATGCTTTACATTCTTGCTGGAAGATTCTCCATGCTTCAGGCTGGTCTCTCCCTAGTTTTGCTGCCTTTCCTGGGGGTCTCAACCCCCGCTTTGGATTTTTCGTCTCCATTTCTATTCCAGAACCAGACAAGTAAAATATAGTCCTGGAACGGAAAGCATGCTCGTACCTCCAGGGTCTATTTTCTGGAGTGTTGGTTTACACTGATAACCTGAACTGTGAATATTATATAGACCCTCAGGCTAATAGCGGACAGTCTTGGCAGGTAACATGAACACGGACAATTTTTAAAGCTGGGAGAGATATATTCAAGGTTGTTAGAATGAAAAATCTATACACACATTGAATCTGCCCTTTTCCTGGGGGGATCGGCCATGAAGCCTCAGCTCCCAGAGGCTGTGGGAAAGAGCTCCAACTCCACCCCTGAGAGGCTGGCCAGTGGCTCAAAGACCATGTCCACTGGGACACCCAAGTCTGCGACGGGCAGGTCTGGTAGACAGGTATCTCTGGGGGGAGCAACATTTCAAGGGAATAAGATCAGGCTAAAAAAGACCATAGCCAATGCCAGGTACAGGGAGCTGGCAAGGGAGGGCAGAAAGGCATTATGCTGGGTTTATGAAGGGCAGACCGCCATGGCATTAAAGTGTCAGGCACCACATTTTATACACACATACGTACTTAGGCAAACACCATATCTACATATACAAATCTGCACACACAATACATAATAGCATCAACGTGGCCACAAGAAGAGCCTCTCAAATTAGAACACCTGCATTCAATCTTGACTCCAAGGTTTACTAGGCACATGTGTTGGGCAAATAATTTAACTGCTTAGCACCCCATTCTGTCATCTGCAAAACAGGAATGATGAAACATGATAAGGATTAAGTGCAATAATCTATGTGAACCACTTACCACAGTACCTGGCACGTCTCCAGCATAAGAAATAATTATGTATCATTATTTCTCTCCTTCAATTACTGGGGAAAAAACATAGTTGTGCCCTGTGAATGGTACCCTAATTTCATAAAATTGTGCTTTTATTTCAGCTATTCACTTAACAAACACTGGCTGAACACCTTCCACATGCCTGGTACTCTGCAAGGTGGCACTTCCTGGTTGAGCACTCCCCAGGCTGGTTCATTCCGGACTCAGGTTCCCTAATAACTCAAATGTGTAAATGGAATTTTGAAGTAGGATCGTCATATTAACAATTTCTGTGTTATCATTTTGAACGAGCGAATCGATCCTCAGCAACACATATGACCGGACTGGCATGAGAACTGGCTTTATGTAGAGGCTTAAATGCAAACTTCTTGGAAAAGACAGTCACTCCAGAGAAGGCTGTCTTTAGTTAACGAGCATTTAGAGCACGTAGAAGACATACTTCAAATGTGCAGGGCCCAGAGCAGACGAGAAGGCACTGTCGGGTGCTGATACAGAGCTCAGATGACAGTGGTCACTGAGAGCTGCGACTTCTGAAGCAGGCAGACCCGGCTCTCCCACACCCACCCGTGCCTAGCTGTGCAGACACCTAACCTCTCTCCACCCGGGTCATGGTTTGGGCTAACTCACACCAGAAGGAGTCTGCCAAGAATAAGTGCAAGTGATTATAAAGTTACTTGCATGTAATAAGTAATCAATAAATGGTATGTACTGTTACTATAAAACACAGGTGGTCTCCACAAAGGTTTAATATCCTCTCAAAGAAGAAGAAAAAACTGCCTACGCAAAATTACTTGAAAACACAATAAATCAATACATTAACAAGTTCAAAGTAATACAGCAAAATATGCCATTTTGGTGGAACATGCCTGCCCTGAATTCAAGTAACCTTGAATTCTACTGTTTTGCCATTAACTAGTTCGTCAACCATGCACTGGTGCTTAATCTCTTATAGCTTCCTTTCTCATCTAGAAAGCCAATTCCTTCTAGCTCTAAATTGTAAATGATTCTCCAACTTCACAGGAGGCCAGACGAAGGGTACAGTGGTGAGTCCTGAGTTGAAGCGTGGCCTTAGGGCAGGCCCGGGCTGGCACCATGTAATGGGAGAGACATTCAGGTGGAGGGACCTGGGCGGAGCACGCACGGGGACAGTGAGGTAGGTTAACTTGGCAGGAGTGGGGTAAGTGAGCACAGAGGGAATGGGGTGAATTCCCGTGGCGGGAACGGGTTAGGCAAATGTGAGAGAACAGGTTGATAAAAGCCAGCCAGTCTGTCCCTCTCGGTGCATCCTGTTAGTCTCACTCTTCCTGCTTGGCTGCTCCAGCCCCTCCTTCCCGGGGCCTGCACGCCTCACCTCCTCTCGCTGTGGTTGTAATCACAGAAAAGTCTGTGGACTAATCCCTGGGAATTCCTGAGCAGTCTGCAGCTGCTCTAAATTGCTCCATTAAAAAATTCTTAGTGCAATCTACATTGTAAAACTTCATGTTTCACAACAAAATGAGCTTGCCGCGAGATGCCTGTACAATGGAAAGCAAAGAAAGCCTCACAGCATTTCCGAGAGATAGGGTTGTTCCAAAAGCGTCTGCACATAAGTTTTTTCCTCCCACAAATAATTCCCAAACTGCAAAGTTCATTTCTTTGAGCCTATATTTATACACCAGCTATTTTTAAAATTACAAATTGCATTTTCATGGCTTTTGTTATCTGAAGATAAATACCCTATCTGCAAATTAGATTTTCTTCCCCTCCCATTGCTAACCATGTATCTTCTGGATGACTCCAGGGGTAACCCCCTCCTCTGTGGGCAAAGCAGCTCAACTCCCAATTTGGAGCTGATTTTAAAGAAGTCATGGCTGCCATTTCACTCTGGAGAAATACCCTATTTCCACTGCATCAAAGAGATATTCCATTGTTTCTTTTTCTATCTTCTTCACAGTGGGAAAGTGGCGATTTCAGAAACCTCATTCTCGGGGCAAGTCCGTCCTCTGACTGTAGTGGAGAAAGGTCTAAGAAAGGAGTGAACTTAGGTATCACTAATAGAAAAGCAGGAACAAAGCCAAACTCAGATGAAGTTCCAAGAAAGGCCCCCGTAGCTATCATATCACCAGTCACAGGAGTTGGAGACAATAGGCAGAGTCAGTCATTCCTGCCAATCTTCTGTGGCCCCACAAGAGACAACTACCCCAGCTGAATAAGTACAAGAATTTAGTAACATAAGGTCCCTTTAATATAAAGCATTTGGGTGCACACACAGTATTTATACCACATTACCATGGTCTGCGTACTTGTCTGTCTCACAAACTTTTTGAAAAAGAACTATGGCCCTGGCTTCTGTAGCTCAGCAGACTGAGTGCTGGACTGCTAACCAAAGGGTCACCCATTAGATTCCCAGTCAGGGCACACACCTGGGTCACGGGCCAGGTCCCCAGCAGGGGGCACGTGAGAGGCAACCACATATTGATGTTTCTCTCCCTCTTTTTCTCCCTCCCTTCCCCCTCTCTAAAAATAAATAAAATATTTTAAAAAACAACTGTGAGTATCTCTATATCCACTAAACCTGTACATAGTTGGTTAAATGAATGACTAAAAGCATCGTTCGCACATAGGTATATAACTTTCCAGAAGGGATTTAATTAAACCAAAGAAAATATTTATCTAGATAGAATCTGCAGAAGTAGTAAAAAGAACCCTGGCAAAAATATTTATCTCAACAGGATCTGTAAAAGTAATAAAAATAACCCTGGAGTTAGGAGGCTGGGGATGAGCCCCAGTAAAACCATTTATCTGGCTGCATGATCTTTGCAGTTCAACTCAGTGATTGTGTTTCAGGCATATGCTAGACTCTAAAAGTACAATCAGGAGGAAAAGAATAACAGTTCCTGCCTCTAAGCATGTCGCCAGCCTGAGAAGTGAAGAAAAACCTAATGTAGACACCCAGTAAAACTACGTAAAACATGCCATGACAGAGTTATGGATCGGATGGGATGGGGTACAGGTACTACCTGAGTTCACAGGAGAACGTACCTAATTCAGTCTCAACTAGTGGGAAATGGTGGATAGACTAATATAAATAAAGATTTAAATTCAGCTTTGAGTCTTAAAAAAATAAAACAGATTTATTTCAACAGGAAGGGCAGGAGTAGGGATACAGAGCCACCGAGGTGAGTGACACCAGAAGCACAAACATCTGAAGACAGAAAGAAAGAGCTGGCACTCGGAAGGGGAGCGCTGCGGGGCAAGAGTGCACAGGGCTGTGGGAAAGGTGGGGCTGCAGAAAAAGGCGGAATCTTGATCACGAAGGGTCTTGTCCGCTGCGTCAAAGATGAGCAAGACTTTCCCCTTTCTCCTCACTGTCACTATTATGTAATATTTTATATATTATTCACTAACAATGCCTTGAAGATTCTGCCAATGAAAGGGTTCTATTCCCAAAGAATAGCACATGCACAATATTAATTCCCATTCCTTCTGTTCTTTTTTTGGAAGGCAATCTTAAGATGCTCAGTTCAAAGAAGGTGGGATGTATTTTGAGGATTGGATGTTGTGCATTACCTGATGACAAACCCTGAACAGGTTCTTCTAATTGCTGTATACAATTCTTAAAATTATCCCATATCTGACCTGAAGAGCAAAGTGGGCACAATCTCCCATTATGGAAGGCACAGGAAGGAAAAAGGGAGTTGCCCAAGTGCTTCCCACTAGACCATGTTTGGGATGGAACAGCTTTCCTGTTCTACTGTTGGTGACTTTGGCTCCACCTGCTACTCCATGGGTGGGTCACTGAGTTTGGATGATCCAGCTACATCAGAATGAGCAGATATTTTATTCAATAATTAAGGGACACACCATAATCTATCTAGGTCATCTTAAATGAACAATGAATTATTCCTTGATTCTAAAAGCAAATAATGGTCACTAATGTTCCCAGTTGATTAATAACTACAAAGATCATTCTCTTATCCAAGTGTCAAGCAGTTTGGAATCAAGGAGGAAGCCAACCCACTGACTGTGGCAGCCATAACTACCATTTATTGGTTTTTATTTCCTAGGCCGTCTGAGTACAACTTCTGTTCATCAGAATCTTAAGTTGCTCTGAGTGACAAATGGATATTGCACATAAAGTGTGTTTTCATTTTCCATACGACCACGCTACGAGTGAAAACAGTGCTCCATGACCTTTTAACTGATCTTGGAGGATGAAAGCCACTTAGAAACTCATGTATTCCCCACGTGTTTGGATCTCTCCAAAGTGCACACTGGATAGTGGTTACAGCGTGGGCGCTCCACTCCACACCTGACCTGCGTTAGCTGCACGCTCGTGGGCAGATCACTGCACCTCTGTCAGCCTTGGCTTCCTCAAAAAGAGAGAGCTCAGACCAACTACAGGTGCATGTTGAGAAGATTAAATGATAATAGAGACAGGAAATGTGTGGATGAGTAACAGGCACATGGAAAGTGCTCATAAATGTTCACACTGTTCCATGAAAGTGTTTCTTTCATCATAATACTTAAAAGAAACTTCATGTTTAAGGAAACACTGTCCTAATAATAAGTTGATATAAAATATTGAGGGTCAGTAGCTCCAAATCATGTGTCTCTGTGCAGACACTATTCATTTCCATCAGTATCACATTTATAATTGGCCCACATCTATAGCTTCCTGCCTATACTGGCACACACTACCCAGATCTGCCTAATGTATTTCTGGGACTGCCTCCATATAACAAATTAGTCACAATACTGGAATTCACAGAAAATAGATAGAATTAAAAATCTCTAAAAAATTAAAAAATGTCTCTATGAATACACAACATATTTTAAAGTCATTCTAAACAGGAAGGCATGTGAGGTCATCTGGGAACAAACTAAGTGGCTGTGAACCTAATATGTATTTTCCTAACATTTGTTCATTGTACTTTGAGATAAAGAAACATATATGAGAATTATTTTTTAACATCACGCTCTATTAAAATATAAAGAAGTTTGAAAAGATGCAAACAATACAGCAAGATAAAACATAATAACTATGACAAAGGAAGGAAAGGAATGAAGAATAAAGGGGAAGGTACAAGAGGAGTGAAAAAGCAAAGTGTGCCCCATGAAGGCCCTGACCCTGACCTTCCCACCATTCACAGGACCCCTAACATATGGATATATTCACTGCTCAAGAGAAACAATTATTCCTCACAGGACCAGAGAGAAACCTTTTCCATAAATCCTTTGAGAAAGGATCTCTGATATATGACAGCCACAGCTTTCTTGCAGTCGGCACAATGATGAGCACTGTTTTTTTCTTTTGGTCTGTTTTGTCCATGACCCCTAAATACTAAGCCTGATGCTGCAACACAATTCAATGGAAGAACTTCTCTAGTGGATCCAACTGATCCGGTCCAGTATGAGGTTTTCTGATAGAGTGCGGAGACTTGTATAGGTGGTGATAACCATATACACCTTTTAAATATAAGGCAATGTGGTTAGACGATTTCTGTCCCTTTTTTTAAAATTCTTGAAATATCATTTGTGTGTTTGTGTGTGTAGACACAAGCATGCTTTCCTTTTTAGAAATAAAGATTGATAGTGGTAGAGGGCATTTCAGTAAATTTGAGTGAAACTCGATAAATAAATAAGGAGGATAACCCAAGTTCTCAGAGTGCTAATAATACCTGCATCATAGAAATTCTACTTTAATTCATGTACCTATAGAAAAGTGCAATACTAAATACCTAATAATACTACCTGGTGTTATCAGTGCACTATGATGAAAAGAACAGAACAGTTCTGCAGCCCCGTGTGACCTTAACTCTGTGACCAGTGGGATGGCATTTGAGGTCTCTGGCTCTTTCTTTAATCACATGTGAAGTGTAAATGTTGGACCAGTTACGACATTCAGTGATTATGGAACAAGCCTTTTTTGGACACACTGAATCAGTAATATGCATTGATGCTCCTTGTCTGCATAATGTGCCCTCCTCGGAATAGACTGGGACACAGTCACATGTGGACAGCTGATGAGGGACCTACAAGTTCCTAAACCCCCCTATTCTAAGGGGACGTCAATAATGGAATGAACAAATTATTAGAAGTCAAGAGGTCAGGGTTAGACTTCTTGATTCTTTGAATCAAAGCATCTCACTTTAAAATAGATTTTAAAATATTTGGGAAGGGATCCTAATGATGAGGTAGTACAAATCGGAGCTGACTGTGCGATCGTGTTTCCCACTCACACAGGAAATAACAGTCATGAATCTAAGTGTCCCATCCCCCAGTGGCAGTCCCACCAGCCTACCCCCTTTTCAGTTCCGCTCCAGGCTAGCAGTCGAGCAGACTAGTTAAAAGACAATTAGTCCAATTTCACATTCTCTAGCAGCCGAAAAATTTCATGTTATTTCAGTCACAGTAGATGGATGCCAAGTTCACTGGAAGCAGCCCTGCTGATTTACCCAGTCCATTTTAATACTTTAGAAATACTGTTAAAACATGGCTGTCCTAATTACACAGGGATCAACGCACAGCGTCCCTCTCACCCAGGACTCTCCCAGAAGGGCTGCAATCAGCTGCATTCCCCTTAATTTCACCGTGCAATTCCCACTAATTTCATCCTGGTACAGTGCAGGCAGACAACTCCCCTGCCTCTGCGGTTTTAATCGATTAGCTGAATGTCTCTATAATGCATCACCAGCTGCCAGGCACAGAACTGGACGCTTTGCAAGCATTTCAGCTAAAAGACAGTTTAATTACTACACCAGCCTCTCAAAGGCATAGGCGCAAAGCCTTGGAAGCAAATTATTAAAATATTTGGTGTCAACAAGCCACTTTATAACTGAGCAAATGATGACAATCCAAAAGAGGGCAACAAGAAGAAATCAGTTTTTAAATTGTGAGTATGCTTTTTTATGGACTCTAATTTATTCAAGCAAAGGGACTGGCTTTGACGTCACTGTTTCCATAAGGCGCTTGTGTTTCTCGGCCATTCTTTTGGATTGTCCTATGGACATTGTCACATGTCAAGTGGACACATGGACATCTGGGACACTGACAGGCTTGGAACACTGTGCTTTAACAGAAAAGAAAGGACTGAGGTACCTAACATTAGCGAAAAAATGGAGGGGAATGAATCACAAGTCTGATTACCCTCCACTCACCACTGATTAAAACAGTTAACTCTAGTCTCGTGCATCCATTCCTCAACTGTCAGAGTTTATACGAACAAAATGAAAGTATCTGCAGTTCAAGCATAGTGTTCAATAAATATAATAGTAAAGCTGGAGAACTTTTAAAAGATATTTAAGTTAATCAGTTTAGTATGTGTTTTTCCACTACTCAGTAACAAAGAAACCAGGAAAACCGTGACAAAAGGAAAAAAAAAGGTCTTCGGCATGATTCAACTGCTGTTTACAAGGAACTGTGCCAAAATAGGCAAACAGAAAAGAAAAATTTATTTTCGAAAATCTATTTCTAAAGCATCTGTCACCACAAACTGTAAACAGGAGGGTTAATAGATTTCAAAAGGCCAGCAGGAAACTCAAGAAGCTTCCCACCCCCAGGCCCCTGACCAGGCGCTGAGAGCCGGTCTTCGCCTCATTTGCTATCTTTCCTTAAAGACGTGTCTGTACTGACGGCCAGAAACAGACATGAAGTCACTGGCTATGAGAAAACAATTGGTCCTCAAAACACCCTCAAACAAGAAAAGTATCCAGCTTCATTATCCAAAGGAGAGTAGAGGCTTACAGACAAAAGTCAATACTTTGCTTTAATAAGCATTCAGAATATATAAGGAATAATAATTTTATATGAAGTTTTGGTATGTTACTCTCAGTTCTTCTACATTCTTTCTGACTGAAACTGGTAACTAGGGGACACACTTCAGATGCGTTATGATAGGCAGATACCTTCTGACAAAATTCACTGAAATGAGTTGTTATCCCCTGAAGAAAGGGACTATCTATGTTATTAACAATTATCTTTTATACTTTAAAGCATCGGCAATCTCCATTTTGTATTTGATCAAAATTTCCCTTTCTTTACAGCATGATATGGACCAACCAGTACCACCACTTACAGTTCCTCAATGCTTCTAAAATGCTCCCATCTACATTATACCACAGGATCCACAGGAAAAGCTGCTGGGATCAGTGGGCAGACTTTCCTACTTCCACTTCATATGTAAGGAAACAGAGACTCGGAGAATTTCACTTTATTTTAGTATCTCACAGTGGCAAAACCATGACTCCAAACCAGGCCTTTTCATGCTCATCATTTGCTTGTCCCACTATATTCCATTGCTATTAAAAAATATTAGTATCAGCCCTGACTGGTATGGCTCAGTGGGCTGAGTGCATTCCACACACTGAAAGGTCCTGGGTTCAGTTTCCTGTCAGGGTGGTGAACCAGGTCCCCAGTTTGGGGCGTGTGAAAGGCAACCACCTGATGTGTTTCCTGCACATCGATGTTTCTCTCCCTTTTTCTCCCTCCTTTCACCTCTCTCTAAAAATAAATAAATAAAACCTTTTAAAACATAAACAATCTTAAGACCAGCTGTGATTAATAAATTATCACCTTCCATTTTATAGTATGTATGCTTATACCTTAAATATCCCATACCCAATCTTGCTGTTGTTTTAATAATGTAATTTTCTGAACATTACTTTTTTCCAATTTTCTTATTAGTTGGTCGACCACACAATCTGTTACCCAAAGTGGGCCATTTCTGAGAATGAAGGGGGTTTGTTGATGAGGACACTGAAGGAAATGGTTAAAACAGATACTGGCCCCAGGGAAGTGGGAAATAAGGTTCTGATACTCACTGCTGGAAATGTATCACCACCTAATGTGCCAGTCAGACAGAACTTCCGTGTCTGCTGAGACTCTCACCCAGCACCCGCAAACTGCAAGGTCGCAGGCTGCAGCCACCTGGCATACAGGGTTAGCTGCACGACGTCAGGCTGCAAGGCCTCTGACACTTGGTTTTCATTCATTCTCAGTAAAGCATATCCACTGGTGTTACTCGTTTACCATCTATCTTCTGGTCTCATGGGCCTTTCAAGTTGAGTCCCTCATTCTAATGACTAGCTCACTGTTTTTACGGGTCAAAAAGAGTTAAATATTGGCCACTTCATACAGTTCAACCTGATATTTCTGAGCATCTCTGCTATTTAATTTCCAGAGTAAAATGTATACCGATGCAACACCATACAAAACCCCAACTATCCCACTTTCTGAATTCTTCTTTCCACCCATCCTTTCCTTGATTGCCAATCTGCTCGGAATCGTGTGAGAGGAGCCCTCCAGGACTCTGCTGCTCAGGCGTCAGTGTGCATATCAACCTCCTCGGGAGCTTGTTAACATGGAAGCGTTTTACTCATGAGGTCTGGGGTGGGGCTTCACATTCTGCATTTCTAACAAGCTCCCAGGTGGTACCAGTGCAGCTGGTACATGGGTCACGCTTTGAGGAGCAGAGTTCTGTACTGTATTGTCCCAGAAGATATCAGTTTTATTACTAGTTAAACCAGGTACTAGCCAATGACTCTGGGAAAGTTATTCAATTCTGCTGAGCCTCAGTTATTCGATTCAGTTTTCATATATACAAAATGACACCTAATTCACTGCGTTGTTTTGAGTATTAAATGAGGTGATGTGTTCAAAATGATTAGTGCAGTGCCTGACCTGTTGTTAAATGAATGATATGAAATAGTCACTGTTATTATTATTGTTGGGCAAACACAAAGCAAACAGCATTTCTGCCCATAGGAAGCAGAAAGTAATTCCTCAGGTATGGTCTGGGGACCACCGACATCCCAAATCCTAGGGAACTCCTGGAAATGCAAATTCTTAGGCCAAACCCAGACCTACAGCATCAGCAACCCTGAGCGTGGGGCCCAGCAATTTGGGCGGAGTAAGCTCTCCAGTTGGTTTTGATGCCTGGTGGAGTGTGAGAAGCATGAACCTTTTACTTAGTAATAAGCCTTTCAACTGAGAAATATTTACAGCATAGTTATTTCCTAGGTTTGGCCCCATTTAGCTGTGATATTTGTGATTCTTTTCATGCTGATTATTATGCTGTTCCTCAAAACGAAATCTTCACGTCCTTCCTACCCATTTAAATGACATACACACTCATATTAACATTTGATATAAAGTTTCTTTATAGTTTTTAAGATAAAAGCATTTACTTCTAAATGTGGTGTGATGTGTCTGAGTTGACTATTACTGAATTTTGGATGCTTTAATTTCAAATCTGTTTTCTATCCTCTTGTGGCTCATGCTTTGCAATGTTGTTCAACCTTTAAGTAATTAGAAAGTGAGTATCACTAATTTAGGCCTGATTGTAAAATTAAGATGCACTAAAAGTATTGTGAAAGTAGTGTTCCTCATATCTAACATAATTTTCATATTTTTATACCTTTTTATGAGACGGACGCGCTACCTACTGCGCTTAACGAGGCACCTTTTTTATACCTTTTTAAATATTTTATTTATTTATCTTTAGAGGGTAAGGGAAGGAGGGAAGGAGAGAAATATCAGTGTATGGTTGCCTCTTGTGTGTCCCCTGCTGGGAACTGGCCTGAAATCTAGGCATCTGCCCTGATTGTGAATCGAACCTCGATCCTTTGCATATTTTTATAACTTTTGTATCATCCCTTTCTTTTCCTTTTTCTGTTTTTTTCCCTATCCTTTGAGATACTTTTTTACCTGGCTTTCATGTCTTGATTTTCCTACCAAATCACTGGCTGAGTCTTTTCAAAGCCCTGGGTTGGATCCTCACCTTGTTCTGACCTACATATATAAGAGGATCCTAGGGCTTCCTCCCCCAGACTCTTATTCTCTGTCTACACTTACACCTAGGTTATCCCCTCTAGCCCTCTGGCTATAAATACCACATATACACTAATAAATCAGCCCTGACCACCTACCTAACTATAAATTCACATCAAACTGCCTTGATATGACAGCTCCTTAAAGGTATCAGTAGTTAACTTGCTCAAAACTGACCTCTGGCTTCCCCCCACTCCAAACCCAAGTGTTACCCTAGGAGCTTGCAGCCTCCTTTTTCTGGTCAATCACCTCTATTCATCCAGTGCTCAGGCAAAAGCTTTGGAGCCAGCCTTGATTCCTTTCTTTCTCTCAAACTGACATCAACAGATTATACCAGGCTTAACCTTCAAAATATGTCCTGCAGCCGATGACACCACACCTCCTCCGCCACCCCACGGTGCAGGCCACCCTTCTCTCTCACCTGGACCTCTGCAGCAAACCATCTCCTGAACTAGCCTCTATGCTTCCGCCTTGGCTCTGATTATAGTTTCCTCACAGCAACTTTGTATAATTCAGATCATGCCCATCCTCCTCTCAAACCCTCCAGTGGCTTCTTCCCTCTTAGATAAAATCCAAAGCCTATGTCTGGCTCTGGCTATAGCTCTAACCCTGTCTCCTGCCACCCACCCCTTCCTTTCTGTTGTGGCTCCACCCCTCCAGCATCCTTGCCTTTCTGGGACGTCACCAATCTCTCCCCTCCCCCCCCCCCGGGAGTTCTGCACGCTGTTACCTGGTCTGTCTCTTCCCAGGGGACCTATGTAACTTGCTCCCTCACTTCATTGAGGTACTTGCTTAAATGTTACCATCAAAAATGTCACCCTCTAGTACACTCCTTTCCTTTACTTGCCTTAGTTTTTAATGCCATCTATTATTGATATTACATATGTATTTGTTGACATCTTCTCTGACAAAAAGTAAATCCCATGAAAACAGGAAATTTTTACGTTCCTTTCCCTATTCCAATTGCCTAGCACATAGCAGGCACTCAGTAATAGTTAGTAATTTTGACAAATAAAAGCAGTGAAGTTCAGATTAAATGAATAGCCTATAGCCTGCTAATCAGTGCCAGAACTGGGACTGGAAACAAGACCTCCTGCTTCCCGACATCCATGCCTTTCCCATTTGACCATACTGCCTCCCTGCTTGATAACCGCCCCTGAGAATCAAGCAATTGAGTACGAGAGCAAAAAAATTCATTTTTTAATATTTCTGTGTTCCTGGGTTTTTCTGTACAAAATAAACTCTTGGCACACTCTCTAAAATATCATCCTGTGTAGGAGACCCTTTTCTGCATGGGGTGGGCCCAGCTCCCACTCAGAGATGCACAGGACCCACGCCCACAGATAGGTTCTCCTGTGGGGAATCAGGCCTGCAATGTGCCTGGGCCACTTTGAGTCTTGCTTTTTGCTGAAAACTCCCTCACCTGAATTTGTGGCAAACATTTACTGCAAAATAACTTCCTAAAATCCATGCTAAACCTTCCAAGGACCAGTGTAACTGGTTCCACCACTTTTGCCCTTTTCATTTGCAAATATCCCTCTTCTGTGATGTGATAGCATCGGCTCCTTTGTTTTCTGTAAAAGGTAACCACCTAAAGCAACCTGCTGTGCATAGTACATGAGGACCATCATGTAATGTGCCTAAAAAAACAATAAAGGCCTGTCATGGCGGAGGTCACGGCTTTTTCTCTCCTTGAGAGAGAAGCCGTGCTGTACCTTTTCCTCCGCCAGACTCAGTAGTCCATGTGAATGTCTCATTTCATCCATAATGACATGGACACTGCGGGCCGGTGTCTGCATCAGTCCTGTATTATTTTCTGCCCCCTACACACTGTTGATTTTTTGGGTAGCAATTATCATGACATTGTATGTATATTTGTCTAATTTCTCTGCTATAAGAAATGTAAGCTGGGTGAGGGCCTGGCTGTGTTATGTTCACGAAGTACTGGCCCGCGAAATACCTGGCACGTGGTAGGCACTCGGACAGCGTGTGACGAGTGAATGAACAAACATGGGCATCGTACATTCTCCAAACCATTCTTTCAGAAAACCAGACTTCTACCTTAGAAAAAGTAAACAAAACTTTCTATGAAAAGAACACTTGTTTATAGACATTCTGCTATCATATTATTTCCCTGACGGCATGAGAAAATAATCATCATGACTTCTGTTCCTAGTAATTTACAAAGTGCCTTCTGTATGCCAAGTCCTTTATGTTCATTATCTCTGATCCTCACAATAATCCTCTGAAATTAATTAGCATTATTATGTTCATTTTACAGATGAAGGAACTACAGAAAGCTCAGAAAAATAAGTAACTTGTCTAGGATCTCAGAGTTAGTAAATGGTTAACTTGGGATGCATGCATCCTTGAATCAATGTTTTATTCGCCTGGAAATCCATGAGCTTTCCAATGAAGCATATTACTTCCTTAAAACTAGAGCAGTATTTTCAGGAATAAATATTATTTTTCACAGCAGCAAGATCAGGGGTCTAAAATAAAGGTTCGGTTTGCCGTTTTCCACTGACATGGCCAGACATCGGCAGTCCAGGTAAGGCCCCAACGGCCTGGAAGGCAGACGCGGTGACTGAGGAAGCACGGAGCCCTGCGCAGTGTCGTGGGCCCCGCACTCGCTCCTGCCTCACTACTTCTGTGTCCCCTGGTGAGTACCTCTAAGACTTTTTTTTGAGCCATAGGAACAATATATTCATAGCTCTTTATCAAATTCCTCACAGCAAATAATCCTACTTTGTGTATAGAAATGATGAACATAAACTAATCTTAAAGTCTGGTGCTGACGCAGGCACTCACACACATCTGCACGCCGCTGCCGGCGCTGGGTCTCAGAAGGGGAGGCTGAAACCGCACGTGACGATTGACAGCGGTCCCCAGCAGCACCAATGCGGTGCCGGCGGTGTGTGCACATGGCACGAAGTACTACAAAAGTGAGAATGCCTTCACTGTGTGCTTTCACACTGAAAAGTTAGAGAATCTCTAAATATTCACATGAACTTCTGTGGCTTTGGCGTCTTAGAAATCAGAGTTGTGAGATCCTATTTTGAAAGGATTTTACCTTCCTTGAAACAGGGCCAGTTGATCAAAGAATCAAATTGCACTAATTTATAGTGAACGCATACTTAATAAATTCCTCTATCAAAGGGAAACAGAAAAAAAACAAAGAAGAAATGGCAGGGGGGGCGGAAACACGGGGAATACTGTCAATCAAGTCAAAACACTGTGTGCAGACAGGTCCTTTAAACACAAATTCTGTCCTGGATGCATCTATTATAGACGGAACGTCACCAGGAAGCAAAATCACTTAATTCATTATCAACCTACCCTGATTTAGATCCATGCATGTGAAAATCTCTGTTACTAATTTTAATTGCACTATTCTCTCTCTACAGGATACTGTTAAATTGGTTTGGTGAAATAATAGTGAATCACATCAAAGTGGTGGGCTACATTTTATAATATATCTAAATAACTATCCCATTTTCCCAGCATGTTGCTATGCCTTTTAAGTATTAATATTATGACTCTGGTTTAGAAGAATGTAGGCTTTTTCTTTAAAATAAATTTTCTTGCTCTTTTAGTACTGTTAAAATTGGGTTGGATTTTAAGTGGCTAACGAGTAATAAAAGAGCAATATCTGCTGCAGGGAACCACAAAAAACATGCTGGCGGGCTCATAAAATATGTTCATGCAAGTCACTTGCAGATTCATCATTCTGCTACAGTAATGGTTTTTCCAAACTAAGTGGGCTCCCTTTTGTAGCTGCACTTTATTATCTGGGTTCTTATTTTCACTCTTACCCCTGGATCTTTTTCTCACATGCACATTTGTAAATTCCGAGAAGCAATGAGGGTCAAAAGAAAAGATGCTCACTCATGATTCACTTCTGAAAACGCACATGGGTGCTGTCATGGCTTTGCTTCCCCAACTTAAATTTTTGTGCAGTGTTTCAGTTTCTTCGACTAATGAAAAGGAGCCTTGAACCTTTCTATGTAATAATTCAGCCCTTTGTTAAAAAGTTGCTAGATTCCTGGCATGTAGATCCTAATAGGGAGGCATTATGGTCACACGGGAGACACTTATATGTTTGAAATAAGGGGCCTAACTTCTAGACCCTGCCTGAATTTTAATCTCAGACCCTGGCCGATGGAGAGAATATGGCAATTCCCTCCATGAAAGTGGGGACTTTCATTTGTACAACTTGGACAATTCTGCATTTCAGAAAGCTCACTCTAGGAACCGCAGAGGCAGTGCTTCAAGTCACAGCTGAAAGAAAGGCTAGTTATAAAGCTAGAGTAGTAATGCAAATGAGAAGGGGTGGGTCTGAACTCAGGCAGAATGTATGGAAATAGAGGGTAGGGGCTAAACTGTAACAACAATTAGAACCGGCTAGATGTGGGTGGCCAGGGAGAAGGGGAGGCTAGGATGGCATCCACTTATTAGACAGCATCCTGGCAAATGGGAGGTGCAAGGTGGGGGAAGGAGCATGCTCACAGGTGTATTCACCTTGATGAGTAGAGAGAGGTACAGAGTTAGAGCTTGGAATACAGGTCTGGAGTTTAGGTGAGAGATGGGCACAGCCTATTGAATTTTAGAGTCACTGTTTCAGTGCAAGTTATTTCTTTGGCTCATCATTCATTCAGCAGCCACTGAGTGAGTACTCACTATGTGCCAAGCACTCACTCCAGAGCTGGGATAGAGCAAAACAAGAATCCCTGCCTTGATGAGCTCATAGCCTAGAGACTAAAGATGTATTTATGAGAGAGGAAACAAAAACTACCATGTTTATGAGTTTATTCTATGTATCAGCTTTGTACAAAAATAGTTTTTTTAATCATTTAATTGTACAGGTTTTTGTTCAGGATAGAATAAGAATCATAGCTTCTAATGTACAGATTAGAAAACAGAGCCTCTAAAGATCAAAATGACTTTCTTCAAGTCCTGGAGCTGGTAAGTGGCAGGGTTTGGTTTCAAACCTAGGTGCTTGCTTGCTTGTTTGTTTTTACTGTAAAGCACATAGTCCCTACACTGTGTAGAAAGAAAAGAGAGGAGCCTTAAGGAAGAGCTTGGGTAAGGCTGCAATCTAAGGGGGGCCAGCAGATGATGAGCCCAGGAGCAATGTAGAAAAGATTAGGAGACTTGAGAGAAAGCTAAGCCAGAAACCAGTAGAAGAAAGAGACTGAGGAAGTTCGGGAGGAGGAAGCTGAAACAATGCACAGGGTCGGATGTTCCTAGTGGGGTCAGGTCACGATCCATGCAGGGTTCCTGCTGGAGTCACTGCGGAGCCTCTTGGAGGTCAAGGACATGAACAAAGATCTCCGGGCACTGGCAGACTGATGGGAGACCAAAGAGTGGCAACAGTAACCAAAAGAACAGAACTATTTTAATTGGAGAGGAATTGGAAATAAAAGTATTTTTATAGCAATATTGGCCCATAGTAACAGGCAGAATTAGAGTCAAGATGATTGTTTGATTGGAATAATCCTACTCTATAAAGTTGTAGAGATATTTCAGATTGTTCTTTTTTAAAATTTTTCAGTTATCACTAACTTCCATAAGCGTTTTTGTCCTCTCCCAAAGTAATGCCTTGAATAAAGACTGTTCACTTCTTACAATGTTTTATTTGAGGAAACAAAGTAAACACTTGTAAAAAATAAGTATAGTTCACTTTCATTTCTGATCTGGCCTTTCTACAAGGTGCTTAAGATCATGACTTGAATTGAAAACTAACAACTCAGAGCCGCACCAAGTAGTTGAGGCAAAGGTCATGAATATCCCATTGCCACAGTGACAAATATTATAATCAAAAGTTGAGGTTCTCTGTGGAAAATATGCAAAACTAATGAATCTAAGAACTGCTGAACATTATCATATTTAAAAAATGATGTGTGATTCAAACCACGATTTGCTGAGGAGCCTAAGATGCTGAGCAAAATAAGATTGAAAACCATAATTTCTGGCAGAAGAAATCAGATCACAAGTGCTACAGGAGGAGGCTGGCCCCCAGCCTGGACTTTGATGAGCATTTGAAGGTGTCACCTTGGTCTTTGTCAGCTTATTCATTGTTGTTGAAAATTTACAGTCATTTAATTTATCTATACCTTGGAAAAATGGAAGAAAAAATCACAGTAATAACAATCAGCTTGATCTTTGTGGGGTTTTTTTCTTACTTTTTCTTTGAAAAATCATTAAGGATAGTTAAATGGCACATCTATTATTTTAGGTTACATTATTAAAGGATACCACAAATTTTAGAAATTAGTATTCACTTCATAAATGCCTTGTCAAAAATGTTGTACCCCAAAATGGATATATTAGTTCCAATGGATGCCAGAACAGCAAAAGGTGAGATAGGAAAGTGCTAATGTAATTTATGTTAATACTTCTCTGGTAAGTGTGGAACCAGATGGCACAGCTAGCAAACAATGGTGGAGCTATTAAAATAAGGTATTTTTCAATAAATATTTGTGCTGCAAAGCTCTGTATGTGTAGCACTGGTGAAAAAAATTATCCTATTTTAGGTGCGTTATCCACAAGGCTGGTGGCAAAGTTCCCAGGGTATGATTCTCCATGCCCTGTGGCCACACCCCCCTGGGAAAGTGATCACCTCCCTCCTGAGATCATTGACTTGAGGTGTGCACAGAGAGGACAGTGCCTATCATATGACAAATAACTCAAATGATAACTCATTGTTGTAACACATGCTTAATGGGGCTAAGGTCACAAAGTTACTATTTAAATTAAAAAATTGCTTATTTTAAATAATGATCTTCTAGGGGTGAAAACTAGTAAATAATCTAGCCATCATACCAATGTTACTTATTCCTATTATAGTGAATGATTATAAAATTCCACATATTAAGTTTTTTAAATACCAGAGCACATTTTGGAAGTAGGTACTCTCAATCCATCCCATTTAATTCTTTCTCTCTCTCTCTCTCTCTCCCCCCTTCCTAAATTCACCTCTTGAGTACCTTATTCATACTATGTTGTTAATGACTAAGAAGTCCATCTTCACCTGGTAAAATTAATTTTTTCTTCCCTGTTCTCTCAGAGCATTTTGTCCCAGTCTCTCCCAGATGACTTTAGCCTGGCTGTGAGCCACTCTGTCATAGGATGAATCACAAATAACCTAGCTGCTGTATTGTTGCCAATTGCTTATAGCTGTAACCTTGTCCAGCCACTGGGAGTCAACTCTTCTGGAAATGCCTGGGAATGGACACTCAGTGGTTGAAGGAGAAAAGGAGAAGGTAAGGAGAGAAGTCATGACTGACTTCTCTGGAGTATGAGGGACCAAACCCTTACCTCCACTCCATGGAGATTCCTTATTCCAGAGCCCATCCCATCCCAACAGATGGAGGCTGTCCTTCCCCTGTCCTCTTCTCCCATCCCTCACTCCCTCAATCGATATCCTCTGGAGGGACTTATTCTCTATAGCTCTTGCACTAGAATCCCATCTCAGCCACTGCTTCCCAAGAACCAGACTTAAGGCTCGTCTGTTAAAGCCCTTGCCACTTTGTAACTTGTGTAGTTCTGCAAGTTATTGCTGAATGAATAATTATATTCCCCATCTACTGGAGTACTTTAACAGGTGTAATGCCTTAAGATAAAGACATGAAAATATGAATAGAGCTTTTTGATACTGGAGCTGATTCCTTTGTACATCAGAAGGCATTATTATTAAATCATGGCCATGGGCTGGCACTTACTTTGCTTTAATCCATTCCAAACACCCCAAATACTTTTCACATTTCTTCTGAGTTTCCCTAAATAATTATCTGAGCCAAGAACTTAAAACTGCTAAACAATATAGGGTAACAATTTTTAAGCCTTCAAAGTCAAGTCACCTATTGTGTTTCTCTGTGGTCCAAATATCTATGTTTAGTGTTTCCTCAAAAGAGGGGGGTTTGACAAAGTCCTTCTGTGTGTGGTATTAGGACTCATCATGAAACAAATTCACATTCCAGCCTGGGTTTTGGGAAAAATATACACATAAACAGTTTCCTCATCTATAAAATGAGAAAAACAATAACCTACTAATTTAGAAGGATTTGTGTGTATATGTGGATTAAACCTTGATGTAGATATATTGCTTTCATTAAAGCTGGACACAGAATAGCATTTAAAAATTTTAGTGTTTTTTACTTTAAAATTTCTAAATGTACTTTATGATAGAAAATTTTAGATAAAACCAGTCACTGTTTCCTAGGAGTTTGCATATTAACTTGTAAGTTAGGGGGACAATTGGAAGAGTGGATGGAACAGATCTCGGGTTTACCACCAGTAAACCTGAACGCATTAGTGTCTCATGATATTTCACTTTAAGGGAATCAGCAATGACATCAGGCACAGAAGAAGTAAGTTACAGAGCAAAACCCATTCTAGGACTCACTTCCTCCTGTCACAGGAGGGTAAAGATCCAGAGAGATACTAAGTATTCTAACTGGGGATATCAACATGCTCCTTTGACTTAAACGCATAAAAATGACCTTTTAACTTTCCAGTGCTTATGACCTAGGCTGACAGGGGAAAAAAACACAGAGAAAAGTCTTCTGCAAGGTCTTAAATTCTTTGAGAATAGAGACCACATCGAAGATATTTTAGGAAGCTTTTCCACAGGGTCATGCCACAGTGATGGACATATTTCTAATGTGCTAAACTGAAGCAAATCTGTAAACCAGTAAAAAATGGGTTATATTTTAAAGTAAAAAAAAGAAGATAGGATAAAGGAGAAACATAGAAATTCACAACAAAGGAAATATCAAAGACAAAGCCAATTTCACAGCAATGGTGACAACAGGAACCTCGGACAATCATAAGAACAAAGGTTTCTCTCATATCAAAGACTTACTAATTTTATATGTTTATACCTTACCATATCATTACTTTTATTTACAAAATATTGTGCATCTCATACACTTATGGAGGAAGGCCTCATGAGTCTGATCTAAAGAAGAGACCATGTAGGTCCACGTCTATTAAGAAAGATGTAAAATTCCTCAACAAAATGTTAGCAAACTTAATTCCACAACCATAAAAGGACTATACACCAATATCAAGTGGAATTTCTTCCATGGATACAAGGATGGTTCAACATCCAACAATCAATCATTAAAACATAGTCTACATTAACAAAATGAAGGATTGCACGATCACAAAAATCACAAGATCATCTCAAAAGATGCATAAAAAGCACTGGACAAAATTCAACATTCTTACATAATAAGAAAATCTCAACATGCTGGGTACAGAGGAAATATCCCATTACTTAACAAAAGCCATATATGACAAACCCACAGATGACATTATATCATTTACAGAAAACCCTAAAGACGCTACCAAAAACTGTTAGAATTAATAAACAAATCCAGCAAATTTTCAGGACACCAACTCAATATACATATCAGTTGTGTTTCTATAGACTAACGATGAACTATCAGAAAGAGAAATTAATAATCTCAATTACAATAACATGAAAAAGAATAAAGTACTTAGAAATAAATTTAACCAAGGAGGTTATAAGGCACTGATGAAAGGAATTAAGGAAGACAAAAATAAATTGAAAGATATTAAATAGTCACTAATTGGAAGAATTAATGTTGTTAAAATGCCTATACTTAACCCAAAAAAAATCTACAGATTTAATGTAATCCCTATCAAAATTCCAGTGGCATTTTTCACAGAAATAGAACAAACAACCCTTAAATTCTATGGAATCACAAATAGTCAAAGCAATGATAAGAGGACAAAGCTGAAAGCACCATACTTCCTGATTTCAAACTTTATTACACAGCTACAGTAATCAAAAGAGTATGATAATGGCATATAAACAGACACATAAAACAATAGAACAGCCTGGAGAGTCCAGAAATAAATCCATGTATATATGGTCAATTATATGTAACAAAGGACCCAAGGTTATACAATATGGAAAGAATGGTCTCTTCAGGAAATGGTATTGGAAAATTGGACAGCCATCTGTGAAAAAAAAAGCCCTTAAAAAATCAACTCCAAATTCATTAACAATGTGAACATTAAGAACTGAAAACACAAAACTCCTAGAAGAAAATATAAGGGGTAAGCTCCCTGCATCAGTCATGGTGGCTTTTTAAAAAATTGATGCCAAAAGCAAAAGCAATGAAAGCAAAAATAAACAAGTGGGACTTATCAAACTAAAAGGCTCTGCAGGGCAATGCATCCCACTAGCAAAGTGAAAAGTCAACCTCTTGCATAGCAGAAAAATATTTGTAAACCACATAGCACAAAACACACAAGCAACTCACATAACTCAGCAGCAAAAAATAAATAAAAATAAAAATAACCCGATTTTATAATGTGGAAAGGATCAGAGTACACATTTTTTCCCATGAAGGCATAGGAATGGCCAATGGGTACAGGAAAGGGTGCTCAACATCATCAGTCATCAGGGAAAAGCAAATCCAAAGCGTGACGAGGTATCACGTCACACGCATTAAGATATCTGTTATCAAACAGATAAGAGATAACCGATGACATGGCGGGTATGGAGAAGAGAACTCTTGTGCTCTGTTGGTGAAGATGTGAACTGTCAAATGTCAAACAGTATGGAAGTTCCCCCCAAACGTTAAAAATAGAACTACCCATTCGGGATTCAGCAATCCCATTTCTGGGTACAGATCTAAAGGTAGTGGCACCATTATCTCCAAGAGGCATCTGCACAATCACGTTCATCATATTCACAAGTAGCCGAGGTGTGAAAACAACCTAAGTGTCCATCAATGGATGAAAAAATAAAGAAAATGTGGTACAGCCATACAGCAGGAGGCAATACGTACCCTATTGAGTGAAAGAGTAAATGCCAAAATCTTTAAAGCTATAAAAAAAAGTAGATTAAGAATGACTAACTCTGGAGTATGTAAGCATAGACAGTGACCAAAAATCCTAAAATACAACTTTGCTTTCTTCATCTCAAATGCATAGTCAGCCTTCCTCTGTGTGACCCAGCACTGGGCTCAGTATTGTGTGGTGTCAAAAAGATAATACATGCAGATTCTGGCCTCAGGAAACTTGCAATCCAGTCTGGGGTAACTACAATTAGTCAGTAGGAAATAATTTAAATATACAAAGATAATTTAAAAACTTTTCCATCTTAAGCTCTTCTGATAGTTTTTATTTAGTGAGACAAACTCCAGAACATGTCAATAATTCTATTTTACCTTCATGAAGAAGAATGTTGGCTTATATTATAAAGGCATATAAAAATAGCTTAATTTCATGGTTGAGATTCCAAAGCATTTGGAGCATCTGCAAAATCTTTCAACTCATAGCTTCTTTCCTGTTCTTAATACTCCCTTCGACACTGTAATGGCAGAAAGGACAGCGGTTGTCTATAGACCTCTCATAAGTCATGACCCTTAAATGCTGGTGACACCACCTCAGCTCATTCAAGTTAAAAAATCTCCTATCTGTATATATTCACTTAGTATATTCTCATTTGTACATTTACGTAGTAAAATCCGCACCATAAAATATATAGACAGTACAATGGGCTGGAAGCGATACCTTCTAGTATTCTTAATACCCTAGGAACAGCTTGACCTTGTTATGCTCAGATTCCCCACAGTCTTAAAATAATACAATGTGAATTGTGGCATTTAATTTATTTTATTCTATATGCTTGAAAATGCAGCCATTGATTTTTTAAAGCCTTTGGGCAATATACAATAGCAGATTTCATAAACCACAGGGTAAAAATGACAAAGTCATAACAACAAATGTCAAGCCAGCAATTACCCATCCCAAACAATTCTTTGCCTTCCCAAGTCAGATATTATAAATGTGTCTCTTTTGTGGGGTAAGGGAGAGGAAGAGAGGGACAGGGAGAGGGAAGGGGAGAGAAAGAGAGAATTTTGAAACTTTCCAACTCTCCTAATGGCCCTTTAAAGATGACCAATAAGACATGTTGACAGTACTCAGGATGTGAAGGCTAAAACCTACAGAGGCTAAAGCACTAAGGGTCTCTAACACACAATATCCATTAACAGTATCCTGCAGAAATAGGTGAGATTGCCTCTGGGCATCCTTCTAAAGCACAGTAGATGGGGAGATAAAAGGTCTAAGACATACCTTCCATAGGTGTTGGCTAAATGACCTTGATCATGTCACTTAACCTCTAGAAGACTGTTTTCTCATCTCATCTGTGAAATAAGGTGATCAGGCTAGGTGTACACAAGGCACAGAGTAACATATCAGATACATGGTAAATGTTCATTAAATCAGTTATTTTAAATTATTATTTTTAGTTCATCTCTGAATTTTTTTTAAGTAATAAAATGGCAATTACAACTGAGATGGAAAATCACTTTTATCATTGTGTTGAGGTCTCTTATGGGTAGTTTTCGATATAGGATTTAGAACCTGGACCAATTCTCTCCTCAATCTGAAGTACTCCATTTCAGACTCCTACAAAATAAGTGGCAATTTTGACTTGGCAATTCATAGTTCCAGGTATACAAAATTATTGAGATGGTTCTGGCATCCACAAATTAAAACACATCCTGACACTCATGTCAATCAGATAGTAAAGGAAGGATGGGAGAGGAGGGAAAGAGAGAGAGAAAGACTACATTTGACTCATCCATTATTTACATAGTTTTAGACAGGTAGGCCTCTTCAATTTCAGATTGAGTAAAGAACAAGTTACAATAATGGGAAATACAATGACTTCCCCAAAAAGGAATCACATTTTTATAACAATTCCCCAATGTTAGCCTCTGAAACACATCATTTACTTTTAAGGGACAGGCTAAGTAAATAGATGTGTGCGTATGTGTACATGTTTCTAAAATGTAATATTCTTTTAAATGTCAATAATAAGGAAAGTAATTGACAGTGTCAAACAACATAATCTAATGACAAAGCATCAGAAAACCAATATATGGTTCTACTTTAAAAATATTGATTAAAATATTTCAAGTAGAAAAATTAATGAAGGCAGCTGCAGAATATAGTAATACAGTGGCTACAAAGTTGGGCTCGGGGGGCACACTGTGCAGGTTTGCACTCCAGCTCCACAATTTACATTGGCTGGATGACTAATCTCACTGTACTCGAGTGTAGAACAATGGTCCGTCCGTCCTAGGACTGTTGTGAGAATTGAGCGAACACATGTAATGCGCCTAAAGCAAAGTCTGGCTCAGTAAATGTTAGCTTTTACTTTGCTATTATAACCTGAAAAAAATTTTAAAGCCTCGCTCTTAGCAAATATCACAGAAAAGGTTAAGTTCATTGCCACATATAAAAAAATTGTGACATCTATAGGTAGAAACTATATTATAAAAGATGAGGAAAATGAGACTCCCTAAGAAAACTACAGAGTAGTTAATATTACACTAAACAGGAAAGCAAGTAATGTCAAGTTTCATGCTTATTATGTCTCCTTTACAGTGTTTTGAAATAAGGCCAGACCAAAGAGTTCAGTGACAGAATTTTATGGGTACAGTTTAAAAAACCAGAAATTGGAATTGTTAGGATGATCATGACATCCATCCAGAGATGTCCCTTGTTGCCTCCATTCCCTCACAGATGCTGGCCGTGGGGCTCGGCTGGATGGGATGCACATATTCTCATCAGAGAGGCTCCTCTGAATAGCACAGACAACGGTCCTTGTTCCTGGGAAGCCGCCTGAGACTGAGAGAGTGCTCCTCATTGGTGATGGTGCTGGTGGTGGTAGTTAGAGTAGCCCTTACTCTGTGCCTGACATCTTACTAAGTTCTTTGACATATTAACTCAAGAAATACGATCACTCACTAAGTGAAAATGTTGGGAATAAACACTGGGAACAAGGAAGGAATAATAGAAGTTAGGACAAGACTATATTTTAGGTTGGCCAAAAAGTTCATTTGGGCCTTTTCCATTAGATGGCTCTAGTAGTGCTTAGCTGTCTTTAACTTTTTGTGTGTGTGTCAGACTGTATTGTGAGAGTTGCCATATCAGCATGCATTAACACACACACAAACATCAAAATTAGTGAATTTTTGTGTAGCTATTTTACTATTGAAGATGGAGGGAAATATGCAACATTTTTGGAATATTATGCTTTATTATTTCAAGAAAGGTAAAAACACAACTAAAAGGCAAAAAAAAAATGTGCAGCATAAGGAAAAGAAGGTACTGGGACCAATCAAATGTGTCAAAAGTGGTTTGTGAAGTTCTGTGCTGCAGATTTCTGTCTGGATGATGCTCTATAGTCGAGTTGACCAGTTGAGGTTGACAGTGATCCAATTGAGAACTTAACTGAGATCAACGTTATACCACATGCGAGATGGATGACATACTCAAAATATCCAAATCAATAAAGTTACTGGTGAAAATGAAAAAGCCATATTTTATTTTAAAGAAAAAATATGGATTTTTGTTGGCCCACCCATATTATAGTTAGAAGCCTTAGATTTTAGGCCTATGAGGGACTCCCCAAAAAAGGAGAGTAGGAAGCCCTGATGAAGAGGGGAGGCACAGGGCAGGCCTGAAAGCTGAAGGGGCTGAAGGCGGGTCAATGGGGAGAAGAAAATGAACATTTATTGAGCAGCATCTGTCAATCACCGTTCTTGTGTGAAAGGCGTGTGCTAAAAGGAGACAAAGATGGCAGCCAGTAAAGACGAATTACACAGATTTTTATCTATTTCCCAAATAACCTATTATCCTTCCACACACTGACTCTTCTAAATAAATCTATCTCTTGTAGTAAAATCTCTTCTAGTTAAATCACCCGTGTATGTACATAAACTGTTAACAGTTCAAATAGTATCATAGTATATAATGTTAAATGGAAGTATTCTGGTTGTCTTTAAAAATAGCTTTTACTGTGGTTTTAATTTGCATTTCTCTGATGATTAGTGACATTGAGCATCTTTTCATATGTCTGCTGGCCATCTGTATGTCCTCTTGGGAGAAGTGTCTATTCAGGTCCTTTGCCCACTTTTTAATTGGGTTGTTTATTTGTTTTTGGTGTTGAGTTTTGTAAGCACTTTATAAATTTTGGATATTGTTTTATCAGATGTATCACAAATAGGTTCTCCCATTCTGTGGGTTATCTTTTTACTTTGGTGATGATTTCCTATGCTGTGCAAAAACTTTTTAGTTTGATGTAGTCCCATTTGTTTATTTTTACTTTTGTTTCCCTTGCCTGGGGAGATATATCCAATAAAAAAATTTATTGGATAAATAAATTGCTATGAGCAAGGTCCCAGACTTTGCTGCCTATGTTTTCTTCTAGGATTTTTATGTTTTTGAGTCTAACATTTAAGTTTTTGATCCATTTTGAATTTATTCTTTTGTGTGATATAAGAAGGTGGTCTAGTTTAATTTTTCTGCATGTATCTGTCTCATTTTTCCAGCACCATTTATTGAATAAACTATCTTTAGCCCATTGTATGTGCTTGCTTCTCACACCTGTCAGAATGGGTATCATCAATAATTCAGTAAACAACAAGGGCTGGTGAGGATGTAGAGAAAGGGGAACCCTTCTGCACTGTTGGTGGGAATGCAGATTTGTGCAGCAACTGTGGAAAGCAGTACGGAGAGACTTCAAAAAAAATTAAAAATGAATATGCTTTTTGACCCAGTGATCCCACTTTGGGGACTATATCCAAAGGAACCCAAAACACTTATTTGAAAGAATATAAGTACCTCTATGTTCACTGCAGTATTATTTACAATCACCAAGATAAAAAAAACAACTCAAGTGTCCATCAATAGATGAGTGGATAAGAAAACTATGGGACATTACACAATGGAATACTATTAAGCTACGAAAGAGAAAAAAATTTTACCATTTGTGACAGTATGGATGGACTTAGAGAATATGCTAAGTGAAATAAGCCAGTCAGGGACAGACAAATACCATATGATTTCAATCATATGTGGAATCTAGTGAACAAACTGAACTAATAAGGAAAGTAGGGTCAGACTCATAGATGGAGAGCAGAATGACAGCTAGTGTGGGGGGTGAAGGGGTGGAGGGACTGAACAAGAAGGAAAAAGGATTCATGGGCATGTACAACAGTGTGGTGATTGCTGGGGGGAGGGGAATATAATGGGACTAAATGGTAGTGGAAAAATACAATAAAGAATAAATAAAATAAGTAAATAAACAGCTCATTCTCAAATCAGTCATCTTTTCATATTAGTTTTTAATAAACCACATTCCATTATTTTCATTAAGAAAACTAAAATCTTCACATTGATTTTCTTGTGATATTTTCTTTATAAATTAAAGAAAACTTTTTATTGTATTCATGAATCTCTAAATTTTTAAAAAATCTAACAAAATGCCATGAATGACTGTGGAAAGTGAGAATGGGCAATGTTTTACTGTTATTAAATATGTCCAAGATAACAATTTTAACATTTCATCATGACTTGATTGAAATCTCTTAAATTGTACACCTACCTAATTTCAATGAATCAAGGTGAAAATATGACCTTTCAGGTCCTGGCATGCTGTTCAATCAATCAACTTTATCATGCTCTGCATGTAATTCATCTGGTTGTATACTGAACTTGAAGGAAATCTAAAACAATGGTGTAAGAAGTAGAATTGTACTTGCTATACTTATATTTCTTGGCTTACAAAGAACTGTGTGTCTTTATAATTTAACTGTAAGACAATCACACAAATTTAGGCAAAAAGTCTCTCCTAGAACTAGTTTTTAATGACAGCATGTAGGATGATAAAAGAAGAGGCAGAAATGCCAGAGCCATGAAAGTCTTAACACATTCTGCTTTCTAAAACAAAAGCTGCCTTTCTTCAACTTGTTAAAAAAATTTTTTAACTTACATCTTTGGAACACATCTGGCTTAAAATAAAGCAGTGGCGAGTGTCATTTTTAAAGCCAATCCTTTCTCTTTCTGTCAAACTACTAGCAGCGAGTTTATTTTAAACTCTATATGATCGGAACCTTCTGCTTCATTACCTGTTACCGAATCCTGCACACTTCGAAACCTTCTCCCCTTGCTCTAAAGGCAAGCAGGGACTTTTCATGATTGTTGTTAAGTCAAAGAGCCAAGAATTTCTATAATAAGATAGATACCACCACTATTTCCTAATATTGCTTTAGGGTAAAATGGTGTTTGAATTTCAAACTCCATTACTTTAGAACAGGAATAAAACTACCTAAGTTCTTACATGGAAGAAAGATATATTGGAGGAAAATTACTTTGACATGTAAGTTGTGTCAAACTTAGTATCGTCGTGATCTGAAATGTTAACTTGCCACTTCCTTACCTGGTTTAGATACTGAATACCTAAAAGTGTCTAAATACCATCTTTTGACTTAATATTAAACTACAGAACATACTTAAATGCAGTTTTAAAAATGCAAATAGTGTGCACATAAAAATAAAGATTTTCTTACTGGGATAATTGCTTTTTTTGAAAAGTTACTGTTTAAATATCTGTTACAATGAACCTATGTTACCATGAGGGACTAGAATTGGGCTAAGTGTCTAAGAAAGCCTAATATATTTGTCTTCAATTCCTATTTAAAAAATATCAGGATGACTGTGAATATTAAGTATGACTATAATTCACACTTATTTTGCCTATTTCGTCTTTTTAAGAAACAGTTGGCAAAAATAAAAAAAAAGCACTTATGCATATTTTTCAAAGTAAACTCCTATAAGGACCATATTTCTCTTCCATGGGTGAGCCAAAAATCTGGTGGGTACTTTAAGTTGAGAATCATTTTATGAATTGGAAAATTGGGAATGAATTATTTTATATTATACTCTTCGACAAGTAAAAAAAAAAAATGTAGAGAAAGGAGATAAAATCAGAACTGGTACCCAGAAGAGACTGAACTAAAAATGTTAAGGCTCAAACTCCTGTCTGTGAAGTTAAAAGACAATATTCACCACTGATACAAAAACTAGATTTCATACTGCAGGCAACGCTTTCCTGAATATAACAGAGCTAGAGTCATTTAAGAGAAAGAAGGGTGGGCATGTTCCTTCATTCAAATAAGACTTAGTTGAAAGATTTATAAGTGAGGTAGAGAGGAAATGTGAGGACGACCCAAGAAGGCCTTGGGTGTGAGATGAGATGAGGTCAAAACACCCGTTTTTGATCAGGTCGGCTCCTATGAATACTCATAACATCAAAGCAATTAACTGTACACATTCCACATCAATCAATGCAGAGTGCCATTCTAATCAACCATTAGAGAAATTTTCCATTTTCAGCTTCTCATAATTCTGCCTACATTAGCTTTACCCATACATAACACCATGTCTACTTTCAATTGCTATGACTTCCTAAGAACCCGTGGCTTGACTTTTTTAATTTCCTAAGTACTTCAACAACAGAAACAATAAAATATTTAGTTGATCTCAATTTGCTTTGCCCCTCTCAAGAAGTGGCAATAAAATCAGGATCCATATTTCCGCTGAAATTAGGAAGTCTTAAAAACGTGGCTACATATCCCAGGGTATAATCTCCCTAACGCCCACTCCCACCCACAAAAATGAAATAAAGTATAATCCCAAGTGACTTCTTTAGGATAGTGACATATAATCTACCCTTGAAAAGTGATTTTGGCATTTCTCCTTAGTAATCTAATTTAAAAAATCATTAAGAGGTTATGGCACTTTCATTTTGGGGAGTAAGCAAATGAGAGTAACTTCACCTGTGATCAGCCATCATTCCCTGGAGTGACCAGGTCATGGGAGATGGAAAAGTAACACTTGCTGTTACTGAACAGGAGACGTTTTGAGACCTGAGATGTTCCTAACACCACTTAATATTTTCAAAATTAATCTGCTCCCACTTATTCTTCATTTAAACAAAAAGCACTCCCATCAGCACACTTGTATGTAGACACAGCTTTAGTCAAACAAAAAGGAATAAATTTAAGTCTTTAGACTTACCAGATAGACATTATTACACCAGCAGCACTGTGTTTTAGGCATGTTTTAAAGCTCAAAGAGCCAGTTAAGTGCTGTGTAGGGTAAGGCCAGAGAAAGAGAAAGCTAAAATTACAAAAGAGGGGTAATGTGGGTAGGAGAGGCCCAAAGCCAGGAGAACACAGGAGTGAAACAGGAGCAAGTCTGCAGAAAAGAGGTGAGGGATAGTGTAGACGGATACACTCACAGGTATGGATGCAGGATGCTGAGGAGGTTCGTGTGGGCACGTGGGTCTCTGGGAGGGAATGGGAGGACGAAGATCCTCCCTTAGGGGAGAAGAGAAGCCCCAGGTAGGATTAGGGGCTTGAGGACAGAGGTTATGCTTGGGGGCACCGCCCAGCAGGGGAAGGGAGAAAACTGACTAAGAACACAGGAAAGGAGCTCTAGGCCTGAGATACAGACAAATGTTGGAGACTCCATTTTAAGCGAAATCCATCCAGGAACTTAAATCGGTGCTCAGTCCTCTCTGTCACCTTGCCACCTAGGGATCTGCTTTCCTGTCTATAAAATGAGGACAATGACTAAATGACTTCTCAGACACAGCCAGCTTTCCATAATTTTGCTTCTTCACATTTCACTCGTTCTTTCAAAATACAATCTAAAGAGTGTCTGAGTTAAGAACTGTATTAACATTAAAATTCTGCTAGGAAAAATACAGATGAGATTAGTGTATAATGAACTAATATTTCAGTATAGGTTAAGTTGCATTTAATTATGAAGGAAATAAAGTTAAGATACAGGTTCAGGTTGAGAAGTAGGAAGTGGGAGCATATTCATGCACATGGCTGTTTGTAATTTCCTAAAGGAAACAAACAGAAAATTATAATGGCCAATATAAAGCAAAACAAAATAAATTCATTTTGAAAGGGTCTCCCTGGATTACATACTAATTCATCACAAAAGTAAGAGCAAACTGAAATTGATAATACTTAGGGTAGATCTTAAAATCTAATTAGTGGAATTACCAGTAATTCACCATATCCTAGATTTAAATTGAGTCCTGTTACTATTCATAATTTATGAAAACAAAATCAATCAAAATAATTACAATCCATTCCAAATGAGAGGAATTATTTATTTATACTCTCCCCCCAAAAGAAAGAAACTTTGTCTATGGTTAAAAGCCCTGCCTATTAAATAACTTTTTATGCTCAAAATGGATAAGGTTTTTTTTTAATTGTTGTTGTGAAGGGATTTAAATTTATTGAGATTTACCTAAATCATGAATATTTAGAAAGATATAAATAGTTAAAGATAAACCTACAAGCAAATCCTGTAGTCATCGATTGGTTCTTATTTTAAAAAGATAGAAAACCTACTTTTTATGAGTATTTTAAATTTAGAAAACTACTCATCTCTATAAGACAGATTCACCTAAACAGATGATTTCTAGTTACCCTTTTAGCCTGAAGAGCAGCTCTCCTTGCAAGCATCATATTTTCTTTACAACAATAACTCACTTTACTGGAGTGAAACGTGGTAAACCATATGAAACCCTCTCCTGATGTGGTAATCAGCCAACCATAGATCCTCGATGAATTCTATCGAGCTACTGGCACCTAGTGAGGGACATCACACAGGGCACTGAGGAAGGATAAGACAAAGACCTTAACTGTGAAATTGCCTTTGGAGAACAAGGCCGGTCCACCTTTGGAAATTCACATTTGGAGGTGTTTATGTGTAACAGGCTGAGAAGAGATTACGTAGCTCTATCCCACACTGGATAAGGGAGACAGCTCAAAGTCAAGGACAGAAATGATGATCATCGACAGGAAGAAAACTAATGGCCCACTTAGCAATTAAGCCTTGAAAAAAAATACACTTTAAATGATTTTACAGCATCCCTCCAGCTCAAAAAGTCCACAATTTAAAAACACTCTAGTCAGGTGGATCTGGTTCCTATCTGATTACTAAGATCGAACTAAGATACAGCAACAGGGCCTTCATTTCTCCATGCTATTTTATAATAGTTACAAACTAAACAAGAATGAAGCATTTTACAAAAGTTAACATGTTTCCAAATTTTCACTGTACTTAGAAGCATCACCTATGAACAATACCAACAAGAATATCTTTAGATAGCCAATCTGGGGAGACATTCTGCTCATACACTACCTGAATTATACTCAGAGTGAAGACAAGCATGAAGGAATTTTTAAAGTTATTTTTAAAGTTATTTCCCATGTTAACTGTAACATGCTAGGATTGGAAAAGAACACATTACTGAAAAGAACATGTTTAAGAGCATACTTCCTACTCATACAAGCTTTTGGCCTATTCCCCCATTCCAAATTTTCCTGGCCAACATATCCTTAATATTTTTCTGAAATGGGGGAAAAGAGAAAGACTGGGCTAGTCTGTAACTGGCTTCCTGCAGAAGTTCCTCCAATTCCCAGAAAGATCATAGCCTCTCCTGACATGGTCCGTAAACATGTGTTTCCGTAGGTTTTCACAATGACATCTCCAAAACTGAGACTTTTCCTCATACGTTTGACACTTAGGAACTATAACCGAGTTCTGAGTCATTTCATGTTTGATAATTCCTACAGAACTTGGACCAATGAAAACAGTCACTGATTATGCAGCCTGCTCATTCTTTGTTTTTTCCAATTTGCTTAGCTGCCACTTTGTATTTTTCACTATTATTGAATAATATAACTTTATAAATGGCTTTATAACTGGTTGCCTCAAAGACTGATTCTCCCAAAACATTTAACCACTGCTCAATATGTAATTCACTTACTGAGTACTTACTGTGTGCCAAAAGCTACACTAGGCCTGAAAGACACAGAGATAAAAGTCTGCAGGAAAGTGACAAATACAAAAGCCATAAAAATATGTCAGACTGATAGGGGACTACCACAGAGAGGCTTCTAATCTCAGAGCTGAGAGAGAATGGGGAGTGTCAGAGATTTCACAAGAGTGGACACTAGAAGGCGGGTCAAAGGAGTAAGAAGGATACGAGAGTGGCAGTGGCACTCACACCAAAGTTGAGGACGTTGGAGGCTGGAGGTAAGATGTGTGTTGAGGGCTCAAGTGGAAAGAGATGGGACTAGGGAAGCAGACAAATTCTAGGTTATGAAGGATCACATATTTTCTGTATATTTTGAAAGCAAAAAAAAAAACATTAAATAGTTTTATGTAAGAAAGTAGCGTAAGTTTTCTTTATAGAAAGAGAGCAATGGAACTCACTGTATGGAAAACTGGAATGGAAGTGGGGAAAGAGAAAGGAGTCCAGTCAGGCTTCAGAACCATCTGGGTGAGAGGATCATGGCAGATTCAAATAAGGCAAAGGGGATGAGCATGGAGAGGCTTAATCGATACAACAACTTAAAGGAGAACTAGAACTTGAAGTTTACTTCCCAGTTCCTGCCTGCATGTGTAGGTGGACAGTGATCCCTTTTGCTGAGCTAGCCAACAGGAGAGAAGAAATAGGTTTTAGATGATACTAAATTCAGCATCGGGCAGTATGAATTTGAGATGCGTATGGCAGCTCAGGGCATGAGCACATACGGACTCAGAACTCCAGAGAGCAATCTAGAGTGGGAGTACAGAATGGGCAAGAGCAGTCGGGTACTGGGTCAGACGAGAATGAGACCACCCAGTCTGAGTATTCGAGAGCAACAGAAAACTGGGAAATATTTACATGTAAGGGCAAATTTGAATTGGGGTTTGAATTCTGGTTCTTCCAGTTACTAGTCATTTAAATAGAGAAGTGGTTTAGTCACTTTGTGCCTCAGTTTTCTTGTCTCCCAAGAGGAATAAGAATAACTGTGTTGTGGGCTTATTTTGCATATCAAATTGAGATAACATATCTAAAAATACCTAGTGCACTGGCTCAACAGAACAGTCACTCGATGTATTAGGTATGTTTTTAGACGGACATAGGCACATGTACATACCTATCAATTGAACCTAGAGAACAGTTCTACCTGAGTTTTCATTCAGCTACAGAATTTGAATATCGTCCTATAATGAACCACAGCCACATCTGAATAATAGCTTAGAGATTCACAGGAGATAAAGAAGAAGACTCACAGGACAATCATAGAAATGTAGTCCTACAGGCTATACCCTGACTCCTTGGAAGTCTTCCTACACCTCACAGGGATGAGTGAGTCGCTTTTCGACACTAGATAACTCACACTAGCTTGTCACAGGCTTAAAACCACAGTAGATATTAATCTAATGAGTTTATTACAAAAAAATAGAGAGATACAAATACCTGTAAAATTATACATCTTACCCCTTTATTATGAATCTGGGACATAGAATAAAGTAGTCAAAAGCAATCAAATAAATTATAATACGCTTCAAGCCCTAGGACGAAAAGAAATTGGGCTAGGAATCCCTCTAAAATAAGGGAGAAAGCACAGAAAGTTCTGAAACTCAATTTTAAAATGGAAGCTACCCCTCTCTCCGTCCCCTGTCCAGGTTACTGTCAGATTGTTCTTTATTTCAATGTCTCTGGTTGTATTTTGCTTGCTTGTTTGTTTTGTTGATTAGGTTCCACTCATAAACAACAATAACAAATAAAAATAAATAAAATAGAAGCTAAAGCCCTGTATGAGGACTAGACTACTTCCTGGAACTACTGTTTCACGTGATCAAAGAAAACATTTACATTATATTAAATTGGAATGGGGTCATATTATTCATGTGATTTAATATGTTTTAAGGCTACCAGTATAGTAAAGGCTTCTTCCACATTTGTTCTGAGATAATATTTGTTACATGACATATCTGATTTAAAAGTGTGCTATAGTTACTCCAAGTAGATAAAGATATGAAATACACACAAATATAAAAAATAAACACTTACGTTAAGGACACAGATAAACTACACACAGCAAACTGGGATGGATTTGGGGGTAAAAGTCTTTGAGACACAGGGGCCCCTGACGGCTCCTGCCATACAAATGCAGCAAAGTGGCTGCGGTCACACCCAGTGTGGACACTGGCTGGCAACTCACTTTATTCCGAAAATGTCCTTTTTGCCACATTTGACTTCTGCATAAAGAGGCACATTCACTGAAGCTAAGCAGTACACAATTCGGCAAATATATGGCATTAATTTTGTTTTGCCCACCTGACCCACAACTCATTCATGGCCAAACTGAAAGGACACTCTGAGAAAAATGAAGTTCTGTATAGGGAAAGAAAAAGGAAAATGCCTAGGAGAGGAATCACACTGAGTAGTATTGATAAGCAAGATTGATGGCTTCAGATTTCTCTTTGTGTTTACTGACAAAAGGCAGCATGCGGCAGCAGGCTTGGCTTGTTGCGGTGAAAAATGAAGCAGGGTTAGCACACTGCCCGCACCTCCAAAAATGTTTTCTTTAATACCAGCTTTCATTTCTTGGTCTAATGCCTTCTGTGCCCATTGGACTATACTCTATCTTTGGTAACAATTAAAATTTATACTCATTTAAATAAGTGTGTGTGTGTGTGTGTGTGTGTGTGTTTCAAGAATACCAAGATCTGAGTAAGAACAGATGATTGTGGAAGATTTTATCCACAGCATCTAGGTAGGATCTATGCAGCCGACTACGCATGTGGATGTTTGGAAAGGCGAAACTTTCCCCACTCAAGTAGTCGGTGTCACTAAACATTTCATATCCTGCAACACCAAAGGCTGAAAAATGGGCGGCCTCAAAAAAACAGGAGGAAAAAAAAGAAGAGGCCCATTCATAACCACAATCAGGCATGAATAATTACCAATTTTGAATGTAAAGATCATTCAAATAAACGTAACTGATGGATCATGCACATAGGGTGCAAGTCAAAGTAAACAGACAGTCCACTTTAGAAAGTGTCTAGTGAATTGATTTAACAAGTTTAATGCGAGCATCAGTGTGGGGCTATTACTGAACGTAAGCTTTACTGATGTTATTTGTTCGCTTGGAAAAATACCGCTCTTTGGAATGAGCACATTAAGGCTAAAATTGCAGAGAAAACCCTATTACAACTTTATTGCTGGCAAATTGGAACCAAACCTTGTCTGTATATCAATTACTTAGAGTTACCACAGAGATAAATCCTTTTTTTTTTTTTTGTATAGGCTCAATCTTGAAGACAGTGATGAGAAACTCCTTATTATACCCTACCAACATCACTAGGTTTTCTTAGCAATTTCAAGAAATTGTCAATTAAGTTCTTTTTATTAGGTTCCAAAAGCTGTTAAGTCAAACACAAATCTATCATAAGGCTTATAACAGCATGTTATTTAGGCACATTTCAATGCTTTACTCTTTCATTATCTACCTACCTCGATGCAACTGCAAAGTTCGACTAAAGTAAAGCCATTTCTTCCTGATTACCTTAGGTTCACAGAAATTTGGAGTAAGTGGCCACTCATTTGTAGCAAATGCTCTACAGAACTCCCATTCTTATTAAAAGTGGGGTTGGGGCAATAAATGTTACATATACAAGGGATAGATTTGCTTCCAAACTCATTACAATGGAGAGAATGAGTTTAACTCAGTCATCCAGGCTAGTAGCCACTCAAAAAGCATAATAATTTTTAAAGCAGTAGTAAGAATGGACATTCTTTGCTGATTTCACTTGTGAACTGTGAGATCATTAAGCAAAAGCATCTAGTCATCGCGATGGCAATTGATGACAAAGCCGTACCTTTCAGCGGCAGAGATTACAGAAACGTGTAAGCAGTTGTCCTTCTTGCTCCCTGACCTGGGAAAGGGTCAATGCTTTGAAAGGACAATCCTGCAGGTCCCCAGCAAGAAGGAAAGAGTTTGTACCCTTGGAAGAGCAAAACAATAGAGATGCACAGAGGTCAGCCCAGAGACAGCGGTGCCTTTGGACTTCTAGACAGACAAATGGGGCTTAATAGGAAAAGGAGACAAAAATGGCACATAATTCTAATGAATAAATATGGCCCAACACTATTCAGGGGTCTTGCACTGGAGGAGCTTCATGACATCCACATTTCCAACGAGAGATGTTTTTTAAAGGCATTAAAATGGACTAAACGCCCTGAGCACCAGCTGAAGAATGCTATGTTCTTCAGTTTGACTCTGAGTAACTTTGACAATTGGTTTCTCTTTTGAAAAGAAGGCAAGATTAATAAACCGTTGTTATATAGTTTTAAATCCATCACCATACTTGCTAAATAAAAATGAGTGCTGTTTTAATCTTCTAAAAAATTAAATCTCTACAGGAAGCTTTAAATCTTTATTTAACTTACTTCCTGAGAAGCGTCACCCGGTCATCTAAACTGGGCATCTTGGGACTGGGAGCTGGTGGAGTTGACTGACTTACACAGTGTACGTTCCAAGACAGGCAGTGATGTAAACCCAATTCTAGAGGCGGGCATTCCAAACCCAGAAACAGAAGTCACAGAGTGACAGGAAGAAAGTACATAAGCCAGGCTGAGAAAGCGACATATCTGCAAAATTCTGAAGGACATCTACTGTGCTCTCAGACTTTCACCTCTGCGGTGCTATAAGAATTCTCACTCTGTATTTAGGTTTCTGCAGCATCTGCTATAGCCTGACTACTTGGTCACAGGCTGATGACATTTGAAGAGGAAGAAGGTCAAAGCTATCATTATGGTGGTGACAACCAATCACAGTGGGAAAAATAAGTTTTATTTATTACTCTTAATACAAGAAACCTTTACTGTGGGATATAATTGCACTGTCACTACACACCAGAGATTTTTAATCCCCAATCATCTCAACATATTTTACAGTTCATTACCTTTCCAGCTAGATATTGCAGGAAGGACTCTCCCGAGCCTACACAAAAGCATTTAAAAATCTACTATTTTTATACTCATATTTCAACCATGCAAAGTACTGAATAGGGGATTTGAAACAGAGGCTAAAAACTTGTATACTTGCAGTGAACACTGGAAGGAAAATAGACATTTCATAATCAATTTTAAATCCCTTTGCTAAAGAAATGAACATCTATAATTATGAATCATGGAAAGCAATGGAGGCTGTGTAACACACAGGTTAGGATTTTAAATTGGTTTTATGGCAACCAGCATGGCAGTGTCCAGACTAAGCAAGACAGACTACACACCTTGCCAGCAGCATACACGATCCTGCAGCTGATCCAAAGTTTGCCTTTAAGAAGAGACTGCCGCTTATGATTCTCATAAGTTCTAATAAGTGTCACTGTGAAGCGGTAAGCAGTTGTATCACTGTGAATTCTGTTCAGTAAAAACCTATCACTTGCGGTCATTTTTCACACATTGTAGCTCATGTGTCTGGTCCTGTAGGGATGGAGCTTAGACTTCATCACAATTTTACCATGACAGTTGTCTAGTTAGCTGAACTACATCATGAAAATATAATCCACCTTTTAAACACTTCTGGATTCTGCAAATGCTGCTTTTTTGGATTCGAGGTGCTTGTCCTTGCAATTCTATAATGAACTTGAAGACAGACATTAAGATGAACTTACATTCTCTACAGCCCTTACCTAGCAACTCACACTTCACTATTAAGGATAATTTCCACAAAGTAACTTTTAAAAGAGTGCTCTTGTTGGAACATGATTTTTTATTTGGAAATTGTGACAAATATATACTAGAATATAGCCATTTTTCAACTTGCAATGAATTTTCCCAGAAATTAATAAGAATTTACAGAAAAACCTGAATCAATGCAAAATGCCAGGCTGCTATTAGAAGTTGTGATTGCTGGGATCATAAAGAGTTTTCCACTGTCAGCATTTTTAAAAGAAAACCAGTGTCTCCATTTCAGAATAAATGAGTGCAAAGCTTTCTTCTTTTTTTTTTTTAAACCAAGGAAAAACCCACACGAACACCAGGGCGGCTGCACCCCACTCACCAGGGCTCTTCTTATTTTTAAATAAAGGAAAATAAAGGCCATGTAGAATATTTCTAGAGATCTCATCAGGAGAAAAATAATGCAAAACAAGAAGCAATGCCCTCCATTCATGAGTTACCTGAGCTACAGAAAGGTTTGGCTGGTTTCCCTTCAGAGCTGAAATCTGAAATGCCTCTATACCTGCAAAAATATTTACAATGCCCACAAAGGAAATTTCAAATCTAATGGTCAAATCAAACTAACTCAGGTAATAATGGCAGGGGTGTCGAGAAAGGGGACTAAAATTTACTCAGTATCTTTATTTTAGAATATAAAGAAACTTGAACAAATACAGCTTTAGGAAGTTCTACCTTCATGAATTACTGAGTCTATTATTCCAGGCATAACAAATCCATTTCCAAGACTAGAACTTGAGCAGACCAAGATTGAAGTAGATACTCCAGTGATTAAAGCTCAGAGGTAGGTAAGAAATGAGCTGGGCTGAGCTCATTTGTAACTTGGGGCTATGCTGCTGTCACTCACTCAGGTTACCCCAGGTGGTCTTACCACAACCCTCTCAGGTGGCTGTGAGTGGTCTTAGTTACACAGATAAGGAAACCGAAGTTCAGAGCATTTCATAAACTCGCCCAAAGTTACAAAGCTGATTAATGGCAGAGCCAAGGTCTGATCTCAAGTCAGGTCATTTCCAAATTCGTGTTTTAACTGCCAACTATGACTCTGCTCAGGGGAGAAAGAGCAACAGCTGGAAGGCAAGCTATGCTTTTGTTTGTTTTTAAGGATAGTGGGAATTAGTGGGCTGGCTATAAAAAAGAATTTAGTATTGATAACAAAAATTAAAATATGGTTTTGTGCTGATACTATACATTGCCTAGGAAGCTTACACTTATGACTTGTCCAACTATTTTTTTAAAACTCATCAGAGTATGAGATAGTTGTAGAACTCCTACTGGCCCAAGAGTTGTGTCAGGAAAATGTTTACTTTGACAGACTACCAGACATGGCTTAGAGGACACTGTAATGGGCCCTGGAGACACCTTGTTTCACTCTACAATATTTAAATCCAGTTTGGAAACTGCCTACTGCCTTACTCAAGAACAGTTCTGGTGAATGACCAAAAGTGAAAGGACACATTCATCTCATATTCTTTTTTTCATCTGGTCTTTTACTCCTAGTAGAAATTTACCTTGTCATTTTTAAATAAGCTATTTTTTCAATAGGCTACTTTAAAGGAATCTAGTATCTTGGCAATAGATACTATTGAAGAATCAGCTGAGAGGAACGTACTTGTCCGGGGGGAGCGGGGAGCGGAATCAGCATGGGATGAGGAGGTTGGCCAGAAACTACAGCGCAGGAGTCAAGTGCTCTCAGTCTGAAAACTGATTATCTGGTTTTGCATTGTGGTTCTTCCAACTGGCTTGCTCTGTATCCTCAAGACTATATGAGATAACCCATGGACCCTTAATGCAACCTGGTACATAGGAATAATGACTTAGTAATAATATTAGTTGTCATTATTATTCTCCAATCAGGCTGATCATCGTTAACTGTCTAGATTTCTAATGGATATTATGAATCAGCTGGTGGGCCTGAGTTCACAGATGCTATTTCATAAAGACTTTGCAGCTGAATCAGGAGAGCTGGCTTAGAGCTACAGTTTCAAACAGCCCTTTATACATTTTGTTTATAGGTCAAGGTGAAATTTCCTCAAACCAAAAGGAGAAAAGAGTTGAAAACCGGAAGTCTACAGGAAAATTACTTATCCCCAATAGAAGTGCAAAGATAAGGTCAGAATAAAGGATGCTGGGAGGGGATGCCCACTCACACCAACACATACAGTAGGCTTTGCTCATGTACTGCTGAGTCAGGGCTTTAGCTTCCTACATGCCAGGCCAGGCAGGTATAAGCAGGTAAAGTCTCCGGTAATGTAGTGTTGTATAAACTATTTGAATATCGACTGTACCACATGGGTGCTATGTGGTCTCAGGGTCGACTGCTCTTGGCCTACTTAATCTGTAAAATGGAGATAATGCCAATCTGAGTTTGTAGGAGATTAAATTAAAAGGGGGTAAATTATTTTTTAAAAGCTTCAGATAAACAGAAGGTGGTTTGATTTTTATATTGTGTATGTAAGATGTAAAGTCCAATATGGCGGGAGGTACAAACACTTGTTATCTACCACTATCATCTGAAGACTGATTTCCAGAAGCATTAACACAGTCTGGACTACCAAATGTCCAAATGTCTTTTGAGCCAGATCAACTCTAGATACTGAGAAAGAAAAAATGAAAGGTAAAATAGTTAAAAATATAAAATACTTTTGACATTTCCGATGTATTTATCAAGCAACCGCACCATGTTTAGAAGGGGTAGAAGGCATAGCCCTCCAAATAAATGGGAGTCAGCAATGGGCACCAACACACAATGATGAAAATCCTCATGTGACTGCATTGTGCTTTGGTGTGTAATTTTGTAAATAAATGCAGACATCAATAAAATTGACAGCTGATTTTCCAAAGAGAAGGCCTAGTGCAAAAGAGACCCCAGCATGTGCATAAATTCAAACAATCCTACCTGCACAGAGAAGTGCTTTGCACTGAGAAGCAGATTTCACCTTCCTTTATTCCTTTCTAAACAGTAATTGCTCAATTAAATTTTTAAGGGCAAGTAGTCATTTTTGCCCTTTAGAGAACTAACATTAGTGGTGTTTTTAGACTAATATTGATGCTAAAAGAAAAATACAAGTGTTCTCCAAAGTTCTGCTTTTCTCCTTCCCTCCATTTTCTCCTGGAAAGCTCCTAACTCACCTTTCAGGCTTCAGCTTGAACTTCAGATCCCCTAGAAGGCACCTCAAAACCCCCAAAGCTTCTTCGATGCTCTGGGCCCAAAATAGCATTTCTATGCCACCTAAACGTCACGCTCATGTGAACCTCCCAGAGACAGACCTTCAGCTCCTGGCAGCAGAGATGTCTTCCAATTCCTAGCTCGCAGGACAAGCTTCATGATTCTGGCAGACAGTATGAATGAATGGTTCTCAGAGTGTTTCTCCGGCAGCAGCAGGGGCATCACCAGGGAATTAAACATGCAAATTTTTAAACCTCACACCTGACCTACTGAATCAGGAACATTGGCACAGGGACCCAGGAATCTCTTTTAACAAAACAACAGGTGATTATGCTGCATACTGAATTGAGAGACACACTGGAACAGGTACTCAAAAAAAAAAAAAAAAAAAAAAAAAAGAATGCAGGGGGGCGTGATACAGGTTACCTAGAATAACCGAGAGGGAACAACATAGCAATTATGGCTAAATATTCCAGTTTGCATTATTCTCTTCAGAAACTTTTTCTCTGATGGGGCTTTCCTGCTTCCATAAATTTATTGGTTTTTTACTATCATTTGAGGTCAAAGGAGTACAGAAACCAGTTTGTTGGTAATGATTTTTAGTAGCTACATGGTAAAAAAAACAATGAAAACTTAGACTTTATCTCTTATTTATCTACCCACAGAGGTTATGAGATCAACACTGAGAAAGAAAAAGATTTTTAAAAAACCTCTCTCTTAATTTTTCCTATGTCAAAATTGTAATAAAAATACACTTCAAGTTTAAAAGCCTTCGAGTGGAGAGTGCAGACAGAAAGCAAATTTATAAGGAATACTCATTTTGATACTTTTTTTCATCCAAAGTAAATATATTTTTCTATCACCTAATACTACAGCATTGAATAAATAACACTGTATTACAGAAAATAACATTATAGCATATTTTTTAAATTGATCTTGGAGCAATTTAAACACAAATTATTTCTGAAACAGCTACTAAGATCTGGGACTAATCAGAGATGAGAGTGGCTATTCACTAAAAATCTGCCCTGAACTGAAAAGTTATTAAGAGATTAGAAAATAATACATCTCTAAGAAAAACTTAGATGATTTTAGCATTTTTGAATAATGCTGCTGCATCTGAACCTCCCTCTTCTCCTTGCTTACCTTCTCTTTAGCTTACATTGTCCAGCGTGTTTGAAAAGGTGAAGGATGAAAAATGATTCACTAAGCTCATTTCTGTTTTTATAAGCAATCTCTGCAGACTCAGACCCACCATGTATTTTCCACCAGAGTTGTGGAAAGAATCATCATTAGGAATTTCGTTACAAATGGGCACTTACTTATGCCCCACTTTCATGGAAGGACAGGTGGTCATACAAAACCCCGAAATGGTCAGGGCTTCCTCTTTTATGGCAGAAGCATTTGACACGAATGCAAGAACTCCCATTCATCTTCAAGTTGAAGAGGGTACCATAAACCAAAATACACCTTGTATTATTCTTTCTGCACTCCCAATACTATTCTTCTTCTAAAATTTGTTCTGCTCAGGGAGTGTGGATCTTATTTTCCTGCACCAAAGGAATGAACGTTGAAATACGTAATATGACTACAACAAAAATCACAGCTTCCTCTGAATCATCAGTGTGTCAATTTGAAAACAAAATCCTACAAAGGAGAGTTTTAAGTGGTCCGTTATCAGAATCACTACTTGCAAGGGTTTACAAATGGAGAAGTTTATCATTTATTTAAAACATGAAACTATTTTCATGTTACATCAATATGCATGTCTAGAAGCTTGTTTAAGGAAACTATTCACCATGCAAAGTTTTAAATGCACAGTATCAAAGAATAATTTTTGACATTTTGATTCATACATGCTTATAAAGCTCCAAGACAACATGGTTTAATTATAAAACATATTTCTACTGCCTTAGTCATGCCAATTAAATTTGATTGGATACTTTCTTTATTCAACAAGCCCCTTTCATGTCATTTTAATTTACTGTCAAAGCAGCCTGAATATTGGAAACTAAATTATTTACTACAGCCCATAAGCCAATAATGTTCCATTTGTCTCGTACAGAGGGAGACTAGACTAACAAGATTATTAAGGACATTACTTGTAATAGTGAATGTCCTTCACTTTATTTGAGCTTCATGCTGTGCTTTCAGAGATCATACTTCAAAAGAGTTCCATTTCATTCCGTCACAGAACCTCTGATATAAATTATTCTCCACTCCCTTTGTAACCTTCTGATCATAGAGAAAGTGGACCCAGTATTGTTGAGTTGAAATGGAAACACAGCCTCTTCTAGGGCAGCTACATAGTTTATTTGTGTTACATACCTTTGATGCACTCCCTTTTGCCAATGCCGCCAAACAGGGTGAAATCAGTACAGTTAATCTCACAGTAATAATATTGCACACATTAGATTCACAAAAGCATTTTGTTTTCACTGTCTTGAATGCAAACAATGCTTCTAAGATGGTCAGATATATAAGTAAATCAATAACCTTAGTTTTCAGAAAATCAGAGTTCAGTAGGCATTTGGTATCTGGACAGATACTTCACGCAGAGCTCCATTATTGTGAAATCCTAGAAATGAATTAAAATGTCTCTAGCAGAAGCACTCTTAAAGGCAGAGAAAATAAACAGAGCTACAGTAAATTCTAATATGCCCATGGTCCAAGGGGATTCTGCTGAGGTTAGCCTCATGCTAAGACTTATTTAACATCTTCATTAGTGGTCTGGAGAGGGAAGAAACACATCAATTATAACCACAAATGGCAATTAATTGGGAAGTGTGGTAATTATTCGTATAAAAATTTAAAAGAACACAAAGAGGGCTGAAGAGGCCAAACCTCAAGAAAAAAAAAACTTCTAAAATGGCAACTGATCAGTAAATTAAAAGGCTATTTCAGAGCAAAAATATTAAGTCCCAAAGAGGTGCTTGGAAGCAGCATTTTAAAAGATCACAAAACAATGTCAGACTAGGATCCAGCTGTAAAACAACTCAAACTAATGGTCTAAGTGGGGGCGGGTGGCAGGGTCTCTCAGGAGAAGAAAGTAGAGCTACCAACTCTCACGGAGGTCAAGGGGAGAAAATACAAATGCTACCTTGCTTTTCACAACAGTTAATTGGAGATTATTAGAGAAGATTAACTAGGAAAGGGGTGTTTATTCCAGCTCTATAAAGAATGAAAATTTCATAGATCCGTGTATATCAGAGGAAGGCTTCATTCCATGTAATGAAGTCAGACAGTGATACTTTTTATGTACCTTACAGTGCTCCAAATACTATTTAATAAGGCTTAGAGGGGCATATAAAATATAAAAGTAAAAGTGGGTGAGGAAAAAAATAAAAATAACAGGTGAGAAACAGAATAGGGCCAAGCATTAGCCAAATATAATTTATTTTGGTCTGAAACCAGATGAATGTGGAGCTGTAACCTATACCATTCTGTAAAGGAGTGTTCAGAGCAAAGGGCTCCAGATTTCCAGGTGAACCAATACAATTCCTAAATAACACATTTGCGATATCCTGTACTGGTATAGTGTGTAGATATCGTAGGTTCAATTCCAGACTCCCACAATCAAGTTGAGTACAGCAATAAAGCAAGTCCTAACCTGTTGCTGGTGGAGGGTCTTGCCTTCAACATGTAAAATGTGAAACATCCTTGAAGAGCAGCAATAAAGGTAAGCACAATAAAACAAGGCATGCCTGTGTATCATAAAAGATGAATAAATCAGTCTCTCTCTTAAATGCATGCTTCTACGCAAGATGAAAAAACCCTCTACCAAAATAACAGAAAGAATTACATTGTGCAATTGATGTAAAGCACATTTTCTCCAGTAATGTGAAGTAAGCTATTTAGTAGTGCTTTGACCATTAAGCAATCAACCATCTTTTGATAAAGGAAAATATAGTAGGGCCTTGGCCACATTTGAGGGGTTGTATATGCTATGGTTAAAAGCAATGCATTCTCTAGTTTTTCTTCAGTTTCTGCACTGTTTAACTCAATTATGAAAAGAAAATCTGTGTCTAATTTTGTTGAAGTACATGCTTGTGAAGGGGGCAAATCGCCCTTTGCAGGCAATGGGTCTCGATTTCGACGCTGGAGCACAAGGTGACACTCCTGCGTCTAGCTCGGGTTTACGCAATCGTGGGCAAATACTTCAAGGCAAACGCAGCAATAATGTTTATGTTAAAAACAATAGGTTATGACAGCAGTCAGATGTTCTATATCCCTCAAGTGTTGAAAATAAATTGTTTCTTTTTGCGCACAAGAGATGGAGATTACCAAGGTGAAACATGACAGAAAAGTTGTAGAAAATGATCTTGTCTGTAAGCGAGGCTTGCTCCCTGGTCCTGGTTGATAAAACAGTACTCCACAGGACCCTGTGTGCTGCTCTAACGAGTCACGTAACAATGTGTATTGAACAAAGAGTCTGGAAAAATTGGTTTTGTTGTTACCTGTCTTCCTCTGAAATTCTACTCACACATAAAATGACAAAGTCTTGCATTCAGACAGTAGGAGAGTCACATTTTTATTTACTCTCAAGATGGTGGTAAGCCTGGCACACATCAGGTTCTTCATAATTAATCTGTTAAGTATATGGATAACTTGGTTTTCTATAAAGTCAGACCTCTTGCCTACCCAGCCATCCCTGCCTTCTGATGAAACTCCTCTTATCACTTAAATAAAAGAAAACCACTACTTCTCAAGACCTCTCACCTTTTCTTCCGCCAGAGCCCCAGGAAGAACAAACTAGAAAAAAAATGTGAGGCCAAATAAGATGATATAAACTTGCTGACATCATTGTGGCTCACCCCAAGCCCTCTGAATTCTCGATCACCTACTTACCTCCACGACTGACATCACCTCCCACCTGAAGGGCATCTGATGAACAGCAGTGATTTATTATGACTCTCGGGACCTTGTGCAACTTGAAAAGTTGAGACTTTACCCCAACTTGTGTACATATTAGTTACAGCTGACTAAACTACCAGACATTACACATGAAGCAAGACTTTCCATATTCATTTTATGTGCCATGCTGTGATTTATTCCTCCATTATTAGACCATTTGCCTTGGTAAAGGAGCTAATTACTAAATCCACTAACACAAATGGGAAGAACTAACTCCTCGCACTGCCCCACTAGGTAAAAGTTACAAGAAGAATTTCATTACAGCCTTGATTCAATTATACTATGATTTCATTTCAATAATATCTGTCTGCAGACAGTATCATATTTTGTCATTTTAATTTCTTATGACTTTTGAAATAATAGTGGCAGAAAATTAAATAAAACATTACCTTTCAGGTCATTCAAACTACTTGAATTTTTAAGTGCAGGATTAATTTTCCCTCTTTATCAACGATTCATCTTCCTGATCCATGATCTACTTAATCTGAAACTTAAACACAACCATTAAGAGTGTATTCAGGGGAGTTTATGTTTTATAACATCTGTCATAGGACTACAGAAGGTAGAAATAGAAACCAACTAATTGTAAAAAACAAGAAAATGTTTTTGATAAAATGACTATGCTTTTAACTCATTAAATCATTTTCCATTTATATGCATACTAACATAATTATCCCCATGCTCCCTATTTTAATGTTATTGATATCAGCTCTAACATTTATAATCCTAGAATTGTCTGGGTTCTGCAGGAAATGTGTTTACAATCTCCATAATTTCTCTGGAGTTGATAGCGCATATTTCTTAGTTCCAAATTGAAGATGGACAAAGGTACGCCTTATGGACTTCTGACTTATCATCATGTGTCTTTCCAAAATATGATACTTCATTTTCTATGAGCTGACCAACATTTTAGTTTTCCTTTTTGCATTTCACATTGAAGAATGTGCTATTAATTCACATGATTGGATTCTTTATGGGAGGGTGGAAATGCACACCACATTCTGCTCTGAAAATGTTTATGATAAAACCAAACACATATAAATATGTTGTAAAAATATATTTTAATGTTCTAATTATAGTGTGTGCAAAATCCATAGTATATACACCGTATTTAAACATTTTAATATACGTATCTTCTTTATGTAAATATCTATGCATAAAGTTCTATAAATAAAATTGTAAGAGTGAATAACATTTCAACATAGAAAATATATGCATATGCAAATAAACAGAGATATATGTATCCATGTATATTTTCCTGATTGAACTTTATAAGCTACCCTCCATTTTGGCTGAAACAGTGAAATAACTAGCATGTTGCCTCTCTGAAGCTGAAAGCAATTTCCTTTTCTAATTTTAGTTATGCAAAGCCTATGGGCATCATCAGCATTTAGTAATTAGTTTTATAATTACTGCTGTTTTGCTCACTGTCATTCAATTTTTCTTACAACATGGTCTGGGATTGAAACATCCCACATCCACAGCTGTGTAAATTGCTATCCATTTACAAGGCAAAAAAAAAGTAACATTCCACATATATCATTATTCAGTCAAAAATGTGTGGCTGGTACCTAGGTGATGCCTCGAGCACATGAGCTGCCCACTAAATGCCAAGAAAAATGGCCTTTCCAACGGCAGGCAACGCCGTCTTCCAGCACAGACGGAGAACGGGAAAGCTGTCAGGTGGACGAGATGACATCGACGAATACGATGAAACATGAGAAATCTGAAGTTTGTGATGTCAAGACAAGCAGTTAAAATGTTAAATAACGGTCCTTTCTAGAGGAAGGAAGAAATGAATACATGCCTATGAATCCACAGTTGTTCTGTGCTAAAAAAAAATGCTGTGCTTCTTCTAAAAGGTAATGAAAGCCTGAGAAAGATTTCGATCATGATAGATGAAAAGTCAAAACCCAGCTCATTACTTGGATACTGAAGCTTAACTTCCTGACCTCTCTCTCCTAAAGACTGAAAATGTAAAAGCTGACATAGTCTGGTATAATGTTCCTGAGGTAAACATAAACTTAAAAACCCTCTCCAGGAAACTTAAGAGTGTTCTTCAATACGTCTTTGAATAGCCTATGCATAGTTACATTCTCTTAAGATTTGTGGAAAAATCAAAATGAAATGATTGTTGAGTGCCATTTCACAGACTAAAATAAAGTGTTTGGGCCACACCTGGGGATGTTCCTCAACCCAAGTCACAGGGAGTTGGCTTTGAGGACACCTCTGACATGGGAAAACACATGGACATGCTCCAAAATTAGGAACCCGTCTGAACTAAAACAAGTTAGTTCTAAACTAAAACAGACTTTGTGCCGTACTTTTCTCATAAGGGAAACTGCTGAGCACCTGCCCTTCTTCATAGGATCACCAAGTGGCTGAAGTATGATAATGATTGTGAAGGCATGCTAAAAAGGACAAGAACTTTCTAAGATTCTAGAAAGTTCCAGCTACTAAGATTCTGGACTGTACCCTTTAGACCTCTGGCTACAGAGAAGGGCTGGGATAGGACTATTCTCTAGCTTAATAAGCAAATCACTGTATCTTCTGAAGGACTCACAAATGCTCTTCAGACTTTTTAAATATCAAAAGTGTTATTCTTACAAATAAGTTATATATGTTTGAAGAGCAAAAATCCATCTTGTATTTCTTTTCTATCTCCAAGCACTAGGAACACATGGCAAGTAGTTAATATATACTCTTTATTTTAAATGAATAAATGAAACGACAGCGAGGTAAGATAAGAGGGAAAAACAGCTAAGAACTGAAAGGCTTTTCACTGGAGCACTGTTCTGTAGGCAACACACGGGAAGCAGCTGGAACTCAGGGTGAAACCGAACGAGAGAACCAGATGGTCAGGTGGAGGCTGAGGCTTCACCCCACCACTTCTGAGCAGAGAACAAGCACCTAAGTATCTTTTCTTCTTTGATTCTTTCCCAGAGGGAACAGATGCAATTCGGTAAGGACAGAGACAAAGCAGAACCAACGCTGGGGCTGGGGCTACGAAACCACAATTAAGAAAGCTGATTAAAAGACGCATCACATAGATGCTGAGTAGCTCTAAGAATTACACCAATGAAATAGTCTTTATCTTGTATTCAAGATACACTTGTGGCCAAAAGATTCATTTGATCCAGGGTTTCTGACAGTGATAAGAATGCTGATTTTAAGCTCATTTCCTTATGAACTCAATGAAAATAGAATTGGACCAAATATTTCAACTCCAATATTCAAATATTTATTTTCAAAACTCTGTATTTGGGTGCATACACACACACATACATACATATATATATGAGGAGGACCTCCCAAAATGATTTATCAAAATAATGTATATTTATTTTTAGATATTTAAACTTCAGTCACCCTCAAAGTGCTCTCCATGTGATGCAATACACCTTTTGAGACATTTTTCCCACCGCTCAAAACAGTTTTTGAACTTGTTAATTTTGACGCCTTTTAGTGCTCCTCCCATTTTTTGTTTCATCTCTTCCACATCAACAAAGTATTTTTCCCTTTGAGGACTTTTTCATCTGGGGAAACAAAAAAAAGTCACCCGGGAAGAGATCTGGCAAAAAGGGAGCATGGGGCATGTGGTCAAGTCATTTTTGATCAAAAACTGCTGAATACTCAGCACAGTGTGGACAGGTGTCATCGTAAATCACCCGTCATGAAATGGGCAAACTTCATGAAAGAGTCTTCAAAAGAATTCACTGATGCAGAATGCAGCCTCTCACAACAAAGCCAGCTGGTACACTGATACAGATGGGTTCTTTAACACTCCCGCAGTAGAGGAAGCCTGTACCACAGGGGCCCATCTTCTGGAAGATAAATTCAGGTTTTTGGGTCCCCCCTGGAATGCGTGTCTGTGTATACCATCTACTTAGGAACTTTCTGGTATCTTTTATATTTCCAGTTTTTATTGTGTCTCTCAAATAAGAGTCATAAAAATACACCAAAGGGTTCTTCAAGAAATGAATGGCAGAGTTGTAGGTTTTACTGTTATCTCAGTGATTACAAACTGCATTATGCTGAACCTGCCAGTTGCAGATTGTTCAGTGAATGAAAAAAGAAAAGCCATAAACTGAACAAAAGCTAAAGAGATCAACCGCTATTTCAATGAACAAAAAGGCTACCGATCCCCACTCCTCACTCACAATGCTACTTAATTAATGCATGCAGGTAAAAGGAGGCCCAACAAAACCCAAGAAAAGAATAAAAAGGTTTCTCTTTAACACATTTATACAGAAATTAATGAAGTTTAAAGGTGTCCATGGCAGGAATGCCAAGAGAGGGTAGACAGATTCATTCATAAGAGTTATTGTAAACATAAGAAATGTAGACAATCTTAAATTCCTTTTTTTAAGAAACATATTTCACTACCAATGCATAGTTCTTCATTTACACACTGACTTGGTGAAGTGAATTATTTTCTATATGCCATTTTATCTAGTTTGTAGTTTACAAGTTAAATTTTGTGTGTTTTCTAAATTTTACTCTGCCATTAAAGACATAGAAGTACAAGGCCAAATCTATTCAAGGCATCAGAAGGTCTTATCAGCAAAACCTCTTACTAAGGAAAATGTTTACAGAAAGCAAACTGTAACACAATCAATCAAGAATCAAATACAGGAATTTAATGATAGTGATACAAACTCCAAATCCACTGTAAGTTATTATTTATGGTTATAGATTTCTGGGCTGATAGTGAACCTGAACATTCTCTTTCTTTTCTATTTTTCTTTCTTTTTTGATTTAATCTTTATTGTATTTTTTCCATTGCCATTTAACCCCCTTCGCCCCCCCTCCCCCAGCAATCATCACACTTTTGTTCATGTCCATGACTGGTTTTTCTTTTTTGCTCAATCCCTGTAAACGGACCAGATAAAATTATGCAATATTCTTTCTGTTTGATGAAGAAGAGAGTTGACACAAAGTGCAGCTACTGAGTAAAACGTGCTCTGGTCTGGAAACCACTGGCCGCAGTTGTCTCACCCAGCAACTCTCCCCAACCCAGTTCTAGTCGTGAGGACTGAAGTGAATATGGGAGAGAAGTGAAAACAGTGAGTGATTAGAATTCAGCTACACTAAACATTAAAACTGCTAAGGGAAAAGCCATTTAATAAACTGCATCTTGAAGAAACACATCTGTAATCACAAAGGCGCCCACAGTTTCTTTATACATCTTTGCACAATCATTTTAATCAACAACTAAATTCCTATCACATCATGAGAAGACTGGGTGCTTCGGAGAAGACAATATGCTGGGGAGAAGGGGAGGCAGCCGAAACAGAGGAGACCACGTATGAGTATGATGTGAGTCGATTCTATTGAACAAACCCAGAGACATGAGCCCACAGGAGCCGAGCAGGGCTGCTGAGGACGGGATATTGTGGGCATCGCTCACTCATAGGTCGCCAGGAGCAGGAGCCAACTGAATGGCACATAACATACACACCAAAGTTCATTACATCTACTTTTTTCTTCCTCATTTCTTGTCTGCAGACTGATTTTAAAAAGAGTGCTAGAAAAGACTGCAGAGGAGATACTTAAAAATTTATTTTATATCTACTCTCACCTGTAGAATAAATACACTTGTTTATAGAAAGTCTTGTAAAAGTAACCATCAATTTTTAATTTTTTAAAAAGGATAGCCACCAGAAGAAATTTGGGGGGGGGCTGAAGAAAAGTGCTGGCAAAATTAAAAATAGGTTTTTAGTACTTTCAAGAACTCTTGAACTTAAATACCTGTGCTATTGGTCCCTAGGTTTTCTTCCCCCTCAGTGTTGTATCCAGTATACATGAGAATCAGCAGCATATTTGTTCTGGCTACCAATCTTTTTCTCTATGAAAAATGCACATTTTAAAGAAAATAGTCCTCTTAAAGGGTCTGAATAAGGATAATACAAAGGAGGCAGACCAGTATAATTGTTTTTCATTATATACGATAGTATAGAATTAACATGCTTAGAGGCGAGTAAGCACACCTCTTCATCAGAACAGATTTCAAGTGAATAAGTACCTAAAGTATGAAAAGTGAATTTCCTTAAGACACTTTAGCAAAGTAAAGGTTCCCCCCAAATCCTTTCTATAACTGCTGATAGCTATTAGTTCCAACAGCACTAAATATTAAAGGGTTAAATAGGCATAAATTAACTTTATTGTCAATCATTACATACAGAAGAATAATTAACTCAGTATGTTTATTTATCTACTTTTGCTACTTGATTAAATGAATGATTGATGACAGGTTCCTTGTTTTCTTTTCTTTCTTTTTGTCAGTATAAATGATCAGTATGAAACTAAACGGTGGCATTAAAATTAAATCATTAGCAACTTAATGCAGGCCAACCTGCATGCAGAAGCTTTTGTCTCCTTCACTACAAGAAACCTAATCAGGCCTCTCCGTGCCCCCGAAAAGACCTACGTGGAGGAACTTCCCCCCAGTCTCCACTGAGTCCACTATGTCTGTAATTACACTACGTGGCATTCATTTATTTTAAAGTCATTTTAAATAAAGCTAATGTACAGACTTCTGGGTTCACTGTTGAACAAATGTATGAATTATGTTACTGTTTAGCATTGGTGGTCTTATTAGAACTAGCAGAAATATTAAGAAGTCCTTGAGGTAGATTCATTCTCAATTAAAATGTCAAATAGATGACCAATGATCACTGAAATCATTTGATTGGTCTAGGATATATAATAATTTGAGAACATTTGAAAATGTTATTAGTTCTAGCCCTGGCTGGTGTAGCTCAGTGGACTGAGCATGGGCCTGTGAACCAAAGGATCGAGGTTCGATTCCAAGTCAGGGCACATGCCTGGGTTGCAGGCCAGTTCCCAACAGGGGACACAAAAGAGGCAACAGTACATTGATATTTCTCTCCATCTCTCCTTCCCTTCCCCTCTAAAGATATATAAATAAGATCTTTAAAAAAAGAAAATATTAGTTCTGGTGCTCTGCAAATCAAGTGACTAACAGCAGCATATGATCAGCACACGATCAATATGGGTAGAAGGTTTGTATACACACAGGGTGTAAGTGGCATACAAAGCAAAGGAGAGCTTTCTGCAGAGCCAAATACAATGGCCAGTGCTACATGCCCGAGAAACCAAAAATGAAAAATTAAGATCTCTGAGAAACCTGTATTTAAATATCTGATTTGAACTGGCCACTCTTCTGAGCATTGCTTAATCATTATTTAAAATGTTATCATTGTTTGACAGTTTTGTTCTGCATTTTCTTTGAATAAAGATCATGAAATGTAGTACCACAAAGGAATAGTTTAGCTATGAAACAAAAAGAGAAGAGAAGAATTCAAAGTAGAAGACAAGAGGTGATGGCAGAACACAGTCTGAGAATGCAGATTTCGCTACCATATCAAATTTCAGTAATCACAGGAAGGGTAAGGTTTGCAACAGACATGATTCAGATGAGAGAGCAGTGTGGAATGTAGAGGCAGACAGTGAGTTCAGCAGAGAATTAGTGAGATCAGAGACGATAAACCTGGCACTGTGCAAGTTGTCCTGCTAGTTCATAGTATCATGTCACAGGAAAAAAACCATGAAAAAAAAGTTTAGTGTACTATGAAATTATGACTTCATAAGATGGTTTCAACTTCCAACTACTAGTGAGTATGTGTATGTAGTTTTTTGTTACACAAACAGCATGCTCTGTTGTGAAGAGGAGTTCCTTCAAAGTACTCACACTCTTACTCCCCAAGTGCACCTTGGTCAAGCAAGTCAGTTATGGCTACAGCCATGTCTAGGGATGAGTGTCGAAGTGTTTCCCGCTTGTAGAGTTAACTTAGTCATGTGCTAACAATAACAATGACACTGACATCAGCTGGACCATAGTGTAAGCAACCGTCTACTTGCCAGTCCCACTCCACCTAATTGTTGGGTATTGACTAGAAAAGTTCCAGAATACAATCAGTGCCTAATGACTGAGAAGACAAGATGCTATGGTTACTAAATACATACCAGTTGTCTACATAGAAATTCTGTACTATCAAGTTATAGAACATAATTTTTCAGTCTTTCTTGCTTTTTGTAAGAGGTTAATCTTAATAGGTTTGGACCTCATTAATGATTTGTATATGTCATGGGCTAAACTCACTCACTTTCACTTGGTAAAACTAGTCAATATACAAAGCATTTTAAGAAAGAGTCTAAGTTCACTTTAAGAAAAAGTCTTTGAACATCTCCCTTCTTGTCTTTACTTATGTACATTTTATACATAGAGAACAAGAGTAATTAAAATGTGCTCTACATACACAAGGAAAAATGATGCTCATCTCATGAAGATTTATTAAGTGTGAAATCTGATTGTGAATGTACAATATCTTGGCATGTTTTTCTACCCAACTCACACCTGGAAATGTCTTTGTACACTATAAAGATTGGTATATTAATTCTATGATTTTGGGGAAAGATAGTGCATTAATGTAAAAAATGATCATAGATCTCCAATTGCACAACAAAAAAATGAACCCTAATTTAAAACATTAAAATGATACTTATTATGAGTAAAGCAACAGGAATGTGAAATGGATAATTTTGTACCTCCCAATATTTTTCTAAAATATACTGCCATTAGAAACAAATCAATAACCCAAATTTAGTGTTTATATGTCCATCCCCTTAAGAAAACTTAAAACTTGAAAACATAAATGTCAAATATATATTTGGGGGAATCATCACTTGCTTACTTTGAAAGAATTGCTTTTAAAAAATACAAATTGCCACAGATATTCTTTACCTACAGTATTTCTCTAATATATAAGAAATGTGATTTCATTAACTTATTCACAAGAGAAAACTCTATTTTTTTATTTTAAAGATTTTATTTATTTATCTTTAGAGGGTAAGGGAAGGAGAGAGGGAGAGAAACATCAATGTATGGTTGCCTTTCACGCATTCCCTGCTGGGAACTGGCCTGCAATCCAGGCATGTGCCCTGACTGGGAATTGAACCGCAATCCTTTGGTTCGCAGGCTCATGCTCAATCCATTGAGCTACACCAGCCAGGGCTACAAGAGATAACTTTACAAAAAATTTCCCTGGGACTCGTCATTTTACAAAGCACAGTACCCCTCTACAGGGGGTCATGCATGAGTAAAAAGAATTGTAACTGTCACTAGAGATCCTTATTAAATTCAGGAAACATTTGAAAAATACCTGAGTAGCTACTAGAAGTACAAACAACAAATGTTGGAGAGGTTGTGGGGAAAAGGGGTCCTTAGTTCACTGTTGGTGGGATTGCAGACTAGTACAACCATTATGGAAAACAGTATGGAATTTTCTCAGAAAAATAAAAATCGACCTGCCTTTTGACCCAGCAATTCCACTGCTAGGATTATATCCTAAGAACCCTAAAATGTCAATTTCAAAGAACCTATGCACTACAATGTTCATAGCAGCACAATTTACAATAGCCAAGAGTTGGAAGCAACCTAGGTGCCCATCAGTAAATGAATGGATCAAAAAAATGTGATACATATACACAATGGAATTCTATGCAGCAGAGAGAAAGAAGGAGCTACTACCCTTTGCAGCAGCATGGATGGAACTGGAAAGCATTATGCTGAGTGAAATAAGCCAGGTGTTAAAAGACAATTTACCATATGATCTCACCTTTAACAGGAAGCTAAACAACAAAACAAACAAGCAAGCAGAATAACAACAAAGACACTGAAATAGAGAACAAGGGGACAGTGACCAGAGGGGAGAAGGGAAGGAATTTAAGGGGAAAAAATGAGAGAAAGTTAGAGGAACAAATATAAAGGACACAGGGACAATAACTAAGGGGGGTGGAAATGGGAGGGAGGTGGGGAGCATGGGGCGGGTGGGCTGGGATGGAAGAAATAGACAGAAAACTGTACTTGAAAAATAATAATAAAATTTTTTAAAAAGAAAAAAATCATTAAAAAAGTATGATGAAATAATTATTAAAATGTATCTTCATTAGCAATTTCCCGCTATCACAGTGAGTACTTTTACCTTAGTATATATAAGATGTTAAAATACAAGGGGAGTGTATATATATGCAGACTGAATTTGGAGTGGAGCAAAAATACTCCGGCTTTAATAATACATGTAATTCCATTTAATCGAGCATTTTTTGCACCTATACAGATGTGATTGAGTTATTTACAAAATAAAAACAATAACTAAGGTCCCAACTTTTAGAGTGAGAGGAAGAGTTTCATCAAGTTAGTGAACCTTCTATGGTCATCTATGCTCTATTAATATATGTCATTATACATATATGACATAAAACATGAGGTGGTTTTTTTCACCTCATAAAAATGAGGTGAAAAAACACACTTCATTTCACATTTTAACAGAGCAGTCTAATTCTCTCATACATAAATATCAAGTGTATTGTTGAATAAAAATAAAAGGTAAGGATTCTATCAGATTTATCCTCTGCTGTAAGGGAAAAATGAGGGTTCTCTCCCAGAGGTCTATAATTTACAAAAATTATATCATTTTTTTAACTCTGGAACTGGAATCAAAGTAAGCAGAGTCTGCTGCTGCAGATTTTGGATAACCACAGTGCAGAGGACAGAGCTGAGACCAGACCCAGTTTTATACTAGAAAAACTGTGTGACACCTATGATGTTTAACTACAGGGAATCAACACATATTAATCTGGCGCTGTTTAAGTAAATGCTTCTAGCATTTCCTTCAGCACTTAAACTCATTTTCAGAGAATGGACTGCTGTATTAGAATGTAGGCTCAGTAAGAGTTTATTTCCTCCAAATGCTGAAGGACAGCAAGTTTCTACTGTAAGGAATCAGAAAACTGCATTTCTTTCCTTAGCAGGGGAAAAACTAGGATCCCAAAGCTTTTCATTTTTTAAGCAAGCATCCCAGGTTTGGAAATGAAGAATTTCATCTTGTTGTCATACCCCGCCTTACCTCGTTTCAAGGCTGGCTGTGTTTTCTTTATACAGAATGAAATTTTAGCAGGAGCAGAAGCCAAATGCTTAAAATGAATGATCAACTTACAATTTGTATGAATCTATTCTTTCATGCTGCTCTGCTTAAAAATAGCATCATAAATGCACATCTGCAAAGACTGTGCCACCCCCCTTTCCTGAATTGTACAAATTATTAGAGTCGTTGACAAAAGATTTTTTTTGTTTAGGGGTTGGTCTGGGCACTCTCTTTGGCAGACTGCCACTTTCCTAGCAGTAGAAATATTGCTTGTAGAAAAGCCACATTGTACTGAACAGCTGTTCTGCTAAAACATTGAGCTAGCAACCCAAGAAATGACTGACTTCACATGTGAGGCAAAACGGTTCCCTGCCTTTGTGCTAATTTAAATGAAATAAAAGTACAAAACATTCTCTTCCACACTGTCTAGTCTTCCCTCCCAATTATAGGCTCAAGTGGGATGTGCGTAAGCCGGGTGTCAAGGTGCATGCGACAGTGACACTATGGCCACTGTCTCAGTGTCATGCTCAAACTTTGGCCATTCTGTTGCAAGGTGCCCAGGACACAGACTCTCCTGATCTAACACTTTCCAGGTTCAGGTCTTAAGTGCTGAGGGCCTTTATATGAACCATATACATTCGAATCGAAACATGAAGAAACACACCTCATTCCAGCCTTTCTTCTAGCTCTATGAAAAGCTAAGATACTCAAGAGAAGATAGCAGAAAATTATATTTGATTAAACTCTTGGTTTTTAAATATGGTATATATAAGTCATACTTCTCATTTATTTGAGATTATGATCAGAAAATAGAAATACACACATGTGTTCAGTGCCCTATATGGCATTTGGATATTCTGCTTAAAAATGCTCTTTTGAAAGAAATAACCTTCAACAAATACCATATGATCTCACCTTTGACAGGAAGCTAAAGAATAAAACAAACAAGCAAACAGAATAAAAACAAAGACGCTGAAATAGAGAACAAGTGGGCAGCGACCAGAGGGGAGAGGGAAGGGAACTTAAGGGGAAAAAGGGGGAGGGATTTTGAGGAACAAGTATGAAAGACACAGAGATGAGGACTGGTGGGGGGAATGGGAGGGAGGGGGGAGACCAGGCGGGGGGGGGGGGGGAGAGAAAAAAAAAAGTAAAAAAAAAAAAAAGAAAATAACCTTCATACGCTTTTTTAACATTTGAGGGACCACAGTTCTCATTAAATATCACCATGTTTACAGCCTTTACTATATTTATGCGTAATAGATTACCTGACACCAATGAACATGTAAAATAAAGACTTGAAAAAAAATAATCACTTGAAAAACAGAAAAAATAATTTTCTTAGAAAATAATAAAAGATGATATTTTAAAATTGCCTTATATAAATTGTCTATGCTCACCTATGAAAAATTGTGCAATTTAAAACCCTATTCATCTGGAAGGTTCAGTGTTGGGCTACCTTCTTGGTCTCCCTATTCACCATTAATCATCGTCTGTGATCACACGTTACTTTGCTTAGACCCTTTTTTTAAATTTTTTAAAAATTTATTTAGTTATTTTTCAAGTACAGTTTTTTTTGTCAGTTTCTCCCATCCCAGCCCCCCCGCCCCGTCTCCCCACCTCCCTCCCATTCCCCCCCGACAGTCCTCAGAACCTTTTTAACATAAATAATATTGTACCTTATTATCATCTGAGCATGGACGTCATTCCCACTAGATTACAAACTCCTAGAGGGGACAGTTTCTTTTCCTATTTGCACTCGCCCTAGAGCCTAGCATGGAGTCTTGCAATGTAATAAACACTTAAATACTTAAGAGCATAAATAGGTAAGTACAGTAAAAAAAAGAAATATGACCCATTCCTGTTCTCTAATGATAAAAACAATTGTTATCCTAAAAGCTACTCTAAGATTATATGCATAAAGCCAACATTCTGAGGAGGGAAATGTCAACTATACCCACTGTTTCAATAAACTGGCCTTTCATTTCATATACAGCCTATTTGAAGAACACTTTGTCTTCTTATCATCTCTATGAAATACATATTAATAGTGTGTATAATCAACTTTTATATCTCATTATAGTAAGTAGTAAAATAACATTAAGTCGCCTTACAATTCCCAAATTACCTGTGCCATTTAAGAAACACTCTAAAATTCCTCTACTGTCATATAATACAAGCTAAGACTTTTAGAATCCCAAAGTGTATTTCCAAATGAATACTACATGTTGAATATGTCTTCCTTCTGATTAACATCATTTGGAAAGATATCTTTCCAGGAAAATAAACAAACAAACAAAAAAACAATTTACCTCTAATGTGCTAGATATCATAACCAGGGAACTCTAACCTGCCTTCGGTAGTTCCAGTGTAATCCTCAACCTCCAATAGAATCTAGGCATACTGCAGTGTAAGACCAGCAGGATTCCTGGGCCTCAAAGCAACATTTCTACCTTTTTTTCCTAGAGAGAAAACCAAGACCAAAGAGGTGTTCCTTGTACACAGTCACAAAGAGCTGATCTCAGGAGTGTCTACCTTCACTGGCCAACACCTTGCCACTGACAAGGGACTCCAGAGACAGTGAAAATGACTGGGAGGATGAGCTTCCATTGCATCATACATTTTCTGTCTTCCTTGGCCTTCTTTACATGGACTGTACCTTTATTATGATTTGTTAGAACTTCCTGAAAAAAAAAAGACTCCTTCTGTAATCTCAGTAAATGGAGTATTTAACTTTTCCAAGAGCAGATGTTCACATAGCCAAGAATTTAGTGGCTCACAAGAAGAATGTTTGATCTGATGGCCTACCAGGTATAAATCACAAAATAGTATAGACTGAACAACTCGATACAGATTTCTCTTCCATTCAGGACCCCAGTACCCATAGGAGACACAATGAAGAGGACACCGGGTGGGTGTCAGTTACGAAGGCATCACTGCCCCACCTCACTCAGGTCCCTGAGTGTGTCCAAAGTGCGGCTGACCTGCACCTGCATCCCTGTTTCTTTCATTGCTCTCTAAAAGGCAGTGCACTTTGTGATGCAATCTTCACGTCTCTTTCCAAAATGGAAAATGAGAGCAATTTTGCTTTTATGCTAAGATTCTTGTGAAAACCTGGATACTATTCATCTATTTTTATAGAAGAAAGCCAATATTTTAAACTATTTATATAAAACCCAAACTGTGTACACAGTCTGTTTCCATCATCAGTGCTGATATTCAACACAGCCTTATTTCCCAAACTGTAAAATTATATGTGAGTGATTGGCTTTAATTACAAAACATTTCTGAAAAAAACTTCAAGTCTCTGTAGTGCTTTGTGAACTTATCACTATGAACTCGTGAATTTGAGTTTTTCTCCAGCCTCTTAGTACTCATCACCTGGTGACTGGCAGACCTCCCTGGGCAGTGACAGAAGACCACAGCCGGGACATCTTCATGCTGGGATTTGTTCCTTTTTCAACAAGTTTAGTCTGGTATGTTGTGAAAATTAAAATGGTATTGTATAATATAGCCATATGTCTTTACTTTATGTACAAATGGTTGTGGAGATATGTTTATTTCTACCTGAAAATGACTAGTTCGGCTTTACTACTCTAGTCATTACAATGTTGGTTATAACATTAGATTCTTCATAGGCAAACCTCGCATCTTTTTCCTAATGATTATTTTGTGATGGTTACAGCCATATCATGCCTTAAACCACCAGTTGAATCAGGAAGACAATTAACAAATTATTTCAAAAAATAAAGCAATTATTTAATTAAACTGACCACTTTCTTAATAAGTCAAAATAACCAAACAATAGTCCTGTATAGACAAAGCTTGAATCATACATTTTTTTCCTTAGGATCCTGAATCTCAAGAAGACTATTGGAATTGCACTAGTTTGGATCATTTGCTAAATTAAATTGAGAAAGCAGTCAAAAAACAATAAGCCAGACTGTGCCAATAACTTCTTATGACTTTATACTTGATTTTTGGCAGTACATACAAAGTAGAAAATAATACAAATCCATGGAAACTTAGTAAAACATGCAACACCACATGCCTGGCTGGCACACAATTTAGTTAGGCTGATCATTATAGAAAATAGATTATATGAGCACACAGCTCTAAAGGTGATTTTTTTAAAAAGGGTTCTGGCCAAGATGGAGGCATAGGTAGAAAAACTTTGCTTCCTTGTGCAACCAAAAGAAGGATAACAACCAATTTAAAAACAATAAACGACCAGAAGTACCAGAAAATCAAACTGCACAGAACTCAGACAACCAAGAAGTTAAAGAAACATACACCTAGACTGGTAGGAGGGGCAGAGACTGGAGATGGGCAGCCAAGCAAAGAGGACGCATGGCAAGGCAGCAGACCATGCTGGTGAGGAGGGGCTGGCTGAGCAGGAAACTCGACTTAAAGCTGGCTGTCAAATAGAGGTGATGTAGGGGTAGCCACAGTGGGAGAAACTCCCAGTCTCACAGGAAAGTTCACTAGAAAGCGGGCTAGAGCAGAGCGAGAAGCTCTCTGCTCTAGCTGCTCTGTCAAAAAGAGAGCCAACAAGCAGCATTATTCCTTCTCTGACCCCTCACCCACAAACGGTGCCACAATGCAGCATAGAGGGTTGCCCTGCCTTGGCAAATACCTAAGGCTCTGCCCCTTACGACATAACAGGTACACTGAAACAAAGAAATATGGCCCAAATAAAAAAAAAAAAACAGATCAAAACTCCAGGAAAAGAGCTAAGCAATGAGGAGATAGATAACCTATCTGATGCAGAGTTCAAAACACTGGTAATCAGGGTGCTCACAGAAATGGTTGAGCTTGGTTGCAAACTGAAGGAAGAAATGAAGGCTACTCAAAGTGAAATAATGAAGAATATACAGGGAACCAACAATGAAGGGAAGGAAACTGGAACGCAAATCAACAATTTAAAACAAAAGGAAGAAATAAACATCCAGCTGGAACAGAATGAAAATACAAGAATTCAAAAAAACAAGGAGAGTTCGAGAAACCTATGGGACAACTTTAAGCTCTCTAAAGTCCAAATCATAGGGGTGCCAGAAGGAGAAGAACAAGAGTAAGAAACTAAAAACTTATTTGAACAAATAATGAAGGAAAATTTCCCCAATCTGGTGAAGGAAATAGACTTCCAGGAAGTCCAGGAAGCTCAGAGAGTCCCAAAGAAATTGGACCCAAGGAGAAACACACTAAGGCACACCATCATTAAGTCACCAAGATTAAAGATAAAGAGAGAATCTTAAAATGCAGAAAGAGGAAAGGAGAGAGTTACCTACAAAGGAGTTCCTCTAAGACTGTCAGCTTGATTTCTCAAAAGAAACCTTACAGACAAGAAGGGGCTATACAGAAGTATTCCAAGTCATAAAAGGCAAGGACCTAACTTCAAGATTACTCCATCTAGCAAAGCTATCATTTAGAATAGGAGGACAGAGAAAGTGCTTCCCAGATAAGGTCAAGTTAAGGGAGTTCATTATCACCAAGCCATTATTATATGAAATTTCAAGAAGGACTTATCTAAGAAATAGAAGAAGATAGAAAACTATAAACAGTAAAATGACAACAAACTCACAACTATCAAAAACTGAACCTGAAAAACAAAAACAAAAACTAAGCAAACAACTAGAACAGGAACAGACCGGAGAAATGGAGATCACATGGAGCACTCCCTCCCTGCTGACATGTTTCAGCAGGGAGGGAGTGGGGGAGATGTGGTGGGGGCAGGTACAGGGAATAAGAAGTAGGGGTAGGCATAAAATAGACAGGGAGAGGTCAAGAATGGTATAAGAAACAGAGAAGCCAAAGAACTTGTATGTGCAACCCCTGGACATGAGTTAAGGGTTGGGGGGATGCTGGAGGATGGGGTGGTACAGGGCAGAGGGGGTATAAAAGGGAAAAATGGGAAAACTGTAATAGCATAATCAATAAAATATACTGTAAAAATATTTTATTTATTTCTTTTTAGAGAAAGGGGAAGGGAAGGAGAAAGACAGGGAGAGAAACATCAACGTGTGGTTGCTTCTTGCATGTCCCCCACTGGGGACCTGGCCTGCAACCCAGGCATGTGCCTTGACTGGCCATGAACCAGTGACCTTTGGTTCAGAGCTATACCAGTGGATTGAGGGCTTTGGACCCAAGCCCTCAATTAAATATACTTAAAAATAAAATTGATCTCTGTAATATAAATAAAAATTAAAAAATCTTGACCAGCCATTCACTGTTATTATTGTACCTTTAAAATAACCACAAGATTCATCTTGTTACAACTGTAGGATGTTTCTTAATACAATGGGTTCTAAAAAAGGACCTGAGCCCTTACGGTTCTAATGCTCTTTACAGAGGTTGGCAAACTACCACCTATAGGTCAAATCCTGTCTACCACCTGCTTCTGTACAACCCGTAGCTAAGATTTTGTAAATAGTTAAAAATGACTCATAAGAATATTTCATGACATGTCATAATTAGATTTAGGCATCTACAAATAAAGTTTTGTTGAAATACAGTTATATTCCGTTACGAATTGTCCATGGATGCTTTGCACTATAGCAACAGAGCTGAGTAGTTGCAACAGAGACTAAATGGCCCACTCAGGTTAAATTATTTACTTTCCGATTGTTTCAGAAAAAGCTCACTGACCCCTGTTCTGCTCCGTATCTAGTTTTTGCCTGGACTAACTTTCCCTTTCAGGCAATCTTTGACCAGGGTCAGAAGACTAGACAACAGAGCAGCAGTCGTACCTTTTAATGAAGAAAGGAGGAAGAACACCAGCATCTGCACCTGCACTCACTTCATTATTGATAGAAATGGGTCATTCATACAGTTTTTAAGAAAACTCTATGTAGACAGTTTCATCAATTTTCTTTCTTCCATATCCTGAGTGACATTGTAATTGTCGGTTAATCCCATTTCTTAAACACTGAAGCCCCAGAGAAGACTGGGCCTGTGAGGACTCAACACTGACCAGCTGGAAATGCAGGCAACTGGGACAGAACAAGTTTCCAGTTGGGCAGAGGTTTATTTTTCTCATGTTTATGTCATTAGAGTAAATTATAGTGCTTTTTCAAAAATAGCCTTATTTTGGAATAATTTTAGATTTATCGGATGGTTGCAAATTTAGTACAGAGAGTTCCTATAATACTCAGCTTTCCCTAATGTTCACATTTAAGACCTTTTTGTAAAAAAAATTATTTTCCTTGAATTATAAGAGCTTAACCTTTGAATAGCCTAAAAATATTTCCTGAATTGGGACAGAATGGTAACCTTTGATCTAAAAAGATCTGGTCTATACATGGGCCATATGTAAACACATATGCTTATATGAAATGTAAATGGAAAGGGATGAGCGAGGAACAGCGGAGGACACATGGCCAGCGTAGAAAGGTCTTTATTATGGGGGAAACATGCTGAACTGGGACCCAAAAGCCTAAATCCCAGTCCCAAGTTGGTTATGGACTGGCCTTGCGTCACTAAAATTTTCTTTGCATCATTTTTCTCAACAGGATAGCAAGGGGATTGAAACACGTGATCTGTAAGGTCTTTACACTGAAAACTGTCAGCCTTCTTTTCCTGCCCAGGCTCTGACGTCCACAGACATACTGTGTACCCAGAAAGGATGTGAAAAGTTGCAGCCAAATCAGTATGCAAAGCCACAGTAGTTTTACAGTTGGAGGTCGCCACGTGTTTATTAAGGCACAGCTAAGACCTTACGCACAGTATCCAGAAAGCTGTTTCTGAAAATTAAAGCCACAGTGCAATTTCAATCATATGAAGCAGTCAGAGGTGACTCCTACTTTGCTACGCCTATGAAATATTGTCATCTGCAGAGTGCCGAAACTATATATTATGCTTTGCAAGAAGTGATAGGACTAACTGATGCAAGTTAAAGAATTCTAGCCCTAAAGAACAGAGCATATAAACTCGAAAGTCCTAAATAAGTGAGTACATGTGGTATAATGCAATGCCACAGAATGTCATGACTAAAATATTACATTATCAAGAACTAGTAGACTTCTTAAATAAGTTGGATGTGATACAGAATGTAAGTACATTCCCTAAAATTTGTCAAGAGCAAGAGAAATACATAAAGTTCTAAATTTAAATTTTGTCTATAACATATATGAGTATTTGGCACTTAACTTTTTAATTTAAAACTTTATTGTGTGGTGTCTTATTTTCCTCTCTTTTATGATTGCATATATAGAAATCTTGATAACCAACAGGTAAAAGTTTTTAAAAGAAGGCACTATATCATACGTTTCAAACCCATACCACAAGGGACACATGATAACTTTTCTGTAAAGGGTCATTAAATAAAAGAGAAGAAAAATGAAAATTATCATAGATTATGAAGAACTAGAACATGTGGCTTTTGACATTATTAATAAAAAGCTTCAAGAAACCAACAGTCCCAGGAAAGGCTAATTTGAGACAATAACTGAAAAAATCCCTTCTTAGAATTGGGGTTTGAATTAGAAAGTAAGCAACCCTCCAGACCAGAATCATTGACAAAAAGAAAATCCAAATGAGGAAACTGAGGTCCAGAGAGGGCATTATAAGCCAGGTCACAGGTATATTTAATTTTATCCAAATCTCTCATCTTCCATTATTCCCTTTTTTCTTTACCATTCATTTATTTCTCAATGAATGGTAAATACCTCCAAGGCCAAAATGATGCCTTTTACCCTTTGTATATCCCTCCACTATATTCAGCAGAGGACTCACAAGATTTACTAAGGTTAAGTACTCAGATATTTGTTGAATGGAATTGAATTTATATACCCAAGACCGTTATGGATTTCTTGAGACTCTTGCCTTTAACTTCCGGTTCCTCAGCCTGTATATTACATGAGAGAAACATGGTGGGAGGGGGAGACCACTGCCGAGCAGGACTGGGAGCTCATCCTGGGGGTGGGAATAGGGCTGTTACAATTTCTCCTAGCTCTTAATCCACGCACTTTATTTTTCCAGTGGTTTCACACTATCCCCATCATTCTCCTTCCTTTTATTCTTACTCTTTCTTCTTCCTAGCCTATGACTTAGACCCACCCTTAGCTCTCACCAGCAACAGCATCAGCATCAGCTCTGATAATGGCAACCCCAAATTACGACCCAATTCTATACAATTCAACTTAAAAACACAGTTAAATACTTATTTTTCTGGGTACTGCACATAGAAACATAAACATGCAGGACATGACTCAAATTGTTCCCTCCAATGGCCCACAGACTAAGTATAGAGATGGGAGTATAAAGAAAGTAATTATGAACTGAGAGTGAAGCAACATGAGACTTATCAGTAACCTATAGAGAGAAATGCCTAACATTTTTGGGAAGAAGAGAAAATCTACATAAGACAATGACATCTGAGCTGGTTTTTAAAAGATGAATAAGAGTTCAGTAAACCGAAAAGAAGGAAAAGGGCAGAGGACAGCACAGACAAAAGCACAAATTGTGGGTTTGTGTCTAGTGCTGCCAGAAGAAAGGAAGATGACGGTGGAGAAAACTGATGAATCCTGACATAGGACGCGGAAGGGTACATAGGCACACATTTGTCCCTATTTCTAAATTTTCCACATAAAAATCCCTGAATAGGTATCATGTGCTTTCCTCGAAGGCCGATTGGTTTCTGAAGGTATCTTTATATAAGAGGGACATCACAGAAAAGCCACTGATCTCCTTGGACCCACCAAAGGGCCACTTGAAGGTCATCGCCATTTGAGTGATGGCATTCACTAAGCCCCACAGGTAGGACACTGGCTCTACCAGAGCACGGGGCTGGCGACGCAGTGCAATGGCAACAAAGCAGCCATGGGCCATGGCAGCCGGTAAGAACATCCCATGGTTCCAAAAAGACAGGAAGAGGAACTGAGCAGCTTACCCTCCAGAGGGAACAGTATGGTCTTCTTCTCAGCAGTCCACCCAAAGGCCTGGGGGCAACGGTGGGAGAATAGTAAATGTCCAAAAGGAAAGAGCTTTGAAGGAAGGTATACATTGGGTGTGGAGGCGTGATCCACCCTGATAACTACAATTATGTCAAAGTTCCCCATTTTCCATAACAGAGAGGGTCACAAAGGGCAGTACATTCCTGGATCCCATCTACTGAATCCAAGTACAGCAAACTCTGAGATTTGGGTGAAATGTGCCATTGTGTGAGTGCTGAGAGGGAGAAGGAGAAAGATTTTAAAACCAAATGGCATTCAATACTTACAGCAGTAAATTAAATTACATTTGATATCTTTTTTAAATATATTTTTGCGCACCCCTCTTCACCTCTGGCATCACCACAAAAACAGTTTTTCCCAAATATGTGCTGCCCCTTGACAGGGGGGAGACCTGAGCTAAGCTCTCAGCAAGGAGTCAAGCTCAGCCAGAGCTGTGGCAACAAATACAACTGCCCTGCTTGTCCCAGTCTACACCTGCCAGCACACAGGCGCACTCCAGCTACCTGAGGAGCACGCTACTGAGGTGTGGCAACCACTTGCTGCCCTGGCAGTGGCTGGCTAGCACACCTGAGTATTCACATGTGCTCAGTCATCACTCCCACAGGAGTCCTTTCCTTGAGTCAGTGTTTGGAGCTGAGGGTAAGTCTGGATGCTCGACAGTGACAGATGCACTGAAAACAGTAGTGACCTGTGAAACTTTTTGGCAGTGGCAGGTGGCATGAAACCAGCAATGCTTTCTAGTACTCTTCATGCTGAAGGTGGTCTATGGACTCCCTTTGTAGATATCAAAGCTTTTCCTGATAAAAGGTGAAACTTCACAGAATTAGTGTCTCAGACACTTACTCTGCCAAACTTCAGACCCACATTCGTCAGAAAGCCCTTCCTGCGCGGTGTCAGAAATGATGGTCCCAGGGAAGTGCGGCACTATACATATGTTTGTTCAAACAATGTAAAATAGAAGTGAAAGGTTAGTTCTTAAATACACTTCATTCAAAATCATAACTTTACTAGAAAGATATAAAAGGATAATAGCATGTAACTAGAAAGCCTTCTTGAAAGCATACCTATGAAAAGGCAATTATATCACATAATAGGTCCATACACTTGTAAAATCTGGCTCTTGCTACAAAAGCAAACAGGGATGAACATTGGCAGCTCAGATTTTGGATGGTTCCATCCCCATTTGGTGCCACCACTGACTCTGGATTGAGGCGAATGGAACTAAAGACAAGAGCAGGGAGTCAAGCCGTCAGTCTAGTGACGGTGATGGAGATAAGAACAGGATCCAATCAAGAACCAAGTCTCTACCTTTTCTCCTGCTCTTGCAGCACTACAGGGAGCTTCTGTCCAGAACCCAGGGATTCACTTCAGTCTGGGTCTACCATTTGCCTGGGTAAAAAGAAAAAAGAGTACCACAGGCTGGTGGACATGCCATGCCCTGCTCCTAAGAACTTTCATGTCACATGGCTTTTTAATGATAAGGAAGACAACACCTGCCCTCAAACAGGAATGCCACTTGGCAGACAAAAGCACACAGTAAAATGCCAGAGCAGACACTGGAAGACCTTTGAGCTGCTTAGACCAAGAGGACCTACCGCTCAGACAGTTTTGGAATCTCCACCTTCTGTGGAAACAGAATCATTTTATAAAATGCTTTTTAAATTTTGGGGACAACCATTAAAGTGATTCAATGTTACTCTGAAGGGTGTCCTGTACTCACTTACCCTACAAGACTATTTTAAAAGAATCCACGAAAAATCATTGCTTTAGGAATGGTCTGGTCTTTGGCTAAAGAGAGATCATGTGTTGCTTAAATAAAGACCTGCAGAAAAATCTGTTAATTCAGAATACATGCCTGAAACAGTGAAGAGAAATTCTATGAAAGTAGTAAATGTTCTTCCCTGTGTTTAGTCAATTTTAATTACCAACTGTCTTGCATATTTTTCAACTGTTTCCTTCCAAAGGCTAAAACGGTCTTGTATTTTACAGACAGTATTTTAGCGCTGTTGCCTGTCACACACAAGCAATTATTTAAAAGCTGCAATGTTTAAATTAAAATAAAATGTATGCTTACAGTAGTAAATATTCCTGGATTAATAGAGTTGCCACAGATAGACTCCCAAAATTGACTGAAGTCTGTGATATTAGAAAGACAGAAAATTTATCTAGTTTTAGCAAATGTCAAATCAGCAGCTATTGCTTTTAAGATTAATAAAAGATATAATGGTTTCCAGATAGCCTCTAAATAGAGATCACTATGAATGGAGAAGTGATTTACCAACAGTCACCACAATGAGATTTCTTTAAAGGTTACAATCATCAGTTATTTAGCTGAAACACTGCCAAGAATGGCTGGTCATTTCCTGAATAATGCATTATATTCATTGTATATTTGATCTGTATTATAACAATACAGATATTTCTAAAATAATGGAAAAAATTATCTGTTACCTTCCGATGGCTTAACATATCATTTCCATGAAGTAATTGACTCAGGACATATTACATGCTGTCACCCCAGTGTTCTTTCTGCAAGCACACCTTGTAAATAATCTATACACAATGGGCATCACAAAACAAACTCATCAACCTTTATAGACTTTTAAGAAAAAAAATGTGATTAAACACAGGGCAGAGTAAAGGACTTTTTCTGAGGCAGTAAATTAAAATGATTAAATTTCTATATAGTTATAGGAGACAAATTTAAACTTAAGCTTTGAAGTGTAATTATTAAGGTGAACAACTCATCACATTTTTTAAAATATTGCCTACAATGTATAAGTACTTTTCATATAAATTTCCAAATGCCTTTAGGTTTATTCAAGAGAGGACTTGGGGAAGCACAAAGCACAATGTCTATCACCTTATTGTTGGATTATGAACTGTGCTTCGCATGAAGCTACAGGCTATTTATATAAGCTTGTTTATCCACATGAACTTCTTCAAGGGCACAACGTAGAAGACCTTAATAAATTAAAACAAATTTCCTGGGTATTGTTGTTTCATGAATGTTTGATCAGTATGAGTAGCAGGTTTGCATTAAAGAACCAGAGTGAAGCAATAAAATATACATACACTGTGCAGCAGAGTTAGTTCACAGGAAGTGCCCATTGTATTCCTAGCAACTTTCAAGAATCAGGATAAACAGAATAGAGTCACTTTGCTCTCAGCTTCAGTTTTAGCCTGTACTCAGGTTACTAATAGTGGGAGCAAACATGTAGAAACGGAAATCTCCTTCCAGGCTCCTAAACATTCATCCGAGCTCCTTGTTTTTCTCACTGACATCACCATGGCCTTCCACAGACTGAAACCCATGAGAGCAGAGACCATAGTTTCTTCTTTCCACCTTTACCATGATGAGTAGTGATGGAGTTGAGTTGACCAGAAGCCACAAAGTAGAAATGAATTATCAGTCACACTCCAAAACTGAGAGAAGTCTCACCTGGAATGTTTGATGACGGTGATACAAATCAAGTATCATCTTTAGCAATGACTATGATATGATAGAGCACTAGTGCTCACTTCGGCAGCACATATACTAAAATTGGAACAATACAGAGAAGATTAGCATGGCGCCTGCGCAAGGCTGACATGCAAATTCGAGAAGGAGCCCTAGACAGAGGGCAAAAGCAAACAAAGAAAATCAAAACAAACAAACAAACAAACAAACAGGATTCCAGTGTTAGGTCTACGGGCACTTAACTGTACACTCTTTCTACATCATTTCCCTCACCTGTAAAACAAAGGCCTGGTTCTATATGATCTATAATTCTGTATTTCTAAAAGGCCATGATTCTAAGAGTAAAAGAAGAATGGACAGACAAGGGAACCATTAGATTTTTCTACTTTAGTAGCCACTACTACCAAGAAAAGCCTATAAAATGCAAACTCATTCAAAGAAAAATGAAAATAAAAGATGATCATCCTAAACAACATAATACAAGTCCAGTCTGTCCCTCAAGCAATATATTTAAAATTTAATAACATTTTGCACATTGTGTGATTTATAACCTTTTGCACTTATCGTTCCCTTCCATCTTGCAAGATTTGGAATAAATATGAAGATGGCCTATTGAATAAGCTCTTATGTGTATAATAAATATTTACTAGGATTATATTCACATCTTTAGCCTGGGAAAATTCCCTACTATACCAGCCTCTGGGACAAGGACTAGTGAATGACCAAGTTGACATCTACACTCTTAAGGGTGGACAGGCTATAAAAGGATAGCAGAAATATGCCTTGTTTTGCTTGTGCCCTGCTGCCTTAAACTCACATCTTGCCCTTAAAAGCTGCCTGACTGTGAGTTCTTCTCAACCTGAGAATGTCAGTCTTATACTCTAGAGCCAGAGTCTTGAGGGCCAAATCCAGTGGCAGCTGCCTGCTTTGTAAGCACGGTTTTATTAGGACTCATCCACACCCTGTTCAACATATTGTCTATGGCTGATTTCTCACTACAATGGCAGAATTGAATTAGCCCCAAAGTCTAAAATATTTACTATATGGCCCTTTACAGAGAATGTTTGCCAACCCCTGCTCTAGAGGAAAATAACTTCTTGCAATTTAAATTCTAATTTTCTTTCTCTCGTAAGCATAAAAAACACAAACCCTAAGTAGCAATAGGCAAGATACGAACTTGTTGACACACGCACATACTCATACGTGATCACACCTCTGGGCACAGATCTTAAACAGTAACTGCTTTTGACTTCTCATTTTAATTTGAATCCTGTAAGGTTTACAGCTCCCCACTAGTACCCTTTCCTGGAACAGCCAAAAATATGGGCCCTTCTCCAAAGGCAGCTGTCAAGGTAAAAATCACATAACTGAAAAACTTAGCTCCTCCCAGAGCAGACGTTGCCTGAAATTCTGCCGAATGTCCAGTCCTGTTCTACACTCATCAAGGGTCTAGATACAAGGGTAGGGCAAAGGACACCAGCAGACACCTAAAGTCCTATGCTTTGAATAACACACCCTTCAAGTTAAGAAATCAATGATCAATATCACATATTCATTGTTAAACATATGCATTTATATTAAAATGCTAGAAGTGCCATAAATTATTAGGAGTTATAGGAATAATGCAGGGAAATACCTCCCTTAATTATCAGAGTGAAAAAGGCCTAAAATTTTAAAATAACTTGAGGCTAACTGCACCATGGGTATGGAGGACATATACATGCTTATACTTACAGCTTCTAGGCCATATGTATAGATATTTGGAACATTAATACATAGATCAATTTTTTTATCAGTCAATAAAATCACTGCTCAAAATGCCTGCTACAACTGGACTCTGTTTCCTTCCTTTCTTTGGTTACTAAAGACTGAAAATATTATTTCTACCCTTTAGCAAATATTCTCATACTCCACCCATCAATAAAAATTTGCATGTATTAGCATAACTTAAATTAAACCCATGAAGCACTTTAATGTAAGTCATTTCACTCTCATTTCTCTGAAATCTTATACGTGATAGAATATTTAGGCTGACAGATTTTTAAAAAATGAAAACAGAAAATAGAAGAGGTCCATTTCACCTTCACATGGTGTCTTTCTCATGCAGAGTTCAGACTTCCACATTTGTATCCCTTTAAAGGATTTGATATGCAGGAAAAGAAGAAAGGATGACGGTAAACATTTCATTTTAAAGACACCTGCAGGCCATCATCTTCCACATTGAACAGAGGCTTAAAACTTACCTTTTACTGATGTGTTTGGTGGAGGGCCTTCCATTCGCAAGTTCCACGGAGGGTCTCCCTGGTTAGCAAAGTCCCTCATTTTCAGATAGCTAATGGTAAGTCGAATGATAGATGCCTTGTCAAGCTGGCTTGTGATAGCTGCAGGAAGAGGCAACAACTTGGCCAATTCATAGAACTCAAAATTTTCTTTGCCCCGACGGGAGCGAGCAGCATCTCGGGATTTCTCTTTTCTCAATGCTTGTAAACTGCAATCAAAGAGGTGAAAAAGTGTTGTTTAGAACATATGATTCTCTCATCAGATAGAAACTGTTTTATTTTTATTTCCTCTTTTCCCAGAAAAAAGCTACCAAAATCTTCTTCAAAATTCCAGGGGCCATGGTAAAATGAGTTACAGACAATGTCCACTAAAACCACAAATTCTACCTGTGGACTTACATGCCGTGAACTCAAGTGCAACAAGTATTATGTAGTGTGCTTATTAGGATTTTTTCCCCTGATTTACCATGCATTAACATACATCATTCTTTCTAAGACATAAGACGCTTGATGTTTTCAGCTATAACCAGTTTATTAAAATATTGGGCTTATATCTACATATCTGTTCTCAAGCTAAATCTTAAGACCCTGCTGGGATCTTAAGCCACCAAAAGGACACATTTAAAATTTTTTATTTCAAGTATTACCTCAGGAAAAAACAGTAAATACAAACACAATTCACAGAATCAACAAATAAGACAATGGTGCTTCCAGCCCTCGGTAATGATCAAGACCTTCAGTCAGATAAAGAAAACATCCTATTAAAGATGAAGATTTCAATGTGACTTTATACGCCTGCTGGTAATTAGTTGATAAGAGTATACTTTCATACTTTTATCCATGGACATACACTAATGAATGGATAGAGTCTCTAGAATTCTAGGGGATAAAATACATTGCCCAGAAAAGTCAAACTTTAAGATAATATAAATTTAATGTTGAAAGATAAAACTCTGTGGGTTATTAAAATTTATAAACATTATAGACATATTACTTCACAGAAGAGGCAACAGGTGGAATCCAGCATTTTTCTTTAACTATTCATGTGCACTCCTGTTTGAAGTTTGCTCACACTGCTGAGGGCAGAATTGGGCACAACTGAAGTTGCCTGTGAGGATCTGACAGAAAAAGTCCACCTACTCTGAGTTGCTCTATTTTGTGTCTGACAAATTCAAAGTCAGACACTGATGATAGGTAATTGGGTAATATTTACAGTTTCCAGGTACTATTAAGATCATTTGTAAGTATCCATTTTACTGAACTCTGCAGGCATTTTAAATCTTTGAAACTAGCATTCTGGTTTACCATTATAATAACATGAAACAGAAACAAGGACGGAGATAAAGCCAGAGGAATAGATCAAAATGAGTTCAAAGTGTAGCTCCAGTCTCTTGGTATAACATGCACAGTAGCATTCTACATCTCATTATTTCATACCTAATATGTTCATGGTATAACCACTGTACTCACTGCAAACACTCAAAATATCTATGAAATTTAAGTAGTGCCATAATGTTCTCATCAAATATTTGCTATGTTAATAGCCCAACCAGTTTCATGTTTATTACTCTATATTAAAATATTCCACAATAGCTAACTAATGTATTTCTCAGAACTAGACAAGCTACCATGATCATTTTCAAAATCACAGCAGTGCCAGGTGACAAACCTTTGCCTCCTGATAACTCAGGTGATAACCTCAGGCAGAAATATCCCTAATTTACAAGGAAAAGATATATGATGCTACTTATTTCCCAATGTCTTATTTGGTTTCCATTCAATTCCATAAATGATCAATTTTGGCTTGTTGAAAATGATGTCAATAAAGTGAGAGAAGCCTTAAAATCTGACAACATATAACCAGGATCCAGGCTAACATCTTATGATAGAAGAATGATTCATATCCCTACCTTTCTATAATACAAGCAATCCATCTAACACCATTTAAGTCACCTGTGCCAAACGAACAGTCTTTTCACATGTTTTCTCTACCACTTGTAGAGTGCAGTGGTTCAAGTTCAGTGCTTTGCCCTCTTTTGTTCTTATAATCGACCACTACTCCAGAAAGTGGGCTGAACTTATCATTTTTTTTGGTCCAGTAAGTGACTGTGACAGAGCTCTAGAGCAGAGGTTACAAACTCAAGGGCATGCAGGGTGACGGCAGGGAATATCAGTGCATGGGGAGGACCAGCAAGGACTGTGGTAGCTGGAGGACAGTGGTCTAAGCAAAGGGACAGCACACACATGCATCTAACCACAGCCTTGGATGGAGGCACGACTGGTGTGGCCACATCTCTACTTTTTCTATTTCTAGAGAACAAAAACTGAATTTTTACATGGCATTTCCAATTTTGTATTTTAATGTTAGTTAGCTAATTAAAGTTTTAAAAATTATACCAGCCCATTAAAATATGTTGTTTAGTCAATAATGGAGCAGGAACCCATTTTATAATTGGGTAATAATTTGGGAGACCGCTTTTGAAGGTAGTTTTAATGGATGATATATGTAACTTTCCTTTATACATGTCACTCAAATGATCACAAATGTACTTGCTTGTTACCTACCATACTTTTCAGACTATAAGATGCACTTCCCCCCCCAAAATTTCGGAGGAATAATGGTTGTTAATGCTGCTATTGAGTTCTGTTTACATTCACATTGGTGAAATATTATGTTATTAAGTATTTTACCACATTTTTTGCTACAAACATTTTTTTTCTATTTTCCTCCTGTAAAACCTAGGTGCATCTTATGGTCAGAAAAATATGGTAATTAATATTACTAATATTCATGCTAGGAAGTTTTCTATTCAACTGAAGCAACTAGAGGATTAGACAATTATTATGAAATTGATAACCAGGCATAGGCTTATCAATAATTTAAGGGAAAACTAAATCAATGGGGAGGAAAGCCCAAGGTCATGGAACCTAATGGGCTCCAAAGCCTAGTAGAGGGGAGGCAGCCTCCTACACCAACAAGGGGAAAGGAAATACGTGGACACTGAAATCTTTGGGGGACTTGCCTAAACCGCACCCCCTGACACGTGAGTTTTGTAAAATAGCACAGGGTGCAACTTACTTTGTGTTCCTGCCCCACCTTCTTGCTGTTTTTCTCTTCTCCACACCTCCCCCCTTTCTTTTTTAATCTAATGCACACACTGCTACCTCACTGGAGTAATCTTCTTGGCTATAATCTCAATAACAAAGGGTTTCCATGACTCCCACATCACATCATTATGCAGACACCATAGTTCAGAAGACTTTCAGAATGATAGCACTGTATCTGTAATAAGTAGTAATTGGTTTTGAGGGCAACAGCAATAAAATACAGTCAGAGGATTATAGAGGTTATGGAGATGCCGACAGAATAGATGAATCTAAAGACCTTAAGACAATGACACAGATTGTGGAGCCATCTTTTGTCTGCTTTTGTGAAGTAGAGCCTAGTAATAAACAAATCTCAAATTGAATTAAAGACTACATTAAAACCTAAAATAAGCTTTGTATTCACACATTGTGTTGTAAACTGAAAACAAAAATATTTATGGACTGCTAAAGGATGGATTGTTTGTACATGAGTAAATGCATTGCTGATCTTTGCCATCTAAAATACGATTAAACTTCAGAGCCACAATAAGTTACTTGCTGGGCCCAAACCTCCCATTGCTCTAATGCTCTTCCACTTGGGCTCTGGGCAGCAGGAAGGAGAGACTCCCTTATTCCTCATCAAATGAAGGTTTCAACTGTTTTTGTTGAGGATATTATCTACTTCACCAATCACTACCACCAATTAAAAGCAAAAAAAAATCAATAGACATTTCGAAAGATAGGTACATGTGTGTGTGTGTGTGTGTGTGTATAGATAGATAGATAGATATAGTAAGAAAGTCCTATACAAAGTTGTATGTATAGGTATATATTGGGAGAAATAGAGTAAATGATTTTCAGATTCTCCTTGTTGGTCCTATCTCTCCAACCAAAAGGGTAATGATCTAGTATCTAGAATTTCCCCCTTATAAATAGGATAAAGTTAAATCCTCCCTTTTGTCACTGATGTTGTCAGAATTATCCTAACCATGTATCCCTGGTTTAAATAATATTTTTATCTATGTTCTCAACACTCTTAAAGATATTTTATGTTTCTAAAGTTATAGCTTAAGCATAGATAATAGAAATTCAAAAATTACTGGTAATGATGATATATGATGAATGTAAAGTGATTTTCTTTTTTTTATAAATATTTTTAGACATGATGGAGCTATAGGTAGAGAGGCTTTGCCTCTTCCCTCGTAAAACCATAAGAAGGATAACAACCAACTTAAAATTAAAAAAAAACAACCATAACTATAGAAAATCGAATTGCATGGAGGTTCAACAACCAAGGATTTAAAGAAGAAGCATTCATCCAGACAAGTAGGAGACCTGAGACAGGCAGCCAGGGCACAGAGGGTGTGGTGTGGTGTGGTGAGGCAGCAATGAGGCAGTGGTGGCAGGGGCAAGTGGAACAGCCAGTCCCCACATTCAACTTTGGTGGATAAAAAACATGAGGGACAAGGGAGTGCGCTATCCCAGCCACAGGCCACACTGCACAGCCCCAGGTTCTAGTGACAGGTAAATAAAGCCTTATAACCTCTGGCTATGAACACCAGTTGGGATTGAGGTGGCAGAAGAAACTGCAGTCACTGAGGAGAGTCCAGTTAAAGGGCCCATTGGGTCCTAGAATGTGTGCAAACACACTCACTCAGGGAATCAGCACCACAGCAGGAACTAGAAGGACACCAGCCACTTGCAGGAAGTGGAGGAAGTGACTAGTAATAGGGCAAGAGCCAAGCAAGCAGCATCGTTACCTCTCTTACTCTTCCCTCACATACAGCACCACAAAGCAACAAAGCAGGTTGCCCCACCCTGGCAAATACCTAAGGCACCATGCCTTACAATGTAACAAGTACACTGACACAGGAAGTCAAAGCAGGTCTACTGAAGACACAGAAAAACAGGGAGGCTGTCGATTTGGGGAGACAAAGAAGATGGCCCAAATGAAAGAACAGATCAAAACTCCAGAAAAAGAACTAAGTGACACAGAGATAGCTAACCTATCAGATGTCGAGTTCAAAACACTGGTGATCAGGGTGCTCACAGAAATTACTGAGTATGGCCACAAAATAAAGGAAGAAGTGAAGGCTATACACAGTGAAATAAAGAAATGTATGCAGGGAACCAACAGTGTAGGGGAGGAATCCAGGATTCAAATAAAAGATTTGGAATAAAAGGAAGAAATAAGCATTCATCCAAGACAGAAAGAAGAAGCAAGTATGCACAAAAGTGAGGAGAGGGTTAGGAACCTCTGGGACAACTTTAAATGTACCAACATCTGAATCATTGGGGTGCCAGCAGGAGGAGAGAAGAGCAAGAATTTGAAAATTTATTGGAAAGAATAATGAAGGAAAACTTCCCCAAGCTGGTGAAGGAAATAGATATACAAGTCCAAGAAGCTCAGAGAGGCCCAAACAAGTTGGACCCAAAGAAAGCCACCACAAGACACATGATAACTGAAATTCCAAAGGTTGAAGATAAAGAGAGAATCTTAAAAGCAGCAAGAGAAAAGCAGAGAGTTACCTTCAAAGGAGTTCGCATAAGACTATCAGCTGATTTCTCAAAAGAAACTTTGCAGGCAAGAAGAGACTGGCAAGAAGTATTCACAGTGATAAAAAGCAAGGACTTACATCCAAGATTACTCTATCCATCAAAGCTATCATTTAGAATGGAAGGACAGAGAAAGTGCTTCCTAGATAAGGTCAAGTTAAAAGGAGTTGGTCATCACCAAGCCCTAATAAGGAACTTATCTAAGAAAAAGAAGATCAAAACTATGAATATTAAAATAACAACAAACTCACAACTATTAACAAAGCTGAATCTAAAAATCAAAAATAAAAACAAACTAAGCAACAACTTGAACAGGAACAGAATCATAGAAATGGAGATCACATGGAGGTTTATCAGTGGGGAGAAGTGTGGGGGAGAATGGTGGAAAAGGTACAGGGAATAAGAAATATAACTGGTAGGTACAAAATAGACAGAGGGATGTTAAGAATAGTATAGAAAATAAAGAAGCCAAAGAACTTATATGAATGACCCATGGACATGAATGAATTAACCAGGATATTGAAGGGAATAGGGGTACCAAGCAGATCAGGGCAAAGGGGAAAAGAGGGACAACTATAATAGCATAATCAATAAAATATACTTCTATGAATTTTCTATGATCTATTTTTTATGAATTTTAAGTTCCTTTGACAAGTTATGTGTTTAGTGCAGACTGCTGGTGAAGGAGTTAGAAGACTCACCTTGGCCATTTGCAGATGTTGTAATTCTAAGTCACATCACTGAGATCAATTTTATTTTATAAATTAAGGATGACAAACAGCATTTTTGGTGAATTCCCTGGGACCACTGCAATGACTAATATGAGAATTTACATGGCAGTATATTGTGAACTATAAGGGAATAAACTCCTTTGACAATTCTAAATTTTAACAATTAAGACAGTTTATAAACTCTAAATATGGTAGAGTCCACTTCAGAATTTTACAACAGAGAAGAATTTTTAGAAATTGGAAAGACTCAAAACTGCCCCAAAATATAGTCAACCCATCCTTAAACTTGAAGCACAGGAGTAAGGCGTATGGCCTCTGTAGCCAGATTGTGAGTTCATGTCCTCGTACAGTTACTAGCTGGGCAATCTTGGACAGGTCTCTCAACCTCTCTAGGCCTCAATCTTCTCATCCACATCACAATATTCCTGAGAGGAGTAATTGAGCTAATGTGCATAAATTGCTAAATGTCTGCCATATTGTAGATATCATATAAGTGTTAACTTTTATTATAATAAATATAAAACATACATGGAAAAAAAAGCCCAACTGTTTTAATCCTAGTACCACATCCAATTACCACCCTATTTCTCCATGATTCTGTAAAATTTTCTTTAACCAAGCTTCTTTTCTGCCATCGTTTTGACTCTACATCTTGTATAATTCAAAGTACCTGTTTGCTTCCCTCACTGCCCTCCACTCTCTTTTCTCTACCACCTCTATGACCTTCATTTTAGTGAATTTATTTCCCAAATAGTGACAGTAAAAATCAAACCAAGGAAAGGAAATAAATCAAAGGCCTAACTTCTGTTTGACAATCTTCAAACTGCTTATTTTTTAAACACCTACTATGCTCTCTCAAAACATTGATTATCATTACATTCTGTCTGATGTCTTTTTTTAGTATGTCTTCCATGCTAACAGAAGGTAGAAGTTAAATGCATGGATTGTGGAGCCAGACTGTATATATTTAAATTCTGGCTCTATAACTTACTGATTATGTAAACTCGAGAAAATTATTTAACTTCTTTTGTCTCAGTTATTCTCATCTGTGAAATGGGAAGATAATACTGTCTGCTTCATAAGGTTCTATTTGAAATTAAATTTTTATAAGACATTTACAATTGCGACTAGCACAAAGTAATGCTATATAAGATGTGTTTAATATGAATCTAAGCTTACTTCACAGTGACTGTTCTTTGCTTTGAGATCCACAGTGTTCCTTTATAAGGTACATTCTGTTCTCACCAGTATAATTCTATTTACTTTTTATGACATATCACATTAGGTTTTTAAGTGAAATATAATTCTTGTATTGCAGAGATATTGATTGTTCATTCCAGTCTTCCTTATGTCTATGGTCTGTATGTTGTATAACACGGCTGTACTAAATGAGTTGTTCAAATATATATTTAATTAATGGAAGATTAAAGGTTTAAAAATAAATGACTTTCTGTTGAAGGAAATGTGTCCATTTTTACTTTACTAAAGTAGGAAAGAATGATATCAGTTGCAAGACAAGCATGTTTGTTTATATATAAAAAATAATATCCAAACAATTATTAAGAGAATAAATTGCTCCAAAAGAATGAGAAATTTCTGTGAAAGACTTCAAACTTGCAATGATAATTATTATTTAGAAAGAGTATATGTTTAATCCTAGCAGAAAGATGATCTTTCAAAACATCTTCCAAAATATCACAAATCTAATAGTTCTCCCTGATGTCAGGCAAAGCTGACTCCAGGACCTTGGAGAGCTCACACAGAGCTTCTGGGGATGGGCAAGTGTGGAAATGCAGTAGAATCTGTTGCTCTGGTCTCCAAACCTGGGGCAAGACTGAGTCATGAAATTTTGCTTGAGCTAAAATGAGCAAAAGATTCTTTTAAGGCATAAAAGGTTAAAGAAGCAATAGAGCCATGATCACCAAACCAGTATTATGAAATTGACTCATGATTTGCCATCTCTCTGAAGCTGCCACAGAGTTGGAATAGGATGCCAATGGTTTACTGGGCTGCTTGTTCATGGTGGAAGAAAACAGATAACTTTGGACTTGCTGACATATTCAAATAAGAAAGGTAAGTTATCCTATGTGGCTGGTCAAATTTGCCTTCACAGAATTGGTTATTTTGGTTTCCTACTCCACAGAAACAATTATGATGATTATGGAAATAATATAGCTGAGATCTACAAAGGATAATAAAGAGCAAAAATAATCATCACAGAGGAACAACAGCAGTATGTCAACTTACTTAGAGTTTCTTTCTCTCAAATGACTACTTCACAAGCTAGATTTTTATCATTTTTGAAAATAATTTACAGTTATATTTGTGAAACAGCTCCTATGGACATTATTGATAGATCTCTACATGAAAACCCTCTCTCTAAACCTCAATCCTAACATCTGCATGTACACTTTTAGACTGTAATAACCAGTCCTTATGAAAGAACACAGCAGGTTTTGGTTCTCTAACTGTGTGAAAAAGGAAATGTAGCATCAGAACCAATTTAAATTTTACCTTTTAGAAGTACTGCTAAGGAGCCAGACAGGCAGGTTTTTATAGATTTTCCTACTAGTTTGCTTAGTATAACCCAGCACTACAGACTTCTACTATTTATCAATTAATCTGGCATGCAGCCTCAAAGGAAGAAGGCCGACCTGTATTAAAAATGCAGCCATCAAAAATTCATCAAAGGCTTCAGCATTTTAACTCATGAACCTTTGAACACCTGCATACTTGTCAGATCTCTGGTCATAGTTAATGGTGAAATCTATAGTTAGTCCAGTACCTACATCTGCCCTGACATGAGCTGAATGAGGAGGCTTCCAGAGAAAAGGTAAAGATTCTGTATGTACTGCTGGCCCTGCCTTCATTCATTTCAATAAAACAGCCCACTACACACTGACATGATAGAGTTCAAAGTCAAACAAATCAGCCTACTACAAAGAAAAAAAATCTTCCAGGAGTATTTTCCTCTATGATTACAAGTATCATCTTTCTTACAAGGTATTATAATTGAGAAATGCATAAACAACTATTATCTGGTAGGATTATGCACAACATAGCTCACAAAATGAAGTCTTATATTGCTCTCCAAGAAAAGGTAGTAATTTCAAAAACCTTCCTTTAATGTGTGAAGAAAGCAGTATAGTATATGCTGTAAGTTAAAACTGGAACCTTCAAGTTCAAGGTAAGAACTCTGCTGCTTAACTAATGCACTGCTCATAGCTGTCATCATTAATTTATGTTAGCCTCTGTAAACATCAAGAGTATAATAGGCCAATTTCACAACTAAATATAGATGCACATTTTGCCCTTATATAAATGGCAGATTGCTGCTGTAGATCATCGCTGCAGCAACACGTCAGTAAAGATGCACTGTTTGATGGTCTGATGCTCACACAATATATAAAACCAGTTGTAATGGTTGTTTGGAAGCAAAGTGTAACATAGCAGCAAAATTTCATTTGTTCCACAAACTCAGGATATATTAAGCTTGGCTGACAAAGACTGTTTGATGTGCTAAATCAGTTTGACCTTCACTCTTGCTTTATTTTTCTCATTTAACATGTGAAATGACCATTATTTTTCCCCATGTAAGAAAATATCATGAAATTGATTGCTCTAAGAATGTCAAAAACATCTGCAACTGCTAACATTTGATAAGGTAACAAAATCAAGATGCATTCTTCAATTTAAAAAATATTTTCTTATTAAACAATCATGACCATTTTTTGACTTATGGTAAAATAGATCAAAAGAGTAATTAAAGCCATTCAACTGAATGCCTTTCCTCATCTTCAGAAAATGCCTTGTGTGTGTTTGAACTTAATAATTAAATTAATTGGTGTTAGCCAATGAACGTTTTTATTCTTAACACTTTAAATGAGAGGATTTAATTCCAGAATGAGTCATTAGAATAGTAGTAAGAAAAGCGGAGAGGTCTGCACATTCCTTTCCAACCAATGGTCACCTTGATTCAAATAACCCTTGAATGAACCGCAGCAAGACCAAACTATTCATCGTGTGCTTTGGTGTCTGCCAAAAACCTCATGAATCAAAGTGTTTTGTTCTTCATTTTCCCCCAGAACTTTAAGCCACACCACTGGCAGTTCCACAATAATGGAAAAACTGCAGCTTTATCAAGTAATTTCTCTCCACCCAATAACTAGCACTGTACCTTGGAGCAACTTGTATATTTCACACCTTAAATTTCTATTTACCAAATCAGCTAATCACTTCACAATTGAACTCAGAACAAAAAAAATTATCAATTAAAGTGGTTGAAACTCCTGCAAATTATCATTTAGGAATGAAATAATTGCTTTCATCAGGGCAGAAAAGCCCGCCAGAACAGAAATGTCACTTTAGATTAGTGTTCTCACTCCTGAAGCTATGGATGACACAGCTGATATAAGACTAAATGCCAAGACCAATCAATTGCTTTTGTGGCTCTGCTCTGAGCTGCTGTAAAGGGGCCATTTTCTAGGATCTACTCTTCATTATAGTAAATGCTATCTCCTTGGTAACATAATTCCATTTCTCATAAATTCTGTCTGAGAGCATTGTCCTAACAATGGATGTTTGTGGAAAAGAATGCTGTTGGTTTAATGCACAGAATTCAGTGTGAATGGCTGTCTAACTGCTATAGTTTACTAGTTCTTAAACATAAATTGAAGTCTTCTACATTAAAAAGAATTCTTGGGGAGAAATGAATGTCCTGAACAAGGGTAGGACACTGTATTTGAAGGTTCTGTACTTCTGGTTTAGGATTTTCACTATTCTAGTGTTTATCCGTCCTGTATATTAAACCAGTCAGCTCACACCCAAGGTGGGTGAACACTTCACTTACTTTCTCAGCTGTGCAGTTTGCAAATGTGAAACCTCGGGAGCAAATATGGACTCATTAGGCAACTGCATGCGATTTGTCAATTGCCACAACAGTGTTAAAAGGAAAAAAAAAGTGTTCCCTGAGCTGAGCCCTACTTGGAAAGTATTCAGATCTTCATTTTTATTGCTCATCTTCCTAAAGTCACAAGAATGTGGCTTGCAGGCTCCAAATAAAGGGAAATTGAAGAAGCCAATGTAGAGAGAAAGCAGCAATTCCCTGCCCGGCTATCTTCAGGTCTGAAGTTTAGGAAGAAATTCAGGATCACAGGTCTTTCCCTGACACAGGATACAGGCTCTCCCATCCTGGCAAGCACACGCTTGCATTAACAGTAATGGGGGTCCTGAGCACAGAGGAAGAAAACTCTACTGTTAAATATGTGTAAAGGGTTAGAGTGTCTCTGATGAAAGGCAAAATGGGCAGGAATGGCAGGACCTTTTACCGACCATCCAGGAACACCTGCTGGAACTTCCAGCCCTCCAAGGAACTGCAGTACTAACCCTCATCATATCAACAGCAGGAAAGCAAACAGGTTTCTGATTTTAAGAGCATTCAGTACCACCAAAAAATAGCACGGACCTTAACATAGCAATATGAGCTAATTAGAATGCTTACTATATTTCTGCCAGGGTCCAGCTGTTTAAAATATGTCATTTAATTCATGACTGTCAGTATCAGCAATGAGGGGTGGGGAGTAACAATTATGGAAGGCACATAATCTTTGCTGAATACACTTGAAACTAAAAATAAGGTCACTTTCAGCCCCTTGTGGGGATGTATCTATTTTGTACTTCCCCTTCAACTTTCAGCACACACCCATCCACCCGTGAAAACTAGGGAATTTTTGTTTCAAGAAGTGCTTTCCCAGATTTTGGACTTTCCAGGCTAAAAGAAGCAAAGTCCTGGGCAAAGCAGGGTAGTTGGTCAGTCCGGAAGTACTACTGCCCCCTTTTCACAAGTAAGAAAATCAAAGCACAGAGAGAAAAAAGTAACTTGCCCAAAGCCAGCAACCGGGGAGCTGAATTTGAACCTTGGCAAGATAACCCAAGCATGTCTCCCTTACTGCACAACCTCACCTCTGCAGCAGTACAGGGCTCATGAGCCCCGCCACCCAGTCCCTATTTCACTTACATGACAATCAAGTTAGTGGTAAAGTTTTATTTGACTTATAGTCACCCATATAAAATTCATAATTGTTATGAAAACATCCATTGCTTAATAAAATGTAAAAAAAAAATTACCCTGTTTTTTCAGGCTTATAAACACATTCCAATTTGGAGAAGATAGATTTCCTATTAATTACTCTAATTCTCAAAATAAATTGCTTGGGAATTCAAATGACCTATTCTAGAGAGAAGATTTAATTTTTTTTCTTTTAATTTTCTTCAAGTGTGATTTCGAACACTTTTGAAAACACAGTGAAGTGAAAGCAAGCTTTGGGAAACTTTCAAGCTTGACAGGAGAGACAGGGGAAAAAAAGCACGCTTTGACAGGTTTCAAGACCTGTAAGTATGAAAAATGAAAGTTATGGTCACGTGAGCGCTGCAAACATGGGGCACGCTTTTACTTGGCATCAATGAACACACCATTATACCATGGCTGCCTGTACTCTGCTGTGAAATAGACATAATTAAATAAAATGAACAACCTTTCTTTAAACACCACAACTGAGGACACAGGGATGCAGGTCCATCAGTCCTAAGAGACTATATACCCTGTTCCCTGCCTATTTTTTAATTCTTATATTTTTACTTCACCTTTTATACAGACTCAAAAGCAGTCTGGTTGCTGGGAGGTGTAAACTCTGAATGGCTTCTAGAGAACACTTTGGCCAATACCTACCCAAAAGCTTAGAAATTTCTCCTCTGTGACCTGACCTGACTAGGATGTGAACAAATATTTTGCTAAAGTAATATTCATGGCCACTTTGATAAACTTTGGAAAAAAATGTGGAATATTCAAGATATTGAACAAGGATGTTGAAAAAATCTTCAATACCTTAAATAATGGTGTAGTATGTTAAATAATAAAAGAGTTTTTAAATTATCATGTATATTGGCATCAATTGACTATATAGCAATAACTCTATATCTGTATAGAGATAAAATATGCCCAAATCTGGATTAATTTTCCAAAAGGCAAAATATTAAAATTGGTTATTTCTATATGGTAGAAATTCCTGTGTTGTCTGGAGGAGGGAGCAGGGTAACAAAGTTCTGAAGTTTCTTCAATAAACATGTATTTTTTTACTATAAAAATTATCTTTAATATAATTTTATGGAGTCCAAGTTGAGCCTCACAAGTACCTGTTTACCTGATAGTGCTATAAAATGCCATCTTGTTAACTATTTCTTGCAATAATAGGGCCTGAAAAATATTTGGAGAAAAAGCTTAGCCTGGTCATTCCTCCAGCAGAGAGCTGGGAAAAGGACAGGTAGGAGAGGGCTTTTTCCCTCTGAAGTTGTCTCCCACAGGGATCCAACCAGATGCTCGAGGCCTTTAGCCATGTAGCCATGGCCCTGGCATCCTTTGTGGTCCCTCTGAACCCCAGAGCAGTGGTTTTTCCAGGGTTGCAGATGCCAGGTGCTTGACTGGGGATGCTTGACTGGGGATGCAACCGGAGTGGACTCCGGTTCAGCGACAACTCCGGTTCAGCGACAGGTTTTTTTCTGTGCAACACTAGCACCTTGAAAACTGCAGATTTTCAAGCTACAGATTCTTACCCAGGAGAAAACAGACAAATAGACATAATGCTGCACATTCCTGAAGCACATTCCCAGATCCTGACTCAAGCCTTGGTCACTAAGTTGGCACAACTGATGATATTGGAGATCTCGACGAAGCTTTATAGCACTGACCAAACTGTTATGGTCAGGATCATTTATTGTTTTTTCACTGGCTGCTGTACTTCCCACTTCTAATAGGCTCTGGCCCTTGGGGGCAGGAGGGTGCCATGGCATCAGACCATGGTATATGTGACAGAGAAGACATTTGTACCAGGGATCACCGTATAAAATTTAACTTGAGGGGTCACGATCCCACACTGAGGCACTTTATAAAGTGGGACAGCAAAGGAGAGGCCCATTTCGTTCTAGGCTTCTACAGCTCAGGAACCAAGTCTTCCATGGACCCTACATTCTTTCGAAAACCTTGAGAGATGCTTAGCCCTCTCCTAAAACTCTGACTTTGAGGAACTACAAGTAAGTTATTTTGAGCCAAACCTAGTTACCTATCAGGATGCTAGAAATAGGCAACATGTCAGTGTACAAAATCGATGTTTAAAACATATAAAAACAAAAATCAGTTAGGCTTCTCATTTATATCATAAGTTTGCAAGTTGTCAATGGAAAAGCAAAAGGTTGTGTCATGATCTATGCATATATAACATTAAAAAGACCCAGTTATTAATTGGAAGTCAGCACTGAATTTCCTGATTTCAAACAAATAATTACCATAACATTATTTAGTAACATGAGTCCAAACTGTTGACAGAGAGTTCTCAGATGTGGGAAAGCACATGCTGGTTTGGAAGCTGAGGTAAAAGGGATTGCTTCATTGAAAAGGAGCAATTGCAGCCAGCAATATTCTCAAGTGGCTGCTATCACAAAGCTTCTATAAATAACTTTAGTGTCTGCATCTATAAGCCACCAAATAATTAGTTGAAAATAGAAAGTGTATACCATATGGCAGGGCACTTCTTCCCTGACTTGTCAGCTCAGTATGACCCTTGCCCAAAATGCGTATGTGATTGCCTTTTATCTACCCACAGGCTCTCCTTTCTTAAATCCACCTGTAGTGTCCTCTCTGAATTTTATCTGATTTTGTTTTGGCTAAAATATTCATCTCAGAGGGTTGTCCCACAAAAACTCCTCTTGAGTTATCGGCCGACAAAAGACCACTTAATCTTTAGTTTCACTTCACTTCTAAAAACGGCGGTGTTACCCAACAGCATGCAAAGGTAGTGTAGTGATCAACAAGTCCCCCATGAGATGAGAAGGTGAGCAACCTTCTCATGTCCTTGTGTTCCCATGGTTGTGGGCCTGAGTTACATCTCAAACTCAAATATACAGACACACACACACACACTCACATAAACACATCACTGTCATTAGGCAGCTGAGTTATATATGTGGCTGCCCAGAGCTAAGACTTCTCCAATAACTCAGGGGTGGTATTTGAACATTTCTAGCATTCTATGATGATTGTGTATGACTAAATGTGTCGGCATTGTCCTACAAATGACTTGTATTCTTCCCCCTCATTTTTATTCCCTCATTTTCTTTTACATAACTTTCCTCTTACAAAGTCATTCATTTAACTTAGTTATCTCTCTTCTCATAAAATTCATATATATGCAAGAAGAACTTTTTAGTCTTATGAATTATTGGTAGTCTAGTGTAATGAATTCAAATTAAGGGTCACAAACTCAAATATATGTACAACCCACCACCATTATAGAAGTGGCTAAAGAGGACTAAGTGAAAGAAACCAAAGCAAGTCTGATAATAAATGGCAACTGAATCTCATGGTTGAGCAGGTAACAGGGAGTGGTGGGGACTATAGCAAACTAGAGAGCACATGCCCAGACAGGGGCAATTCATTACTCATGAAGTTCCCTCAGTTGTTCACCATAGTGGCATTATGCATTAAAAATATTTAATTGAAAATTAAAATAGCCATTTTCACAATGAGTCATCAGAGTGCAGACTCCCAAAAATCAGTGATCATATTAACAATTTCTTAAGAGTACATAAACAAGACTGTTGTTTTCTAGTTCAATAGTAATGTCAAGAGAGTACCTTGCATATATAGTATGCCCTCAACAAGTACTTATTGAAAGATGATTATGGTGATAATGATCTGAATGTCCTTAAAAGTCATGATTAACAATAGTAAACAATGTGGCCAGCAACAGTGGTATGAAAAAAGTTTTACCCAGCAAAATCATCACTGGAATATCTTATAATAAATAAGAGATGGGAAGGGAAGAAACACAGACAATCCCACCCCTTTACCAAATCTGTACACTCATAAATTCTTCACTGATTATTGAAATTCTCAAAACACAGTTTTGTCCCCTTTCTACACTCTGGAGGGGGTGCTACAGTGAGCACCAAACTGAGGCAACGTGAGTGAAGAGGGAGAAGGAAAACTAACGAGCCTGTCTAGCTTCTCTTTGTTAATCATACACAGGCATATTTCAGAACACAAAATCACCACAAATTCTTCCTATAAGTCAGATAGAAACATTACAATAAAGGATGGGAAAAATCTCTAAGGGGAAATGTTAGATCTTCACATAATTAAGATATCTATTTGCTACATTTATGTGTTTGTGTAAACAAAATACAAAAATAAAGTGAACAAAGGCAGTGCTCCAAAGAGAATCTATGAAGAGGTAACAGAGAAATGGTTCAAACTAAGATGAGATATTAAATCTCTTTAAGTTCCAGAATGACTGAATAAGACAGACATCTAGAAAGGCTTTATTAAAGTCAACCCCACCTATCCCGGAAAAAAAAAACAAACAAGCCACTGTTAATATAACAAGAATGGTTTGTGTGACATTGATGTAACCTGGCAGCCAAGGAGAGTAGACTGGAATGTGCATGCATGAACAATGACAACTTCACTGTACAAGTCAGTGGGGGCAGTAAGCATCACTGAGTGAGCATGTGTACTGTATGGCTGTCACATTCAAAATGACTGAGCAAGCAGAGCAATGAATCTGCATCAAGTTTTGAATTAAGCTTGAACATTCCTCCATTCAAACTATTCAGATGATTCAGAAGGCCCCAGAGCTATGGGCAACTGGTGATTGGCAGCTCTTCATCACAACAATGTGCCCCTTGTGCATTACATCATCTTGGGCAGAGATTTTTTAGCAAAACATTAAATCACCCAAGTGATTCAGCTCCTCTACAGCCCAGATTTTGTGCCCTGGGACTTCTGGCTTTTCTGAAAACTAAAATTACCTTTGAAAGGGAAGAGATTTCAGACCTTTGATGAGACTCAGGAACAGGCAACAGGGCAACCCATGGTGACTGGGAGAACTATGTGAAGTCCTAAGATGCCTACTTTGAGGACAACTGAGGTGCCATTATCCTACGTACAATGTTTCTTGTGTCTTCTCCAATAAGTGTCTTTATTTTTCATATTACTTGGCTGGATACCTTCTGGACAGACCACATATATGGCAGCACATCTGCTTTCCTTACTCAGGTGTCTGTGGCCATCTCGCTCCCTTCTGGCTATATGCTCCTAGTCCCTGGCAATATCCTTTCCCTCTTGGATGGAAGCTGACAGTTCAAGTGGAAGGGACAGTCATGATGTCTATGTGCAGGGTCCGCTGCTTTATGAGATTGATCAGAATGGCACAATTCTATTCAATTTTACTCACAGTGGTAGAATCAAGAGAAACATTCCTCTGTAAGAGTTGAGCACAGTTCTTCATCCCTAGCTTCCAGGACTGACTGCACAGAAAATCTCAATTAAAAGAAACAAACACAGACACACAGACACACACACACACACACACACACACACATCCTGCTGGAGATCACCCCAGGGCAGACATGCTACAATCTCTAGACCCCCCACTACCTCCCCCTGCACGTGTGATACAGTAAGAAATGGTATATGCCCAACTGTAGGCTATAATTTTATTGATAGACTCTGATGACATTATAAAATCCATAAGGGCAAAGAGCAAGTGATTTGCTCTTGTCACTAGAAATCCAATACAAAATTACAGCTTTCATTTAGAAGCCGCTTTGGAACTTTTTTTTTAATTAGTCATAATGCATGGTTATCAATACCTGTATTCGGATCATGATGACAAGGAAGGAAAAATAAAATCAAGCCAATGTCTACAGAGACAATGACCCCAAATTCTTCAATTATACAAGGACAGCTTCAGACTTACAAAGTTCTACAGAAATTGTGAGATATAAGGCAGTGAGAAAATCACAGCCTAAAGATTTCTGTAAGAATTCATTTTGTGCTAAATGTAGATTTAGATCTTAACATCCAAAGTCAAGTTTAAGTCTTTTACACTGTTCATCACACATGAACTTTCATAAATTCCTGAACAATCTGTGCAAGAAAAGTGGAACAGGAGACAATGCCTCTTAGCAATTGCGTTCCTTGGCAATGTGCTCAACTTTCACATGAGCTCCCCAGGTATAGTATGGCTTCATTTGCTTAGCACAGATTTGGGAGCGAGTCTTATATTCCCTTTAGATCCACCCAACCACTTTCAAAGCACTGATTTAACAGATGCTCATAAGGAGTGGAGGTCATATGGAAACACAGCAGTGCCAAGCAAATTCTACTATGCCCGAGGTGGGGGGTTATCTTGCTGCAACGTGTTTCCTTCCTCTCTGCGTTCGGGGTATGTACTCCTAAGCAGGGGAAGGTGAATTAAGCCACTGAAGACAGGTCCATCTGAGCACTTCATGCTTTCAGTGGGAGGCCCCAGATGGGACCAATGTGTGTATAAAAGTGATTTGTATGCAGGTCTAGACTCAAGCAATTGACAGATCATGTAGAATGTAAGTAAGAGTTAATTAGGTAGGTACAGGTGGTTCCACAAAAGGAAACAAAATGAAATATGACTGAGAAAATCAGTTCTTCATTCCAATCAAACACTGATCAATACATCATGAGACCCCAGTTCTGGGCCAAGCTCTACCTCTAATATTGTATGACTCTAAACAATATATTTAATTTTTCTGACTCTAAGTTTTCTCATAAGAAGGAACAAGGAAAGATTTTTCTCTAGAACATTTTTTCTCCTTAAAGAATTGATTTTCACTTGTTTGCATTACAAAACGTTAGTGAACTACTGGGGACTATTCCTGATGGGTATTAATGTTATTGCCCAATTTACCTACAACTTCAAAGTGGTGTGTCCTTCCCCAGTTCCACTGTTCAGCTTGTTAGTAGTATTTATTACAGATGCAAAGGCTTCAATAGGTAAATATTCAGCCTGACTTTCATGTAGGATTCAGTGAGGTTGCAGGGTTGCTAAACTCATGAACAATACATAAAAATTGGCTTAACTAAATTTTTTGATTCATAACAATGATATACTTTCATCTTCACTTTTCCAAAGGAAATCCAGGGTCTTTTCCAGAACTGACAAAGTGGAGCATGAACAGTTACCCTTGAATTATAGTTAACAATGGAGAGCAGCTGTCTAAGCTGCAAGAATACTATTTATGTAAGAGTTATAGCTCTGTTTTCAACATAAATCTTTTTTTTAACTGGTGGGTAGGAGAGGTTCAAATAATGGAAACACCTGAATGTTTAAAGTCCACCTGTTTACCTTCTCTGTATAAGTATAATGCCCTGGAATGTCCTATATTCCTACGAAATGGCAACCATCTGGATCAAGCAATCAAAAAACACATGTTGCCCTGGCAGGGTAGCTCAACTGGTTAGAGCTTCATCCCGGTACGCCAAGGTTGCTGGTTCGATCACCAGTCAGGGCACTTCCAAGAATCAACCAATAATGCATAAGTAAGTGGAACAACAAATCAATGTTTCTTCCTTTCTCTTTCTCAAAAAATATGCACACACATACTGGTGGCTTTCCAGCATCAGGCTAAATCAATGGATACTATCTGGTGAGCACCAGTATTTTTAGCATTGTGTAGACACAAATGCAATGCTCCTATCTCTTCCCAAGGTAATTTTTATACTGTTTTTAAATCTGTTTGTATATCTGACCCTGCAGTTCTTCCAAAATATTGGCTTAGATCCCATGGGATGGCTTGTTCTGTAACATACCTGAAAGCAACCACAATACCCTCTTCAATGCCTGTTAAGCCACTGCAAACAGTACTGGCCAAAGACGTGATATGACTGCCAACATTCCAAATGACTCATGTCTTTTTGACTTGCTCAGAGGTTATGTAACAATTGGAACCATGTCAGACTGCATTATTCTTTAATTGACACATAAATCTGATTTGCTCTTAATAATACAATATCTCCAAACAACATAACCAGCTCTCAATGTGTAACGTCTAAAATTATTTTAAGTACTATGGAAAAACAGCAAGCCCTACGGACCACATATTAAATAAAAATGAAATCTCCTTTCAATTGAAATGTGTGGAGGATTTTAATAGTACAAACAATGTTTATATTAATTTCACTTGAACTTTTGCAGACTGAACTAGCACATTTTGAGTAGATTGCAGTCTTGATTTTTCAGTGAATAATATGTAGTTTAAAGTTTCGGAAAACCCCAAACTACAAATATTCTGAGTTTGGGGTGAATGAAGGTAAAAGCTTAAAATGGGAGCGATGAAAAGAGAAAAGGAAGCACCTTTACAAAGAGCTATTATACCTGATAGGCTCCATGCAAGACAGTTGAAATGCGAGCTTCAGTATTCAAAATAGAAAGGATACAATCATATGTCTGGTTAACTTACAGGAAATAGTTCCAGAGACAATTTTACACTAACTACAGTGATTTGGGCAATTTTTAAAAATAATACCAGCCAATTTCTCTCCATTATACTCTGCTGGCAGAAAATAAAACATTTTTCTTTGAAATGATTGCCTTTGGTTTTGTTAAATGATGCATTCTGTCAACATGTGGTCACCATTTTTACATGATCTTTCTGCTTCCTTAGAAAAGAATGAATTCTCAGTCTGAACCCTGATATAAATATGTAATCTTGCAACTGTTAAGGCTTCTTCTATTACTGCAAAATGAAGAGATAAGAAATCCATGTGGTATCAAAGAAATGAAACAAAAAAAATGACCAAATAAGTATAAAACTCATATTCTTACATCTCCTCTACAGAAAAATGAGGGAAACTTCTGTGCCACTCATTTTTTCCACTGCGACACAAAGGGAACAAGTGAAGCCTGTGATTTTAAAACGCTAATATTTGAAAAACAAATTTGAAAACCCTATTTATGTCAAGAGTTGTTCTAGCAGCTTTGCTGTTGCTAGTGAAGGTTAGAGGAGCAGAAGTTGTAATAAAGTCTTAAAATGAGAAAGACATATCTCGTCATTAAAATAAAGACTTCTGGGGTACAAACAGAAAATGCCTGGGCTGCAATTGCTTCCACTGTGCCATCCACGAGGATGGAGATCCCGATCTGCAGCCTGTACATTTTTAAAGCTAAATTCTTTTGCAAAATGTGCGGATGTGTGCTTTGGTGCTGCCCCTCCGGGCCTCTGTTTAGTGAAACAGGGAGAATGTATCTTTTTTCCAAGATAATCACTGCTGTTTTCTTCCCCAGTACCTGGGCTTTCCAGAGTGGACACCTAGAAAGCATCCTTGATGATGCTGGTTTTACTCTACACAATAGCTCAACATATATGGCATATCAAATTAATTAATAGAAAAAAAAGAGTTGATCCTAAGAAAAACAACTGAGATATTTCAAATGGGTACAGGGAAAATTTTCCAATAAACCCTAAATTGGATAAAAATATAAAGGGCCAAAACATAGTGAGAACTTCTATAGTATATGAAAGAGATAGCAGAGCAGAAAAATCTATCCAGCATGAAAGTACTAACGCCTTGCCAAAATTTAAAATATGCATTTTAAGGGCATGAGCACTAGAGGCAGTCATTTGTTTCCTTCTTTTCATACAGATACTATGCCAAGTCAGGTAGAAGGTACGCCACAGAGGATGTTATTTAAAAGGAAGTTCTGCCACTAAGTAACGTGCGGGGCAGACAGATAAGATTCCATTTGAGGCAGCACTCTGTGTGTGATAGAACTGAGTCTCCACAGTAAATCTCGGTGTAAGGAGGGCAGAGGGATTAGTGCTACCTCTTTGTCCACGTAAAACCTCGAGTTACTAAAACGCAGTTGGAACTTTCAACTAACCAGAATGATCTTTGTACTCTTGCCTTCCTCGGGGAGAAAAAGTACAAGGACATCATCAAAAACAGCAAACAGTGATAGATTTCTTTTTGTTTCCCATCAACTACAACTTCCCAGACATTTTGTAAAGTGGATACACATTCACCCCCATTTCCTAAATTGCCCATATGTCCATTCTATGATGACTGATTTTGTTTGTAAAAAAAAAAAAATGATGAGTCTTGGCAAAAACCGGAATAATCAAGGAAAACCCAGTGTCCACCAGGATCCCACACAGGGAAACACGGAGAAGGGCTAGAAAGCAGCAGAGAGTGGAGAGGCCACCAGTCAGAACCTTCCTCTGCACCTTCTGTGTCCTGACCCTCGGTGTCTACTTTTCGAGAGGAGAAGAGTCCCTAGTATGTCTGTCTAAGGCCCTGCACGAGTTCTAAAATTTCTTTCAGTTCAAGAATTTCACCAAGGGGATTAAAACAAAAACACTATTTTACCGACCTCAGGATGGATTAAAAGATGACTAGGTAGGATGTCATGTTCTAATCAGTCATCTAATAACAACGTCCCCTCAAAGCAAGGCAGGCATCACCATTCACTGCAGACGAGGGCTTCCAAAGACCTGCCCGCCTTTCCGCTGACGCCAACTAGCAAGACCCACCTGCCAGCAGCCACTCTGAAGTGACAGCACCTGGGCCACATCACCTGTGGAATATTCAAACTTAGCCACATGTAAAGGCTATCCAGTTCAAGAGGCTGCTTCCTAATCATCACTTTAACTACCCGATCTGTTTCTAAACACATTCACAGAATTTAAAAGAAATTATAATTCATGTCTTCTATTTCCCAGTGGTCAGTTAAAAAAACAAATTTAGTAAAATAACTAATAATTGAGCACTCATTGTATTCTTAATGCTACTCTAATTAACTGCTTCATATGTTTTCTTTAAATCTTTAAACTAAATCTTTAAACAATCATGGGGTTATATATTCACAGGTGGGGCAGAGAGGTTTCACGTGGTCCATTATTTGCCTGAACTCTTCCCGCTAGTTACTCGCAGATCCAGGGTTTGGTCCCAGACTGATCTGTCTACAGGGTGCTCCACACCTGGCAGGTGAGCCGACTGGGAAGGAAGGTGCGGGAAAGTGACTTTAAAGCACACGAGTCACTATTTTAAAAACTTCATCTGGACCGGCGGTTGCAGTGGTAAATTTAAGAATTCTTATTTTTAAAAAATTATGAGTTCAGTTTACATAAATTTGGAAATGAAATAACAGGGTTGCATCATGTGCCCATATGTCACTCTCATAAGCATCTCTAGCTACAAAAATTGAGAGTATTGGTAGCTTTTTGTGGAGTTAATTGAAGCCTTCCTAAGAACAATTTTAATTTAGTGTTTTAGAGCCAAATTCTGCTTCATGATCTACATTTCACAGAGTATTTCTGAAAACTAGAGCAAGCCGAGGGTATGACTGGCATTTTGAAATCTTTCAGATTAAAACATGAGCCAGCTATCTGCTGTTCATTTAGTGTTGGTCCCAAAACCTATGTCAGTGAAAGTGGTTTTCCAAGTTCAGGGTAAGCGTGACCTATGATGCTGAATTGAGGATTGACTCCTAAGAATTTAGACTTTCTATCTTTGTTGTTATACTATACACTTAATTACAATTATCCACACCTGCTCTACCTTTAATTATACAGTAAAAATGGCTAACTGTTCCTCAACACATTTATAAAGCTTAATATTTGGTGGGTTATATGGCACAAAACCATACTATATGTGGCTTTAGATTTCTCCCCAGCACTTTCTTCTGTCCAAGGATATTTTATGATTTCTGCTGATAAATGCATGTTTTTTTTAAGTATTTCCTCAGACAGACCTTACTTTTGGGTTGAAGGCAGCAAGTCTCTTCAGATACAATATGAAGCACATGTTTGAGACACGCCATTGGTTACTCTGTGTGTCTTAATTCAGCCACTGTCTCTAAGAAAGAGTCTGTTGCTTTCACTAAACTTCCTGTTGAGCATTTAGAAAACGAGAGATAAAAGACTCACTGGTATTCTGAATACATCAGGTGAATTATGAAAAGCCAGTGAAGAATTTGGAGAGAAAATCCCAAAGCATCTTTTTTTATCATCATCATCAAAAAAAAAAAGCCTTACTATTTATCAGAAAGAGAAGTGAACGAAAGTAATTATCTGAGCTGTAATTTGGCCCTGACAACACAGCATGACTCCTCAGACTAAGAAAAGGCTCTGTAATGTTGAGCTCTAAAGGAGAGCACCACAAATACCAGCACCCCAAAAAGGAAGGAGAACACTCCTACCTTTGGGGGGAGGTGAGCCAGAACTGCATCTGAATGTTAACTGCAAGGGCCACATCCCCCCCCCCCATGCTGGGGACACAGAGCCCCACACAGGTGTCATCTGCTGGGCCCAGGAAGGCACACGGAGTACATGGCAACTAATTCTGCCACTAGCAAGACCGAAATACACACACTATTTTCTTCATGCTTCCTTCTTTCCATGCTAGTTACTCAAATGGCATCCGATCTGAGAAACGACCAACCAAAGAAGTTTTTCACTTGGTTGAAATACAACCAAAGAGTATTTCACTTAAAAATTATAACTGTTTTATGAAATGTTAAGACTATAAACAGTGGTAATCACTTTACAATGTATATAAATATAGAATCACTATGTTAGACACTTGAAACTACATAATCTTATATGTCATTTACACAAAAATGTAAAAAGAATGGAGAAATAAAAAATCAAAAATAAAAGTCCCCCAGCCACTAAGTCTTTCAATTCCCAAAAGTGATTATTGTGAATGGTTTCTTATGTAATTTTCTAAAAAGAATATATGTTCAAGATCACATAAACAGAAACCTTATCTTACTTACATGAGTAAAATCATTTTCCTGACACTGTTCTGAAACTTGCAAATACCTGTATTGCGTTTTCAGCACATATATGTCTACCCCACTCTGTTTAAATGTTATCCTGCATTTCACTGGAGAAGTGCAATTTATTTATCCAGTTGCCAATAGAAATATATTGTTTTCAGTTTGATATTAAAACAAAGGTGAAAGGACTGAAAAGTAAAAATTGGTAGTTACAAAGTAGTCATGGGTATGTAAAGTACAGCACAGGAAGTTTCATCAGTAACATTGTAATAACTTCTAGGTACGTACTGGAAATGCCAGGGTAACACTTTGTAACTTACATGATTGTTTAAACTATGCTGTACACCTGAAACTAATACAAAATCATGTTGAATGTAAACTGTAATTGAAAAATAAAGTTTAAAGAAAAACAATACTGAGATAAATACTTCTCTATATTTTCCTGATATATTTGCAGGAGTTTGTCAGTAGAAGTGGAACTACAGGGTACAAGAATATGCACAACTGAACAAAGATGATCAAGAGAAATACAAACTCTTAGCACAAAGGGAGAAAACCTTTCATCTCTATGTATGAGGAGAAAATCTTTTGATTTGGTTATTTGACAATAAAGAAAATAATATAGAGACTTCTGGCCAAGATGGAAGCACAGATAGATATATTGTGCCTCCTCACACAACCAAAAGAAGGACAACAACAAACTTAAAAACAAAAAACAACCAGAACTGACAGAAAATTGAACTGTATGGAAATCTGACAACTAAGGAGTTAAAGAAGAAACATTCATCCAGACTGGTAGGAGGGGCAGAGATGGGCACACAGGTGGAGAGGACTCACAGCAAGGCAGCGGCTGGTGGGTGATGTGGCAGCTGGTGGACTGGGCAGTCCCACATTTGCATGCAGATAAATCAGAAAGAACAATCAGGGAGCAAGACAGACTGTGTAATGCAGGGTTCCAGTACAGGGAAATAAATCCTCAAAACCTCTGACTGAAAAAATCTGTAGAGGTTGAGAGGGCAAGAGAAACTCCCAGCCTCACATGAGAGTTCATTGGAAAAACCCACAGGGTCCTAGAACATACACAAACCCACCCATCAGGGAATCAACACCAGAAGGGCCCAATTTGCTTGTGGATAGTGGAGGAAGTGACTCAAAGCTAGCAGAGAGGCAAGCAAGTGGCACTGTTCTCTCTCTGACCCCTCCCCACATACAGCACCACAACATACCAACCTGGGTTGCCCCGCCCTGGTGAATACCTAAGGCTCTACCCCTTACTACACAGCAGGTACACAGAGACCAAGAAAAATGATATAGATAAAAAAAAAGTGGCCCAAATGAAAGAACAAAGCTCGAGAAAAAGCTCATAGCTTGAGAAAAAATGCAACTAAGTGATGAAGAGAAAGCTAACCTATCAGATGCAGAGTTCAAAACACTGGTAATCAGGATGCTCACAGAAATAATTCAGTATGGTCACAAAGTAGAGAAAAAAGTGAAGGTCATGAAAAGTGAAATAAAGGAAAATGCACAGGGAACCAACAGTGGCGGGAAGGAAACTGGGATTTAAATCAAAGATTTGGAAAAGAGAAAGAAATAAACATTCAACTAGAACAAGAATGAAGAAACAAGAATTCAAAAAATGAGGAGAAGCTTAAGAACCTCCAGAACAACCTTAAACATTCCAACATCAGAATCATAGGGGTGCCAGAGGAGAAGAAGATGAGCAAGAAATGGACAACTTATTTGAAAACATAATGTAGGAGAATTTCCCCAATCTGGCAAAGGAAATAGACTTCCAGGAAGTCCAGAAAGCTCAGAGAGTCCCAAAGAAGTTGGACCCAAGAAAGCACACACCAAGGCACATCAAAATTATATTACCCAAAATTAAAAATAAGGAGAGAATCTTAAAAGCAGCAAGAGAAAAGGAGACAGTTACCTACAAAGAAGTTCCCATAAGACTATCAGCTGATTTTTCAAAAACACTTGCAGGCAAGAAGGGGCTAGAAAGAAGTTTTCCAAGTCATGAAAGGCAAGGACCTACATCCAAGATGACTCTATTCCACAAAGCTATCATTTAGAATGGAAGGGCAGAGAAAATGCTCCCTAGATAAGGTCAAGGTAAAGCAGTTCATCATCACCAACTCCCTATCATATGAAATGTTAAAGGGACTTATCTAAGAAAAAGAAGATAATCAAAAATATGAATAGTAAAATGGCAACAAACAACTATCAACGACCAAACCTAAAAAAAATACAAAAACAAAAATGAACTAAGCAAACAGCTAGAACAGAAACAGAATCGCAGGAATTGAGATCACATGGAGGATTATCAGTGAGGAATGGGAAGGGGAGAAAGGAGGAAAAGGTACAGGGAATAAGTAGCATAACAAAACAGACAGGAGGAGGTTAAGATAGTATAGGAAATGGAAAAGCCAAAGAACTTATACGTGTAACCCATGGACATGAACTCAGGGGTTGGGGAGAATGCGGGTGAGAGGGGGTCTACAGAGTGGATGGGAATAAAGGGGAGAAAATGGGACAACAGTAACAGCATAATTGATAAAATATATTAAAAATAATATAGGTTCATGAATACACTTGTATGTATATAGATAATAAAAAGGTTCCACTTATTCTTTGCTTATCCTTGTATGGAAACAGAATTCTACACATTAATTTTAATACCTTTGGAATAATGTGAAACTGAAACACTCCCCAAATATTTATATCTACAAAGTAGTTAATGTATATGTTACAAAGGTACGACGCATTTCAAAATGTTAAAAAACAACCATATATTACAGGATCCTGCTATATACTAGTTGCTCTTCCACAAACAAATTAAAACAGAACATATGTAAAAATATAACATACAGATTGCTAGCCTGTACCTGCAGACACCCCTCATTTGTTCTTCTTTTCCTATAAGTATCAACTTTTAAGCACTATTGCCTGAGATGAGAGATCATGTTAGTGGCCAGAAAAGTCACTGCACTTAGTAAAATACCCTCCCCTTGGTGTTCTAAGGTATTTCAATTCTGAAGCTACATGACGGTAATTAATTTCCATTCCACTCCCTGCTCCCTCCTGGGCCTTGTTCCACGCACAGCCCAGGTAACAAAGGCCACTGTGGAACTCTCTGAGCAGCCAGTCAAGGTGACATGTGTGTATATCCCCGAGCGCTTAGTACACAATGCATGGTTTTGTGAACCTTTCACCTACAGTGTACAAACAAGTCCCTGAAAATTAAAGTGTGAAATGCAAACACCTTTGTCCTTAAAACAAGCACATCCTGCCAAAAATGCTCTCTTCTGTGAACTTTTGGCATCAACAGGGCAGAACGCAATATTCTTTGCATTCAGCTGCCAAAGACATAAACTAGATCCAAAAGTCAGAAGCCAGGTAAATTGTTTAGACCCACAACCTAACATTCTCCTTGGCACAAAAAGATTCATTCTTTAGCCTTCCAATAAATGTAGCCAGTTGGAAAGGCAGTGAACTCACTGTTCTACAACACGGTGAGTAATTCAGATAAACAACCTCCACTGCTTAAAAACCTGTGCCTCGCTCTAATTTTTAAGGCAGTATGTAAATGCCATTGAGGAATTATTCCTCTGAAACATTCTGAAAAATTACCCCCATTCTTCCTTAAACACAAATTAAATCAGAAACAAAAAAGGAAAAATTCCCACATATCTATACCTACCTTTACTTTTCAACAGAGTATGATGACTATTGTAACTTACAGTAAGACTATAGAGATACACAAGAATATAGAGCTGACTCCCCCCTAAAGACAACTTGGAAATAATAGCATATTGATGGCAAAAAGGCTTATTATGCTGTTTTTTAGAAATCCCCAGAGATAATCTTCCTCCGTGACAGTACTGAGTTCTGAACAGGGCTGAAAATGCTGGGGTGATTCGAATCAATTAGTGCAACATGTGCTGAGTGTCTCCTACACAATGAAACTGTGATAGGTACTGTGAATGCAGTGCCACAAGTGTATGGAGTTTACAGTCTGGTGAGGAGAGAAAGGACAATTACAGAAACAAATGTTATAACACTGGACAGGGTAAATGCGGTAAGAGAGGCACAAACCGATCACTCAAGATGAACATTTGCGCCTTCAAATGGTAGGACCCCAATTCTCCTTAATAGTCCCTCTCTTCATTCAAGCATTCATTTATTCATTTAAAAAGCACTTATTACCCAGCTCAGTGCTAAGAAAAACAGACACACTGAGAAGCAGAAGAGACAGAGGCCTCGCCCTCCGGAAAGGACTCCTCCTTTCTGTGGAAAAGATAGAATTAAATAATTACACAAGAAGAGAGATAATAAACAGACTAATAACCATAACTGACATTTACTCAGTGCTTACTATATATCCATGAGCCAAATGCTTGGCATATATTGTCTCCATGATCCTACAGCAACATTCCGATGCAGGAAGGCACTGAATTGAGATGGAGAGGGAGGGTCCCTGGTGGTAGGCTGCGTGGATCGGAATCCTGATGCCACTGCTTATTAGTTATGCAATCTTGGGTACCACAATGAACCTCTCTCTGCTTCAGCTTCCTCATTTGTAAAACAGGATTGATACTAGCTTCTGCCAACTTTGAGATGTCACTGATGATAAGTAAGACGCATCCTAATTTCAGAGATGTTAAGGAAAATATACCTTAGGCCCTATTAAATAATGGAAACAATATAAAGTAACATCTATCACATATGGTTATGGTGACTAAAGAAAAATATGAATGGAGCACTTAGAAGGGTGTCTGGAATAGGTATTTATTCTTATAGGTATTTATTCTTTTAAGTAAGCCCATTTTTTAAAAAAGGAAATAAATTTTTTAAAAAGCCTGAAGTGATACAAAAAAGTTCAGGTCTGTGGGAATTTGTGTAAGAAGATTAACCCAGAGTAGGGTTCCAGAAGTGCTACTCAAGTTCAGTGATGTTCAAACTATGAACTGAAGAAGAAGCAAGAGGAATGAACATGACAGAGGTAGGGAGACTGACCCAGGCAAAGGGAACATGCATAAAAGCCATAGGCAGGAAGAGCAAAGCACGTACAAGGATGAGAATGAAGCCAACATGGCCAGAGAACAGTGAGCAGGCTGGGAGCAACAGAATGAAGGCCTGAGAACTGGCTCTTGGCAAGACCCTGCAGGGCCTTCCAGATCATCCTGGGAAGTGTTGCCCTTTCGCTTAACAGTTGTGAAAAGTCATGAAGGATACTAGAGCTGGATTTGCATTGCTTAAGGATTAGGTGGTGGAAGACCAGTTCCAAGGCTACTGTGGTAATTCAGGAATGAGAGATGCTGGCTTGGACTTGATAGAGCAGGAGTTCTCAACCTTAGCAGGATTGACCCTTTGGACTGGAAAATCCTTTGTCCTGGGGCTTTCCTATGCACTGTAGGTTGTTTAGTGAAATCCCTGGTTTCTACCCACTGGGTACCAGTAGCAATTCCCAAGTAGTGACAATCAAAAATGTAGCAGATATTTCTAAATGTATGCTTGGGGACAAAATAGCCCCTAGCAGAGAACCCCTGGACTAGAGTGATCTCAAGGGAATTGGGAAGAGACAGATAGATTCTAGAAACACTAAAAAAAAACCCCAAATCAAAAGGGCTTGCTGATGAATATGAGACAGACGAGGCCAGTAGGAAGAATACATTCCTAGCCAGGGCTTCTGATTGTGCACCTCAACAGGTAATGAGGCCATGCACTGAGATAGGAAACATAGGAACCAGATTGATCTTGAGGAACAAATCATGAATTCAGTATGAGACCTGCAGAATTTGGACTATCACCACAACGACATTGTAACAGTCCTGATGTCATATGTGCATGTTGATATTCAGAATAAAAGCCCAGGAAGGAAATATAGTAATGGGATGAAAAATTTGAGTTATGAGCACAGATATTAAAACTAAAGGTAAATATGCAAAAATCTCTCATTTAAAAAATACATTTGAATTTCATTACTTCATTGATGGAAAGCAGAATACCTCTACAATAAAATCAATGAAACCCCACAATGCTGTAAGATAATGTCTTGCAAAATTATTCAGTAGTTTCAGCCAAACAGACCTCCAAACACACAGGCACAGCCAGGATATTACTTACACTGGAGAGACAGAGTTAAGCAAAACGTAACTTAAAAGTATGCATGGTTCACCTCAATCAAGGATGCTTTTTTAGAGGCTTAATCTGCAAAGCAAAGTTGAAAATAAGGATCAAGAGTGACTTTTTTTTGGTATCTACTTGTCTTTTTGTAGAAATCAGTGATCTCCTATCCCAGTATCTTGAATTATATTCTGATTGCAGCTACCTTGACTGAGACCCAAGCATTCTTCATCAGTGCTCAGACTCACGTGACTTCTCTCCTAGTGGTGCGTGATAAACATAAGAAAGTTCAATTCTTAACCACTTCTGATCTCTAGAATTTTTGAAGACAGATTCCATGACCTTGGGGATTGCTAGCTGGAAGAAAAACATATCCTAGGTCAGTTCTATTATTTAGCTCCCAAGTCTTAACCTTGCCTTACAGTGACAAAGGAACCAAGAGCAACATCTGCTGTTCACAAGTGGTTCTCTTCCAAAGGCCGGCAATATAACACAGTCCAACAAGACCCTTTCATGGTGGGGGGGTGTGCATGTGTGTGTGCATGGACATGCATGCACATGACTGTGACTTTCCAAGAAATTCTCCATTTATTCAAGAACATGTTTGCTATTTTTTAGGCAATAGTATTTTACACAAGAATCCCTACTAATTTTCCTTCCAAATATCTAGGGATAATGCCAGATTAGCTCCAAACTGAATATGAATAATAGGAAGAAAATGACACCCATTGGATCCACATTGGAAAGCATGATTCATTTTCTCATTATGTGGGTAAGTGTACCTTGCAAAAAATCTGAACTACTTAGACTTTAAAGCCACAGTCATTTTTCATTATCTGAATATTAACACCGATAACACAACATAGTGCCTGAGTATTTGAAACCTTCATTAAAGTCACAAACAACCTGAATCTCAGAGACTCAGGGCCAATAAAGCAGACAACACTGCTGACATCAGATCAGGAAAGATGTTTATAAACTCTGAAGAGAAAAATTGTTCTTACATTTATCTCTGATATTTTAGAATGTGTTTGTTTCTAGTTCTTCTTCTATACCAGAAGTACTCATAATAAAAATTCTGGAAAAGCTAATAGCCTAGTCGTGACTAGCTAAAATTCTAAACACGGCCCAAGTGTAGAGAAGAACAAAGAAGGAAGTACAGCCAAGAGAGTATTTCCATTTCATTTTGTCTATGAGTCTGTCTCTATTTTGCTTGTTAGTTCAGTTTGTTCATTAGATTCCACATATAACTGAAATAATATAGCATTTGTCTTTCTCTGACTGGCTTATTTCACTTAGCATAATGTTCTCCAGGTCTATCTATGCTGACATGAAGGGTAAAATGTTCTTATTTACAGCCTAGTAGTATTCCACTGTGTAAATGTACCATAGTTCTATCCACTCGCCTACTGATGGATGATTGGACTGCTTCCAAATCTTTCATTATTTACAATATGAAACTAATATTGTAAATAGCGCTGCACTGAACACAGGGGTGCATATATACTTTCAAATTAGTGTTTCAGGTTTCTTCAGTTAAATTCCCAGAGGTGGAATCACTGGGTCATAAGGCAGCTGCACTTTTAACTTTTTGAGATACGTCCATACTGCTTTCCACAGTGGCTGCACCACCCTGCATTCCCACCAACAGTGCAAAAGAGACCCCCTGTCTGCATATCCTTGCAGCACTTGATTTACTGATGACAGTCATTCTGACAAGCATGAGGTAATATTTCATTGTGATTTTAATTTGCATGACTCTTATGATTAGTGACAATGAACATCTTTTTACATGACCACTGGCCAACTGTATGTCTTCTTAGGAGAAGTGTCTCTTCAGGTCTTTGCCCATTTTTTCATTGGATTGTTTGTGTGCTTTTTTTGGTGTTGAGTTTTATGAGTTCTGTATAAATTTTGGACATTAACCCATTACCACATGTATCAGTGAATATATTCTCCCATTCAGGGGGTTGTCTTTTTATTTTGTTGATGTTTTCCTTTGCTTTACAAAACTTGTTAGTTTGATGTAGTCCCATTTGTTTTTTTTGTTGTTGTTGTTTGTTTGTTTCTTTTGCCTGGGGAAATACTTGAGAAAAAATATTGCTATAAGCAATGTCCAAAATTTTACTGCCTATGCTTTCTTCTAATATTTTTATGGTTTGGGGCCTAACATTTATGTCTTTAATCAATTTTGAATTCATTCCTTTGTGTGGCGTAAGAAGGATGGTCCAGTTTCATTTTTCTGCATTTATCTGTCTAATATTCCCAGCAGAATTACTGAATAAACTATCTTTAGCCCATTGTATGTGCGGGCTTCCTCTGTCAAATATTCATTAAATATAAATGTGTGGGTTTATATCTGGGCCCTCTATTCTGTTCCATTGATATACATGTCTGTCCTTATGACAATACCATGCTGTTTTGATTACTACAGCCTTATAGTATAGTTTAATATTAGGTAGCATGATTCCTCCAACTTTGTTCTTTTTTCTCAAGAATGCTTTTGCTATTTGGGGTCTTTTGCAGTTCCATATAAATTTTTTAATATTTGTTCTAGTTCTTTAAAAAAACATTGGTATTTTAATAGGAATGACATTGAATCTATAGATTGCTTTGGGTTGGGTACTGTGGACATTTGTGATCTGAGGGGTTTTAGGGGATAAAGAGATTAAGCAAAAAAGAAAAAGAACTCATGGACATGGACAACAGTGTGGTGATTGTGTAGGGAAAGGGAAGTGGGTGCAGATAAATGAAACCATAAGGGAGATACATGGTAATGGGAAAAATAAATTATTAAAAATAAGTAAATATAGGAAAAAACAAATAGTTCCTGAAAACCAGTAATATTATACAATCAAAAGGCATTTGAGGATGACTAAGACATGATAAAAAAATATTACTGCCCAGCTATTACAGGGAAGAGGATTTGGGAGGCTGGGTGAATAAGGTGAAGGGATTAATAAAACAAAAGCTCAGATCACAGACAACAGTATGGGGATTGCCAGAGGATGAGAGAGGCTGGGGGAGGTAGAAGAGGGCAGAGCAGGGGTAAACGGTGATGGAGGCAGACTGGACCTGGGGTGGTGAATGCACAGTGCAGTATACCGATGAGGTACTGTAAAGTTGCCCTGAAACCCATTTAATTGTATTAACTGGTATTGCCCCAATAAACCCAATAAAAATGTTACAGCCCAGTATAAGGAGATAAACAAGTAAGACTGTCTTTAGGTTTCAGACTATCTACTAGCCTTCACTATTTCCATATCACACTAAAACCTCAAAGGAAACTGAGGTCTTCATCTTCCTGTGCCAGCTCGACTCTCACAGCAACGTCTACTCTAGTTAAATGGCACCACCCTCTGTCCACATCAACACACAGGGCAGCATCCAATGCCATATTCCTTCTTACGCTAACTCCCTCAGATATCAAGGCATTTAAAATTTGTCTTACCTTTCTTAAGAATTCTATTATCCATCAACTCCTATCCGTACGTGCTGCCACCTACCCTGAGCCACGATCATCTTTCCTGAACTACTCCAGTAACCTCCTAACTCCTTCCTTTTCTCCCTCCTTCATCAGCTCCCTTCCAATCTCTTCTCTTTGCTGCAATCAGAGAGACCCTTCTACAGCATTACCTGCTCAGGTCTCTCCTCTACTCAAACGGACATGTCTTCCCATGGCCTTTAGCATAAGCTCCAAAGTCATCAACATGTTTTAAAAGGCCTTGTGTGAACGAGCTCCTGTTCTCTTCTCCGTACCACACTCTGAATCTATGCTCAGCCATGAGAAAACCTGGTAGCTGCTCTGCCACTCTTCTCCCCAGGGCCTCTCCTTTCTGGAATTACTCCCCTTCGACTCTTCTCCTTTTCCCAGATAGATGTACTCATCCTTCAAATGCCTCCACACCAGTCATCTCCTTTGGGAGTCAGAGCCAAGCATCCTTTTCGTACATTCAGTAACACCCTATTCTCCCCAAGTGGAATGTTAATCACACTATGTTCAAACTGATGGTTTTGACTGTGTTTTGAGAGGGCAGGGACCACAGTTCAGGATGCTGTGAAGCTACAAAGGAGGTAGTGGCCATTTCTGTCTTGGAGCAGGTCAAGGAAATCTCGTTGGATAAGTAGTCCCTCAGACAAGTAATTAAAAATGAAGGTTTTCAGGGATAATGGCAGTAATAAGTTGGACATATTAAAACAAAAGAAGCATGATGAGGAAAAGGAGAGGTCATGAAGCAGCATGGCAACTTACGAAGCATAGGAACATGACCTGAAGATGGGAGGAGAGGAGGGAGACCACCTACGAGTCTGGAGAGTTTAGTAAGGCTCAGACCACGGAATTCCTTAGGGCCTATCCAAGGATCTCAACCTTTATATTAGGACAATAAGCAGTCATTAAAGAATCATAAGCAATAGGGAGACATACTTTTATTGCACTTTAGGAAGATAACTCTTGATTAAAGAAGAATACAATTACAGAATTACCAGAAAAGTCTAAGAAAGAGAATAATCAGAACACTATGCAGATCTTGGCTAGGGTTACACGAGTAACCCTATAGTTGGCATACAGAGGTGTCCTGGAGAAGAGCAGATGGACAGGAGAGTCTTTCATTTAAGTCTTGAGCTTAGCTGAGCTGGCTCAAAGACAGCACCGTGTGAGACAGGAAAAACCCAATGCCAAGTTCTAAGGTACACTTAACGACAGAGAGGTAGTAGGAAACAAAGGAATGCAACTTAAAGGAGAGTAGAATTCTCAAAGAAGGCGTTACTACAGTCAAGGGGAAACATTCTCTGGAAGGGTACATGGGGTGAAGAGAGGTTATTTTAATGGTGAGGTGTGAATCAGTTTACATATTGGTGTGAAAGAGAAAGAAATTCTAAGTGACCACTGGACAGAACCAAATCCCCACCAATGTGGACAGTCATAAATTAAGTATAACAGAGGTTGGAACCTAGAGTGCAAAAAATATTCAAAATGATTACACCCTTAACATAATCGAATTCAAGGGAAAGAAAAATTAAATGTAATTAGTATAATAAAATTATACTGATAAGAGAAGGTAACTATTATCAAGCTGTACAACTATGTGTATATGCAATTTTACTGATGGATTTGTTTTATTTGCTACAATATTTAGCTTGTTTTCTAAGAAAATTGAAATGATGCAGTTTATTTAAACTACCTATAAAATAAATTACGCTATGAGATATTGCTTAATCTAACATAAAGAAATAGCATGAAAAACCAAGGCAGCAGAGAAGTACCCTACAGAACAGTGTTGAAAATTTAAAAAAACTTCTATACTTGTTACTAAGACAAAGCATCCAGGAAAAAATATAACACATATTTCATAAAAAACTAGAACTACAACACTTTCCATTAGCAAATCGGAAACTAAACCTATCACAAACAATGGTCATCCTTCCAAAGAGGGCCAATGTGATTTATTCATTAAAATATTTTTTTACTCATGCATCATTGATTATCTACTCAATGAATGCTCTGTACACACCCCCATGTGGGAAGCAGGAAGACTTCAAAAAGTTCGTTCTTATAGATAAATTATGTCAGAAAGGTGAGAAGCAGTGGTTTTAGATAGAACAGAATTTCCAGAAGGTTGTTTGCTTGCCATTTCCATGCAGTGAAAACCAGTGGCAGAAACCAGAAGGGGCCGTGGTAGGAGCAGGCGTGCAGGTGGGTATGTGTAGCACCAGACAAGCGCTTCACTGTTGTCATCTTCCTCACTAATTACTTTTTACAGCAGCCACTTAATTTTCGTTTTTCTTCACTGATATTAAAATGTTAGCAAGTTACCAATTAGGAAACATAAAAGTATTATTGAGCATAACCTCCCCGACTACTCAATGTTTAAAAATTTTTTGAAATTACATGAACAATGCCTTCAAATTATACTGCAGAAATATGAAAGTATAGCAAAATTCTTCTCCTTGAATCAAAAGAACGAATTATAACATGGAAGGCAGGGGACTTTCTGTCCCAATCCCACTCTGTAAGATTTAGCTGGTTCCTTTGCCTGCTTTATGCCTGGTCTCTGTATTGGAACCTACCCAATCTGAGTACGACACATTGCCTTTTCCTTCTACTGCACAACCCTTCCTGGGGACGCTCTCGATATTCATGTTAACTCAATAAATACTTCCTTTCTCCACCTACCACCCCTTCATTTTCTGCTTTCATAAATATAGACAACTGTATAGTACTTCCACTACACACCTAGGGTAGGAGCTCCTTCTTTCTTTTTGCTGCATAGTATTCCATTGTGTAAATGCACCACAGTTTTCTGATCCACTCATTTACTGGTGGGCATTTACGTTACTTCCAGCACGTGGCTATTGTAAATTGTGCTGCTGTGAACACTGGGGTGCGTAGGTTCTTTTGATTTGCTGTTTCAGGATTCTTAGGGTATAATCTTAGCAGTGGAACTGCCAGATCAAAAGGCAGTTCCATTTTTAGTTTTCTGACGAAATTCAATATTGTTCTTCACAGTGGCTGCACCAGTCTGCACTCCCACCAACAGTGCACTAGGGTTCCCTTTTCTCCACAGCCTCGCCAGAACTTGTTGTTTGTTGATTTGGTTATGATGGCCATTCTGACCAGTATAAAATGGTATCTCACTGTGGTTTTAATTTGCATTTCTGATGGCTAGTGATGCTGAGCATCCTTTCATATGTCTCTGATACCTCTGTATGTCCTCCTTGGAGAAGTAGAATTGACATCTGTTAGTCATATCCAGTAACTAATAATTCAGCCATATCTGAGAGGACTGTATGTTTTAATCAAGTTGTCACCAGCTTCTTTTTAAGTAGTGAAAACCATCAAGATTTCTCTTTTGCTTACACCAAATCATTCCAATCTTGCATTATTCTTCACAAATGTTGAACTTGTCTGATGACCTTTGCTCTACTTATGTATTTTAATTTCTCTGATTATTTCTCCAAATACTCAGGTTTTGATTTTTCTTTTAGCTGCTATCTTCACTCCAGCCAATATATTTTCATCAAATATTCTACCATTTTCTTCTCTAGTACATTTTTCCCTTTCCTTAATTGTGGCTTTCAATATTTCTGCCGACTTGAAATGATTGTTAAAGTAACCAGGAAAAGACATGAAATCAACTCTAAGAAAACATATATGATGCCATTTTTCATCCTGGCTCTCACCCACCCTCTTCAGAAGCATTGCGTGCTGCACTGCACTGTGGCCCGGGCATTATCAAGAAAACAGCCGCCCGTGTCCGGTGTCCACATGCTCCCCCTACAGTGGAGATGACACTGATCATTCTGTACTCTGACATCCAAGCTGTATTAGACATTGGCCCTTCATTAATCTGCAAATTGTTCCTTTATGATCTCACTGCTTCTTCCCCTTTCTCTCTAGTCCCCTATGAGTGATTTGTGGTGGTTTATTCTAGGTTATTAGCAGCTATGAACCAAATCCAGCAAGGTTTGGAGACCTAGATGAAACCCCAAGAGGTCAGACTGCAAGTGACCACAGAGAACCACAATGCCAGGGTCTCCTTCAGAGCCATGATCCTGCTACTATAAGAGTTACAGTGGGGAAAGTGAGGCCGCATGCACATACTATCAAATACAGCTAAAGCTCCTGAACATACAGAAGAAGTCCCTAACTAAAATGTTTAATTCATTACAGACTAATACCCTATGTCTCCCAACTGCTTAGAATCAATTTCAAAAGTGGTTTCTTTTTTCTCCTTCCCAGAGATGTCATTACTACACAGGCAGTGCCAGCATTATTGAGAAAGTAGAAGGAAAGCAGGAAGCACTAATATAGACCCACCAATTTATTCAAATAAGTCTATACTTCCATAAAAGTTTTTAAATAAAATGGAGATCACATGGAGGCTTATCAGCAGGGAGATGTAGAGGGAGAATGGGGGAAAAGGTACAGGGAATAAGAAGCATAATTGGTAGGTACAAAATAGACAGGGGGTGTTAAGAATAGTATGGGAAATAGAGAAGCTGAAGAACTTATATGTACAACCCATGGACATGAACTAAGGTGGGGGAATGTTGGTGGGAGATGGGGTGCAGGGCAGAGGGGAATAAAGGAGAGGGGAAAATGGGACAACTGTAATAGCATAATCAATAAAAAATATATGTATTAAAGTTTTTAAATAATCTCTTTCCTGTGCCCTCCTAGTGCAACAACTTAATGGCCTCTAGGACAAGACTCCAGCCATGACCTTCACTCTGATGAGTCACTGGAAATGCCAAGCTGTTAATAAACATATTGAATATCACTCCTGGATAGAAATAACCTATTCTGCAATTAGAAAATAATAAGTTTTTTAATTCTTGCCTAGTTTTCCATCTCGTACATCTCCTCTATTTTCTGCCCAATGTCTTTACTTTGATGTTGATTGTGTAAGCAACTTTAGGAGGTTTCATTAATTTCATCTGTTTTCCATCAACCAATACATCTTCAGGCCCAGAGCAGCCCCACTAATGTATTCTTTTAACTCTCAAACTTGACTCCACATATGTATTACTTGATATTTTGATTATACACTTGCCTGTTTTGTTTCCTTTTGAAACAATGGTGCCATCCAAAATCTGCATGAAATCAGGGCGGAATAGATATGAGCAAAGAGAAGGAATACATTTGAAGTGAATCTTTTTTTAAATTTTTTAAATATATTTTATTGATTATGCCATTACAGTTGCTCTATTTCCCCCTTTCATTCCTCTCCACCCTGCACACCCCTCCCCCACCAGTCCCCCCTTTAGTTTATGACCACGTGTCTCAAGCTCTTTAGATTCTGTATTTCCCCTACTATTCTTGCCCCCCCCCATCTATTTTCTACCTACCGTCTATGCTACTTATTTTCTGTACCTTCTCCCCCCTTCTCCTTCTCCCACTCCCCTGTAGCTAACCCTCCATGTGATCTTCATTTCTATGGTTCTGCTCCTGATCTAGCTGTACTCTTAGTTTGCTTTTGTTTTCGGTGTGGTTGTTAATATCTGTGAGTTTGCTGTCCTTTCACTGTTCATCTTTTTTATCTTCTTTTTATCCACCAATTTATTTTAAAATGAGAATCAGTTTGTTTCACATATCTCAGAAACTTTACCCAGAATCAATGATACAGACTACTACCTCAGCATACCTAAAACGGAGCACTCCCAGGTCACCAGTGCCAGGAGCAGTTGGGTACTTTTGCAAGAATTGTGCAGTAAGAAAATGCTTCAACACAGGTTGACTAAGTTTGGCAGTTTTTAGTCATCATAAGTTAACAAAATAGTAAGAAAGGAATCATGTCCAATGGTCTACTCTTAGAGTTGCAAATATCCCTGACAAGAGGGATTCTCCATCTGAGAAAGGCCTCTGCAACCATCCAGGCTAGTTCAGAATTTATAAGGGAGAAGTGAACATATGCCCAGTCATGAAGGACGGACCTGACAACCAGTGAAATATCACATGTGTGTATGAACATATATACACACAATCACAGAACATGAATCACTATTTTTTTTAATTTAAAAAATGTTAAGTACTTTCTAAGTGCCAGTCATTGAAATAAGTGCTCAGGTTACCCTCTTAAATCCCTAGAGGAACTTATGGTCTTGAGGTGATGAAAAATAAACAGAAAATCATAAATCAGCCTGATAATGCCACAAACAGGTAAGAACAGGGTTCTAGGGAAGAATTTAGGAGTGGCTAGCCAAGGCTTGGCAATTCTAGGAAGACTTCTTAATAGAGACATGACCAAAAAACATTTTAAAGGCATTTATTCAGGGAGACAGACTGGGGTTGGAAATGGAGGTGAACTCATGATCTATTTCATAATGATATTTTATAACATTAAGAATCAAATATATTCAGTGAAAAATAGAGTCAACCTCGCCATTCAAGATAGATGTATGCAGCTATTTCTGATGCTCAAAAAATAGAATGTCACTATAAAAATCACATTTGGATACACCCGAGGGCTAACATCTTCCTGAGAGTCAGGTGCAATTATTTATTTGTTGCTTGGCAGAGTATCTTATCACTAGCCAACACACCTGTTATGCCGCAACATTTACATAGAAGAATCACGTTGTTTCATGGAGACATCTTGCTGTCCTCTAAAATGCATAAGATACTTAGAAATGATGAAGACTGATTCATGTGCATTTAAATTTATAAAGATTTTGGTCATGCCATTCTAGGATCTCCCTTAATATTTCTTCCATCAGTTCATCCACTCATCTATAACATTAGAATACAAAAATATAACTACTCCAATCCTATGAGTTTCTGTGACTGGGATTTTTTGTTTTTGTTTTGCTATATTTGAAGAGTTCTGAGTGACAGAAAACAAAGATGAAAATAAACCCATCATATGGTACTCTGTAGTTACAGATACTATTGTTAGTTCTCAGCAATGTTATAAAAGACTCACATTTCAGGTCAGACATAATGTACAGTTAGAAATCAGGGGTCAAGGATTAAAAACAGGGGCTAAAAGGGGCTAATGACCTTTGCTTTACCATTTACTAGCTGCAAGTTTCCATGTCCTCATTTGTAAAATGAGGGTACTAATAGTTATAACCTTTTAAATGAGATAACATAGTAAGATATTTTGCCCATCCCCTGACACTGAACAGAAGCTCCATAAACATTTCTAACATTATAGGTGAAATCATTTTTTTAATCTCTAAAAGCAAAGGCCAATTATAAAAATTTAATAAAATTTAATTTGATTCAGAGAAGATTTGTTATTTCTCAGGTAGCAATGCCTTGTCAAGAGAGGAATCCAAGAAAACCCCAAATGGTAGTCTGGCAATGAATAAAATCTATATAACTAATATGCAATACAATACTAACAAGTCAAATGTAATAACATACTAAAAATATTATACATCATGACAAAGTGGGGTTTATCCTGGGAATGCAAATTAACTATATAGTGGGAGCTCTGAACTGGGATCCAACGGTACAGTATACCACATAAAATGAACAAGGAAGGGCACACATGATCCCATCAATTGATGTATAAAAGGAAGTTGAACCTGGGCTGGTGTGACTCAGTTGATTGTCAGCCTGTGAACCAAAGGGCTGCTATTCAATTTCTGGTCAAAGCATATGCCTAGGTTGCAGGCCAGTCCCCAGTTACTCAACCTAGTAAGTCAAGTAACTCTGAATTTGGCAAAACAGAGGGATACGGAGTCAATATTCACAAATACAAGGCATTTTTGTATACCAACAATGCAGTATTAGAAACATAAATCAGGGGGAAAATCCCATTTGATATGGCAACAAGAAAAATAAAGTATCTAGGAATAAACCTACCCAAGGAGGTAAAAGGCCTGTACTCAGAAAACTACACAACACTGAAGAAAGAAATTAAGGAAGACACAAACAAATGGAAGCATAAACCACATTCATGGACTGGAAGAATTAACATCGTCAAGATGTTCATACTACCCAAAGCAATTTACAGATTCAACACAATCCCTATTAAAATACCAGTAACATATTTCAGACATATAGAACAGAGATTTTGAAAATTTATATGGAATCATACATGACCACAAATAGCTGCAGCAATTTTGAGAAAGAAGAACAAAGTAGGAGGGATCACAATACTTGACATCAAACTATATTACAAGGCCACTGTAATCAAAACAGTCTGGTACTGACAGTAGAACAGACACACAGATCAATGGAACAGAATAGAGAGTCCAGAAATAAACCCAAGTGTCCATGGTCAATTAATATTTGATAAAAGGGGCAAAAGCATAAAATGGAGTAAAAGTAGCCTCATACAGGCAGGAAAATCATAGATATACCATGCAGTATATTTTCACTCATTATGTCCCCTAAAGTAAGGAACATAAAGGAAAGTATAAACAGATAGGACTTCATCAAAATAAAAAGCTTCTGCAAGGCTAAATAAAACAGCAGTAAAATGAAATGGGAACCAATCATATGAGAAAATATATTTGCCAATGATGCCTTGGATAAGGGTTTGATCTCCAAAATATATAAAGAACTCATATAACTCCACATCAAGAAAATAAACAGTCCAATTAAAAAATGAGCAAAGGCCCTGAACAGACATTTCATGACATACAGAGGGCCCAAAGACATATGAAAGGATGTTCAACATCACTAGCCATCAGAAAGATGCAAATTAAAACCACAATGACATACCACTTCACACCTGTGAGAATGGCTATCTTAAACAAATTGACAAACAACAAGTGCTGGCAAGGTTGTGGAGAAATGGAAACCCTAGTGCACTGTTGGTGGGAATGCAGACTGGTGCACCCACTGTGGAAAATGGAAAGGAATTTTCTCAAAAAACTAAAAATGGAGCTGCCTTTTGACCCAGCAATTCCACTGCTGGGAATATACCCTAAGAATCCTGAAACACCAATTCAAAAGAACCCATGCACCTCAATGTTCATAGCAGCACAATTTACAATAGCTGAGTGCTGGAAGCAACCGAAGTGCCCATCAGTAAATGAATGGATCACAAAACTATGGTACATTTACACAATGAAATACTATGCAGCAGAAAGGAAGAAGTTGCTCCTGCCCTTCCTGACAGCATGGAATGATCTGGTGAGTATTAGGCAAAGTGAAATAAGCCAGGTGGTAAAAGACAAATACCATATAATCTCACCTATAACTGGAACCTAATCAACAAAACAAACAAGCAAACAAGATATAACCAGAGACACTGACATAAAGAACAAACTGACAGTGACCAGAGGGGAGGGCAGAGGGATAACGGAAGAAAGAAGGGAAAGCGTCACCGAAGAACATGTATAAAAGACATGGACAACGCCAAAGGGGTAGGATCCAGAGTGGGAGGTAGGGATGGGTGGAACAGGGGGAGTGTAGGTGGGAAAATGGAGACAACTGTACCTGAACAACAATAAAAAAAAAGTTGACAAAATTCAACACCCTTTTATTAAAAAAAAAACACTAAAAAAAACTAGCAATGGAAGGAATCTTCCTCAACATGAAAAAGGGCATTTATGCCCTTGCCTGGTACCTCAGGACAAGTACAAGAAGCAACCAATCAATGTTTCCCTCTCACATTGATGTCTCTTGTGTTCTTTCTCTCTCTCTTTCCCTCTCTCTCTCTCCCCCACCCCCACCACTGCTCTCTCTTTAAATTAAAAAAAAAAAAACATGAGGGCGAAAATTAAAAGAAGAAGAAGAAGAAGAAAAAGAACATTTAAAATAAAACCCCACAGTTGATATCATAATTAACAGAGACAGATTAAAAGCTTTCCCCCTAAGATGAGTAAGAATACAAGAATGCCTGCTTTCATTACTGTTAATTCAATGTGGTACTGAAATTTCATGACAGAACAATTACACAATAAAAAGAAATAAAGGGCATGAAATGGAAAAGGAAGAAGTAAAACTATGTCTGTTCACAGATGGCATGATCCTATAGACAAAAAAATGTCAAGCAACTCACTAGAAAGCTAATAGATATAATAAACTAATTCAACAAAGCTGTAGGCTGTATGACCAACACCTGAAACTCAGTTGTATTTCTATAGAACAGGAATGAAAAATAAAAAAGTTAAGAAAGCAATTCCATTTATACTAGCATCTAAAATAATAAAATATCTAGGAATAAATTAAATCATTGGAGGTTATACACTTATATGTGAAACAACACAACGCTGGTGAAGGAAATTAAAGATTGATTTAAATTCCATTAAAATAATGGGGGAAAGGGGGGAAGGGTTTTCAGGAACGGTTATAAAGGGTGGAAAGTGGGCTGGGGTGGTGGGGGAAAATGGAGACAACTGTACTTGAACATCAATAAAAAATGTGAAAAAAAAATAAATGGATGAGAGGGTAAGAAATATATGGGAACTCCCTGTACCTTCTGCTCAATATTTCTATGAACCTAAAGCTATTCTAAAAAAAAGTCTATGGATAGATAAATAGACAAACAGGTAAATGGAAAAAGCACTTTCAGGGATTGGAAGTTTTAATATTGCTAAGATGTCAATGCTACAAGAACAATCAACAGATTCAACACAACCTACTAACATTCCAACAATCTACAGGATCCAGAAGAAGTAACGCTCACATGAGTGTGGTTGGTAGGGTACAAGAATGTCTTGCACGAGATGGGCAGCAATTTGAGCATTACAATGTCACATGGCGTGCTTGAGTGTGATATTGTTATGTTATAGAATTACATGCTTATGATTTATAATAAGAGATTTTGAAATAAAAAGGGGAGTTATTTGTGCTAGACTCTTGCTTTTTGGAGAAATGGAAAAATCAATCCTGCAATTTCTATGGAACTTCCAGGAGTCTCAAACAATCAAAATACTCTCGAAAAAAGAGAACATAGTTGGAGTTCCCACTCTTCCAAATTTTACAACAATAATGCTGCTGTAACCAAATAGTGTGGTACTAGCATAAGAATAGACATGTAGAGCAACAGAATAAAACTGAGAGTCAGAAGTAAACCCAGCCCTGGCTGGTGTAGCTCAGTGGATTGAGCGCAGGCCTGGGAACCAAGCAACCATGGTTCGATTCCCAGTCAGGGCACATGCCTGGGTTGCAGGTCAATTCCCAGCAGGGGACACACAAGAAGCAACCATACATTGATATTTCTATCCCTCTCTCCTTCCCTTCCCCTCTGAAGATAAATAAATAAAAAAAATTTAAAAAAAGAAGTAAACCCATACATCTATGGCAAGTTGGTTTTTAATGAAAGTGTCAAGTCCAAGCAATGGGAAAGGAGAAATAACAGTGTCTTTCACAAATGGTGCTGGGACACATGGATTTCCATACACAGAAGAATGAAGCTGACACCTCTCATCTCACCACATGCAAAAATGGACTCAAAGTGGATCAACAATCTAAGTATAAAAGATAAACTATGAAAGTGTCAGATGAAAACACAGGGAAAATCTTTTATGACCTTGGATTTAGCAGTGAATTCTTATACATGACACCAGAAGTATGAGCAGTGAAGAAAAAAAACCCCAGATATATTGGACTTCATCAAAATGGAAGACATTTGTATATTATAGTTCATTATTATGAAAGTAAAAAAAAAAGCTTTAGAATGGGAGAATCATTGATCTGAGTATAATACGCAGAATATATAAAGAACTAAACTTCAACAACAAAAGGATAAATAATCCAATTAAAAATGGGCAAAGATCTTGAATAGACATCTCTATAAAGAAGATACACAAATGCCAATAAGCCAATGGAAAAAAAAAACACTTGGGATGATAAATTATTGGGGAAATTCTAACAGCAGTGAGGTATTATTTCATACCCAGTAGGATAACTATAATTTTAAAAAATTACAGTAAGTGTCAGTGAGATGTGGAAAAATATGAAACCTCATTTTGGTGAGAATGTAAAATGGTACGTCTGCTACGGAAAACTTAAATTTAGGGTTGTCTTATAACCCAGCAACACCATTCAGAGGTATATACCCCCCAAAATGGAAAACAGTAACTCAAACAGATGTTTTTGTGTGCCAGTGTTTATTGCAGCATTATCCCCAACAGCCACAAGATGGAAACAACCCAAGTGTCTATCAAGAGATAAACAAAATGTTGAATATACATACGCTGGAATATTAGCCATAAAACACAATGAAGTTTTGATACATTAACTTTCAAATTATGTTAAGTGCAATAAGCCAGACAAAAAAGGAAAAATATTGTATGATTCCATTATATGAAGTATCTAGATCAGGCAAATTCACAGAAACAGAAAATAGATCAGATGTTACTAGGAGGTAACCAAAGGGGGAGTTAGGGAGTTACTGCTTAATGGGTACAGAGTTTCTGTTTGGGGTTATGATTTAGAATCAGTGGCAATGGTTGTATACCATTGTAAATGTAATTAACCATACTGAATTGTACGTTTAAAAATGGTTGAAATAAAACATTTTGTTAAACATATTTTGCTATAATTTTTAAAAGTTACATAGTTGAAATTTTATTGTTTGAAATAATTTGCTACACAGGTACCATGTGTCTTTGCAAACAGGATATAAAGGAACACATGCATGAATGAATGAATGAGCACATGCCAGCAAGAACTGTGTGTCGGGGCCGTACCCAGGCAGGCAGCCAGCCTTTGATGGGGCTGCGGTTTTTACACCATACTCCACTGCTGCTAATTCAGCATGACCAAGGAATTTCAGTTTTCAAGTTTATTTCATGACTGAGTAGATCAAAGATAATTATACTTCACAAATACCAGAGCATTTTTAAGATGGCTTATTACTAATTATATTTTTAAATAATACTCTGTTGAATGTGATGACATACTGTTCAGATGATATATATATATATATATATATATATATATATATATAATCTCAATACATGCAAGGCAATATGCTATGAATTCACTTTTTTAACTCAACTATTTAATAAATATGAAAATACCAGCATGTACTGCCACTTATTAAAACACTAAACACCTTCTTAGTGAAGCAAATTTATCACTATGCCAAAAAGTTAATTGTTTGTTATATTACATCATGAAAAAATGTGAATTCTTTGCCTAACCATTCTTAACACTGTGAATAAAAAGCATTTAAACATATCTTCCCTTTTAATTTGTTACCCAATGATACAAGTAGCCATGCTTCCTAAGGGGGAAATTTCTGAACAAACAGACTTCAGTTTTTATTTGATCAGTAAAAAACAAATAGAGACTAGTTTTTTGTACAAACCAGGTTTTTAATGAAATTATTTTTAGGAATGGACAGAACTCCAAGTCTATAAGCTCTAAAACTTTAGGCAATAAATGTCTCATCTGATAAAAACCCTTCAAATTCTATAAAAGCAGAATAAGAATTCTGTTAGAAATGTATTATTTGTTATAGCCTGATACTATGTAAGCATGTTGTCATTGCTATCTACATTTTAAATTATGTCACTCAATATTTGCCAAATACAGCTGCTCAATTATAGTTTTATCACTGATTCCTAGATATAAAATTCTTTGCATAAGTATCAGATAAAATCTCAGTAAATATCTGTCCCACTAAAATATCTGCAGATAGCATTCTTTTCCCCAAATGTTTTTGGTTTCCTTTTCCACATCAGTCTACATGAGTCGCATGAAACAGCCAGTGAAGATCGACAGCTACTGTGAGTTGCTTAACGGTTTTGCCCATGATGGTAGAGGTGCCCTTTGCGTCTCCTCTCCATGGAACTCTGACACACGACTTCAAATCCCACCACCACTGCTAGCTCCCCACCCTTCCGTAGGCTGCTCCCAGCTGTCTCTCGAAGGCCTTCTTTGTCTCCCCTCCATTTTTAACATTTTTCCTTCTTTCTGCTCTTTTCTAAAAGCATAATCATTTCCCACCTCACTCCCAGGAACTCCACCCAACCTCTGACTTCACTGTAAAGACCCCATATGGAGATCAATAGACCCCCAGACTAAGTGAGCAACAAACCAGTTGACAAGCTAACCAGACAGGAAGTGAGTGGCATTTCAGGACATTGGCAGAAGCAGAGGGCTAACTAGAAGACCCAAGTGGAAAAATGAGAGATGGCAGAGAAGAATATTTATATTTTCATTGTCTTCTAGCTCACTTTGCAATAAATGATACTGAATGAATAAATGCATACGTGAATAATCTATGGTACCAATCTCAAAGTCATTCCAGAGATATGCAGTACGACACACACACCTGCCTTTTATCTTACAGGGAAATAATCACCATAGTGTTAACCATACCTGGGCTCTCTCACCTATAAAGCAAGACACTGCAGTGTTTGAAGCTCTCTAGCAGAATCCTACGCAAGTGTTACAGTCGCCCTGTGGTTCTCTTGGTTAAGCAGCATACTGATGCATAATATATAAGACATATCGATGGCCTACAGCATCTGCACCTAAATGGCAAATAACTAGAAACCCAAAGACCACTGGCCAAAACCAGAGCAGAAGCACTCCAGGGCTGTTTAGAGGAGTATAAATTAAGTCTACTAGTTGTGAACTCTTAAAAAGAGCATCTCACAGTATTTCTATAATACAACACATCTGCAAAAACATATATGAACCACTTAAATGCCCCTTACCTGGTAGTTGTTTAGACTCTTTTTAGTTTTTAATTTTTTTAATTACTTCACTGTTGTTCAATTACAGTTGTCTGCATTTTTTCCCCACCACCCCCCAACCCCAACCAAACCCAGCTCCCTCCCTTGCTTCCTCCCTCCCCCTTGTATTTGCCCATGTGTCCTTTATAGTGGTTTCTGAAAACCATATTAGGCAAGTCCATTACATTTCTTTCTGGTCACCAGTGGTTTCTGCAAGTAATTTCTGTATACCCATCAGGTAACATTTCCCAATATTCATAATATTCTACAATCATACAGGGTGGGGAAAAAGTCGGTGTACAGTTGTTCATATGGAAAATGATAATTAATAAACAATACAAGAATAAACTCACAACTGTAAACCTACTTTTGCCCCACCCTGAATTGTTTTAATACAACAGATTTATCAAAAAGTAACATTCCCTATTAATTACTGCCTTAATATAACCTTATATTCACTTCTAAATATTACTGCTACAGATTTTTAAAAGACAGTTAAAATACCTATTATAAATCAAAAAGACACAAAAGGTGCAAATTGATCAGAGAATAAAAGCACATTCAAAGTATAAAAAGTCGATGCTTTCCTAGAACTCTTCATGATAAAACATACACTGTAATTATTTTCCAACATTCAGTATGACACTATTAGGTGCTAAATATTCATTTTTGAAATAAATCTGAATCTGAAACTATTCATCATTTTTTTTCGAATAGCTGACATGCTGTATAAATAGAAAGTTTGTGTAGTTTTTAAAAAATAAACAATACACCATGTGAACTTTGATTTATTATGCAATTTATCTCTTTCTATCTCTCTCTGCTATACATAATTCAGATCCACATAGCAAAGTTTCTATACCATTAACATTTTCCAGCTCTTTCTGGCTTTAGGGCTATGATCATTTTTAAATATTTCAAATGTGTACCATTTATCATTAATATTATAGTGGCATCTTTGTATTTTTTAAAGATTTTATTTATTTCTTTATAGAGAGAGGGGAAGGGAAACAGAAAGAGAGGTACAGAAACATCAATGTCTAGTTGCCTCTCACGTACCCCTTACCAGGGACCTGGTGCACAACCCAGGTATGTGCCATTACTGGGAACTGAACCAGCAATCCTTTGGTTAGCAGGCTGGCACTCAACCCACTGAGCCACAACAGCCAGGACTGGATTTTTAAACTGTAATATCTGGCAGTTCATAACCTGGCATATGAAACTTCTTAGACAATGGTGAAACTTTACTTATTATAACCTAGTGTGAAATAATTTAAAGAGAAGATAAAGTACAACCTGGCAACTTCAAAACCCAAAGATACCTGAAATATTTGATATGGTTTCATACACATACAAAATTATTAAAAACTCAAAAGGTATGACCTCAGGCTAAGTTTTGTTCTTGATTTTTTTGCCCAAGTTATAGAAATGAAAACAAAACTTATTTTGAAAACATTAAAACTTCCCTTTTAGTTGAGAAAAGTATTTTTATTTGTTAGGAAGATGTACTTTTTCTCTTACTAAAATTCCATGATTAATAATAAGCTCCTTATATAAAATGATGTAATCACATATAACCTCAACCTTTAGCCAAAGCCTACCAGGCAAATAATCTACACTAACAAAATTATTTGTAGATAGTAAACAAAATCATTGGTAGATAACTCTTGAAACAAAATGAACTCCATTTAAGAAATCTATTCTGGATGCAATTTTTAACTTTTGAATAAGATCTTAGAAAATGTTTTTATTCAATCAACAGTTTGACTACTGTGAATAAGGTGTTCTGTCAGACTTAGAATACAAAAATGAAAGTACTTCTCCCATCAAATCACTCTCACTATGCTAGTAGACTTTGCTTTTTATTAATTTATCAAATCATGTTTCCAGCATTATCATAAATGTGCATTTTTTCCCAAAGATTTAAGAAAGCATGGCTTGACAAGGCATGGCTTTCCAGTATTCGTAGGGATGTCAAAAGTCCTAGAACCATAGAACTATAACACATATTAGAAGTACTTCTGGCTGGACACCTCAGTCGGTTAGAGCATCATCTAGATGTGGCAAGATTGTGAGTTCGATCCCAGGTCAGGGCACATACAAGAATCAACCAATGAGTGCATAAATAAGTGGAACAACATATGATTGTTTCTTTCTCTCCAATCAATAAATAAAAATAAAATAATAAATATGTCTGGTACTACTCTTTACATTCCAAGCAAAGGCTGTGACTTCTTCAGAACCATGTATCTATGTACTTACAAGGTAACAAAACTGAGACCAAAATTCAGGTCTGCCCTTGACTCAATGTTCTTTCCTCCATGTCAAATTTCTTCCATGCAAAAGCTTACAATTGCTTATTTACATAATGTAGATGCACAACACCACCAAAAAAACCCCTGGCAGTCTTTTTGTATTTATAACCCACAAACATCTTACTTGCCCTCTCCCCAATTTAAAATTTTTGTGATTAATCACATAATAAAATCCTAACAAAAATAGAAAGCATAGACAATTTTTTAACGATTTTACTTATTTGTTTTAGAGAAGGGAAAGAAGGGAGAAAGAGGGGGAGAGACGTATCAATGTGCAGTTGCCTCTCACATGCCCCCTACTGGAGACCTGGCCCACAACCCAGGCATGTGCCCTGACTGGGAATCGAACTAGCAAGCCTTTGATTCACAGACCAGTGCTCGATCCACTGAGCCACACCAGCCAGGGCTAGACAATTTTTTTCTTAAATATCATATACATTATTCACTCTCTGAATTTGTAATAAAATAGTTGTTCATAACAATTAAAAAACTGAAAGTATTAAAATTAAAAGCTGATATACCCAGCTACAGATATGTGAACAGAATGGCTGTTTCAAAGAAAGGGGTGCTAATTTTTAAATGTATATTATTCAGTCATATTGAAAATAGTTAAAATCAAAATAATCAAATATTTCTATTCTAGATTCTCTTGACATTCCACCAGAGGGCTACAAAACTCCCCAAATGTTCTCTTATAAAGTTTTAAAGTTTTCAATTCTGCATTATAATTATTATATTGCTTTTCTGAAAGCATGATTTTCAAATATATATATACATCCTTTAAGAGGAAGGGCTCATGTCACAGCGTGTCTTCATCTCACAGGCCAATGGCAAAGGTGATCATTTCTCTGAACCCTCTTTGAGGAAGACCCAGCTTTTCCTTTCTTAGATTATGAGACTTAAAGATTACCATGATTGGGAGGGAGCAGGAGGAAGGAACATGTGGATGGTAGGAAGGTAAGAGGGAAACAGGGTTTGGCTGTGGAGTGGGGAAAAGGACACAGCAGAGACCCAAAGGAAGGGACCACAGGAGACAAATGCAATCACAAAGCATCCTCTGTACCAGCCAGGTCCCACCAGAGAACTCTAGGTCAACTACACAGACAGGACAGAGAGATGAGGACCAGCAACTTGAGGTGCATCCCGTGTGGCTACAAGATCTGTAAAGTAATTCCTATTTACTATCATGTAAATGACTCTAAAAGTAAGCTTAAAATTCTTTGTAAAAATTGTAAATTGACAGCCCTCTTAAACGAGGTCCATGTCTGTAGAAAGTCTGTTGATTTGTTCCATTTGGAAGTACCCAGGGTCAGGTGTCTGGGGTCTTATTTTCCCTGTGGCCAGTCTTAGTGCTGTGTCTGGCACATCATAGATAAGCTGTCTCTAAAATATACTGTAGAGAACTCAAACTTCCCCAGGTTTTCTGGTTTCAGAGTTCATATCAACTTTAACATTTATGTATTTAGAGGCAAATGGGTTCCAAATGATGGGAGTTGTCTTTTAAGCAAGTGTGGACTCCTCCGTGGCTGAACTGATCTTAAGTGTTCTCAGAGGACCCAGTGGTTGATCAACAAGAAAACATATAAGGAAACAAATGCTAAATGAAAAAACAAGCCACAAAAACTGGACAAGACTGTGATCAACCTCCAGGCCACCACCGAGGTACAGAAGAAACTCAAAGTTGTGTGAGAAGCTTGGTTAGGATGCTCATGCCTCCAGAACGTGGCCCCTCCCCAGAGCTGTTTCTCTCACTTTGAAGCAAGGATTCTTATTACTGGAAAGCATGTTATTTCCTGCACATATTTGCCACAAGCATGGTCTCCAACTTTCCATATGCAAGAATAACTCTAGCCAGAAGTTCAGTTTTCCCTCTGAAAGCAGCACTTAGCTATTTTTTTATCATCATGTGCCATCACAAAGGAATTGTGTTTTGCCTAATCCCTCCCGTTCTCAATGTTGCATTACTCACAAATGGGCACTCAAGACCCAGTTAAAGTTCAGGACTTAAGACTCAAATCCATACATAAATACATAAATCTATACTTAGAAGATTAGTATTCTCTTCTATTTTCAGAAAAATAATTGTGTTACAGTCAATGGATACCACATTTCACAGCCCAGAGGTTTCAGATTTCAATAGTACAAATTCATGTTCAACAGGAGTTGATCTTCAACAGACTTTTAAATTTAGCTTTCTAATGTGTTTTGGTGTGTGTGTTCATTCACTTTTTTATTTCTGCAAACTTATTAGTTCTCAAATCCTCTTCAACACTTTGAGAAGCCGCTTTGGGAGCCTTCTTTCCAGAAGAAGATGGGAATATGCCCAAAACACATTTTGCCTACAGTTTGAGAGTTTACATAATCTCTGCAGGCAATCGTGCCCCTGTGCTAAAAACCCCAGTGGCGGAGCCAACTGTGTTCTCACTTGTAACTAGTAAACAAACCCCTCGTGTCCACACAGGTTACCGAGTTCCTGGGGTTCTACCTCCTGTGCAGACAACAAGCATTGCCCATTCTATTCTTCCAAGGGGTTCAAGGAACCGTATTATGAGATGTTCCCTACAAAAAAAATAGCCCTTATAAAACATGCAAAATTAAAGTGATTTAAACCCATTACAACATCTTACTTAATTTATGCTAAAAGGAAATCCAGGAGCAGTACGGGGAAATTTTGTGAGAAAAGAGCAGTTCCTTTAAATCTCCACTTAGTGATATGCTAAGCGAAATGAAAAGCATTCTCTTTAACCTTAGTTAACCTTTTCCTCCTAAGCTCAATTTCCATATTCTTTAAATGTCTTGAAATTAGTGAAAGATTTCATTTATATTTTCTCCACCCTAAATTGATAAGTGAGGAAGAATCAAATGTGTACCATCCCATCCCATTAGCCATTCCGTGGGAGCCAGCGCCTCAATTCTGCATCGGAAGAGAACTGAAATGAAGGCAATATGTCTATCAAAAGGGCCTTATATTAAATGCAAATTTCTTTACTCTTTCAGATAAAAGGGCAAATTAGTTAATTCACTTCCATTCAACAAGCGGTTATGGAGTACTGAAAGCCACTGGGCTGGGCTATGCAGGGAGCAGAGTACGAGGATCCTTGGAGGGCACCTGCTCTCCCCTCCCACAGTCCGCCGCATGGTGAGAGAGACAGAGCGCACAGTGCAAGTTCAAGGTGGGTGCAATGCAGCTTGTGACTGAGGCACACACAGTGGGAACAGACACTCCTGTCTACAAAAGGAGCTAGAAGGCTCCACGATGGGCAGCCCTTGAGCTGGTCCTTGAAGAACGCCCCCTCTGGTGCTGGGGCCAGAGAAGAAGAGGAGGCGTCTGGAACAAATGTGACCGGCTACGTGATTCGTAGAACCCAGTGCAAAATGAAAATACGGGGGCCTTTGATTAAACATTAAACATTTCAACAGAATGACAGTAGAGAATGAAAACAACTGGAGGGCCTTGTGTATGGGTTCATTCCCCTGTGTGTGCTATAATAGGAATGGGCGCTTGGGTTCTGATTCACAGGGTGTAAGCCTGTGAAGTGGGCCTTGCAGGTAGGTAGGCATCACCAAAGAGTGGGCAGCGGTGGGAGAAACACTGGAGGCGTGGCAGAGCGACCGCAGCAGTCCACCACCAAATCGGTCACGTGGCCGAAGAAGACTGTGTTAACATTCTCATGTTAACAAAACAAGGCACTGCAAACTACACTGTGATGCAGAAAACCGGGTACCTGCACAAAGCGTAGACAGCAGAGAGAAATCATACATAGCCTACAGCAAGGGTTCCTTTATTCTCTGTAAGCCTAGGCTGGAAAGTTTGTTCCTGGCAGTGTGGCCCTGCTTGCCAGTTACTTTTTACACTGGGGCAGGGGGAGGTTGGAAGGAATTAAGAGCGTTTTCTCTTCTTTTCTATATACCGCCAATTGAAAAAAAAATGAGAGGGGGTAAGTTTTAAAGCGAGTGCGTAAACCGGTATTCACATTTTCAGCGTGGCGTAATATTTCAGATTCCTGCCTGTTTCCCTTGTTCACCAATAACAGAGAATCAGCCGATGCTCTCTGAGGAGGCCTCCAGATTAGGAATGATTCTCCCGACATTGTTTTATTTACACTGCACATGCTTTCAGTTTTACAGTTCAGCAGCAAGGGGAACTGCGCAGCTCCTCACATTAGCCCTGAAGCTACTTTAAGCTACAAGCGGCTGCTCTGTAAGCATTGGAACGAATTCTCTGTAGTCCCCATAGAAATCCCATGGAATGCGGTTTCCTGCTGGTTTGTTAGGCTGCATCAGAATAATGAGAATACGAGGAGAGCCTACGCGATTATGCAATGAAACAAAACTCCTGCACCATAGTCCACCCAGAAAGACTTTAACCCTCTCTTCTGCAATTAAAGCTTCCTATTTACATGGAAAGGTTGTTTGTGAATAATCCCACCAGGGAGTCAACCCAACAAAAATAAATCACCCAGGGCTTTCCGACAGGCCAAGCCCAGCGCTTGGCACCTAGTACAATAAGTATTTGTTGAACAAATGATGAATGCTGACCCATTTATCCTGATTGATTTTTTTATGCCCCAAACCTAACTTACACTCTGCTAAACTGTCTCTTTTGTACTTTTTATAGAACACTTCAATACTTTTTTTTCACATTTGAAACCATTCCCTTAAGAATTCTCATGACTCAATATCAAAAGTTCTATTAAATTCATAATGGGATAACCATGGAAAGGGAAATTATTGTACTAATTCCCTGTTGTCAGTACAGAAGGCAGTCAGCACACTGACGGAGGGGGGGAGGCCAAGCGCAACCAGCTTCCCTCCTCTCTGCTGTCACAGAGGATGGGCACTGGGGTTCTGAGAGGCGGGACCCCATCTCAGCTTCTCACCACTCTGGGTACCAAGCAAGTTACTCAGCCCCTCTGTGCCTTGATTTGCTCATCGGTAAAATGGGGGATACAAAGGAAAATTACTTTATGTAGTCATCGTGAAGATGAAGTGGACACTATGAAGCACCTAATACAGTGGCTGGTGCAAGGCAACTATCCAATATATACTGCCTACTACTATTATTATTGTACTGCCTAGCACTATTATTATTATTATACTGCCTACTACTATTATTATTATACTGCCCACCACTATCATTATCCCAGTAGTAGTGCCCAGGACATAGGATCTCTAGTTTTTTTTAATTATCCAATTAAAGAATATTTTAAAATATTTAAATATTTTAGAATAAATAAACATGAATTTAAGAGACAAAAGAAACCAAGAATAACATGGATGATTGATAGAACTTTTTTAAAAGAGATCTATGTGAGACCAGGATGTAAGACTGACTACATAGGACAAAGTGTTTCCATCTTGACTCATTTGCTAAGTTTTCTACTCCATGTTTCAATAAGTAAAACTTCTTAACAAAATTGAAATGTCTATAAAAACTTTTTAAAATTAAAAAGCCATTCAACATTTACTGATGACATTTGAATACAGTATTTCAATATTTTGTCTTATAAGAAAAAAAATGATAAGAAAGCCACTGGCTCTCCTTACACAATGTACAAGCTTTAAAAAACAAATGAGAGAACACATGGATTCTCACACGCACTGAATTCAAACCTCACATCAAACCTTATTATCATTTTGAAATATTTGGCTCTGCAAAAACCAACAGACAGGCTCTTTCTAAAAGAATTCTGTCATTTCTTCACTCCCCATAACCCTGCCAGCTTCCCAATGCTCCTTTGACAGTATAATCAGTCATTTCAATCAGAGAAATTCTAAAGTACAATGGTAATTTTCTCTCACTTTTTTCTTTACACTGTCAGTTCAAGCCACCTGCTGAAAGCACTGATGTGGAACAGCTCAGTATTAGCTCTGAAATTAGTACCAGTCCCTAGTTAAATACCTGGCACATTCCGTGTAGGATACTCTTAATGGCGTATAAGCCCATCAGGAGAATCCGCACATTACTTAAGCTAGCCCTTTTCCAAGTCATTCATACTGGCCCTTGATGGTATCACAACCCAGAGCTGAAAGTAAGCCAGGAGAGGAAAATAGGTTCAAGGGCACAGACCACAAATCAGAGAGATGATACTTCCAGACAAATATTCTTAAGCATGTTGTCACTCTGATCTACCTTAAACAAATTTCTAAATTCAATATCCAGCCTATAACAAGAGTTGAAATGTCTCCGGACTATAGAAATATAACCCAGACTATAACAATAGTTAATACTGTCTCCAGAAAGATATTTCTGCATTTAAAATGCACGATCCCCTTTGTTCAACAGCAGTATTTTCTGTATTATTCCTGAGTAACTACAAAACACATTGGTGAAGAAAGTCAAGTTTGTATAGCTTATTGCAACGTAAATAAAATGTGCATTTTGTTTCAAAAGATTCTTTTCATTTACATTTCAACTCAGAATTTGGTACTATGTGCACATTTTTTCACATGCTTCTTTAAACAAAGTGAAGTACAATTACCTCTGATATGTTCCCCGTTCCAGCCCCTGCCTGGGCAGCCAAGCTCAGCAGGCAGGCCTGTGAGCACTGAGGCCGCAGGATGAAAGGCATTTACTACATCTACTCAGAGGGTCATCTATGGACAACCTGTACAAGATTTATGCTTTCAATAATAAATGAACTAAACACCTTGAGGTAATTGGCTGTGTGAAGCTTCACAATAGGCCAGATAGCTTGTCTGAACAAAGTAAAATAAGATTAAATAATGAATGAGGAGCGCAGAGAATTTCAAGCTAAACTAATACTGCATGGTTTTTAAAAAGTGTAAGTAGTTGGTGAGTCAGATTTTTATGGTTAAGAGGTGTCACTGGGACTTCTTTCTCTGTCAACAGAAATTATTTCAAGGGTATATATTTTTCTAGAATCCCAGTGTTGGGTGCCTGCGGAAAGCACTGATGTGGAACAGCTCAGTATTAGCTCTGAAATTAGTACCAGTCCCTAGTTAAATACCTGGCACATTCCGTGTAGCATACTCTTAATGGTGTATAAGAGTAGCCAGTCCTACCAGATAAGAAAAAGCCTGCTGACATTGTCCAGATTCTATCCAGCATTCAATTCCACTTGTAGTTTACAGAGACAGAACCAACCACTGATACTATCCGGGTGGAAAACACCAGAGCAAACTTTTTAAAAATAATGTTTCTGACACATGTACATACTTAATACCATCTCTCACCACTGGGACCAATAAAGAGAGGGTGGAGCGGGCAACTTTCCAAGTCAGCTGCAGTACAGGCACTCCTCTCGGACCGTTATCAGTGCTTTTTGAACAATAAGTTCATGTTTGGTTGCTAGTTTTGGAAAGAGTTAAGAAATTGAAGCCATTGGATAGTCAAAGTCAGAAGCGTGAGAAGTGTCTGAAAGGACATGGAAACCAGATCCAGAAACGTATGTTTACAGACGCCAAATTCATCATAATTTTTAGCCTTCTTTATGTTTTAATGACCAGACTATTGAACAGTATTGTTAATTCCAAGCATCATGATTATATTTAATTTACAATTATTAGTTATAAATAAAAATGTTCTCAGCGGTGAGAGATGCACACTGAAGTACACACTGACAATTGTAAAGAGATTATGTTTGGAACTTGCTGGAAAAAAAGTGAAGTGGAGGTTTCATAAAATGACACTTGGAAAAATGTTAATAAATATTGAATCCATGTAGTTTCCAAAATAAGCTCAGGAACATACTCCTTCAATCGGCACTACCATAAAGCCTTGTCAGGAGGGGGAGTGAACGAAACATACCAGTTTTAGAAAGTGGGGAAAAATTCCTCAAAGGGAAGACTAACCAGTCCACGGATACACCGCGGAAGTTCAAAGGGGAAACCGGAAACCGCAGAGGAAGTTATTGTGGAAGGCAGGCTTCAGAAGTTCCCAAGGTTATCTGACTTTCATAAACAAGTAAGTTAGAAAAATAGTCATAGCATTTACAACAACAAAAATAAAGTACATAAAAACACACAATCTACACTTGAAAGATGGACAAAAGACACAGACTATTCTTTGACTCACATTTAAAATATCCATTCATATGGTATTTGTCTTTTACTGCCTGGCTTATTTTGCTTAGCATAATGCTTTCCAACAAAACAAACAAACAAGTAAAATATAACCAAAGACACTGAAATAGAGAACCTGCTGACAGGCACCAGAGGGGGGGAGGGGAGGGAATTTCAGGGGGACAGGATGAACGGTTTGCAGGAACAAGTACAAAGGACACATGGACAATGACAAGGCAGGGGTAGAAATGGGAGGGAGGTGGGATGGGCTGGGGGGAGTGGGCCAGGATGGGGGTAAAAGGCAGAAAACTGCACTTGAACAACAATTACAATAAAAATGAAAAACAGAAAATACTAATTCAGTTTTCACTAAATCTACAAAAATAATAAGTTACCACTTTTTGATCACTTATTCACTTGTTTAAATGTTTGTGATATTTCAAAACTAGATTAATAAACCCAGAAAGATTTTTATATTCCCATTCTACAGACTATGAAATTGAGGCACAGAATCACTAACAAGTGGAGATGCTAGGGTTTGAGCAGCTGTTGCATTTAGAAATATCTCTCCCGCATTTTATATACTTGACTTTTAGCTGTATGAGTTCTCCCAAGTACAGAGCTAATGAGCTCATCACCCCTTTGCATGTTATTTTTAGTTCCTTGATTGTACCTGGAACGTAGACAATAATATTCCATGTGATAGATAATAAATCTTTCTATGATGTAAGACCCTAGGAAAACAATAAAAGCCTGTCTAGGCAAGGTTCAGGGTGCTCCCCTCTTGAGGGAGTGGCCGAGGCACCATAGGCACTCTCCCCTTGAGAGAGCAGTCGTGCCTGTTCCCTTTTTCCACACAGGATTATTGTCACCTGTGCATTGATTCTTGTCATCAGCCACAACAAGCGGATTCTGCTGGACAGAGCCTGAAACATCTGGCACCCAAACAGGGACACAAAGGCTATCAGCTACAATGCAACAGTTGAAAAAAGAAATTTTTATACAAGGGCTAATGATGAACCCTTTTCCTTATTATCTATAGTAGTCAAATTTACCCTGCTTCTAATTAATACCCTTTTTGCCTTACGCATAGCAATTACTAGTGGACTAAGAATTGATTTCTTCTTTAAGGCATCCCCATTTTATGGCCTTGGTACTAGGCATTTCATCTGACAGAATCGTTTTTTCTCTATTTTTTATTTATTGTTTTCATGACTCAGGTTTACCCTCAAATGTCACAGACTCCACGAACACACCATCTCAGGTTCCCTCCATATTCCCCATCATTCACCCACACTATTTCCATGTTTTGTTTTTCATATTCCAGTTGTCTGAAATTCTTGGATTTCTATGCTTCTTTACATACTTCTTGCCTGCCCCCCACACATACCACTGAGATGACCATTAGAGAAGGGATCTAATTTCTCATGTTCAGGTTCTTTATCTGTTATCCAGAAAAAATACAGTAGACCCTCAACAAATACTCATCTAAACCAGTGGCTCTCAAACTTCAGCATGTATCAGAGTCATCCAGAGGACATGTGAAGAAACATACTTCTTGGCCTCGCTCAAAGTTTCCGATGAGTAGTTCAAGGGTTGGGTTTTAAAACTCAGTTTTCTAACATTTCTGAGTAATGCTGGACCAACCATGGTTCACAGTACAATCCACTGATGCTTCAACTGCCTGCTGATTTTGAACACTGCGCTTCAGCCTTGTCATATAACTGATTCTCTTCCAAAGACATGTGAATGTGAAATTTTTAAAGGATTTATTTAAAAAACTTTCCAACTATAAATAAAATCTTTAAGTCCCTGTCTCACTTTTCATAAGAAATTTGAATTATATGTAATAGGTAATATTTATTAAACAGTGACTCTCAATGACAAGCACTATTCTAGGCATATTATATATATATATATATATATATATATATATATATATATACACACACACAAACATATACATATATATACACATATATATATACACATACATACATACATACATAGAGAGAGAGAGAACCTGAACCATATATATCTTCATGTAGTCACTCTAAATTCACCCTAAATACTCTACTTAGGACCGTTTATATCCCTGTCTTACAGTTAGACACCCAAAGCACAGGGACACCAGGTAGTTTGCCAAGGTCATGTGTTAGTGACTCGGAAGGAATGTAAACCCGGACAGGCCAGCCCCAGATCCCAGTTTCCTAAAAACAATTATGTAGTCTTACACAGGGCACACATTCCACAGACTGCAGATTTAGGAAAGTTAATGTAAAATATAGCCCTACTTCTACTTCTACCTCCTGATTGATGGTTCACCTGAATGACAGGTTTTATAAGCTAATTTTTTTCTCTCTTGCCCACCACGAGAATAGTAGATAAGAGATAAATTCTGTATTTATACTACCGAAGGGAAATGTGTCACTATGATACCGTAACACCAGACAAATACAGGCTATGTGTGTGATATACTGGCTAGCCCTGCCTGCGAATGTTCTTGTGACGTACGAATTTTTCTACCCAAGGACGCGTTCTTTCACCTCCCCATCTGTCCTGTGAATTTTTAAATGTCTGAGACAGGTGGCCTGTTGGAAACCTAAAATCCTGTGGGTCTAAGATATGATTAAAATCTGATGTTAGGCTCTCTGATAAAAAAAAAAAAAGATTTCTATGTTTAGGCAGGAATTTGTAAGTAACCTGCAAAATGTGTCAAAGATAACTTGAACTCTACATAACCAAAATCTCTTTAGTTCTAGAGCAGCATATGCTAGAACAGCGATTTTCAACCTTTTTCATCTCATAGCACACATAAACTAATCACTAAAATGCTACAACACACAAAAATGTATTATATTTTTGGCCAGTCTGACAAAAAATGTTATAATTTTCATTCATTCAGACTGGATGGCTATTGTTGTGTTGGCTACTGTTTTTTTTTTTTTTTTTGACAAAAGGAAAAGAGGTCAGTGCCTCTGACTAAATAGTCAGGTATTCATGTTTCAAAAATCCCGGTGGCACACTGGTTAAAAACAGCTGTGCCAGAGCAAACTTGTGCTTGCTCAGTCTCCCCATTGAAAACTGTAGTAATACTTACATACCACTGCTGTGAAGGAATAAAAGGAATCAAGTAACCAATTTTTGATGGCTTGACGTTTCTCTCCTTTTCTGATTTCACTAGTGGTTTTAGAAATGACATACTCTGCTCTTCTCTTCTAAAAGGGTTAGTGAAGCATTAGTTTCAAAACTAGTGAAACATTCGTTTACTAGTTTTCTTCTTGATTCTATCTTTAGTAAACACAACTAGATTTCTCCCATCAATATTTATAAATATTGCATAAATGATAGTTAATAAAATCAGTTAATAATGGAAACTGAGTCCCATAATTGCTTATTACAGAGCTCATTGCAAAATATATTACTCAAAAAATCTTAACAATGATTATACTTCATATAAATGCCAAGTGCACTGTGACTCTTCTGAAAACTCAAATGCAGGGGAGAATTAAAAAGCTACTGGCCATGAAACCTCCCCAGTGTATTTATTAATGGATGCACAATATAATTTTTAAAACACAATTCATTTCTTTCCTAAAAAAGATGGAAGGAGTTTAACTGAAATCTATTTAGTAAGAACTTAAATCTGTGCTGAGTTTAAAGTTTGGCACAGAATACTAAGCAATGATCATGCAGATAATTAAAATTTTAAATGTTAAATGATTTATCGTCTTGTAAATAATTGAGGGAATTTAAAAATGCAAGTAAGAAAATGTTAAGAGAGAATATATATTACCAATCTATTTTCTAAAACAATAATACATGAAGAGTAGGTTACCTGTATTTTGTTACTGGTAATGTCAGCAGTGACTTTAATTTAAGAAGCTTTAGTAAACTTAATGAAATTACACTAAATTGATTGGCATTCTGATCCAGCAGGTATTAAACACATCAAGGTAAAAACAAGGCCACTGTGACAAATTCAATAGATCAATCTGCAGTGATGCAAAAATACAATAAATTGAAATTTAACTAAAGAATATTGCACAAATGCCAATCCCTCCTACTAAATAAAGGATTATTCATTTGAGACTCTAATGCTATAACTACCATGAAATCTATCATTGTGTTATTGTTTGATTCTACAGTCTTTGACTGGCTCCCTTCATTTTTTAAAATATATTTTCTTGATTATGCTATTACGGGGTCCCAATTTCCCCCCCATGCCCACGTCTGCCCAGTACCTCCATTCCCTCCAGCAGTCCCCCTCCCTTAGTTCATGTCCATGGGTCATGCATGTAAGTTTTTTGGCTTCTCCATTTCCTGTGCTGTTCTGAACATCCTCCTATTTTGCACCTACAAGTTTGTACTTGTTAATCTCTCATGTTTTCCCTCATTCTCTCCTTTCTCCCTCCCAACTGATAATCCTCCAAATGATCTCCGTATCTATAATTCTGTTCCTGTTCTGTTTGCTTAGTTTGTTTTTTAGCTTCAGTTGTTGATAGTTGTAAATCTGTTGCCATTCTAATGCTTACAGTTTTGATATTTGTTTTCTTATATAATCCCCTTCAACAATGAATATAATAATAGATTGATGATGATGAACTCCTTTAGTTTTACCTTGTCTGGGAAGCACTTGATCTGCCCTTCCATTCTAAATGATAGTTTTGCTGGATAGAACAATCTAGGTTGTAGGTTCTTTCATCATTTTGAGTACTTCTTGCCAGTCCTTTCTAGCCTGTCTTTTGAGAAATCAGCTGACAGTCTTATGGGAGCTCTTTTGTAGGTAACTCTGCTTTTCTCTTGTTGCTTTTAAGACTCTCTTTTAACCTTTGGCATTTTAATTATGATGTGTCTTGGGTGGTCCTCTTTTGGTCCATCTTTTTTGGGACTCTGTGTTTCCTGGACTTGTGTGTCTATTTCCTTCACCAAATTAGGTAAGTTTTACTATTTTTTAAAATAAGTTTTCAATTTCTTGCTCTTCCTCTTCTATGATTCAGATGTAAGCACATTTGGAGATGTCCCAGGGACTCCTCATTCTACCCTTGATATTTTTTTAATTATTTTTTTCTTCTTGCCATTCTGGTTGAATGTTTATGTATTCCTTATGTTCCAAATCATTAATTTGATTCTTGGTTTCATTTCCTCCACTGGTGGTTCCCTGTGGATTTTTATTTCACTTAAGACAACCTTCATTTCTGCCTGGATTTTTTATGCTGCTGCTTTTTTGCTTCCTTATCCCATAATTTCTTTGAGCATCCTGATAACCAATGTTTTGAACTCTGCATCTGATAGGTGGCTTGTCTCCATTCTATTTAGTTCTTTTCCTAGAGTTTTGTTCTATTATTTCATTTGGGCCATGTTTCTTTGTCTCCTCAGTTTGGCAGCCTCCTTGTGTTTGTTTCTGTGTATTAGGTAGAGGTATGTTGATTTCCTGTCTTAGTAGAATGGCCAGTTTTAGAAAAGGCTCCTGTAAATTGTGTGGGGTGGGGCCTTAGTTAATCTCCCAGGTGGGACGACACATTTTACCACTTTGTGTCTCTATGTGGGGAAGAGCTCAGAGAGAGGACAATGCCCCTGCCTGACCTCTGGAGACTGCTGGGAAGTAAGCTGTCTCCTGCACTTGCCCTGTTGCCAGTCAGTTCACTTTCTCTCCTTCTCCCTGTATGCCACTTACGCCCTTCCAGCCATTGCCCTACTGCTGAATCCTGGAGGGAGTGGATCTGCATGAGTCTTAAGTCCATGGAAGGCCCTTTAAGAGGAGTCTCTTGAGGATCCTACAGTTTCTTCTGCTGCCCCAAGCTCCACTGGTTTTTATAGCCAGAAGTCATAGAGACTTATTTTCCTGGTGTTGGAACCCTGGGCTGGGTGATCTGGTCTGGGGCTGGGATCCCTCACTCCCAAAATATCCCTCCCAATTTTTATCTACCACACATGAATGCATAAATGCCCATTCCACTGTGTCTCTGTGCATCTCTGCCCTTCTGTCTGAATGAATGTGGCTTCTTTGAATCCTTGGTTGTGGACTTTAATACAGCTTGATTTTCTGAGGGATCTGCATGATATTTGTTTTGTAGTCTAGTTGTAATTTTTCCTGTAGTTGTGCACGGAGGCAAAGTATGTTTACATCTTTGTGTTTTTACATGTCTCCATCTTGACCAGAGTCCTCCCTTCATTTCTAATGTTCCTGTTTGTATCAGTGCACAACCTCATAACCTACACCTCCCTCTTGTTTTATGCTCAATTACAAATCTTTACTTAGTAGGGATCTATGTTTGCCAAAAAATTACACCTTTCCAAAGAAATTATTTTAAACAAGTTTAAACTTATGAATAAATTACAGATGGTATCTAGAGAGATGTTTCTTTGTGATTGTAAAAACATTAAAAATTTTTATACAGAGCCTATTATTCACCATTCTGATGTTACTGGCTTCCCCCCAAATAGAAATAAATACATGCAGAAGAATATGTGTATTTGTCATTTGCAACATGAGGTCAGAGAATATCTACATGATTCCTGCTGATGCTTAATCCTGTAGATCACAGCCCTTCTGATACCTTAGAATAAACAGTTGTTAAATTTTGGCAAAAAGAATAAAACTCTTCCATGACTGTGTTTTATTTACCAGGAAGTAGTTTACTAGTTTTTTTCTCAATTCTATGTTTAGTAAATATAACTACAGTTCTCTAAGCAATAGTTATAAATACTGCAGTAATGATAGTTAATAAAATCAGTTAACAATGCAAGCTGAGCTCCATAATTGAATATCCCAGAGCTTGTCGCAACATATATTAGTCAAAAATGTTAACGTATAAATTATTTTAATTCATATTTCTGAAGCAACTAGCACAGTGTGTAATACATAGTGTTTACTCAATAAATTAAAATTATTTAAAAGTATACAGACAAAATGAAAGTAATAGAAAAAATTGTTGGGAAGGAAAGAACATTGTCAAAAGGGTTACACAGAAGTACTGTGACCTGGCTTTGAAAAATTCTCCCATGAAAGCAAAAACTTGAGCATGGCCTCCCCAATCCAAACAGTGTTTTATCCCAGCACCATTCTGACTGCTGTGTCACACCTAAAATCTGACATGAGAGGAATGGTACTCAAAGACAAAAGTGTAATCCAGGTCAACAAACAATGCCCTGCAGGTCAAATCTGGCTCATCACCAGATTTTGTATCTCTCTGAGCTAAAAATTGCTTTTACATTTGTAAATGATTATAAAAAAATATTTCATGGCATGTGAAAATTCTATGAAATTCAAATTGCAATGTCCTTAAAGTTTTATTGGAACATAGTAATCTAGATAAAAAACACACAAAAAAATGTACATATCCAACTCAACTGTTTTAACCTAAAACATAAAATTCTAGAGCAGATAGGTAGATCCCAGAATTGTCCTTAAAATGACAGTATTTTCAAAATCAGTTTAACATAGGACAAAACAAACAATTTTGTCAACATCTTTCACAGAACTGATTATCATATTTGCTTGTTAGGAAAGAGAATCAAGAGCCCTGGAATCATTTTCTGGGGAGCAGAAATGACTGATGTCATAGAATCTCAAGTTGTCCCCCCCCCCCCAGCATTTATCACCTCCATATGAGACTGACATCCTTAGCATCTTGTAAAGACAAATGGTCTTATATTGGCAAAAACCTTAAAAACCAGTGAATGAAAATCACAGACACAGTGTCCTCTTGGCTTAAAGAGGAGTCAGCATGCATGCATCCCTGTGTAAAGGTGTCCTATAAACCACAAAGCTGGAGACAGCTGGCTCAGGGGCCTCAACTCACAGCTTCCAACCACTAAATACTCACAAAGATTAATCTAGAATATTGGCATACCAAAGATTTAAAAATATATATGTACAGTGTCCTTGGGATCAAAGGTGAGTTAAAGAAAAATATGGTCAGGAACATACAGCAACAGCAAAGTCATAAAGAGCCAACTAATCTTATAGCAGCAGCAATGCCACATCCATTACACAGCTGTCACTGCAGTGAACTGGAGGCCTGGTTTTGCTTTAGGAGTAGCTCTGGCAGCTTTGCACCAAAGCTCCAGGATTGAGAGTGGAAATCCAAACTAGGACATAGCAACAGCAAAGAGGGAAGAGAGAAGGCCAGCTCTACCAATGCTCTCCTGTAACAGAAACTCTGAATAAGACTGCACAGCCGAGAGTTCTGGTAAAGATGGCAGCCTGGATCCATATGCAATGCTCTTTCCTGATACCACACTAAAACTACAGTAAAGATTACTTTTTAAAAGACATGGACCCATCAAAACAGGGAAGTCGGGAAAGAGACATCAGACATCAAATTATTCTAGGCAGTAAGGGCACAAATGGTTTAGGATCTGGAGCACCAGTGACCTAAGAAGCTGGGCGAGAGAAACTGCTGTAGGAAAGTAGATAACTATCATAGGAAGGACTGTATTGAAGCTATCTGAGAAGCAATCAGATGCCTGGTCCAGCTGCCAGGATTCCCTGCTGGAAGTAAGAGTGGGAGGTCAGGAGGTTATTCTCTGGAGACAGATAAACCAGAGGATAACCAGGAGCAGTTGAAGATCCAAAACAGGGAGATTAAGTAATCACATGTACTCTGAGGACCCTACTCTTCTTCCCATAAGGCTTCTAGAATATTCACAACCCTCCAGATAAGAGGTTAAAAGTTCCTTTCTTAAGGAAGCTGACCAGTACAAGAGGAAAAAGTTAAAGATAGCAGACATAGGGCTTGCCTACAGGGTACACCTGGACAACTCAATGAAGTTCAAAGTCAACAAGCCTCATTTACGCACTGAAAACATCCACTCCACTTAACCAGAAATGGAAAAAGATTACAAGATAGATGATGAAATAGCTAACATGGAAGATAGATACCAGATTAAATCAATAGAAAATAGTAACTTGGAAGAAACAGACTAAACAAAGAGAAGAAAAAAAAACAGGAAGAAGATGGAATAAAAAGGAGATTTAGAGAACAAAAAAGGCCTTAACATTAAAACTATATAGAAATGAGAAAGTATCTCACTAGAAGAGTTAGAGTGAAAATCTGAGGCCATCTCCTAGACAGTGAAACAAAAAGATAGTAAAAATATAAGAAAACAAATGGTACACAAATTCCAACATCCGACAGGAGTACCAGAATGAGAACAAAGAAAATAGGAAAGAAGTCAATGAAGTTATTAAAAATATTTTCCAGAACTGGAGGCTTAGTTTTCAGATTAGAAGCCCACTGAGAATCCAACAGATTGAATGAAAGTAGATTCCTACCACGTGGCACACATCAGTAGGAAACTTCAGAACACCCAGGGAGAACGTTGTATACAAACATCATAAGAATGTTGAAATATCTCTGAGCAACAAAACCAGAAGCTATATAACAATGAAGAAATAGTCTCAAATTCTGGAGTAAAACATTTCCTCCCTAGAATTTCACATAAAGCATCAATCAGGTGAAGAGTGGGATAAAAAACCATAGAAATGCAAGGCCCCTCCAAAGTTATCTTTCACATACCTTTTCTCAGCAAACTACCAGAGGATGTGCTTCATCAAAATGGGGGAGTAAACCAAAAATGAGAACACCTGGGACAGGATGGGCACAATACTGGCACCGTATCTCTAGTCACGCTACAGAGACCAGCTGAGCATAACGAATGTCAGAGGAACCGTCCCTCTTGCTGGTGGAGTACACACGACTGTAGTGCATTTTGGGGAAGGAAGACGGGGAGGAGTGGTACTCCTAACACGAATGGCAGCAATTAAGCCTGGTATCTCTAGGAAAATCAACATTTTGGAAAAAGCCTTCTGATCCTCATAGACCAGTTTTCCAACCTTGATACAACAGACATTTGGGACCAGAAAAGTCATTCTTGGTGGAGGGAAGGAAGAGGGTAAGCTTTCCTATGTACTGTAGGTACTTAGCACCACTGGCCTCTGCCTCTGAGATGCCAGCAGCAAACCCACACAACTGCCCATGCAGCTGCGACAACCACAGATGTCTAAGGACATCACCAGCTGTCTTTTGATGGGGCTAAGTCACTCCTGGATAAGGACCAGTGCTACAGAGCAAACAAAGAATAAGATTTTTTTCCTCTGGTAAAAGGTATCTATGTAACACAGACCATCCCTGGCTTGCAAGGTTTTAAATGAAATATTCAGTAGAAACCAGCTAGGCTAAGCTATGATGTTTGGTAGCTTAGGTGTATTAAACACATTTCAATTAATGGTATGTTCAGTTTACAATGGCTTTATCAGGGTGTAACCTCATCATAAGTCAAAGAGCATCTGTATTATATCTAACACTCATACCACATATGCTTATATACGTCAAACAGTCTCTGGAAGGTTACAAAAGGGATACTAGCAGCGACTGCCACTCTTGAAGTCTTAAAAGAAGGATAACTCTATTCTTAATTCTTTACTCATTTTTGAAAAATTTTGTGCTATAAACTGACATTCTCTTTCCAAAAAAAATGTATAAAAGTCTTAAAACAATATTACATATGAGTATATTGTCACAGGAAATTACAGTTTTAGGAATTTGATCCCCTAAAGTATGCTCCCATATACATATACATATATGTGTGTGTGTGTGTGTGTATATATATATATATATATATATAATATACAAAATTGTGTTCCAAAATTATTATTAGTGATACTGATTGTATAGTAGTTGCCTCTTACCCATGAGGGGTATCTTCCATGACCCTCTACTGGATGTCTGAAACCACAAATAGTATGAAATACTATGTATAATACTATGTTTTATCTTATACATATATACCTATAAGTTCAACTTATAATTAGGAACAGTAAGATATTAGCAACAATAACCGATAATAAAATACGATTCTAACAATAGACTATAAGAAAAGTTGTGTGAATGTGGCCTCTCTCTCAGAATATCTTACTGTACTGTGTTCAAATTTCTTCTCGTGAAGGTGTGAGATGACACAATGCTGACTGGACGAGATGCAGCGAGGTGGGTGAGGGAGGCACTGGGACGTGGTAGAAGGCTCCTAGTAGGGTGACTGGGTACAAGCACCATGATACCACGACAACAGCTCCGACAACGAACGGGGCTGCTACGTGATGAACAGACAGCGCGCACGGCGTGGATGCGCCACACAGAGGGAGGGGCGGGGCAGTGATTTTCCATCATACTACTCAAAACAGTGCATAATTTAAAACTTATAAATTACTTCTGGAATCCATTTACTATTTCCAAACCACAATTGACAGCAGGTGACTAAAACCACAGAAAGCACAGATAAGGTGGGGGCGGGGGCTAATATAAAAGCAAATACATATATAAATCGTCTGTTCAATAATAGACTGCTGTGAAATGACACAAAACCATAAAATGGAATAAAATGCTGCCATAAAAAAGAATAAGTTCGTTAGATACTAACATGATGTATTTTTCCAAAACGAATTGTATTTTTATCTTCATTTTCCAAAATAAATCATGAGGTTAAAAAGGCAAAGCGTAGAGCAGTGTGCATGTTTTATGCGCAGATAAGCAAATGCACATCCTTCCCACCCTCCCCTTCGGCACAAACTGACGCGGTGCCTACCAAAGGAGGAGCCTGGTGGCAGGAGGCCAGGGTAGGAGGGAGACCATGCTCTACGCTCTCTGTACCTTGTGAATTTTCACCGCGTCAATATCTTACTTATTCAAATTAAAATAAGATTTGCATTTTTTGTGCTCTAGTAGTTCTCTTGGGTTAATTTCTCAAGATGTAGGCAGCAAACAAGGAGCGGGGGCAGCAGCTGCAGCCGCACTGCCCCGTGCAAACACTGTTGTTGCTACAAGGCTATGCTCCAAGGAAACTTGACAAAGAGGCCCGCGATCCTCTGAATGGCAGTTGACACTGAATAGAATAAAACAGTTATTATTCTTCCTTTTACCCCCAGAAATCCAGGTTTTTCATTATTAAATGTTGGGGGAAAAAAACGGAACCTAATTAATACAAAAGATCCAGTGCTATTAATGAATATCATAATGAAACTAGATCAAAAACATACAAACAAACTAAAAAAGAAAAAGAAGTTTTGTTCTGATCCGTAGGATGCAGAGATTATTTACAAAGAGCAAATAGTCTCTGGTTCTGGGTGGAGGGCCAGCAATGAAATTGGCTTGAGGAAGAAAGAGCCAGCGGGGAAGTGGGAAAATGACTTCATAATCCAGAATTCGACTTCTTGCTTAAACTGCTGTTAGGTTAAACTGGAGGAAAGAGCATGAGATCAAAGACACAGACAGTGAACTCTGGCTTAGCTGTATCTTGGGGAAATCATTTAAGCTATTGTCAAGTGGGGATAATTCCTGAATACAGAAATGGGGGGAGGATTAATGAGCAAGAGAACAACAAAGAGCATGTGAGGATTACTGCAGAGAAAGCGAAATTTTGTAACTTTAAATATTGAATTCATTTCTTCAACAGCAACCTCTAAACATGAAAATGTGCAAGAAACTATTTGGACCAGTGGTATTATAAAATATTAAGTAAACAATCAATATTTGCTTATTGTATTTTATAATGAAAGCAATTTTTAAATTAGAAAATATAAGTAATGCAGCTGCATCTGTCTGATACAAGGACCTACAGTGGTCTGCTCGAGCCTTCAGGGTAATTCTGACATGTGCCACAAGAAAGCCACATAACTTTGATGAGGTGGAGGAAGTATAGTTAATCTCCTAAACTTCAGCTGGTGCTCTTTTAGTGCAATAAATATTTTCTGGAGTGCAGACCAAAAAAATAAAGTAACAACACAAAGTAAACTACAATATAAACAAGTAAGTTATGATAGAAACAAGTCCTGTGCACCTGAAGAGCTAACGAAGTACACCTTTCTAACAGCTATAGACATTTGCAAAGGTAGCCAAGAGGAGCATGACTTTAAATGATACAGAGTTTCAGCATTAAGGAAGAAAAATTCATTTTCTAGATAAACAAGAAAATTGAAAGGTATTTTAAACCCTCATCCACATCATGTGCAGGGTATACGAACCCATTCTAATATTTCAGAATAAGAAGAGCACAAAGTAAATCAAGTTTTCCAAAGTCATTTAAAGTATAGATCTTTCCTTTCCATGTCTTCATTACATTCTTCTTACATTAATGGATAAAAAAATAACTATTGTTTCATGCACATCACAGATGTCTCATAGTTAAGAACTGTCAGTGAACCGACATCAGTGTATTTGTACACTGTGCCAGGTCTAACAAACACACCACTGCTCAGCAACCGCTAACTCACTGAACTCCATTGCAGTGCTGTCCAACAGAAGTGCAATGCAAGCCACATGAAGAATTTTAAGTTTTCTAGTAGTCATGTTAAAAAAATTTAAAGAAATAGCTGGGATTAATTTTTAAATGTTATATTTATTGCAATTAATTCAAAAAATCATTTCCATATATCATCAGTACAAAATATTAGATATTTTATATTTTTAGATATAAAATTAGATATTTTATATGTTAAACCTTTCAAATTTGATATGTATTTTATATTTAAGCACATATCAGTTCTGACTGGCTGCACATTAAGTGGTCAACAGGCAGATGTGGCTAGTGACACATGCCATTCCAAGGTGTAACTGACATGTCAAAATAGTGTCCATAATGTCTGCTCACACTAAATATGTGAATGAATGAATGAATGTAAGTGACAGTATTTTTACATAGCCATTATTCCTCAGGTTAATCCATCTTTTCCTTTTTTATTAAATGTATCGGGGTGACACTGATTAACAGAATTATACAAGTTTCAGTGCACAATTTCACAACACATCGCCTGTACAATGGACTGTGTGTTCACCAGCCCAAGCCACAGCTCCACCCACCACCGTTTATCCCTCCCTTTACCGCCCCCCCATCCTGCTTCCCCCCAGCAATCCTGACACTGTTATCCATGTCCGTGAGTTTTTTCCTTTATCTCCTTTCTGCTCAATCCCTCCACTCCCTGTCCGGCCCTCCAATCCCTCCTCTGAGAGCTGCCAGCCTGCTCCCCATCTATGAGTCTGTCTGTACTTTGTTTGTTAGTTCATTTTGTTCATTAGATTCCACACATGAGTGAGTGACCATGTGATCTCGTTCATAGGTCAGTCCATTTCACCTAGGGTGAAACAACAGATAAAATATCCCCCAATCAGTATCAATAAAAATATAAAGTTTTGATGAAAGTAATCAAGGTTGAAACAAAAATAGATTCTCGGGATGTGGTGTACCTGTGTTGCAGAAAAGTGACCAGAGCAGGAGATTAATAAAAGGTGGGCTTTGCACTGTTTGTTTCACATTGTATTTTGTCTTGAGGACTTTGCCTCTTGCTACTTAGTGTAACTAAATATATTGTTATAATTTGAGTTAATTTGATTTTGTTTGCGGGGGTGTATGGATGCATACTAGCTTTCTCTGATTCATTAAGGCAATTCAATATTAGAACACCAGAGTAAAAATTTTTTTATGGTATTTATATGACAACCACCTTTCTTCTTATTGGCTATGCAAATCTCATCTTCTTTTAAATGGCTGCCTGGCACGTCCTAAAATTCTAAAATAAGCATAATTATCCATAATTTTTGTAAAATCCAGACTTTGTGATCTTAAGCTAAACATTGAGTCATTTGTATTTGTATTAGCATACTAACTGCAACTTACTACCCTAATTACAAGCAAGTTTGTCATTACTTTTTTTCTTTTTTGCTATCAGGGAATTTTAGAGCTGCAATAGAATATAGAAATACTGTAGTTCAAATTTCATATTTAGCATACAAAAAAACTGAGTCCTGAGAAGTGATTTGTAAAGATAAACTGATTTATAATGAGAAAGAGAAATCTTAGCTTTCAATCATATCTACGCAAATATGTCTTCTCTACTCATGGCAGTAAGGGCAGTTATACATTTTAAAAATGCTTCTTTATTCTCTGTAGAATGAGAAAAAATGAAGATTGAATTCAATCAATTCCTCATTCAATTAATGTAAAGATGTTTTTACTTATTACCAAGATACACCATTGTACCCACCACTTAAAAAAAAAGAAAATCTGACATAAAAAATTTTAACTTGCTCCACATATGAATTAGGAAGTGATTATTTACATTACAAAAGATGTCATTTTACCAAAAAGATATGTTGCAATGTTCCTTAAAATATCAATCCCCGAGTAGAGCAAAAATTTAATCCAATTTACGAAAGGAAGAGGGAGGCAAAAATATCAGCTGAAGTAAAACTTCTGCTTAAAACCCTCCCCTGAGTGAAGGCCCTTTCCTGTGCTTCTGCTCCCTGCCTCTGGTGAAACTCTGTCCTGGCCATTAGTTACTTACGTGACCTAATATTGATAGACTAATCATTCATTCAATGACAGTTTAGGGGCATTTATGGATCACAATCCATGGTAGGCACTGGAGTACAAAGGTGAATAACTTTAGAGTCTTTCCCAGTCTTACAGAATATTATTCGTGCTTCCATGTCCCCTCCTAAATTCTGAACTCCTTGAGGGCAGGATATGTCTTACTCATAACTGAGTCTCCAGGACCTAGCATGGTACCTGATTCATAGCACTCGATAGATGAATATTGAATAAGACATGATTTCTAAGGGCTACCATATGCCAACTGAGTCCCTAAATGTGGCCTCATCTCATTCAATCCTCAAGACCCCTAAGGATGAGATTTGTACAGACTGTGGCACTCAGGCTCAGAGAGCAGGTACCATGGTCAAATGCACACAGTTGGAAAGTGGTGGGAGAGTTATGCCGACTCACCTCTGCGACACTCAGAAGCTTGTGCTTTCCCTGCTTTACAAACTACCAAAATGTAATATCTGTGCAGTGTGCTGGGATGATGCCCATAACTCAACATAGATAAATGAAGAAATTAATCACGAAAAGGAAATAGATCTACCTTTTGAACTACGTGTATTAAGGTGCCTCATTAGCACAGAAGGTACCATGTCGACCTCATAATGGGAACTACACATATTACAATGGGAGGAAACAGAAGACAATAACGAAATGAAAGCAAACTCAAGGACAAGACTGAAGAAAAGCTTCAGAGATTTAAAGAGGAAACCTTCACCTAAAAGTGGGCCAGGAGCTGGCAAATCAAGGGATCCACACAAAGCTAAAGGAAACTTCTCGTACTCATTCACATACACATACACTGGGTAAAGGCCTTCAATACAAGGCACGAGAGAGAAGAGAAAAACCTGCAAACCTCTGAAAAAATTAAAAAGCAGCTTATCGTCAAAGAAACAAAATCCTTGCTGGCATCAAAGATCTCCCCTGCAATTTAAATATCATGAGAAAGACAAATGAGCAACATTTACGATAATTTAATTAAAAAGGAAAAGCTGGTAAGCCAAGAATTTTGTAACAAGCCAAGTTATATGATAATAATAAAAAATCAGATACTCAAGGGCTCAGAAAATCTATCATATAAATCCCTTTTAAAAAGATATATTTCAGTTAATTGGGAAATGAATCAAAATTAATGGAGATGCTGGGGTATAACAGGACGTAAAGGTTGAAATTTAAACATAAATGTCTCAGTAAATGATAAAAGTGTTACAAAACTTTATCCAAGTAAAAATTGTAAAAATAATTTAGTAGCAATAAACTGAATTCAAAACAGTTGGTTTTGCCCAAGAAACACATTAAAATCTGTTCAACACCTTCCCTCATTAGAGAAAGACAAACCAAAATCACAATGAGATACTACTTTACACCTACTAGGATGGCTATCATTGAAAAATATTAAAAATGAAAAAGAAAATAAGTACTGGCAAAGATTAGAGAGATTGGAACCACTGTACATTACCAGTGAGAATGTAGACTGGTTCAGCCACTGCGGAGCAGATTTTGATGGTTGCTCAAAAACTTAAACAGAGAATGACCGACCACATGACCTAGCAATGCCACTCCTGGGAATATATTTTAAAAAAGAAACTGGACAAGGATTCAAACAAATACATGCACCTGATGCATGATGATACCTGTACTGTTTATGGTAGTGCAGAGGTGGAAACAACCCAAAAGTCCAGCAATGGATACATGGGTAATAAAATTGTGCTATACACAGACAATGAATTCTTACGCAGCCATTAAAAGGGATAAAGTATTGAGATATTCTTCATGGTAGATGAACCTCAAAAATAGTATGCTCAATGAAAGAAGTCAGACACAAAGGTCATATAGTGTATGGTTCTCTTTACAGGAAATGTTCAAAATAGCCAAATCTATAGAGAGACTGAACACAGATCGGTGGTGGTCAGGGCCTGGAGTAAGAAGAACAAGAAGTAAGTGTTTGGTGGGCACAGTGTTTCTTTGTAGAGTGATGAACACGTTTCGGAACTGCATAGGAGTGTTAGGTGTAAAACACTGTGAATATAATAAATACCACTGAATTGTTCACTTTAAAGTGGTTAATATAAGTTATGTGAATCTTACCTCAATAAAAATAATAGGTTGTAGTAAAAGGACTAAAAAGCAAAATAGGGAAAAAGATATGTTTTTTTTACTCCCCAAAATGTAAGTGGTAAAAAGCAGTCATTATATGATCTTAAAGGAGAAGATAAGTTTTAAGAGGCATGTCTGTAGAATTCTAAGAGAACTGCCAAATTTTTCTCGGGGACATAAAAGACTATCCAAATGTAGATGGATATCGTATTCCTCAGTGGGAACATGGTATGTTTTAGAAACTGCAGTACCCCCCAGTTCCTAACACAAAGACCAAACGGATACTCATGATGTTGACAAGTGATGTCAAAATTTACCTGGAAAAATTAAGAGGTCAGGATTTCAAAGAAAATTAAGAAAAGAGGAACTAAGTGTGTTTCTCCTACCAGATACTATTATAAAATTACTATAATCAAAGCAGTATGATGCACTGACATGTGGCAGACTAAATAAACACAAGGCTTCCCTGTACGCTATGTAATCATTCATGAAGGCCAGTTATTTCTTCATCACCCACTACGCAGCCCATGTTCTCTACCAACAGCGAGAGTCGGGGCTACGTCCCACTGGATATCGGTGTCACTTTAGCACTATTGCAGAGTTAAGAGTAAAATGTTGTAAGATGTTTTAAAAAGTTAGTGTATATCTTATCTTCAATAAGGAAGAATTACTTAACTATAAAAGTAATGAAGAAATCCCAAAGGGAAGAGTTCACAGATTTAAACATAGATAAACTCCCATATCCTAAAATGAAAACATTTACAGAGCAAAAGTAAAACTGTAGCAAGAATTTAGGATATAAATGGGTTATAGCCTTAATAAATAGTTTACAGCAATCAATTAAAATCACTAAAGTTCTAACAGAAAAGTAGATATAGCTCATTAAGTGACCAAGGAATTAAGATACAATAAAAATGTAAACATTACTTATTCAGTAGCAGTCAAAGACATGCAATTTTCCAAGGAATGCTAATTTTCACTATAAAATTAACCAATTAGAAGAATAAGTGTTAACAGAAGTATGGTAAACTATGTTGCTCTTACACCCAGCTGGTAAAAAGCAACATCATCATACATTAAATTTCTTTGATGTACATGCTTATATCATAATTTCACTTCATATAATAATCATAGGGATGCAAAAATCATTTAAATTATACAAGAATGTTCATCATCAGTCCATTGATAATAAAAACTATCCAATCATAGAGGATTAATAAATTACTGTATAGCTGTATATTATACCCTATTAAATTCATGTTTTTAAATATAATTTAATGAAATGGGGTATGTTAACAAACTAGTTTTTCTTTAAAAAAATTCTTCCAAAGTATACTCAGGTAATTTGAAGAGGTTGGAAGGAAACAGTTGTGAATCATAAACAATATTGTTCTGACTGGTAGAATTATGTATTTTTGTATTTACACTTGCTTATAATCTTAAAAGTCACCAGAGCAAGCTCCTTTTACTTTGATAATCATGGGAGCAATCATTAAATAATGAGGCCAGTGTGGCAATCCACTTTGGAGTCCATTATAGATAATATTTTTCTGCTGTAAAATGATTTCCATAGCTCATATCTTTCATTAGCCCCCTTAATTACAAAACAGAAGCACGACAGAAGCTCTAAAGCCCAGAAATGATCTACATTAGCAAAGAATTTCAAGATGCCTACCATGAGGTGTCTCATGATCAATTTCAAGCAAGCACACATTGCTCATGCAATTGATTGTCATGTCAAAGTCTTGACAAAATAATAAGTGACTCCAGGTGCCAATCACTGTCTCACAATGCCTTCCATTGTACAGTTTGAGGTATCAGTATGATTAAATTAGGATGGCATCCCAAATACAGCACACTGTTGAGAAATTACTTCTCCTCTTGGGGATCTGCTGCTCTGACGCTCTGCCATTCTCTAGCCAAAAGCAATGATGAGGCACACACACACACACACACACAGGTTGCTTTTGAATTGATGGGTTGGTAGCAGTCAGCTAGAGGAATTCCTAGTTATGTTTGGCCACAGTCACTAGACTTTCTTAACTCCATCATTTACTTCCCAATGCAGCCACTCCTGATTCTTTCTTGACACCATCTCCCATAACACTTCATTTCGACCTGTACCTTTCATTTCCAAGAATGCCTTCTGTTTTCTGTACTGTTCCCCAGCAGGGAAAAATAAATTTCTGCTACTTTAAAAACAAAAAAGGACTTTTTTAATGGCTCTTCTCTGTTGAATATCCAATGCATTTGAGAGTTAAGAATTATAATGCTGCATTGATGGGAAAAGCAAAACAAAACTCAAGTATGAAAGGGAAATGACACAGTGGAGAATGCATAAATTCAATAAATGAATGCAATGCAAATGAGAGAATTCGCAGAAGAACAGAGATAAATACTGTCAACACTAACAGTTGGAGAAAGACACACTGGTCAGGGAGTAACAAGGAAATGCACACTCTTAAACAGTGGTCACCTGCTAATGATCTACAGTCTTTCCCCTACACAGAGCAAAATAAGACAAATGAGCTAAAAAAATACCCCCCATTATTTTTTCTGGTTTCCTTTCCTTACATTTTACTGAAATCATCTTCTATACACTGACTTCCTGTCAACAAGAGTACAATCCATTCCCTAATATCTGAGTGATGTATTAGCCACCTGAGTGTCAAACTTGTTTTTCCTCATTTTCAGGGGATATTTATGTCATGATACACCACACTTATTTCAATATAATTTACTGTGCAGCTGTGGTGTTTCCATGAATTAAAACCACGGCACTGAGCCACACCACCAACGAGGAGTGGTAGAAGTACACTGCATCATACCCTGCTGTAATTATTCAGACTGGAAGAGCACTACTGTGATTATTAAGAAGGAGCACCTACAGCAAACAACATGCAAAGTGCACTAAAAAAGATAAATTACTTAAAACTCAGATACTCGTTTTTTTTTAAAAAAAGGACAATCAAGCAGACAGAATTTTTGAGACTGAAAGATTAACAATGGAAGGACAGACAGGGAAAGTATATGGAAATCTGAGTGTGTATGTTACCCAACAGAACTTTCCATTTTGAAGAAATGTTCTGTGATCTGCATTGTGCCTTACAGTTGTAACTAGCTCCATGCAGCTACTGAGCACTTGAAATATGGCTAGTACAACTGAAAAACTCTACTTTTAATTTATTTTCATTTTAAAAGTTAAATAGCGACATGGGGTACTGGCTACCATATTGGACAATGCAATACTGTATGAAATTTATAATCAAAACAGATGCAAAATGATGAAACTAACTGTTGGGGCGGAGTCTAAGGAATTCTTCAATGTGCCCATATGCCCAATGCTTGGAATAGTTTGAGAAACCACCTTCTCCACACCTGTCAGTATCTTCTCAATTCATCCAACGTCGATGATATCAGAGACATTCCCACTCTTCCTGATGGCAAATTAAAATTAACGTGAATAAAATCTCTTCACTCTCGCACCAGTATTTGCCATTTTAAAAGTATCAGTGCACTGAATGAAAAGCTCAGTCCAAGAAAAACTGACTGGCAGCACAGGTGTTGGTACAACTGGATACCAGAAGGCTTACATGCAAGTGTGGGATGGGTGGGTAGCAGAGAGAGCAAATGATTGTAACACTGGTATCAAAACTCTGCAGTGGATGTTCAGTTATATTTGACTGTTATAAAAGCTTGACAAGCCAATTGAGTCTTGTGGCCTTAAATTGAGGTGATTAAAAGACTACTCTGATGAACTGAATAGAAAATACTCATCTAAACACACAATTGTTCATTTCTGGCTATCACTGAAATAAACGTTTGGAACTATATCTTAAATGAATATTCCCTACCATATGTAGTGTATATACATTTGGAAAAATGGAATGTGTCCCACAGATCCAAATTTCTAGGATAAAGCAGCAACTAATAATGAATCTACTTCTTTCTTCTTCTGCCTCTCTTTCTATTCTTGCCAAGACAGATTATATTGTAAAAAAACATTGTCCAGTACACTGAAATCAGGTTTCGTCTTGTGTCATGTAATGTATAACTCCAAAGAAGTCCCCTATTTTCTTATCTAAGCACAGATTTTCAGGTACATTTTAACACATTCATATTAGCATTCTGATTTAAATTTACACTATGTGTGATGAGATCACTGGGATTCTGTTTTATTTCCTCTTCCTTAGCCACCTTATTTTTCCTTAGATTTGAAATTGATGGGAAAATTCCTGGAACTCGGTATTTATATACAAACATACAGATGTTTTGTATCTCTCTGGCCCAACAAGAAACTGAAATGGAAGTACAGCTGACAAACATGCTGCTGGTGCATGCCTGTACTTTCTTTCCATTTTTAATTGCTGAACAAATTATTCTTTCAACTCTGCTTTCTTACTGCAAAGATGAATTAACCTAATCATTTGAAAAAATTTTATTCATTGCTTCTCTATACAGCTTTACATGTATTCAAGAACTAAGTGTTATATGACTACTATATTTGATGCCATGTGGTAGGCATTCATGAGAAAATAAAGACTAAAATGTGTCAGTCTTATCCATGGAGTACCAAAACCCTAGAGATATGAGAAATTCACAATAAGAAAAGTGACAGATTATGTCCCATTCTCTGTGAGTAGGAGGAAAGAGATGCTCCACCACATCCGACTTGTTGGAGAAGCAAGAAGAGCTCCAATGTGTGTCTATGACCTCTACACTCACTAGATAATTCTATTCAGAGGTGTGTACCATTCCCTATTCTCTCCACAACCCATTGAGAACCACACATCTATTTCACAGCAGACTACCACATTTAAATCTAGATTAAGATATTTCCCAACCTTGGAGTTTATACTACTAGAGTAAGATGAAAAGAAAACACATAGCTTTTTGTTGGCCAACTTATATAACAGATACTGAATCACTCTTGATATGTTACAAGTACATTAACTCTATACCCAAGGTGGAAGCTACACTAACCTCCTCCAAGAACCAAACTGGAATTACATGTATATTATAGAAAAGTCATCCTGAGTAACCAACTGAACACTAGCAGGAGAGAGCCATAAAACTAAAGATTTATGGGAGAAACCACATCACATCAAAACTGACAGAAAGTGTGGAAGCACAAGAGGGCTGGATGTGTTCCCATGAGTGACAGCTGGAGTCTTGGAGGGATATTTCAGTGGTTGGGGGCTCCCTCTGAGAAGCATAAGGTCTAAACCCCAAGCTGAGCTCCCTAGCCTAGAGCACCAGAACCAGGAAAGGAACCCAAATAACATTTTTGCAGTTTCTGTCTGCCAAGGACAGGTGGTCAGAGATGCAGAGAGCCTCTTAAAGGGCCAATGCACAAAATTTTGTTTGCAGCCTTGGGCTCTGGCAGAGGGAGGGCAAAGCAGACTACAGTCACATGAGAAGAATCTGAGATTGGTGGCTCTGAAGAGAGAGCCAAAGGGACAGCCACTGTGAACCCTTGCTGAGTCATTCCCCATAATGCAGAAGCCACCTTCCTGAGGCAAAGCACTCTCCTCCGAGCAGCACCAGTTTGGGTGGAAACAATAGCCCCACCCTGTGCAGTTTAAGCCCTTAGGGGCTTAGCTAGAGGTACTTTCAGTGATTAAGCCTAACAGAAAGCCTGTGGGCAGGGGTGGATCTCAGAGAGCTTTGAGACTTTAACTGAGGGATTGGCATGAAATATTCAAGGTGATGAAAAGCAAGGACCTACGACCAAGGCTTCCTTACTCAATGAGGCTATCATTTAAAATTGAAGGTAAAATAAAAAGCTTCCTAGAAAAGAAAATGTTAAAGGACTTTATTACCACCAAAGCAGTATTACAAAAAAGGTTAAACAGCTTCCTTAAAGGAGGAGGAGGAGGAAGAAAAGGAGGAGGATGAGAAAAAGAAGAAGAAGGAGATGGAGAAGAAGGAGAAGAAGACAATGAAGAATAAGAAAGAAGAAGAAGAAGAAGAAGAACAGCAGCAGCAGAAAAAAAATGTTTAAAAATAAAACAGCAATAAATACGTATCTATAAATAATCACCTTAACTGTAAATGACTAAATGCTGGAATCAAAAGGCATAGGGTACCTGAAAGGATAATAAAACAAGACTCATATAAATGCTGTCTCTAAGAGACCCAGCTCAGAGTGAAAGACACACAGAGATTAAAAGTAAAAGGATGGAAAAAGGTATTTCATGAAAATGGAAAAGGGAAAAAAGTTAGTGTAGCAGTACTTATGTCTGACAAAATGAACTTTAAAACCAAATCATAGTAACAGACAAAGAAGGATACTACACAATGATAAATGAAACAATCCAACAAGAGGATATAACCCTTTATATATGGCACTTCTTATTCGTAGATTTGTTTATGATGGTCATTCTGACTGGTGTGAAGTTATATCTCATTGTGGTTTTAATTTGCATCTCACTGATGGCTAGTAATTCTCTGGGTCCTCTGTATGTCCCACTTGGAGAAGTATGTGTTCAAGTCCTTTGCCAATTTCTTTAATTGGATTGTTTGTCTTCCTGGAGTGGAGTCATGTGAGTTCTTTATATATGTTGGAGGTTGTTGAGAAAAGAGAACCCTAGTATGATGTTGGTGGGAATGCAGACTGCTGCAGACACTATGAAAAACAGTATGGAAATTAAAACAACAACAACAACAACTAAAAATGGAACTGCCTTATGACCTAGAAATTCCATGTTGGTATAATACCCTAAGAACCCTGAAGCACCAATCCATAAGAACTTATGCACCCCAATATTCACAGCAGCACAATTCACAGTAGCCAAGCATTGGAAGCAACCTAGGTGCCCATCAGTAAATGAATGGATTAAAAAATAGTGGTACATTTACACGATGGAATACTGTGCAGCAGAAAGAAAGGAGCTCCTACCCTTTTCAACAGCATGGATGGAACTGGAGAGCATTATGCTAAGTGAAATGAGCCAGGAGGTGAAAGACAAATACCAAGTGATCTCACCTATAAGTGGAGCCTAATCAACAAAACAAGCAAGCAAGCAAAATATAACCAGAAACACTGAAATTAAGAACTGACAGTAACCAGAGGGGATGGGGAGGAGGGTAACAGAGGAAAGAAGGGAAAGGGTCATCAAGGAACATGTATAAAGGACCCCTGGACAAAGCCAAAGGGGAGTAAGATTGAGGGTGGGAAGTGGGAAAGTGGTGGTAGGAAAATGGAGACAAGTGTACTTGAACAACAATTTAAAAAAATAATAATCCAACAAGAGGATATAACACTAATAAATGGGTATGTACCCAACATGGGAGCACCTAAACATGTAAAACATATAAAACAAATGTTGATGCACATAAAGGGGGAGATTGATAGAAATACAGTCATAAAGAAGATTTTAATACTCCATTGACTTCAGTGGATAGATCTTCCAGTCAGAAAATCAACGAGGAGATGGGGGCAATAAATGACACACTAGATTTAACTGATACCTTCAGAATTTCACCCCAAAGTAGAAAAATATACATACTACTCAAATGTACATGGACTGTTTTCTAGGATAAACCACATATTAGGTCACATTACAATAAACGCAAGATGACTAAAATCGTATCAAGCATCTTCTCTGATCATAAATCCATGAAACTAGAAATCAATCACAAGAAGAACACTGAAAAATACACAAAAGAATGAAAGTTAAATAACATGCTATTAAACAATGATGGTGTCAATAATGATATCAAGGGAGAAATCAGAAGATACCTTGAAACAAATGAAAATGAGAAAACAAAAATCCAAAATCTGTGGAACACAGGGAAAGCAATAATCCTAAGAGGGAAATTCTTAGCATTAGGCCTATCTCAAAAAACATGAAAAAGCTCAGATAAGACGATCTAACTTTACACTTAAAGTAACATGAAACAGAAAAACAAACAATACCCAAATAAGTAGAAGAAACAAAATAATAAAGATCAGAGCAGAAGTAAATGAAATAGTCTACAAAAATAATATAGAAGTTAATGAATCCAAGAGCTGGTGTTCTGAAAAGAAAAGCAAGATTGGCAAACCTTTAACCAGACTCATCAAGAAAAAAAGAGAGAGGACCTAAATAAATGAAATCATAAATGAAAGGAGAGAAATAACAACTGACACCAAAGAAATGCAAAGGTTTTTAAGAAAATATTACAAAAATCAATATGCCAACAAATTAAAAGTCCTGGATGAAATGGATAAATTCCCAAAAACATACAATCTCACAAAACTAATTTAGGAAGAATCAGAGAATCTGAATAGACAAATCACACCTAGTGAAATTGAAACAGTAATCAAGAAACTTCAACAAAACCTTGGACCAGATGCCTTTATAGGTGAGTTTTACCAAATATTCCAAGAACTAACACCTCTCTTCCTCAAACTATCTAAAAAAAATTGTAGAGGGGGGAAGACTCCCAAGCTCATTTTATGAGGCTAACATTAACCTAATTCCAAAACTAGATAAAGACACTATAAAAAAAAGAAAATTATAGGACAATATCCCCAATGAACATAGATGCTAAAATCCTCAAGAAAATGTTAGCAATCCAAATACAGCAATGCATCAAAATGATCATTCACCATAATCAAGTGGGATTTATTCTAAGTATGCAAGGTTGGGACAACATAGCTAAGTCAATAAATGTGATACACCACCTAAAGAAAATAAAGGATAAAAATCACATGATCATGTAAATAGAAAAAGCATTTGATAAAATCCAGCACTAATTTATCATAAAAACCCTCAGCAAAGTGGGAATAGAGGGAACATACCTAAACATAACAAAGGCCATATACAACAAACACACTCACAGCATCATACTCAAGGGTCAAAATCTACAAGCATTTCCCTTTATACTGGGAACAACACAGGATGTCTGCTTTTACCTCTCTTATTGAACATAATAAAAAGACCTAGCCACAGAAATCGGACAAGAAAAATAAAAGTCATCCAAATGTGAAGAAGTAAACTGTCATTATTTACAGATGACAGTATACAAAGATAACCCTAAAGATTCCACCAAGAAACTACTAGAACTCATAAAGGAATTCAGTAAAGTATCAAGGTACAAAATTAATATCCAGAAATCACTTTCATTTTTATATGCCAATGATGAACTATTAGAAAGAGAAATTAGGAAAACAATCCCATGCACAACTGCTCCAAAAAGAATAAAATACCTGGGAATAAATTTAATCAAGGCTATAAAACACCTCTACTTGGAAAATTGCAACACATTGAAGAAAAAGAAACTGAAGAAGATGTAAATAAGTGGAAGCACATACTGTGCTCATGGATAGGAAGAATTAACATCATTAAAATGTCCATACTACTCAAAGCAATCCATAAATTCAAAGCAATTCCTATCAAGATACCAATGATGTGTTTTACAAAACTAGAACAAATATTTCAAAAAATTATATGAAACCATAAAAGGCCCCAAATGGCAAAAGCAATTTGAGAAAGATCAACAAAATTGGAAGAATAATCCTACTTAATGTGAAACTGTACTGTAAGGCCATAGTCATTAAAAAAGCATGGTACTGGCATTAAAATGGACACATAAATCAATGGAACAGAGTAGAGCACCCAGAAATAAGCCCATGCTCTTATGGTCAATTAATATTTGGCAAAGGAAGCAAGCACATATAATGGGCTGAAAATAGCTTATTTAATAAATATGTTGGGAAAATTGGACAGATATATGCAGAAAAACAAAACTAGACCACATTCTTATACCACACAGACAAGAATAAATTCAAAATGGATTAAAGACTTAAATGTTAGACTGGAAACCATAGAAATCCAAGAAGAAAACAGGCAGTTACATCTTTGACATTGCTCGTAGTCATATTTTTTTCTGCTTTATCTTCTCAGGCAAAGGAAATACAAAGAAAAATAAATAATTGGGACTATATTAAATTAAAAACGTTTTGCACAGCAAAGGAAACCATCAACAAAATAAAAAAGCAACCCACAGAATGGGAAGACATATTTGCCAGATACATCTGATAACGGATAAATACCCAAAATTTATAAAGAACTTGTAACACTCAATACCATAAAAAAACAAACAATGCAATTAAAAATGAGTAAAGGCTCTGAACAGACACTTCTACAAAGAGGACACACAGATGGCTGACAGACATATGAAAAGATCCTCAATGTTACTAATCATCACAGAAATGAAAACTAAAACCACAATGAGATACCATCTCACACCTGTCAGAATGGCTGTCATCAATAAATCAACAAACAAGTGCTGGCAGGGATGCAGAGAAAAGGGAGCCCTTTTACACTTTGGTGAGAATGCAGATTGATGCAGCCACTGATGAAAGCAGTATGGAGTTACCTCAAAAAATTAAACATGAAACTGCCTATGACACAGCAATTCCACTTCTGGGAATTAATGTAAAGAAATCTGAAATGTTGATTAAAAAGAATATAAGTGCCCCTATGTTCACTGCCGCATTATTTACAATAGCCAAAATTTGGAAGCAGCCCCAGTATCCATCAGTAGATGAGTGGGTGAAACAACTATGGGACATTTACACAGGGGAATACTACACAGCCATAAAAAAGAAGAAAATTTTACCCTTTGTGACAGTGTGCACAAATTTGGAGAACGTTATGCTAAGTGAAATAAACCAGTCAGAGAAAGATGAATAGCTTATGATCTCACTCATATATGGAATCTAAGAGAACTAACAAGCAAAACAGAGACAGACTCATAAATAGAGAACAGGCTGACAGCTCTGGTGGTGGGGGGATTGAGTAAAAAAAGGAACAGGACTCGTGGAGAAGACAACGGAGTGGTGACTGCAGGGGGAGCAGGGCATGCAGGTGGAAGAGAGGCAAAGGGGATAAATGGTAATGGAATAACATAGTAAGAATAAAAAACATAAATTAACTCTAGAACTTATAAATTCTGGCTTAATTCTTGTTTTAGAACATGGATAGGCTTTTCTAATTAATGTGACAATTTTCCACTAATTTTATTTTAACTGAAGCTTCAACAAAAAAGAATTACTGGTTGATGTGTGTATGTATCCATTTGTACTCACACGTATATTGACTTTAAAATTTGTAATTTAATTTGAATAGCACCAATTATATTGTCCTCTTAAAATAAGACACTGTAAATTCTCATGGATCACTGGCTTTAAGAAAAAAATAGTAATCTGGGTTAATAGTCAATCAAGCAAAGTTTCCTCAGCAATAAACTGTTTCAGTTTTGCTTGGAAATTCCTCAGAGGTTCTACCAAGTTCACATTTAAACCTTAAATATCTTAGATGCCTTGATGGGGATTTTCACTATTATAATCCAACCATTCACCCATACTCAATGAAAACATTCCTTCTTATCACTTAATGTCCTCATGCTAATTCAACTATGTTTCTTATTTCAGGATACATTTATATATAAAGTGCTATTTCAGTATCCATGCAGTTGGATTTCTCATGAATTCTTCTAGCAAATAATTCATCATCAAATTTAACAATCTTCTCTATCTTTGCATGGATTTTCATAACTTCTTAAATTTTTCAAGGGTAAGAAGGCTAAGAAGTTCCAACATATGTCTCAGTGTTTAATCAACAGTCACAGAGAAAAATAATTTTTATGGCATTAAGCCTGCTCCTCTGGGTGCCTATTACAACAAATTATAGTGAAAGAATGAAGCAAAAGTGTGTCCTTCCACAAAAAAACAAGAACAGTGTAACTTGTTCCCACCACCTGCGTAACAGTTACACAAAGTGAAAATCCAAAAGCAAAGGCCACTGCTACTCTCTCCACAGGAACGAGATGCTAATGAGTAGGCCTTGCAACTGTGCTCACGTCAAGTAGTGTGTGACATGTACAATGTTGTGTGACTGGTGCAACTGGAGCAAGTGAGTCCCATAGCAGACTTTGAAATAAGGCTGACTTTCGTTCGAGTCTCAGGTGTGCTATGTGATCTACCGCAAGCCTCTCTGTGTTAGAGGTTTTACAGGCAAGTTAGCATGCATGTGGGCTGCTTGCACCCCGACCTCCAAGAGCCAAGGAACTTTTCCTTTTATTTATTTTCTCTAACTATTGTTATTGTTGTTTGAATAGAGTTGTCTCCATTTTCCCACCACCGCATTCCCCCTCCCCACCCACCCCCACCTTCCACCCTTCATCCTTCCCCCCTTTGGCTTTGTCCATGGGTCCTTTATACATGTTCCTTGATGACCCTTTCCCTTCTTTCACCTGTTCTCTCCCTCCCTCCGCCTCTCTGGTTACTGTGGGTTTGAAAGGTATTATTGCAGGTGAATAGCCACACTTACACCATGTCAATTTGTGCTGCCTTTACTTCATAAGACATCATATTGTGTCCAGCGGAAAGCCTTGTTGGATCCATTTCAATTACATCAGGTCCATTTCACTGGAAAAGTGTCCTCCTCTTCCATTCAGATCTGGTCTGAGGCAATGAGCTCCCAGTGGATTCTTCCAAATGGAGCACTGGCTGCTGGAACAGGTTGTGCTCATTCATTTAAAAATGACTTAACCCTGCCCCATTCCAATGCCAGTATTTTATTGTTCTGAGGGGTTTTTTTTGTCTTCTTGCCTTTTTCTTCTTCAGCAAGACAAGAGAGTCTAAAGGGAAACATCACAGATCTACGTTTTTTCCCCTCTGAAAAATTCGGACGGCTATGCTTGGAATAGATGACCTGAATCTAAGGTAATTACATTTGCTTTTCAGAACCAGATTCCCAAAAAGCTGCTGAGTTTTTTAAACTTATTTCTTTATAAAATACTGGACTTGCTCATGACAAACTAATATACAATCTTATACAGATATATTTTAATAAATTTAAAGTACTTTATGGTACAATACATTGAATGCATATTATTTTAAATAAAGTCTTACTATTACTAAAAATGTATAGGTATATACGACTGAAACCTGTAGTAATGGGCTCCCAAAATTATAGTGACCAAGAAGAAACATTTCAAAATTAAATCAGAAAATCTACTCAGGACTCCTACACCTCATCAGATTCTATATCTCTTAGTTTGCTTTTGAGACAAAAATAAGATATCAGAATCCAGACTGGGGATAAATTTCATTTTTTGGACAGGGATAAATAGGGAGTAAGCATAGTTATATTTTTCAAATAACAGTTGCAAGTCTTAATAATATGGTTAACATAATGTGGAAAGAAAGATCACTTTAAGATGCAGAAGCTGGCACCAGCTTCATAACTAATAATCTCGGAGTAAGGGTTCTATTTACATCATAACATCAAAATTAAAATCTGGAGTGTCCTAGAGCTCAAAGCCAGAATTTAGCTGTGAATACCTCTCTTTAATCAGCATACCATAAGAAAAAGAATCCTTAAGCACATTCACTAAGAGAAAGATTAGATAGCTCAGAAATTACACCATTCATATTAAGATCTAACAGACTTATATAGTAACAGAGTGTTAGGGACAGAAATAACTAATTTCATGCCAATAAGACCACAGGCAAACAGTGCTAGGTAAGCACTAGTTCAAGATAAAGCTCCATTGGTTCATCATGTCGCTCACTTTGACAGGACAGCAGGTACCTACTATTTCACATGTAATCACCTATTTTCACAGCAAATCAAACAGACCTGAGACAAAACATGTTAAAAACAGCCTCTGGTAGTTAGATAAAGTAGAGGACATCCCCAAAGCTAAATTAAAATAATCAGACCTCTACAGGCTATTGTTTTAGAATGTTCAGTATTCTAGAAGAACATTTAGATAAAGTATTTGTGTACAAAACTGTGCTTTTTGAGTGCTATTTTGATATAAAATTGAGTGTTTAAGGATGGAAATTCCCTCAAGCACTCTGAAATGATAGCAGGGTTGACAGTGTCAAAAGCCATGCTGAGATCAAGGGAAATGAGAATGGAAGCAGTACCAACTGCATTCACAAAGAGGTCATTTAAAACCCCTTTGCTATAAGATAAATGAAAACATGACAGGAATCTCATCAGAAAAAGAAGTTCAAGTGTCCATCCTACACTAAAAGAAGAAAATCAGCTAAAACTTCTGAAAGACTTTGATATCTAGGAAAAAGTTCACTTGTCACATTTCAAACGCTCAATTTGCATTTTATGTGTAGAAGAATGCAATTTAACATTACCAATGAAATTTCCAAAAGAAAGGATTTCCCCTCATTTTCAGACTGTAAATGCTGGGCTATCAGAAGCAACTTCCTTTGTTTATTTTTCTATTTGAATGTATTCCTATACATTTTTGCAATGATCTGTAATACCATTACTTAATACACTACTTGTTTCCCACAATTTTTGAAGTCTTACTTTAATCCAACAAACTCTCCTAAATTGACTAGAATCCCAAATCCAGAATTTCCATAACTTCTCTTTTTCCCTTGAACACCATATTATGTCATCAAGAAGCAGCTTTAAAACTTGGAAATGTCTAAGAGGAAAGTCACATACAACAAGAACTATATCCTTGCAACTTGCCACTTCCCTGTCATTTAAATAGAAAATGTTCAGGCCTTGTCACCTTCCCTACGAACCATGGACATTTTTATAATGGCTATAGACTTTTTATATTATTTACTATTGTATAATTTATATTATTTTTATATTATTTACTATTTACTACTATTATGGGCGTAATGTTATGCTATTTGTAATTAATTATTTTATCATTAGTCACTAACACTTAGACATTCATTAGATAGCAATTCTTTTCTTTAGTTAGTTGTCAAGCCATGAGAGCTGGCTTGACCCAAGGACATTGTATGCACTCGTGACTGGGACCAGGACGCTGCTAAATTCTGACTCGTCTAAGGACTTGGTAATGCACATTTACAAAGGAGAAGACTTCACTAGTTTCCCCTATGTAAAATATTTCATTATGTGTTTTACATAGTACATCAATCCCTTTTTAGTTATTCAGTTTGCCTTAAAGTAGAACCACACTTGTCTTTATTTAATAAATATGTACACACATGTACACAAATATTACGCATATGCACATGTGTGTACTGTGTGCATATGTGTAACTTCATTCATCACAAATGACTCTTAATCCTGAGGCCCATGATATACTTTATTATATGTAAACATATAAATATAATACAGTATATATTGGTGTACTATATATATATATTTTTTATTACTATGTTTCCAGACTACCATGTAACTGCATGATGCTGGTATGAGTAACACCAGATTAGGGATTTTATGATACCATATAGAATACAGATAAGAGAGTTATCAGTCTTATTTTATAAAATATAAATAAAGCTGGTCTTTTGGAGCCATATCTTATTTATCCATTGGGAAAATAATGATCAATCCTATTACTTTATTATATTCATAGACCAACTAATTTAAGAGTAAGAATAAACTAGCAATTGCATTTTGGCACCCTAACTTAAACAAACACTCATTTAAGACTCAATTTCTCATCTGCAAAACATACCCTTTACAGGGTTCAAATGGGAATTAATCAAAAGTGTGCCTCATAAAATACCTACAGCCAAGTACTTACCAGTCAATACTAATTATTTCCCTGTCCTTGTTTGCTCCTAAGGCCACTGTCATCTAGCTTTTGACACTGACCATTGAAGTTGCTCTAATTAATAAGTTCTCCAATATCTTTACTTGTCATTTTCAGTCTTCTGTGGCATGAGACATTCACTGTCAACTGTTCTCTCCTCCATGGTCACATTCCCTTGGCTTTCAAGACTCTTCTATTTTGAACTTGAGTTTCTTGAACTGATGCCTGACTTCTCTCCTTCTCACCATCCTTCTTTGAGGAAGTTATTCCTTAAGTGCTCCATGTGTGCCTTCGCTTTCTGTTTCATGTGGCTTCTTAAAAATTTCAACCACCAATCTCCATCTCCATCTCCCCTCTCTCCTGAGACCCAGTCCAACAAGCCCACAGGAAACTCGAACATCAAAGTTATCTCCATCTCACTGGGTCACTACCCTTGCCTCCCCAGCTTCTTCTGCTCAGAAGCCCAAGCTCCAGGAGTTAAGGTACTCTAGCTCAGCCTTTTGTATTGCCCCTGTCCTTTTCTCCTGTTCATTTCCATTACCATTGCCTTATCCAAGGCCTTCATCGTGCCACATGGACTCCCATGGTGAGCTCATCAGTTTCCAAGACTCCTTCCTTCCTCAGCAAGCTCCAATCCAACTGCCAAATCATTTAAAGTTTAATCTAAAAATGCAAACAATTTAAAATTCTAAACAACCTATGCACCCTAGTGTTCATAGCAGCACAATTTACAATATCCAAGTGCTGTAAGCAACCTAAGTGCCCATCAGTAAATGAATGGATCAAAAAACAGTGGTACATTTATACAATGGAATATTATGCAGCAGAACCAAAGAAGGAGCTCCTCCCCTTTTCCACAGCATGGATGGAACTGGAGAGCATTATGCTAAGTGAAGTAAGCCAGGCGGTGAAAGACAAATACCATGTGATCTCACCTATAAGTGGAACCTAATCAACAAAACAAACAAGCAAGCAAATTATAACCAGAGACATGGAAATTAAGAGCAAACTGACAGTAACCAGAGGGGAGGTGGGAGGGGACAATGGGGGGGGAAGGTGAAAGGGTTTTCAGGAACAACCACGAAGGACACATGGACAAAACCAAGGGGGGATGGGATCAGCAGAGGGAAGTGGGGATGTCTGGGGTGGGGGGGTAGTGGTGGGAAGAAAATGGAGACAACTGTACTTGAACAAGATAAAAAAATTCCTGAGTGGCTCTTTCTTCCCTGTGGTTTCATCTCCTTAGTCCAGCTCTTCTCAATCAACCAGCAAACAGTTTGGGTCCCAGCACTTGCAACCAATTGCAATTTTCCTAAAAAAACAACTCACAACATGCCTTCCCTCACCTTTTCTCTGCAGTAAAAAAATCCTAGTTGATCTGGCAAGTCTCAGCTCAAACATTCCATTCCCTGTTCACTCCCCTAATGGTGTATAACAGAGTTTACTGTGGCTTTTTTTTCACATCCTGCTTTACCAAGCCAGAGATTGTGACTTACTCAGGCCAAAACTGGCATTTAACAAATATTGACAGAATAATTCACATGTGTGTGTGTGCATGTATGCACCAGGGCTACAGTGCATTATGTATATTTTGAAATTATTATTATGAGTATCAGATGACAAAAAGGGACTACAAATTTATAGTTATTTTTTTCTAAAAATGTAGTTCTAGTTATAGAGAGACAGTTATAAAATTCCAAAATTTATCACTTATATTAACTACACATTAAGTCCCACAAAGAGGTTCAACTTCAGGGAGGTTTTTATTTGAGATAATAGATAAATATCTGTTTAACTCTGGGAAAATAACAGCTAGACCAGCAGGAAGTTAAATGAACACATGGCTGGGCACAGCTGGTGGTGCAATCCTGCGGGGTTGCTGGAGAACTTGGGAAGGAGCAAGAGGTTATTGAAGCCAAGCGTTTAAAGGACTATCAATATAGCTATAATGAAACTAATATTTGGACTATTTAGTCTAGAAGACGGAGTGGCCTAATTACAAATGGATGACCTAATTAGTCTTCAACACATAAAATATTATTACACAAGAGAGACTGAAAACTGTTTTTTCCTTGAGGGAAAAAGTATCTTTCCACTCTAAACTCCCTGGGAACTGGGTATTGAGACTTGATCCCCGTATGCACTGAGAAGTAAAGAGGAAAACAAGTGGGTGGATTTGGGCCAGATAATAAAACTCATCTTAACAGTGAGCACAGATTGACCCCGTTGTGATTTTAACTTCTCTGGACATCTTTAAAAGTAGAATAAATACCCATGTGGTGGGGAGGCTTCAACTGTCCTTTCTCAGGGTGAAAGACTGCCCTGGATGAATATCTCAAGGCTTCTTACGGCAAAAATTCCAAATTCTCAGTGATGCTTCCCCTGTAACAATTTCAGGAAGGGAAAGATGCTGTATAAAGAATGGATGTAACAAATGAGATTTATTGACACAGGTTTTATTCCTGCATTTAGTGTGTTAGAAAATGAAGATACTTGAACAATAATAAGTACAATACAAGCAAAATCTGGCATCCGTTCAAAAACTCTTTCCCTGAATTTACTAAAAAGACAACTCTTCCTAAAAGCATAAGACAATAATTACATTCCCCCTTTCACTTGTTATAAAGTTCTTTTTCTTTTTATTTTTTGCACAAATGGCATAAACATTCCAAAACACACAATGTAATTACAAAATAAGAATGGAGATATAACCATGAAGCATAATTAACTTCAAAGCAATCTCAGACACAGTAGAAATACCAAGGACTTTTAAGCCCACATCATGTTTAATTTATTTTACTTATTGCTAAAATATATGCATTCGTGTATTTATTTTACATAAAGAGAAAGAAAAAAATAATCTTGTAGTTCAAAGACCAATCCTCTTCCCCTTCCTTCATTCACTCCCTCATCATCTTCACTTAATCATTGAGCCCTACTTTGCTGCAAGGACAGCTCATGCCTGCTAAGACGCTCTGTGGCACGAAGTCTGTAAAAGGGACTCAATAGGAAGTATATTATTGACCTCTTTTAAGGAGACCTCACAGGGAAAATCAACTGAAAGAAACTTATTTCACCTGGCAAAAAAGGCAAACCAAACCCTCTTCTATGGTCTGTGACAGTCTTAAAGAAACAATTGACCGTTGAAGAAATGTCACAAAATGAACATACTTGCATCACTTTTCACTTCAATTACAAGTGCTATACCAAAAAAATATAACACATAGAGACGACTGAGCAAACAGTAGCACTTCTATGTCAAGTGTGGAAAAAAATAACATCCTAAATTAAAAGTGACAAAAGTACATGTTATACACCATTAGGGAGGCATAGTAAAGACAGATGGTATGATCTGTTGCTTAACCACAAAACTGTGAATAAAATAGATCAGTCTTAATATAAGGAGTTTCAAAAGTTCTACTCTAAAATTTTATCTTTAAAATATGTTTGAAGATTATGATTGCATATTCTCTTGCTGACAAAATTAGTAATTCATATATTATTTGTTCAAACAAAGTAACTAAAATCCTTGGCTCTGAAGAATAAATAATTCTTGACACACTAGTTTATTTACACACCCACTTCCACTCCTGCAAACTAAGAGAGTACCTGCTGCACCTCAAAAAATACTAGTTACACACTATTGCCATCACTGTGTTGGATTTTAAAACTACTACAATTCATGAAAACCAGGTGGACTAAAATCACTTGGACATTTTTTAATTGTGTGTGGAAGTCAAAATATTAATGCATTTGGCAACTGAAGCAGATTTATTCAATAACAGATGTTTCTTCACAAGCTCATAAAATAGCACATTTTACCAATCTCAGGAAGTATAAAAAAGATGCAGATCTACTTATGGTTACATATTGAAGAATATGTATCTTAAAGCCAGTGATGATCATGGAAATTCTTTAATTCTGAAAATGACTACAATGATATTTTGGATAAAATCTCAAGTAATGTATCTGTTGGGACAAGATGTCTCTGAACATCAATTCCTTACTGATTTCTTCATTTCTCTCCTTACTATAGTTTCCTCATGAGCTAGAAAAGAGAAAGATAAGCTAATAAATTACATCCTTCTACTTAAATTCACAGGATCCTAAAATGGGAAGTACCCTACAGGTTACCTGGCCCCGACAATGAGTGTACAGTGAAGAACTGGGACCCAGAACTGCAATGACCAGAAAGTTACCTGCAGAACAGAGACAAGCAATCCTGGCTGCTGTGCTTTTCCTCTGGAACATTCCTAATGGGATGGGGAGTATTTGGAATGAGACCCAGTCTGATTAATATGGAGATTGTCAATACTGGAAAAGACCATATGGGTGAGAATGGCCAACTGTTTCCCAATTTCATGAGAAAACACATGAAGAAGGCCTTTCTGAAATGGTGTTTCATGAGCTGTATGACCAACTTTTCTGGTCAATGAAGGCATTCTCTATGAAAGAAATTCACACTACAGACACGAACCCTACAGACACAACATTTTAAAGAAGTGATATGGTTTATTCGACTCGTTCGTTCATTCCAAATATCTACTGAGGTTCCAACACTGGCCAGGTACCAGTTTAGCTGTGAAAATATAGTGATTAGAAACTCTTACAGCCATCCATGGGTATGGAATCTGATGGACAAATGTTTAAATGCAAATATTAATCCACCACCACTCCACCATTCTAAAAAATATATCACAAAGACCATAATCATAATTCCAGATAATTTTCTTTGAAACATCTCATTCTGCCCAAATACTGTTTTTTTCTACAAAATGGATATCTTTATAAGTGCTTCTAACTCATTCACATCTTATTTAGCAATATGTGACCAAACAAAAACCTAGTATATGAAAAAAATGGAACTCTCTCTAGAGGTTTTCTCTAATGGAGTTTAATTTGTATTGTTAATTGAAAAACAAAAAAAATATTTTTCCACCTTGATCCCACATCCATTTCTTGGCTAGACAGATGTAATATACATTTTCAAGTATATACAACCAATTTGACTAATTACCCTTCCCTTTGTTTTTCCTTACTTCTGCTCACTCTTCAGTATTTTAGTTGTTGTCCCGACCTTTCAATAAAAAATAGTACCACTGAGATTTAAGTGAGGTTTTTGCAGTTTACTAATTTCTGTTTTTTAAACATCTCAATCACTCCAAATTTTAATGCTGTAACACTAAACCATGACAGCTTTGTACATTTCTCAGAGTTGTGACAAAGCAAAATTTTATTAACACCTATTTCTCTGCTGTCTACATGGGTGGGACCCATTTTAATTGCTGAGTGGACACAGGTCCAGGCCAGATTATTTTGTGGTCTGGGAAGCAATTTGTACATCTAAGCATCCCTTAGTGATGGCTGTTAGGAACACAAATTGCCTATTTATGCCTTGAGAGTCTGGATCTACCATGGAGGAAGGAAAGGGAAATACATTTTAGTGGATCCAGAAAACTGCTTGTATTTATGGAGTAAGGGTTTAGGGAGAGGAGCCACATTCTCAGTAAGAAAGCCCCGGATTTTCCATTTTATTCTCTGAAAAGAATAACTAACTAGACATCAACACGATGAGAACTCAGGAAGCTTTCTAACTTGGCCATGTTTGTTTCTGTGGTTGGCACCTGCCAGGTTTCTAAGGCAATAAGTGCTAAAACCTATAAAATGCAAAGAGTGTGAACTCATTTTTTAAAGGAGCAGGGGTAAACTATTGTGCTCTCTGCAGCACAGAGTGTTGGGAGGAAGAACCTCACAGCAGTGTAAGCAAAAGAGGTTACCCAGAGCAGAGGAAATGGAGCCAAGAGACTGAGCAAAGAGAGGGCTGAGATCACCGGTTAATGGTGGGATCTGAGAAGGCATTTATTTGGACATGGGCAGAACAGAGGTGCACAGAGGGGCATTCCCTAACCTGCAAAGCAAGTCTAGTTCTATTTCCCCACTGATGTCTCCATTCGCCGATGAAAATACCAGTTTTGAACAACAACAACAAATCCCAGTAACAGTTGTACTAATAAATCACTGTACACTTAGTATTTAATATATTAACAAGAATACTATTTTAATGTGACACTAACAAGAATATTTAATAATATTTGACTGATATGGCCCAACCACACTGATAACATTCTTAAATTTATCTTCTCATATATTAAGAACATGTGAGACTCACCCAAGTGAGTAAGAATATAGCCATTACTAAACCTTTAAAAGGTACCACATTATAAAATCCCAATAAATGATAGAAGCAGAACAACAAAATGATAGGAAACTGAATCTTGCAATGTGTGAAGTAGAGGAACCTCATGGCCAAGATGGTTTTATACAAAAAATACAATATAAAAATATATTTAAATATAATTTAACACATTAATAAAGGTTTAAAGTAATATTAAAACCATAAATACATGGAGAAAAACAGCTTGACCAAATTCCATGCCCATTAACAATTAATAAACAAAAAGCATCCTAACACACTCAAAATGAAAGAACTTCCTTCACTAAATAAAATATACCCATGAAAGAACTACACATCTGAACAAATCTTCATGGTTAAATACCAGAAAAATCCCATTTAAAATTAGAAACAAGAAAAGTACAAACCAAACTGCAATTCATGGAGGATGTGATGTTTCTCATAGCTTCCATTTATTACATATATTTTTATAACCAACAAGCCCTTCACAAACTTAAGTCATTTAAACTACAGGATCATGTGCAAGTTCCCAACCATGAGCTCCTCCAGTTGGGAGCAAGTCTCATCTTTAGTTGTAGGAGGAACCTGTTCAGTGCCTGCTTGTTGAACGTTGGTACAATGCTGGGTACAAGAGGAGCCTGCCAAGGACAGCACGAGCTGAGTCGTCAGTTTTTATACCTGCTTTTCCTGCTCTCGGTGCACTCTGCCACCCTTCCTGCTCTACTGTCCCTGCATCCAAGCCCTTTCATCCTGGCCAAGCCCTAGTCCATCATTTGCCTCCCACTAGGATAAATCCTTCTGTGGATCAGAAACCTCTGTACTGTACTCCTACCACTGCCTGATTTTCTCCAGCACAGCAATGATCCTCTATTTCCCACCAGCCCAGCGAGTCTCAGTGTGTTTCTCAAACCACATGCATCACCATCACCAGAGTTTTTGATCAACAGACATAACACACCTCCGCCTCCTTCCTCCCCCACCCCAACACCAGCAAACACACACCTAATAGAAACCATCTCAGATTAGTATCTGGCCATATGCATTTTTAATATTTCTAGAAAAGATTTGCTAGAGTAAACTAGAGAACAGAGATAGCATGTGTTGCATTCTGTGTTAGCCTTTGTCTGCAATGCATCTGTTAAATGAATTAAGAATGCACACAGTTTACCATGTATTGTTTGGTCTTTTTTATTTTTTGTCCTCTAATGTCACCTGCATGTAGAAAGGGTTGGCTGATATCAAAGATTTAAGAAAAAATATTAGGAAAAGTATAACATTGAAAAAGTTTCCATTAATGTTTAAAGTTTAACAGCTGATCACAACTGGAATACTGTGTTTTGAAAACCAGCATGCTGTAAGGCTCTAAAGTCTACCAGTTAATTTCTCATTGCATATTCATAGCCCATGCATATAGCTGAAGGCTCAATGGTGACTCTTCTTCTGACTTTTATCATTTTCTAATTTGCTAGCAACATTAGTTGACATTTGTATTCAATGCTCTTACAAAATGTCCTGCCCAAATTAGTGATAGTCTGAATGGATGTTACAAAAAAAAGTCTTCATGTTCTTTATTTCCTTAATGAAAAGTAACTAAATTACTCATCTAATAACATTATTATTTTTCCTTGATTAATTCATCTGTGATTCTCTTTCCTAATAGCTGTAGGTTAAGAACTTGTTTCTTACCTATAACCCCTACTTCTAGTTGTGGCCATAATGTCCCACATATGTTTTATACCCTGGGTTGGAACACACCCAGGGCCTTTAACGTATGAAACGAAGCAAGTGAACTATGTTTCACAGACATTTGTCTTTCAGAGGTGAGTAACATCTTCATAAATTCTGCCTTTTCTCATAGACAACACTTCGAACTTTCTATCAACCCCTTTGATTCTAAATCCAACAGAATTTTAAGCAGAAAACACTTTCTCACTATTTCTTGCATAATTTTATGTGAGTAATTCTGAGAAATTCTCCCCAATTAATCCTTTGACTCTTGAATTTTCTGTTTCCTAAAAATAAATTTTAATTTTTGATATTGCTTTAAGTGTAAGAGTTAAATCGAATTGCATATAAGACCTATTTCCTTTGAGTGCTCATAAAAAATTATTCATTAATAAACTCAATTCCCTAATTCATTAAATTAATTAATCCATTAATTAGAATCACTCACTCATAAGTCCATTAAGTACTCATTACACGTCCATTATATTCTAAGCACAGGACTGGGCACCAGGAAGTCAAAGAAGAAGATAAAGTCCTTCCTTTCAAGGAGTTAATATTTTAATAGAAGAAGCTATATATTCTTTCTGCTCCAGCTCATAAGTACTTCTTCTTTCCTCTTCATCCTGTCAGTGTAGGTAGTTCTTTTGCTTCTTGTAGTAATTCAATAAAAAATTGACTTTTAATTGTTTTTTCCCCCAAAGGCTTCCTAAGGCATTTTCCCTGGCACGGGCCTTATAAGGAAGGCAGTCATAACTTCACTTCTTGATGCAACTTATCACCCTTTTCTTCTTGTAACATCTTCTTTTCCAAAAATAATTACTATATTTGAACACCTTCCCTGTTTTACACTGCATTATAAAAGACAGTGCCTTTCCCTCTTATTCAAATACTCCGCCTTATCATATTCTCATCCTATCAATCTTCTCTGCTGCACTAAGATTTCTTCCAGACATTAGTCTTTAGAGAGCTTTCACACTTATGAAGATATAGTCATGTGTCATCTTTTTGTTCTCTGCATTATTTACCTATCAACATACCTCTCTCAAATCCTATTTCTTAAGAGTAGGTGTAATAGCATTATTGTTCATTTAGGAAATAGCAAACATTGTTCTAAATGATAGTATATTTAATCCTCCCATCTGTTTAGAGGTAAGCAGCATTATCATCCCCATTTTGCAGCTGAGAAGACTGCGGCGCAGTGTGATATGACTTGCTCCAGTTTCCTCAGACACTAAAAAAAGAACTAGGAGTTAGACGCAAGTGGTTTTCAGCTTCAGAGTCTTTTCTTCCCCTTATCCATCACTCTGTGCTCCCTCTCCCAATACAGGAAAGGTACCTTCCTTAGTCCAGGTACCACAGAAAATTTGGGGGGCCCAACATCTACCCTGATGGTATTAGGGAATAAAAGGTTTCAGTAAATAGTCTAGTTTCCCAAAGCAACGAGCAGTCTTTCTCCTACAGACCCTTACAGGAAACACTGCCAGCCTGATGGATTTCAGCACATTAAAACTCATTGATCCTCTTCTTAAGGCTGCCAGAAAAGAAACTCAGGAGCATATGATTATTCATCTTTCTCTCACCTTGTTTTTCTCTTATTTGTTTTTACGGTTACCGCTATTTCTGCAGTAATACCTCATTTTCCTTGAGTTCCCTAAACTCTCCATTAGTCCAGTCTATGCCCCAAACATGCCCAGTGATGATCTAAAGGAACCGCAGAAACACTCGGTCACCGACCATTGACAGTAGGATTTCTGGAGTCCTCTACACACTAAACAAAAGGAGCACTTGCCTGTGCAGCAGCGACAGCCCAGCCAGGATGTCTCAGGTTTTCTATACATTCTTCCTCAAAAATAACTGACATTCCCAACATGTTCATTAAAAAAAGTATTTCTTTGTTTTGTTTCCTTTAGTGTCTGCATAACGGAACACAAACCTTTAGTTCGGGGATTTTATTATCCAGAGTTGCACAGTAAAAATCTGTAGTAATCTGTCACTCACATCTTTAAAAAAATAATTTCTCTATGGCCCCACCTTGTTTTATTCTGGATTTTCTTCCCCTCAGTGTTCGTTTCTCCCGCTGACCCTTAACTGTCTCACTTACCTTAGCATCTGTGGGGAGTTTCAGACCTGCTGAGCTTCGTGTAAGAGTGAGACCTGCAGGCCACCTCACACTGAGCCCCTTCCCAGCACACAGTGAAAAATAAGGTGAGGCCAGTTCACACCTAGTTGTAGCGTAGCTCGGGCTGAGAACCCTAAGGACCACAAATTCCTTAAAACACATGCCCAATATTACTTATAACAGCCCTACCAGAAATCGAAACCCAAAACACTCACTTGGGCCTTTGTTCTGTAAAATATGGATCAACTGGAAATAAAAGGCTTTCGAGTTGAGTAGGAATTAGAACTGTCATGGATTTCCATGGCAATGGTCCATCCCAGACATTACCATCCTTATTTCTGTTAGTTTTCCAATTAGGTTTGAGAAGCCTTTCTAAAGACGTCTTCTAAAGAAAGGTGATGGTAACATAGTTCAAACTTCCCACTTTTACTGTTACTGAAGAAATGCTGAAACTTACCCTATTTCCACAGCCCAACTTAGAAAGAGCACCGGATGTAAACCGCAGCAGCAGCAGGTGCCACGCAAACAAGGCAAACGCGTTCAGTGGTACGTCTGGTCCGAAAGACTTAGGTGCGCTCCTTTTCAGGCTGCGCTGCTTCCACACAAACATTTACACAAACTGCACACAGTCACAGCTCCATGCAAACTACTGTCATTTATATCTGAAGAAAATCCCAATGTGTCACTTCCCTCTGTATTGACACTATCAGTATTGTACTATCATTGGTGCATATGGGGTATGGTAATCTTACTTATAGAACTGAAGTACACTATTTTAAGGTACACAGAGGAAGTCATGTTATTTCAAAGATAAACTTCTAACCTTAAACCAAGTATCAATGTGATGACGGAAGACTCCTCTACCTTTAATAAGGGTGACACAATTTTCACATTAAGTGTAATCAAATCTCTGGAACTCATTTTTATTTCACTCTTGGTTTTCTCCAGTATTCCAGTTTCTCTGCAATTGAGCACTCGAGCTTTGTTATTTTTCAATTCAGGCTCTTTTCTTTTTCATACCCTCCTTTATATGTGGCCCTCTATTATCCTTCCTATTTCTGTAATATCTGACTTGATTCTTTCAGGACCAAAAGGTTATGGCCGAGAGAGAGAGTTGAATTGATTTACCCTCAAATCTTAGTTTATTAGCAGTTGTGACTGCTAGAAAAGTTAAAAGATGTCCTTTTAAAGTGGATTTGGCATTCATTCATTTAATAAGCATTTAAAAAAGCACCTGCTATGGGCTGGACACTGTCCTAGGTACAGGGATATCAGAAGTAAGTTGCATAAGGGCATGAGTGTCCTCAAGGAGCAGTCAGTCTAGTGAGGGAGTCAGACTTGCAGTAAAACTAAGATACACTCTATCAGAGGTGTGTATAAATACTCCAGAGGGGCAAAAGTAGGGTTTACACAAAGGCACTGAAATTGAGAACAAGCGCACAGTAACCAGAGGGGAGGTCGGAGGGGTTAATGGGAGAGAAAGGGAAAGGGTTTTCAGGAACTATTATAAAAGACACATGGATAAAACCAAGTGGGGCATGGAATCAGGGGAGGGAGGTGGGGAGGGTTGGGATGGGGGGAAGAGGTGGGGAGAAAAGGCAGAAAACTGTACCTGAACAATAAAATTTTTTTAAAGAACAGATAATGCAAAAAAGTAGGGTTTACAATTATTTGTATGGAAAATAATACACTAATTAATAAATAACAATACACGAATAAACTCCATGTTCTGCATGCTCACAACTATAGACCTACTTTTGTCCTGCTGTGTATGTACCCTATGGAGATGGCAACTAATGCTGTTTGCCAAAAACTGGATGCCTCATCTAGAAACATGGAAACTGGATCTTCGAGTGTGCATAAGTTTCTCAGGTAAAAAAATAAAAGGACAGTCCCAGAAGAGGACACAGCATATGAAAAGGCATGAAATTGTAAAGAGCATGATGTGTCCAGGACAAGTGGCTCATGTGTCATGACTCTGGGTCAGGGTTCATAAGACAGACTGCAAAGACACAAGGATGCCTAGGCAGACTTGACCAAAAGACCAAGGGAGGGTGGCTCAAACATTCTGAGAAGGGCAGGAGTTAGCCAACCTATATTTCTGAAGGATCACTTGGGCACTAATTACCACTGGGCTGGAAGGAGAAAATATATGAACCCAGAAAGTTGAGGTGTGTGAATTAAAACTACAGAAGGCAGAATAAAGGGTGTTAAGGTGTCTGGATTTAGCAGGTCCCAAAATGTCTGATGAAACCGTGCTTCCTGCACAATAATTTTAAGAGCAGTCTTAGCTCCAGTTTGTGGTTCATAGACCAAGCTTCTCAAGCTTAACAGCATAGGAATCAATTGGGGATCTTGTCACAAATAAGATTCTTCTTCTGTTTTGAGGGGGAGGGAGCCAAGATTCTGCATTTCTAGCAAGCTCCCCAGTGATGCCAATGTTAGCAGATCCACGGACCAGACTTTAAGTAGCAATGTCACGAGCCAGTAAGATAGCTGCATTTTTCAGAAAATGACTGCAATGGCAACACAATGCTTGAACAACAGTGTTGATTATACAGGTACAGGAAGCATATACACCTTTGTCTTCCAATACCCCTTAACAAGTGACATGAAACATGTGCTAAAACTGTGCAGTGGGTGACAAGAGATTCCAGTCACCTCTCAGAGGAGGTGCTTTCAGTGCCCATGGCCTCCGTGCTGTAGACAAAGCTTGTCAATCATTGCCGTTTAAACTATCTAATTTATTCCAGTCATTACATCCAAGTTCATTTTAAGACTTTGGTGGCCATTATGGTAGAAAGAAAATATAGGTAGAAGGTATATGTTCTTAGCAGAGTATAATTGCTACTGTTGATAAGGCAGTTTTGATGTTGAACTGCTTGCTTACTGTCAAGAATATGTGGAATTAAAGAGAAGGCCTCCATTTAGTTTACCACTTCACATTTTCTATGTCGACCCACTAATAGAGCGGAACCATCAGTAAGGATGCTTGTCTCGATGGTTTTCTGACACAGTCAACATCACATACCAAAATGTAACATGCGGAGGAAGATGTGAACAATATATCTTGTTTCCAAATGCTCTACTTCCTTCTAAGGGAGCATGCGTCCCTGGCTTTCGGGTTCTCCTTTCATCATTTTCCTGGTGTGCTGTGACACAGATGGTGAGAGGTAATTTTATGCACTCCATCTAAAAGCATCAGTTCCCCTTTCCATTGACCAATCCATGCTGTTCACACAAAGGAAACACACTGGTGATTTATCTGCTGTAGTACAAATCAAGACTAAGCAAAAGCAATTCGGTCCAAATCAGGGCTTAGCCCTGAGCAGGAGAAACTTAGATATCCCTTGATTGTTATGAAAGCAATCACCATCTTTTATCTTGTTTTCCTCTCTCCTCCACTAAAAATAGGGGGATGGGGGTGGGGAGAGTATTCAAAGAGTTGTGAAGAAGTATATTTCTATTTATTTATCATGTGATTTGAACTCTTGTATAAACTAACAGTAGTGGGAAACATGAAATCGCCAGAGAGTAAAAATAAGCTACTCATTTAATCGTGCTAAATATTGTCCTGACCAAGAATGTATTTGCCACATTTTTCACATAATTTATTTGCAATTGACCAACTTAAGTCATGAATAATATCAGCTGCTTGGCTAGAACTTCTGAAGTTTTCCTGGTGTACAGTAATACTTTACTAAGATGTTTCAGAACAACAACAACCAAAAAAGCAAAATCAGTGCTGGGAAAAAAATGTTCTTTTTGTTCTAGGGTCTGTGTTTGGAAAATATTGCCATGTAGCATTTACGGTAACAGCTGTACGGTTAAACTTTAGGCACAAACTAAACTGCAGAGGATCTGCTGCATAAATAAAATCCCCATGGCAACTAAATGTGCTACTAGATAACAGAGAAAAAAGGATTTATGTGTTTGCTGAGCTGTCTTGCCCTAAAGGAATTCTCCAGGCAAACGCAGGCCACCTGCCACATGTTATATTAAGCTCAGCCTTCTGGACTTATTTTCAAATCCACGGCAAAAAGGTCCAACTACTTTTATTTGGAAGTTTCATTGTTCTTTATTCCTAGTCTGTCCAAAAATAAACAACTCATTTTTTAAACCTGCCTGCTATATTTTGCCCTGGATACAAAAGATAATTAATGCATTTGTTTGTGCTCCTAAACATTTTGTTGATCTTACTCAAATTACAAGCTTATACATATAACAAAAAGGTTTGTACATACAATTATAAAGTAAAAAAAATTGAAATCTACAACTGGCCTTCTCTGACATATGATAGACTGGTAAGAACAATGGTTGATGAGGAAGTTTCAATGACTATGAAGGAAGAACCTCAAGAGCAAAATTAATATCTTCTATAAATTTAAAATGTAAAATATTTATAGTCACTTTCTTCCTGAAGGAGAGACTAGCTATAAATATTCTAGAATTTTGTTATAGATGGTAAGTCAATTAATTTTAAAATAACTAGAAAATGTTTTTTTCTTTTAAGTACATTTTGCCAATTCCAACTTATATATCTAAAAGTACTTGTTGATAATACTGCACATTTATGTTGATAATGCCATAATACTATATAACAATATTAAAGTATTTTTGAATATGTGAAAATAAAATGCATAGTATTTGAACTGGGAGAGGAATGGAAAGACAAAAAATTCATTATGTGGGAGTCACTCAACATAATCCTCTACAAGAAAATGGGGAAATGGACTAAAATATGCACCTCCGAATTTGATATTTACTTCAACATTGTCCTCAGAGAAATAATGACAGAGTTATTGCCTGTAAATAAACATGATTCTTATCTACTCCTCAACCCTGACTAAACTGTAGAAATGTTGAGAGCATACAGTTTAGCTATTTCTGCTTTTCTTGACATGGCGCTGAAAGGGGGAGGGTAGAGGAAAATGAGTCAACTGACACAGAAACGTCCTAGAAGACTAGGAAACTAAAAAAACTTTTTGTTGCCCTTACTCACTCCTGGTGCCATATGTTGATTATGACAAATTATTTTCAGGTATTTAAAATCAACGGAAGGATTAATTACAAGTATACTAAATAAAATACACACATTTATATTAAATCAGAAAGTGCCAATTTCAGTAGAATTTTATTTGTTCGCTCTCCAAAATTGACATCTTTTTATAGGCAGATTTCCACATTATCATCTAAGGAATAAGCAAGCCTTCGAAAAGATCTTGATTTCTGTGAACCACTAACTTGGCTACTCTGTAATATGACCAAATCTAAAGAGACACTATTAAACACTGGATCTTGGCCTTATATAGACAACTCCTACCATCCCAGTTAATGGAAACTTTCAACAGCAAAGTTATTTCTATGTCGTGATAGTAGACATTTTTAGAAATAGTAAGTGACCTCCCTTTGGTAGAGGTACGGTCCTCGGGTATGTTTTTTAGCGATCAGTTTGAGGTAATTCTAGATGTACAGCAATAGCTCTCAAATATTTTTTGACTATGATACTCTTAGACTAGTCAAAATCCTCCCTGGCCTTCAACCCCCTTTGTCTCCACACTAGAATATAAAGATATTGCTGCAACATTAATGTATATAGTTATACATTTGTTATATATATTAGCACTGTATATAATGAAAGAAAACACAATTTTATATGTGATTTTACACTATAAAGGCATAACCTATGAACACTTGTAAAAACTTGGGACACTGGGAGTACATCAAAATATTGTCTAGTCTTCCTGGGCATACAGTTGGACTACAAGTTTCAGATTCCTTTGCAACAGAATGTGACCAGGTGACTGAGTTCTGAACAACCAAGTTCGGAAAAGAAGTGACTGTGTGTGTGTTCCAGGCCTGGCCCATTATAAGCTTCCCCAGGTATTGCTACTTGCTTTTCTCTGCTTCCAGGTAACTGGGACAGATCCAATACCCCAAATGATTCTAGAAGCCTGGCATAGCTTTTGTCAGTTTAGATTTCTGAAATGAATAGGAGAAGCCAAGTTCCTGTCCACCAGTAACATGCATTTTAGAAAATTCTGGAAAAAGAAACTATTGTGTTAAGCTATTCAGAGTTTAGGGTTTGTTAAAGCAGCTAGCATTGCCCTGATATAACATTTACCTTAGTAATGTAAGTTATTTTCAAGGAAGACATTCATAAAGAGGCCATTGATTGTATCAAGCGGGGAGGTTCCATGTGCAAGCTTACCTATGTGTATGCACACATATGTACATAAGTGTGTATATGTGAATGTTTGTTTCAAAAACTATTTATGTTTTATTTCATTTTGAACCATAACATGTGCTTATGTTAGGAATTTCTTGAGAAATTATGCAAAATTACTAACACAAGTCCTAACAAGGGTTAGGTCTTATAAAATAAAACAAGGATAGCAAAAAACAGCACGTATATTGTTTAACTTCTATATTATTAGCTAAGTATATAGGGAGATAGTTCAGTGATACATTGAGATGTAACCCCTTTGTGACTGCACTGAAAGCCTACTCCTATTGAGTAGAATGGCATTTTGAGTAATTTCCTCCAAAAAGCCACTTAAAAACATCCAAACAGTCCACAAACTACAGGGTCCAATAGAAGCTACACCTGCTTGAGTGTGGTTGGTACGGTGACAATGAGGGTGTGATAATTTATAGTTTTAATTTGAACATTTCACCTAAAATGTTACATGCTATGCTTGAGTGTGATATTGTTTTGTCACAGAATCACATGTTTATGATTTTGTAATAAGAGGGGTGTTATTCGTGCTGGACCTTTAATTTTTTTTCTCTACAGGAAATAATGTTTTGGATGAGATTCCCATCTCTATGTTGCAAAAAGTAGGTAATGAAACAGGACCCTTGAAGCATTTTATATGGATTTTGGAGTCTGATAAAATGCAGAGGTCTCTTTTAACAGAAAAGACCTTTTCAAGTCTATGAAATAGACATAAGGAGCTAGCATGCAGATTTCTCCATAATAGTGAGTTAGGTTAAATCATCAGAAAGCTTCTGGTCACTTTCATAACATTTTCCATATATTTCTCCATTAATAAGCCATTAGTCATAAAAACCAAAGTTTTTATTAAAGCAGATATCTGACATATTGCAATGTAATATGTCCAAGATAGCACTATGACTGTCTTACACAAAAACAGCAAAGAAGCAAGCAAAATATAATGAGAGACATTGAAATATGGAGCAAACTGACAGTAATCAGAGCGGAGGGGGGAGGGATATAACAGGGAAGAGGGGGGAGGGTCATCAAGGAAAATGTATAAAGGATCCATGGACAAAGCCAAAGGGGGGTAAGATTGAGCTTGGAAGGGGCAGGGAAAAGTGGTGGTAGGAAAAAGGAGACAACTGTATTCGAACAACAATAAAAAAGTGACTTAAAAAACAGCAAAAATTGCTTTCAAAGTTATTTTCATATTCCAGAAACTCAGATGGATGATTTCTGAATGGCACTCATTTGTTGTGTTCTTTCTTTATTCAATGTCTCTAGTTAAGGCTGAACACCTCATAAGACTCAGTTACTGTTGTAATTGCATTGCTTTATTCTCCCAAAGCAGTTGGTGGTCATAATCTCCACTCAGAACAGACTCAGAGATAGAGAGCAAGGCTGACAGCTCTGGGAGGAGGGTTTGGGAGCGTAAAGGGATTGAGCAAAAAGGAAGAGGACTCATGGACACAGCCCCCAGCGTGGTGCTTGGGGTCTGTGGGGTGGGGTGGGGTGGGGTGGAAGAGGGGAGAGAGGGGATAAATGGTTATGGAAAAAACAAAATAAAAAGTAACTATTTTTAAAAGAAGAGATGTCTTATGACACCAGCATAATATGACGACCTTCTGGATGTTTAAAGAAATCTGTAGGCAGAAGCACCAAACAAAAGTTGACAGATCTCCATACATGATCCTTCTTTACTAACAAACCTCTGGGAACTCACTTCTAACTCCTTACTACCTCTACCTCCTTAAACATTCAAAACCTTTTTTTTAAAAAAATATTTTCATGGTGCTAAACTGTTTCTGTCCAAATTCCCAAATGACCCTCCAAAAGTCAAAGCCAATAGCCTGTTGTCAGTGAGTCTTCAGAACCTTTCTGCAATCCCTCTGCAATATTAACCTTTTCTCGGATACACCTAAAGCTCTCCAAACAAGACTAGGCCATGGTAAGCACTCAATAGTGTTAGTAATGTCACTATTATTATTTGTTCTTAAAATTCTGTCCTCTCATGTCTTCCCTGAAATAGAAATTGTATTCTCTTCTATCCCTGATTGGTTTCTTGTGGTCGTGAACTCCCCTCCTCCCATCTCCTAAAGTCAACTTTTCCACAGCCTGTTTTCTCGGGGCTCTTCCCACTTCAGTGCAAATGTTTGCATCTTTTATTACAGCACCGTGTAGCCTACCCTAAAACGCATATTACCTCTAGGTGCTGCATATCCTATTGATGAGATCCCTTTCATATTAGAGGTCGCTTTCTTAATTTCTTGACTTTTTAGTCCTGCTTGGCTTTTTACTGGGCTATTAAAAATGTCAAGCTGGATTTTGCCAATAAGTATTTTAGCATGAACACCAAACATGAGATAAACTCAAAATATGCTTATGAAAATATTCCTAGTGCTATGGCATTAAGTAAACATAGGGATCGGAAAAGGAGGTTCTTCTCTGTTGACTGCATTTGTGTAATTACATTTCTCAGCCATCACTGATGTTTCTCATAAGAAGTACTCTTTCTTTTTCTTTCTTAAAGAAGTTTATTTTTATTGTATTAAATATTGTTTCCATGACCATTTATCCCTTATACTCTGTTCCACTTCCACTCTTTCAATAACCCTGAAGTTTGTAAATGCCCAAGTATCCTGACTCAAGTAACCTACCCATCACATCTCAGATCCTCAGTGGCACAGCATCTTTCTGCTGGAATCCACGCACAGTGATTTCAAATGCCTCTCTGGACATGAATCACAGGGAGCAAGAAATATACTGGATAGTATTAAAATGTTAAGAACTATGCAGGCCTTTAACAATGTATTTTTTAACGACTCAAAGTAATTTAAACCTAACCATTCCATTTTATTTTGGGAAACCTGTACATTAATAATGGGATATTAATGTTAAAATAGAATACTACTTCTGGGGATATAAATGATAAAGTGATAGGTTTTGCTTTATGAAATACTACCACAAATTTAATCTACAATGAAAATATAGAAGTACTTTTTAGAATACTTCTAATTTATTTCTTCATAAGAGCTTGGATTCTTATAAAGCAATTGTGCCAATTAAGCCATTGTTAATGGCTTCAAAACCTTCCTTTCATGCTCTTCCCCTAGGGTGCTGGGACTGGGACTCTGCAAACCGCCTTTCTGCTTGGCCAGCTGCTCCACGGAGGGCAGGAAAGGGAGGCTGCCAGTCTGAATGAGGACGGAGGGATGTGTTCTCTGTGGGCTTCCTGTCTGGTTCTGTTAGCACCACCCAAGACTGCTTCTTCACCCCAAGCATGGCAGTTCCTCCCAGTGGCAGTATCTGGACACAGTTTGCTGTGTTTCTCACACCTGCAGAATCAGCCTCTTCAGAGACACCAGTGCAAGTCGGCCAAATTCCCATCTTCAGAGCCCTGAGTTTCAGCTTCCTGGGGTCTTTCCTCAAAGCTCTGAATTGTAGTAATTCCAACCTCCTCACTCATTCCCCAGTCCTGCAGGTAGTAGTTGCTTCCTGAAATTGTTATCCATGTGATATTTCAAGGTTCTCACTTTACACTTTGGTTATTAGTTTACAACTTTGTACCTAGTTGACATTTCTTTTCATATTAAACTATCTCTGTTCAAATAGCCAGTTCCCATTTCCTGACTGGGCCTACTATTACCAAAATGTATGTGGCCTGTTCAATTTAAACATGGATTTCCCAAAGTGTATTATAAGGATTATTAATGCTGCAGGATAGTCTAAAAAAAAATGAAAAGGCTTTTGTGTTGAAAAAGTTTAGGGAAACAGCATATCCCAACCCTTCCATGGTCTATTATTACATAATTTAGCAATGAGCTTTAAGAAATCTTACTGTGAAAATTGTTTAACTTGGTGATTTACAAATTTACTTCAACCTCTAAACCTTTTAAATAATTCTTACTAACATTGTGGAGATTGAACTCAGTAGAACACACTTTGGGAAATGTAAATCCTGGTTACTCATTGCATACACAATTTACAACCCTTTCAAATCATTTTATGTTATGCAGATCATGAAACATCAGTCATACGTAAAAATCTGGAGGCTAAATATTAAGGATATTTAATACTTTCAAGTACTCAAATAAATGTATATACACACATGCATAATCTTGAATATTATGTGTATCTATGTATACGGGTATATAACAGATGGTATTTGTTAAATGAATTCGCTATTAAATGATTAGGGTCTTGAAATCACTTCTGCCAAACAAAATTTCTCACTCAACACAATACACTGCAATCGTATCAGTGAAATACCATTACTGGGACCTTTTAGTCAGGACACAAAAATAGTCTTCTTATAAAGAACACTGTAAGTACAGTGTTCAACTTGTACTTACATGTTGATCTCCTTGCATTTATAACTATTATAATGGACATCTGAATTGTAGAAAAAAAGGTTATGTGCACATAACTGTGTAAATATAAAAATGAAGAGGGATGCGTATGCTCTGGTGAACAGCAGTGCTGCACGGTGGCCAGGCCAGGCCCAGTTTCATCTGAGCTCAGTGAGACACTGACGCAGAATCATCTTATCATTATGCTTTTCACCATAAGAAATCCAAATCACACAAATGCATAAATAAACATGCAGGACCGAATATATACCAGGAAAATTGCATTACTTTTTCACAAGCTGATGTAGCATTTTACCAAAAAGGAAGGGAGGGAGGGAGGGAGGGAGGGAGGGAGGGAGGGAGGGAGGGAGGGAGGGAGGGAAATGAAAAGAGAAAAGAAAAAAAAAAGAAAAGAAAGAGAAACTATACCGGAGTCTTATATCAGTATTTCCTCCTATGCTAATACTAGGATTTTATTACATGAACATAATTCCCAGAAGCCATAAGAATAAAGATTTTTAGAGAATAACTACTTGGCGGTAGGCACTAAGTTAGGGTTATGCGCATAACACCTTAAATCCACTGAAAAAGAAAACACGACAAGCTCATTAGTGTGCTCCCATTTTAAAGATGAGAACACTGAGGTACAAATGTCTAATCACACAATTTCTATTTGCTGGACTTGAAATTTGAAACTGCGTTCTAACTGCACACTCCTGTAGAAAGGACCCCTTTGTGACACAGCCCCGCCTTCCTATGGGCCTCTGAAACAGTCAAGGACCACAGTGCTGGAGAGATGTTCCGTAGCATTTCAAACTTGGCTCAGGCACCACGCTTCTTTATTATTACTAGGAATAGTTTATTGGGCTTTGTCATAAATCAAATCAGGGTTGTAAACAATGATAAAACAAAATCCTCTTCACAAACACATAAAAAAACAGTATAAGTTTTACTCTAACTTGATCTTTGTTAGATGCGATCACATAAAATACTCCACCAATAGATATGACAAATGCACTTTATATTTCAATGTGTCAAACCATTTCAACGCTCTGAAACTATGTTGAAGCTGGCAGGCAAGCAGACTGTATTAAATTTTTCTCTGGAATTGACTTCAATTCTAGACTGAATTATTGGAATTTTAGTGACCCTAAAAAAGGCTGTCAGAAATGATATTCAACACAGAGTTTTCAAATCTAATGCTCTATTACACATACTTCACATAAAATAATATAGTTTCAATATAAACAAACCAGTCAAAAACAACATTCTATTTGTCCTTGTAATATTGCACACAATTTGATATTGATTTGTCACGGCAGATTCTTAAATGTACTTAAGAGAAAACTCACAGGCTACATTTTATAATTCAATACTTGGTTTGGCTATGATGCAGTTATGATGTTTGCTCAAAATGTTTATTTTGCTTTAAAACACATTAGCACAATAAACACACAGCTAATGGCTATGAGCAGGCCTGGATTTCTCAAAACTACTTTTGTTTTGTTTTTTGCCCATAGAACAAAATTGTCTTAAGAGACTTCCATCAACATAAAACCCATTGCACTGGGAGTTCAATTAGACCCCAGTGAATGGAGGGACGGCTTGCTTCCCTTCTCTAGTTCTGCAAGGACAGGCATCTTTCACTGTACAGAAGTCCTGAAAATAGGAATTTACAAAGCAGTTTGATCTTGAATCTATTCTATTTTTCCTGAGAATTAAAAGCACATTGTGCCTGCATCTACGTTTTCACCACTGCCCCTGTTGCTGACTACCTAACACAACACCAGCACCATACCTGGTCTTGGCAAACGATGTTGAACCTCAAAAATGTGTCCATGTAAGAAAACTGGGAAATGAAATGGGAAGCCAACTTGCTAATCTATAAACATACTCTTTTAAACTTCCATTACCTTGTAGAAAATATATATTTTTAATACTGCACAAAGCCACAGCTAGGTGTCTAACTTGGTCTTTGGATTGTGCAGCTCTGTGATGGTGAGGAAGAAACCAGAGGGAACCCCTGGTAATTTGCTGGTCTCGTGAGGGGAGCCCTGGTTAAGTGTACAGCTCTATCCTGGCACACGGGGCGCAGCCACCAGCAGCCCTTAGTCTTCCTGGAGGCATTGTGATGGCCTGATGGCTGGTGTCACTCAAACAGAAGAGATAGCCAAGGGTCCCCGGAACCACTCCTGAAGGTAAATGCAACTAAGAACAAACAAATGTGTGCTTGTGCTCTTGCACACACACACACTTTCTCTCAGGTTCATTTAAAGATACTCATTTATATGCAGTGTTAAGGGAGAAAGAGCCCACCTGGCGTAGTAGCATTCAGAACTGAAATGTTAGGAAATGCTATGGCATTCTTGGTTTCATAATATTTCATTGTGTGAGCTGAGACACACTGTTTAGATTTCCTGTGTATCAGTCCCGAGGTAAGTAGATAATTAACACCTGCCTTTTCAAATTATTTCCTGGAAATAACATTATTTTTAAAAATTACAGATTATCATCATTATCTTGTGCTTAGAGCAATAGTTTTTCTCATTTAATAGCAGACTCCTTATTAAGGCAGTCTGAAGCAGTCGTATTCCCAATTTTTCAAAGTACTCAACTGTTTATTCTGATGAGTTGTTTCCCCTTCTATTTATCTATTTTTTTTAAATTGCTAAAACATCGGAAAAGAGTAAGCCCGAAAATTTCACTGTAGTGCAACTAGAATCAGCCTGGCTCACAAACCAGGGCTGAACTGACACTGAATCGGAAACTTGATCTGAGCTGACAAGGTGGCATTTGGCTGTGGGTTAGGTAGAAACAAAGATTTCTTTTGAATTGCGGCTATTATCCATGGGACAATCTTTATTTTTTAATGTGAAGAAAATATTGTAAGTTTATTTTTATGGTATTTTTGTTATGTATTTTTTTCTCTTTGGATCTTCCTTTTTTATTGTTGTTCTATTACAGTTGTCCCAATTCCCCCCATAGCTCTCCCCTGCCCTACCCAAGCACGCCCCATGCCCCGCCCCCACAATCAGAACCCACCCTGCTGACCATGCCCATGGGTCCCTTACACATGACCAGACCCTTCCCCTTCTTTCTCCCCTTATCCCTCCTCTCCTCCCCTCTGGTCACTGTCAGTCTCTTCCTTAGTTCCATAGGACAATCTTGATAGCCAATTCATAAACTAGAGGCAAGGATATACTCACTCCCTCAAAATTATATACTTTCCTCAAAATAATGTCCACTCATTTTAGAAATTAATGCTGGTATTTCTTATAAAATAATTTCCAAAATTTTACAAAGGGGAAGAAAAGCCTATTTCGGAAAAATATGTTTGTGTTAACGGTATAAAGAAATATCTTTAACAGTACCATATATAAGTGGAACCTAATGAACAAAACAAACAAGCAAGCAAAATAGAACCAGATATATTGAAATAAAGAACAAACTGACAGTAACCAGAGGGGAGGTGGGAGGGGATATGGGGAGGGTTAGGGAGAAGTGTTGTCAAGGAACATGTATAAAGGACACATGGACAAAGCCAAAGTAGGGTAGGATCAAGGGTGGGAGGTAGGGATGGCTGGGGTGGGGGGAATGGACACAACTGTACTTCAACAACAATAAAAAACAATTTTTAATGAATTTGGGACTTTGAACATTGCAAGGACATAAAGGGGTCTTCAGTCTGGGCCCCCCTGTCTCCAGAAAGTGCTGCGTTTAAAGCATACATCCACCTTTGGCTGACATTATTTTATGTAACTACTCCAAAATCACAGTCAAGAGAGTCAATATATATTTGACATGCAAGTTTCCAGAAAGGAGCAATGGACGTTTTCTGTCCATCCCTAATGGGCATAATCTGGAAAGACACTAGTCCTATAAACCGGCAAGGACTCATCAGCCTGACCCATGTCCCTACTAGATTATGTTTCAACTAATATTTCACCTTCATCATTTTAGGAGCACAGTTTTGAACACTTTTTTCCCAAAAGGACATTGTATGTCCAAGATGTATGCCTGAATTATTAACAGAGCATCAATAGCTATAACTCAGGACTGGCTGACACCATTGTCCGGTCCTGTAATGTATCTGCATATCTATCTAATATTGCCTGAGTCATTCTAACGAGGAGTTTTACCCTGTGCCTTAGCAGTCCACGTAATCTAACTGAAAGATTATTTAAAACCAGGTACAAAGAATAATAGTAAGTAGCTGGATATACAGTTTGGAACATGGAGGTGAGTTTAGGACCAAACACATTGTTTCTCAAGTCGTCAATTTAGACGACCAAAGGCCTGACTGTGTGAAGAACTGCCACAGTGGGAGTTCTTGTTCTATTCATCATGGTATTGTTTTTACTCAGTTCTCTCATCTTTAAAATGGAGGAAGAGAGTCATACTTGAGTGTTTTGTTTTTTTTATAGGAGATAAAGGTAATGATCCTGGACAAACACATGAAGTGCCAGAGTGCAGAGTCACCTAGTTACAGGAGTGATGTGATTACTTGCAAAACAGATAAATACACTATAGATTTTCATCTCAACTTTTAACAAATATGACTATAATCCAATTTGGATGATGTCATGATGTGTGAATTTTAACCTTTATATTTCGTACACACGCACAGATTACTGTAAGTAAATAAGTACACACATCATTTTCCTTCACGTACATTGGACCTTTCCCACAACACAGATCATCTGCTAGGCACGTTCCCAGTTTGCTTAGTGTTTCCCTCAAGTACCAGCAATAGACAAACCCCGTTATCAGTGCTCATCTGCTTCATGAACCCATGACCACATCTTCATAAAATAGCCTGTATCTGCCAAGTTGAATAAACCGAACCAAAAAATGGGCATCCTATTTTAAAAATCCATCCCAAGTGCAGAGCATACTCAATTATCTGATAAATTGGTCAAAATTGGTGCCACTAGAGTTGAGTCACTGAGGAGTTTATTTCTGTCACCATATTAACTGTGTCATGTAGCAATTGCACCTAATGAACTTAATGTGGCTCATGGCTGCGCACTGCTTCCTCTCAGAAACAGGCCTAAACGTTCCTGGGTCTGGCCAACTGGCGTCCAGAACTACCTCGGTGGAAGCACACAAGCCACTGACTCCCAACTCTGGCCTCTGGTTAACAGATTTTTATTTCATGCTTTCTTGAAATGTAAGATGTTCTTACTAAAATATTCAGCAGCTTTTAAAAATAAAAAGGGCCTCAGAAGAAATCTGTGGTTTCTTTGTAACACATTCACTGCACATAAAATTCTTCTGACCTGGGACAGTGTAGTTGGAAAGGAGTCTCAAATAAGCTTAATCGCAAAAGCAGTTACTTATGAACTTTAACCCGTACGAACTGAAATGGGACTGCCCTCAGAAGTGGAGGGAACATAAAAGGAAAACAAGCACAGGATTTATAAAAATCACGACAACACTTCAATAAATTTTTGGAATGATAGTAAAGCCATGTTGCAATGCTCAACTGGACTTGATGTTCCAAGGACCTTGTGATAAGTGAAAGTGCTAGAACAAGGTCCTTCCGACACTTACAGAAATGAACAAACCATACACTGGGACACCATGGTCAACATGACAGTGAGTCTGCAAGGTAGGCGGACACCCGCATAGACTCTGTAGCTTTGCCTTTTCCCTTCTGTGATTCTTATCTTAGGCAGATTCCATAAGGTTTTAGGGATAAACATGAGTCCTTTTCATCAATAGTGTATTTAAATTTTGGAGATTTTTCTCCTTTTTTCTAAGTGTGCCCCTTCTTTCTTCCTGCCACACAGGCGCTACATGTCCAGTACTGCTCTGCTTGCAACTGATCCCTCATGAAGCTCAAAACACACAGTCTCCTTCAAAGTAAATATGACAATCTAAATATGACAATCATTTGCAGGCCTTCCCCCTTCCAAAACACAAAAGAATCTCTGGACAAAATCCCCCTTTGCTTCCGCCCGAATGCGCGGGAGCTAATCTCTAGATGATGCTATTCCAGCTCCCTCCATAACTACCCAAACACACTCAACACAGCCAAATCCCTGCTCTTCCATGACTGAGCAGGGCTGACCTCAAAATAAAACTTTAAAGTCTAAAGCTAAGACAATTAAAATTTCACAGTGAAAATAAATCTTGCCAATTGCTTTTTGGCAATATCTCCAGGGATGCTATTTTTCTATAATTGATCATCACTATAAATGGAATTTAGCACCTTTTAACCCCAGGGACAACAAAACTTGTGAAAACCTAAACATGCCGAACAAATTCAACCCTGCGCTGTGTTACAGGCTGACGGTGAGTCTGCACAGCGCGATGACACAGCTGCTGTGCACTTCGCTTCCAGGGGAGACCCTGACATGGGCTCATGGAGGTGGAGTGGAGTGGACTCAAGACAGCGAAACTTCTGGGAAAGCAGGAGGGTCAAGAGCTCTGCGACCTAGAGCCAGTCCCCCAAGGGGAAAAGCACCAGCATGGGAAACAAGCTTGCTTTCCGGGACCCACTGAGTAGCTGTATGGATTCTGATTTTTATCCCCCACAGGGAAACAGGAAAAATGTTGCATTTGTCCCTGGAGTGTGATTTGCAGGACTGCTGAGCCAGGGCACGCGAAAGTCCCATCTTATCCCCAATGCCTTACCTGAATTCTCATACATGGAACACATCCCTCACCAGGTGTTCATAGCTGAGATTGTCTTCTACTACCACCATCTTGTTTAGAAAAAAATCCCCATTTTGTTCAAATAATTAAAAGAAGTAAACACTTAATATTGATAAATGTCCATATTATCTGCTAAGTAGACTGCTAAACTGAAAAATAGTAAATTGCCTTGTAAAATAGCTTTTTACACACACGCACACACACAAGTGGAAGTGGTAATATAGGGAATGATTTGGGGGTAAGGGTGGGCAAAACTCCAGCAAAAGAGAAAAAGAAGCGGTAGATTCAGCCTGAGATGGGTCACAGCAGTGGGAAGGCAGCTGTGTGCCAATCTGACATCTGTTTAAGAGGTAGTCTCACCGTGGTGTAGTGCCTGACTAAAGAGAGGTGAGAGAATCAGGTGGGGGAAGCAAGAACAATGCCTCCGTTTATGGCTATGAAACTGGGTGAACGGTGATGCCATATACTGAAATAAAGAACAGTTTAGGAGTGAAAGTCACCTGGGATTGTTGGATGCTCATGAGCAAAGGATGCTGGGTACGTCTGAAGCTCAGCAGAGAGAACTGGGACGGTGACACAAATTTGGTCACATTAAGCATAACAATGCAAGTTATAGGGGTGAATGTATTGGCCCAGACCCCATAATGCAAGTCTGGCTCTAATTGTAGGTATTTTTTCCACTAATAGGGTCAACAGGCTCAACCAGAAATGCTTTTCACACCTGATCAGGGAGTCATTCACATTCTCTCATGAGGCATTTACTTTAGAAATGTAATTTCTAACAGTACACAGAGGTCTCAAGATACAATTTTTAAGACCTTTAAAAATACTTTGTCAATTGCTACATATACTGTCAACAAATCCCTGGGCTACACTTTTCTATTCAGATTTCACTCTTTTAAGTTATTGTTGATATGTTGCCCACTGAACATATCTTTGTTTAAAATACACCTGTGCTCTCTCTTCCTCTATTTTACATATGTATATAAAAATATATATATTTTAAGATACGGATTTTTAGCTTCTCTTTTTGAAACCTGCTAACAGTCCCGATACAAAGTTAGCTTTTACATCAGAGGGTGTTTTAGAAATTGAGAAGAGGCTGAAAAGGGACAGGCATAAACTGGTATGCATTTGAAATGCTCGAATGTTAGACACTGGGGTGACATTTGTATTCATGTGTGCACATGCGTGCCCATATGCACACCTGCGGGGGGTGTGCACATATGTGTGGTGATGGCAAGTGTGGAGAAATTGATCTAGAGTCCAGCTCTTTCAGAAAGAATTAGTCACATGATTCTGAATACTCCTTAACTGGGAACACTGCATTACAATTTATTACCTTACTGATGACCCTTCAAATGTAATAAAGAATCCAGTAAATCAGAATAATTGATAATTCAGGGTCATTTGAAGTTCAGTTTCACATTATGTAATAATGTGAAAAAACAGAGTGAGGTAAACATTTGCCTTCACACTAAACGCACGTTTCAGCACTTCGGATGCACTGATCTATAACCAACAGCAGAGATGCAATGAAACCAGAGGCTGGCATTTTAGCTGGTATTATAGTGTCATTAAAAATAATTCCCACATCTATTAAAACTGAACCTAATTGCTTATACTGTAAAATTTAGATCCGGGGACAATATGCACTAAAAGTAATTTATGTTCCAGAATGTTCACTGATTCAAACGGACGGATCTTTCAGATAACTCATATTTGTGACATTTTCCTTTAATTGAAATGTTCAAAGTAATAGCATTATCTTTGTTTCTTAATTGACATCGAATGAAAAAAAAGTTACTGTACCAAAATTTTTGTTTTATCCCTTGTAGTATAAATGTAGGTACAATTGTCTAAGTAGGTTTTTCTATTATGAATAAAGCAATAAATGCTAATATGTATTATATATTAAGAAATGATTCTGTAGATATCAATTATTTGCATACATCAGGAAGCTTCTTTCCTGCCAAGTAAAATTAAGTCTTAAGATTGTCACAAGTAAAAATTTTCAAAAAGAGCGGCTCAGTTAATTAATGGATCAGAGAAAAGTCTCTCTACTGCAACTTTGTATCTTGAATGCCAGGGGAAATGAAATTAAATAGGTGGTTTAAAGTTGAAGTGAATGTTTAAAATAGGAAAACCTACCTTCTCATTATAAGCCTCTATTGAAAATGTTTAAAATCACCTCATCGGAAAGAACCTGGATGGAGGTCACTTGTAAAATGTACCCCTTCCTCAACCCAGACCAAAAAAGACTCAAGGTTCACTAAGAGCACTGACCCCACCCCCGCAGCCATTTCCACAGGGACAAAGTGACTCAGGCCAGATTTGGGATACGTGGGGTTACATACACTTGCCTCAAAGTATTTGAAAGTCCTTAGTAGAATAAGCTACTCATAAACCAAAACCTTCTATAAAAGACAACAAAATAGGGGGAAATTTGGATTGCCAAAATCCGACTATTTCTTTAGCCTAGTATTTCATTTTTTCCCTAGTTTGGACACCAATTGTGGCAAGTATAAGAACCTAGCCTATAAGCCAAGTAAAGACATAGCTACTGCTAGGCTGCTAGGAATTTTCCACATTTATTTAAAAAGTATAAAACTGGTTATTATTAGATACTTAGGTAAGTATATACTTAATTATAAAATTTCTAAATATCAGTTCTTCCCATTTTGCTTTTTCCCTACAGCAGACTCCCCACTACCCCCTGGTTGGCTTCAGATCATCTTACATAACCTTACATATTCTTGTATTATGCTTTGTCCTCTTAAAATGCATTTCTTGAACTAACTATATATACTACTTAGTTATTTGATTTTCAATCGTTTCTTTTACAGAAGACAGTTTCTTTTATATAAGGCATGTTCTGACTCAAAATTTCCCCATTCTTAGTGTCAATTGTTCACATTCAAACCATATTTTTCCTATATTACATGTGAGTTAGAATTCTAAAACCAGGGTTCTGAACCTAGCCTTCACAGGGTCCATGGAATAGATTCACCAGTTCTTGAGTCCCCTGAAACACATGCAGAATTCTGCAAGCATGTAAAAAATATGCAAATTTAATACCAAGTGAATTACGGTACTAAACCTTATATGAATTATTACTTATACAAAAGCCCTTGCCAAAGACGAGCCGAGTCACAGTGGGGACCAGTGGCAGAGGTGCCCTTGCTTGCCTGCCTAGCAACACATGCTGCAAGTTCAGAGGTGAGTGGATTGTCAGGGCCTCCCTCAGGGAACCTTCCATTATTCTAGGTAGAATCTGAGGACCCACACTGAGTTGGACTTGACCTTGCCTATAGGGCTTTTGTGTAAACTAGAAAAAGTCCCCCAAGGATCTTTCTCTAGACAGACATCTTCACAGGTGTGGGGCTTGGCTGCCAGAACATGGACTGACATTCATTTACCAGCAGTGGCTGGGCACCGTTGCCCAGCACACACACTGCCCAGCTGGTCCGGGGCTCAGACAACCTAAAGAACGAAAGGCCGGTTTTCATGTCTCAGCACTCTTGAGGGAAAAGGGGGGGGGGGCACTGCAAACTGACACACCTTCCATTTCTACATCGGTCTCATGTGAGAGTCTTAACCTGGGTATACCAAGTTAGGTAAAATATAAAAAGTCTATTCTGATAAGCCAATTTGTTTATTTATTTCTTAAAAAATTAAATAGCTTTAATTTACACTGTGTAGACCTGGTCTTAGGTAACATAGTCTTAAGTTAGTTCAATATTTCAAGCTCAAACAGACCTTGAAATCAGACTTTGGCTAGAATCCAATCTGTGCCCATTTACTACCTCCATGACAAATCTGAGTCCTGGGTCCTTACAAAGGTCATTCTGAGTATTAAAATGAGTTAATAAGCTAAGCGCCCTGCACAGCACTACCACAAAGGAGGTAGTCAGTGTGTGATGTTCACCACTGTCATCATTGCCATGGCCATCATCTTCAGGTCAGTCAGACACACCTGCCGTTTATAAGCGGAATCTCTGTAATGCCATATAAATGGGAAAGAATGGTCTGCAAAATTCGGATGTTAAAATTGGACTTGGGCTCACCCCACGATAACCTAACTTATGATGAAGGTGACACAGCCAGTAGACACGTGCTAGAAGACAATGCCGTCTCTGCCGTTTCAATGCATGGTGCTGGGTTGCTAGGTAACTATAGGGACCCCGATCTTATGCCATATACAAAGAGTAACTCTGGATGGATTGCAGATCTAAAGGTGTTTAAAAGAAAATACATGTAAACACTTTAAAAATGCTAAAGAAGGCAACAACTTCTTAAATAGGACCCAAATATTTCTAAATAGAAAAAGTTTATAAATTTTGCCTCATTAAAGGATTTCTGTTTACCCACAATTAAAAGAGTAAAAAGGAGAGATTCAGTGGGTGAGATGATATCTGTATGCAGCAAAAAGACTTGCATCTGAAATATATAAAGAACTCCTGTAGATTAATTTTAAAAGGCAGATATATTACCTAACACAAAAAATTGGGCAAAACACTTGAACAGGTTTTTTTTTTTTAATAAAAGCTGATACTAACTTCCCTGGTCACAGAAAATTACAAATTGAAACCACAGTATAATACATATCCACCAGATGTCTAACAATGTAAGACAGAAAACAAGCCCCGGCAAAGACATGGAGCCACTGGAATTTTTACGTGTTTCTGAAGACTGAATAACTTGTTACAGAAGATAAACACATGCATACTGTATGTCTGAGCAATTATACATTTAGATATACACCTAGCAGAAGTGAGTCCCTATGTTACCACAAAGACCTATTCCATAGTTTTCATGTCTACACTATTAGCAACAGTTCAAACCCTGACCAACAGTAAAGTGGACTGATTATGGCCCATTCTCTACATGAAACACTATACAACAATGAGAATGAACAAACTTTAATGATTCGTAAGCAGGTGGCTAATCCTTACAAAGGTAATGCTGAGCAAAAGAAGTCAAAAGCAATAGAATAAAAATGATATGATTCTATTTATATAAAGTTCAAGGACAGAAAAAAAAGCAATCTCTGGGGTCAGGAGACAGAATTATTCTCAGAATGAAAAGAAAAAGAGCTAGAAAGGGACATAAGAGTGTCTTCCAGGTGCAAGTCATATTTTATTTCTTGATTAAGGTTTTGGTGATACACAGGCATTACCATTTTTATGTCAAGCTGGCAGAAAAGTAGTTAACATAAGTGTTAGTACATTAAACAAGTGTCAGCAGAGTTCCAGATGATGAGCAAAGTGACATTTAAAACATTACTCAACAGTAAATCAAATACTCAAACACTAAGATAACAAGCTAAAGAGCTAAGCTTGGAAGAGCCACTGAGGACACTTTCTGCTCATGAATGACCACCATGGAAGGTGATGAAACATTCTGCCTTCTAGAATGTTTACACTCACCAAAATGGAAAGAATTCTCCATCTTACAAACTGTGTATTTTAAGATTGCCAAACCATGGGTAATGAGCTCCCAATGACAAAAAAATAAAACGAAATAATTTAGTCACAGAAATTAGATTATATATTTAGTTCAACTGTATCATTTCCCATCTGAGGAAAATGAGGCCCCATGAGGCAAAGTCACACACCCAAGGCCACAGCTTTGACTCATGACAAGACCTCAGCTGGGAACTTCAGCTACTGACTCATAGTTCAGGACTAACCTCATTCATGGTTTTCACTAACCACAACCGCCTCTTTTTAGTGTCCAAAAGCAAGCTTCGGTTTTTGGAAACTGAACTGGCTTAGCTAAATTATGACTTAGGCATCACATCAATCCGGTCTGAACGTTTCACAAGAGGGAACGCACACTGGAGGAGTTAAGTGCCGTGGTGACAACTAAGGTCCAAGAACTGGCCAAGCAGTGCTTGTCAGCTGACCTAATCAAGTCTGTAGGTTCACTTGGCAATGGCAGAACGGGGCCAGCAGGCTGTGAGAGAAAAACAGTTTTAAAAGTTTTCAAAAGATAATGCCAAGATTCCTATGGGAAATCTTTCCTTCTAATAAAACATACTGGCATAGGGATGTAAGGAAAGCTTTGTAAACCTAACCACATTAGATTAGAAGGGGAAAGGGGAGAGTTTCCCTACCACTTAAAACTCAGCAAACCACAGCACTGTCCATAGTGTGCTCCTGATTTAATTTGAAGGTCCCTACTTTATGTACACTAGATCCATAAAATTATGCAGGAATCAGCTTCACAACAGAAAAGAGACAATGGCCATGCCATAGTGTAAAGCTCTATTTGCTTTAGCACACACCAGCATCCTGACTTGCCGCCGTTACTCATCTGGACAAGATACCTTTTCGCCCAGAACACCACGCAGCACAGGATTTACTGCCATAATGAAGTTCTTTCAGATCTCTGTCTCCTCTGCAGAGGACAGGAGGACGGGTGTTCATCTCACCAGGCAGCTTTTAGGATTAGCACTGAATAAGACGCCACGGAATGTCAGGCCTATCAGTTACTGAACATGCATCATACAAACTTTGTCTTTGTGAGAACCTCTGCTCTGCATTTGTCATCCACCTGAATAATTAACAAGTACATGCTGCCTGCCAGCAGCCGAGGGAATTAATTTCCCCAGATTAAATGCAGGTCACGTCCACACAAACTCAGACCACACACATTGCACTCCTACCTACCAACCACTAAAGGTGCAGAGCACAGAGCACAGAGCACAGCCTCGAACCTCAAAGTAACTTGAACCCGAGGATTATAAACTCAGGCTTGTAACATTTCCAACATCACTTTGATGGTCATCTGGAACTCTTCTGTCACTTGTTTAATGTCCCAACACACTAAATACTTCTCTGCTGGCTTGAAATAAAATGGTAATTCCACAATTCCATGTACTCACTGTTTTATAAATGGGTGAATAACTGGAAATTCTAAGAACTATGTATGGAAAAAAGCTTCCAGAAAAAACATTGATTGCACAACAAAAAAAAGATACATATGTGGTAACATGGAAGAATCAAAAATTAAAGCAAAAATCAGTTTTGGAGGCTTTCCAATATGTAATATTGTCACAATGAATTTGTACATTCCTAATTTCATTTAAAGCCAATAATTATATCTATTACTATTCTTTCATCATATAATTCAGCAAGATAAAACATGTGGCTGGTAATTTAGAGGGAAGATTAGGGATTTAAAATTGAAGCTCTTCACTGCTAACATGTTGATTTACCACATACAACACAAAAATTCTTTAAAGGTCATAAAGTGAATAATTTCAAAATTGAATACATCTCTTTAAATTCCCACCTACTAGCCATTATATATTTATTGTCTATATAGTTGGCAGTATGAAGATAGAGAATAGTTTTTAATTTAGTTAAGTTGTATCCAAGAATGAAAATATACTAATTTTTTTTTCTCAAAGTGTGGTTTAATGGAGGCTGACTAGCTTTATACGTGGGACATCCATCTTTCAGGCTGCACTGCTCATCACCAGTTCAGATCCTTTTTTGGTGGTAGCCACATTCTAAACCCCCTAACTCATGGATACAATCATTGCTATTAAACACAGTAGGTAGGCTCCAGAATGGTAAGGCACTTACTAAAGTCATCACAAACGTCATTATAGTCTGCAGACAACTTTGGATACAAATACATTTTTTAAGTTTGTGAGTGTATGAGAATTTGTTAAAATACACTCATAATGCCCAGAAAATTGATCTATGTTGATTTGCTAAGTGTTCATTAGAATGATATGGCACACTTCTAACTTCCAGAATTTTACCATCTATTCAAAGAGATGCGCTTTACCTCTTTGCTTGAAGGTATATTCAAGTGTGTACAATGGTCCAATATTTGCATAAAAATTGCATCTTATGAGCATTAACAATATAGTGCTGCTTTCTTACAGGTTTGTCTTATGAAAAACTATTTCTGATATTTATTATCAGAAGTTTATTTCTACTTTAAAACAGTTAACCAAATATAAATGAATTTCCTATTAATCATCTGAATAAACAAAAATCATTAAAAATTTTGCATTGCAGTGAGTAAGGTACTTAGTACTTTCTAACATTAATGAGGTGATTTACACTGAAGTCATTAACTTCTTTGTTCCCTAATTACTGATAGTTACATATTGGTAAACAAATATCCTATATCAAATTAACACAGTATGTTAACTTGTTTGGACTTATTCTAGGGGAAATGCTGAGCCCAGACTCTCTAATTTTAATCTATTAAATATATGTTGGTATATACTTAACATATGCTTATACAATAAATTATATTCTATGCATATTTAAAATATTTTTATGGAAGGGGATTATGTGTAATAATCATTTTATCCAGTTTACCCTGCCACGTGTAATGTTTTTGCCACACTTACGGAAATTGAAAATGCATATCCTTGGCTTTGTTCATAGCGTGAACCGAGCTATCACTGACGGTGGCTGTGGAGAGACAACTCAGATTGAGGCCCTGGCCCCATCCCTTGGGCTGCATTTTCAGGTAACGCTCAAATCTTCTGCCATGCACGGGAGATCAGCAAATTAAAAGAAGTGGCAAACCTCATCTGCAACTTCTCTAACTCTTGGAATAACCTCAGATGAATGCCTATATTCACCAGGCCATACTAAGTAGGAGCAGTTATATGACAGAATCAGAGAAGAGATGGGAAGGTTATATTTCATTAAAAAGGGTTGGAACAAAATGACAAGAAATCTTATAAAGTCAAATACTGGAATTCACTTTAGATCAAAATAAAGGATACTTGGTCCAAAATGGTGAAAGGATTTATAAAGCTACATTTCAGATTTTAAGGGATTTTCCTTGACAACATTTATTGGCTTTTGGTCTTTTCTACCACTCCTTTATTTAATAATTGAAACTTTAATCAGTGAAACCCTAACTCAACAACAAATATCTGAAGTGAATTGTTAACCTCTCTGAGACAAAGGGTCCATGTGGGAATTCCCAAACCCTGACCACAGGTTGCCATCATGGTAACTAATAATAATGGGACAGTGGGGCACCACTGTCCTCAGGAACCACCCAAATCTGCTTATTCTGGGAACTACACCAGACTGTGTGGCCATAGCTGTGCTCACGAGAGGATCTAGCCCCATGATGACTCAGTGTCCTAAAAATCTCTGGGATGGGAACAAAACCCTACACTTCAGAATAGTCACACCGGTTTACGTCATGTACGTACCCAAAGAGCCAAGACAGATGCATTGTAACTGGAGAAAATAGACAGACTGACAGAGTCCTCCACAAAATAATATGGGAATGACACATTTAATTGGCCAACAAAAGGAAGGTAGCTGTGCCTAAATAATACTAATAATAATAGAAAAGGGAAAAAAAGTAGATAGGAAGATAGACTGCATGGAAAAGCAGAGAATTTCAAACATGATAGAAAATGAGTTGTAATGAAAAGGGAAGAGATGTTAATATTTAAAAACTGGGAAATAAAAGGAAGAAAAATAATCAGACCAGTTGAGTGGAGTAAAAAAGCAAAGAAGCAAAAAATAAACTTTTAATAAGGTAATACATTCATTTTAAAACTAAGAACCCTTTTCACTAAGAACCTATTTTTAAAAGTGAATGAAAAAGAAATAATCTCCAACAATAGGAATTTCAGAAGAAAGTAAAGGAGACAAGAATGCACGCCAAACTTAAGAATCATTATAATTATTGTCTGAAATTAACAAACGAAAGAAGACAGTTTTAGAAAAACATTCCGAATAACTGAGAAGCAGTACCTAAATAATGCAACCCCACATAAAATAATGGTAAATTTTGGAGTCAAGAAAAAGAAAAGGTAGCATGAGGCCATGGGAATTTTAGATTTGACATTGTACTTCAAAATTCTTGGCTTTGTCCCTAGCAAGTACCTAGATCTTACTGTAGTGTAACTATTGCAAGGCAATTCAACTTGAGACCCTGGCCTCATTTCTGGGTTACAGATTCAAAACAGCATCCAAAATACTAGACTAGATGTCCAAAATTTTTTTGAGTAAAATATCATAACACCAATAACCACATACAAATACAATATGAAAAAATTTTACTTGTCAAGTTTTAAATTATTAGAAGAATGTAAAGAAAACAACCACTAAATAAAACATAGCATGAATGCATTTGGCTGTACATATACAAATAAAAACATTATTTTTTGCATTTGATTAATCAAGATATTCTTTAACCCATAAAACCAATTAAAGAAAGCTTCCAATGACCATGGATGAAGAAAAATATACATCATTTTTTCACATATAATGAATGACACATCCAATCATGTGAGTATCTACAGCCTTTCTGAATGTCATGAAGAGAAAGTGTGTTAACCTTGTACAGGGAGTGCAGAGAAGGCATATTTGAAAAATATGCCAGGAGACAATATGCTCTCTCCTCCTAGGAGACTGTTGGTAAATCTTTTTTATGAGTGCATTATGAGGTGAATAATTAACACTTCCAACTGAAAGCTGACTACCATCATAATATTTAGTCAATGAATTGTTACAGCTGAGTTTTAACTCATATGAAAGTAACTATAATACTTTCAATTGTAATAATACTTCAACATAAATCTAAAATAGAAGATAATGAATTCAGTTCAAAATGTCTGTTCATACACCAGTGCTGGGTGTTGCATCTTACTATATTTAAAAAATGAAACAATATCAACATAAAATGTCTTTTCACAAGAAAAACTGCATACTTAATATTTTAATAGTTCAATTTCTGTGGCATAAATCTGCTAGGAAAAAAAGGGATCCCGCTTGCATTAAAGATCCACAAACCTTTTGGCTTAATCACACAACTAGCCTACTGGGGCCACTACAGATGAATCATTCCAGGGGAAGGGACACAGATTTTCTCATGTAAATGGGAAAAACCAAGCATTCCAGTGAGTTTCATAAGAATGACCAATAAATCCTTCCCTTCTGCAGGAAGACTATGACACAGTTGAGAGGAAGGAGGCTTTAAAGCATAATTAGCTGATTGTGAGCAAAAAATTACTCCTTTTTGTCCTTCTCATAACTCCTTCCAGGAAAGAACATTGCAGAGATTTCATTTTAAACTTAACAAGTGGACTATAAGCAAACAAAAAATAATTTTATAAGCAAGTAACTATATAGGATTTTGTTTTCCATTTCAAATAATGTTATGTCGCCCTCCTTCCTCCCCACTGGAAAGAACTGAAACTTAAGAATTATATTATTTCATTCATATGTAGACTCTAACAAAAAAACTGAACAAGCAAAATAGAGACAGACTCACAGATCAAGAGGCTGAGAGCTCAGAGTGAGGGGGTGGAGGGATGGAACAAAAAGGAGAAAGAACTCATGGGCATGGACAACAACAGTGTGGTGACTGCAGGAGGGAGGGGTGTGGAGGTGGGTGGGTGGAGGTGGAAGAGGGTATAAGGGAAATAAATGGTAATGGGAAAAATACAATAAAAATAAACTATTAAAAAATAACTATCTTAGAATAGAAAAACCTCATTAAACTTTACACCAATGAAACAACTAATGGAGCAATCAGCACAGGATAATTTTCATATTTATGTGCTTTGAACTTTGCTAAGAATATTGTAGAAGAATCAAGTGATGAAGGCAACCTTTAGCTTCACTACAACATTCTGGTAAGTGTCAAATATTTTTCATATCTTACAGCAAAGCCATCACCATCGATTTCACTAGTTCGCTTTCTTACCGCTGTAACAATGGGAACCCGCCCAAGGAATCTACACTGTGCTCTCCAGGACCAAGTGTTCACGAGACACACTCCCACGTGGGCAGAGTGTCCACTGATATTTGACATGCCCTTCTCCACATCCATCAGTTTTACTGCCACAAGACTAGCTATTACCTCTCTATACTCAAAGTAAACTCAAGTGCCTCTCCTCTTTCCTACCCACCACACTCCTTGCATATTCCAAAGCTTAGAAAACAGTTCTCAGGACATTCTTGCCAAGGGACTCAGGGTAGGTAGTATCAAGGAATTTTTTATATATTTTTAATGGGTCAGCCTACCTTCACCTATAACAACACTGTTTTGTGGGGAAATTCTTTTAGGACTCCAAACCACTAACTTCCTAACTCATGGACTATAACCCATTCCTAAACTGAGATTTTTCCTTGTCCTGGGTTTAATTAATTATTGGGGGGCGGATGCTGCCCTCACTCACACTCAAGCCTTCTTTTGGACTGACCTCCTGGACATTCTTACTAAACCAGGAAACTCACACGGCTTGCCCCCCAATCTGCATGTAATACAGATCCAAGCACATAAAGAAAATTCTAGATGGCCTCAGCTATGTATTTTGTGAATAAGCATAACCGAAAATTATTAGTGATAAAATTTAATCAAAACTGTTGATGGTACCGATGGCATGAAAACTAACATCAATTCAATACAGGTATTACCGTCTAATAAGTCTGGAAACACATGCACAACACTATTTTTGTCTTTGGTCACATGACCTCAAGGGAATGCCAATACCAACTCCCGTTCTCAGGACTGTCAGTGGTCATCTAGGAAAAAAAGAAGACTACAGACTCCTCACTCAATTGCTGAGGGTAGAGAAATGAGATAAAGAGAAGTTAGTATCAGCCCTGGCTGGTGTAGCTCAGTGGATTGAGTGCGGGCCTGGAAACTAAGGGATCACAGTTCGATTCCCAGTCAGGGCACATGCCTGGGTTGCAGGCCAGTTCCCAGTGAGGGACACAAGAGAGGCAACCATACATGGATATTTCTCTCCCTCTCTCCTTCCCTTCCCCTCTAAAGATAAATGAATAAAATTAAAAGAAAAATTTTTAAGAGAGAAGTTAACATCCTTACTTGGAAACCCTGGGGTCCCACAGAGTTTCCTCACATTGGGGAACACACTGGGATTCTGTGCTCAGGAGTATTTTGGTTACAGAGTAAAACTGGAGACATGGTAATTTTTTCTCAATGAAAGAATGACTAACACATGAGAACTGTTGATATTTTAGAGCAAAATGTAGTGTACAATGGTTTGTTCAAACTGCCACCTGCACACCCTCTTTCTGCACCCCCTCTTCGGGAGGTGGGAGAGAGCTCCATCACCCGCTCCTTCCGAGGGAACATTTCTAGGTGGAAGTGAACTTATGGCACGTTGAGTCTAGGACAGAGAGGCAGGGGACTAGGAACTGCACCCTCCCACTGTCCCCACAGTTCAAGAACACCATTCTCTTCTTAGGCAATTTGGGGCTTTCTTAGTTGCCAAGATAGCTGCTCTTTCTATTCAGTTCCAGGTGAATTTTCAGTGATTTGGGCACACAACTCTAATGGCCAAATTTTTCTCTACCTCTACCCTCATATGATTGCATAAACAGTTCATCTCTTCCTCTGCTCTTGAGAGAAGGCAAAGTTACTTTGATTAATAACAGCTCTAACTTACAGAGTATTAAATGTCATACGCAGTGTATTGTGCTAAGTGTTTAAATACAACAGTGTTTAAACCTCACAACGCTATGAGACAGGCCTTATTACTTGGATTATACTAATAGAAAAAAACAGTCTGAAAAGGTTCAGCAACAAGCCCCACATCTGAAAGGAAACAGGAGCAGCAGAGTTGAGACTTTAAACATGAGTCAGCGCCAAAGCTCATGTTTCTAACCACTGCTTTACTCCTTAGAAATGTACTAAGGAGTCATTTCTGAAGTAACTGGTTGTTTGCTGTCTAGTACTAGATACTGGAATTCTAATAAATACAAGTCATTCCAATCTTTTAAATTTTACAACCTAAAATTTACAAGAAAGAAATATGAGGTCTGTCCAGAAAAAGTCCAGCCATTGTTAATGTAACAAGAACAGTTTGCACAATAGCACATACCCTGGCAGCCAAGGAGATGGACTGGAATGTGCACTCGAGAACAATGACTTCACTGTACTAGGCAGGGGTGTGGTAGATGCGTTGAGTGAGCATGTGTACTGTGTGGCCGTCGCATTCAAAATGACGGAGCAAGTAGAGCAATGAATCTGCATCAAGTGTTGAATTAAGCTTGAACATTCCTCTGCAGAAACTATTCGAATGGCTCAGAAGGCCACAGCTATGGGCAACTGGTGATTGGAATCTTCATCACGACAACATGTCCACTCATACGTCACGTCTCATGCAGAGTTTTTTGGTGGAACATCAAATCACCCAGGTGACTGATCCCCCTTATAGTCCATATTTGGTGCCCTGCAACTTCTGGCTTTTCCCAACACTAAAATCACCGTTGAAAGGGAAGAAATTTCAGACTGTTGATAAGAGTCAGGAAAATACAACAGGTCAGATGATAGCAACTGGGAGAACTATATGAGGTCCCAAGGTGTCTCCTTCAAAGGGGACTGAGGTGTCATTGTCCTATGTAGAATGTTCCTTGTAGCTTCTTCAATAAATGTCTCTATTTTTCATATTACATCACTGGACACCTTCTGGATGGACCTCATATAAATCAACAGAATGAAACATAAGTGGCAGAATATATTACAATGAAATGAGAGGACAAAGAGAGCAAACTAGACAGGGTCTGCAAAATGCTCTGAAGTCAAATGTTCAAGGTCTTCCTAAAAACTAGATTTTTGGTCATTCTATAGATGACTTTATTTTATTTCTATCTTTTTTTTCCACTGAAATAAAGTCTAAATGGCCTGCCAAAGTCACCTTTGTGCTGTCCGTTTTTAACCAACTCCAGCCGTACATGCCTTCCCTCTGTGGCATACGGTTCAAGATTTTCTTACCAATATGATTCTTACAAGGAACACAATGACATCCAAGCATTTTTAAGTTTTCAGTCAGTCCAGTTCTCATAGGACTCACCTCGATTCTCTCGGGCCAACCATAAACCAGTCAGTCATTGCTATTCAGTGAGGACCAACTGTATTTATAACACAATTCTCCTTTCCAGGGATGTGTTAACAGTGCTTATTTCTCACTGGCATGACCGCTCATTGAGGACAATTGATCTTTTAATAAATCTTTAAAGAGAAATCATTTCAAGTTCAGCCTTCCAGGAAAAAGTCCTATAAATCAGCCTAAGGTAACAATGTAAGTTTGCCCTCCAGAGCATTCCATTTTGCTAGCACCAAAACAACCCCAAATACACAAGTGTACCCCAAGGATTGTCATACGAAGTGGTTCAATACAAATTGATTCATGGACAGCAAGGGCTGCAAAGAGGTGGCTCCCCTTGGCCACAAAACTAGACATGTGCTACCCAGTTCTGGTAAATACTGAAGGGAGGAGGAGAGAAAGAGGTCACACCAGGAGCTGAATTAACCCCAGACAGCAGCAATCCTCGATCTTAAACCACAGGTGCAACCGTGTTCAGCCAGGAGACGTGCAGGTTTGGGGAGACCATCTTCATCATGCAGTAGCTGAGCAAATGGGCCACAAGCTGGGGGTGAGGGGGCTATGATTCCTTCTCACTTGGCAAAGCAGGAAAAGTCTGTCCACATAGCAATCTCTTCGCAGTAAGCAGGGATGTACAACACAAGGTTGCAAGTTAAAATGAGAGTTGGAACAGCTCCTCCTGGTCAGCAGCTGATTGGCTCACATATAGTTCAGTACTTGGGAATATGCTGGAAAAAAAAGTTGGCCTCTTCTCCTCTTAAACTGGGAAGAGATTGCGGTTTATAGGTCTGGGTTGACTACTTTGCGTTTTTATTTTTAAAGTTCTAAAGGGATAGCAGTGATTTCTCACCCACCACTTGAGTATGTCCAAGAAACACTGTTCCTATTAGCAACGCTTGAAGATAAGAGTTCTGTGGACAAATGTACTAGGGAAATGCCACATGACACGGTTCCCTTCCAGGAACCCCACAGCATGCCTCAGTTCATCAGTGATGCGCATTACTGGTAAAGAAGCCCGTTAGCACTGTTTGACCCAGGGTTTACCAAACCACCACCCATTTTTCAAGCAGCGTCTCTTCACAGCCTGTGAAAAACACTTCAGGAAACAGTATTCCTAGAGCACAAGCAGGCAAAAAGAAAAAATGGTCACTGTTCCCTTGTTCTCTATTTCAGTGTCTTTGTTTTTATTCTGCTTGCTCGTTTGTTTTGTTGTTTAGCTTCCTATTAAAGGTGAGATCATATGGGGAAGGATTTGGAGGAACAAATAGGAAAGACACAGGGATGAGAACTAAGGGGGGTGGAAATGGGAGGGAGGTGGGGAGCACAGGGCGGGGGCGGGGGGCTGAGATGGGAGAAATAGACAAAAAACTGGACTTGAAAAATAACTAAATAAAATTAAAATGAATAAATAAAAATAAAGATAATAAAGTCTTGATAAAAAAAAAAGAAAAAATGGTAATACTTTCTCTGTTAAGCAAAGCTTCACGGAGAACTGGAGTCAAGTGCAAAGGGAATAAACAAGCTTGTGAGGACTGCGACTGCCTCCTGATGGGAACCGACACGCAGCCTCTCCGTGCAGGTCTTAGAGGCTTTCTCGGTGATGTCACTCGTAGGCAGCAGCCTGTTAGAACGTGGCCACACTGTGCCCCATTTTGCCTCCAAGTTTTTCTTCATGTGGCTCTCTCATCTCCAATGTGTGCCCCAAGTCCCAGGCCTCCGAGGTGAACAAGTTTTATTTTCTTCTAGAGAGTCTTTCCCCAATTTTCACTGATTTCACTCTTCCCTGAACTGTGCTGTTCTGATTGGTGCAAAAGCTCACTGTAGTGCTCACTTACATATCCATTCTCCTCTCTGCTATTACTTATTTCCCAACTATGTGTGGTTACTAGTGTACTGGGGTCTCTTTTTATTCATCTAAAAAATTAGACTGGACCACATGCTCCATTCAAAATGCTGATCTTAACACATTCTCTCCCCAGAAACAGAATATGTAACTTTCTGGTGGATGAGAAACACTAAAAGAAATTTTAATCATTACTGCCCTGTGCTACTGTGTATATAGGAAAAATCCAGTTCAAGAAAGAGCACAATTCAGAATTGCAAGTAGTGAATGAACCTTGAAAGCATATGTGCCTATGAGGTATGTGTAGGTGAGAATTCGTGCTACTTTGGAGGGACAAAAACCTGGCAAACAAAGGAACGCATTTTCTGTACAAATAACTACTTTTCCCTCCTGTGAAAAACAGTGCTGCCAGTGACCCCCCAGTGGGTGCAGAAGAAAGCAATCTCAGCGGTCCCCCGGCCCCGTGAGTCTGAATGTGTCCATGCAATTGCTAGCACAGGAACACTGGGGTTTGTGACTCACAGAGAAGGCCGGTATTACCAGCAGAACGGCAGTCAGGCACTTACATGTGACAATATAATTCGAGAGATCTCACAACTTGTTAGAAATATTGTTGTAAGTAATTCCCAATTATTTTCTAATATTAAATCTTCCTCCACAAGAGAAATCCTTATTCTAAAGTAATTTTTCAAAATGGTACTGGTTAAGTAACACGAGAAATCCAGCACTGCCTACTCCTGACAAAACAACTTCTTCCTCCCTGTTTTCATGTGGCGTCTACCAACAAGGGCGCAAAACTGGGGGAATGAATGACAGTTTGCTCTCCGAGAATGCCTTTCTATTCCACCTTAAATACAAGTAGACTTAATATTATATCAGTTGTGTTACTCTAAGGCTACTTCATTTATAGAGAAAATGTCTTTGATAAGAATTCTGTTGTTTTGCTATCTCTTTCCTAATCTGTATCTGACTGTCTATGATTTTTAGAAATCTATGGTTGACAGGGTTCTAATTTTTGGTAGGATGCGAACGTATACTTTTCCCAATGATCCTAAATTGATTGCTCTCATGATTACCACAGAGAGCAATGCGGGCACCTCTTCAGAGAAAGAATCACCACAATGTTTGGGGAACCAATTCAAATGCAGCCTTCAAGCTCAGAATAGACAGAAAAATTCACTTTATTTCTAAGCGGAGAGCCAAATAACAACTACCTCCATGTTACTAGTGAAAAGGTGCTCAATTAACCCTATCCCTGGGTCCATGAAGCAAATGTACGCCTAGTATTTCTCTGGTTAGTCCCAGTTCCATCATCCAAGTAATAGTACTACATGCACTTTCAATAAGCACTCTGGCAGTAAAAATAGAAGATATATTTCATATAAACTAAAGGCAAAGGGGCAAAAATATCTGCAGTGTTTTGAGCAAAGCAACGCCAACTCACTTTAAAACACCATTAAGATACTACAAACTGTAATTGAATCAATTCTTGAGTGCTAAGTAGAAGGTGTTTATTAGTAAATTAGTAAAAAAAACATTTTTAGAGTGGAAAAGTATGCTTGTAAATATTTACAAAAATTTCTTGTTAAGGTACAGTTTGGGATATTTGTGGAAGCTTTCTCAAAAAAAAATGAGCTTTCGCATAAAAAGCTCAATGTTCTCTAGAACACATTTTTTGCTCTATAATATGAGATAATGTGCCGTGCACAGTGTGGCTCAGGCGGCTGGAGTGTCCTCCTATACACCAAAGGATTACAGGTTCGATTCCCCATCAGAGTTTGGTCCCCAGATGGGGCATGTCCGAGAGGCAACTGATTAATGTTTCCCTCTGGCATCTATGTTTCTCTCCCTTCCTTCCCCGCTCTCTAAAATCAATATGTATGTCCTCAGGTGAGGATAAGACTAAAATGCAATAAAATAAAATGAATGTAAGGCATCAGAAAGAACACTCAAATACAGGACACAGGAGAGGATATCCTTGGAGACAGTAAGCACCAGCAATGCAATCAGCTGACCAGGGCTAATTCAAGTCCAAATGATAGCATCTCCTTAGAACCTTTGTTCAATTGTCACTTTCTTAGTGAGAGTTTTACTGGTCACCTCATTTAAAATTGCAAACCCCGCCCCATCTCTGGGTCTCCTCAGGCCACTTTCCCACTTGGCCATTTCCACAGCCTGAATCCCCTTCTTATATACCCTATGATTGATCCATTCTTGTCTGCTAACCCATAGGAATGTATGTAACACAGGGGCCCACACTCTTGCTGTTTTATCCACTACTGTACCCCCCCCCAGTGCCTGGCACTTAGTAAGTGCTCAATAAATAGTTTTTACATGAATAAATAAATAGCATCAAGCCTCTTTATATCAGACACCCAAAGTCTTGGACATCTTTCTGTGTATGCTTTCAAATGAACATAAAAAAATTCTCACAGAAAAAAAAAATCACACAGTAAAAATAGTTCCTATCAAGTTATAGACATTTAAAAAATAAGTATCTGGCATGTATATTCAATTTAAAATATTTTTGAAAGTAACATATTGCTTTGGATTAATCAGATAAAGATGAAAGTCAAGCATTTTGCCAACAGTGTTTCTTGCTAGCGTTACGCCGTCATGCCTGTCAGCTCAGGAGACCGCGTCTGAAGGATATCTTGTTAAAACAACTGTTGAAGGCCAGTCGTGCTGTATCAGCCCCACTCTGTACCCTATGGGAACCCAAACGTCCCCATGTCTGTGTTAATATAATCTTGCTGCTCTGAGGAGCTCAGGCAAAAATAAGTTTTTGGTGCCATGTAAGGCTTTTATAAAAGTACCACATCATCTGTATGTCTTCCAGAAATGAAGGAAAGCCGTGGTAAGGATGATGCCGAATCAATTTAAGAAGGTAAATATGGCTGACAAATACCATAACATAACCTAGTAAATGAATCCCATCTCCTTTATTAACTAACAAGGAGTCTATACTCCTCGGTATGTAATTGGTAATATGGGGTCTGCAGGAAAACAAAACCCCCCAGCTCAACGGCTCCGGGTGACTTTTCATCATAAAGTTCTGTACTTTCTAGCACAGGACTCCCTATAAAATTCTCTACACAGTCCTACACTTTTTTCCCTGGGATGTGATGTCTTATTTGTGCTTATCAACCTCTATTCATTGTGAATTATCTGATGACGAGGGACAGAGACCCTCGTATTTAGGTTTAGGGAGAGGGCTGAGGGAGAGAGCGATGGAATGACACAGGGGTTTTCTTAACGGTTCTTCCAGTCTGTTGTGGAGTATTGAAAATGTAAAGATGCATATGGTTTACAAAAACTGCGTGCTCATTTCATTGGCATGGAATTTTAAAGGCCAATGCTGATTATTACAGAAACAGACATAAATTATGAGTTGGTTTAAAAATTGAGCTTAATTTTTTAATAAAACTCAATCTGAGTGTACTGATTAAGAAAGTACAAAACTAAATCTTAAAATGTCAGATGTTAAATAAAATGTAGATTTCCACGGACTCTGTAAATACAGTTTATTAAACCTTGAATAAATTGTAAAGTTATTTTTTCTTGGTTTATGGCTTTATCAGTGGGATTATTTAAAAAAAATTTTATTGCTGTTCAGTTGAAGTTGTCCCTGTTCTCCCCATTACTGCCCCTGCCCTGCCCACCCCCTGCCTTCCGCTTGCAATGCTCTCCCCCACCGTCTTTCTCCATGGCATCATTCCCTCCCTACACAAACATTTTAGATAAATTAAACTGATGTATAGTTGTGTGTTCTCTGCTTTATGCCAGCTCCGCGGCCAGTGTTTAGCATAAGGATGCAGCTTTCTAAGTGTTTCTATTGCCCAACTGGAGCTTCTGGAAAATGTGTCCCCCCCACCCCCGGAAGGTGGACCGCAGAGACTACGGCAGCCCAGCTAAGAGCACGCGGCCCTCGTGGTGCAGCGATGCTGTCAGCTTCGTGAGAAAGGGAGAGAAAAAAGATAACACGCGTAGGATACGCCCAGAGGAATGAACGAAAGTTGGGAAGGACTTTAATCACATAATACCTATGAAGGTAAGAAGAACATATGACTTTGAAATGAAGGAATTAAAATGTTTTAAAATTACTCAGGCAAAAATGCTTAACCTACTGCTAATAATAGGCTCAGCTTCCCTTTCAGGACACTCATACTTGCTCTTTAAATTCATCTAACTTGATGAAAATGTAGGACTTTATGAAGATCCTGGCAGTCCAAATGTGTTTTTAGACCTCAAGTACAGTTTGTAGCAATAACTACACAAAACCTTAAAACAGTTAAGTTGGAATTCCCACAAAAACTTGGTTAGCCCTCAGGTCCTCATGTTCCAATAATTAATACACTCTTATGATTTACAAGGTGCAAACCCTCAACTTACATAATGGAACATCTCAAGAGAGAGAGAGAGGCCTATATATTGAAGCAGAAAATAAAACACTTCAATTATAAATTCTAAGAAAATTATAATTAAAATGGGATTTTTTCCTTCTCTATTATTTATCTAGGAAGTAAGAATCAATATGTGAATGCAAAATATATGTATTATACCTTTTTAAAAATTTTAAAGATTTTTATTTATTTATCTTTAGAGGGGAAGGAGACAGGGAGAGAACTATCAACGTGTGGTTGCCTCTCATGAGTCCCCTGCTGGGAACTGGCCTGCAACCCAGGCATGTGCCCTGACTGGGAATCAAACCGAGATCCTTCGGTTCGCAGGCCCGCACTCAATCCACTGAGCTACGCCAGCCAGGGCATGTATTGTATTTTGAGTATGAATGTTAGAGTTTGTAACAAACAGATGAGAAAAAGGTTATGACAAACCTGCCCTCAAACGTGTTGGCCACCAAACCTGACTACTCGCCACACAGCTGGCTCTGGCAGGAGCAAACCCATCCACACAGCTGCTCGCATGCGGTTACCCGTCTTTAAGAAATGATCCTCTGTCACTCCTGCACCATCGTCTGCAACGTGCACATGTTATGTCTGATCGGCACCTTGACTCACAGGCAGCATTTACTGACAGGTGGAGCTGAAGCTCACTCGCTTGTTTGCGTTTCCAGACCTGCCCTGTAATCTTAACATGTATTTGTTTCTTATATAGTCAGATATTAGTTAAATCGTGGCCATTTCTTATAATTAACCCGTCTATGAACCATTTTGGGCTGTCTATCCATGCCCAAAAATGTTTGCTACCTCATGAGTTCTTGGTACTCTATCATTACATATAATTTTTACAAGTATTTCCTATCTGATTTCTGTGGAAGAATGTAGGGAATCATGTAGACTACGCTAGCATACCGGACCTAACACAGCGATCCTCCAACTTCCCAGTCTGTAAGTCACTTTCTTGAGTCAGAAGATCACATGACCCCTCTACCCAGCCCCAAATTCACATAATGGCCACTCAGTAAATCCTGAAATAGTCAATACTTGTGCAAACAAAAAAATTCACTTAGACATCTCACTTCTTGAGTATCATAACAGGCTCATAACGTAACTCATCCACTCCAGGCAAACACAGAAGCTATAAAAATCGCACATTCTCCCTAATTTCTCAGCCCACCTCAGTATTTGAAACCATATCAAATGCCAAATCCAAATTCCTGTCTTCTTCAAGGTCACGTCAATCTTCTCTCTTCTTATTTCTAGTCAACCCTCAGTACAAACTCTGGTTTCCATCCTCTGCCATGTACAAACATGGCTTGTTCATTGCCATCTACTCTGGGCCCCAAGAAGTCTCCCAGTGCCCCACAGCCTGGCATGGCCTTGCTCTTCTGGACTCACAGAGAACTGAGAAACTCACACCATTCTCGAGGCCCTTAACTGGCTCTGTCCTGTAAAAAAAAAATAAAGACACTTGTCATGCTCCAACCCCTTGCCCTGACTTAATTTCCTTTATACTGTAGAGCGCTACTTTTTATTCATATACATATCTACGAATATGCTGCCCTCCTCAGTCAAGTATAAACTCCATGCTGGAGGGCTCCGATGTCCTGTCTGTCCCCAAACACAGGGCCTTGGACAGTGCCTGCCACTCAGCAGGTATCCGGTAGTATTTACTGTATCAGTGAACTATAGCACATCTCAGTTCCCCTGGCGGCCTGAAACGTCCCTGACACTGAGGAGTGGCTATGGTTTCTCACCAACGAAGAAAAACAGTTCCCTGAAAAATGAATACTCGTCTCTGAATGAAGCCAAATAACTTTTAAAATTACCACATATCCTCCCCCCAAATATTCCATTTTCCCCAAATAAAACATCATCGAGTTGCCTAGTAACTAAATTGGAATATTAAAAGCCAGCAAAGATGTCACAAATATTTAAAAAACCCTTGTCCAATGCGCTCTGTTTTCTATTGTGGTATAAATGTAACATCAACCACCTTCTAGGTTGTAGAAATTATTAGGACATTTTTTAAATTGAAGTACATGTATTTAATTTTATGTATATACTCTTTCATTTTCTTTTTGATTATAACTAAAAGGTCAAGTATAATGTGGGTAACAGGCATGCACAGATAGCACTGTGTGCCGAGGGGCCTGTCCCAGAGAGAGAGCGACAAGAGATGAACTCACAACTGCAATTTGAAGAAACCCAGACAAGCTGGCTCTGCCGGACGCTGTGCCAGGCGTGTGCGTCCCCAGGTGACCCTGCCAGGCCCGCCCTGCCCTGCAGCACCCGTACTATTTCAGGCCTAAATGAAGATTTATGTGAATTATGTTCTAGTTCTGCGGGGTGGGTGAGCATGGGACCACCTAACTAACCCCTGTTTGCTTGAAACCTAATCCACATCAGGTCCTGGGTCCCCTGGGGGATGAGCACAGTAGCCCGTGCTTTAAATGGCATAAGCTGTCAGTGTACTTCTATTATAAAGACATTTCCTATTTGTTAAACTCTATTTTCAATTTATTGTGTACGTGGCATGCATATGGAGGTTTATCTAAATTTTAAAATATAATACAGTGATTTCCAAGACAATAACCTGTAAATAATACCTGTGTAATTGAAGAGGTTTTCTAACTGAAATTTTCAATCCCTTCCCTGTTCCGTGTGGTGGAGGAGGTGTTCGCATCCATCAGTCAAGACTGTAACAATTAAACAGTAAGAATATCAAGGTCCCGCTGTTTATTTAAAAGCAAAATTGAAATGTTGTTTAGAAAAATACCGAAATTGAATTTCTTCCTCAGATATATGATGGTAACCTAGAGTTTACAGTTCTACTTAGCATAACCACTTTGTATCATACTTCTTACTGACATAATTTTCAGAATAAAATTTTTTAATTCTTCGGCTGTTGTCTTGCCTCAGCTATATGGGCTTAACACTTGGTGACACATAAAATTAAGACTCTATCCAATATTCTTTACATAGATTTTGTCACTTTTGTGGTTCATAAATGTTAAACAGCAAGTAACAATGGCATTAATCCATCTAATTAAGTAAATTTAAATGTTGTAATTATCCATTTAAAATGTCATAAAGTGTCTACATTTTAACCATTGCTCTAGAATTAAGATAAGAAGGTAGTAGACTTCCATTTCTGTTATTGGTTGTCTTAATAATCTTAGTTATTGCACTTAGTTTTCTGCATGTTCCTACATCTCAAAATTATTAAAAGGCTCAACTTAAATATTTACTGTAAAACATCAACTTCATGAAAACATTTTGGAATCGCCTGTTTGAACACTGAATTGGGTCTCTCCCAAAGATGGATGAGCAACATATTCACGGTTTACCTGTACCTCTTTGTGATCCTGTAAGAGTCGACCTAGAAATGTGCCTTGAGAGCAGAGGGCTACCTTTTCTGTTCATCCTCATCTATCTTTTTACCAAATTCCATGCATATTCTTTGATGGAATCTCAAAAATATTAATGATGACAATGGTGTTGTTCCAAATGATAATAAGCCATTAATTCACGATCAATGGTTGAATCAGAATCGCTTAATAAACAGCAAGTTGATTCTAGAACAACCTTCTGGGTAAATGTACCATGAAGCCAGCCTGTGCCTATGAGGTGGTAGAGACTAAATCTCGGAAAGCGAACAGGTGCTGAAATTCTTTTCGGCAGGCACTAGTAAGATCAAATATTTATTTTCAGCCTTCCCTGACTGCCTAGATTTTTCACATAAGAAAAAGATTTCTGAATCTGGATAAAAAGTTAAGAGCACCCATACTGTTATATAATTCAAGGGGTTATTTAAGTATTATAAGTATGTGTTAATTTAATTATATCTACATAGCACGAAGTCCCCCTTGAGCATTCTTTCTGCTTCCTCGCCTTAAATGTCTTGCATTCCTAGTGTGTGTATCACCATTTTTGCCCATTGCATAGTTGTAACCAGGCCAGCGCTGCATGAAACCAGGGACAGAACAAAGAATGCAAGCGCAGCTTTCTAACCAGCCACTCAATGTTGTGACCCCCACGCCATGCGCTATGATCGTGAGTGATGGAGCTGGTCTGACTGCAAGCTACTTTCGAATAATGATCCACAAAGTTAATCAAAAGGGCTTCCCTCTTCAATATTTACCTGCTATTCATTGACAGACACTGTCTGCATTGCTATCTAAGATGTATAAAATGGGATCAGGAATATGGAGCTCAAGCAGCCCCCGAGTGCTGCGCTGAAGTACCAGGCACAATGAAAGCAGAATGAAGCTGCTCCTCACACCACCTCCCACACTAAAGGACGTTGGCGCGAGTTCCATGCGGCAACACAGGGCTCCTTCCTGAATTTGGAGGCTGAATTAGTTGCTGATAATGAGGGTTGAAAGGAAAACCATTACATGAGGGGAGGGAAAGAAAGAAAGGAGGGAGATATTAGGTAGCAAAACATAAACATGCAGGGAAAAATAGTAATTTCCTGTATTGGGGCAAAAAAATAATATTCCCTTCTTGATGTGATCTCCTTGCTTTTATGTACTAAGAAAGTCGTATCTATCCTGAAAATTATTTTTCTCATTTTAATACACATTCAACATTTTAAGCTAAAAAATAATAAGAAAATATTGATTTTTTTTTCTGTTAGGTATTTAAATGCTGTTTGCCAGTCTGTCAATCAAATGTCCCCAGAGGGGATGCTGACCAGCCTCCATGTCTACCCCTAAAGAGAGACAGCTAATCACACTGTCTGAATACAATTTTCTCGTGTTTTTTAACCATCAGCTAGAAAGCAATGCTTACTATAGACATTATTATTCACATTATCCATGCAATTTGGCAGATTTTTAAACATGGGCATTTAACGGAGAAAAGTCACTCCAAATGTTAATCCTCTTTTAACTACGTTTTCCTGACCACTTACTTAGGAATGGTAAACAGTATTTGAGTATTTACTATGTACCAAACATTGTTCTCAGTACTTTGTGTGTATTATTAGGTCATTTACTCAACCATAGTAAACCCTATGAGAATATTATCATCATTTCACAGATGAGAAAAATGGGGAGTAGATAGCTTATGTAATTGGTTCAAGATCATGCAGCAAATAAATAACAGAACTAGGGTTTGAATGCATCAGTTTCCATCACAGCCTGTGCACTTACCTACTACATTAAAGTTGCCTCTAATTGCATTTAGCATTACTAAAGAAATAAGACAATTATTGGCCTTTAATAGTACCTTAAGAAGGTCTGCAGAGTTAATAAATATATTTAAGGAACTTGCAATCTGATTGAGAAGATACTACACACACACTTTTATCCTTTAACTTCTGTAAGTTTATGTCATGCCTCACCTCTCGGTTAATGAGTTCTTAAAGGGTATTTATTTGCATATATACGACTGAGTGCCACAGCACACACGACACAGAGTAAATGACGCGTTAGGATTTAATCTTGGATTCAATATTGACTTCCCTCTCTCTCTCTTACATCCCCTCTCAGTCCACTCCCTCAGGAGAGTCTGTCGGCTCTTCTTCAGATGACATCAAAATCCAAATTCTTTTTACCACTTCCACGTCCACACCCACAGGGTGAGCCACCTTGATTATGATAAGTCTCCAAGCTAGTCTTCTTTCTTCTACTCTAACCTCCTGAGGCACATATATACTCAGCCAGCACCTGAACTAACTCTAAAAAGTGAGTTACTTCTCAAGCCAAAATCCTCCCCAGACTCCATTTCAAGTACAGACCATCCTTGGTGCTGGCCCCTGTCACCTCCCATCCTGCTTCCTGCTGCTGCACCCTGTGCTCACTCAGATTGGCCTCTTTGTGGTCCTCACGTGCATCAAGAACTCTTCAGCTTCAGAGCCTTTGCAGCAATTGTTTGCTCTGCCTGGAACATGTCCCTCTGGCTCTCTAGGTGCCTAACTCCCTCACTCACTCAGTCTTGGCTCAAATACCGTCTTTTAACATGGGACCTCACCTATTTGAAATCATAACCAACACATCTTCACTCCAGCACTGTGAATTCTTTCTTAACCATCTGTGTTTTTGTTCCATAGCACTGACCACACCCTGAGAGAATATATGATTCATTTCACTTGTAACATTTGTTGGTTACTGCCTGTCTCTAACTCCCTCTAACTCTGAGGGCAAAATTTTCATCTCTGTTTACTAAATAATAGTTCCTCGTTATAGCAAGTACCCAATTAAAGTGCTGAATCAAATTAAGAGATGAAGAAACCACTGTGGATGAAGCAAAGGCACACAGTCAGTGCATGTATTTTGTGTGTAACAAGAATAAACAGAACATAATTCCTGGACAGGAGCAGAGAGCTTACACCGAAAAATATCTTGGGGGAGAAGGGGCGGCTGAAAGGCAGACTAGAGCAAGGCCAGTGGGTTTTAAACCCTAAGTAATGTTATAGAAACCATGTAGTAAGAACGACAGGCAATGATTTGGGGCAAAGAAATATGTTAGGAATAGCATTTCAACCTGGTAACTGTTTATTTGTAAAGTAGCCCCAAAAAGAAAAATTTTTTGCATTCTCTTGCATGGTACTTTGTATACAGTAGGACTCAAGTGCTTATTTAACATAATCAAACTGAATGAGATAGGAGATAAGACTAATTAGGAGACTGCAACAATCTAGGCATGAAATAATAGCTTAGATTAGGAAGATGGGGACAGAAGTATTTTTAAAAGGAACTATTCTATAAACAGGATATTTGAGACACGAGAGAAGCAGAATGAAAGAAGATTGTAAGAGTATGTCTGAATGACCAGAAAAATTAAGATAAAGCAAAAGCACAGGGCAGAAGAGAATCATCCTAAGGAAGATATAGAGTTCTGTTCTGGGGGCGGGGAGACTGTCCTGGAGAGAGCCGGGCACTGGGAAACCGGGGGGTGACTTTGCAGGTGGGCCACATGCCACATGGCAGCTGTGTGAAATTCTTCTAATCACTTAACCTCTTTGTTTAGTTGGTTGGTGTGTGGGGTTCTTTTCCACATAAAATGAAGATAAAACACAAGTGTGTTGCTTTAAGAATTAATTGGCAATGTCCATAGAAGTATCTACAAATTTCTTGGTTATTGCTTGTAGAGGCTGATGAAAAATGGATCACAAGCAGAATCATTAAGTACTTCTGGAATATAAAACTGGAGTTTGGAAAGAGGTGAGGCTTTCATCTTAAGGCTCGAGATGAAAAACTTGGATTCACCCATTTCTGTGTGATAACTATAGTGTAAGAGCTAGTGTAAGAGCAGATGAAATTTCCAAGGGGAGACCAAATTGCCCCCATACTGGAGCATATACTGATTTGCACAGAAAGGACACTGAATGCATGTTTTTTAAATGACTCATGGTCAAATACAACAAACTTTCCTCTGTGGATAAGGCTTTAAGTTCCTCATGGTCTTACGCTATTGCAGAAATGGATTTCAGTAGACTGCCCTTGAACAGAAGATGGGTGTGTCTCTGTCCTCCAACTGAAAGGAGATGAACTGCTGGGCCAGACTGACCTGGACTGACCAGCAATAAACAGTCACCAGGTTAAAAGTTATTAGCTGGGCAAACTGAGCACCTTCTCCAAGCCTTCATTTTCTTGAGTGCAGAATGAGTATATAACCTACCTACTTCAAATATGTTGCTTGGGTCAATTACAATAATGGAGAACACAGGACATCATAGTGGCAATTGGTGACTTCCTTTTCTTCTGGTTTTAGCCCCATCAATTACTAAAACCTATGTCAGCCTCACCCATATGTCTGTCTATGAAAAACCAGCCAACACAGAAGCAGGAATGGTGAAACTGAAACATAACTCGCTGTCAGAAAGTTAAAACTCCTGTCATCCCCAGGAGGATCAGTTTAGAAGGTGGGTATAAGGAGACTAAATGGTCATAGGAAAGATATATAATAAGGGTTAAAAAATAAAATAAAATAAAGAGAAGACCAATTTAGCCTCACAATGAAAGGCTCCTTCATCAATGCACATTTTCTTTTGATGGCAGAATAAACGTAGCTGTATTCTTTCTGTTCTGTCTGCAGCTCAGAGCCTCACATTTTGAGAACACTCTGTACTGCAGAAATTGTGTCCTGCAAATTTCTTATGAACAGACCCAATAAAGGTATTCATGGTACAAGAAAACTAAACTTCCCACTAGACTCCTGTAAAAGTAGACTGAAATTAAAATCTTCTGGCCCATTATTTTCATTTTCTGTTCTTCCCTTCCCTGAGACATTTCAGAAATACCATGACAAATTTTTTTCTTTTAAAAAAATCAGTATTTTTTACTCCTACCAGCCTCACATAAATTGTTATTAGCTCTGGGCGAGCAGCATTCAGAAGAGAAGGTAAAAAAAATCTTCCTATCAAATGAGTTTATTGATCATCAAGTTTACAAGATCTTAGGAACTCCCCCTACATTCCATCCTTGTCCCACTGGATATGTCTCCAAATCTTTCCCTTAAGAAACCTGGGGACACGAATACCACTGCTTCCACTGATATTAATTTAAGACTTAGAACACCTGATGAATTTGTCCAGGGGCTGAGAATCAGAGTTGCTGCTTGTCTTCCCCATTGAGCAAGCAGTTCGACACTACATGGAAAAGGAGGCTGCTTCCCTGGAAGTGAGCAGACTTCCCTGTAAACACTGTAAATTGGTCTTTACCAAGAGATCCAGCTAGTGTCGAGAGAAGAGGCATCAACAAGACTAGGAACCTCCTGGTTTCAAGACCAAGGTATGCAGTTGGCCGTCATTCCGTCTGAGCAGCCCTGACAGGCAACAGTCAAGAAAAGGATGCTGTTATGAAAGCTTTTCTTGATTGAAATGCAAGAGATAAAAATTGCTAGTAAGAAATAGGCCTCTCCTCCTTGGTACCTAGTGAGAAAGAGCAAAGAGGGAGGCTGTATACAGAATCTAACATATAAACACTATCGTATTTAGTATTTATTGCAGGGATCCTTTATAACTGGGCCGAGGAAGGGGAAGGGAAATTGGGTTTTAAATAAGATGCAATGATAGTCTATTTAATCACATAAATCTAAAGCACTCAATTCCAAAGAATCCTCACACTGATGTGTGAATCACAAAGGTCTTGAGTTTGCCAATGGAAAATCACTCAAGAATGCTTTGCTTACAGGCTGGTCATTGAACCAAAATCCTCATAGGACCCAGACCTCTCTCTGCCTTGAGAACCAGATCAAAACATCTCAAAGCTAAACACAGTAAATAGAGTTCTCTTTTTAAGCAACCTACAGAATGATGCGGCAGACGTGGCATGTGAGAGAATGTTTGTAAAGCAGCCAGAAAATTCCATCTAATCACGTAACAGTTACTTCTCATACATATACATAATCTGACCTAAAAAAAACCCTATTTTTATTTAGCCTGCCAAACTTCTTAACATTAGACTCATTCTATAACTTTTAAAACTATTTCCACATTCTAATAATGGGTTATCTAAATAGAAAGTATGGAGGTGGTAGGGAAGGAGTTTTCTGCTGAAAATCTTACCACTATTGTCATTGATCAGTAATATCACTAGTTATTGCTGGAGGAATTTAAATGCAAACAAAAGAATTAAAATTCCCCAACAAGAAGGTAATCAATTCAGAAAAAAGATACAAACTATACCTGGGAAAAATATATCAAGTGAGCAAAGAACTCTCTGCAGAAGGTGGTTTCTACACGAAGTTGACCACATAACCTCCTGCTTAGTCCACACAAGTCACTCCTACACAAGTCAGAACACGTGAGCCCAGGAATTTCCCAGCTGAGTCCACTCAAGAACTCACAAGAAAATACCTGTCTATGTGGACATACATCTATCAAAAGTGATATGCACATAAATACACAGAATTCTACTTAAGAATAGATACCAAAGCAACAGTGCTACCTATCGGCAGTGTGGTTAGGCCACATGACAATGATGGTTTTCTTTACAATTATCTGCATTTTCTACATGTTACAGATTAAAAATGTATTGCATCTCAAAAAACAGCTATTCCAAGAGAAAACGATAAAGCTAATCTGTAGCCCCCCCCCCATCCACCAACCCAGAACCATGGCATTGGGTCAGGTGAAAGGAAATCCAAGACTATCCCCTCAATACAAGTAACTGCACTCTGAGTTCCAAAGTAATACAGACCCAAGGCCACTTACTGAAAAGAGGATAGGGGATCCCTTGAATCAATAATGGACAAATAATACATAGAAGTAAAAGGTCTGGGTAGGGTAAAAGTGAAACTATAATCATCTCTTTGTTGCTGATAAAACTGTTAGAGAGGAAGGAGATTTGACCTGGGGTGGTGAACATACAACACAATGTACAGGTGATATATTACAGAATTGTACGCCTGAAACCTATATAATTTATTAACCAATGTCGCTCCAATAAATTCAATAACAAAAGAGAAAAAACTGTTAGGGAAGGTGTGCTAATAATTATATACCTTCTCACTAAAAGGGATAAATCCTTGTGGTTTCCTTTTTCTATTATAAGAATGCTACTTATATGACACAAATTTTTATCAATACAAGTCATAATATTATTAAAGTGGCATTTCCACAATATTTTTATGCATTTTATAAGGAAGATATTTTCTCAAATTTTTTAAGAATTTGAAATTTTCTGATATACAAAATTAATTTAACACAGGTTCTGATATCCCTTCTAATGGAGAGCTGTACTTTGAATGCTAAGAAAATTTAAATTCACACATATTACATAAAACATAATAATAAATGGCAAATATAACATCACTCAGGATGTATCCCTGTAGCAACTTTAAATTCCTCAACATTTTCAGTCAAAATGACTTATCTTGCAGGAGGTTGAATTCTATTTCTATTTTGCAAACAAGAGCTCTGTAAGATGAGCAGTTATACACTAAGCTAGATGAGTAACAGAACAGTACTCGCCTAGTGAATACTTATGATATGACAAGCACCATTAATAAGCATTTTTGTGGTTTATACTTTAGGCTCTTAAGTCAGACAGACTGAGGTCTAAGCAGGGGGTTTAGCCAACTCTTTCTGTCAAGGGCGTGACAGCAAACATTTCAAGCTTTGTGGGCCATACGGTCTCTGTCATCACTGCAGCACAAAAGCAGCCATAGATGATGCACAGATGAATGACTATGTTTTAATAAAACTTTATTTACAAATACGGGCAGACGAAACAGGAAGCAGATGCGACCAGTGGACCAGTTTGGTGATGCTAATTCAAATTCCACCATATCCTTCCTACCTTCAGCTCTGTGAGCCTCTGTTATCTGTAAATGGTAGTAATGATCATATCTACTGCATAAGTTTATTATAAGAATTTTTAAGTATGTTAAGCCATTAGCCCACTGCCTGACAGCAGGATTGGATAAAAGATTAGTAATATTACTTATTATCATCTTCATCATCGTATTGATCCTCAAAACAAGGAGACAGTGACTATGTTTACCCCCATTTCAGAGGTTAGAAAACAGAAGCTTAAAGAGTTAAGTGACTTAGCCACAGTCCCACATCTCATAGATAATTGTAGGATTGAGCTCACACTCAGGTCTGTCTCCAGGAGGTTTACTCATCTCTAGCAATGATTTAAACTACTGTGTGGACCTGAAGATCTCCTAAAATAGGTTGCTCATAGTCAAAGGCTAAAGCATGATTAATTCTTCCACTCTAACACATAAACTAAGTCCAAAAAATTCACTGAAGACACATTTACAAACTCAGTACCCACAACGAACTGTTCTTAAGGTGAGAAGAACTTAGGGAAACCATAGCTTGTATAGAACTATTTGCTATATTATTTTTTAAATCCAGCACAAACACAAGAGTCTCTCTGCCTCTCTGAATGCACCCATTAGCAATTTTGAGCACTAGTTCAACAGCATGGCTACAAAAGGTTCATTGTCCCTCTGTTCCTCTCTCACCTTGACCTTTACTTTCTGTTCTCAAGTTTCTAGAGTTCTCATACATACTGCAGGTGTGTCACTAGCCAATTATTTTTAAAAAACTAGGCAGCCACTTCTCTCATGATGAAAATGTACACTCTGGTAAAGCCAATTAATATTCTTCCATTTTAAATCACACCTCCTGTGCCTGTCCGTTGTTACTTTCTGGCATACGTTTATCTTGAATTACAAATGGTCTGCGAGGAGAAAGGCAACTATGGAGCACCTCAAGCCAGGAAAAACAATGAATTTGCAGAAAGGTCCTGAACTGGATTTCATATTGGGAGAGTCCTCCAAGAGGTTTATAAACTGAAAATAACTTCAGACTAACAAACACAGCACGATTACACATTACCCCATTTCGAGTGCACTAAATGAGTTTCCAAACAAAGGGGAGACGCTGCGGCCATGGGCAGCCCCCACAGCAGGTTTCCCGCCTCAGGTCGAAGGGACTTCTGGGACAAGTCTCTAACACGTGGGCTGTGCCCCACTCCTACCCTCCTGCAAACCCCTCCAGGGGCTCTCACGGGGCAGTGCACACCAACACTTTTGCTCCCTGCTTCTCTCCATCCTCAACTCTTAGTCTTCTCCAGAACTGCACCCCTGACACGCACCCTGTGTGAGCTGCTACACCAGAAATACTTTACCCAAATCACTACGTCAAGTGCCCCTCCCCTAAATCGTCTCTCCACTGCCATGAATATTTCAGGGCCCACCTGGACTACTAAACATAACCCCTCATGGTACCACTTCCACAGTGTGCACTCACGTCACTTGTGGTACTGCTCACACCAGGTCCTAAGTCCTCATTTACCTCTCAGTCTTCTAGGCTTGTGGAGGCCAGAGCTATTTTTTAGTCACCTCTCATTAAATCAGCTTATGTATAGCAGCACCTGACCCAGGGGGGACAATCAAAATGTTTACTAAACAAATGAACGAAATACTTCTTTTTAAAGCTACTCTGATATTGGCCATAAATAGTATACTTTTGCCTTTCGCATTACCAAGCTATGACACTTCAAGTCATTTACAGGCAAAAACCTTCATGTGAGGCTAAAATTAACTGGGAGAAACCCCCAGAAACCATGCTGGAAGGCATGCTGTGGATATTAGAATTCATTTGGCTGTTGAAAGGCTTGAAGTAGCTCTTGCCATGAAGTTCAATGTCTGTTTAACACGCAGATTCTATCAGAGCTATTTATGAAGAGTTTATTGCATATACTTTTCAATTCTTTATTTACTGATCCAAACACAATGGCACAGATTGTTCTAATATAGGGGAGGAGAGGATTATATGACAGCAATCAATCAATCAGATTAAACAACCAGCCAAAGAATTTGCTGCTGTTGGGGCCTCCCGCTTCCCCGTCAGCTCAGGTGACCGCCAGTCCCATCATCCCAAACAGCCTGTCTGACAAGGCACCTGCCTGGTTCTCCTCAACTGGGATAACGCATGCAGGTGGTGAACACTCTGGCACAACGCAGCTTCTTCACTCATTCTCCTCTCATATCCCCAGACATCTTCATTCCTTCTTTCTTTCAAGCCTGAATCATCTTCCCATTTCCAAACCCATGCTTCTTGACCAAGGCCAGCCTTAACACTATTGAGTGGGAGAACACCCACTTTCTGGGTTTGCTCTTTTCACAAAAGGGAGGAGACATCACACACCCCAATCACACACACATGCCCCACTAATCCCAAAGTAAATTCTGCAACCTCCCCCTTGTGGTGTCTGAAATTACTCTATTCAAGAAGACTCCCTTTTCTCACTTGAATATTAAAATGAAAATGGCCCTTAGAAGAGTAACTATCAGTTAACACTTTATCGGCAGTGAGGGGCATAGACAAAAATGTCCAAGGACACAAAGCCTTGGGCAAGAAACACAGACCAGGCATCCAGGTGGAATGGACTGCACAGAGGAAGGAAAGGGGCTTGGGATGGAGGATATAGAAAACAAAGACGACCCTCACAATTTTGCAGGGGCCTCTTCTGCTTTAGGATTCAACTCCCCAGTTAATTACAACCCCTCCCCCTCCCTCCATCCTGGCAGAACTTTGAGACTAGAAATCCTGGGTTAACCCCCTTTTTTAAACTAGGTCCCACAGTGCCCACTGCAATGGCATAGCGGTGGCTCAATGTGAGTAATTCTGGTTCCAGTCTCCCCAAGAGTCAGTGTTTTCTAAATATGGGTGAAATTGAGATAGGATAGTAAGAAGCTAGAAAAATCCTTGGCAAATTGGAACAGAAAAACCGAGACAGCTAAATGAGCTAGCCAAGCAATTTACAGCCAGGTGCAGATGGTCACCAGGGCTGAAGTGCCTCGTGGGAGCAAAACTGGGAAAATAAGGACCTTGCCCCCAGGGTAACCTATCCTTCCCTGGCCTTGCCTCCCTGGAGTTAATATCTAGGCCTCAGTTGTACTGGGTTGGCCAAAATGTCCACTTAGTTTTCTCCATAAAATAAATGACACATTCTTCATTTTTACCAATAACTTTATTGGTTTGGATATTTTGAGTATGTCAGCTGTCTCTCACTATTGGCTTCTAGTGGGTAGAGGCCAGAGGTACTGCTAAACATCTTCCAATGCAATGCATAAGACAGCCCCACAGCAAAGAATGATTTGGCCAAAATGTCAATAGTGCAAAAGACTTCATTTTTGATACATTCAATGAGTCACAGGATCTCCATACGATGCACAAATCTTTCTTTGCATTTTGGTCATGTGCTTACCTTTCTTGAAATAATAAAGCATACTATGCTGAAAATGTCATGTATTTTCCTCCATCTTCAATATTAAAATGGCTGCACAAAAATCCACCAATTCTGATAAGGTTTTTTAAAATGTACTCTAAGACAATTGTCCCAATGCAGTCTAACAAAATTGTTTCTAATGAAGTTAAAGACAACTAAGCACTTCTAGAGCCAGCGTACAGAAAAAACTAAACGAACTTTTTGGCCAACCCAACAGTTCAGCTCCAGGCCCAAGAAAAGCAGCAAAACCGACTGCAGTGCCTAAAGACCTCCGCCCTGTCACTGACCAATCAGTGGAGACCACAACCCCAAAAGGACATGCCTGTAGATCTGATGAATAAAGTATTGAAACCTCCGCTGAGACCTCCCCTAAGATTCCCACCTGTAAGAGAAAAGGTCCTCAAGACAAAGGACCCAGCACACTCTCCCTCTGGGGTGCAGCCCCCGCCATTCCCTTCTTCCTCCCCCACTTTTCTTTACAGGTGCGCAGCTCCTAAACTCTGAGGCAATGTGCAGCTGGCAGTTTGACCCAGGTTGATCCCCTGAACCTGTCCCTGATACCCCCTTCTCTGACTTCCTACTGGGCTAAGGCAGATCACCCTCAGCTCTCCTGTTGCTTCTTCCATGCTAAGCCCTTCCTTGTTGCACCATCTCCAGCTTTAATAAATGTACCCTCACAGTCACCTGGACTCATGTTGTGAAGTCTTCCCTGCAGGAAGTCAAGAACCTACATGCTACAGCTGGCCCTCTCACACCCGCTAGGACCAGGCCCCTGTCCAGTAACAAAATGACTGTTCTTAAACTCAGCTTTAAGGATGCTCACTCCTCTTCAAGCACGTCTACAGTTGTGTCCAACCAGGTGGCTGAATGGTGACAAAGTCTGAGGCTGTCTCAGTTGCCTCCTTCCTATCTAGTTATCTTTCCTCTCCACCATACACTAACCCAGGTGATGTTCGGTGACTTACTGCTACAGTTCCTTCTCATGCCCATGAAACTTTCCTTTCCCCTGACACAGGTATTTTCTGCCTTTCTTTAAAAGCAAAGTCTAAAGTTAACACAGTTTTAAAGAGAGGGGTATCATGTCTCTTTTCAGACTTTCCATGCTGCATTTACTTCTATGTTGAAAATAGAAAAAAAAAAAACCCTGACAATTGTTTTAATTGGAAGGAACTTTGGTATTCCCCAATCAAATCCACTACTTTACCAATGGAATCACTTAATTCCAGGGATATTATTATAACCTATAAAAACAGCTGAAAAGGGGGAGAGGGATCTGGAACCTAAAATCTCAGTACTTAGCAAAATGATTGCTTAACATAAAACAATGAAATTTGTAAAATATTTACAATATGGTTAGTGTTTTTGGAAACACTGTATTCCTACCCCACGCCAAGAAAATAATATCACCAGTTTCAATTTGAAGTTTTCAAATGGCCATGTCATAAGCACTTATGTAAGAAGTTAGGGTAGCCACCATTATTTCAAACTCAAATTATAGACATTTCAAAATAATCAGAGGGTTTTTAGTCCTGTGTACTTTAAATTTTCAATATTATTTAAATGATTTAATTATTTTAATGATGTCCCAAAACATCTAAGCATAACATATAAAATAATGTTCCAACATGTAAGAATTCACAGTAATTGTGAAGTCACAATCACAGCTGAAAGAAATAAGCAGTCATATCCTGGTACATATGAAACAGCCAGTTGGGAGAGAGGGGCACCTGATTTACAGCATTTTCCAACATCCACAGTGCAAACAACTCCCCCAATTTCGAGTCACTAAATCTGTCAGGGATCACGGATGGAAAACTGGCCACCCAGGCTGGCTCCGCCACGCCCTACACAGGAGACCGAGAGTGTGCCCTTTTCCTTCAGAGTCTTTCGCACAGAGCTCACCGCTTCTTCATAACCCACCGTGCCCCACGCACGTCATGACCGGACAGCTATAGAGTATTTTGTTTACCTACTCAACTCTCTCTTGGGGTGGCTTCAATCTTTGTTTGTATGTAAATCAGCAAAAAACACATTTTACCTCATGACCCGCCCCATGAAGACACACGTGTGCAGCTTCAAGTGCACACACATAAACACGTGAAACAAAAACAGAAGCCCCCCTCGGTAAGACACACTCTGACTGACTGCAGTGCACTCACTAATAAGGGAATTTTCCATTCATCCTCCATTTCATTTTTTAATTTTCTGATGTTGATCCATTAAATCGGATTCATATCCCAGCAGTTGGATAAGGCCCCCAAAATAGGCTCTAAACTCATTTGTGTCTCTTCCCGTGTCTAGTAGTATTTATTGATGCCTAAGAAGGTTGAGTAATTTGCCCAAAGATGTACCTCCCATGGTGGATAAAGATCCCTTGAGGCAAAATCTAATTTGTTTACTCAGAATCAGGATATTCATGGCTTTACACTGGAAGCTAAGGGGTCCTCCAAGACAGCTTCGTCTTTGCCAGAAATTGACAGAGACCTTCTGTAAAAATTAGACTGACCCCACCATAGATGAGAGTTTGGCCCTATGTCTAACCCTGTCTGTTGGCCTACGATGACCAGGCAAATCACAGTGATCACCATTTCCCACTTAATAACAGCTCCCAAGAGTGTTGGAAAGATACCTATCCCATTCACAAAACATTTTCAATCCTCTATGGAAAGGAACTATATAAATGCTAATTAATAGTAAATGTATTATATACAATATGCATACATCTGTATATAATATACATTAAAAGCAGTTTTCTAATAACCAGAAACCAGTGACTTAGCTGGAGAAAATACTTACTCAGGAAAACAAAGTCTGGATCCAGGGCCTTTTGTCCTGTGTTCTCATGCACCACATGCTTGTTTATATGTGCTATTAAATGCACACTCTAGTTTCAACACAACCCAGATAAGCATCTTCACTAAAACACACAACACCATTAATCATCTCAGTGACGGTGCTCCAATTTAACATCTTGGGGATTTCCTCCCCTTCTTCATCATTTCTTTGCCAATATTTCCTTGTTATGAATATCCCCCTAGTGACTTCGCCTGGCAGTCACAGCTGTGCTGCCGACTGTGTCTACCTTGACTACAAATAACACCAATTCTTTTTTAAAAAACCAGCCTACAGATAAAACCTACAGTTAGAAGGAAAGCCTTGCCCGGGCCAGATTCCTGATGACCTCCTCTGGGCGCCTCGCCTTAAACAGACAAACCTCAGCCTCTAAGCCGGTAGTAACTTCAGACACGTGAAACTGGCTTAATTACAAACGAACGACAGTTGGCTGCTGGGCTCCAATTACTTGGTTGGTCAATAATCAACCGCTGCTTTAAGACAGTCCTTAAAGGACCCCCTTCTTATACAACAAAAGGCTTCTTCAAAGCATCCATGAATCACCACAAAGCCACAATATCATTAAAAATTATGGAAACCTGACCACCACGGGCCACAATAAATGTGACTCTGAAATAACGGGAATTTTTAACATAATAATCAAAAACAATATTGCATTATAATTACACCAATTTTAATGAAGAGAATGGCGCTACCTAAGCAATAGATTACAAAGAACTAAAGCCAGAGACAAACAGGCAGCACAGAAATGGGGACGCCAGTCCTGCCCAGTATCTATGTTGTATACATTTCAGAGAGTGGCCTTCACTGACCGGCTCCAGAATTCCCTGATCATCTGTGAAGTGGAAACCATTCAAGCAAACGCTCCGTAAGCAATTGGAGGAGTAAATAAAAGAAGAACTCACCAACTTGCATTCAGAAACAATTGTTAAGGAAAAGGGTATTTTTTTTTCAATAATGAAACTACTGCAAAGGAATTTAAGAGTTTCTGGACAAAAACACACCAAAGTATATCTACAAAATATATCTAGAAGGGATAGTGGCTTCAATGAAATAATGTTTACCTTACTGTACATTTTTTAGGGAAATTTAATTAATATAGTAATGGCTAATGTTGCTTCAATTAATATTCCATAACTTTTCTGAAAAGCATAAATTTTATCTTTTTCGAGAAGATTCTGATTTATACTATTGTTTAAAAAAACAAAAATCTCTCTTCTTAGCCAAAGCAATACAAAGCAAGCTAGGATATAATAAAATGCCTCTCCTCCCCAGAGCAGAGTGTTTACTTCAGAGAGAGTAACAACACCTTCTCAACAACAGTGCAGATTCTGTTAAGTAATGGACAAAGCAAATGACAGCAAAGGCAGAGGACTCGACTTCAATTTAACTGTCCTGTAAGGTACATAGTAATTAGCTGCAAAGCTCTGAAATCTTAGCTAGCATGTTAAATCTGCTACATGACAGTATAATTTGACTTCTTAAAGGATTATGCAAATTACAACTCATCATTCCATTACAGAATTGAAAAAAAGTGACAGCTAATTTATACATAACACACCTTTCAAATCCCTAAGATGCAGAGCACCTGTGCAATGTATTTTGCTGAAATTTCCTTGCATATAAGTATTTGTTTATTGTGATAAAAGAAGCTTATCTAAGAGCTTTAATATAGTCACTTTTAAAAACTCTTAGACCACAATTTCAAAAGCATAAACATTTTCTGTCTTGATTTCAGAGACAAATATTTTGGTTGTTTTTATTTGATTTGGTTTTGTTTTTTTCCCCCATTATTAGAAAAATATAAGGTTTCAATACAAGTATATTTTTTAATAGCTGGCAACCACAAGCACTGATGCACGAGCCAGAAGGAAGACTCACAAAGATTTCAACATACTTCTGGTAGGTAGATTCACAGTAGATTCCGTCATATCTGTAGATTTTCCTACATTCTGATTGGTTGGGCAGAGGATGCTGGGCAGTTATTCTGTAGAGGCATCAAAAACAGATATACATGACTAGAGGTTCTCTACAGTCAGCGGGAATGCAGGATAACAAGTATGTTGAAGTTTAATATAGTTTGCTTTATATGCTTTTCAGCTATATATACATAATTGCAACGTGTACATATACTCTAGAACATTAACTTCCACTTTTAGAAACCTACAGCAGGGAAAAGTTTTCAGTTGGTCATCAGAACAAAAACATTATTTCTTATCTCAGAGTCATGAAAGTGGAAGAAAGACAAAAGGTCTTAAGCTTAACTCACTCTACAATTCCCATGACTATATTCTAAAGAAAACGTTCAAAACAAATGTCATCAGTTTTTGCTTTTGTTTTTGTTTTTGTTTTGTTACAAGGTTGTCATTCATTCAATCATGCATTACCACTGTAGGCAACTATAAATTAGCAATAAAACTTAGTAAAGTTAATATATCAGATTTACTCAATTTATATGGTTGGTATGCTACTGACTTCTAAAAGGATATCACACAGCTTACGGAACTATACCCAATTAGGGATGAAGACAGGAGCACAGCCGTCGGGAGCACGGGGGAGCTGTTAACTGGCACCTGAGAGGAGCCGATTACAAAGGCTCCAGGTTGCATGGCAGATAAGCAAAAGGGGGAAAGAGACTTATGGGCACAGTTTTCGTCTGTGTTACTTAAGCATATATAATCATCAGAGATTCCCTGCTATAAATATAAAAACGCTGGGAGTTTTTTGACCATTTCCTTCAACTGACAATCTCTTCCTTTGGTAGAAAAAAGTCTTTAAGAAATCTGTCATCTCTTTTAGAGGAAAATAGTGTAATGCAATCAATACATAATATCAATAAGAGTACCAAGCCCTTCATTCGAATCAGAAAAGGTAATATAGTACCTAAACCTTTAACATATATATGTATTTAATGACTTCTTAATTATTTATTAACACATAATGGATTCTTGTTATTTTGTAAAAACTCGGGTGACTCTTCCCAATACTCTGGAATAGAATATTGTTACTTAATATTTCATAAGGCCCAATATCCTTAATGATAATACTTTTAAAAAATTTAAGTTCTACTTTCAAACTTTATTTAGATGTATTCTTATATATTTTTAATGCATTAATGTTACATTCAGCCTATACCCAAATCTCTTATTAAATTTAGTGGGCCAAGAGTTTTATATATAACTGGGCATCTGCCCCTTGTTTAAAATGATTTCTAAGCCCTTTGTTGATTAGTGTATTGAATTTATAAATACTCATATTCATTAATTATCACTAGAATTTCAAAGATTTCCATTAACCCATGTTTTTTTAATTGTAAAGCTGATACAGAAGAGTAAGTGATATAAAAAAGCTTGAAATGAAGAGCAATTTTAAAAGATCAATAAGACATCCTACCTGACAAATTAATTTTAGCTATTAATTACGGTAAAATGAATTCTGAGAAGTTGTTTTGAGAAGGCAATGTTCACAGTGAGAACAGCTAAGTTACAGATTTTTTAAAAGAATTTATTTGAGCTGAGATCACATTGAGATACTCTATACTTCTGTTCAGTATCACTTCATGCTTTAAAATTGATTTCTTATATTTTGCTTTATATTAAAAATTAAAGTGCTGAAAAAGTATTTGAGGATGAACAATTTGGAGTGCTCAAAGAACAACCAATTTTACTGGTTCTCAACAACTCTGAAATGAACTAACTCACCCAGAAGAAGCAGAGAGGGGAAAAAAATATCAGGGAGGATGTTGTAAAGTACATCACTGTATGACCACTAGGCTGTATACCCTAAAACTAATACCAAATAATATTGAAAAATAATACATTTTAAAAATAAAGCAGCACAAGGACTTGAAAAATATAAATCAGTATCTAAAAGTGGTTAGTGCTTAACTCAAATATAGAACTAAATAAAAAAGGGACTGCCACCTTTTTTTTTCCACAACAACAAAGGTTCTCATGAAGTTTTCATTTACATTCCATGTACCACAGAGGAAATTGTCAGGTTTAAAAAACAACAGACAAAACATCCACAGGAATCGGCCCCCAAACCATCATTTACTTAACACTCTGTTTCACCTTTATCACTGCATGTTATCCACAAAAAGCTCCTGAGTTCATTTTCTTCCCCTAATTTTGTTGTTAAAGGTTAAATACTTCCAGGAAAAAGTTCAAATATGTCTTTCAATCGTGAAACTATCATGAACTGAGGCTTCTGCCTGTCAAACAATCCCCGCTCCTTCCCTCTACGCCACTCCTCTCTATATGGACTCATCAGACAGCTTGAGGTACGACTTAAGTGCATTTACATACGTGTGAAACGTGTAAGCTATGACTAATTTTAACTCACAGGGCAGAATTTAAATAATTAGTTACAAGAAGTCACACTAAGGGAAAAAGGAGGAAAGAGATGGTTAGAGGCAGAGTAGTAAATTGTTCCATTTTTGCAGGTAATCTAAATGCAAACTAGAAGCAACTTATCATGAGAATGGATTTTCCACCATCTGGTCAAATAACAGGGGATTTGTCTAGTGGCAAGCAAAGAATGGAATGATGTGAGAAAGATTAGCGGGCAAGTCCTACAGTTGGCTAAAATGTATTTTGTGCAAACAAGAACAGATGACGCCTTAACAATTACACCTGTCAAAAACTCCAGAAAGCAATCCATCTCTGAACAGCCCAGTTGAAAACAGGCTAGTTCATAACAAAATGAATTTTTTTTAAACAATTGCCAGCCATAACAGTTTGATGCATGACAAGCTTAGGAAGTCACATTTCACGTTCAAGTGAAACCTTAACTAACTGGACCCTGTTTTCCAGTGATAAGTAATATATTACCCCCCCCCAAAAAAGTGTCCAGCTAATATAAATGCTGGCTTCAAAAATCACGAGAGCAAGAAAATTCCGAATTACAGGCAAAATATCAAAAGTAAGAAATGGCCGTGAACTTAACCTTTGTGCCTAGGTTATTGCTAGCGGCCTAGCAAAGTGGATCCTTTCCTGAGGCAAACGTGGCCAAACCTCACTCCCTTGCTGCAGTATCATCAGAAACAGAAGCAAGGATTGAAGACCTGATAGAAGCCAAATTCCATCAAGTAGGGAGTGAAGAACCTAACACATCATCTTTTTCATCTTTTTAAAGAGGATTTCATTTTCTAGTCATGGTGCATAAATGCTGGCCATTCTCTGCAGTTAACAACACAGTTGTTTCTTTTTTCTTAATGTGTTGTTTTGGAAGATATGTGAGCATCTCTAATAACCCAGCCTACCTCATTTTATATTAATGTTTACCTTTGGACTTGGACAGTCTCTATCACGGTCCCCGGAGACTCCATGATAAGGCACACAGGTCAGTTCCCCAGGGATTAGAGTGGTTTTGTTGGTTGTTTACAAACAAAACCCCAGCCTGCAGACTGCGGCAGTGGTGTTTCTGTTAGGTCCTTCTTTGGGAATATTTAAAGTTTACTCAGCCATCTTTTAAGGACATTTCTGAGGATGGCAGTGAGTCTCTGCTACTCTCTTGGGGATTCCTTTTTCCTAACACAGGTGTCAGAACCGCAAGTTTTATGACTATTACACCATGATAGCTTCATTTGAAAACCTATAATTTTGAACAATTTTACTGAATTGGGGTTGAAATTTATTTATGTTTTGGTTCTCTTAAACTAGTATGCTAAATAACCAGTTTTGCCTACAATTTTACTTTTCAACTCTTTGAAAGTTGAGGAACAGAATCTTTCCAGCAAGGAATTTGTACTCTCTGGTTCCCCACAGCAGGGTCAAGGGCTCCACGAATGGCAGTGACTAAATACTTCAGGGTCTCCGGCGATTATGGAGATTGAAAGCTGCATCAATCGCACCAAACAACATTTTTTGGCCCATAGAATTCTAATATGGTTATTCATTCATAGCTACATATGCAATGGAACAGGGGTTGTGGTGTTTTTAAAATAGATAGTTGTTCAGAAGGTGAAAAAATGAGTACAGTGAGATGTCACAGCAAATGCCGCTGCAGTGAAGAATTCCAGCTGCACAGTCCGAGTTTGGTGGATCCTAGCTCCCCGACTCTGAGAGCAGTGTCTGGCCAGGTTAATACCCATTTCACAATGCACTTTGGAGCATTAAAAGAGGTCACTGGAGCCCTGGCTGGTGTAGCTCAGTGGATAGAGCACGGGCCTGTGAACCAAACAACCGCAGTTCGATTCCCAGGCAGGGCACATGCCTGGGATGCAGGTCAGTTCCCAGCAGGGGATGCACAAGAGGCAACCATACATTGATATTTCTCTCCCCCTCTCCTTCCCTTCCCCTCTAAAGATAAATAAAATCTTTTTAAAAATTAAAAAAAATAAAAGAGGTAATTGTATAAACTGTTTAGCCAAGAACTGGCATACTAAGAGAACACAATAAATATTTGCTTTTGATAATAATATGATCCTCCTAAATGCCAAAGTTGGCAAACACATTGTAGGATCAAATATTTTTATAAAGTATAGGCTGAAAATGGAAGACTACAGATTCCATTCTCTACTTCTCTTGCACTGGGAACTTTAATACTTTTACTCTGATGCTTTAATTCTTGTAATAGGCTTGTTCTTGATAGACTTCTGTTTCATGATAATCTATAAGCTCTAATGGTGATATAATTAGCATAACATTTCTCAAAATATATTTGCTTAATAAATGAATTTCTATTATTAGCAATAATATGTTAAGTTCTAAGCCCTCCCCTTTAAGAGGTACACAGATAAGGTGGAACAAAATTAGGGGTGAAGAACAACAGAGTGAGAGATCAGTAGCCAGAGCAGACAGTGCACCAGTGAGGGAACAAGATCCTCCGAAGAAAAACACAGGGATCACTGGGCTTTAAATGTTTGAAATGCTGGACTGGAAAAGCTATCTGTGTGCACAGAAAGGGCTGATGTCCTATGGATAGAAGACATTAGAAGACAGATTCCAGATTAAAATAAAGGAAAATTCTGAATGGTTAGATCTAATCAGGATGAAATGAACTGTGTTCAGGACCAGGGAATTTTCTGTGTTTTGATCCAGTGAAGACACCCTTGGCCATGTTCTGGAGTACAGGGCTCAAGCACGAAACTTGTGATTGGAATAGCTGACTTTTAACAAAACCTGAGAGTGTGTCTCCAATTAGACTTTCTCCCCTATATCTGAAGATACCTACAGAAATCCCCAAGCACTAACTTAAGTATTCCTGCTCTTCCTATTAATTCTGAAAAGCTAACAATCTTTTACCTTAAGGTAAAACAAACAAATAATCTAAGAGGGTAGGGTAACTTGGAAAGTATTTCAACATCTCGTACAGTCATACCACAATTATATTCCAGTGAACCAGACACAAGGGCAGTAATTAGAGGGGCCCCTCTCCTATTCCTCTGTCATCTTACCACCCTGATGTGTGAGGACTCCCACATCTGTCCCCAAGTTGGGAGACGTGTCTCAGTAGGAGCCCAAGCTTGAGAGCCAAAGAGGCATGAATGGAAATTCAAGCTCCGCCACATACTAGTTATGTGACTTTGAAAAAAGAACATTGCCTCTCTGAGCCTCATTCCCCTCACCTGTAATGAAGTTAAATTTTGTTTTATGAGGACTCCAGATGAGGATATAAAGCATTTATCATAACTCCAGGGGAAAAAACAAAGAGAAGTAACCATCATAACTATTGCTCCCCCCATTCAACAAGCCTTTACTGACAGTTCTCCGTCGGTCACTGTGCAAGTGCATCAGGAGGTGCTATCTGCACTCAACAGGAGCGTGACGCCCAGGAAGCCGACAGACACCACTGCTGCCTGGGACCACAAATAGTAACTTCAGTGGATCTGGGAGATTTGTAACCACAGGAAAGGGACCTCTAAACCAGCTTTGATCTACATTTTGCAGATCAGTGCCTTGAAAGGAGTTGAGATCCCTGCATCAAAAGCCTCCCCACCTCCCACATATGTACACATATATCATCTTCCCTTACTCTGAGTGCTATGCACCCTTTTGGCATAAGAGCAAGGGTGCTACTAGCCTGTACTTGGAACTTTCAATCAATGTGTTGGATCACCCCACTGCACCACCTCTTAGTCATTGAGAGTTCTCAGTCCCTTTCAGAGATGCGTGTGTCAGCAGAGTGGGCTATATACCACTGTGACCCCCTTTCTCCATCAATTTGGGGTTCTAGGAAATAATTCTGAAGCATAACGGCAGAGGCAATTATGCCAGTACTATACCTGGAACTAGACAAAGAAAGAAAAGACATTAAAATGCAAGTTCTACATGGCTTGCAGCACTGTCTTATTAATAGTGGTGAAAGGGTAGATAGAGATCAGCAGGCAACTGGGAATTGGGTGGGGGAGTGTCCTCCCAAGGTCATGGCAGCTCAGAAGGCTGGACCAACAACTGAGGAACAATGGTTGCAGGAAAAGCTGTGCCTGAAGGCACGGCCTGAGTTCAGGATCTGAAGAGGAGGGCAGAGCAATTTTCAGTGATGCACGCCTGTCATGTGCCTTCAAGGGCTACGCCACAGTATGTCCCTGCCGTGCTGAGCCCACTAAAAGTCCATCTCCAGCAACCAGTCTCTTAACAGCGAAAGAATTACGTATGTATTAGGTTAGGATGGCTAGTTTTCAATGAGCAAAATTAAATTACACTTATATACAGATGACTGTGAAACAACACAGGGATTAGGGGAACTGACCCCTCACACAGCTGAAAATCAACATATAATTTGACTCCCCAAAAACTTATTTGTCCCTTGGTATCCACGGGGGACTGTTTCCAGGACCCCCCCAGATACTAATATATATGGATGCCCAAGCCCCTTATATAAATGATCCCCTCTAAATTGTCTATTCAAACAAGGGGACAGTGACCAGAGGGGAGAAGGAAGGGAAGTTAAGGGGAAAAAGGGGGAGGGATTTGGAGGAACAAATAGGAAGGACACAGGGACGAGAACTAAGGGGGGTGGAAATGGGAGGGAGGTGGGGAGCAAGGGGCGGGGGAGGCTGGGATGGGAGAAATAGACAAAAAACTGTACTTGAAAAATAATAAAATTAATTATTAAAAATAAATAAATAAATAAAATTGTCTATTCATATTTCATAAACCTTTTTTTTTCATTAAAGAAGAGCAGTGTGGACTGGGAACCACAGCTGCACAGCTTCCAGAGCAAGAAGAAATAGCAGAAACCTCTCCTTTCAGTGAGGAGACTGAGGCTCAGAAAAGTCAAGAGGCTGGATAAAGGTTCAGACACTGAATGGTTTCCGGAGCAGTATTTTTTACATTTGCTGACACTGCCAAAAAGCCGCCAACAATAACAAAACACTTTTCTGAGTGTAAGAAACTTCAGCCTTCACGTAGGGAAGTTTTCCTGATCACCCTTATATGGGCCTATCTACACTCCTCAGGATGTATTTCAAAGCAGTTGCAAACTTATGTTTCTATCGACCAATGTCTTTAATTTTGTGCTTTTCACCTTATTTTGGGAACAGTGATGTGCCCAAGGCTCATTAGAATGACAGGGTGGGGCAAAAGTAGGTTTATAGTTGTTCATGTGGAAAACAATACAATAATTAATAAATAATAGTGGAAGAATAAACCCTGTGTTTTGCATATGCACAACTGTAAGTTGACTTTTGTTTCACCCTGTAGATCTAAATCATTAAACCACTTCTAATGCATAAGTTAAAGTTCACCCGAACTCTCTTCCCTGATACTAGGGCCTCTGGTTTCCGTTTGGTGGCTTTACAGCTTGTGTCCTGGGTGAGAAGGACAGCAGAGTGCATAATGGGGATTTGAGTTCTGGGGGGTACAGGAGCTGTAACATTTCAATTATTTTACTGAGTACCAAGCCATTTTCCATTGCTGGCTAGCCCTAAAAATTCAAGAAATATTTTAGGCAATAAAATTTTTGACTTACTGGAATTATTAAAGTATCAAAAGGAAAATAGTAAGTTATAAGAGTTACTTAAGAATTCTTTTAACTAATACCCACTTTATCATTTCTCAGGCCAGAATTAACCTTCTAACTTCAACTTTTACCTATATGGTAATGACTCCCAAGTCTCTATCCTCAGCTTTCATCTTAATCTCAAATCTAAGGCCTGTACATTCATCTATCGATTAGACATTTCTGCTTGGAACTGCCGCTTGATCTTTCTAAAATCGAACCCATCACCTCTCCTCCTTAACTGGCTCTTAGATTCCCTTCTGGAATTACCTCAGGGCTCAACCCCTCATCTTCTGCCAGGTACCACTTCCAGAACTGGCCCTTGACCCTTTAGTCTTCCCTTCCCTCATCCTCCATTTGCCAGCAGTCAACAAGCCCTTTTGCACTTGTCTTCTACATATCTGTGCAAAATCACTCCTCCATTCACTGTGCTCCATTCTTAGTTTAGGTAGGCTACCTCGTCTGGACCACTGCAATTTTCTCCAAGTTCTCCTGGCTTAGACTCACCTCCCTTCAGTCCACCCGTCACACTGTTAGAAATGGGCTTCCTTTATGCCAATCTGGTTAGCTACCTCACTGTCCTGAGAGTCTCCCCAGTATCACAGCTGGCATACAAAGCTTATCCGGGCCTGGCTCCTGCCTATCACTGCAGTTTCACCCAAAACCACTTTCCCATATCAATCCTTTGCTCATCACTGCCCCACACCGTGTGCGGCTTCCACACTCTACAAGTGCTTCACACCTTCCTGTGTGCTTTGGGCCATTTTCTCTCTTCCAATGGCCTTGCCTCTTCCCTGGATGAGGCCTGTGTATCTTTAAGGACTCGTGCAGTTCTTGACTTTAACTTTACCAGCATTAGAAAGCAAAGTTAAATGCTTTACCAGCATTTAACTTTACTGCACTATAAATTTCCTCTAATAAAGGTTTTGTTGTTCTGTCTTTTTATCGTTAAATTGTGACTCTAGTGAAGAGTATACTTTACATTTTAGAATTCCAATTCTAACACTGTTTAAAGCCAAAATGCCAGTGAGCATGTACAGGTTCTGTGTTGGTATCTTCATAACCCCAGTCTTCTATATCTATACCTCAGAAAAGACTCATAAGAAAATTAAGCTAAGACCACCCATATCTATAGTCTGAATATCCATCCCCAGCTCAAGCCAATTTCCATTGCCAATGAAATGCAAGAGAAAGAGGTGAGCACCACTTTCAGGTCTGGGCATTAAGAAGACGGTGGGCGCGTGCTTCTCCACGCCTTCCTTTCCTTCCCTCAGGCTGGACGGGAGTAGCTACAGTCCAACTTTGACCATGCAGACAGGAACAATGCTGATGGTAGAGCCATGAAAGGAAGGGCTCTGGGACCCTGAATGATCCTGTGGAACAGAGCCACCCCTTAGACTACGCCATTCACCTCAGACTAATAAATGAAAGAGAAATAAACTTCAAAATTCTTTCAGCTACTATATTTTATAGTCTGTTAAAACCTCTTAGCTTTTATTTATTAACCAATCATAACACCTATCCATTTTTCCCCACTCCTTATCCTTATAAAACTAGCTCTTCTATGGAGTCTTTCCAAGATGTCCATAGCATATCTACCCTTCTTCTGGGTCACCAAAGCCTCCTGTCCTAGTTTCTATTACAGTTCTCATTACTGTTCATGTCAATGGTTTGTTTACCCTTCTTTCACCACTAAAGAACTCTGAGAACTCTGAAGGCAAGAATGCATTATATACTCTGCTTTGCACAATGCATGGCACAAGTTGTAGCCTAATGAACCCTACATGAATAAATCTCACTGGGAAACACACAGACTTTCCTACACTGATTGACACTAAAGAATGGTTATTGATATACACATTTGTTGGCTCACGCTCATTAGAAATAGTGCCGCTAAGCAACAGAAGAATAGTGCAGATCTTCCAAGGTATATGGCCTTTCTCTCCAATAGTAACAGGAGTAAAATATAATGGTTGCCTTATCTAGAAACCACAGTGTGAATGCATACAAGCAATTAAAATTTTAAAATAAGTATAATTAAAAGGAGGAAAGAAATAGCAAACATTAACCTTTAAGTTACTCTACATTAGCAACAATTATTTAATATTGATCATTTTTATTTAAATTAATATGGTTATCCATGGTAAAGAGGTATAGCAACTTTGGCCTCCTTCCCAATCAATTACCTTTGCAGTTTTTGAAATAAGTGGCAAAAAGAAGTAATAGGAACTTCACCTCTGCCTGACTTCTGTCATGAATGCCAATGATATCAATATGGCTTTGATCCAAGTACCACACTGGATTTCACTGTCTATGAAAACATACTGCACGAAAATCAAATATAAGGAAAAATATCATGTTTGCAGACATGATAGAAAGGGAGGAAACTGAAGATGAAGCAATGTGACTAAATGCTGTGAAGCAGAGTATGAGCAGATATTTCTTTGTATATGCAAATATTTTATCTGAATATTTTCTGCCTTGGAGATAAATATTTGTAGAGATTTTTAAACTTTCATAAGTCTACTTTATTGTGACATAACAATAGATTTTTTAATTTGAACCATTCTGAAATTAACTGGAATTGGACCTTTAAAATTAGTTTATGTTTCATTCTAATGGGCTGTGCTGGGTGCTTTTTTATTTTTTCAAATGCCAGTAAGAGTTAACAGCCTTTGTCATGCTGCTATTTCTGTCTTGGGAAGAGAAGTAAACAGGTAAAAGCACAAGTAATCTTGACACATGTATTCTATTCATTATAACAATTAAATTTACAGAGTTAGAGAAATGCTCTGGAGAATCTGCTTCTTCAAGTTTGATTTGGGTGGAAGCCAAAACATTTCAGCGTTAGTACTCCGGAGTATTATTTAGAAGATAAATTGCCTGATATCAGATTTTGGAAAAGGTAGAATTACCATCAAGTCTTGTTACACAACAATTCATTGGAGGGAACATACCCTGTATTATTCAGGTTTGCTTATCATAAAAAAGGATTACTACTAAGGAGAATTTAATTGGAATAAAATATCACTGAATTACAGTTTAGTGTAGCATTTCAATAATAAATAGACCACCTCCCTCTCCTGAAAAAAAGAGAGAGGTTTTATTTCAAGGTTTTACTGTACCACTGGTATGTAATATATATTAAAAAATGTGTTCTTATCATAAATCTTATAACACTAAAGTAGACTGTAGCAACTAATAGGAGAGCCTCAGTATTGATCTTCCACTTCTTTTGAATGACAAAAATGGTCTCAACTTTCACTGTTGCAATTTCTCAAATATAAATTTGAGTGAAGGAGATTACATTCAACTAAAACTACATTATGAAGCAGCAGCAGCAAGATAATACAAAGTACTTTTCTTGGGTATATTTGAGATCTGTACATATTTTTTCAGTTTCTTTCAAGGTCTTGATTCAACGAGATTTATTAGCACTGTCTTCTTTGAGGGAAAAAATGGCTCTGTATAAAAGTTTGTGTCTGTCTCGAGAACCCTCATTTCTGTGCTCAACTGTCTCAAAATAACCACTGTGAATAAAAGGCTTTTCTTAACTTGGTTAAACTGAATTACCACTGACTTCTAGCCAAGATTTGCTCTTTTCACGGAAAAAAACTCTTAATAGAAATAGCAGGCCTTCAAGTCGGAACTTTAGAATTGAAATGCTAAAGTGTGATCAAGGATAATATTAATGCTGAGATGAAATTCACAATGGTTCAGTGATGGAATGTTGAAGGGTAAAGAAGATAATGCACAGCATTAGAAAGAATGGGGAAGAACAAGAAATTTATCTCGATTCTATTAAGATTTTGGCAAATGTTGGTTTTATTTTGGCAGGGATTTTCCACATCACTTTGAACAGTTTCTGTTAGTACGATTTTCACAAGTAACCTGGAAATGTATAAGAATGTAAATGGTGGGTAGGCAGGTCCTTGTTCAACACATGTGTCCTCCTCGTGATGGAGTCTATCCATGCCTGGCCAGCACACATGCTCTGACGTAGAGAATTCTACAACAGATTTAGCACTGCTCTCTTCTCCTCATCGTGTGTGATTTCTAATTACTTAGGCAACCCACTAGTAGGAATGTCCCCACAGGCACCACGTCCAAGCCCTAGAATGATAGAAATTGTCCTGCACGGAGGAACAATGGGACCCTTCCATAGTCAAAACTTCCTAGGACCCAGACTTTTAAAGATGTGGGAAATATGATAATACCTTTTCTATGTTTGGAATCTCATTCTTCTTGGCTTAGTGCTCTTGGGAAAAATGTAGAGACAAAGAAATATGTCCCAAATGGAAGAACAGAACGAAGCTCCAGAAAACAACAAACAAAATGAGGCAGTTCAAAACACTGGTTATAAGGATGCTCAATGAACTTCAAGAGAACTTCAACAGCATGAAAAAGGACATGGAAACCATATAAAAGAACCAGAAAATGGCTTCAGGTATCTTGCCATTATACAAAATTACTCTTTAAAGAGCACTTTTTAATGTGCCTACAAGAAGAAAATGTGACATATTTGAAAAGAATATATGACAGGTTGTTGAGGACTCTCAATTTGCTAATTTCAAGGATTCACGTTACATCCTGTCATGAAGAAGTAATCATCATCACACAATCACTGGGTCTGAAAAGCATCTTCGTCATGCTTTGGATGTCTGTCACTACACTCATAAATATCTCCCTGAATAGGAAGAGCTTCTTGTCAAGATGGCAGTGTAGGTAAATGTAGTACTTGCCTCTTGCCACAACCACATCAAAATTACCACTACACCATAGAAAAATCATCATTTAGAACTGCCAGAAATCTAGCTGAACAGAAGTTCTACAACTAAGGATATAAAAAAGAAGCCACATCCAAGTGATAGGAGAAGCAAGGATGTAGAAGGACTGGTTCCACCCCCAGGTGTGGCAGATAAAAATTGAGAGGGACATCTTAGCTGCAGAGGTCCCCACCAGGGTTCCAGTGCCGAGCAGAGAACTCCTCATAACTTTGAGCTGTAAAAACCAGCAGGGACTGTGCCTCAGTGAGACAAAGGGCTTCTGGAGTCTCAAGCAATACTTCTTGAAGGGTCTGAGCATGAATCTCCTCAGATTCACTCCTTCTGAACTCTAGCACCAGGGCAGCAGCTCAAAAGTCACCAGGGACATACAGGGAGGAGTTGAAGTATTGACATTACGGCAAGAGCTGTAAGGACAGCTTTCTCCCAGACAGAAGTGCTGGCAGAGGCCATTGTTTCTTTTCTGAGATCCCTCCAACCCATAGGGCCAGCAGGAGGGCACCATATCTGAGTCTCACTGTTCACCCTGCCCTGGTGATTTCCTGAGATCCAGCACCAACCAACCTTTGGTGCTGGACCCAAGCTGTTTCCAGTGGCTCTTCCATGCAAATGGCCTGTCTTGGCTCAGTCATCAGACTTTTCTCGAATCTCTCAGACAAGCAACTTCTGGCCTCAGTGTACCCCATGCCTCTCACTAAGTGACCTTAGACCAGGAACAAGAGGCAACCAGGACTGATTTGCAGCTTGGCCTCTCCTGGGCACCTCCAAGCCCAGCACAAGTAGCAGCCATCTGTAGACTGCTTTGTAGCTCATGCAGGGTGGCACAAGAAGGTGCTGACCTTGGCCTGTACCTCTTCAGAGTCTGCAGAGCCAGCATACCCAATAGGCAGCTTTAGACCACGTTGAAGCATCACCCAACCACCTCCACAAGTGACATACTCAAAGGTGAACTAAGTGGGCACCAGAACCCTGCTGAAGTAAGTCCTCTTCCATGGGTGGGATCCTGCACAGCTGATCCTCCACAGTGGTCACAGCCAGTCCTTACAGCTGACTGGCCTGGGGATGAGTCTCTTCCACCGATATCTGGCAGTGCCAACATCAATCAAGGCTCATCTACAAGGGGGGGTATATACAGCCCACACAAGGTAAGGGGTACACATGGAGTGCCCAACTCAGGTAAACAAGGAGGAGGTGCTGTTGTTTCCTACAGGACACCTACTTTTATACATTAAGTCCCTCTATCAAGCCAAGGACACACAGCTCTATATAATACATAGAAACAAACACAGGGAGACTGCCAAAATGAAGAGACAAAGAAATATGTCCCAAATGAAGGAATGGAATGAAGTTCCAGAAAAACAACAAACAAACAAAATGAGGCAATCTACTAGATGCAGAATTCAAAACATTGGTTATTAAGGATGCTCAATGAACTTCAAGGGAACTTCAACAGCATAAAAAAAGACACGAAAACCATAAAAAAGAACCAGCCAGAAATGAAGGATGCACTAACTGAAATGAAAATAATTTATAGGGAATCAACAGTAGAGTGGATGAAACTAATAATCAAAAGGGTGATTTTGGAGATAGTAAAGCAAAAAATATCTAATCAGAACAAAAAAGAGAAAAAATGCAAAAAATTAGAATAGTGTAAGAAGACAATTCAAGTATGTTGACATTTGTATCATGGGGGGGGGGGGTGCCTGAAGTAGAAAAGGGACAGCAAGAAATTGAAAACCTACTTGAAAAAATACTGACAGGAACTTCCCTAATCCGGTGAAGGAAATAGATATATAAGTCCAGAAATCAAAGAATATGAATCCAAAGAGGCCCACACCATGACACATCATAATGAAAATGCCAAAGCTTAAAGAGAAAGAGAGAATCTTAAAAGCAGCAAAAGAAAAGCAGTTAGTTACCTACGAGTGAGCCTCCATAACACCATCAGCTGATTTCTCAACAGAAACTTTGCAAGTCAGAAGGGATCAGCATGAAATATTCAAAGTCATGAAAAGCAAGGACATGCAACCAAGGTTACTCTACCCAGAAAAGCTGTCACTTAGAATCGAAGGACAGATAAAGAGCTTCCCAGACAAGAAAAAGTTAAAGGAGTTTATCATCACCAAATCAATATAACATGAAATGTTAAAGAGTCTTCTTTAAGAAGAAGGAAAAAGTTGAAAAATATGAAAAAATAAAATGGCAATAAATACATAGCTATAAACAATTGAATCTGAAAAACAAAATAAACAAGCAAGCAGAACAAAACAGACTCATGGATACAGAGAAATGTTGATGGGTGCCAGACAGGGGGTTGGAGGGGGAGTTGGATGAAAAAGGTAAGGGGACTGAGCTGTACAAATTGGTAGTTACAGAACAGTCATGGGGATGGAAAGTACAGCATAGGGAATATAGTCAATAATATTCTAATAACTATGTGCGGTGTCCGATAGGTATATAATTTATCGGGATGATCACTTAGTAAGTTATATAATGTCTAATCCCTGGGGTATACACCTGAAACTAACATGTCTTTGTAATTGAAAAATTAAAAAATATGATTTTAAATTAAAAATAAATAAATAATAAACCTCTGCCTGTGTTCAGTACTGGAGCATTTAAGTATATACATTCATGCATTTATAAATATAATTAGTCTTATGAACAACTGCCCTGGAGTTGTCCCAAGAAAGCACATTGTCATGAAATATTCAGATTAAAACAAGGAACAGATCGCTAGAGACTGTCTTTTTAATATCCATTAAATTTGAAAGGAATTACTTCATTTGAACAGTTAAAAATATGCAGAATCTCTGATAGCAAGACTACCACTCAAGTGCTGACATGAATAAAAGGGCCCCGCCCTCTCTCTCGCCCCAGAAATCCCTGGACTTGCAGTCAGCTGACAGTTCTGTTTTTATTTGTGTTGCTTACTATCAGCCCAGCCTTGACACTCAAACCATTGTGTCTTAGCTTCCTGTTCAAGAAACTGGGAACAGTATTGAGCCCTGGCTGCCTTGATGGGGTGCTTGAGAAGGTCAAGTGCTTGGGAAAAATAACTAGGAACCATAAGTTCTATGCAAAGGTGAAGGGTTACTGTGTTATAATTACCTACAACTGCTAGGGGAAAGGATGTTAAAGACAACATCACTCACTACACACATTCACAGGTGGGTAAACCAAAATGACAGGAGGTTACAAGACCTAGGTAAAGCAGACTGTGTTTTAGACCACCACCTTAGGATTCCAATGTGTTTTCCATGATCCCACTCAACTCATGGGATAAAGTAATAAACAAAATTGTATATGTGTTAATGCCTTCTCAGAGGTAGGGGTGTGTATGTGTGTGTGCTATTAAAGTATCATTGATAATGCACTTGGCATTATACCATAGAATATTCTGTGGAGAGTATATGCCATTCGTTATTAGTCAAATTTCATTTCAAGAGCACTAACCAAATACTAACAAATAAGTGACTGACTTTTATGTACAATTGTTTCAGAAAGTATCCCTCAGATCTGTTATCCTTATTTCATACCAAGATTTTCGGAGAAACTCCACTCCCTCTCGGTACCTCACTCATCCATTGGATTTCTACTCTGGCACAGCCAAGCCAAACCCCTAATTACACATTCATTTCCTTGTACACATAACAATACCAGCTTTTTCCTTGACACGATAAATTTCTCCATTCAGGAGAAAGTAAAGTGGTTAAAATGCCTTCACAAGATAATTCTCCTTCCTCCAATAAAGTTACAGAATGATCATAAGGAGAACTCTCCCTGCAAGTCACTGCCTCTCCTTCCAGTCTGTCAGAATCCTAACTGCCTAACCCTGAAATTTCATTAGTAAAATCCACTTTATCAAAAAGCAAATACTTGTTAATTAGTCACTTCTTGGGAAAGATCTTACAATCTAGCATTCAAAAATGTTTCCATAAAAAAAAATAGAGCCTCATGTATTAAAAAATTCAATGTATCTACAAACACAATTCTACCAAGAAAATGACCAAAATGTATAAATGTAGTTTGTGTCTCTTCCCCCTTTTCTATAAATCCAAACTTAGCCAGAGAAATGTAAAGGCTTGATTCCCAAGCCCCAGGCCCCTGTGTGTAGCCTGCACATGTACCGTGCCTGCTGTTGATGGTGTTTAATAATAGAGGAGCTTGCACTTTCATGTAATTCATAATTAGAAGACAAGTACAACTGCATTATTTAAAATCAAGCCTTTGTTATCAGCACCAGTTTTAGACAGAAGCTGAGATTCATTTGTGAGCGGTGGCAAACCCAGACTGTTCAAAGCAATTGCTGTTCAGCATGAAAGCTGCAATGGAGGTCACGGAACAGGTCAGGAGGAAAGATAGTGTATCGATTTCACACCAGGAATAGAGGCAAAGCGAGGGCCCACTGTTGCTGCATGTGATGTATTTCACTTCAGTTTAAGGCACATTTCATTCCAGTCCGAGAGGGGGTGGGGAGCAAAGGGCAGTGGATTTCACACTGAATCATGATGAATTCTGGACTCATGGATTCCAGTAAATATCTCCTTCCTGGCATTAAGTATTTCTGTAGCAGGGTGAATATAATAGAAATTAGACTTCCACTGGTAACAATAATGCACCCTAAAAAAAAGGTAACCTGGTGGGAAGTTCATTTCCTCCTCTTATTAAAATGCAACAAAAACAAACAGGAATGTGTAAGTATAAAAGATACACAAATGACAAGCTCTGAGAAATGATCTCACAAGGAGCCTCATTTATGTAGTCAAAATGATGCTAGAGATCAGTCAATGAAAGAAGTGGACGACCAGAAATAAACCTCTGGAGAAAGAATTTTTGGCCATGCCCAGAGAGGAAATCTCTGAAATCACACATGGGATATTGATGGAATCCAAAAACTGTCTCTGTGTTTTCCCATGTTGCACATGGCCTTTTCTCCTACCTCATCTCTGAAGAGCTATTCATGCTCAATAAATCTAGGAATCAATTTACACCAAACTTCAGCCTCCCTCAAGTTGTCCTTTGATATCTAGTTAACTCTAATGTTTGTTTCCAATAAATGCCATTAATTTACAAAACCTGCCTTGACTACGACCATCAGCATTATTCTAACTTCAAATTTAGATCAGCTGGGAAGGAATATAACTGTGCAATGTTTATGGTTCTAAACCATTGGAAACCGTTACCTGCCTTCTATAAAAGAAAACTGATTTATCCTGCTGTGTGAACTCAACACATAGTACAACTGACCCTAAATGCTACCCAGCTAGTGTCGAAAAATAATTCATTTGTAATGATAATAGCATTATCATCATTTTTAGACATCCTAATTCCCTTTTAAGACATACTAATTCCACTATACACCGTATATACATATATATTTTAAACATTATTTTGGGAACATTTGTCTTTTTTTCTGTTTGGAAATACAAGTATTGTCTCTTTTCAGAGAACCAAGATTAGATTAGAAAGAGCACAGGGATGCTAATTATTTACATCATTTCTCCACCTAATCATCACTCTGTTGAACCGATCCCAGGCACCCATGTAGGCCTTCTCGGCCTCCTCCCCACGCCTCTTCTTTGTTATCTGATAAGTGAGGAGCGATCTGCCATCTGCCACTGAAGTAAAGTTATGGTGAGTAAGGCATACGTCTCAATAGATGTTTTTTGAAAAAATCATTTCATTTGTGCCCAAGCCTCCTTCCCTAAGGGGTTCAAAAACTCAGAGAGAAGTAGCACATTTTCTTTTTGCCCTACAAAAGAAAACTTAACATTTCAGATCTGGAGAAATACTAAAAATGAGAAGAGGAAAATAATAAATAGATTTTTTTATTGATTTTATTTATTTATCTTTAGAGGGGAAGGGAAGGAGAGAGGGAGAGAAACATCAATGTAGGGTTGCCTCTCATGGGTCCCCCACTGGGAACTGGCCTGCAACCCAGGCATGTGCCCTGACTGGGAATCGAACCTCGACTGTCTGGTTCGCAGGTCTGTGCTCAATCTACTGAGCTACACCAGCCAGGGCTAGATTTTTTTTTTTACACAAGTGAAGCTAGTAAGTAAGAAACCTCCCCCAGGGGTGGGGGAGAGTTTGGCAGAAACCAGGGGGCACAATGCTCCTCTGGACCAAACCGCCTCTGGTTTGAATCCAAAGTATCAAAAAAAGTCTGAGCATCCACAGGATTCTACAAGGACAGTCAATCTAATAGTCATCTAAGAGGACAATCTATTTAATAGAGTAAAATAATTGAAGCGAAGAGTAATATACTGTTCACGCAATTTGTTTGGCTGACATGTCACCAACTCCTTTGAACAGTTTCAAGGCAGCAATCCAACTTCTCCAAGTATCTCATAGAAACTTTTTAAATCCTCACCTGAGGATATTTTTATTATTGATTTGCGAGAGACAGGAGGGAGAGAGAGAGGGTGGTTGATCAGTTGCCTCCTCTGTACGTGCCCTGACCAGAGATCCAACCTGAAAACTTTTGGAGTGAGAGACAACACTCCACCAACTGAGCCACCATCCAGGGCTCATAGAAACTTTTGTATTAAAAATATGTCTTTTGAGAACCTTGAGAATACAATAGGAATTCATTTCTCCAACAAATTATTTGTCTGATATAGTAATTTTGAGATGTTTGGAAAAGTCCCAACTACCTACCTTAATATGCAGTACAAATTCAGAAAGTATTAATGGTACTCCTATATACATTCAAACTCAAATACAGAAAGGCCTCACTTAATGTCATCAACAGATTCTGTGACTTTAAGCAAAATGATGTATAAGGAAACCAACTTTGCCATAAGTTAATTGATAAAACCAAGTTAAGTTCCCACGGCATCTTATCTATGTTGTAACGAAATGACGTTGAATGAAATGATGCTATTTGAGGACCTGTTGTATATTAATAACCTTTTAAAACCTCATTAAGGTACCTTGTTCTCATATTCATTCCTGAATGATTATTCTTGGCTTCTGTTCTGATAGTCTCCCCAATCTATGCACACTTTCAGTCAGTCAGGAGGATGGTATGGAAGTGCAGTCTCTGTACAAAAAACTCTGAAGCTAAAAAGCTGGTGCTTAGTCAGAAGTACAGCTTTAAATGACAGCTCCTGTTCATAAGATCTCCATGGCTTTTTGTAACCTAGTAATAATGATGCCTTGAGTAAGATGCCTAGATGTGCATGCAAGTAGCCCCTTGGTGGGTCTGAAACTGGGCCAGTCAGTAGCATATTTCCACATAAGTTGTTCAGTTCAGGTGTCCCTGAAAACACTAATTCCTTCTATATCCTTCAAAGAATCTCTTCTGGTTTCTCAATAAAGGTTTGTTTGTTTGTTTGTTTGTTTGTTTGTTTAGTCTTGCTTTTAATCTGTAAGTAAACAAAATGACATCCTTCCATGCTATATGACAGTTAATCCTACGAGTAAATTTGCTATACAATGACTTTTACTCCGGTTTACAAATCTTCAGGTTATCTCAGAAAATCTGCTTCAGGTGTTATGTATCACAGTAATAAATCCTATACCACCATATTGTCACATACTTCATTCCAGCCCAAGAAATTTAGACTGCAGGTATTCCGCTTCCTGTACCACCCCCGCTGGCTTTTCTCCCCTTATATCCAGGCATCCAGTACCCTCTCTTTAGACAAAGGTCCTTATAGCATCAACCCTGTACCACCCCAAGCAGAAACACGGTCCTTCCCCTTTCCTGGTGGACCTCCTCCATCACCTTGGTCACTGTTCTCCGTGAACACCTTGCTCTTATTAGGCTGTCACCAGTTATTATAAACTTTAACAATGTCATTCTCTTCAGAGAATTGGCCCAGAGCTGGTGGTCCCTGGGCTCACTATCTTTACTGAAGCCATTGCTAGAAATTTAAGGATGGTAGCACCCTGCCCTCCCCCATCCTCACCACACTCTCTAATTCTGACGGCTCTGCTCTCCAGAGCCCTTTGCCTTAGAAGCAGACTCAGGAAAAGAAGAACAGGGACGTGGCACAGCACAGGGGTCTTTTCAACCAAATAGCAGAAAAAGCCACCAAAGGGCTACAAGTTGTACATAAACTCCACAAATTAAAATGGAAGCGCCTCCCAGGGCGGAGTCAAAATAAATGAGGAAAGCACAGGTGCTTTTGTGTTTATTATCCTGTCTCCACTCTTCTTCACACAATGAAATAAGCCTCCCATATGACAATTCTATGAAAACCACACATCTACCAGGATGTAGTCAAAGAGCACTAGGAACTTTCATGGAGGCAGAAGTGTCCCCTTTACCTGAAGCTCACAAGTGTAGGAATATAAAGAAGGGTAAAAGACAACTGGCGAAAACAGGAGAGTTCATGTCAGTGAAAAGCCTGTTTATCCTTAAAGCCATGTTGGTAGCCCAGACAAGTCTAAAACATCCTCCGGCAGCCTCTTCTGCAAAGTAATTGGAAAAGGCTGCACCAACTGATAAAAAGCATTTCAAGTTTCTGCCTGATGTCTGTTATATATTTTCAAATCCCTGAATGGCAACAAAGATAGAAACCAGCTCTGAAATAAACAACAAATATTTACTGAATGGCAACTAGGAGGCACTCTGCTAGGACTTCAGGGGATTTGGAGATGTGTAAGACTGAGCTTACAATTTAGGTGGGGAGACCAGACACATGCACTGTAGAGGTTAAACTCTAATACAACACAAAAATACTTGAAATGTCAAAAGTACCAGCAAGTGTGTCCATCTCAGGGTGAGACTGTGTTTCTCCTATGGCAAAGCCTAGTCCCATCAAGAACAAAAATATATATATGCCTTCTGGTTCTAATAACACAGATAAAAATAAACCAAAGAGATCACTGCCAGTTTAAAAATTGTCCTCAAAAACACCCTCGATTTTTGCTTGCCCACTTAGCAAATGTTATGTATGTATTAAATAGTTTACTGGGCTTAATTTATATGTAAAATTCACTAAATACATTCCGAAAATAAGACTAACTCTTTAAATGGTGCTCTTTCATTAAGTGTCTGCAAATTATCAAAATAACTGATCAGCTCAGTCGTGCAGTAAAGAAGCTCATCCGATCAATGTGATTGGCGCTGATTAAACAAAACAGCCAGTCTGACTGATTTTTTTCCCTTTTCTATGAAATTGGCTTCTTGTAAACTGACAGATGATCTTGAAAAAAGTGACTTTGTCACTTTAGAACTTTGTGTTTTAAAACTCTTCAAAGGGATCAGAAGTGTTGAACTAGGTTCAGAAGACAAGTCAAGGGTCCCAAGGTGTGGTCTCCCACCAGGCCTGTGCCTCTTAAGTCACACCACGGTCCTCCTCTTGCCTGAAGTTCCTCATTCATGAAATGGGATCATTAAGATGCTTTTAAAGGGCCAAGTAATCTGCAACGGCTCCAGAAAAGGAGTGTCTGGACTTACCAAATTCAATATAATAACTTTTTTATATTTTCCAGCTGAGTGTATACACCCAGTATACCAGCAAATATAGATGAAATTAATCACATTTTAAAGAATGAGCATAAAAGACTCACAGTTCTATTTATAACATAACATTTTTCACAATATTTTAAGATAAAATGTTTTTGAAATTCAAAATGCTAATCCTATTTTGGAGACACTATTCTAATTTAACTCCTGATTTTATATAATCATACATATTTTCATAGCTAAATTTTAGAATGATATCCTTTAAGTAAAGAAAAGTAAATTAAAAATGTACCTGAACCCAATATTTGACAAAAAGCCTTTCATTCAAATAAGAAAAATTTCCACTTACCTAGCACAAAAAGTGCAGTAGTTAAAACACATTATATTTATCCTGAATAACTGATTATCTAACTTATAGAATCACTAATTCAATGTATAACAAATTAGCTGTGCTATTTTGCTTTTTAAATAAGGTGTCTAAATATCATCTAACCAATGTGGTTGTGTAGTTGGCGCAAGGTTCCTAAGCTAAGGGCCAGTGAACAATTGTGCCTACAATGGTAATTTGGTTTTAGTCCAACAATTTAGTACATGTTCTTAACACATTAAAGGGCTGTCATCATACCAGCTGTGGAGACAAAGGAGTAAATATAAGCAAGGCTTGACATTTGTCCAGTGCAAGAATGTGATCAGAGGTCACTGGTACAACTGTGGACGGCAACTGTGGAAGTTATCGTTATTACCTGATATATGACAGCTCTTAATGGGAAAGAGTGGTCATCAGTTAAGCAAATGAACCATTGGGCAGAGAATGGATGTGATACCATGGGCACAATCTACTAATTTTCTAATAGGTGATGGACATTAACTGGTTCACAAGTTTAATGAGGACATACGCAATATGTAGTACCTATGCATGAACATACTGGTCTCTGTATTTACTTGAATGAAATGAAGATATCAATATACCACAGGTGAAGGCTATTTTTATTTCTACTTTCCACTGAAATGTTTTCAAATCTACATTTGCCTGGCTCTACAAAGAAATTGGGTCAAGTCACGGCTTAGAGTTTCTTTTTAATCTGACAACCTGACCTGGGTGTCAAGAGAAGATTACAGACACGCCAACACTATTTTTGGATTATGACGGAAACAGATTATAATTTCTAGTAGAAACCCACGTTTGAATGCAATTCCAGTGAAACTTTCTGATTCAGAGCATGGACATGCTCGTAACATCAAATTGGGACTCAGGTTCATATTTGTTTACGATCCCCAGAAGTAGACCATGAGATAGACACTGGGTATGAATAATTTATTTAAAGGTGAAGGAAATGTTGGAAGGGTTTAGGAGAAGTCACAGAGGGAAGGGAAAGCAGTCAGTAAGGATACGAAATAAATATGACCGCCGTGGGCCCCTGGAAGTTGATGGCAACACGGAACTCCGGGAGCCGGTGTAAACTGCACTGCAGGATTGTTCTGCTGAAGGGGTGAGGAAGCTGGTGTGCTTATAAACCACCCACACCAGGCATTGGTGACTATGCCAATTCCCTGGCAAGAGCTTCAGCAGCCAGAGAGATCCTGGGAGCAAGGGTGCTGGCAGCTGGAAGTCAGTCAAGTTAGGGGCACTAATCGCGTGTGCTATGGTGATTAGAACTCAGAAGCTCCACAGAGACACCCACGGACACTCTGCTACCCTGGGGAAGGCCTTCCTTTCCTTCTCCCTTGAATGTTGCAGACATCTTCTAACTGGTCTTCTCATGTGCCTACTGTCTCCACTTCAATATCTACTGTGCACCCCTGCCAAATTAATCTTCCTAAAACACGGTTCCTGTCTGTCATTGCCTTGCTCAGAACCTTCCAGTGGTCCTTTGTCTGCAGAATTGAGTCAGACGTTTCAGTATATCCTTTTCCAGTCACATTACGTGCTATTCTCCTGCACCTATTCTGGTATTCTGGTCACTGTGAGCAGTCACTATTCACCTGAATATATTGTTGTCCTCACTCACATCCTGGGCTTCATTTGAGAAGATATAAACTTTACTGGTCTATTTCAAAGGGTGCCTACAGTCATTCAAGGAAATGAGTGTCCTCCGTGTGGGCTTTCCTCAGAGACCCCCTTCTGAACTTTCACAACATGGTTTCCTTCTCTACTCTGGCATTTACTGGGCTCAAATTTTGTCTATTGGTATACAATATAAATTGTCTTTATTCTTTTTCTATATTCTCTGCTCCATGAGGTCAAAACCTTTATTTTACTCACTTTGTATCACCTGAAACACACAGAACAGTGCTTGGCCTACAACAGCTGCTTACAAAACGTGTTGAGTTGAACCTATGAATATAGGAAGGTGCCAATGTGTCATTAAAAAGGGGATTGAACTTGGAGTCTGGTACCGTAAGTAGACATGCGACATTCACTTAGTCATTCGGCATCTTAGTTGTCTCACCTATAGAACTGGAAAATCAACTCCCCTCTGCTATACATTCCACAGCACCAACTCAAGAATTAAATACATTAATACCAAGGATGCACATCTGCACTCTTTAGTGACAGAACCTCGCAAGTTATTGGTGTACAGTGAGGTACTGCCATTGAGGCAACGATGGCCATGACCCCAATCCACTGCTGTGATGCCGCGAGTAGTTTTGCCAATAACTGTGCTCGCCTCAGTTTCAGCTCTCCTCAAAACCAGTGGCTAGAAACACAGTTGAGTAGCTGGAGGGGGCGGTGAGCATTTGAATTTAGTTCAGCACAGGGTTAACTAGCCTCATTTGGAGACTGAACGAAGGACTCTGACCTCAAGCTTCACCAGAAGAGTCACAGAGTCCTGTGTGTGTATGCATGTGTGTTTTCGGAGTACACACAGGTCTACGAAAGGAAGAAGAAATTTATGAAGCTCTTTTGCTTTTCTATATAGTACACACATAGATGATTTTCTTATTTCATCTATGAAATAGATGGACATGCTTGAATAAGTGTACAGATGAAGCACATGCATGTCCTCACCCTCCTCTTTCCTAAACGTGAAGCACACGTCTAAACGTGAGCCACCCCAACTTGACAGCACACGCATACCCTGGCATTGACACACCTTTCACATATTACTGAAAAGGCTGCCTTTTCTACAGGGCATTAAGCAGCTGCCTGCATATGAGTATCTTGTTGTCCAGAGTGACAGCTGTATTTTCGCCTGTTTTGACATTGAGTCTGATCTGGGTGAATAGCTCATACCCATTAAAGTGCTATTACAACACTGAATGACTGCCAGAATACTTCCTGATCAATTTTAAAAGCCAGCTAGCTGTCATCATCTAATCGCAACAGCAAAAAACAAATCTTTGGGGAATAAAATGAGATTTTAAAACATTTTTAAGGCAGCATATTAGATATAATTCCTAAAAACTGTTTGAATAAGAATAATAAGCCACAGAAATAGGAAGGTGCAAATAATACGGTCTGCACCCTGAAACGCCCTGCACTTGCACATTGGCAGGCAACCTCAAAAGATTCCTTAAATTTACCGTTTCGAAAATCACTGAATTTGAACTCCTGCCATTACATAACTTAATAAAGCAGCACTGAAAACAATCACCACAGAGTGCGACTGTGCTCACCATTAAATTTAGTTCTATAAAATTTAAGACTAAATTCAATCATCTTTCTGTCTTTGCTTCAATGGTTGAAATCCAAATGTTCAGGTTTACTTTTTCCTTTCCTCAACAGCCAGAAAATAAGCATATTTTTAAAGCTACAATGTGGCATTTTAGGTTTGCATTTATTAAGCATTGCCAAAGGGAGGCAGAACTCACTGATACAGTTAAGACCACTTGAATCATCACTTTAATTGGAGAACTCTGATTCAAAGTTGTAATTTCACCATCATTATACTGACAATATCAACAAATACATAATGTATAAATTGGCATAATCCATTTGGAGGGCAAATATTTAAAGGATATCATTTTTTCAGTATGATTAATCACCTGGGCAGCACTCAGTTCTTCTCATCTGGGTTTTGGCAGTCAGTATTTCACACCACGATTATCCGAGTAACACGCACTCACAGTTTGGAGTGGGCTTTCCCCACTGCAGACACAAAATGACCTGATCCCATTTTTGCAGGATTGTCAGTGGTCCTCAATTCCTTCCAGGACCACAGTGTTGGAGGGTCTGAACAAAAAGCTAGAAATTCTACCCTTCCAACTCGTCCTTTATAGAGTATAATAAATAGTGAACGATGTATCATATATTTAAATCCTTCAGAATCGGAGAATCCTTACTAAAAGAAAACCATTAATGGAAATACTGGGCCGATGAAAGTCCAAGAGCTCTGAAATCCAAGAGCTCTCCCAAGAAACTGGAACCTATGTAACAAATACTCTTCTCTAGAATATTAGACAATCTCCTTCACTATGATTAAGTTCTCCCTTCATTTTTTACTTTGAGTCTCCTTACTTTTCAATTTTCAATATCAAAATCAATGTTACTCTAAGAAATAGACTCAACCATATTATTTCTCTGCTTAAACTCAATGTCCCCCACTGCATATCAAAGAAAGTCCCACCGACTTCACCAGCATTCTGAATGTTGCTTTGCCAAACTCCTGTCTGCCGCTCAGTCCTAAGCAATTCGAGCCTCGCCAAGCAATTCCCTATTCTTCCATCACTAAGGCTCTTCCTCAGTTTGACCTTTCCACGTGTTGTTCTCCGGGCTAAATGACTTAATGGTCACTTCCACCTAGTCAAACTTACTTCTTCAACATATGCCCCCATTACCTCCTCTGTCATTCCCCCACCTAAAGGTACGCGTCCCTCCCCTGGTATACCCATGGTGCCTGCATACAACTCCCAGTCGGACTAAATGACTAGTTTAGTTCATTCTTCATCTGCCCATGTTAATTGCCACAGGTTCAGATGGGAACAAAATGCAATTCCAAACTTCAAACATGTCCTAAATGACAAAAAGTCATTGCACTAAGTCTCGATCTTACACTAAGATCCTGGCATGAAAAGGAGGGAAAAAAAGCAGAAGAATGGTGTTTCTCGTATTAAGTTCACTTCTGTGTTTATTCTGTGATGGTCTTCAGTCACTGGATCTTTTTCACTGTATCACTGTGCGAGCTTTTTTTCCCTTGTAAAGTAGATTTACCAATCCCCTCCATCACAGTTTAAAAATAGGTAATAGCCAGCTAGTCACAAAACACATCCCAGAAATGACAAAGTAAAATGTCAATGGATTTGAGGTTGAACTTCAGAGAATATCACAATTTTTTGAAACTATATGTTCTTCTTAAAGGTAAAGCTCCCATTTATGAAATATAAACATACCTTGCCCCTTGGAGCTTAAAACTAAGTGTTCACGAAACAGTGCATCTGAGATTCACTACAGAGACTGAAGTGTGAGCTACATGATGGTCCAAGGCACGACCTTCGCTCACAATAAACTTCTTTTATTTTATTGATTGATTGATTCATTGATTATGCCATTACAGTTGTTCTATTCCCCCCTTCATTCCCCTCCACCTTACCCCCCATCCCCACCATTACCCCCCCTTTAGTTTATGACCATGTGTCTCAAGTTCTTTAGATTCTATATTTCCCATACTATTCTTGCCCCCCATCTATTTTCTATCTACCGTCTATGCTACTTATTTTCTGTACCTTCCCCCCCTTTCTCCTCCTCCCACTCCCCCTGTTGCTAACCCTCCTTGAGATCTTCATTTCTATGTTTCCACTCCTGATCTAGCTGTCCTTTTAGTTTGCTTTTGTTTTAGGTGTGGTTGTTAATAACTGTGAGTTTGCTGTCCTTTCACTGTTCATGTTTCTTTAACTTCTTTTTTTTCTAAAATGAAGGAGAGAATCCTAGAAGCAGCAAGAGCGAAGGGGACAGTCACCTACAAAGGAGTCCCCATCAGACTGTCAGTAGATTTCTCAAAAGAGACCTTACAGGCAAGAAGGGGCTGGAAAGAAGTATTCCAAATCATGAAATCCAAAGACCTACAACCAAGGTTGCTCTATCCAGCAAAATTTTCATTTAGAATGGAAGGACAGATAAAGTGCTTCTCAGATAAGATCAAATTCAAGGAGTTCATCATCACCAAGCCCTTATTATATGAAATGCTAAAGGGACTTATCTAAGCACAGTAAACTTCTTAAGTTTTAAAAGCACAAGTGACATTTTATTAGCAACGACACATTAAGTGAAAGTGGCCTTGGTCGGAAACTCACTAACATATATCTGAGGTTTTTTTTTTCTTTTATGGGCTTGGCTGTACTTTGGACAGAGTACCATGCGGCACAGAAGAGAAGGCAGAGAAAAAGGCTGTGACTGAGGCCAGCTGCTTGTGACAATCCCACTTCCTTCACACCCAGTCCATTACTCTGGGCGCAAGTTCGTTCAGCCTTCCCATGTACTGTTAAAAATATGTATATTGCTTCTGGGAGAGCTACTGCCCCTTGTAAATCCACATATTAATGGGGAGCATAGAGGGAAGAGGAATCTGTAATAGAGCCATTTATAGCCAAGCACTAAATCATACAATACAGAAAACAAATGTAGATGGCTTGGAGGGTGGGGGCATATATATTCTACCTCTCTTCAATGAACATTCATAAAATAAAGTGGGATTTCCAACATGCCAAAATTAAGTGGAAGCTAGGGTATAGAATATCAAAGACAAAGAAAGAAAGAGACAAAGAGAAGGAGAGGGAGAGAATGAAAGAGAGAAAAACCAACTCGACCTAATCCGAGTAAGTAGTTAATCAGGTGTTAAGTGTGTGTAAGTTAAAAGTAAAATTCTTTTTAACAATCCTGGAATTCATCACATCAATACCTATCTTCAGAGAGAGAAACTTTAAAAAGGGAGGGAGGCCGGAAAATCAGGGAAAAAATGAATAGACTACAGCTTTTCCAGTGATTCCTATTCCTCCTGACTCAGTGCCCAAACACGTCTTTCTCTAAAATGGCTTGCTCTTTTGCCAAAACAGAAAACTTATTTTCCATCTATGTAAACTCGTAGAAGAGGAGGGAGCAGGAAGACTACTCAACTCAGCTCAAGAAAAACAGAGCCTGGTGCTGTATCTCCCAGTGCCTGGCAGTGACCCCATCCCCCGCCAGTGTTGGTGGTCCAGGCTGGAGGGTATGATCTGACCTAGGAATTAGAAGCATTTTGCTAACCTTCCTTCACTGGGTCAACTGGAGAAAATTATACAGCTCATGTGCAGGAAGCAAGGGTTGGAGCACATCACATTCAACAGCACCCCCTTCCCGGAGCTGGCAGGTCCTGGAGAGTCTCTGGAATTGAGCTGCAAAGGATTATTAGCCTTGCTAGACTCTGCGACGAGAGGAGAAGCTTCAGCAGAACAGAGGGAAGAAGGGGAAGAGTCGCAGGGAAAAGATGAGGAACTCTGCACTCTGGTCTCAAGAAGCAAAACCCATTTTTATTTGCATGAAATGTCAATTAACCGAATCATTCAAAATATCGTGAGAAAGACTAAAAATATATTTAAACCAGCTGTCTGATGAACTGGTACACGACGGCTAAGAGGATGATGAAGCAGAAGACAGCGAACTGGAAGCAGGAGCATAAAGAACAATGAACCCACTGTGAGGAAGAACCCAAACGGGAACGGGTAAGGTCACAGATCAGAGTCCTGCCTAGCTCTTCGGGGAAATGTGAAAAAAACAAGAAGAAGAGCACAGTGAGTAGAGAAGAGCAAACAACAGGGAAAACATCTGGACCATTGTGGGTATGTAGGTTGCATTAACTAACATACAAGTGAGTTCTGCCCAAACCAGTCACATGAAAAGATGTTAACTGAATAGCTACTAAAATCAAACCTGTGTTCAAGACTGTGGACACAGTAAGGACTCACACAGAGTCCGTGCCCCTTGAAAGCTTACCCGCGAGTGCGGTAGGAAGACAGTCCATTAACATACACTTACAACTAAGCAAGACAAGGGGCTCATGGAAGGGTCATAACAAAGCTTGAAGTATCTGAGGTGTCCTGGAAAGCGACATCAGAGCTGAGATCTGACAATTGAATAGGGGCCAGCTGTTTCCTTTAAATAACAGTCACCTGCTATACATGGGTTATTTCTATTTGACATATACATCTTATTATCTAAAGTCAAGATGTGATCAATAAACGTTTGCTGAATTGATCTGAATGCATGTCCGCAATTTACTCTATAAATATATTCATAATAAACAAATAAATCTAACCTCTCAACTTTAATATAAATATTGTAATAAACACAAAATAGTATTCAAGACAAAAGCTCATTATTTGTCAATATTATATAGCAAGACAAGAAAAAGATGTTTCCCTGTACTTCCCTATCACCTCAAAACCACCAAAGGATTTAAATGTCTGATGTAGAAAGGGTAAATTCTGAACACTCTCCCACCCAGTTTACCAGTACACAGTCAGGTTATTACACAACTACAAAATCAATCCACCTTCACAATGCGTTTTCAGAATGTATTAGGAATGACAGTAATTGCCAACAGCCTCCACCTCTATTTCCAGCAGCAGAAAGCATCAATGCAAGTATGAAAAAAAGGTGACTCTGACTCCAAGTCACATTAGGAAATAAGATACATAGAAGAAATATGGAGATTAGGTCACACCTTCCAATGAATAGAAATATTCATTCCAAAAATGATGTCACGGGTCAGCTTTGAATCCAAGTGTAAGGTTAACATTTTGTCTCACTGGAAAAAAATGAATTTGACCCGTAATATTTATATCACAGAAGAACTACCACAGACAGATTTCTTTCTGAAAGTCTTCAGATTGCATCTTGTCAAACCACCTGTGTCAGAGATGTGACGCATGATCATAACTGGTAGCCATACTTGATGGTGACAACCAGAAGATGGAGCTGAAAAGGGTTTCTAGTGTGGCTTCTTTTTTCCTTCACTGGTATTTGCCACTAACTGTGTCGTGTCTGCCTGGAAGAGTACAGACATCACTGACGTCTGCCCTCGGATAGAGATGCTTGTGTTTATGAAACTGTTGAACAGTCTGGGATTCATATATGGAGGCCATGGATTGGGTCAGCACTCAGAAAGGCAAAGTTACAGACCCCCAACTTTTGACTAAAACATGGTTAACTCACTACAGAGCAACCACAGAAGATTCTAAACATGACCCTGACAAAATAAGTGATTATAACAGTAAAATATGATCTTTATCTCCTTAAAAAATTATAATCAATTAAGAAAAGGAAAGCACCAAAAAGCTTAGATACCCACTGATCAAACCATGAATGGGGTTTTCTTTTACAAAACCAGTATTTTTTTAAATCTCTGAAAACATGTACTTTCAAACAACTATAGTGACAATGCATTGTAGATGATAATTAAGTGACTTGTATATACTTTTATTTCATCTTTAAAGTATATGCTCCAATGTATCAAGCTATTTTGTATTGACTCATAATTCCTACTTTAATCACTTTTGTATAGACATTAAAAAGTTTAGACCTTGTATTTTGTAATGTAAATATACCTATTAAAGGCCAAACACGTGATTCCCCTGACATGATTAAAATTTCAGTAAGTGATCAGGAGACTGTAAAAAAGATTCATTCTGGTGGATGAGGCGGGAAAATGTGGGGTTTGGGACCTGACAGAGCCCTGGTTCTAATGTCAGTCCAGCCTCTTGTCACTTCGGCACCTTATCTAACCTGGGAGTCATCACCATGTCGTCCTCATCAGGGCCCCGGGGACAGTGGTACCCATCCACCTTGCTATGTGGTTTCAAAGACGGTCTTTATATGTGTAAACTATGTGTACTCAATATGTAACAACCATTACCATGTATTACCACTCCTACCACTAATCAGTATAGAGCTCCTGACCGCAAGAACTAAGTGGATAAAGCATGTGACACAGTCTATATCACAAAATATTATATATTGTGTTATATTTACACAATTTGCTGTTAAACTGTGTATGAAGAGTGAAGTACTAAAGGGGTTCAAAGAAGAAAAAAATAACACTAGGATGCAAATAATCAGGGATGACTTCAGTGAGAAAGGATTTCACCTTTGCTTTAAAACATAGGTGGAATTTTGGAAGATCAGGAGGGTGAGAGGGTGGGAACACATGTGGGAAAAGCATGTTTAAGTGAAAAAAATTTTTTATGGTCCCAAAATCCTGTACCAGTGTCTGGAGGCCATTTTTACCCCTTGCGGTATGATTCGTTACTCCTGACACACGAGAAATGTACATCCTTGGAGAAAGCCAGAAACTATTCAGACGCTTAGGTGAAGGTAATAGTAAAAATAACCATCACTTTTTGAGCAACTGCTATGTACAAATTACCGTCTATGTCTCCATTTCTGCTTCTGTAAAATGGGGATAGCAGTTCTTAATCGGGAAAGCACAGAGAACATTGCCTCTGACCAGTAAGCACTTGAACACTGGCTTTGAGGTAAGTGATTAGGACAGCGAAGGGGCTGCACCAGGCCCTGGCGACGCACCTTGTCCCAGGGCACCATCTACTCACAATACCCCTGCAACCTACAGAGCGACATATTGGAAGCAATGAGTTGAATGGAGATGAATTTTAAAATGTTGGATTTGTTATAGGAAAAGTAACCTCAATGAACAGTTTTGGGCAGACCAATATTTAACAAGGATTGATCTGGCAAGAGCAGAATAGTGAGGAAGCAAAATGTGCACTGGGATTCTCTTCCAGACAGTGAGGGGCTAAGGGGCACTTTCAAGGTGGTAGAAATTGGGTGGAAAGAAAGGAATTCTGGAGACTTGAAAAGAGTGCCTGGTATTTAGTGGGCATGATTATGCCCAGCCTTCAAAATGGGCGTGATTATTGTCCTCACGGCTCACTAACATTTATCCAGTACTTACGGTAACCTGTGCCAAGTAATGTGTTGTTTTTCAAGATAATTATTTCATTTAATTATCCCAGCATTACTCTGGAGGAATTCCAGTTAATCATTTGCATTTTGAAGGTGAGTAAACTGAGGCTAAATTTATTTCACTTGCCCAAGATTACACAGCTGGTCAACAGTGGGTCAGGATTTGCACTCAGATTTTCCTGACCCCAGAACCAGCACACTTGTCCTCTAAACTATGCCAGCTCTCACAGGTCTGTACTTAGGATAAATGTGCTATCTGATTATAAGAATTAATTGATTTGTTTTTTATTCCTCAAAATGCATCTCTTTAGTATATGAAGTTTTATTATGTACTAGATATCATCAAGGCATGCCTATTTGTAACAAAGAATGCAAATTCAATGGCCTATCATCAATATTTCAAAAGCAATAACACTGAAAACAGATTTTGTAAATCCATCGAGGTATATAAAACATCTATGGTGTTAATTATGAAAATCAACTTATTTATGAAAACAATTATTACTCCTTCTTTCCATAGGGTCCTGGTTTGTAATCAGATAGAAGACAGACTCATATAAAGGAAAAGCAAAAGGAGTTTCTTTACAGCAAAATCAAAGAGTTAATTTCATGAAACCAGCTGTTTTAAACAGGATTGTGTTGAAGACATTGTTCCTATCTATTCAAATAGACCCCAGCCCAACCAAAGCTATATAATCTGTCACTCCTAACTGATCCTTTACAAAGCCTTAGACCACTGCTTACAAAAGGAATGCAGTTTATTACAGTTGTTGCACTCCAAATGAATATTGATTTCAATCTCAGAATGCTATGAAAGGACTTGCATCAATTACACAGTACATCAGAGTCATGATGCAAGTTACCTAGTTCCAATGATGCACACAGCAAATCAATCATTCACTTTCACGCACCTCTGAAGGGACACCAGGCACCATGAGCTTCCTTTCTCTAACCCTTAAGTCATGCAGTACTAAGTGGTGACAGAAAAGAAAACCATCCCCAGTTTTAAAAAGGAAAGGCTACCACGGGAAAGCCATTATAATTACTCCTTTTCAAATGGGCTGTGTGTTAATACAAATACAAATGAGGGGGTAAAAATAAATGAAGCCTTAATGACAGCACTATGAGGGGAGGTTTCTTCTTTACATTATTTATTTATTCAATGGAAAATTATTTGGCAATTATGATCAAGCAACTAGACAACAATGACTTTCCTTGGAGTCGCTAATTAAAGTGCTGATTGCCTGTGGTGTGAGACGCACAGCTTCGGTCAAACAGGAACTCTCATTGTGCCAAACAGCTTGGGTCTGGCCTCACACCTGGGCGGGGAGGGGCGATGAATCAAGCACACTTCACTACTAAAGTCAGACTGTTTTTATTCAGCAAAAAGTCTAAAATAATGTTATGAATTTGGGCAAAATAATACCACAGTCAGTAATCCTAAGAATCTTTTTTTTAAAGAAAGGAAAAAATCTGGGTTCTAAAATAAAAAACTTTACCAAGTCTAAGAGTGTATTTGATACATATCAAAAAGCTTTTCATGTGAAAGTTATTTTCATAAGTTTGCACCTCTTGTGTTCTTAATTTGTTTCTACAAGCTACCCTTATGTACACACAAACATCAGAGAAATGTCACCTTCTTAACTCAATATGAATGCTCTTTAAATACAAATGATTTCTCTTTAATAACGGAAGAAAGGTCTTACAATTAATCATGATGGGGAAATTGCCTTTCTCGTAATGCAATGAATTCAGTGCTTTGAATTTTACTAAAGTTATGGTTTTCCCAATAACACTAAAATAGTCATCATTTTCCAAAATGAAAAATATATATCTTATATTTGCAACTTGTCTGTGATCTAAAAAATCAATTAAATTCATAAAGTTAAAGGAGAATAGGTGCCTTAAACCAGTAACATTCGTCATTAGAAAAGGCATTATTTCAATAGATTTAGTTTCTCACAAAATGATAAATTCTTAGATTTGGAGGAAACTTGAGAGGTCATCTCCCCCCATCCAACACGGAAATTCTCTCCGCAGCATCTCAGAGAATCCGGCCTTTGCCATAGCTCGGAGAAGATGACATTCACCACACTGGAGGGAAACCTTCCCACTTCTGAATGGCTCTGAAAGTCAGGCAAACACTGAAGGTCAGACTGGCCTTCCCGTAACTTCTACCCCTGGCACTCAGTCTGGAATATCAGAGAATAAATTAATCCCTCTTCTAAAAGACCTTTTCCAGATATTTTAAGACAGCTATCATGCTTCCTTCAAAGTCCCTGCTTGCCCACACTTACTAACTCTTGTTCCTGCAACAGGTCCATACATACCTTTGCGCCCATCCTCCACAATCTGGCCCACTTAACAAATGCTTGGAAGAAAAAGAACCCAATCTATTCTAGATGCTATCCAAGTGTAGTAGGACGAGTTTTGTTATTTCTAACTCTTAAAGCCATGCTGTAACAATTGCTCATATTCATCTCATACTCAACTAAGACTTCTAGATCAGTTTTACCCAAATTATTTCTAACAAAAGTAAAAACTTTATGACCTTGACATTTATTGTTCTTGGATTTCATTTTCTTAGTCCATTATTAATCTTGAGGAAATCTATAACTGTTCATTTGATGCTATTTAATCTCCATAAGGCTTAGTTTCCTTGTGTGTAAGATGCTTAGCCCAGTAAATTCTAAGCAGGCATTAGCTACCATCTATGAAGCATCGGTCAAGTGCCAGGCACAGTGCTAAGGGCTCTGTGCATGATACACACAAGCAGGTACTATCACATCCATTTCACAAGCGAAAAGACTAAGGCACACGTGGGGTTAGTAATTTGCTCAAGGTCGCTCAGCTAATGACCATTCTTTCTAAGTTGTAGAATATTAATAAATGAGCCTATGGTAAAAATGTTGAACAGAATCCAGTTAAAGCAGTGTCTCTTAAAAAACTGGCCTCTGGTTTGATATTCATTTGGGGACCATTTGCTAAAAATCCCATGACTCCCTCAGCACACAATGTATTTATCCACAAAAAGCCCACAATTAAACCATAAGACTCTTTCTCAAAGACATGGACAAACTAATGTACACTTGGGAATTTCCCTCACCTACAGATTCAGTAGTTACATTTTTTTAAAAAGGAAATGAGGTTGGATTGGCACCCTGGCTGTTACCTAATAACTACTGTCTTCCCAAGTGCTGTCAATTCATTGATCCCTGCAGTTCCCATCCTAGAATGGGGCTAAATCCAGGCGCCCACTTTACTCAGAATATCAGGATATAGGCTCTTCTCTCTCTTTTCGTAGCTTTTCCAAAGACTTCCAAAAATAGTTCCATAATCCCAACTGAAAATTCCTTTAGTACAACGGCTCAATCTATTCCAATTTAAAGCAACTATGAGCTCAGGAAGAATCTCTACATGTACTTGAGCTTTTTGGCTTATTTTCGGGTTCTTTTCACGATGGTTGTGCTGCCTTTTGCAATGTGAAAGATCATTGTCCTTTACAGAGAAAACAGAATTTAGTAATTTTTCTACTCTTTAGTCATTTTTAACATTATGCGTACTTGTTTAAAACAATGCAAATCAGCAAATATTTGTGGAACACCCAGAATGTGCAAGTATTTCTGATGAGCATAAAGGGAACACCAAGACAACACAGTGTGCTTACAATCCGTGGGGAGTCCCCGGGGCGAAGGTGGTCAAGTGCGGTGCCACAGAGAGCTGAACATGTGAGAGAGCAAACAAGCTGCTACAGAATCCCCTAGAAGAGCAACCACTTAAAAAATGAGCTGGCACTTTTATTTTCCTCCTTCTCATGCTTCCAAACATAACTTTAACTCTACTTTCACTGTTGTATACTTTACAAATGCGCTCTGAAAACTTGTGTGTGTTTGGACAACCACTCTTTTTTGGCGGAGTCATCTAATATTGCCAGAATTTTCTTATTCAAGCCTCCTGTACCAATGATCCACCTTTGCTCAAACACCCTTTATTTATTCATTTATTACACAAATATTACTGTGTCTACTAAATACCAGGCACTCTTTTCAAGTCTCAAGTCATTGAGTCACACCGATAGTATTTTTAGGTTATCTACTATGAGCCCACTATTGTAGGGACTCTACTCCTGAATTTAAGAAGCTAAAATCATTTTTATTTGGATATTTAAAAATCTGCTTCCTAAACTGCAGGCTAGAGTTCAAACTATGTGCAGTCTTCACTTGATCAACAAATTCTCTTTTAATTTAGAGTTAAATTGACAGTCGCCAATTACTCCATTGTTTCCTCAGCTATTAGAGGGACTTTTAAAAGACAAATCATCAATTTTTCAAAACCCTGACGGAACATCTGTAGAGATGAAGCTCCCCAGCATCACTAGCCCACCCAGCTCAAGGACAGTTTTACCGTCTCAGTAAGCAAACCAACATCACTCTCGTCCACTTCAGAAGGTGCCCAACAACTACTTCCATCTCATTATTTCATTCACGCCCAGATATTTTCAACTCAAATGTGTGTTTTAACATTTCCGGTATTTATAAATATTACTTAAATCTTATTTTAATTATCAAAGTAATAGACGCTTACTGTTGAAATGTGAAAATATAGAAAACCAGAAAGACCAATTACTCAAAATCTTACTGCCTGGAAGTAACTTCTGTCACTTTTCGGTGTATTTCCTTCCTGAATATATGTAAATATGCGTGTGAGTACACATATATGTCTATGTGTGCATATATATCTTGTGTGTGTGCTGTGTGTATATTCCTATGGAATATACAGTGAGTTCTATCTGTGTTTTTTTTTAATCTATTTCTTGCAGGGAGAAAGTTCTTTCACTGCAGTTCTTCCATTGTTAGTCCTTCCCCTAAATCCTGGGGCCAAAATTTCCTTAGACTCTAAATTAAATTTTCTTCTTAAAACTTACACTTTATACCTGCCACCCAGGTACCTGACCATACTGACCCCATCCCCATTATATGTCTTGTTAAGGTTTCTAGAGAATTTCCAGGGCCTTCGGTCACTCTTCTTCACTAGTCAAACACTAATTCTATGTTTTGCTTCTTTTGTTTCACTTCTTTCTTTTCTTTACCAGACCCACATCTCAATTTAAAACCCTACTGGCCCTAATAATGAGACCCTAACAAGACCACTCTTCCCAGTCCTGAAAACTGAAAAAAAAAAAAAAAAGATGAAGACATTACTTGTATTACAAGCCTTGTAAGTTTCTACCCAGACCTTTAGGTATAACTTCTCAGACCCTTCTAGCCATCTCTCCTCTACATGCATTTGAACAGCCCCTGGGTTCAATGAGATTCAACATTCAGGCCATCAGTTCCAATATTCTCACTCCCCATGTGTGTTAAGTATCTCAGGAAACCATTTCAGGTCTTTGTACAGCCTCCTTCTACTTCTCGAGAGGGACCACTGCAGTATCTGGAGTCACTGTAGGGAACGCTCACTGTCCAGCTAAGTACAGAGCAGAGCTTCCTCAGACATCCAACTGCATCCCCCAAGGGAGTATCTCAAGACCGCTGTACAGCTCCACTAAGCAAAACTGCCTCTTCTCTTTCAGGTTGAATCAAGTTCCTACACTCACCAGTCTCTTGGTATCGGTTTATTACTATCCTCTGATGATCTTTTCTTCTTCAAACATGTGTTCCATTCAGTTTGCCCTGATCAAAACATGACCTAAGAATGAGTGTTATCACCCAGACATCTAAAACAAGGAAACCTTCTCTCCACAGTCCAATAATTTATCTCCTAAAAGAACTATATAATTTTTATGTTAATATTCCAGGATTTGACTATCTGTCATTTGGTCATTTAAAATGTTATATGTTAAGATATAATATAATGATTTTTTATCACTATATAATCACCATTTTAAGATTAGTTCAAAAAAATGGAATAGAACATTGAGTCATAATACTGGTATTTGAGTAACTTATTTTCAATTGAGGACACTAATTATACACATATCTACTTCAATGGGAACAAAAAGCAAATGTATATTTCTCTACGATTAACGTTCCTATATTTTAAGTCTATTTTATTGATGATGCTATTCCCGTTGTCCCAATTTTCCCCTTTACCCCTCCCCACTCACTCCCTTCCCTCCAGCAATACCCCTTCCAGTACATGTCCATGGATTGTGTGTGTAAGTTCTTTGCCTTTTCCATTTCCTATACTGCTCTTAACGTCTCTCTATTTTGTACCTACCCATTATGCTTCTTAATCTCTGCAACTTCCCCCCGCCGTCAGTTCTCTCCCTTCCCCTCTCAGCTGATAACTCTCCCCTCCAAATGATCTCCATATCCATGATTCTGTTCCTGTTCTGCTTGTTTGCTCTTAGACTCAGTTTTTGATAGTTGTGAAATTTTTGCCTTTTTAATGTTCATGGTTTTGATCTTTTTCTTAAATAAGTCTCTTTAACACTTCATAAAATAATGGCTTGGTAGTGATAAACTCCTTTGTACTAAAATAGAGTCCTTAAATGAATAATCTACTCTAGAAATAAGCAGTATAATTCCCTGTTTCTCTTATCTATATCTCTACCATAAAATGTATAGTTACATCCTCCCCAAAATAATATGAACATGTACATCTTAATATTATCCAAAATTAACATTTTTGTATCTTTGCCTATTCCAAAATAATTAAGAGGGCAATTTTTAAAATATTTCCTTTTCTGATTAGTTAATGGCTTATAAAAAGTAAGCTATAAGGTCCACTCTACTTATCCTGCACTGAAAACATTTCAGTTTGGTTTTTTGTGTGTTCTTCACTTGAATGTATTTAGAAAAGTGAAAATTATTTTATTTCTTTTTTCAGCTTATTTTGACATCTCCATGGTATTACTAACATGAAAAGAAATGAAAGAATTCTGGAGGGACAGCTTAACAATATTTATCAAAATTTAAATGCATATTCTATCTCTCTAAATTTATCCTAAGCAAATGTAGTAATTGAACAAATACACACACAAGTGCAAAAAGATATCCACAGAATTGTTTATATAAAAACAAAATAATAAAATCAGGTTAAATGCCCATTACTAAGGAACTGCTTACACAAAGCACTATGCAACTAAATACTGTATAACTACAGTTATATTATCTAATAAAGATTTCTACAATATATTAATTTAAAAAGCAGTATGATCAATGTGTAATAGTACAATATATACATTAAAATGCAGTAAAAGTCTACAAGACTATCACCAATTTTTTAAATGGTTACATTTCTGTAAGGTGGGATCACAGGTAATTTTGTCTTTATATCTCAGTGCATTGTATCACATAAAATGAGCATGTATTATATTTATGATAACAAAAGAAACACAGGAAAACTATCCAGAATATAAAATTTGCTTTTAAAATCATTATTTTAAATCTAAACTAGTTAAATGAACCAAGACACATGTCTCTGAATTCTGTTTGAAACACTTTTTCTATAAGAATGTCAAGTCTGGCTAATTTTAAAACATTGTTGGAAACCTACCATAAATATTTAATATATAGAGAAGTATACAAGACAACCTTGAGGGATAAAGAGTGTTTATAATGGAACAGCAAGCAATTTCATTAGTTGTAGGAAGAAACCATCTAATCTGATTTCCATGTATTTTTGAGATATGGAGTATTTAACTGAAGAATATGATGCTTTTTCTGACTTGTTTCCCCTATTTAATCAATGCATCGTATCAGCAAGGGAACAAAAACCCAGGGGCACACATTGTTAGAATTTGCTACCAATCAAGGGTATTGAACCTTTTGAGGCAAAAGCCCATTCATCCCCACTGCTTTCTCAATCTCCAGAAACACTTACATGGATACCATCACTTATCATATTAATCAACAAATCCAGACTCTGAGTTATGTCATACTTTGCCACTGTTTATACACTAATGTATACAAGATACAGTTTTGACTTCCAGTCAAGATGGCAGTGGAGGCAGACATGGCTTACCTCTTCACACAACCACATCAAAATTATGACTAAAATACAGAACAACCATCACTCAGAACCATCAGATATGAAGCTGAATGGAAGTCTGACAACTACAAAATTAAAGAAGCCACAACCATCCAGACTGGTAGAAGGGGCACATATGCAAAATGGCTGGTCCTTCACCCATGAATGGTGGATAAAAACTCAGGAGGGATATCTCAGAAGCAAAGAGACCCAGCCACACAACAGGTTCCCCAACCCAGGGTTCTAGTGACAGGAAGATAAATCCCCACAACTTCTGGCTGCAAAAACCAACAGGGAATGAGTTAGTGGAAGAAACTTCTGGAGCCCCAAGAAGTTCCTCCTAAAGAACCTACTCATGGACTCACCTACTCAGACTCCCTCTGAGCTCCAGCACTGGGGTAGCAGCTTGAAAGTCACCAGTAGCATACTGGGAGGAACTGTAGTTTGGCATCAAGACAAACAGAGGCCACTGTCCCTTTTCTAAACCCTTCCCTTACAGAGCCAGCAAGCTGGTACCAAATCTGAGACTCCATCAACCTGGCTAACATTGTTTGACCCACCTTGGAGATCCCCAGAGACTCCACCCCAACCCACTCCTGGGCCCACCCAAGCTGCTTTTCCATATAAATGGCTGGTCTTGGCTCATGCTCCACGACCTCATAAATCCTCTCAAACAAACAACAGCTGGCCTCAGTGAGCCCCAGACCCAGCACTAGCAGCAGCCAGCCTAGATTCAAGATTAGCTTCACCTGGGAATCTCCAAGCCCAGCACAATTAGCAACCATCTCACATTGCTTAAAGTTCAGGCAATGTGACCCCAGGCAAAACACAAGTTGGGGCTGATCTTGGCCTGCACCACCCAGGAAACCCCAGGGCCAGCACACCCAGTGGACAGCTACAGACCTCTCTGCAGAACCACTACACTGCCTCTGCACAGCTAATCTACCACAGAGGACATAGGGTGGTAGTGAGTGGTCATAGCCAGTCCTTGCAGCTAAATGGCCTGGGTAAATCCCTCCAACTGATCTGCCAACAGCAACCCAGGCTCAACTACAAGAGCAGGGTGTACTCAGACCACATGAAGTGCACACCTCACGTACCCTACCTGGCTTGGATGATAGGGGAGGCTGTACAGGACACCTACTACATTAGGCCACGCTACCAAGACACAGAATCAAAGCACCTCTACCTAATACATAGAAACAAATGCAGGGAGGCTGCCAAAACAAGGATACAAAGAAACATGGCCCAACTGAAAGAACAGGTCAAAACTCCAGAAAAAGAGCTAAACGAAATGGAGATAAGCAATCTACCAATGCCGAGTTCAAAACACTGGTTAGAAGGCTGCTCGAGGAACTTAGTAAGGATTTCAAAAGCATGAAAATGATCCAATCAAAAACAAAAGATACAGTTAATTGAAATAAGAACAATTTACAGGGAAACAACAGTCAAGTGGATGAAGCCAAGAATCAAATCACTGATTGGGCAAAAAACCACCAATCAAACAAAAAAAAATAATCCAAAAAAGTGGGGATAGTATGAGCACCCTCTGGGACAACTTCAAGAGGTCCCACATTTGCATCATAGGGGTGCCAGAAGGAGAAGACAAAGAGCAAAAAACTGGAAATCTATTTGAAAAAAATTATGAAAGAAAACTTCCTTAATTTAGTGAAGGAAATAGAAATGCAAGTCCAGGAAGCACAGAGAGTTCCAAACAAGATGGATGCAAAATGGCCCACTCCATAAAACATCATAATTAAAATTTCAAAGGTTAAAGATAAAGAGAGAATCTTACAAGCAGCAATAGGAAAGCAGTTAGTTACTTACAGGGGAGTTCCCATAAGACTGTCATATAATTTCTCAACAAAAACTTTGCAGGCTAGAAGGGTCTGAGGAGAAAAATTCAAAGCCATGAAAAGTGAGGACCTACAGCCAAGATCACTCAATCCAGCAAAGCTATCATTTACAATCAAAGGGCAGATAAAGAGCTTCCCAAACAAGAAGAAACTAAAGGAGTTCATCATCACCAAACCATTATTATATGAAATGTTAAAGGGACTCAGTTAAGGAAAAGATCAAACTATGAATAATAAAATGGCAAAAAATGCATATCTATCAACAATTGAATCTAAAAAACAAACTCAGTAAGCAAGAAGAACAGAGAGAGAATCATGGATACAGAGAGTGTTTTGAGTGTCTGCCAGATGGGAGAGGAAGGGAAGAAGAGGTGAAGGGATTAACAAGTACAAACAGGTAGTTACAGAATAGCCATGGGGATGTAAAGTACAGTACAGTATAGGAAATGGAGTAGCCAAAGAACTTACATGCATGACCATGGACGTGAACAATGGTGAAGGGATTGCCTGAGGGAGTAGAGGGTGCTGGGTGGAAGGGAACAAAGGGGGAAAATCAGGGCAACTGTAATAGCATAATCAATAAAATATTTTTTAAAGTTATGGCTTTAAGGCTGACAATATACATTTTTCTTGATATAGCTTGAGGATTATCATAGGGTCTAAATCTGAACAGTGAAACTCTCACTTAAAAGACAAATTTATATTAGATTCAAGAAATATGGTTCCTTGTATTTAATGAGTGACTACTTCTCACTAAATTCTAGTTACCTTCTACAACTAGAACATGCTAGTCAGGATCAAAGTAGTGACACAATATTAGAAATTCAATAGAGTGTATAGCAACTGAAGATTTGTTTTATGCAAGAAGAGATCTCAATGGTCTTCCATTCTAGACCCCTACTGAAGTTACTACTGAGAACATAAAAATATTAAGTCCTATGCCAGGTCTTAAAACGCACAGTGCCCCTACATCCCCAATGGAATTGTGAGGGAAAGGGCACCGTTCTGTATAACTGTTCTGTGCAGAAACTCCGCTGGTGGATGAAGGGCCGTGGATTGGACAGGAAAAGGCAGGGAAAGGCAGGCCTGGTGCAGGTCCCACTCCACCCGACCCGGGCCACTCCTGCCTGATGTACACACTGGGGTCTTACATAAGCATTCATTCGGAGAAATCAGCCTGCGGCGTAGGGGAAAAAAGAGAGAAGAAAACAGAATTGTAAACATTTTTTCCAATTATTTGAGGGGGAAAAAACATAACTCCAGACCTTCCTAATCTAGAAACCTGAATTCTCGATTCATCCCTGCCACGAACCGGTGATGCACTTGGAGCAGGCTGCCTCTCGGTCACGGCTTGCAATACAAGTCACAGGCAAGATGGGAAGACACATGTTTAGGGCAGTTCTCCACGCTGAATGTAAATACGGAGAGTGGTACCTGGTGAACCTGCAACATCTCCCTCTATCACAGCCTGGGACGTAGCCAGCAGAACAAATGATGAAGCAATTATCTTGACTGACCATTTGATGATAAGAGGATGATAACAACATTTTATTTATTGGACTCTAAAATTTTATTGAGTGTCTACTATCTGTCTGACACTGTACCAGGTATTCTCTCATTGTCTTATCTAATCTGTACAATGCAATTGTTAGCCCCATTTTCTGATGAGGTAACTAATCACACGATGAGCGTAATAAATCTCAGAATCTGTGCCTTTACTTTACACTGGGAAAATGAGTCAGGGGGGGTCACTGAGTGCTAGACTATTGTTGTCCTCTAAGTCACCTTGGCTGTGGGAGGCTCCGGGTCTGGGAGTCAGGGCAGCCAGAACTTAACATACTGACTTTGGCAATCACCAGCTAAATATTCTTGGGGAAGTTATGTTCTCTCCAAACCTTGATTCCTCACCTATGTGATGGGGAAAAAGGGCTGTACTATGAGAGTTTCGTGAGGATTGAAAAAGTGAAACACTCATGACCTCACCTGGTATAAAACTCTCGACCAAAAATACCTTTGTATTTTTACTACTACTATTAATGCTGCTACTGATACTCCCACGAGCAGCAGCAGCCCCAGTGCCACCGTTGCTGCCGTCAGCATCAGCACCACACCACGCTCCTCTTCAGAAGAGATGCTGAAAGCTGCTCTCTGACTCAGTCATTTCTCACAAGCTCTCCCCTTCTTGAAACTGCCTTTTCATTTCCCTGTCCATCCAAACTTCACCCTGAGGCCTAAACCAACACACATCTCTCTTCAGCTGACCCTCAACCACTTCAGCCCACATCAGTCCTGATGCAGGATACATACTTTTGGATTCTCAACCTGGCATTTAAGATGTGGTATCTTTTGATACCGCCTAATTTCTGTGTATTCCCCAATGAGGTGGTTTACTCTATCAGGAAATGAGCTCTCCAGAATTCATGTGTTTTTGATATCATCTACTTTTCTAATACAGTGAGGAGTTCGTAGTACCTCTACAACACTTGCTAGATCGAAAACACAGCCTCTTCTCAACCATAAATATGCATCTTTTTGTTTTATGTCATCCACCCTAAGCCTGGACTTACATGCTGTATCAGTCCATAACAGCCACATTTTAAAGCAACGTGACTGCTAAAGTGAGATACAGCAGCATCAAATCCTCACAAACGTCACTTGAGAAGGTAGCATGCAACAAAATAAGGTTCCCTCTTCGAGTGTGGCGCCAGCACAGGTGTAAATTCCTAAGGCCAGACTGACCATAACGTTGACATACGGCTCATAAATTGCTGACCACCTTTGCAAAGTTACTGAGTTTCTCAAATTTCATAATGCTCAAGGATTTCCTGTAGATCCAAGGCCTATGTAATAAATAAATCATATGCCCATTCTATTGGAAGTAGAATTCTTACCTAACACTCATTTCCCTAGAACCCTCAAAATTATAAAGACTATAAGTAAATGCCATGCTTATCATTATAAACTTAAAAATTACAAGTCCTGCCCTGGTTGGTGTAGCTCAGTGGATTGAGCACGGGCCTATGAAGCAAAGGGTCGCCGGTTAGACTCCCAGTCAGGGCACATGCCTGGGTTGCAGGCCAGGTCCCCAGTAGGAGACACATGAGAGGCAACCACACACTGATGTTTCTCTCCCACTCTTTTTCCTTCCTGTCCCCTCTCTCTAAAAAAATAAATAAATAAAGTATTTTTAAAAATTACAAGTCCTCATTCTCTGTACTGTTTCAGAACACAAATGTCTGTCCAGCATGTTTTCACATGTCATTGTCTAACGTCTTTTGCGGTTACACCTTCTCTTTGACCTCTGACTAACAGCCCTAAACCCAGGTCCTCCCCTGAGTTATCCTCGCTGGTATCAGGTTAGAGCTTTTTCCCACACGTTTATGAACATCCCTCTGTACCCGCAGAGAATGTGCAGCCTTCTCTTGTGACTTGTTTACCATAAATGGTGTCATGTTGTATATATCATCCTATAACTCGCTTTTCTTATCCCTCAAGATAATGGTGTTATGGAGAAATTTCCTTGTCAGTAAAAACACTTGTAGCTCATTCTTTTAAACTGTGCAGATTTCCACAATTTGTTTAGCCATTTCTTTCTCCATGAACTTTTAGGCTGTTTCCTTTTACTACAACAAATAATGTTGCAGTAGTAATCTCCGCTAGTGCTTCTCTGCTAAATAAGCATACGTCCTAATCATACATAATTCCTCAATAAGTGATATGATATGAGTTTTTTCTTTATCATGTAACTAGAATAAATTTAAAATATAGTGTTCATCTATGTTATTATTAATTTAGGGCCCTATTATCACAAAAGAACAGGAGTCGGCAAACTACAGCCTGGGGCCGGTCCCATTCCCCCCCTGCCTGTTCTTGTGAACACAGTTTGCAGGGAGGCAGCCACACGCCTTTCTTCACACACGGTCTGTGCCCGCCCTTGCCCTCCAGCAGCGTAACTGGGTGGTCGTCACAGAAACCCTGTGGCCCACAAAGCCAGAAACATTTACTATCTGTCCTTTTACCAAACAAGTCTATGACCCCTACACCGGAATATCAATTATCCTTCCTCCCGGGAAGCCTTTTCTATTTCTACAAAGTGCAAGTTTAAGGGTCAGTAATGTTAGATTTTAATATAAGACCTGTGTAGTGGCACTTGCTACTAAAAAACAAAGAAATGATCCATATCTGCTGAACAATATCTCCTTTGAATTCCACGACTGAAAATATGCTATATAAAGATATACCTGCTTCCAGTCCTTCACAAGTTTTGAAGACTGAGCGAATTCATTAAATTAGGGATTCCATGAAAAATAGCACCTTGTTTCTAAGTCTGGCTGGCGATTTAGGTTGCCATTTTGAAGTAAAACAGAAAATCAAATCATTTACCTACTATTGCCTAACAGTACTTACTAATAATATTTTCGATGTGCACAAGACTATAGAATGAGGCGACTCACATCACACACCGTTCAGTCGCACGGTGTAGGCTTCGGGGACTGCCTGCGCCCTTTGGCCTTCGGGGTGGTTGCACTATTCTCTGTCTAAGGTTTTTCCCAGTTTTCGCCTTCTGCCACACATACAATTCCCTCTCTCTCTCTTTTTTTTATCCTCATCTGAAGACAAAAATTTTAATACTTTTTAAAAGAGAGAGAGAGAGAGGAAGGGGGAAGGACAGAGCGAGAGAAAGAAACGTTGATGTGAGAGATAAACATCAATCAGTTGCAACTCATAGGCTCCTCCACTGGAGCTCAAACTGCAGCCTCTCAGTGAACAGGACGGTGCTCCAGCCAACTGAGCCACACCAGCCAGGGCTACGACTCACTCTTAAAAGGAAGTATTTACAGTAACACTTATTTAAATTAGTATATACTTTAAATTATGACACTTAAAACTGACACGCTGTATTATATGCTGTTGCTGGTTGTAAAAGTTGAAAAATAGGTCCTAATAAATAATAGAAACACGTTGTAATTGGGGTTTATTCACTCTCTGCTTACATACACTAGACTCAGGTTTACAGAGTTCATGGCTAAGAGAATATCTACCACTTATTTTAACAACATGAGGAGGCCCAAAGCATGCACCAATGAATGTGCTCTTATATTGGAGATATAAATATTTTCATTAATTTTAACTCTATTTCCAGGTTAGGTCGCACTTGTCGAGAAAGGGAGCTGTGCTTCCAACCGTTGTCTGAGGTGGTAACTGTAAGGCTTTTTCAGTATTTCTCATTAGGAAACTTTATAGAAGCTACAAAGAGAGGCAACAACTGTGCAAAGGACTAAATTCCCATTTTGTTCTCTCCTACTGAGAGAAAAAAATGAAGAAATCAGTCCACTGGTATCTTTTGATCAAAAATAATAATAATGATAATCACTTACTGGCTGCCTGACCTTTGCCAGGCATCTTAGAGACATCTTTGGTGATTGCACCGCTGAGTCTCTAAGATGACCAGATTGTAAATCATGGTTGGCCCGCCCCCAGGCAGTTACTTTAAAAAAAAAAAGAGCTTAGGCCTTAATTTGGTGATGGTACTGTTGCTATGTGGAAAGCACGAGAAAAAGGAATGGTGAAGGAGTTGCTTTTCCCTACAGTCTTAGGCCCAAGGTAGCCCCAGAACCCAGTTTTTCCCAGGACAACCAGGTTTCTGCCTGGTTTTCCCAGTAACATTATTAATAGCCCTGCTTTTCCCTCAAAATATCCCAGGCCGAACCATAAAGTATGCACTTGCCCTCTTTAGACCCAGGCTTTGTCCCTTCATCCTTGCCTCCTCCCACAGGGTCTCTTCTCCTTGTCCTCTTTAAGAGTCCTGATTAGGAAAGTTCTGCAGGGAGAAAGAGGAAGCACAGGCTTGGAAAAAGCAATGTGAAGAGCTAGAGACCAGCAGGGGCTGCAGAGAAGATGGAAGAGGTCAATGAACAGAGTCAAGGGAGATGTTGGAGGTCAACGCCCCTGGCTCCCTGCCTTCCGGTCACTCACCCGGGTCAGGGGGAGGGAATTCCATGTTTCCTAGACTGAGGCGGGTTTCTGCGGGAAGACTGTTTAGGGATACAGCTATAGTACAGCTCATGACGACAGGTTATCGGGAATAAACTGAAAAAATTTTTTTCAAAGGACTGAAATGACTGCGAAAACCCTTCGGTGCTACCCTGAGAGCTGATGCTTGGAAAAATGGGGGAAAACTCCCTGAATCCTGAAACCCCAAGAGCTAAGTAATGTCCAAGGAGCAGATGCCTTAACAATTTTAAGAAGATTTCCAATGTCTTAAAAGCGAAAACAACTCCCCCTTCACCTCTAGTCTGCTGTCCCTCCCCTCAAGATTAAAGGTTCTACTTCCGGACACATGATCTCAGAGTGAGTTACCTCTTTGGGAGTGCCTTCCCCATGGAGAACTTGTCTCGTAGGGGCTCCACCTTCTTCAGGGGCTGGGGACCCAACTCTCAAACCTACTGCTTATACAGCGCAAAGCTAAAGTAAGTTGACAGTTGTGCATATGGAAAATAATACATTAACTGACAAAAGATAATACAAAAAGCAATTTTGTGTTTTGCGTCCTCACAACTGTAAACGTACTTTCACTGCACCCTGTACTGACAGCCATCAGCTGAGTCCTGGGCGGCTGGAGGGCTGCACACCATACCAGGGCTGCTCCCGAGAAACTGCAATCTAGTATCGCCTGAGCGATCACAGAGTAACAACACTGCAGACGTTATTGCAGTCCCTGTTGCACAGCTAGCACGCACTGAGTGTCCTGTGTCAAGCACTATTCTCAATGCTTCCTATGGATTAATTCATTGAATCTTCACACAAACCTAAAAGTGACGCTATTATTCCCATTTCACAAATCAGAAAAGTGAGGTGAACTAATTTGCCCTCATTCCCATGTTAGTGGGCGGTGTAACTGGGATTCAAACCAAGGTAATCAGACTGCAGATGCAAACCACTCAGTCACTACAGGAACTTTCTTACACCAAACTGTTCTGAAATCCTGGGGCCGGGGGTGGGGGTCCATTTTAAGAGGCCACAAAATCAAACTGCCATGACCCAACGTAATTCCAATTAAAACACATATACTATTCTTGAATTTTCTCCTTGAAAAGGGAAATCTAAATTCGAAGGGGAAAATGCTTTATATTTTCTCATATTTCCTATGAAGTAAATCTTGATCTTAAATCTTTCATCTGTTATAAACTTACCCTGTATAAGTCTTACTTGAATTTATTCTAAAACAAAATAACCCACCAAAATGTTCAGGGAAGAGAGCTCATGATGGTGTGATATTCCCTTCTGAAAGCTTCATTTAGATACCTGCCGGAGATGCCTTCGTGGACACACGAAAATCTTAAACTGTCTCTATTTGATTGTGCTTGCCTAAGGCATTAAGTCCAATCCACCATGTCGCACCTCAGTAACTCGACACAGACTAGAAATTTCTTCCAGTCAGCTTCCCCGAGGGATTTGTTAAGTTTCACATGCATTTAGTTGTGCAGTTGGCCTGCTCAAATTGATAAACTTGTAGCTAAATTCTTTCTGCAGCAATGGGCTATGGGCTTATTTTTTTTTTCACCAAGAGAATAAACATTGCAAAAGAAGCTGTTACTATGTGTTAGTGTTACCCATTCGTTTTTAACATAATTGAACTTACATTGCAATTTGTCAGTAACTGATAAGTATTTATTTTGGTTAAAAGGTGAAAAGGATTAAAAGAGGCTAAGGCTGAAATATATTTATAGCAAAAACAGGAAGTAAATTTTGATGTCTTAAACTGAGTAAAGAAAATAAAAATTATGAACGTTCATATTTTTATTAGAATTCCCACGTTGCTATGATATATATATATATCATATATATATATATATATATATATATATATGAACTCGAGTTTGTGCTCAATAAAATCAATACCTGAATGCAAAGTGGCTTCTCTTAAAAAAAAAACACTAAGACTACTTGGAACTCCAATTGTCGATTACCGACTTAGAAAAATATGGGTCTGGGCACTCTCTGTTTCCGTCGGGTACGTTTCTGGAGGGTGTATTTCCGGCGGGTCAGAGTACACCCACGCCTTCCCTCCCACCTCCCCTTCCCCCAGAATGTGCTCCCTTTGCCTTTCTCTCCTAAGCTCCTAGGGTCCTTCTTCTGCCTCTGTAACTTGTTCCCTGAGCTACGCAGTCCAGCTGGCCACTTCTACTATCTCTGTAATTTTCCACATAAACTTTGTTTTCATATGAACTGGAGTATAAAATAGATGATTCAAGAATGAAGCTGATGGACTACGTGTGGGATATAAGAGAATTTTGAAGATGACTGGAGGACACAGCGATCTAAATTCTTTATAAGTAATGCACACTTCTGTGATCCTGCAGTTTGTTACTACTATGTGTTCTCTTCCTAACTGGCATTAATAATAATTATTATTATTATCATTATAATTATTGTTATAATGATTATTCGTAGAAGGAGGAAGAAAGAAAATGATGAATGGATAAAGAAGTGGCCAGGTAAATAGATATATAATAAAGTAAAATGTCTATTATTGAATCTAAATGATGGGTATCTGGGTATCTATTGTAAAATATTTTCAAATATACTGTATATATATGAAATGCTCACTTAAAAATGTGGAAAAATAGACAGCACTTCTAAAATGTATTGACTACAGAATCCTTTTTCAATGGATCCACCCATGAAAAAGCTCTCACTGAACCCATTCACACGGCCAAGTGTGAGTGACTGCACAGGGCCGCAAACCACGACAACAAAGCCAGGACTCGATGTTGGTCTCCCAAGGCCACGATTAGAGCTCTCTCAAACGCCTGACGCTGCCAATGTCTGTAGGCCACCTGTGTCTGAAATTCCTGTTGCAACCTGGCACTCAACTGGCATTAAAACAACACATCGCATTCCTCAAAATCATCATTCATCCCTAATTTGCTACCATCAATGCTGCATTGCTACCAGGTTTTGTGACAGCCACCTCTCTCTTCACTATCACATGACAGTAAGTCCTATCAGTCACTATACGTCTTATGTTTCACAAGAAAGCCCACCAGGAATCCTCTCTGGCTTCAGACTTCCACTTTGTCTCATCCTGTAAAGAACAGGGTTCCTGTGTCATTTGCATGAACAAAGCAGGCTCTTTACTTTAACTCCATTTCTAACATTTTGTATTTGTCTACTTTCAACTTGACAGGACCCTACCTATCACCATAAGAATCCTCTTCCATAAGTAATTTTTGATTCCTCTTTTCAGAAGCCATCAATGGCTCCCAATTGCCTCTTGAGTCAAATGAAAAGTCCTACCCCAATGATTATCTTCACACCTAAGTGCCTTCATCTCCATTCAGTGCATTCATTCAGCAGGTAGTTTGTTGGGTAATCACTTTGTGCCTAGTTGTATGCTGGGCCCTGTGGGAAATTATAAGATATATGCCATAATTCCTGCCCTTATGGATCTAACCAATCAGCATGGAGAGATGCAACATGCACACATTAAACATTTTTATAACAAAACGAGGCTGCCCACTCCTGAATGCCCACGAGACAAAGAGAGTGTAATGCAGGAGTCAAAGATTACTAGGAGCCACTGTGTTTGTGCTGGTACACAACATGTGTGGAGCTGGTTCCAAGAAGACGCAGGATCACACTTCTCCAGGAGAAGCTCGTGTCTCCAGGGTGGGATTAGCATCCTCTAAATCCAGAGACTGGTGAGACCAGCCAGCCTGGAGTAGAGGTGCAGCCCTCTTGTGCTCAGCAGGCAGAAAGGAAGTATGAAGGAGGTAGAGGCAGGATAATGGTGAGTAAGTCTAATGGGAGAATTTTGAATTCCTACTCACATGAAAAGGAAGGAAAATGATTACTGAGTGAGGATGTAGCAAGATGAAAGTATTTGTCTAGTAGCAATATTTAGGTATATAGTTCCGGGTGGGAAATCATGACACCAGCCAGCTGTTAGGAGATGAGGCCACTGACAAGCACCCAAAAGATGGACAAAGGAATAAAAGAACAGACTGAACAGGCGTGCTGAAGGAACACTGTTAAACATACGAAGTGAAGAAGAGAAAGAGGGGAACAGTGACTCTGAGGTACGCTAAGGCAATAAAAGAATGAAGAAATTGTCATGAAAAAATAAAGAAGCTGCCCTGGCAGCTGTGATGCAGTGGATTCAGTGCTGGCCTACAAACCAAAGGGTCACCAGTTTGATTCCCAGTCAGGGCACAGGCCTGGGTTGCAGGCCAGGTCCACAGTGGGGGGTGTGAGAGGCAACCGCACATTGATGTTTCTCTCCCTCTCCTTCTTCCTCCCTTCCCTTTTCTCTAAAAATAAATAAATAAATAATCTTATTAAAAATAAGAAAAGAAAGGAGCTAGGAAAGGAAGGGTGGTGACCTTGAGGTGATAGCAAGGCCATAACTTCACTAGGCAAATTGGAGAGAACAAACTACACTTCAGGTGAAAAACAAGGATGGGATCTAGATTCTGAAGATACCAACATAAAAGTGATAGTGAGACAGTACTCTGTGTTCCCGAAAACGCATGCCTTTTTCCTCCTGGGCACTTCGCAGTCTCAGGCAGAGAGGTGGTACCCTGAGCTCTGGTCAGAGGAACGGCTGCAGGGCTACACAGAGCCTTCCCTTAGACTATCTTCCACTCTCTGTCCCTTCCACCAGCTGAATGAAAGGCTCTCAGAACCCAGACGTTAGCTGGAAGGAGCCTAGCACCCTGAGTGACTACACGGAATGGACCTACCCCCACAAATGCAGATTCCCATTGGGTCTAACATAAAATATGGCTTTCGATTGTTAGGCCACTGATATTTGGAATTATTTGTTACAGTAGTGAGCGTACACTAAGATTGTCTAAAATAAATCCATGTAGTACAAAAACATCAGCTGTTCAAGCAAACCTTACTGCCATCTGCAAACAACCCACCTACTCCCTGTGTTTTCATTCATTTTGCTCATTTTTATTCTTACTTCCTAGGATGATCTCCCCCCCACTATCCTTGTCCTCACTGTATTTGCCTAAAGTCTGACATCCTGCACTAAAACAACTGCTGCCTCCCCTGGCTGACGACAGGCACTACAACCCTCTCCCAACCCCACAGCACTGTGCAAATATCTCTATCCATCTGTAACTGGTTACGGCCGTGTTTTTATGTTTATTTTATCTGTTATCATGTATCTCCATTTATGTTGGTTCCATTAGATTATAAACTCAATATGAACAAAGATTGTGCTTCCTATTTCCTTTGTAATTTCCTACATGCCTCATAGATCGCCCTACACTGTCAGTGCTTCATAAACTCAACTAATTGAAGTTCGAACTTCTACTCAAATACTGGCACCAGATGGGAAACAACTCACAAAATCTGCATGTATGACAGAAATGCACACGCCGTCTCGCAGTGACACCCCCGTGGGTCCAGCATCATCGGGGAAGGAGCTGGCCCATGGAGTTCATCTCGGCAACAGAAGAGCTGAAATGCTCTCCAGAAAATCACATTTTGCTAATAGCCATTAAGGTAGGTCTAACTAAATATTTGGTAGCAAATAAGTTCAAATGGATCAAAACTGGGTTACATGTGCCTGACCTGGGCAGCAACTGGTAAAACTATTTTAAGTCACAGGCTGTTGACACTCTCCAGATACACCTGACCCTGTTGCTACCCACTCACAGCCCCACACCTGTGCCACCGCCTCTGTTCCCCCCAGCTCAGTGAGGGGCGCGCTCCGTGGAGACACGAGGTCTTCTGCGGAAGGGTCAATGTAGCATTCATCCAGTCTGCTTCACCCCACCCCCCTGCAGACACGCCCTGGGACGAGGGCGGCATCTGACCTCCTGGTCAGAGCCCACCCGCGCCCCAGAGCCAGCACAGTGCTAAGTGACATTATGTGGTATATTTTTGTACTACAAGCAACAAAAACCCAATCTAAGTAACTTTTTTTAAAAAAAAGGAACCAAGTCACAGTAAAGATAACTAGGCCTAGAAAAATATATCACTAAAAGAATTTCCCCCCCATGCAGGTAATTTGGGGAGTGGGAGGAGAATCTTGACCAAAGGTGAGAAGCTTTAGTTAAAATTGTTTCTTCCCTCCCTGGCTGGTATAGCTCAGTGGATGGATTGAGCGTGGGCCTGTGAACCCAAAGATTGTGGTTTGATTCCCAGTCAGGGCACCTGCCTGGGTTGCAGGCCAGTTCCCAGCAGGGGACGCACGAGAGGCAACCATACATTGATATTTCTCTCCCTCTCTCCTTCCCTTACCCTCTAAAGATAAATTAATAAAGTCTTTAAAAAAATTGTTTCTTCTCTGAAATATCAAAGAAAATAAATGTTTAAACATTCCTATATTTAATGAAAAGAAAAATCGGGAAATGGAAATACTGATTATCCAGTATATAATGGAAATATATACTAGATACTCATTTACAAAGTGCAATTGTGTTTAACAAGAAATAGAACATTTATAACGATTCCCATTTAACTCCTCACAGTACTCCTATTGTAAGTCAAGGGACAGAAAAGAACTTCAACTGGAATTTTTCACCACAGTCAAAAATGGATACTAAAGAGGCAAATTTACTCTTCAAAAATAAAACTTAAAAGCCAACTCCGAGTCCCCACAGGGGCCCTCACACCGCACGGAGCACGAGGAACGCAGACATGAGTTGTATGAAGTGCCAGCCCAGGGAAGGCCTGTCCAGTGATGGGGGGAGGGGCAGGGACACCGCCGACCTGCACACAGCACGACGCAGGCCGGGAGCAGGTCCGGTGATAACGAGGAGGGGGAGGAAGAATTGCCACTGCCTGGGTAGGCGGCAGCAGGGGGTATTTCGGAGAGGAATTTCTGACATTTCTATTCTCCCTCAAAGGATGTAGTCGGGCTTCACCAGGAAAGGAGGCGGGGAGAGCAGCAAGAGCCAAGGTAGAGGAAGACGGAAGGATACAGAGTGTTCAGGGAATGGCATCTGTCCCCCAGATGGCTGGGAATGAGAGCTTAATTCTAGATGAAAAGGGGAGCCAGTGCGAGTTTGCTGGGGGTTTTTAAGTTGAGGAGAAATGCACGTGATATAAAATTAATCATTTTAAAGTGAACAATTCAATGGCACTTACTGAATGAGGAATGCAATCAGCAGCTCTTTCTAGTTCTAAAATATTTTTTGATCCGAAAAAGAAAACCCGGTAAGCAGTTTTTGCCATTCCCTAGTTCCCCTACATCCTGGACACTGGCAGTCTGTGTTCTGTCTATATGGATTTGCCTCTTCATATCAACAAAATCATGTAATATGTGACTTTTTGTGTCTGGCTTCTTCAGCCCATCGTCTTTGAGATTCATCCACATTTGTACATATATCACTTTATTCCCTTTAATGGCTGAATAATATTCCATTTCATGTGTATGACACAATTTTCTTATCTACTCACCTGCTGATAGGCATTTGGGCTGTTTCCAGCTTTTGGCTATTGAGAACAGTGCTGCTATGAACATGCGAATACTTGTAATTAATTATTTGAATATGTGTTTTCAAATCTTTCAGGTAGACACCTAGGAGTAGCATTGCTGGGTAACTTTGTGATGAACAACCAAATTGTTTTCCCCAGAGGCTGCTATATCGGTGAGAGTTTTAAACAGGCTGAGACATGGAAGGAATGAAGGCGGTGAAGAGGCTGTTCCAGTCAGCTAGCTGGAAAAGGGCAGTGCCTGAGTTGGGCCACAGTGATGGGAAACAGAGAATCTGGCAGAGTGAACGGCAAAGAGGGGGCAGATGTACCATGTAAGCTGTGACTCTGAGGTTTCTAGGTTGAGTCACTGTATGGACAGTTCAACAGTTAACCAGGTTACGGAACAAGAAGAAGCAAGCCCTTAGTGAAGGGAAAGAATTAGAATGAGCACAGGGATTAAGAAGTACAAATTGGTAGGGACAAAATAGACAGGGGAAGGTTAAAAACAGTATAAGAAATGGAGAAGCCAAAGAACTTATATGCACAACCCATGGACATGAACTAAGGGTGGGGAATGCTGGAGGGAGTGGGAGTACTGAGCAGAGGGAGACCAAGGGGAGAAATGGGACAACTGTAGTAGCAAAATGAAAAAAACATACATATTTTTAAAAGACAGGATAGTTGAAGGAGCTCATGCAGAACAAGGGAGCTCAAGGAGAACTGTAGAAGAAGAGATAAAGGCCAGAGAAAGCAGCTTGGAAAATGCTTACATTTGAATGCAAAGTGAACCAAGACCATAAAAGTGAATAAAGGCAGACAAAGGGAAAAAATGAACTGTGGCTGAGATTACAAGAGCCAAAAGCAAGATTTAAAAGTTCCTATTGGTCTCTCCTCCAGAACGGCTGTTTCCCAAGTCATGGCCTACTCCATGGTCAGTTTCTCCGTGAGCAGAAGAGCTCAGAGGACTGTCCTGATGCAGAATCATCATAAACTGAACACCCCCTGCATCTGGCATATTTGTGTATGCCATCGTGGTTGGTCGAAAAAAGTCCTGCGAGGGAATTACTTCCAGTTCGCAAATGATCAACTAAGGCTAGGATGAGTGAAATAATTTACCCAAAACCACAAAGCCACTGTCAGAACCAGGATTTGAACCTACTCTCCTTCCACTGTGCTGCACTGCCCCTGCTTCAGCACCCTATTCCAACAAGCCTCGTTTTTCCCGCCTTCATCATCTTCCCACACATCAGTTGCTTCTTTAGCAAATGAAGATTGTTCCAAGTAGAGAATCTTGATTCAAGAACCTCAAAATTCTCAAATGCCTAAAATATAAATACATTAGAATAGCCGTCTAAATTTTTTATAAAGTGAAGGTCCCGGTAACAAATAATCATCTTGCGAACTTCATCTAAGGTGAGTTTTACTTTTCATAAAGTCACTTAATAATATTTTAAGGAGGAAAAATAGTCTGTGCTATAATCTGCAATTAGAAAAGTTTAGTAGATTTAGTTGTTGTAGTTTTTTATAATATTTTATTTATTTATCTTTAGAGGGGAAGGGAAAGAGAGAGGGAGAGAAACATCAATGTATGGTTGCCTTTCGTGTGTCCCCTGCTGGGAACTGGCCTGCAGGGAACTGGTCTACAACCCAGGCATGTGCCCTGACTGGGAATCGAACCGCAGTTGTCTGGTTCACAGGCCCGCACTCAATCCACTGAGCTACACCAGCCAGGGCTTAGTTATTGTAGTTTTAATGTTTTATTTTCTGTATTTGTGGAAAGAAAGGTATGGGTAGTATGAACCTATTGTACCTCTTGGTTAGTAGAATATTAATTTAATATCCAAAGGGTTAGTTTCCAAGTATCTGGTCTAAGAGATAGAAGTAGTATCATGGAATCCCAAAGTACTTAAATTTTTCCTCAATCATATGCATTTAAGTATAAATGTAAGTACTTGCAGATTCATAGTTTTCATGGAACTCATAATACCATGTTTCAAATAAAATAATATGAACCATCTCAGTCCATCCTCCATATATACCTCCTTTCTCTCTCCCCCAGGGCGCGCCCATCCTGGATATCGCCTCTTTAACCTGGAAAACTCAAAGGAAGATATCTCTACAAACTTGCTAGTTCTCTTTCCCTGGGGCAGAAGGTAATTAATTTGACTTAAAAATCCTCCTCTTCAAATTCCATCTGGGCTAAGATAAGCTGAGATCCTGTTTATGTAAACAAAAGTGCTTAATTAAACAGAGTATCCGATAATATCAGACCTGGGAAGATTCTCCTGCAACCATTTTATTAATCAAAATTGGACTATCTGTATGAAGCTATGAAGATATATCAGTCACTAAAAAGATAGCAGTATTCTTATTTTCTAATGCTTTTATTTCTTTTTTTACTAACTTCATCTTCACTCAAAATTTAAATCAAGTTCATTGAAAGTTAACTGGAGTAAATGATTAATTTACAGTGGGAAATAAAGGCCATAATCCATCAGGGAATTCCAGCACTTCTGCCTGGCAAGTGGAAAATAACCCATAGTTGAACTAATAAAAAATTACAAAATGGCTAATAAGTGGATCTTTTGTCAAATATAACATTGTTATCAAATTCAGTGGCCATTTCTAGGTCCAAAATCTTCTTTCTCCTTTGTGCATTTGCTTATAATTTCCTCTTTAGTTTCTCACCTCCTAAATCTCTTGGTCCCACACCAAGCAGGGAATTCGATTACATTCAATTACATTTCCCTCTAGAATTTCTCACCTCCTCATAGTTCCTGACTCTACTCTTCAGGAACTTTTTTGAAAGTTGTTCTTATTGTGTTAAATTTTCTTTGGACCATCTTTCTTCTTCCTATTCCCAAATGTCCAAAACTGTTCGTTCCTTACCGGTCTACTTCCACATCTCTGTCCTCTCACACAAGCCTTCTTTAAGGACCAATGGGTATTTTTAGCTTAAAACAACAACATCAATTCATACACACATAGTCCCAAGAGAATTATTTCTTTGCCAAACCAGTTCCATAGTTCAATCTTACTCCTTTGATTATGGATATCACCATTCTTCTAGTCATGCAGCATTTCAGAGTCATGCTTGATTCATTCCTCTCCTTCATGATGAACTTAATCATAATATTATATATATTTCATACAATTCAATAAGGACAATTCATTAATGTTTAGTGCCTTCATATAAAGGCATAAAATGTCCTGTGTCTTGAAACTGGGCTCAGAAAATGTGATCACTGCACTCCCTGGCTCCTGACTTGTTCCTCTGCTTCTAAAACAACAATAACTAGAGCATTGACTTTCTGGACAGTGCTGGTCAGGTTCTATGTCATGTGAGCTCTAAGACCAGGAACAGGGAGGGAGGCAGCCCTTGCTGGTAATCTCCTACTACCTCAGTCCTGGACACTGTTTGGCCTGGGGGCTGAACAGTGGCATCCTCCGAAGAACTGGAAGTCAAACTGACCTATGAAACTGCTACCAGAAGAGTAACATATGAGAGTAAGGAAAAAGCAATGTCATCGTAAAGAAACAGAATGACTTCTAAGCCACATCAATATCTGACTAAGGGATTCCTTAACCACAGAGACAAATGCTGGACATGCCCTTCCACACAGTGTCCACGGAGGCATGGCCTTGGTTAGCACACTTCAAAGAGTCCTGTCCTACTGACCAGTGAATGGTCTAGGGACACACGGCGGCAGCAGGCTATGAGTCTGATTCATCCCACTCCATCATTCTGATTCCGTGCTCACGGACCCCATCTGAGTGTGACCTACCGTCCACGTGGGAAAAGAATGTTATCTTGCTGAGACAAGCATTCCATCTGTGTAACTGTTCTTCTCATTGCAAACAGATAACGCGGCATTCTAGTTTTATTAGCTTCATGAGTGTGGTTAATGAGGGTCCACCCGAGAAAGATGGATCTACCTTCCGAGTGCTGGCAACATGAGACTTCCAAGTTGGCTAAGCTGAGTGACGGGCCCTGTGCCAGCCCCGGTCAAATAAACAAGGCAATGGTGGCCTTACTGTGAGGCCCAGAGAGGGGTGCAATAGGAAGTATTTGTTAACTAACCCAGAATGATGTTTTGTAATGTTGAATACAGGGGACAGCAAGCAGTATCTACATCCAATTCTATCTATATTCAGCTCTTGCAAGGATATAATGCAGTACCTTGTACAGCTTCAAAGGAAGATGTTAATAGCATCACTGGGGAAACTGGCAGATGGACAGAAAGCTAGAAACCAAGGCTATATTTGCCAAAGGGTCAGGTATCCCTCAACCTGCTTATCACAATTCTGCCGGGGGGGGGGGGGGAACTCCTAGGCAGTCTTAGAAGGGGATAGTGCCCCTCCTGTTAAGACTGCATTTTAAATGGGATTTGAGTCTTCTGGAATTATAGCCCCATTAACCAGGTTGGCTTTCCAAGGGGAACAGGAAGAATATCAATCCTTATCACAAAATAATCACAAATATACCTTTATAGGGCCATTTATAACCATCCTGTACCTATCTCACTGATCCTGACAAGCCTCCCATAATATAATAAATCTCAGCAAGAACAAGCCTGGAATCCAAATGGATTCTCCACCAACTTTTTAAAAACAATGCTCACTCCTAGTTTTGAGGGTTTTTTTATTGGTCACTCCCCTTCAAATTTATTCCTCTTCCTCCTGAATATGCCTTCCATAAAATTCTAAAAACAGGCAATCAATGAAGGGGAAGATGGCAGCACTTAGACTAATCAACTTCAAGTTCAGGATTACATACAGCCATTTTAACCTATTTGCAAATTTTCACACAGCCCAAGGAATTGTTTCTGCTACAAAATTTTACACAGCACAAAGCATTCTTTTGCTTTTATAATAATTAGAATGCTTCCTATTGTGCTATACAATTTTAAAATAATTACAGTAAGCCAATAGTAGTTATTTAAAATGTAATGAATTGATGGCTAATCTCCACATCCACTCAGTCATTCCACAGGCATTCACTTATCAAATACGTTCAATTATTTTCATACTCTGCATTAGTCAACAAATTTTGAGTTTCTGCCGTTTCGTGCCACTTTTTAATGGAAGTCTTCAATTTCAAAACACCCAAAATGAGCATCCCTGTCTTCTGGTGTAAATCAGCTCCTTCTCCTACTTCCTGTTCCAGGGAATAAAAACTCAGCCCACTGAGTCAGAAACCTTTGCCCATCATGACTCCCCTTCCTCGCGTCCACTTGGTTTTTCAGTACCATAAATCGAGCCTCCTGTGATTCATTGAGCTCCTCTTCTTCCACGCTGCGTTGGATCACAGTGCCACCTGTAGCCTGGAGACCCACGGCCGCACACTGCCACCTGCTTCTTCTGAGCTCACCTCCCTCCTCTCTCCACATCACCACCACAGTCAGCCTTCTAAAATTCAAATCTAACCAGCCTGCTCCCAAACGGATCTTCTGTAGCCTTTTCAGTTTAATTCAATTCACAGGTACTGTGATAGAAAGTACAAAATAAAGCTCAAAATCCACTTACACAAATTTCAAGTTTTAATGAGTCCCAAACTGTAGCCTGTTTTCTGTCATATACCTACAGGTGTCCAATCACAACAGCCTGCACGGATTCCCTTATACATTGCCTCTGTGCCTAGAACGTCATTCTCCACTTTGTCTACCTGCCCAGTTCTTTCTATGTTCCAAGATTTAAAGGGTCCCTGTGCTCTGGACACTCATGCCTGAGCCTCTACAATGAGTCTGGTGTCCCAACTCTCAGGCACCAGGAACACTGTACCTGCTTCTTCCGCAGTGCATACCACGGTCGTTGCAACTGCCCCTTTGCACATACATCTGTCTCGCGTCGCCTTTGCACACACATCTGTCTCACTCATGCCCTCTCCACAGGCGGGCTGGGATCCTAGATGGGAGGTATCACGAGACGGGACAATTTTCTACTGTTGTGCTACGGAGTTCCCAACTGGAGATAAAAAAATAAATAAGTCTAGAGGAAAATATAAATGGAAAGGTTTTCTTGAGGGGTACAAATTAGGCAGTTGAGAGGCCAAATGAACCTCTCAAATACCTAGAGAAATACAAGAAGGCAAGTCAAGTGACACCAGTGGTGTCACAATGAAGACAACAAGAGAGCTGTGCCCAATCGACTTAGTTATTGGTGGTGCTGCTGTGATGGGTGATACCCCCAAAGACAACACATCTCATCGGTGGTATAAAACCAAGTTCAGGCTCCAGGGCCCTCCTATACAGGATCTTATATAAAGACAAGATTTTCTCCCCCTTCTGATACAACAGACCACTGGAAAGCCTGAAACCTAAACATGTTTATGGAGTAGTCAGGTTGTTACCCATCATTGTATCTTAATGAATCACTGTTCACATATGGGCTGGGCCTGCTTCTGTACTGCTGACATAAACCATAAGGCATTACCTTTTATCATTTTTAACTAAAAAATGGAAGATTAAAGAACACTGTCCTATTGAGTCTTTTCTTTGATAAAGGTCTGCCATAAAACATGCAGACAAGACAGTCTTATGAGTAAAAAGAACTCTTTTTGGTTTTGTTTTTTATATTTTGGTTAGTTACCAAATTAACAATAACAAATGCTCAACCAGGAATCTTTTTTCTGTCATTCCCGAAGTATGCTGAGTGCTATAAACAGCTATAAAATCCCCAAATGCTTTAAAATGCATCTTAAAAAATTACAAGTACATGAGAAGTGTAGAGAAATTACCTATTAGAAGGTAATAAGTTACCTACCAGAAAAACCTGTCAGAAGAAGGAAAGTCAAAGAGGCAGCAGCTATTAAGGATAAATACCTTCAATCCATAGTTCAATTAGAAAAATCACCCAGAAGTCTATCAAAGACATTTGGTCTATCTTCTGCATGTTTAAACTTTCCCTGTTTTTGTTCTAATATTAAGGTACCTGTGTTCTTACCCCAAGGAAAAGCCTCAGGGAGCACGTGGTCCAGGAATGGAGCAGTATGTGAAAGGTCTGTCCAGTCCCGTCATTTTCTTGTCATTTCTAATGGCTCAACTTTCAGAAAGCACAGATAAAAAGTAGACAGAAGTTGCCTTTTGCCAGCCTCTGTCCCCTCTAAGACCTCAAGGCCTAGTTAAGCGAGCAAACTCTCCCTTCTTCGTTTTCTGCTCAAAAGCCACACTCACTTTGAACTGCCTGCAGATAAACCCAGTCATCTCCCTCCTCAGTTTTTCCTTTCCTTAATGTTTGTTTTTTTTTTCTCCTGTCCATGGAGGTAGAAATCATTTGATCCCTGAATACTTTTCTTAGTGTAAATAGCTTTAGCATCTTTTACATAACAATTGTGAAAGTAACTAAACAGAAGCCATTAGCCCAGGGTGGCTCTAATGCCTTGGTGACTAGCGAGCAAACTGCAAACTGAGACCTTGGAGCTGAGAAAATGAAACTTAAGAACAACCAAGTTACAAAGAGACAGTGAGGCTCTCTCAAACAGGGCCACTACTTCAGGCACAGCCAGTCGGTAATGTCCACGTTTGGGTGTCTTCTCTGGAAAAGCCTCGTCCTGGGCCCCTGACACTTGGGGAAGCACTCCTGACCACCTTCCAGATGAGTGACATTCACAGACACATTCTTGAAAATTTGAATGGGATTCAGCTTGCCTTTTAACGTGATTACTATGTTAAGCTGTAATTTAACAGGGAATTCCAATATTTAGAGACTAGAATTCTTAAATATATAGGCAATAAATCACCAAACTAATAACTTCTTCGATCTGATTTGAATATTTTATGGATTGACATTTTGATATATTTTATTGACAGTATACTTGTTAAAAATTTTTCCAGACCTTTCATTTTCTTCTATTGATGTAGATAAAACCAAGAGTGGAAATTACTAACAATAAGGAACTTTGTCTATAAGGATATTGGCAGTTTAAAAAAAAAACATTTCTTACACATGTTGAATCATGACAAAATGTTTAGTTGTTACTTGAATTAATATCCACTTTACCCAAGTATAGGACATTTCATAAAAATGTTCCAAATGAAGTCACGGTAATATCTAAAAACAACAAAAAGAAATTAAAATTTTTTTCATAGGATAATCATTTAATAATTAGTCTTATAAATTCATAAAACTAAAAAAGTAAAGATGCCATTCTTAAAATTTACAATTTTAAGCTTGAATTTTCTACAAAATGTAAACCTTGTGCTATGCTGTTGCTGTTACTGCTCCCACTTGCTTTATAAAGACCACAGGGCATCTTGCACTGGGAGAAAAAGACCATATTGCAAATGTTGAAAATCTAATTCCAATTTTAGCATGTCTCTGATCACTGGAAATAACATTAAAAAAAAAACTTCTATGAAAGTCTACACATAACTCTCCCCTCATGGATCATCATCATTTTTAATCCATCCTGAAAAATGGAACATTTTTCAAGCAGCTGATGCTTTGAAACAGGCTGGCCTGGGCTCAGCATTCCTTCGTCCTGACGTCATGCCCCAGCGTTTGTCTCAGAAGACATCTTTTGTACTTGTAACCAAAAGGCAAAAGAAATCAGAGCTGCGAACAGGGAGAGAGGGGGGAGAAAAGGGAAATCGCTCGGGCCAGTTCACTGAAAAGAATTCCGACACCAACCTGTATATTTTTAGGCACCCAACCTGCATACTTTAAAATAAAGCCTTCTGACTTTTAGAAGGTATTGTGCTTATTTTCACACTGTTGGTTTTAGAAACACTTCCCTGCTTTATGGTAATGTGTCACCGGGAAGTTAGCTATAGTTTCATGAAAGACGTTTTCATCCCCGACTGGCATCTTCTCAATAGCTGGGGCCCAGGCGCACGGCTCCCCTCCCGGCAAGGCCCCGCACGCTGAAACAGTGCCGCATTCATAACTTATTCTCGGCACCGCGGGGCAGCGCCACAGAAAAGCCTCTCCGACCTAACGGGTTACATCACTGAAAAGTCTTCCATTTGGCCTAGGTGAAAAACATGAATGCATGCCTCATTCATCTCTCCACCTCAGAAAAATAATAATAATAACGTAAAAACCACATCCACCCCAGACCTGCGTGCCCACAGCTGGCTCAATCCAAGCTGCTCTTACGGAATCTTATGCTAACTTTTTTAAACTACCACTCACCTTCAAAAGAATTTTCACAACCTGTGCCACTATTAAGAATGCCCAATAAGATAGCAGAAAGTATCTTAAAAATTAAATGGAAAAGCATTTGGTGCCAGCATTGCCTTTCTTTAGGGTTAGGTCACATTTTAAAAATATACTTGACATATAGTAATGGAACCAAAAACCTCACCCTCCCCACTGACATCAACACACATAAACCAGTGCACACAGAGGCGGCCCTTTCTCCCTACTGTCCCTGACGGTCACCGGAAATCGGCCGCACCCAGATCTTTTCAGAGTGTGTCAAATAGCCACAATTTTTTGGAAGGTAGTCCAGTACTCTAACCTAAATATTTTAAGTTGAAGAGAGTACACTCTCCTGCTTCCTCATCAGACTATGCCTTTTCGGGCTTAACCGCAGGAATAGCATGAGAACATATGCATCTATTCTCAAAACACAGGTATATATTTGCACTTTGAGGGAAAACCCATTGCTCATATTTTCCTCTCTACATCATACATACGGGAGTGGTTGATATAAAGCTGGTGCTCCCATCATGGGTTTTCAAAGGATATAAAACACCCCAAACCACAGCTGCACAGACGTCAAAGAAGCCTGCAAGATTCTCCTGCCCGGGGTTCAGAATCCTCTCTGAGGCACCCGGGTGGGCTCTCAGGGCCGCTGCGAGAACAGCACGTCCTTACCCCTGCCTGTCTGAGCGACAAGCAAAAGCCACGTCAATTATGAAGAATCATGGACCTTATGACTAATGCCTCAAAGCCATTTATATCCTTGATCGTGTAAATCCATCCTTGCTCACCAACCCAGGACACGATAGAACTTTATAGCTTCTTCTAGGCTGTTCCCGTGCGTTATGGAGAATCGAGCGGCTGCCCTCCATGTTCAGAACCTGGATTCTGAACATCCCCGAGAAGTGCTCACGGAAATCAACTGTTCATACTCCGACAAGCCAGAGATCTTTGTTTCTGCCTTTTTTTCCCCTTCTATGATGTGTCCTTTCTTATACGTTTATTTTTTGTTTGTTTTTTCAAATAATCCCTCACTGAAGATACCTTTGGAGAAAAAGGTATCTTCCCCAGAAAGTCTACACTGGGAATTCCCAAACAGGCTCCATTCCTTTACTGAACATAACATATATTGGGGGGCATTAGATAAATTCTTTATTTTTAAAAAAGCATAAATATTAACTATTGAAACATTAAAAGTCCATAACTTGTAAAGGAACAGCCTAACATTAATCATGTAGACTCTTTTAATAACCACATATCCCAAGTCACTTGTGTCCTGCAGATTTCTGACTTTTCGAAAACGTCCAGCAGCCTCTGGGCTGCGTACCTGCACCTCTGTCCCCAGGACACGTCAGTGGAGCCTCCTTCCAGTACGTAAAAACAGGACGTTGGCACATACAGTATAGAAACCACTGTAACCAGCCCATCTACAGGATTTGTTTTGTTCTCCGTGTTCTTTATCAATATATATCGTTCGTTTGTTTATCTAAATCTGACTATAAGCATGTCTTGCTGAGACAGTATTCTGGCATGTCATGCCCAGACGGCCCTCATAAAAATCAGGTTGTAATCATTACCATAATTTAAGGAACTCCCTTTATGACACACTAGATAGAATTTGGCCCCCGAATTGCTTGCATCCTTCTGCATATGACACCAGGACTTCATTGGATGACAAGGTACCCATCAAGTCGGAAACCCCCCCTTGATGCAACTGTCCTTAACAATCCGACCACATACTGTGCTTTTAGAACTTCGGAATGACAAGACTGGATCTGTAGCCTCGGTGGCCACTCCTCCAGAAACTGGCTGAGAAGACAGGGCAAAAATTCACAGGATATTCACATGACTAAGGATAATTAATGTCAACCATTTCCACCCTACAAAAGAAAACAGAGCTGCTGTGAAGAATGAACAATAAAGACATTATTCTAGTTCCATTGTGGTTTTTTTTTTTGGAAGCGGTTGCCATCTCGGAAAAACCCATGCCCACAGCACGGGACTCCAGCCATCCCGACGTTAGCCAACGAGCCTGATAACGCTGCTGAAGAAAGTCTGGAAATGTTGGGACAGAATTCGCAACTGCTTTACATACTATTTCCACACAAAAGGCAGCACAAAAAAGGGCTTATAGAGAATTAAAACAAGTATTTAGGTAGTTACTGAACTTATATGGCCATATCTCTAAAGAAAGGTGAAAACAAAATATTGGCAAAAGAATACCAGATCTGTTAGGATTCACTTTTTTTAAAAATTTTTTTACTACAATTCATCTCTTTCTCTTTTTTTGCATCTATTTCACTCTCTTTGAGCATTTTTATCTTACATAAGCACTTAAAAAATAACAAGACTTATATAAAGATATCATTCCAATCCAAGAGGAAGATCTCTGAAGAGCATTGTAAAAAAGGATCCTTATTCTGCTTCTGGCTCCAAAATCCTAAAATAGCGCAGGGATTAAAACCCAACCAAACTATGATTGAGCTGTGATAACCCAGGTCAGGGTTACATCTGAACAATAAGCAACTCACTTTCAGGACATGGGAAAACATGTAATATGTTACATACACTGAATCTGGTCATTTAGGCTTCATTTTAAGCTGCATTATATTAAACAATTTTTCTTCTGAATGAGTTTTTCTGTATAACACTTAATAATTTTATTTAGTTCAATTAGCTGTGCTAAATTGCTTAAATATAGCACAACATCACTAATTTATAGCCATTATTGAAGAACAAGGAAACCCAAAATATGTTATATAGTTTCAGCCAAAGATTTATATTTATAGCATTTGGCAAAGGCTTTTGGAATAAATACTGGTGTATGTTATTTTTCCATTTATAAAAGGAAATTTTGCATTTAAGATTATCGTTGTAAGAGCAAAATTAAGTGAAAACCTACAATGCCAGATGAAAGCATTCATCTCAAAAATGAATGATTTAATATAAAGGAATAGCCCCGCCCCCTGAAGAGTAGAAATACAAACACACCATTTAATATAATAAATTGTTCTATCAATAGAAAGCATCCACACACACATGCATACACAATATCGGTGAAATAAAGAGTGGGAGTATTTCTATTGTCTAAAGGAAAACACAAAACTTTACAAGTAAAAACTTTTCATGCATGTTCACCATTCGAAATATCCTAAGAAAGACATAACTTGAGGAATCTCTTTGTTTTTGATGGAGAACATATTCACCATCATTACTAGTTAAGGACAACAAAAATCTTCCTCAATATCTTCGTAAAGGCAATATGCTATTCAAGCATCTACCATTCTGTAGGCTGAAATTTGTTTTTCTTCTCTAATTCCACCTAAAAAATGTTGTCCTTTCATCTTTACTTAAAACAACTTATAATTGCATACCATGCTGCAAGCTGTTACAAGTAGCCAAACCAGACACATATTATTTCTACTATGGCCTAGAACTTTTAAATTATTCCTGTCACAGGAAAATAAATGAAAGCCATGAGATACCCACGAGCTTTATCTTAGTCAATAGTTCTGACTCGGCCTCCACCACCTGTGTGATATTAGCAGGTGGGACAACAAGTGATGTTGGTTTCACTTTCTTTTCCTTTACCCTACAGTTAGCTGTCTAATGCCCAATCACAGGTTCATATAAAGGAGTGGACAGATGCAAGCAACCACACAGAAGGTAAGTGTATAGAATCGAGGAACCAACTGGATTTGAGAATGAGGTTGCCTTAAAAACTGCAAAGTCTTGAACATATACACCAGAAGTAAAAGCATGTGGTAGGAACTTAATTATTTAAGGAGTATATACAGATAAAGCCAGGCATTATTTTAAGGGATATCCTACTTTGGAATTTGAGGCGCTAGGTTGATACTTGGAGAGAGGAGAAAGTCACAAAAATAAAGCAGAAACTGAGGCAAGGCATGGGGGAGCAGAGACAAAAATGCAAGGGGCCGTCAGCACTGAGCTGCTATTTGACACCCTGGGAATGGATGAGGTCACAGAGGGAAAGGGTGAAGGGAAGAGAAACTGGCCGGGTTTCCTGGCACAGGTGCACGTAGGAGTCGTGTGGGTTTTGGTCGTGCCCATCGAGGCCGTGCCCATCGAGGCCGTGCGTGGCCGGAGCTCTCACAACCACCCCAGCCCAGGTGGTGAAGTGAGACAGGTGCTGCTATGAGAACACCTGAGAAACACTAGTAATGATACCTTCAGGGAATCTTTTATGGCTTGGGAAAAAAAGAGCTCAATAGAGATTTATTTCTAAATAGCAAATTCTGAGTATTTTTTTAACCAAAACAACACGTTATTTTTTAGGAAAAATAAAAATAGTTTGAAATTGTAATGTAGCATATAATTTATATAGTTTCTGAGCAAAACACTTCCTGCATAGAGACACAACTGTGCTTTCTATGTACCCTGTTAAAAATAATTAAATGGCTGCCACATGTCACCGAGGTGGATTCATTTCCATATTGGACTCAAAGATCACTTTCTATAAAGTAGTCTCAAGATGCATGTTCCATTTACAAAAGCTCTTCAGATGAAAGATGTTTTTGCAAATGCAAAATATGAATTATTGTCATCCTCATCATTTTTATTGTGCTAGGCATGTGAATGGATTTTGCATCTGGTGGCTGTAAGGTTTTACCACAGCAGGATGGCTGGGTTAAAATCTAAATTCCTAAAGCAATGCTGTAATACTTTGAACCACAGTGACATCCAAGAGGGATAATGACTTTCTGATGAAGTGAGCAGCTCCTCCGTGGTACGAGGAGAAACGCCAAACCTGGAACCTGGTGCAGGCTCACTGCTAACTCCTGACTGAAAGTGGATAATAAATGGCCGCGGGCATTTCTTAGCTCTCCGGTGTGAGCCTCAAACGGCAGGAGCCACCACAGGCCGCAGTGCTGAGGAGCCCAACAATTTAATTGGAAAGATCTGTGTGTGCGTGTGTCGTGCTAAAAAATTAAATTGAAATACTTTTCTCTATATACCTTCCACAACCTAAGTGGCCTGTATCTTCTTTGAAGACGGAGTATCAGTTTATTTCAAATTTAGAGATACTGGCCTCGATTCAAATTCATGGCAGTTATAGAAACCAATGTTCCGTGCCTTGATTCAGGTGGCAAGCATTAAATCTTTTTCCGGCTGTCATGCAACAACAACTTTAATACAAATTAGCACTGCCAAACTCAGTTTCCTGGGCTCAGAGGTCCTTGATGCTACTCTGTGAATTTTATTCAGACTTTCGCATGAACTGTGCTCTTCTGAAATGGTAGCATCCAGAGAGAAAAAACCTAAACAAAAAATGCAATTTAATTATTTCCAATTCAGTACTCTAATTTACAACTTGCCACAAGAAAGTCACTATCCCCCTTTTGGTTATTTTGACTAATGTGAGACTTACTATATCATACAGGAGAATGTTCTGAAATGCAAATGCCATTCCTATAACTGCAGTTCCCCCTTCAAGCTGTCTACATTGAATAGAGACCTGTCGATCAATACTGAGTCAAGCCCTGGCCAGGTGGCTCAGTTGGTTGGAGCACTATCCTGTACACCAAAAGATTGTGGGTTCAATCCCTGGTCAGGACACATAGTTAGGTGGTGGGTTTCATCCCCGGCTATGGCACGTAAGGGGAGGCAACCAATAGATTCTCACACTGTTGTCTGTCTGCCTGTCTCACTCTCTTTCTCTCCCTCCCTCCTGCCCTCCCTTCCTCTCTCTCTAAAGTCAATAAAAACATATCCTCAGGTAAGGATCAAAGAAAAAAATACTAAGTCAAAAACAGGGTGCTTCTGTCATTATCTCCTGGTTCCTGAGTCGACCCTTTCCAAAGCTCCCAAACGTGGGAACAACAGACCAAAATAAAGGAGCCACCTCCTCTCACTAAATAGGAAAACTCACTTCACTCTGAACCTGACACTCCAAACAACTGTGGAATGACTCCCGGCATGGACAGATCTGTCAAAGAAACAATATTCCAAGCTAGGAATGGGTTCTTCTTGGTTCTCAAATCGATTTTTCATTAAGATACCCAAAGAAAAACTCAGTGATAAAGTAGTTAGTTTCAGCTTCCAAGTCTCTGGATATGCAATATGTTTAAAGTCATGATCCTCTGGCATAATTGTAACGCTCACAGAGACTCAACTTAGCGGCTGCAGAACTGACAATAATATGTCATTTCTTTTCTTGAGAAAAAGTTTCCAGCAAGTCAATTGGCACAATTGTAAAACTAAACTGACCTCCTAGTGTAGAAAGCTGCTTCTACTTAATAAGCACTTCAGAGTCCACACATGAGCAATGTAACACAAAAACGACCTCCTTCCAAATTTTTCTCAACCACAGAAATCCAGGGTCCTCTAAAAGTCTAAAAAATTTAAAATCAAAGAGACTTTGGAGCAAAACGTGATTTCCTCAAATATTTGTGCCACCATGGTGCATTTAAATACCTAAACAGAGCAAATTATGCTAGGGTGCCTTGCTATGTTGCAGTCCGAAGGCCCCCCCAAAAAGATGTCACAAATAATGCCCCACAAATCGTAATGATCCTTCTAAACAACCTTAAAGATTCTCAAGTACAGGACAGTGGCATCAGACAGGCACTGGCTACGTGCAACTCACATGACCCTCTACCCAAACCTTTACTCTCTGAACTCTACTGTTCCAGATTGTAAAATGCAAACAATGGCGCCTGTCCCAAGAGATTTTTGCATATAATATGTGATGCATATAATATGCACTAAGTAACTATTAGTTCTGCGTCTCATTTAATCTACACAACAATCAGTGAAGTGGACATTAGTACCCCCATTTTGCAGAATAAGAAACTGGGACTCAACAACTCAACTAGTTCATTCCAGGGCACACAGGTTTTAAGAGGCAGAGCTGGGAGTGATGGTTGTAAAGACAAGCAGCAATAAGCAGAATAATAATAATAATAATAATAATAATAATAATAGTAATGGCAAACATTTATTGTGTGCCTGCAATGTGGCAGGGGCTAACAAACTCTTTAAGACATTATCAAATATAATAATCTCCTTAAGGACCCTACGTGACTCACATTACTTCCCCCATTTTACAGCAGAGAAAAACTGAGACTCAGAAGAGCAAAGCGATTTTCACTCACTCAGCAATTATTTACTGAGTTCTTGTAACGTGTCAGGTATGGGGGGTGCAAACACAACAGGACAGCCGGCATTCCTGACCTCCTGACTCACAAAAATCACACCTAAACAACCTTAAAAACTTGTCACCTTACAGACTGAGCAAAATAACCTAAAACTGAATGTAGTGATTACCTGATATTTTACTTGGGGGTGGAGAGGGACAAAAACATCAATCAGCCACTTGAGGCTTCTTCTCACTAATCCATCCAACATTTCCCTAGTACACAATTATCATTTCCATTTCACAGAGGGGTAAACTGAAATATAGAAATAGTAACAAGATAATATAAATAGTATCCTGAATCTGTGAATTAAAAACAGGTTTCAAAACCATTTGTTGCAGAGTCTATTTTTATTCCATTTTATGCTTTGTCCCCCTTTGTCAAATAGTAATTGACTGTAGAGACTTGGGTTCATTTCTCTTTTTTAAATTTTTTTTATTTAATTATTTTTCAAGTACAGTTTTCTGCCTTTTACTCCCATCCCAGCCCACCCCCGTGCTCCCCACCTCCCTCCCATTTCCACCCCCCTTAGCTGTTGTCCATGGCGCCCCAGTGTTCATAGCAGCACAATTTACAACAGCCAAGTGCTGGAAACAACCTAAGTGCCCATCAGTAAATGACTGGATCAAAAAACTACGGTACATTTACACAATGGAATTTTATGTAGCAAAGAGAAAGAAGGAGCTCCTACCCTTCCTACCCTTCGCAACAGGTTGAATGGAACTGGAGAGCATTATGTTAAGTGAAATAAACCAGGTGGTGAGGGATAGATACCATATGATCTCACCTATAAGTGAAACCAAATCAGCAAAACAAACAAGCAAGTAAAATATAACCAAAGACACTGAAATTGAGAACAATCTAACAACAGCCAGAGGAGAGTGGGGAGAGGATGGTGGGGAGAAGGGTTTTCAGGAACTACTAAAAAGGACACGCGGACAAAGCCAAGGGGGAGGGTGGAAGCAAGGGAGGGAGGTGGGTTTGGCTGGGGTGGGGGCAGTGATGGGGGAAAATGCAGACAACTGTAATTGAACAACAATAAAGTAATTTATTTAAAAAAGAAGAAAAAGCAGGTTTCTAAAGTGAAAATAGAACGTTTCTGAGGTTCTAAGGTTCTAAAGAGTCTGCGAGGCCCACCTTCCAACAGCGTCCTAGCACCCAAATCTACACACCAACTACCTTACACACTTCTAACTTCCTGTGTGCCAGACAGCTCCCAGCCCGCATCCCCCACTCTGCACAACTCCAGGGGGCACCATCCACTCACGTGCAGGGAAATCACACTCTGTGAGTTGTCCAAGGCAAGGCCCTGCTCCAGGCTGTGCACATGGGCTTTTCCTTTGGGGCAGGATAAAACGTGTTTGTTTTCCCCAAAGTGGTCTGTCCCTCCCCCAGCTCCCAAATCCCGATCTTATAAAAGAGTAAAGCAGAACATAGACATCTTGCTAAAGAACAGAGCCTTGCACATCTGGAATCCAGCCTCTTCTTCAATTTGCTGAGTGACTCTTGGCAAGTTTTATCACCTCCTCAAGTCTCCATTTCCTCATCCGTAAGTGGGATGATAATAATCATAGCACCCAAATCATGTGGTAATTGTAAAGATTAAATGAGATCATAAAGTATCCAGCACAGTGCCTGACATATGTGGGTTCAATAAATGTCATTAGTGGTGGGCTATATTTATCATCATTTTAACTCCAATTTTACCACTCCTCTCCAATTTGCCCCCACCCACCCAATAATCATGCTGACAAATACCAGGGAAAAAGTAGCACTAAAAGAAGAAATAACTTTTAAATCAGACTCCAAAGTAGAATTTCAGATCTCCAGGCACTGCCCGTGAATCACCATGTTGACAAACTGCTCAAATTTTTCAAGCTAGCAATTTTATGTGTTTCCTCCTCTATTGATGACTCAATTGAATAAATATATTAGATCTGTGTGTATGTGTGTGTATGTGAGAGAGAGAGAGAGAGAAATTTGTAAGAAAGTAGTCATGATCTTACATCTACAAACATGAAACTTGGGATAGGAAGTCATGGCACCTTCGGATCCCACAGTCTGTTCTAAAGCATAGGAAGTAGGAGGAGGCAAAATCCTGATGCCAGCTCAGCTGATAAGGGAAATGAAAGGTTTGCCTAATGGCCTATAGTCATAATTATGGCAACAACAGGTATGTTTAGCTGTTGTGATCCAAAAATATCTTTGAAAATATAATTTTATGCCATAAAAACAGTGCCTTTTCTCAACCTTGAAGGGAATACTTGATAGGCAAGAGTTCTCTGAGAAAAGAACAGGCTAACTGAAGGTTAAAGAAAAAGAATGAGTTGAGTCTTTAAAAGAATCCACACTCACACGCGCCTCTCCTTGGTCTCTGAGTGTGTACCATGACAAGCCAGCAAGTCTGCAAATGGGTGAGGTGATGCCCACAGCCTAACAGACAGAAGTTATCTGGATTCTTCTCTTCTGATTCCTCAGTAAAGTTTTGCATAAATAAAGTGTCAGATCAGGTAATTAACCTCAGTACACACAAATAGTTCTAGCTGACATTAAGTATAAAATTCTTCCCTCCTCTCAATCTTCAGCTATATACTTTCTGTATATGTATATAGTAATAAAAGAAGCACTGACTAGTGTTGATATTTAAATGAAAACCAATTAAGGAACAATAATTCAAAAGAACCTATGCACTCCAATGTTTATAGCAGCACAATTACAATAGGCAAGTGCTGGAAGCAACACAAGTGCCCATCAGTAAATGAGTGGATCAAAAAACTGTGGTACATTTGCACGATGGAATACTATGCAGCAGAAAGAAAGGAGGAGGTCCTAACCTTTTGCAACAGCATGGATGGAACTGGAGAGCATTATGCTGAGTGAAATAAGTCAGGTGGTGAAAGACAAATACCATATGATCTCACCTATAAGTGGAATCTGATCAACAAAACAAAAAACCACAAAGAGAAGAGATGGATAATAGGGTAAGAGCCATCAAGGAGCATGTATAAAGGACACATGGCCAAAGCCAAAGGAGGTAGGTTCAAGGGTGGGGGGCAGGGATGGGTGGGGCGGGGAGGCATGGTAGGGTAAAAATGAAGACAACTATACTTGAACAACAATAAAAAAAGCAATTAAGGAACAATAAACTCTTGCAAAGAGCAGAAAAGATGTACGGATTCTGGTTCCTGTAAATCATTTAAGCTGCAATCTCTAAACTTCTTTGCTTATGCACCACTATCAGTAAAACATTTCCTAGAACAGGCCTTTAAAATGCACATGCCTATCTATTTCTAAATTATAAGTGTGCACATCTCTACTACTATATCATGGATGTGACAAAAAATGAGAAATAAATTTTAAAAAGAAAGATTACAAATGAATATAAATGGAGAATTCCTCCTTGCTTTTCTGAACCGACACGGGTCTTCCTGCAACCCCCCTGGAGTTCGCACAGCAGCGGTACCACCGACACCACAACCTGTTAAAAAAGAGACCTGTCGTTGGGCTGTTCTATTAACTCCAGAAGCCATCTGCCTGCATGAGCTGTTGCATTTTTAGTCCTCTTTACAAAGGATTTCGCATTCCTGTACTAAAAATTTATTTAAAATTGTTTTTAAAAACTGACATATCAGTATTAGAAATGAGGAACACCTTTTGCTTTTTCAACCTGTTCCAGTGTTTTAAAGACAGAAAGATGCTTCCTTATAATTCTCCTCAGTTGACAACATTGACAAAGGTGACCAGCACCATCTGAAAAAAAATAATGGAAACAAATCCCTTTAAAAAACAGGAAAAAAAAATCAACCATATTTTCTCAAAGACAAGAAATCACAAATTCTCTAGTCTGGAGGCAAAACATTCTTTATTCCAATACAATAAGATTTCACTTAATGTTGTCGATAGGTTCTTGGAAATGGCTGCTTTAAGTTAAATAACATATAGAAACCAATTTTTACCACAGGCTAATTGATATAAACAAGAGTTAAGTTCTTGTGGTATATTTCTGGTCACAAAACATCATCAAACTTCTCAACAAAAAGTCAAATACTTCTAATGTTAAACACTGCAATAAATGTGAGCTCTATGTACATTTAAGAAAGATGACTAAAAGCAATTAAGACGATCCTTTTCCAACCCACTTATTCCAGGTCTGGATCACAGGTGGCCAGCGACCATTCTAGCAGCTCAAGGCGCTAGACAGGCACCCACCCTGGTGGGTGGCCCTCCCAACACAGGGCCACTCACACCCCCACTCCCTCGGGCTTGGACCACTTAGAAATGCCAATTCACCTATTGTGCCCATTTGGGGATGCAAGAGGAGACCAGAGTCCCCAGAAAAAAACCCATACAGACATGGGAAGAACATGCTATTAGCTCTAAACCGGCAGTGGCCCCTGCCAGAATCAACTATGATTTCTCATCAACATTATTATGACATGATATTGAGTGAACATTATTTGGAACCTGCTATACTTCCATCTCTCAGGGGTCTTTAATTATTCAAATGCTTGTTACAGAATATTATGTCAAGTTTTTGCTAGCCGTATAAAAGAAAACTATTTTATCGATATCATCCTCTAGCCATAGAGGAGTCTAGAGATTATGATTGATTACCTACTAAATTCTGACAGATTACCTTATTGATGAGGCACCTTTCTATATTTATTCTTATTAGTAACAGTAAAGAAGGTTTTCTTTTGTGTTCATTTTCTTGGTTTTGACCTTTTTTTAATACCACTGTAGTGTAGTCTGAATGATACCATGAAAAAGAAGGGTGGCCATGTGGTACTGACCTGACCCATCAGATGTAAGCAGAAGTCAGCTTAGGCCTTCTGGAAAAGGCTTTACTCTTCTGATTAAAAAAAAATAATGGAAGTAGCTGTACCTGCATTTGTCCCCATCCCTTCTGCCTTGAGAACAGATACGACAGAGCAAAAGTAACCATGAAGCGGAAACCAAGACAGACAGCAGCTCTGTCTTTCTTTGGTTGTTAAATGCCCCACACCAATAGCTACCTACCTCTGTACTTCTAATTACTTTTTTAAGTTAATCTTTGTTGAAGCCACCGCTAGCCAATTTTTTGTTGTCTGCAGTGGAAAATATCCTTGACATCTACCTTCTTCCTTTTCATCACATTTCCAAATTTGAATTCAAATCTCACCGAACATCTGAATTCTTCTTACTCTTCTGAATTACTAACGCAGTTGCTCTGTGTTTTAGTTGAGACCCTCCATTGTGTTTTTATGCGTTATTATTATGACTATTTTCCCACTTGAAATGAAACTCCTTGCCGGGGCAGAGGTCCTGTTCCATTCATCTTGGCTCACCACAAAGCACTTAGCACAGTGACTAGCAATCATAAGTGTTCAGTTTAATATTTATTGAATAAATTTACTGGTAATAGAGGATAACCTCCCTTGTCACTTAGACGACAAGAATCAAACTCACAAATCTCCTCACGTAAACAGCTCCTGGGTCCATTCAAGTTATACATTCTATCCCTTTACAACCATTCACTCATTCATTCTTCAATATTATCCTATTAATCTATGTACAAAGCAATATACTATGTGCCAAAGAAGCAGGAATCCATTTGATAAAGTTACTGACTTCAAGTAATTTACTGTAGAAAGTAAAAATATATTCACCTCTGTCCTATGAACTATTTCAGATGACAGTACTTCAAAGGTTCCTTAATCTAGATATCCCTCCTATAGAAATGATACTCAAAATTCAAAGTATACTTGCAGAACTATAAACAGATTTCCATTTACAAGCAACGCTAAACTTACAAACAAGTGAAATTGTAAAAGCATATTTCTATAGGAAACTATGAGCCCTTTTTCAAACAACGGATGACTTTTTGGATTGTGGTTAGGTGTCTGATCAGCCCCAGATGCCTGGTTAATCTTAATGTGGCAAAATTATGGACCAAATATTCACAGCATGAATGGTAAGTCAGTGAAAAAGGAAATTTAAAAAATTTTAAAACAGACATTAACCCCACTCCATTCCACTCCTTATTTGGATTTGGAGTTAGCTCAAGGCAAAAGCTTCAAAGAGATGAACGTGTTCTTAGAATCTTTTCTTTCTTTACTTTTCTCTTTCTTAGATACTAGACTGAAAATGTCTTGATTCAAATCTTAATGATCACTCCCCTTCCTAGAGCACAAAAGCATCCCCCACCACTGCCACCAAAACCATTTCTCGACAACCAAACACCACCAAGCAAAAGGCTCTTTATCTCAGATATTAGACAGAAGGCAATGTGAGCAAAGTGCTTAGCAACAGTGCTGAGAGCATCTACCTTGCAAAGAGACAGCATGCTAACCCTAGTATATCTAACTGCAGAGCTCCAGTCCTACGAACATAAAGTGAGCACTTCAAGTTAAGGAGAGCAGTTTTCTACTGTACTGGGGGGGGGTGTCTCTCTTGTAAGGAAACAAGGGAATCTAAAACAAGTCAATTTGGGGGGTAAGTGATCCTATCCTAATCCTTTTACCATTTCATTTAACCATATTCCATTCCCGAACTCACAAGTCTTAAAGATTCTTCTAAGAATGTATTTTGCTCAGGGTAAAATAGTCTTCTCCTTTACAGCCAAGTAGTATCCCATTGTATACATGTCCCATAGTTGTTTTATCCACTCATCTACTGATGGACACTTGGGCTGCTTCCGTATTTTGGCAACAGTAAATAACACTGCAGTGAACATAGAGGTGCTTATGTTCTTTTGAATTAGTGCTTTGGGATCGATCCTTCAGATATATCCCCAGAAGTGGCATCACTGGCTCAAAAGGCAACAGCATGGACGGATCTGGAGAACATTCTGCTAAGTGAAATAAGCCACTCAGAGGAAGACAAATACCATGTGATCTCACCCATATGTGGAATATAAAGAACAAGCTGAACTAACAGGCAAAATAGAGACAGACTCATAGAGAGCGGGATGACAGCTAAGGGTGGGGGCGTAGGTTAGGGGGTGGAGGGACTGAGCGCAAAGGACTCGTGGGGAACACTGGGGTGACTTTGGGAAGTAGGGGGTACATGGGAACTACATGGGAATGAAAAAATACAATAATAATTTTAAAAAATAAATAAAAACATATTTTGCTCAACAAAGAAATATGAAGGATATACCATGTGGCAACATGTAGCTTTTTAGCTTTTTTCCTACAGTGGGCACAGCAGGGATTTTAATAAAGAGGAGAGCAAAGGGTGAACAGGGTGCCTGCTGGAGCTATTACGGGTCATGTGAAATTTGGCAACCATCTGTACTTACAGGGCTGAAGACTTTAATTAAAACAAAAATATGATTACAAGGAATTTAATATAACTTTCTTTCATGCTGCAGATTTCAGCAAAGGCTATGCGTTGCTGTACACATGTGTGTGTTTCATCAAAACCTTGATTTTCAGGAATCTTCAAAAGGAATAATGAACATCAAGCATTTTCGACATTTTTTAAAGCCAAGAAAAGTCTTACATTTGTTCCCTAAACAAGGTAACTAAAGCATCGAGTTCCTTTGCTTGTAACTAGTGCAACTGGTGGTGTTTTACTACACAGGTTATCTCGGGCAGATCAAGTGTCCCACTGGTAGACATTTGTTGCTAACGAATAAAGAGTGGCAAGACCCAATATCTTAGTCAGTGCTGCTTACAAGATTAAAGTATTTCAAAATTGGTTTAGGAGGAACCCAATAATATGAGTCCTTAGTGTTTAAAAGTTTAGAAAACACGATCATGGATTTCATTACAATACAAACAAATTGGGGAAATAGAGTACTTTCCAAAAAAGTTGACATAGGTGTTAGTCATTGTCTGAGGAGACAGCCTGTACAAAAATATATATATATATAAAAAACATGATCTGAAATGGAACTCACAAAATATTACCTCTATTTTTCCCATTGAAAGTTATCTCTTATTTTTAAGTTATTTATTTTATCCTTAAAAGTAGGCATTTTTAATACTACCCCCCAGGGAATTGATGACATCATACTTGGTATAGTAATTTCCGGTCTTACTTTTCAAATTTCATCCATTTCATGAGAAGTTTTAAACAAAAGTTATATTTTTTTGGTTGGAGATGATGCGCAAGTGACAAGGCTGTAGAGAAAAACATGGAAATCATTTTCACTGAAGTTCAAGTCATGTTCACCACCGGGAGGAGGGCAAGCACTCCCAGGCAGTCACTGCTGGGGTGGAGGAGCATGTGTCTCACCCTGGGTAGGTGTGATGTGAAAGCCCAACACCCAAGACCTAGAATGTGACCTTATTTAGAAACAAAGTCTTTGCAGAGGCAGTCAAGGTCATGAGAGTGGGCCCTAACAGCATGCTGATAAAAAGGGAAAAATTGGGAGAACCCCGTACGAAGTTCAAGGCAAAGACTGGGGTGATGCATAAACAAGCCAAGGGACGCCCGAGACCTCCAGCAAACTAACAGAAGCTAGGAGAGCAGCATGTACCAGATTCTGCCACACAGCCCTCAGAAGGACCCAGCCCTGCTGACACCTTGATCCTGAACTTTGACCCTCTAAAATAGTGAGACAAAAATCTTTGTTGTTGAAGCCATCCAGTTTGTAGTGCTTTGTTACAGCAGCCCTAGAGTCTAGAAAATGAAGACAGTAATTATTTTTTAATTACTTTATTTTTTATAATTATTTTTCTGAATATGTTTTAATTAGCAATAAAAAAACAAAAAGAAACCCATTCTTTTTGCAGAGGTAAGAAAAAACATGCACCTTTGCACAAGAATCAAAATGGACATATTAGGTTAGGTCTCTGGGTTAGAAAATCAATGAAGTCACAGAGCTTCAGGGTAAGAGAGGCAGCTGAAGGCAGCAACCACAGAACCGTGAGAACCTCAAAAACTGAGAATTTTTAGATGTTAATTTAACCAATCTCTAACTTAGGATAAATGAATGGAAAAGAAAATCAAGTTCAGTTGCTTTACCATGAATGAGTTTTGATTTTTTGTAATCCTATGTTTTGAAACCTTCCTCCCAGGTTTATAAAATCATTTTTATTAATGGCCAGGTCTATCTCAATGTGTCTTAAATTTTTAGTCCCCATTGTTCCAAATTAAATTTCTTAAAAGATTTTATTTATTTTTAGAGAGAAGGGATGGAAAGGAGAAAGGGGGAGAAACATCTATGTGTAGTTGCTTCTTGAGCACCCCCCACTGGGGACCTGGCCCGCAAACCAGGCATGTGCCCTGACTGGGAATCAACCTGTAACCCTTTGGTTCCTAGGGCAGCAGTCAATCCAGTGAGCCACAGCAGCCAGGATTGTTGCAAATGTCTTTAAAATGCAGTTTTAATTTCATCTCTCCTCCAGCCTATGTGCTGGTGGTCTCTTTGCTCTTCTCAATTTGCCTCATGACATTATTAGTAAATGGGTTTCTTTTTACTTATTTAGTGATGAGGCAATTCCACCTGACATTTTTTTCTGCAATACAGCACAGCACTAAAAACTAATTAATTTAATGTATCTTTCCTTTAAAGATATTTCTGGAAACAAAAACATGTTTTGTCTACTCCCAGACTAATTCTACTACCTACCATTGATTTTTCATCATCTGACTATAATTTTTACAAGTAGAATCTGCAGGTCTACAGGATAATGATAAGCCTATTTTGCAGATAAGAAAGCTGAGATTTTCAAGTGGCACAGTGGAAAATGAGAAAACAGATGTTCAAATCCAGAACTGGTAGTTCTGGATATTTTATAATAGGTCCAATATAAAAATGGCTTTTTAATCTGGTGTAACAAATTTCATCTATGCCTACAAATTCAATTCAACAAAGTCACAAAGTGTTCATTCAATGTGGGAAGAGAATTGGTCCAGACTTTTTAAACTATAATTCTTGTGACACAATATGGGCAATATCTCCTGGGAAAAACTTTGGAACATTATTGGTACCTTTCTTTCCTAATGAAATATTTGTGGTAACCAGCCCCAAGATGGTCCACAATAATCCCCCACCTCCTAGCACCTCACGACCTTGTGCAGTTCCCATCCACACTGCTCCAGGGTTGGCCTCTGTGACCAGCAGAATGTGTATGGTAAGGCAGTTCCAAGACAGGCTCTTCCATACAGGGTCTCTCCTGTCTGTCTGTCTGTCTCTCTGTCTCTCCCATCATTCACATACATAAACTGGCTGCCACTGTAAGGACACTCAGCCTGTGGAGAGGTCTAGGAAGTGAGAAAATGAGACTTCCCATCCACAGCCAGTGAGGACTGAGGCCTGCTTACAGCCACGTGGACCAGGCCATCTTGGAAGCAAAACTCAACTTCAACATGAGACTGCAACCTCATGACAGAACCACGCAGGTCAGCACCCCAAGATTCCTGTCCCTCAGAAACTATTTTAGGTAAAAACGTTGTAGTTGTACCAGTGTATTGGTTATAAAAAGTGCTGTGATTTAGAACTTGAAAATGTATCATCATTAAACTTTTTATTGGATTTAGAAAACATATAATCCATAATTATATCTCAAGTGTAAATTCATTGACATAACTCAATACATATACAAGATACCAACCTGGATCATCTTCAGATTCTTAATACCAATGGTTCAAGCCAAAATATTTAATGTATTATATGGTGCATATATTAAGAATTTTTAAAATATTTTGCTTTATTTAGACTTTCACAATTGCCATTTCATTACGCTTCTCCAGTTACATCATCTAGAATATGGAAGCTCTTTCTCTGGCACAACAAATAGGCTACCTGATGCAACAGATGCTTCTACTAAATGGTCAGAACTTCCCCTACTCGTATGGAACTTTAAATGTCTTAATTAAGACACGACTTTCTCTTCTATTTACAACATACTATATACACATATGTAACAACTGGATTTTTAAAAAACTTAATGATATCGTCAAAACAAAGGCAGGGGAGATTTCAGCACATTTGCTGAATGTATAGTACATCAAACAGGAATCTGGGATCTGAGCTGGAATCCTGGCTATGAAGTGTATTAGCTGTGTGACCTTAGGCAATTTACTTAACCTCTCTGTCTTGCTGAATCCTCATTTATAAAATTGCAACAATAACATCTATCCCATAGGGTTGAAGAAGGAATGAATAATACATGAAACATTCTTAGCACAGAGTCTAGCATATAGCAAGCACTAAATCAATGAATGTTTTTCATTTTTTAGTGTAGTAAAAAGTAAAACTAAGAGCTGAAGAAAATTTCCCAGTTGGGTACAATACTGTTTGGATAGTATCTGTCATTTTGCCCATATTTCAGCATTATTTTTTATAAGTGTGACCACTTTGGAACTTACATTTTAGTGAAAGCAAAATAATTCTTCTTTCACTATAATTTTCAGGTATATTGAGGAAGACAGACAATGAAGATCTGACTCTGCTATTTATTAATGGCATCTCTGACCTCCCAAACCACAGCTTCTCCCCAGTCTATTTTTCTGTTTACACAACAATATCAAACGTCCTAAATCCTGAGCACCAGGATTCTTTATGCCACACAATTGTCATATTAGTTAGTTTACAGAGAACCTGAGAATTGGTAACGCATTTTCCCATGCACTATCTCACTGAATCATCTACTACTTTCTAGTTGGATACTGAATATCCATTTTTAATGTGAAACTAACTTAAGCATTAAAATGGGGAGTCCAATTCTAACTTCGACGTTAATCACAGCACTAATGACGGCTTCTGTCTCTTGAATGATTCCTCCAGAGGAAGGAGGAGGTGGGTGGGGTGGAAGCTGCAGGCCACTAAGTCAGCAAGCTCCTGTGAAGACCCCACACACGCTCCCAGCGGCAACTGTACAAGCCACACCCACCCCGGACCCTCCTCTCGGAGCCAGCACTTCAATGAGGTAAAAGGAGGCCATTCTTTGAAAAAGCTGGAGAACGCAGTTTCAAAGTTTCTTCTCCCCCTTCTCCTGCCCCCCACCAATTGCTTTGGAACAGCCTGATCCATTATCTTTTTTAGCAGCTCATTATTTCAATTTAATGTCCTTATCTGCTGTTTTCTTTCCACTTGGCAAATGTCCTCTTATCAAATGTTACTCTGTATTTAAATTCTGAAAGACAGATAATTTGGGACTTGGTGCTGCAAACAGAAAAGACCTCTATCGCCATTACTTATTTGCATTCGGACTGCTTACATTTTTTCATTTGTATTTTTTAAAGTAACGTTTTTAGCCCCAGAAAGTATCATTGTTATTTAAGTTTATCTAGACTTTCTTCTGGAGTGTCACCTAACACCACTAACAATAAGAAAAGCCACTCAATTTATGGTTTACCCACGTAAACCATAAATATCTTTAGAAGGGAAGGAGATGAATGGACCTTGAACTAGAAGAAAATATGTACTTTTAAATTGTGGCCTAATTCCTAAATTTAGTATATTCTTAGATTTCATGCAAGATTATTAATCTATCTTGTTAATGTTCTCCCTTAAAACAGTTCCATTTAGAAGGAAAAACTATTCCTATTAAGACAACATTTTTCATTATTAATGACTGATTAAATGGTTTTACTAGCTCTACCTTTATGCTGATGTTATTACTTGTGGTTGGAAGTAAATCAATAGTGCTTAGTAGTTTCAAATTTCATTTTTAATAACTCAAATAATAAAAATCCAGTCTTGATATTTTTCCACTCAAATGAATATTAATCAACCGACTCATTATTTGTTGGAGCCCCCACTGGGGGCCCCTCCCTTCCACCCACCGGGGCCTTGACTCAAACTGACACAGCCTCTGAGGGGCATCCCGCAACAACACACCCCTAGACAAAAACATTACTTTCTAAAAGCTTCCTTTTTTCCTAATTGCTTCTTTTGACTTGACAACTGATTGAAAAGTATTTGAGGGATTTTTATATTTGCATTTTGTTATTTACTTCAGAGGATTTTAACTCACGGCGCACTTAGGTGAATGGCTCTCACACACTGTTCTGCAGGTGAACATCTAAGGCCCTCTCTTTACACTTTTACTCGTTATTTATTTACCACTAGAAAGTAGCTTTCTAAGAATTTAAATAAGACTACAACTGATTTACAGAGGCTGAGCTCCTCACCTAGAAAATGGGTGCATAAGCTCGTCCTCAGAGTATTTCTGTCAGAATTAAATGGTATCACATGTGTAAAGAAAGCTCCTAGCACACTGCCTGAGACACAGAAGGAGTTCCACGCATGTTGCCTTCATCATGAGAGTGATGATGACAATGGAGCTTGTGGCCCAATAGGATATCAGACAATACTCCCACTGCGAATAACCCAGAGGTGTCCCCAGTTTGAGGTACGGAGTAAGTCATCACAACATGTTGACAGATTCATTCAGAAAGAGAGCAGAACCAGCGTAAGATGGCAGCACCACAATCAGATATGAATTTGCATTTTTCAGAGATATGTTATTAGGCTTCGAATGACTAGTAAAATATTACTTTGAGTTTTAAACCTTTGTTTCTGTAATGAAAGTAGTCACAAGATATTTTCAAATTTAGAAACGTTTATGTCAAGAACTGCCATGAAATTACCATTTACGTGGGGAATTAAGCAGCACAAACATTTCTCTAAATACTTCCAGAGGTGGGCAAACACATTCGAACACACACACTGAGGAGACACAACAACCCGCAACACAAGACTCTGCGTTGGGTTCTTATAACTAAACGGAGCTGTGTCACCGGAGGTTTTCATCCCCCACTATTTACTAGATGGTCACTGTTCAGCTCTACATGTGTCCTTGGCTTTTTCCTAATCCACACTAAACACATAATGGTGTGTGAATAAAACACATGGAAAAGATTTTCTTGTATTCCAAAGGGCCCAAATATTATTTTTTGAAAAAACCTGTATGACCATATTGCACTAACTGATAGAGTAATGAGAAAAGTCCGTTCTTGTGGATTAATAAAAATTATAATAGCCTATGCAATAAGTCCTCTCCCCTCAACAAGAAGTGCATAATTGGACATTCCACTGTGGCGTTCTTGGTGACTCGTCTGAGAAGCTCTCTCAGCCGACTGCTGAGGGCTCGGGAGACATGTGTCTCTTCAGCATCCATTTAGTATTCGAACTGATCCTCTTTATATTAATGTAGGATTGTACTTGTACTCTTCTTCTGTTCCAAGAAATGTTCAAAGATATAAACATAAAATAAGGCAAGGCTTCTATAATAAATATCATTTTTCCTGTTTCTCCTACAAACTCATCACAGGAGTTTGATAATAACTGTAGAGAATATTTAAGTCAATGAAAAAGATCCATATAAATACAAGGAAATCATAAAAGTAAGGCAACCCTCTTGGATAATATCCCTTTTAAAGTTCTTCCATGTGTTTGATGACTATCCTATTCCCAATGCATCCTCTGTCTTTCCAAAGCTTCATGACACATGCTTGGAAGGACAGGAAGAGTTACAGAGTCTGCCTAATTCACAATTAATCATTGTTCACATGCACACGCAAAAGCATAGATGGAAACTCGCATGACAGATTAGACATGGTGTGTCCCGGATATAATGCTCCTAAAATGTTCTGCTGGTTTACACAAGATGCCTGTATCTGGTCAGCATGTCCCCGCTTTGTGGAGTTTACTGAAGCTGAGGAAAACTCTAGATAATAGCACTGCTTTGATCCTTACCCCTCAATGAATTTGGAAAGTAGGGCTTCCTCCTCTGTAAACCTGAAAATACTCAGGAATTCTAGTAAGACGTGGTGATGCTGTGTGCTCAATGCTTCTAAAACCAGCACTGTGTACATATATTCACGGGGTCTTTACTGAATGGGTCGACTCCTTTGCCATCACAGTCATAATTAAGTTTTTCTACCAGAAATTTGAGTACAATTCATGCAAATTGCAGACTTCATGAAAGAAATCTAAAAATAGCAAAATGACAAAAGAATCAAAGCACATGAAGCATTTACTCATGTAAATGTAAACACAGTTTTCTGAAGGGTTAGCTCATTTCATTCGCCCAACCTTACTAGAATCAAGGCCATTACTAATCTTTGGAGTCTTTGTTTGAACTACAACTAAAGTGTGTACATATACATACACACGCAGCCCTACTAAATACCAGACATCCCCTGTCTAAAGCAGGTCAGGTCTAGGAATGAAGGATTTGTGGCTTTATGGGGCATAAGAAGCAAAGTAAAACTTAGGAACAGAAACATCAAGGCACAAATAAAGAAGTTCATGAATAAGTTGAAATAAGCTGTGTGTCTAGAGATCAGGAAGTTGAAAGAGAAAAAAAGGGGAAATTTCAAAGGTCAAGGCAGACAAGAGTATATGCATCAGTAGTTAGGCAGAAAAAGATAACAGTATCATCATGAACACATTGCCGTGAACCTGTGCTGAGGCAGTATTTCCTGCCCACGTGTTTACTTATTTACCACTTGCTCATTTGACATACAATAAAATGAGCACATATTATGTGCCAAGCACTGTACAGTTAAGTTTGGGGTCCCTTTGAGCTGAGGCACCCAAGGGACATCTAAATGGCTGTGACCAATACACAGCTGTGTATATGGCTTTAGAGATGGGAGAGGTCTCTATGAACAATTGTGGTGTTGTCAGCATCTTTACTATGTCCTTGTATAAAATAAGAGGAATGGATAGCAGATTCCTGTAGGGAATAGAGAAGGAGATGAGTAGCAAACCAGGCCAGAATGTTGAACAATGAACAGAGAGCTGGGAGGAAGAGCAGAAAAGCATGACATATAGAAGTCAAGGGAACAGAATGTCTCAAAAAGGAGTGATCAGTAGTGTCCAATGCTGCCAAGAGATTATGCAGAGAAAGACTGTAAGTGTCTCTTGGTAGCAGCAGGTCACCTTGGGTTTGGAGGTAGACAAGGAAGCTGAATGTTGTTGGCTAAGAAAAACTGAAGATACTGATAGGTTCATGGGGTCAGGGAGAGGCTATTAACACTTCTGGAAGCTGTGGGTTATTTTCGGGAAAGAGAATTTCTATTTAAAGCATGTATAAGATAATAAGAAATAAAAATCCAAGCGGAGAATGAGGGTCACAGATTTTTTCAAAAAGACAAACAACCCATTAGGTAGCACTTCCAAATGGAAAGCCCCCACTTTAAGGGAACTGATGAATTATACTCATAAGCACATAAAGAAATGCTGAGTGAGTCTGAGAAAAAGGAACGTAGGAGAGGAAAAGGGTCAAAATGTGAAACCTCACCTGAAGCTTTCCTGCACTGAGTTCGGCTGGGGAGCAGCAAATGCAACTGCAATGATTCAAAAGCCAGAGTTTCTACATTTAGGCTACAAAATGTCCTAACTTACAAAACTCAGAGAAGATGAGAACTTCTGTAAGCCTGTAATACTTCCAGTGATCCCACCACCATGTTTGGGATTAAGAAGTGCGCGTTCCCCAAATTGAGAGGTAGATGTCAGTTCAAGTGATAAGAGAGTGACTCAGTTAGACAAAATTAAAATGTTTGAAGTTCTCAAATTTTCTAAGAGAAAACACAGCCCTGGCTGGAGTGGCTCAGTGGATTGAGCACCAGCCTGTGAAACAAAACGGTGCAGGTTTGATTCCCAGTCAGGGCACATGATTCGGTTACAGGTCAAGTCCCCAGTAGGTGGCACACGAGAGGAAACCACACATCGATGTTTCTCTCCATCTCTCCCCTTCCCTTCCCCTCTCCCTAAAAATAAAAATAAATTTAAAATCTTTTCTTAAAAAAGAAAATACAATTATATAAATACTTAGAATAGAAAATAAATGTTTATAATCAGTAACACTTAAAAATATCAAAGGTGAGTTACAAATTAACAAATTCTAATGTTTAGAAAGTTAAGATAATGTGTAATAAAGAACTTATCACTGTGTCTGACACATGATACAATAAGCAGTAACTGTGAAGGCAGTACTGAAACTGTAATACGCGTATAGTTGTTCAAATTTTCCAAATAAAAAAACACATCCCAGAGATGGTCTATTTTTTTTTTTTTTTTTTTCAGAAAGAGAGCATTCTTCCTAAATAGGTATTGGATGCAAAAGACCACTTTCTTCTGAAATTGGAAAGCCAGAGTGGATCTGGATAAAAAAAAATAAAGTCATCATCATGCTAAGGCACCATACCAAACAGGCATGTGTGGTTATATTTGTTTCTGGAACTCTGTGTTCCAATTGGGCAAATAGGAACCTTTTGCCCATTGAATTGGTTTTCATTATTAACAATGAACAGAACATCTAACTGTGTTATAGGGCACAGAGCTCTGTTTCTCTTTGCCAAGGGTGTGTGTGTGTGTGTGTGTGTGGACATAGTTATGTACATCAACATGTCAGATGTTATGTAGTTGCAGAGAATTAGATGTGTTTCCTTGCCTGTATATTAACACATTTGAAGTTAAATTTTATTTCTAAGATTGTTCACGACAGGCATCAATACATCTGAATGCGGCTAATATGCACTGAAGCCACAGTGCAGCAACTACAGAGAATACATATTATGGAAAGTGAGCCATGTTCGCAGTACAGAGAGAAAGCAATGAGTGTATGTGCAGTCCTGGTCCACTCTTTTCCTGGAGTCACTACTTATTTCACTACTTTATATATATATATATATTAAGTTCAAGCAAGTTTATCGAGTTTTATCCCTCTGCTGGTTTGTATAAAAGTAACAATGGTCACCACTGTTAATCAATTGTGGTGAAGAGCTAACTTAATCATAGTTATTGAGGGGAGCCTCACGCGAGATTTCCTGTGCAGATTTTTGATGTAGGGACTGTGTACACAAGGCCTCGTGACGGCTGCACTGGCTACCAGGGGAGAGATCCCTCTTCGTAACCTGTTCTATTTTACATGTTTGATTTTTTTTAGTTTGGTCTAATCAACTTAAACTATTATAGGTACAACATTGTGGAATGTAGAAGTAATAAAATTTAAATTTTGTGGGACTACAACTGACTGTAATGTGAGTTAAATATAATTCCAGTTGGAAATGTTCAGTTGTTCTAGAATTCACCGATTTGCTGGTATCATTTGCAGGTAAAGAAACTATCAGCTCAGTGGATTGAGCGCGGGCCTGCGAACCAGACAATCGCAGTTCAATTCCCAGTCAGGGCACATGCCTGGGTTGCAGGTCGGTTCCCTACAGGCCAGTTCCCAGCAGGGGATGCACAAAAGGCAACCATACATTGATGTTTCTCTCCCTCTCTCCTTCCCTTCCCCTCTAAAGATAAATAAATAAAATCTTAAAAAAAAAAAAGAAACTATCAATGGTGTATTTGGTTCTGACTGATTCTCTGGGTTCCTTCTTCAATAGGGAGATGTGACAGATCTTGAATCTAAAATTATTCTCTACAGAGTTACAGGAATATAATCATCAGGGAATTCAGAAAAAACATATAAATAGTTCAGCCTTGAAACCCAGAATATACTAGAAATTTCTAAGCATTGATAAAATATTTACAATTACAAGATGCTTATTTTTCCTGGGAAGTGAGAAAAGTGGCTGTAGTTTTAGACAAGATACAGGAAATTCATGGTATGAAACGTAAATATATAATGGGCACAATTAGGACTGGAATTCATTCATTTCTCAATTCACTAACTCTTTTCCAGGAATGTGTTCAACACTGAGCATGCAAAGTGAAGGAAACTGATCTCTTCCCTTCTAAAGAGGTCACGGTCTATGTACAAAGACAAGTACTGAAAAAACTATAATTTATTTCTTCATCATCCATCCTTATGGGTAGTATCCTTTATACTGGTTATAAATATTCAGAATTTTAATGATAGATTCTGATGATGAACTATGGTCTGCTTTTCAACAGATAGACAATTACCTCCTCAAAACCATGTTCTAGTTTGATATTTTAGCCTGATCTCCAGATATTTGACTGACATTTATGTAAATTCCCCATTGCAGAGAATAATTTTAAAATGTATCCAATAGGGAATATTTGGGACTAGTTGGTCTTATTTATTACTAAACTATGTGTTGATAATTAATTTGTATTACATTACATTAGTATGGTATTGTTAAATCTTACTGAAATAGAAATTGGGCTAAAAGACTGGAAAAGGAGAAAACAAAGTACCAAGTAATTGGGCATTGATTGGTGGTGAATGCCTAATCATAATTGGATCTGAACTTATCAGAAGCCATGGGTTATTTTAACCAAGACTTATAAGTAAGCTACATCAACAAATTATGGTATACCCAAAAGTATAAGGCTACACAAAAGATAGGAATTTATTATGATCCATGCCACCATAACTGACAAAATGCATATCTATTCACAGATAAATATTATGAAAACTATGTAGGAAGTAGAACTACATATTACAAACTGCTAAACAGGATCATTATCTCCTCACAACAACTTTTCAGGTAATAACAGCATAATGGTAAGTGTGAGCTGCAAACTTTTGACTGACCTATTTATGTTGTAATCATAATTATTAGTTTTGTAGACATAGTTATTATGAAATCAGAAGGTAAGAAAAGTGATAATTCAGTATAATTCAGGGGTGCAGACAGACCCTACAAGTCCATGAAACACAGTAAAAGTATTACATATGACAGAACCTATAGCATCAGCTGGGCCCATATGGGGTGAGGAGCAGAGCACAGGAAACGGAAAAACATTATGATGCATAAAGGTAATGTGTGCAAATGGAGAAGGCCAAGAATAAAGAATGAAACAGAAAATAAATATACAGCCTCAAGAACAACTTTAATTACACCAATATTCACATCATGGGGGTACTGGAAGGAGAAGAGAGACAGCAAGAAACTGAAAACCTATTTGAAAAAAAATGACAGGAAACTTGCCTAATCTGGTGAAGGAAATAGACATACAAGTCCAGAAAGCGCAGAGTCCCAAAGAGGTGCACAACATGATACATCTTATTAAAATGCCAAAGATTAAAGATAAAGACAATCTTAAAAGCAGTTAGTTAACTACAAGACTGTCAGCTGACTACTCAACATAAACTTTGAAGGCCAGAAGGGATTGGCAAGAAATATTCTAAGTGATGAAAAGCAAGGACCTACAACCAAGATTAGTCTACCCAGAAAAGCTACCATTTGGAATCAAAGATAAAGAGCTTCCCAGACAAGAAAAAGCTAAAGGAGTTCATCACCACCAAACTAGTATTATATAAAATGTTAAAGTGTCTTCTTTAAGAAAAAAAGATAAAAAACATAAACAATAAAATGGCAATAAATACATGTTGATCAACAATTGAATCTAAAAGATAATTGAACAAGCAGAACTGATTTATAGATACAGAGGACATTTTGATAATTGCCATTTAGGAGGGGTCTTGGGGGGTGGGTGAAAAAGGTGAAAGGATTAAAAAGTACAATTGTTTGTTACAGAACAGCCAAGGGGATGTAAAGTACGGCATAGAGAATATAATCAATAATATTCTAAAAACTAAGCATGATGTCAGATGGGTGCAAGATTTATGTAATGTCTCACCACTGGGGTGTATACCTGAAACTAAAATAATAATGTACATCAACTGTCATCGAAAAGGTTTTTAAATGATTTAAAACAGATGTTATTCAATTTAAAGAAAAAAGGAAATAAATCTATAAGAATCAAAAGGAAGCTGATATTGTAAAAGGATGTCCTCTTTCATATCAGACAATACAGACAGAGGCTTGAGCCCTATTTCAAATCTTGAATCATGTACCTTTACCTATAAAATAGAGATATTGACAGAATTAACTTACTGAGTTATGCAGAAACTCAAAGGCACAAAGTGAACTCCCAAATCAAAATTTATGGATAAACAGAGCAAACCAGGAAGAGGACATGCTTACAAAATAGGACAAACAGCTACTGTGGTAAAACATGTCACGAGAATGTGAATATATTAACATTGTAAGGACTCACCCACTACCGAGTCAGCTAAAACTATATACTTGCATCATATACAATTTCGGGAAAATTACATATTCAAAATCTTCATTATTTTCTCTTTCAATAATTGAGTTTCTGTTGCATGAAGCTCAAAGAAGCTCTAGGCCATAGGACTATCTCACCACTGGATCCTCTCATTGGTTTCATAATAATCTCCACAACAGTGGTTCAGACTATTGAGACAAGTTTCCATGAGTCTCTTGCATTTCTACACATCTTGCATGCAAGTCACTAACTGCCCTTTGTTCTTAACTATATATTCAAATTTGTTTGTAAAGAGAACAGCCTTGGAGAATAGAGCTAGTGTTCATCCCTCCAGAGGAAAGGGAAGATGTATTTACTGTCCATATAAAAGACTCGGGTTCCCTACGCTCACGTTCCTCCTGTACAGGACCACGTACAGAGGTGCTATCTGGCCCTCTCTGCAACACCTTAAGTTCTCTGGGGCTCAGAGAACTGCCCTAAATGCTGATTCTCTGCCTACTGCTACTGCTTAGTAAACTTTTTTTAAGGTTTATTTTATTTATTTTTAGAGAGAGGGGAAGGGAGGGTGAAAGAGAGGAACAGGAACATCAGTGTGAGAGAGGCAACATCAATCAGTTGCCTCTCATATGTGCCCAGAGTGGGGGCCAAACCCACAACCCAGGCATGTGCCCTGACAGAGATAATATTGACAACCTTTCACTTTGTGAGACGCCACCCAACCAACTGAGTCACACTGGTCAGGGTTGTATGAAACTTTTCTTCATCTCTGATCCAAGGATTTTGAATCCTCTATCAGCACCCATTAAACCATGGCAGGCTAACTCACTAGCTTGCAAGTAGGGTAAAATGTCAGACTCCTCGCAATTCTTAACACCGATTTTCGGGGTAACTATATGCCCCCTTGAGTAAATGGAAAAAAATGTATGAATATGCCACCTCAAGAGATTCTTGGATCCCCTGAAGCTCATTTACTGACTGCTATAACAATTATGGACCATGGGTTAGAAATCCCTGTTTAAGTCGAAAGAGGTCACACTCCATGTATGGAACAGATGCTGCAAATAACAGCAAAATGGAGCTAGATGGTAATGTCTGCCCTTGGAACACGGCCTGGTAAGTGAGCCCAAATGCAGAAGTGGAAAAGGGGCCAGACTGCAGTCTACTGTGAAGTCTACCGTGTTTGGGTTCAACCCAAGTCTGCATATCTGTCGTGGATTCCTTTCCAGAAAGAACCCTGTAGCCATCTACATTTAAACCCTTTCTCAGCCCTGAGTAGACACATCCAAACTTGGTGTCAGAACCTACCACCCAATATTCTAAATTTCTTCATGGTAGCTCTTCACCGCATTAAGAGACTTCTACCTAAATAGAAAAAATGGTTTCCTGTGACAATGTGTACAACATATGTATTTAATGCAGCTGATGCTGTTTACCCATTTTATACAACAATGTGGGGAAATTAACATATTTCTAAAACAATGTCACTGTAAGTGTTAAATTTTCAGCAGTTATTTCAAAGCACTGACTAATGTCTCTCTTGGGAAGGAGTGTATATGCTTGACACGAGAGAAGCAAAGCGCCCTGAAGAGTCTCCATGTTCTATTAATTGAAATTTGGTTTGTTATTATTGGCTCCTTTTAAAAAATGAAAATAAGCTTCTCTCATAACTGTAAATTGTTCTGAGCAGATTATCTCCTAATACCCAGCCAAAATTAGCTTTGAGAAAACAGGGTTTTAGCGAGTGATGAGGAAAAAAAAAGTTACATGGGTCCACTATACTATGCTTTTAATTTTTTTCCTAAGTGCTTTCATAACAGAAAAATGGGAAATTACTATTTTGAGGAACAGAGCTTTCCCTGGAAAAAATATGTGTATCAGTAGGTGTTAAACTGCCACTGATAATTAAACATAAAATAGAGGTTTAGGGGAAAACATACTTCTAATCCACAAATAATATATAGAATATAGCTATAAGTAACCAACATATACAGAAATCAAGCAAAAAAGTTAATTACCTCAAAATAATATACTTGCAGTATCTGTTCATATCATTAATTACAAATACTCTAAAACAATAAATGACTAAATGATGATAAATGATTAAATGGCACATCTATTTTAAAAGTCATTAATTTATTAGAAGCAGGAACTCTTATCCAATCACAAATACCTAAATCTGTCCACAATACAAGCACTGAATCGGTTCACCTTCCTTGTAGTAAGTAAGGGGAGGTGCAGGAAAGCTGCTCTGGAAAATGAAGTTGAAAAAACTGTTGTGTGGGCAAATATCTTGCTGCAGAAATGCACTCCTTTGTAAATGTTTTAGGAACGCACGATTTTTTCAGAGATTAGTTATCCCCTGAGCTCTCTCTCCTGTCCATCAATCTTACATTGGTAACTTCCTTCTTTACGGTACATCATCAGATTTTCAAATATTTCCAGAGTTGTTCTGCAATCTTGACGGATTTTAACCAATAAATGTATTTATTGCTAAACACTTTTGGTGCTTTTCTTTAGGGCTATATTGAGTCAAGTACATAATATGTCACTTTAAAAATAACTTAAACTTCTCCCACTGCAATGTCCCTCTGCACATTCTTGCAATAAGAGGTCTCCTTCCAAAGATGTTTTCATAAAAGGAAAACATTTAAATAGTCTCTACTTTATTGATATCTGCATGACAAGCACCATATTTTTTGGACTAGAAGATGCACCTTCCCCAACAAATTTGGGAGGAAATGGGGCTGCATCTTATAGTCTGAATGTAGCCTTACATTTACATCAGTGAAATATTATGTTATTAAATATTTTACATTTTTTGCTTCAAAATTTTTTTGCCTAGTTTCCTCTTCTAAAACCTAGGTGCGTCTTATGGTTAAAAAAAATACAGTAAAAACTTCCTTTATTTAATAGTTTATAATAAAGAATATTTGTAAATGTTAATACCATTAGAAAAAATATACCTCATATACTTCATGTTCATTATATCATACACTTCAGTTCATTGTATCACATATGCATGTCATCCTGCAGTTATAAATATTTGTAGCTGGAAGGGAATGTTAGCAATTCAACAGCATAGGAATGAGGACACAGGCTTCAGTGGTGAAGGGACCTGTGTAGAGTACACCTTCCTGCAGAGATAAGGGTAGACTCACCCTGGTGACCAGGACTATGCCATCACCTGCTGTTCTACTAGTACTCAAAGAGCAACCTCCCACAGTAATACACCGAGTGTACTGCCCTGACAATCTCCATACCCATGGACTCCTGTCTTCAGAACACACCTATTACTGAGCAATGGGTCCCCTCTTGCTTTTTGCCTGCCCTTTGTTGTACACAAAAACTGACAACCTTTGGTACAGTTTGACTTTGAGGGCTCTCTACCGACTTACACCCTAGTGCATTTTAGCAGCATTTTAAGCATCCCCTGATCCAGGATGTTGCAGCACTGCTGTGACCATTATCTCGTATAATATACGAAAGCACACTAGGTAGAGGGTGGTGCTATGGTCATAGAAAAGGCTATGTCCCATCACTTGTTTGCGCTGCTATGCAGCCACACCAATACTGTGGAGAAACAGACCTGGGGAGGTTCTGGACCCTATGGAGACAAACACAAAGATGTGGAACAGGAGATGAGACAGTTCTTTCTTTTTTGCTAAGAATGTTCTATCTTCTTGGTGGTTGTTTGCATCAAACCTGAAATGACTATAAAAAGGCATACCTAACTTTTTACATCTGTAAGCTTCCCTACATCAATGAAAGGGAACCCACTGTGTTTTTTAAATGACCTCACTTTTCTTACCCTAAATATAAAAAAAATTATCTATGTGATTAAACCCTATGGATGAAACCACATGCAAGAGCAGCATAGGTTATGGAAAAATATGCCTTCTCAATGTCTTCCGCTATCTGTATTACTAACTCTAACTCTTGCATATATAATTCCATTATACTTTCATAATTCAGGGTTTTGAAAATGCTTTTGAACCATTAATATATTTTCCTGGTTAAAATTCTTTGAGATGTTCTTAACAAGAGTCTTAGATAATGAATTTGGGCAAACTCTGGAACAGTCTTTACAGTATTATCATTCTCATTAATTTTCAGAACTACCCACTGTGTTGAGATGATTGTCATGGGCCTAAGACTTCAATTTGGCTAAATATTTTTGCATATATTTCAACATATAAGTAACTAACAGATGTTTAAGTGTTAAGTTCATATGGTAGAAATGGTAAAATGTGTTTACTCTAATCTCATGATTTCTTTGCAACACTAATTCATATTTATTATTAATATTATTATCATCATCATCATTATTTCTCTACATAGTTCACAATTTCCTCTATGCTTTAGTCTCCAGTGGATCAACAATTCCAAAACCTCTTCAAAGAGAATAAAACAATCCTTTCAAGCATTCTGGAACTCAAGCCATTTGTACATTTATAATTATTTAACATAGGCCATAAAACTAGTCTTTTAAAAGAGAAAACCTTAAATAGTAACTCAAACACTATTTTATAAAATATACAGAGCTCATATAAAGCATAGGACTGTACATTTTATAGATTACTTTTTAACAGAAAGAGAGTTTTCCATTTATATTCTTATTTGGCTGTAGCCAGCTGATGTATGGTACTGCCCGAGCCTGTCAGAAAAAGATGGGTAAGAGGCGAAAAACAATAGTACTTGTAAGAGAGTTCATGCAGTACACAGTTCCCTACTTTCACCCAGTTTACTATTTTTTTCTTTACCTTTTTGGTTATCTCTGAAGACTGCTTCTGTTTCCATTGTCTCATCCTTTAGCACTCACATATCAGAGCAATAAGTATTTCATTACTGGTTTATCTGTCCAGAGACTTGAGAAGCGGTAACAATTAACCCTCCCTTCACAGTGATTGATACAGGCTTTGCTTTCAATTTGTTCCACTACACAGATCATGAAATTCTGAATGCAATCATCCTCATTGACCTACACTTTCCAACACACGGCTACAATGAGACGAAAGTAATTATTAAAAGGAACACAGGACTACTGAGACCTGCAACAAAGTCTTTTAAAAATCTGTTAGATGACCTCCCGGTAAAATTGGCAAATTCTGATGTTAAGGAAAAATGATAGCTTTGTGTCCCTGTCTGGAAATATTCAATGCAGCTGACCCACGTGCATCACGGTGGTTGCACGGACTGCAGTGTGTGCTTGGGAAACAGAAAGCCATTTCAGAACTGTTATAAACAAGAGTTCAACTGTTAACAGTGTAGCCTGACCTGTCTAAAAGGAAATTAAACTGCCTGATTTGTGTATGAAGAACAAACCTTGACCGTAACACAGAATGGGAGTGGGAAACGCCATAGCTCTGGCCTGTAAACAAAAGTGCACACCTGAGTCCCTCATCTTCCCTCAACCCCTCCCTTTAGGTGAAAGGTCATATTTTTTTTTACAAAGTCTGAAAAACAGCTTCAAATAAATATTAATCTACTGCAATCGATATATATGAGGAATGGAGGACGGAGGCTAGTAGGAGAGGGGTGACTACAGAACTGTATTAAAACAAGGGTTGCAGTTAAAGGAAATCCGGGCGGAAAGGGAGGCAGCAGGCCTGAGGCTCTAATCACAGAACAGAGTGATGGAGATGAACCAATACTGCATGGATTAGCAATGAATTACTCTGAACCGCAATCATATGCCTGCACAGAGAGAGAGGCCAAAACTAGCCATTACTCATAAACCGATCTGCTGATTGAGGGGGGTGGGGCAGAAAGAGAGGGAGAGAAAGAAGAAAGCAGCATAAATTCATATGCTACCCTAATTCAGAATAACGAAAACCTAAAGATGTGGTTACACTTCAGGTAACATCCTATTTTTAATATATGCCACATATTACATAATTTAGGGTATTTAGAGTATAAACTCTAAAGTGCTTTGATTCAAGTAGGATTAAACCAACCACTTCCTCTAAGATTAGGATGTAATCATTTCTCCACTCTCCATTCTTCCTTGCTCCCCCCAAAAAAACATTTCTGGGTAACTTTAACACCCCCAAATTTAAAAAAAAACTTAAGTATTTAGCTATAAAGAAGAAACAGCATGCAAGGAATTAACTTCCTTTAGATAATCTGAAAATTCATATCAAGTGAAGATTCAATTGTTAGAACTAATTCTGTCAGGGGGAAAAAAATCAAAACTGCTGGTAGCAAAGATTCCTGAGATTCTTAGGAACAGACTGTTTAAATGAAGAGCACTTTAATCAGTAGAGGAATCCTCACACTTCTAATGTCTTGCTGTGCATTCTGCAGGTTATAGTAGCAGCTGGTAGAGGTCATATATCTTGTGTGAGCAACCCAACAAGGCTCACTGCCAGACTGTTAAATTATGAATAAGCAATGAACAAAAGAATGCAGATACGGTGGTGACAAGATAATCCAAGCAAATTTATCTATGACAAATTTCACAGGATTAACAAATTACATTTACACAGAACAATAAAAATGTGCAAAAAAAAATGATGAGCCTACTTTTCCTTACAGCATGAGGAAAACAAAAAGTCACCAATCCACAGCGTATATTTAAATTTAACTCGATCGAAAGTAAGACATTTATAACATGGTCAAGATATTTTTGTAACATTTTCCCACTTTAGGTAGCTCTATACAAACAGAGTGTATCTGGTTTATATAATATTGTAAATAAGCTGCACCTCTCAGTATATATGTGGCTTGTTTATAAACCATGTGTATACCACACACAGATATTGTGGCAGTAAAAAATCATCTCATTCATATGAATGAACAGAACGCATATGTTTTTCAGAAATAGATTTCTACAAAATATAGATATTTTTGTAGGAAAAAATATCCCATCCATCAATGCAATACATATTAGTTACTAAAATAGCCTATTCACTGATGTCTCCATTTTCTAGGGCAAAAGGTAGGTTTTACAAAGTTTCAATATTTCCATTTGCCCCTACCAAAATACTGCAGTCTTTCTAAGTAAAATTCTTCTGAATGAAGCTTAGAACTAGTATCCTTTTCTGCAAGAAGGAAAATTTATAGATTGGGGGTAGGGGAAGAGAGTGGGTACTAATTTCAGTGATATTCATATAAAGATGGCCCTGAACCTGATATTAAATTTTTCTTCATATAAAATTCTTTTTATAAATCTTACAAATAAAACAGCCCCAGACTACCTGTAGTTATGAGATATTACTGAAATGACCTATGATTCCATAAAGTGGTCTTAAAATGCTATGTTGTACTACTTTTTGAAATACTTGATAAAGATTTGTTCAGTTACAACCTAAGTACCCAAGTCAGAGCCCTTTAATTCTGCATCAGCATACCGATAAAAACAAAATAATCGCATGTAATTTCTTTTAAGATTATTTGAATGCTGTTTTAAATTTTGTAGACTATTTTTCATTTATACTTTCTATCGACTGTTGCTTTTTATCTTCAATATCTTCGCAGATCATCTCTGTAAATGAGCTCTTTTCAACATTTTTTTCAATTTTTATTGTTTTATTTTTTGTTTTGCCAATTTTTCATTGTTGTTCGAGTACAACTGTCTCCATTTTCTCCCCACCACTCTCCCCCACCCACCCCACCCACCCTTACCCCCCACCCTCAATTATACCCCCCTTTGGCTAAGGCAACCTATTCTTTAAATAAACAAAAAAAATCTGAATATGAAAGTGAATATTCAATTAAGATACAAAAGCAAAAAAATCAGCTCATCCAACCACAGATATTCAAGTACTGTTTATCTAGTCCTTTCAAGCTCTGAAATTCCTACTACACCAAAGGACATGTAGGCATAACTCACAGACAACTGTGTGGTGATGGACAGAGGGAGGGTGGGTGGGGCCGGGTGGGGATGGGCAGAGGTGGGGAAAATGAGGATGTCTGTAACCGTGTCAACAACGAAAATAATGTAAAAAAGGAACTTATTTGGAAACTATTACATCCAAAAACATTCAGCTAAATATGACTTGCTTGCCTGCTGCCTCAAACAGGGCATTCGATGAGCAGCCAGGGGATCAGAGGCTACAAAGTTTCCTAAGTTTTTAGCAAGAAATTGCTACATCTCAAACTAACCCCTATCATTCCTGGCATTAAAGGAATAAAGATGCCACGAAACTTTCCCTTCTTCATGATGCTATTAAGTGGGAGCAAGGGAGAAGCACTTAATAATGATAACATCATGTATGTATTTATTGTGGTCCATTTTTAATGTTATGACTTTAATTAGATGACATCATTAATATATACAAAACTTTTCGAAAAGCACCTGGCACACAGTGCTGCATAAATTCTTGCTGTCATTATTATAATTCCAGATAAGTTGGCCAGAGGCCAGCCTGTACAAGTCCTTATCCAGAAATAGTCCAATACCCAGAAACACAGTCAGGCACTAACATGTGTTATTCTGAAAGCTCCATGAGGCTGTTCCTAAGTGGTCGGTGGCAAAGCAATCACACAACAAACACGCCGCACCTGTACTCTTTAGACAAACCGTGGCACACTCTGGGGCCTGCATCAGGAGCAGAAGAGTTCCTGTGTGCTTCATGGCCACGACCAAGCAGGCTTATGCACACAGCAAACTGATTCTTCACTAGCCAGTCAGTAAAAACTATGCCCTGAAGTGTATGCACCGATGGAGCTCGCTCACAAAACTCCTGGAATATTAAAGAGTGGAGTAAGAATAATTTAAACATTGAGTCTTCCTTTAGCTTTATAAACACTGCATTTCTGAAATTCCCCAAGTGTCTGATGAAGGACCAAGAACCAGAGATCTAGTTCACTACCTAGTGTACACTGTCTGTCTGTCACAAGAACTCTCTCCAGCAACTGCTCAGAAATCCCCGACTTCAACAATCCAAAACTGCAGGCCCCTCCACACTGCTGCTTAGATACGTTTTTACCCAAACAAGCCTGAATTCTATTTCTAACTCTACCACCTTCCTTGGGACTGAAAAGCTTCTATTTTCTTATCCATAAATGGGGTACTAGCACCTTCCCTCAGAGGGCAGAGGAAACTAATGAGAAAATTACTGTGAAGTATTCAATACAGGACCTGAAACAGAGCAGTATCCAACATATGTTTATTATTAGCATAAGTATTATATTTGTATTATTAAATCCCATCAAATGTCTTCTTTAAAATTTGCTATAATTTTAATTCATATAGCATCTTCTTCTTTTCTCCAAGAATGAATCGTTTCAGAGTCATTAATTACAATATTTTACAAGCTGAATCCCTGTTCCCCCCAGAACACTAAGCTAACAAGTCAAAAAGCAATAGAGAGCCTTATTTCTACGTCAATGACTTCTGCACCCCTTCCTCATTCAGAAAAGGCGTCTTCTGGATTTCTCTAATATACTGCATGACCAACATAAGAATAAGTCTCTAATCAGAGCATCTGCTCTTGCAGGGTGTGTTCTTCGCTACTAACCCATGGTCCCTAGTAGAGGTTCAATAAATAGAGCTGAGTAGACAAACCAATGAATGATTCCCGTCAAGGGCCACAAGCACTTAGAGCCATGGGATTATGGGATTTTTAATACTGCACCTCATGATTTTGCACAAAAGACCACAAGTATTCCAATTAATTCACCAAAATATTATGCTTTAGAAATACATACAGACAATAACTTCAAGCATTGTTCACTCTTGTCCTAGTCATTCCAGGTTTAATGGCAATCACTTCCCTCTTCCCAATCCATGTCCTGCTTATGCCCTGCAGTATGACTAACAACTTATCCTAACCATTTAAGGTTCTACCAGACTTAACAGTGCAAACATCCTATTTCCAATGATGGGGCCCAGAACTGTAAAGCCTCCACTTGGTTACAGTCTGTTTATTACACTGCCCCACAAGGGGGGAGGGGGAGAGCACGACTTTACTATGGAAAGACTGACATCATTCAATGCAAAGCAAACAGAACTGAATTTTCCCATAAATCCTGGAGGTTCTTACCTAATCATAGCACAGATTTAAATATTTAAAGTTTTATACATCCTCTTATGCGCAACTTTGGCAGCATTTAAATTGTTAAATTAGTATTTAGTCAAGTAATCAACTAAAATTTTCAGCACTAACTCTTCCACTAAGTTTCAGCTTTATCCATTGTAAACAATTAAGGGAAGTCTATAAACCATCTGAACTTAGATCCTAAACCAACGGCAGGGGAAAATTTACCTTTTTAAAAAAATCCTCACTCAAGGACTTGTTTACTGATTTGAGAGAGAGAAGAAGGCGGGAGAGAGGGAGAAACATCAAGGTTAGAAAGGACATAGGATTGGCTGCCCCCGAACACGCCCTGACTGCAGACCGAACTGCACGCATCCTTTCGCTGTGCAGGACGGCACTCCAGCCACCTGAGGCTCCCATCAAGCCAATGTAGAAGTTTAAAAAAATGAATGTATTAGTTTATTTTGTTCATTAGATTTCTCTTATGAGTGAGATCATATGGTATTTGTCTTTCACCAACTGGTTTATTTCACTTAGCACAATGCTCTCCAGTTCCATTCATGCTGTTGCAAAAGGTAGGAGCTCCTTGTTTCTCTTGGCTGCATAGTATTCCATTGTGTAAATGTACCGGTTTTTTTGATCCACTTACTTAATGATGGGCACTTAGGCTGCTTCCAGCACTTGGTTACTGTAAATAGCACTGCTATGAACATAGGGGTGCATAATTCTTTTGAATTGGTGCTTCAGGATTGTTAGGGTATAATCCCAGCAGTGGAACTGCTGGGTGAAAATGCAGTTCCATTCTTAAATTTTTTAGAAACTAATAGGCAAAACAGAACCAGAGACATAGAAACATGGAACAGACTGGCAGTGGCCAGAGTAGGGGAAGGGGGATAATGGTGGGAAGAAGGGGAAGAGACTAGTCAAAGAACGTGTATGAATGACCCATGGAGATGGACACAGGTGTGGGGATTGCCGGGGGAGCAGGGAGTGAGCTGGACAGAGGAGGGCAAAGGGGGGAAATTGGAACAACTATAATACATAACTATAAAAAATTAGTTCAAGTGATGAAATGCTACAATGTAAAATAAGTCACCATGTAAACACCACAGGGGAGGGGTTCCTTACACTCTCTTATGTGCCTAATTTTCTTTAAACTTAATGAGTGGCATTCTGCAGAGAAAAAAGGATGACAAAAATTGCAGGAAAAATAAGAAAACAAAAGTAGACTAAGGTTTATATTAGGTTTACATTGTTACCAATAAAGCATGGAAGTTCACAGAGGGGAATAGTACTAGGTGTAATTTAGAAAACTGTATGGCTTATCTCCCACAAATATCCCACAAAATACAGAATTGCACAACTTAAAAAATAATTAAATGAAATCTACACTGCCTACATTTCTACCCCCTACCCCACCCACCCACTAAGTGAGGCTTTACAAATATAGCAGTCTGTCCAGAAAGTTTAACCATTGATAACATAACAAGAACAGTTTTCCCAACATTGCTGTAACCTGGCAGCCAAGGAGAGGGGACTGGAATGCACATGCGTGAACAGTGATGACTTCACTGTACTAGTCAGTGAGGGCGGTAGATGCTGTTGACTGAGCATGTGTACTGTGTGGTCATTGTATTCAAAAGGACTGAATTAGTGGCTTAATGAATCTGTATCAAATTTGGCGTTAAGTTCGAACATTCCTCTGCAGAAACTATTCAGATGATTCAGAAGACCACAGCTATGGGCAACTAATGATTGGCAGCTTCATCACAACAACACGCCCACTCATACGTCAAGTCTCATGCAGAGTTTTTTGGCAAAACACCAAATCATCCAAGTGATTCAGCTCCTCTACAGCCCAGATTTTTCTATCCTGCCCTGCAACTATAACGACCTTTGAAAAGGAAGAGATTTCAGACTCTCGATGAGAAACAGGAAAATACAACAGGGCAGCTGATAGCAATTGGGAGAACTGCGTGAAGTCCGAAGGTGCCTACTTTGAAGGAGACAGAGGCATCGCTGTCCTAGGTACAATGTTTCTCGTATCTTCTTCAGTAAATGTCTGTTTTCCCTAGTGCGTGGCTGGATACTTTCTGGACAGACCAGACAGATCGATAATAGACATGTACGTACCTATATGCATATGTATGCATATATATACTGTTGTATGTGTATGCCTATATAAATACATATATACACATATCTATTCGGTTGTACAAAACCTCAGCACAGAGCAAGGTGCGCATCTCATCCAATTTGAACAAGCCAGTGGACTCCAGACCACTATCCGGGTCAGAGCAAAAGAGCCAGGGGGCTCATGGAAATTCTGACATCCCTATAAAACAGCGCTATTGCAGGGGCAGCCATCATGTAGAAGAATTTCAGGGGAAAATCAAACTTTCTATCACTCAACATACCAAGCTATTCCAATGATTAGATTCTATTTAAGCGGCGATGTAATTCTGATCAATTCATTGCCAAGAGTTAGATTATTTTCACGTAACTTTAAGTAAAAATAAAAGCTATATTTTCAAGAACATGTAAAGACCCAAGGACCAAAATTTTAAAAGTACCTCATGTAACTTTTTTTTTTAAACCAAAAGCATCAAATGATGTAGAATTCAAGTTTGCTCACTGTAACAAATCAAGCCTAGTAATTGGCACATTACAGATTTGGAGTAGCGTATATGTTTCCTGATTCATATATTAGGAACTGGAAACAGGAAAGGATGTCGTAATGTGGGAGGGTGCTACCTAACAACAGTCATTACAACTCCTGGCTCTGGAGCCATACGATCTAATATCCTCTCCGGTGGTTCTACGATATGCCCATGCATTACGGTTCTTGTTGACAGTCTGTTGCCTTGGAAATATTTCATTATTTCAGTTTTTCCATTTGTAGACCCTTGGCCTTGTGATATGAAGGCCATCCTATTTCATATTTTCGATTATCATTTAGGCAATCTTGTGGGGCCATTTATATATACGCAAGTGTTGGACAACGTATATCATCATTTATCACTCCGAGTTTAAGCTTACACTGTAGAAAGAAATGCCTCCCCAACAGTCTCCACCACCACCTTTACTTTTTGAACCCAAAGCCCTGTGCTACAGAAATAGGTTTTGCAAACCAGCCCGGGCATATCACATGCTTGACACTTCTGGCGGTCTAATTTGCTTGGTTATACATCCCCATAGTGGAAAAACTCCGTGGTAGTGCTACAGAATTTGCAACCTATTTGAGTTTATAAAGAAAAATCAAACAAGTTTAAACACACAAGGTTTTCTACTTGTTTTTTTACAGGCTCTAAAGATATATTTTCTCTTGTGCCTGAAGCAGAGGAATTTAAGGAATATGAAATAGTAATCAGAGACATTATCGAGAAAAACCTCTTGTAAATTTTGTAAGCATTATTAGAAGGAAATGAATATTTCACTGCATTTTTATACTCAGGTCAGATATTTCAAAAATATAAGACAATTCAAAATATATTTTTCTATGTACGTTTTTGATTATTGGTGTATTTGAAAAGCAGCATAGTGTCCATAAATGCCTTAATGAAATTAATGATCTGAAAACAGTTTTTTAAGTAAGTGAGAGAAGATCACTTAAGCAGTGATTATCAACCGGTGTGCTACAGGAGTTTTTAAAAGGTGCAGTACCTGCCTGTTTAGTCAGGGGCACTGACCTCTTTTCCCTTTGATTTTCGAATAAAAAAAATGACAACAACCAACACAACAATAGCCATCCATTGTGAATGAATCAAAATTATACCTATTTTTGTCAGACTGGCAAAAAATAATGTTTTTTGATGTGCCACAGAATTTTACTAATTAGTTTATGTGCACCATGAAGTAAAAAAGCTTGAAAATCTTTGACAAAGCGTTTTCACAGGAAGTCATGTTTTATGCACCTATTTGTGTTCAACCATTATTAAGAAATAATACTACTGCCCAGCCAGTTCCAGGCACAAAGTGATCATCAGGGTGAAATGCCTCTACTTCACAAGTAACTATGAAAACAAACCCCTCCTGAACAAACCATCTGACTTCCCATTTCCCCTTACAAAACCAAAACAACTGACGTCTGTAATGTTTACACTTAAAGTGTTAAGAACATTTAAAAACCCTAAAAACAAAGTGAACCCTCAGGGCATAAAACAACTGTTTGAATACCGGGCCAAGTGTGTGGTTATTACTATTTGAAACATTTAGTTTATAACTCCTTCTTTCCTTCGTCTGTGTAGCTCCTTCTGCCCCCTACCTCCTGATTACTCCTCCCTCTCCCTACAGGTTAAACCTTCTCCGATTCAACCTTTAAAATGACAGCATCCGAGCTGAACAAGAAGATGCTATTAAAGGGCATTAAATTAAATACAGTATATCCTCCTACAACTTCAATCAGAATTTCAGACCAAGTGTTATTTAGTTCAGCTCTCAAGTGGAGCAGAATAACAAATCACGCACTTTGATTTACCTTCTTCGAATGCCAAATGGAGACAGGTGATAAAGAACGCACTCATGCACAGGCTATGAAGTTTCCTCTAGAAATTAATTCTATCTTCAAGATTCCTATCTCAGAGAAATTCCCAAAATGGCACACAAATAGGCCTCTGCTAGAGAGATTACTGGGGCCATCCCAGTAAATACATTTACTACCCACAGATCCAAGGAAGGAAGGAAGGAAGGAAGGAAGAAGGGAGGGAGAGAGGGATGGATGGAAGGAAGGATGAAAGGAAGGAAGGAAATTGTAATCTGATTTTAAAAGTAATCATAATCATGTTGATAAATTTTTTCTATCTAAAAAAGCATTTGATATGTGAATTCTTCATAAAACATGAATATGAAATGTTCATTTTAGCTATGAGTTTTCAGATAGCAAATGCCATACACACTTACCGTCTTTAAAAGCTGAATTATATGTGGTTTACTCTCAGGTATATGATTTATATAGAAATTATCCAGAGTTTTGAATTAGTATGTACTTACTTAACAAAATTATTTCCTTAACCCAGATCATTCTGAAGTCCTTACTGTATGAAGGAAACAAGTAATAGTGCAACTAAAGCTTTTTAAATAAATAAGTTGTTTAAATACTTCCCTGCTTTCTCTGGATATAAGCTATAGGTTAAATGCTATGTTGTATCAAAAATTAAACTGCCCGTGTAATAATAAATAAAATTTGCAACTAAGAACTTCCCTCATCTTCAAATTTACTTAAACTAAGCCTGTGAGGAAAGTAAACATCTTTGCTGGGGGTGGGGGGAATGGTACACACATCTAACCTAGTAGTTTTCCTTATGAATCAATGAGTAACATTTCATACTTCTATGGAGCATTTCCTCTTCAGCCACGGAAAGAGATAATCGCTTTGCTCAAACCAATATGCTGTTCGCAATTAATGTCATTGACGCTGCCAATTAATAGCAGGAAAAAAAATTCCAAAGTAGACTGCGTGGACAGCAGGAGGGGAAACCACGTGGGGGTGCTTATTACTCTGAAACCTAACAACGCCATTCATGTAGGAAGGACGGTGAGGGATATTTTGAATACAAACTCCTCTTTCCTTTGGCTTTACTTTAACTAACTTCAAACAGACATGCTGGGCTGAGCTCCTGGCCTGGATATGCAATTCACACCAGGAACTTTTTAAAACACAGATCCCAGAACAGTAACTAACGGGGCACAGATGCTCCAACTGTTGGCACATTTTACATCTCGGTGTTTGGTTGCCTATTTGAATTTGCGGGTTTTCCTGTTTATTTATTTTTTTTCCTTTTTTTGAGGGGCACAGGGGGCAGGTGGGGGAGCGGTGAAGAAGGCAAAAGGAGAGCGGAGGTCAAAGCAGGGGTCCCACTAGTTGCCAAGGTTCAGAGCGCAGCCCCGGCGGCCGGGAATCGTCCGCTGCGCGCCCCGCTCGGCGCCTCGGCCCGGCCTAGCTGCTCCGCGCACAGATCGCTCCGCGGCGACTCAGCCGGGGCCTGGCGCGAGCTCGCGCTCCCCGCCCCCGGCCTCCTCCTCCTCCTCCTCCTCCTCCTCCTCCTCCTCTCCTCCGCCCCCCTCGCCCGCCTGCCCTCCCCCTCCCCAGCCTCATTCCTTCCTCGAGAGCAGCTGCCAAGGGATCTGCGGCGGCCCCGGGGATCCCCCGGCCCCCGCCCTCCCCGCTGCTCCCGGCACACAGCAGCCCCTTCTCTTTTTTGTTTTTCTTTTTTTTTTCATTTGCTTTTCTTTTCTTTCTTTCTTTTTCTTTTCTTTCTTTTTCTTTTTTTTTCTTTTCCTTTTTTTTTTTTTTTTCCAGTCAGTGAGTCGAGCCGAGCCGAGCTGGTGCGACTGCTCGGAGAGCCTGGCGCCGCCACCGCCGGGCGGACAATGCGCGCAGGGACCGCGGGCGAGCGCTCCGCCGCCAGCCGGCAGCCGGGTCCCGCGGGCTCGCGGCCCAGGAGGCGGGCTGCGGAGCGAGCCCCGCCACCTCGGCGGCGCAGGCGGCGGGAGCAGCCGCGCAGGCGGCAGGTTCAATAAACAGAAAAGTGTTACCGTTCTCGCCTGGAAGGATCCTGCTGAAAGCTGGGCTTGGTGGGCGCCATCTTCCTGCTATTTTTTTTCCTCTCTTACTTTTTGCCTCTCTTCCCCCTCCCGGGTGGGGGGTGTGGGGAGGGCGGGGGTGTGCGTGTGCGTGGGGTGGCGGGAGTGAGTGCGGGCGTGCGCGGCGCTGAGCGGTGCCCGTGGCCGAGGCCGTGGCGGCGGCCGTGCTGCTGAGGCGAGGAGACTACGGAAAAGTATCACGGCCGGAGCTTCGCCCGCCGGCCGGCCCCTCGCGCCGCCGGTGCCTCTCGCCGCAGGTCGCCGCCTCCTCCGCCGCCTGCGCCTTCTGCTCCCTCTGCTCGCCGGGCGCCGCTGCCGTCCATGCACCGCAGAGCCCCCGCGGCCCGGGCCGCTCCGGCTCCCGAGACATGCCCAGCGTGGAGACCGCGACCGGCGGCGGCAGAGGGGGAGGCGGCGGGGGAGGCTGCGGCGCGGCCCCGCAGGCAGCCCGGCCCAGGGCCCCGCCGCCTCCAGGCTCTCGCCGCCGCGCGCCGCCACACCCCCCCTGTCTCCCCTCACCACCGCCACCCGGAGCTGGCCCGGCGGCAGGTGGGGCGCACACCCTTCCCGCGGGGGGCGGTCGGGGCCTAGGCCAGGAGGGGCGGGGAGGAGGAGGATACGCGGGGGGTTCCCAGCTTGACCGCTGTGAAAGTATTTCTGGGCATTTTCCAGCTCCTTTGCTCCAAAGCGCTCGCTCGCATGCAAACACACACACCCCTTCTCTCCCCCCAACCCTTCCTCCCTCTTCTTTCCTTCTTCCTCCCACTGCCCCTCCTCACTCCCTCTTTCTCCTTCTCTTCTCTTCTCTCTCTCTCTCTCTCTCTCTCTCTCTCTCTCTCTCTCTCTCTCTCTCTCTCTCTCTCTCTCTCTCTCTCTCGGGGACGGGGAAGCTCGGCTGCTGGCGCAACAACGCCACTCAGTTGCAGTTTTGAACACTTCCCTTCTGTGGAGTATCACGGTCAGGGGAGAAGGCACAGAGGAACCTGCAGTCCAGACACCGTGCAGGGCGCCCCTTAGGGAATAAACGCGGGTGAGAGTGTGCGGGCCCAGCCGGTGGCCCCCGAACCCCGCGGGCGGGCGCGGCAGCAGCACATGGGCACCTTGTGATCCCGGGCTCTCAGCCACTGCGTTTTCCAAGCCAGAGCAACTGCATTTCGCCCACACGTGTCTTTAGACCCCAGGGTTCGCATGTGAATCCCCAGGACTTGAAACGCAGTTACACACAAATGCCACTCCTGCCTGGGGTTCTGGTACCTGGACCACGGCTGGACCGAACTATGGGCGTCTGGTTCTATCTAGTCCAGCTGCCTTCCCCATTTTGCAGCCCAGCAAGGCCTAGAGAAAGTGCCACTGGGTGCGGGACCAGTGCTGGAATCTTGTTACCTGGGTAGACCCTGGCCAGAGCGTTCTCTCCACTGTATCACTCTTGCTGGGTGTGGGCGGCTTTGGGGGCAGAGACTTGGATTAGTGTTACGTCAAATAGGAAAGTGGAAAGGACTCCCAAAGCACTTGAATGAATGAGAGCCAGGAGGAAAACATCAGCCCTGTGTGAGGCTTTGCATTTTACTTTTAAGAAAAAAATAGACCTGGAAAGGGGTCCCACTAGATCCTGCCATTCCAGTGAAGTTGAGAGGTGGGAACTGAAAATGTGTTTTTCATAGCAGGGGTGCTTAATCTGCACAAGGATGTCTGAATTCTCTTTGGAGTGTACTCTACAGGTAGGAGAAGATGAGAGTGACTGAAAAATGAACTTGAGAGTGCTGAGTCCAAGATACATGGGCTGGGAGGGAAGAGGGAAAGCTGCCAGTTGGACCACTCCAGGCCAGCCAGTCCAGGGCTTTTCTGCCCAAAGATGACAAGTGAGCGAAGCTTGTGTTCTCCAAACAGGTCACCCTTTGCATGAACCCCCACCCCAAACCACCACCACCACCATTCATGTCACTCCCTCATCAGATTCCCCAGAAGTTTTTAATGCAAAAAAAAAAAAAAAGGTAAAATGCTGTCACCATTCACTTTAGCCATCATACGCAGGTCTTGAGGTGGAAACTAAGTCTGCCCCTCATACCCCCTAAAGCCTAACATGTTTGTGGCTTATATTCCTGATGAAGTGCCGGAGGACCAGGGACTTAGCTCCTGACTCAGGCCCTCCCTCAAACACCTGCCAATAATCTCGCCCCACATGACTCACTCTCCTGTCTCCAAATTAACTAAAACTAAAGGTAGTAACAGGTGTCATCAAATCAGTGTCAAAAAACCAAAGGTTGCATTTTTCACAAGCTAGCACCTTCTCTTCCGTCAAATAAAAAGAGAGGTAGTAATACATCCCAAAAGCTACATTTTAGAGTTGATTATTTTTTAAGCTTTAGTCTTTAGAACTAGAAGTGGGTCGTATGGCTTGATGGAGTGGCCCCAATTCAAAGGTAAAGGTGGAAGGCATCAGTGAGCTTTCAGTGTCGAGTGGGGGACTGTGCAGAGTTCCTGCTGGGTACCCCTGACTTGCAGGAAAACAGGACCTGGGAATATCTTCATGATGAAGGACACCAACACTCTGAGAACAAACCTATGGGCTGAATGTGTGACCTCCCTCAATGCCTGGAATTCCCTGAAATCACCCGTAAGCCACCTGACATTTCTGACCCTTTATCTCTCCTCCACAGTCCATACTATTGTGACTATTGCCTGCACTTCCTAGTTAAAGTGGCCACCAGGGTCTGTTGTCATTTAAATGTTTTCCAAGTGGCAAAATAACATACCTGAACTATGGGGAAAAATCCCATTCTTTTCTAGGTCCTTTATGTTTGAAACATTCCCAGATCTTTTGTATTTAAGGTTCTTGTAATCACTGAAGTAAAACAAGACTAGAATAATTTAAAGGAAAAAAAATCTCTGTGATGAGGCATAGCCTCTTTTTTAGTTATTTTCAAGACTCTTTTAGAAACTTCCGACAGTACTCAGATCACATAATGAAGTCTCTGCAGAATATTTGCAGTACTAGGGCATCAACTTGGGAAGCACTCGCTGTGTTATGCAAAACCGCCTCTGGTCGCTGGGCTATTGGTTAGAAGGCACAAAATATGGCAGTGATAGATTATCTTAACCTTTTCAGTTTAAACACTGTTGGTTCAAATCAAAGGTTCCCAAATCAATGAAGTTGGAAATACAAGGTAAAAATAGGAACTGTTTGAATTATGCATTGTGTATATTTTAAGTCAAATGCCATTGGCAAATTTCTCAGATGTTTAATCGTGTGCAAACTGGGAAACACAAATATTTAATTTCACATTTTCGCATGTTCCTTTTTTTCTCCATCTTCTAAAAAAAAAAACGGAGCCCCCCAAATGGGGAGCTTACCTTTCATACCCCACATTGTTGGTGTCTCTCACCATATCTTTGTGGATTACATTTTGCATAAAATCTTGGAACATCACAAGTTGTCCTTAAGGAAAAACTTTAGGGTTCTAGGGCGTTGGTGGTAATAAATTTTTTGCTGTGTTTCCTAAGTGAATCAAAGAACGTTTGCTATATAAATGTCACAAAGTCAAGGTTTTTTTAAATCTATAAATATATGGGAGAAATGCAAACAAACCATACTTTCAAACTTGCTGGCTTCTCACCACATAGCCTAACTTTGTAAAATGTGCTTCCTAACGCGCATCTCTGAATGTTAGGTATTTGCATCATAATGCGTTTAAGATGAATACTTAACAGCGCGAAGAGACTCGGATTTCATGCTGTATTTCCCTGTGGTAACAGGTGACACGATAACACTATTATGTAGAATTGCAAGTCTACAGCTACACGTGAAAATCGTTCCTATTCTGTTTGGAAACAAATGATCAATCAGCCTCCGGTGATCAATTGCCGCCTTGGCTGACGGTCAGCACCGTCCGCACCCCGCGGAGGCACTGGAGGGACACCTCTGAAGGGGGACGGGGATCCCAAACTTTGCAAAAGCACCTTGTGCGGTGTCTCAGACTTCGCGGCAACTCTCTGGCTGCGCGGGGATGAGGCTCTGGGTTTGGGGCGAGGCAGAGGGCAAAAGATGATTCCACTTTGCCCGCACATTGGAGGGCCTTTCGATCCGACTTGCAGATTATATTTTTCTTTCTCATCGGTAGGACCAGGGGCAAGCAAAGTGCGCCCTAGCGATGTGCATGTGGGTTGTAAGGCATAAAACAAGAGGCAAAGTGAGTCCCACCCCAGCGCCCCGAGGAGGGGGCACTCTCCCTGCCCAGGTGGGACTACTCACCGCTGCTGGTAGGAGGTGATGCCCTGGACGTTCTGCGGGGTGCCGTTGGCCGCGGCGCTGGCCCTCCCCATGCCCGCGCCGGCCGGCACCCCCGCGGCCGCCCCGCCAGCCGCTGCAGCCGTCACCTGCACGCTGAAATCCGGAAAGATTCGGATCATCGCCGCGGCTTCGGCCCCTGGGCGCAGCGGCTCTGGCCTCGGGCTGGCGGGGGCTCGGGCTGGGGCTCCGGCGGCGGCGGCAGCAGCAGCGCGAGCAGCGGTGGCGGCAGCAGCGGAGCCAGGCACCAGCCTGCAATCCCATTAGTGAGCCGCGGCCACTGAGCGCGGCAGAGAGGAGCTTTGATGTGCGCGCAGCGGACTGGGGTGGGGGGACCGCGAGCGCGGGGAGGAGGTGTGGGGGTGGCGGGGTGCGGGGGACTTGCAAACTGCAAAACGTGTCAGGGTGGGGCCTTTTTTTCCCTTTGGGGGGGCGGTAGTGCTCCCCCCTCTTTCTAGGATGTTGCTCTCACTGGCTGCTCCGGCTGCGCCGCGCGAGCCCAGCTGAGAGAAGAAGGGGAGGGGGTGGCGGAGGAAGGATGCACCGGGAGGCTTGGCGAGGACTTGGCCGGTGCATGGGAATGACAGGCAGCGGAGAGTGCCTTTCTTTCCCGCCCCCTCGACACACACACACACACACACACACACACACACACACACACACCGCGCACTTCCGACCCAAAGTGCAGGACAAGCGCTCTCTATCCCCTCTTTTCTCTAGAGGAATAAGCACCACAATCCAGTCAGGCTGGAGCCTCCCGCGGCTTCCAGCAACCAGGATTCCAGCCCGCGTGTGCAGGGATGGGGGCGCAGAGCCTCCCCGCCCAGCCGGGACCCTTCCCCGCCGGTCCTCTGCACCCGGGGCAGCGGTGGGGTTGCCAACTTCAAGTTGGAGTGCTGGAGAACTTGATGCTTCTCGAGGAGAAACGGTGTGCAGAGAAGGAGGGAGAGAGAAAGCCGCTTTGTGCAATGGAGAGTTTGTTCCCTTTAGAAGGGACTCTCCGCGCTCCTGGTAGGCGGGCGGGTTGGTCTCGGACCAACTTGCGAGATGGAAACTGTCCGTCCTGCTAGAGATATCGGGCGTGCCCTCCCCCATGATGTACTCCATACGCCCCCTTCGAAAGATAAAACGAATGAATTCGCAGTCACAACTGAAGAGAACTGTGCTAATTCCAACCACCGGGGAAACAAAAAGAGAAAACACGTGCGTTTATTTCCTCGCGTCTCCCAGTTACTTCTGCACATTGTTACATCAGTGTTTCTGTAGTGGGTGAGGAGGGATGCCCGTGGTGTGGGCGCGACTTTTTAACGGCAACTTGCACTTTCGGCTGACTAGGTGGGGTCGGTGAGAGTGGACGGCCCCCGACCCCCGCCCAGGACCCCATGTTGTCCCACTTCCTTCATCTTTCCTACAGGTCTCACGCCGGGACCGGAGTCACCAGGCAGAGGGTGCAGTGCCTGCGCCACGCAGGGCTCGGGCTCCACTCGTCCTGCGCGCCCGCGCCCAGGACCGGGTTTGCTGGCTCTGCTGCCGGTTCCCCATCTCGTTCACCCTCCTCTCCCCATGCCGAGGCCCCGGCTGGCAGCCGCGGGACAAACTGGGCTCGTCGCCCCGGCCCTCCACCCACCGCGCCTCGCCCTGCAGGCACCTGCTTAACCCCCAGAGACCGGGGTGTAGCCGCCGGCAGGGACCCGGCGGGGTAGGACATACTGGGCAGAAGTTGCCACGGCCACTCGCGGCAGGACCTACAAGCCCAGCGTGCCCGCACACGGTCTGGGGACCAGACGCCTGCATTAGCGGCAGACCCGGGAGTCCCCTTCCGTCCTCCCGCCTCTGGGGAAGAGCCGAGCAGTACAAAGGCCCCTCCGCGCCCCGCGGCGTCCCGCGCCCGCCGAGGCCCCTCCGCGCGCCCCCGACCGGAGTCGGTTTCTGGAGGAGCCGCCGCAGCCGCGGGGAGACGGAGGGAGGGAGCCCCAGCTCCGGCTGGCCGGGCCCACGGCGCAGCTGCGTTTCCATTTTCCTCTCAAAGAAAATGCTTTGGACGGCAGATATTATCAGGAGATATGAAACTGCGTCGCCCCCCACATGTTGCACGTAAAAAGAATCGTAATGAGCATCTGTGGCGTGTTCTAAGGACCCCACCCGTTAGACCTAACGGGGCGCTGCCTCCCTCCTTCCTGGGACGGGGTCATTTTCTAGATCAACAGCGTTTCATTCGGAGATACTTGTTCAAAGGCCAAACAAAGGTCGTTGAACGAGGGCGGGGTGAGAGGGGTGGCAGGCCTGGGTGGTGGCCAGCCGCCCCGTGAGGATCCGGGAGAAGACCTGGGTCCTCCCTCCAGGCCAGGCCCCGCTGGTTGACTCACCTCTCGCACTCTCCCCTCCGCACCTCTGGTCCTCAGGCCCGTTCAAATCGCTCTCAAATCTCTCTTGGCCCTGCGCAGGCTTTCCTGCTGAAAGAAAGGGCAGTCCATGCCAATCCTGGAGAGACCAGGAGTGTTCAGGGCTTGGGGAAAGCTCTCCTCTGCCTGCGCAGGACGAGGACAGCAGCACTGGGGGCCAAAGGAAGCCTAGTCAACAGGCTCAAGATCAACACGGACACAGGCAGTGGCTTCTATAAAATGGCATTTGTCACAACTCTTGACTCATTGTGGGGTGATGCTGTGCCTGCCACCTGATATCTTTCTTGGTCATCCAGCTGATGGAGGCCTCCAGCAAGTGGGTCCTGGAGCCCACGTGCGCTCTTGGACTCCGGTAGTGGACCGCACCATCCCGGCCTCTCTCCTGCTGCTGACCCTGGCCCGACCCAATGTGCCCAGCAATGTCAGAGCCAGGAAAACCCTCTTTGGCCAAAGAGCAGAATTTTTAGAAATTACTTTCTCAGTTAAAGTCCTTCTGCACCAATCAATAATGAGTTATATTTACAGATAATAGCACCATTCTTCTTTAATTGTTTCAATACCAGTTCTATGAATAGAAAAGACCCATGATGATATTTTATAAACTACTTATTTTACAGAATAGTTGATAGAGAAATATCTAGTCCTGCTTCCCTTCCCTTTCGGAGGGCAAGGTTTTCTTGGAAGCCCAGAAGGCAAAATTGTCCCAATTAAAAGACTATGGGAGATCTGTTGTTAAACATTTAAAACTAGACATGCTGAAGCTTACTTCGATTATACTATATGACATTAAAATAGAGTTTAATGAGCACATTCAACTTCAAAGTTCCAAGCTTTCCACTAGCCATATGTAAGAGAATTAATAGGGCTCCTGCTCTCCAGAAACTTTCCTTTCTATGACAGGCGCACACAGAACCCTTGAAGACTTGCACAGTAGGCTACCTTAGAATGCATGTAAGTCTGTTTCAGAAGTTGGTCCTTACGTATATAGTTTTGGAAGTTTGGTCTGCATGCATGAGAGACAAACTTCTTATTGGATCTGCTTATCTCCATGTTCATTAAAGACCTTAAGCAAAAAAATAAGTTAATTTGCTCATTAGTGATTCAGATTTCATTACTCTGCTCCTTCAGTTAAAATCTGTACATGCTGGCAGCTGTTTTGAAATATTTTGAAAGTTGCTCTGGCACTCATCCAACCAAAAGGGCTGCAGTTAGCACTTAACTGTATATTTTCTCCTTTCATAGTCTCCCTCCTCTGAAATCTACATATTAGTGTATGTCGAGCTATAAGAATTTTTCTGATGTTTTAACCCTGAATGCTTATATATGATAGTACACATCTATCACGATTACGGTTACAGCTCCCTCCTTGTGTCAGTGTGTGACTGTGCCTTTTGCTCATCTGATAAAAATCTCTGTTCTCTGGAAGTTCATTTCTATCCACTTAGATTTAAATGATTTGACTTTGAATTTTCACTGTTGTCTCAGAAAGCTCCCAGTGACAGGTAGGAGAGAGAAGCTGCAAAACTTGATTGTACCTAATTTCTGCTTTGCTCTGGTCAGACAATTAGGAGGAAGATAAATCAGTAGGCAGAGATCAGGGTAAGTCAGCGCAAAACCAAATGAATAGGTTGAAGATGCTTTATGTAATGAATAAGTTAAGAAATGCTTTATTCTGAAATGTCCAGTGTTTTACTGAAGTCATCATGCTGCAGTGAGGGACTTTTTAGTAGAAAAAATTATACTACAAATGTTTTTCCACTAAAAACATCCTACATGATCATTAATAACAGCCTGAGAGATGAGTCTTCATTGTAAGAAGAGCCATGAGCTAAAACTAAGGTCCCTCCATATCCTGGGAATATTTTACATTCCAGAAAGGAGTTAAATATTTGATTTTAACAATTTTCCTCTTTGCTCCTCAATCCAAATTGAATTCAAGCTTTTACTGCTAAATTTGCCATGCTATTAATATGTCCTACAGTTCATTCAAAAGCAAAACTATAGTGTCAGGGGAGAACAAAATAATATAAACTTAGCAATATAGTCTTCCTTGATATGTGAGAATAGAGACTAAGGAATTAAGAGAAAATATCTAATAAATCATCACTTAAATGTATGCCTATATATAATATATAGAAATAATACTGATGATTTTTTCATATTAATACAACCTATATCAAACACTGAATATCTCAAGCTATTATGCTAAACTGATTCTCAGATGACTTCATAAATATATATTTAGAAAGAGAAGAGGTTTAGTTAAAACCAAGAAAATCCTTTAGCTATTTTTTTTTTAAGTCAGCAGCAGGCAGTAGGGGAGGAGAAAATTTTTTTAATTGATGAGTGGGAAAAGGGTCTCAAATCCATGGTTTTATTTTTAGCTAAAATATTCACACATCATGGCACATATTCCAAAATATGTGCAAATCAATAGAATCTAACCAAAGCTAATCTTAGACTTAAATGCAAAATAACTAAACACTCTCAACATATTCAAAAAATTAATTTGTCTTTAAACACCAATCTTGACATTGCTTTTGCTTGTTTTTTTCACGAGAGTGGATTTAATTTTAGAGTTGAATTCTTTCTCATTTTTAGGAGACAATTTAAAATCTACCTGTGGTTGTAAAGGAGTCCCAAGTGGTGGTTCTAGTTTGCCGCTTCCATCACCACCACACACTCAGAATTCACATGGAGTCACTGAGCTGTGAGCAGATCCTCACACCACAGATCCCGCAGTCCATGCCATCTTGTGCTCCAGGGAAAGTGATACTTAGTGCTAAGTGGAACTTCTCCTCCTGTTTGATTTGATTCCTCCAGGTAGGGATACTTATATAGTCAATGGACTCTCTTCTTTACTGAATTTTCTTGTCTGTTGTAAAACTATTAATTCGGGGCCGGGTTGATTGAAGGAGTGACTAATTGCTTTGAACTGACTTTTTTTTTTCCAAAATGAAACCACCCATACTAGGTGAGTTTCTACTTGAATTTATTATCTTCCATAGAAGAGGGTATTTTGTAAACCTAATCACACAGCGAATCAAACAAAGGTTTTTTATTATGATACAGGCTGAGTCAACCGTTCTGTTTTTATTTAACTATTATGTCTCTTCAGCAACAGGAATGGTTCTCAAAATTTAATGTGCATTGCAAAAAGGGCTAATTGAAACACAGATTTCCTGGCCTTACCTTTACAGGATCTCCTTCAGGAGGTCTGAGGTGGCCCTGATAGTTTGAATTTCCAGCAAGTCCCTGGGTCATGCTGATACAGTTGGCCCAGGCGCCATATCTGAGAGCCACCGAGCTGCAGTGTCCACAATCAAAGGTGGGGGGGGGGGTGGTGACTTCGATCCTGACCCAGCGGCACACTGACTGAGTGGTCAAGGGTGAGTTATTTAATTATGAATATTCTTCTTTGCTAGTACATCAACACTCAATAAGAAGCAATTTCCTAAAAGTTAACTATAATGTGGACTCTGGCTAGTACAGCTTGGAACTCAAACAGTGGCACAAGTATTTTTCTTTTTTTCCTTGAGATACTTATAGGTATGCAGCAGAAGTGATTTATGTGTGCTTACCATTTCATCACAAAGAAAACTTTAAAAATATGTGTTCAAGGGTCCAGATTTGATAAAGTTAACAATTTGCGCTGTTTCATCAGGACATTCTGAGGTGAAACTGACAACTTGTCCCTGTGAACACAGCAGGGGCAGATACAATGGGTTTGGTGCCTCTGCCTTGGTTCAGGCCAAAGATCAAACGGTTTTACTCAGCATTGGTTTTACACTGTGAGTTCCACCATCCACAGTGAAAAAGGCCAATCATGGCTTAGTCTTATTATAAAACAGCTTTGACCTCATGAACACCCTGAAAAGGTCATCAGCTCACACTTTGGGAACGTGCACTTTGCAGTTAAGTATTACCTGCTATAAAATCACAAATTATTATGAATAATGTCCTTAAGATTTTAATTTCATGAGAACACAGAAAAAGATATTTTGTGTTCTTGTACTGTAAACCAGAAAGTGGTTATAGTTTTGAGCAAAAAAAAAAAAAAACTGTAAATACTTAATGTTGAAGCTGGGGCCAAGAAAGTGATGGGAACACCTAAGATCAGAGTGATACTCCAGAGGGACAGGAACATGAGGCACATGAGAAGCCGGGTGAAGTTCTGTAGCAAAAAGAAGTTTCTGTTATTCAGAGCCTGAAGAGGTTCCTTCTTCTGGAGGAAGAGGGTGCTGGGCCTCCCTGGCTTCAGACATAATTTAACAGAACAAGATGACCGCATTCTAGGAATTCAGATGAAAAAAAAAATTTCCACTGGGGGCCTGTTGGAGTCAATGTCCTTTAAGTTAATAATTTATATAAACATAATCTTTAATCATATTATACCATCAGCAAAACATTTTAACACTCTTTTCAAAGAAGCGTTGTACAACCTAACACGCTTTACCACACGTTTTCTTTATTGTTTATCATTATCCTCAGGCTGGAAGATTTCAGAGTCTTGTTCAACATGGAAATAAAAACTGAGTTCTGTAAGGCAATTTTACTTTCTCCAAACTCAGAATCCAAAAGAAAAAGGGAAAGAGCTATAATTTAGGTATTTCCAGTAATTAATTTTATTTAAGTACCCTGGACAGCTGCTCACCCAGACCAAATAGGAGTAACTTAACGTGGTGAAGTTTAATAATTATTGGTTATTAGTGATTCATAATCAAAGGCGTATCTCAAAGAGATGATAAACTACTGAAGAATTAATCATTTCATATAAAATTTAAGGTCACCTTGTCCAGGAATTCTATCCCAACTCTCAGACACATTTTGATGAAATTTCTAGAAGCAGCCGACTCTTGGCTGATGTATTTACAGAGACAAGTCTGCAGTGTTTGTGTCTGAGGGGAATAAAGAAAGTACATGCACCAGAGAAGTGTTATCTGTGTACCTCTGCACAAAGCTCAGATGCTAACATGATGTTTGCTTTCACTTATTTTGACTGAGAAACGATTCCTCTCAAAAAGTGGTCTGTGTGGTTGTAGCCACAGAAAATGATAAACTTGATTCATTGAGAATTATAACACCACATATGAGGAAAAGCATCTAAACGGTTCAAATTTCAAAGTTTTGTCAATCGTATTTTGTAAAATGACATAAAACAGTTCCACTTAGAAATTCCCTTGTTGCCAAAAATCTTATCTTATGATGATTTCCTCCTTTTTAACTTTTCTAAAAGGAAGTATTGAACACTATAAAATAAAATGCACTGTATATGAAGTCACCTCAGCTTTGTATAGCAAAAAACCCAAGTTAATAATTGCTTATATAAATACACATTTATTTCTCTCTCATATACATGTTTCAGAGTAGATGGTCCAAGACAGAGACACTCCATGTCATTTTGCAGAGACCTGGTTTTCTTCTGCCTTATTGCTCCGCCGTGCCCAGAGTGCTGAACTAACACAGTCAGAGATGGGCTGCTGCCACACTTATACTGCAGGCAGCAAGACAGAAGTGCCAGGAGTGAGCGAGAAGGGCACGAGTATTCCCCTTGAGAATATGTTTGGGGATTGGCACATACTTCCCTTACATCTCATTTAGCAAAATTCAGTTACTTGGCCATGAATGTAGCTGCAAGATACACTGGGTAATGAAGTCCAAAGTGTTGTGTGGCCAGATAAAAATCAGGAGTTCCATTATTGTAGAAAAAGGGGACAGTTCAATTCAAAATCTACTTGAAATGAAGAGACAAACATAAATCCACTTAATCTGAAACTAAAATATTAGAAGAAATTCTTCATTGAGGTTAATGAGGATTAGTTTCCAACAGTATTCATTTGAAATATAATAACCATATTCTGAGGTATGTACCAATGAAGATGATAAAGATGCTTTTCTGCTTGCCATTGAAGACAAAAGGAAAGAGATATAGGAGTAAAATGTGATTACGTTTTCCCTTTTGTTAAAAGGAAGATGGCAAATTTTTAAGAATTCCAGTATAAGAAATTTTATATCAGAAGGTGTAATATTCATTTGATTTATGACAGAAAAGTTGAACCCAAGCAAACACGCAGATATTATTTATTCACTAGTAATATGGTCAACTACTGTTCTTTTGGTCAATATTCAGAAAAGAGGGAGGGGGGTTGAGGGTTAAGATAATCCCATCACTGTGTCTATACTCTGTGGGCCACAGAATGAACATGAAAGCCAGGAAGCCTCAATCACGCTTTGTGCTGAGGGGGTGACGGCAGGCATTTGACGACATGAGAATGAAGAGAATCTCCCGTTGCTGATCTCAGACGTTTGGCACTTACCATCTGGTTCTGCACAAAGACAAGACGCACCCAGAAAATAACGTGCTCCCTCCAACCATTCTCTACCAAAGGCTCTCAGCCTTCAAGTTGGGCTGATTTTAAACTTTTATCTAAACTCCAGGCTTCTTTTCAAGCACATTTCAATATGACACACACTGTTGTTACCATTTGAATGTTAGAGAGTCAGATATTCTAGTAGTTTAGAAAGGGCTGGTCTGCAGTGTATGTTGGGCATCCAGAACGGGGAAACTTGAGTCAGAGCCCCTAGATTTTAACCTGGCTGGGGATGCAAGGTAAACAAACCTCTTAGGGAAGACTTCCCTTCACTTATTTCTTTCCATTAATGCATAAATTTATTTTAAAAAATACTCCTTGAGCAACCACTATATGCTGAGTGTTTTTTAAAGCTACAGGGCTATAGCAGCTTACCAAACAAAGCTGCTGCTCACGTGGAGCTGCTGTCCAAGAGGAGAGAGCACCAAGGAAATATCTATATAAATCAGAAAAGACAACTTCATAGGGTTCTTATGGGGTGAAATAAGGTAAAGAATAAAGTACTCCGTCTCGTGCCTGAGGTGCAAACATACCTCTAGGTCAGCGGTGTCAGACTCATTTTCACCAGGGGCCACATCAGCCTCGCGGTTGCCTTCAAAGCGCTGAATGTAACTTTAAGGCCGGATAAACGTAACTCCTCCTTAACAGTTAAGCGAGAGCTCAGCACTGCTGCCAGGTAGAAACAAGGTGCCAGGCCGGATGAAACAAGGTGGAGGGCCGGGTTCTGGCCTTGTGTTTGCCACCTGTGCTCTAGGGGGAACCTACCAGGGATGCTATCATGTGGGTCTGGGAATAGAATGAGTCAAAAAAATTGAGGTGACAATAATAGTCTAAAGTAACATGCTTCATCTGCATTGAAGGTGTTATTCCCACTTTCTAATTCCTATTTTTGTAAAAAAAAAATCCCATGTACTTTAATATCTCATGGAAATAATACCACATTAAAATAATTTGTACCTCTTTGCCTTATTTCCCTGATTTTTAGAGTAGAATGTATTTTTTAAAAATACCCACAACTCACAGTTATTAACAACCACACCTAAAACAAAAGCAAATTAAGAGGACAGCTAGATCAGGAGTGGAAACATAGAAATGAAGATCCCTAGGAGGGTTAGCAACAGGGGAGTGGGAGGAGGAGAAGGGGGGAGAAGGTACAGAGAATAAGTAGCATAGACAGTAGATAGAAAATAGATGGGGGGGCAAGAATAGTATGGGAAATATAGAATCTAAAGAACTTGAGACACATGGTCGTAAACTAAAGCGGGGGTAATGGTGGGGATGGGGGATAGGGTGGAGGGGAATGAAGGGGGGGAATAGAACAACTATAATTGCATAATCAATTAAATAAATAAATAAATAAATACCCACAAAGAACTAATGGAATTAATATGGGCAAAGAAATGAAAATATAAGATGAATATTTCTTGTTAATCTGCTACTAGTCAGGTACTGCACACACACACTCTCCCTCGCCCTTCGGTAGCCCCCGTATAAAGTACGTGTTCCAAGTCCCACCTTTATAGATGGGAAAACTTCATAAATTTCACAGACTCCAGTACATATTTGGGACAACGAAAGAAAAATAAAGACAACGAAAGCGGCTTATATTTTCAGTTGCCAGTTACTGTTTTGCAAATAATCGGCCACATGTATTTTCCCTGCAAGAAACAAAGGAGTACGATGCCATCAATCAGCTTGAGAAAATAAATGACAGTTTTCGTATCTTAATAATTACTTGTCCTAAAATACATCTAGTTTTTATACTTTTCCTATTAAGTTCATTAAGCTATGGTATAAATGCTCATGACACTCTGGTTTAATTAAGAACACTCATGGAAATTTTAGATTAAAAAATGTCTTCTGTTGGGTAGATGATAGCCATGGTATAGTTCGATGGTTCTCAAAGTGCGGCACCCAGATCGTCACCATGGTCAACATGGGAACAGGTTGGAATTGCAGATTCTCTGCCTCCACCCACTGAATAAACAACTTTGAGAGCGGACGGAACCCAGAAACCCGAACTTCAGCAGGTGGCCCAGGAGATTGTGATGGCCAGTAAGGTTGGAGGGCGGGCGGGCGGGAATCATTACTGGCATCCAAGAAACAATGTTACAGGTAATGATAATACTATCTTTCTTGAGGCAAGAGTCTCTCCTGCTTAGCCTAAAAAATATATATATATATATGTCATTGGTTTCTTCCATGAAAACACAAAACAAGATGTATTTTAAGACTCAAAATTTCAAAACATTTTCAATTATTATGAATTTGGGTGCTGTACTGATAATAAAACCAGAGCAAATATTTCAAAGGCAACTGCATTCTGATTCCCTAAGTTCTTCTGCTTCTAAAAAGAGCAGAGAATATATTGCAAAGACTCAAGATCCTAAGCGTACAGAAGAGAAAACCGAAAGGAAGAGTGAACACAGATGCTTTAGACGCTAACTTTGCTACCTGGAGGGCCAGAGGGCAGGTCCTGTTCCATATGTAGGAGTCCAGGGAACAGGATTGGTTTGGTAAAGCTGTCACTGAGATCAGAGCTTCCTGAAGCTCCTGACCTAACACCAAGTCAAATTTTTGCTAAACTCTTTCTCATTTTAAATGGGAAAAAGATTAGACTGTTGAGTGCTTGGGGGGAAATATAAAATTGGCTGGTAGGCAAGATTTCTTTTTTAAAAGAAAAATTCTCTCAGCCTTCTGAACTTCCAGATGACTTAATAAAACTTGAGGAAAAGACTAAAGCCAGTTGGAAAAAACCAAGAGGGTAGGAAAAAGGAAATGAGATCCCTCTCTTAAAAAATCAGTGTTCCTTTCATATCAGTGACAGAACATATCTTCCAAGTTCTGACAGAGGTACTGTTGAAACAGAGGAAGAGACTAACAAATAATTCGAACTAATATTTGGAGACTTTAACTTCAGAATAATATGGGAAACACGTGATATAAGGATGCGAAATTATGCTTCCCGTTCAGAGCAGCTGCATCTCTCATGAGTGCACCCTTTTGTGGTGTGGATGACCTCCTCACCATTTAATCAGACTCTCCTTTCGACAGAGACCTGTTGGAAGCTAAAACAAGAAGGGAGCAAAGAACACTGAATTTTATTTTCGTAAAATGGTTCATGTTTTATTTTCAGGAAAGACAGGACTCCCGAAGGTTAAATTGTCACCTCCATCTGTTCCCCAGGGAACTGTGGCTTGCCCTCTAGTTTTGAGACAGGAGGCTACAGTGCGAGTCAGCGCAGCCAACCTCCTGGTGGCAGTGATCTACTGGAATGGGGCACAGGCGAACCATTTCCATGCCCCACGCTGGAGGAAAGTTCAAGTGCTCTGGAAGCAGGTGGGCCGTGTGAACTTGAACCAAAAATCAGAATGGTACCAAGTGATTTAGTTATTGCGAATGGGAAATAAATGCCAAGATGAAAGTAGAAGTGCAAGAAGTTTAGGGGTGGGCATGGGATGGAGAGAGGCAGCGATACCTGCTAAAGATGGAGAGAAAGCAGGATTGGTCAAGGAAGGCCTTCAGAACAGGAAATACGTCTGAGATCTGTGAAAGTGAAAGGAAGCCAAACCAGTCAGGGAGCATCTCAGACTGTGAGATACTAGGGGTAGATTGGGCACTCGAGGAAGTCCACGCTGGGCAGGCCCTGGTGGTCACACTCTGCTCAGTCATTTCTATTCAAGATTCTGTTCATTTATTTTTAGAGACAGGGGAAGGGAGAAAGAAAGGGAGGGAAACGTCAGAGCCATGGATCGATTGCCTCTTATATGTACCCTTGATCCAGATGAACCTGCAATCCAGACATGTGCCCTGACAACTGGGCATTGAGCCAGCAACCTTTGACTTTGCAGGACTATACCCAACCAACTGAGCCACACCAGCCAGGGCTGCTCAGTCAGTTTTTGAGGACCACCAGGGAAGAGGGTGGTCTTGGTTCAGAAGTTTGACATACTCTGAAGGCACTGCCACTTGCGGCTGTCAGCTAGCCACCTTCCTCATAGCAAGTTCTACTCCTGAAGCGAGATCCAAGCAGTCCTCCAGGATTCCAGTGGGTCTTTCTTCCTAAAACAAACTACAGTCCTCCTTGCAACTGGTATTTATCACTGCCCTTCTCTACTTTCCACTCTAACTTCCCCCTGCCCTCAGTCCTCACCTCTGCTGGTCTTGATGGTTGGTCAAAACTATTTCTCTGCTGCAGATGGCCTGGACTTTTTTCAGAACCTGAGGGCGCCTGCATTGAGATTCTCCAACTGGGGCTTGCCACCAACTCCACCATATCTCACCCACCACTGACACCGACAGAATCACAGAGCCTGCCTGATCACGTGGTCCGAGCAGTGGGGCTACTTGGCAAAGGCAGCCTGCACCTGCTGCAGAGCCCTGCCCCCGGGTATTTGGGCCAAAGCAGTATTTCTGAGTGTGAATGTGTTGCCTCCAGAATTCATAGAAACTTACCCAGCAAGCATTGTGCGTCTTTCTTTGCTGCAGAGTGAACAGGTTGCAGCAATTTGTTTTACTCTGGAGACGATATCACAGCATGTCTGTGATTACTGGGCCCCTAAAACTTTACGTATGTGACAGGCCCTTGCACCCTCACATGGTTTATTTCCCACCCTCTGGTGTAGGCGTCTTAACAAGGCTTTCGGTATGCCAGCCACTTCTTACTCCACCTTCCTGAGCTGCACAGTTTCATCGGTGCAGCCAATAAATGTGGTATCTGGAGGACACTGGATGGTCCAGATATCTATGGACTATACTGTGATAGACTTTACATAGCCTGGGGGCAAAACTGTGAATGCACATTGTTTTGCACACCAGGTGGGTGTGAACTATTTCTGTTTACCTTTCTTGATTAAGATAGAAAGGAATGGACACATTCACCAAATCAAAGGCTGCATATTATGTCCTGAGGTCCTTGTCAAGGTGAAACCCTATACTCCAAGACAGTTGACCCCTAAGTCAACAAATCTTTATCCAGTCTTATGTTCTGGCCCCCTTGGTCAAACACCTTGAAAATTTAATCCCAGGGGCACTTATCCAGCTTCTGCTGGATGGACTGGCTAATTTTTTAAAGCAAATTTAGGACTTGATGGCTTTCTCTGTTATCAAGCTCAACACATCTCTAGCTGGGCTATGCTGAGACTTGATCCCAGTTATCAACATGGTGGAAGGAGATCTTGAGGGGAAGGCCCCATTGCCTTGCTGGGAGGAAGCCCTTGCAGTATATTCCCACCTGGGAAGAGTTCTAGTTCTTAACTGGGAGGAGCAGTCCCTCTACGTAGGCTCTGATGGTTCAAAGGAGTATAGGGAGCTGAATGTTTAGGAATGTGTATGCTGATGCACCTGTTCTATATGTCCAGCTTCCTAATTTTCCTAGCTGGCTCCCTGACCCTTAGACCTGCTCCTGCTGAGCATTCATTCAGTCACATGAAGCTCAGTGATTCTAAGTGGGGAGTTTGGTTTTTCTGCTTTCTCACTGCAGAAGATAAAGACTGCTTTTTAAGCTGTCAGAGATGTCCCCTAGACTTCTCAATTTGTTAATTGCCCTTCGTTTTTTCAATATTCTCTAGTGTTTCGGTTTAATCTAATAACAAAAATATATAAATGCATGATCCTTGTACACAGTATTCCCCACCCATCTCCTCCTACTCAGCACTTTTCAAACGATCACATCAGTCAGGATGCTCCCCTCCACACTGCCCTCTGTAAAGGGGAGGGAAGCAGGACTGGACCAGGAAAGCTTTTCCGACAAGTCGCAGACCTGGAAGAGTGAAGGAAAGGGGGAGGAAGCAAGTTGGGAGAGTCCTAGGCTGCCATGCATGTCCAAAACTGTGTTGGCCAACCCAACAGGAAGCTCCCAGTCAAAAATCGCCCAGCAGGTTGTACAGCGTGGGGCAGGAATGGCCAGACCCTAAAGCCCTGCTGTACTCAGTCATTGGCAAAGCATGGCCAGGGAAAAGCCTGGCCTGGGCTCGATCGTTCTGATGGATCCTGAAGTCACTGCAGTTGAAGGCTGCTGTGATATCTACTTCTCCTCACCTCAAACAATGATAGGTTTGATTGGAGATATGTCGTAAATAAATACAGCTCTTGGTATCCAAGGAGCTGGCAATATAGAAAGGTGAAAAGACATGTACATTACAAAGAAGTCATCCCAGTTGCATAGTTTCAAGGGATATTTGTTGTTTTTGCCTATTCGGCTTTTATTTCCCTTACTGCGCAAACTCTAACTCAGTTTCCCCTTGGAGAACCCCCTCTCTCTGTTATGGTGGAAGTGCCTCACCTCACTCATGCCCATCAGCACCGGGAGAGGGTGTGACTCAGACCTGGCCACTCAGGACTTCTTTGGAAATATGCTCTCCCCACCCAACCCTGCCCAACTGGTGTTGCTTGTAACCATGGCAAGCCTGGAGCTACCAGAGAATAATACCACGTGAAGAGAGCCTGCCAAAGAGTGAAGCCAGGTCAGAGGAAAGCAGGGATGAGAAAAATACCTTTAGAAACTGGATTTTGATGATACATTTGGAGCTCTTAGATCCCCCAAGACTTTGACACCTAGATCTACTCCTAAAGCATCCCTTTCATTTCAGGCTGTTTGAGGTAGATTTAGTCACTGTCAACTAGAAGAGCATTAATACAAAAATGGTAGAGAAAGGACTGGATCTGGAACAGCGGTTATGTTATCAGGCATAATCCCCTTTAACGTGGGCCTAAGAATAGTCATTCACTATCAGAATTAGAAAACACCTGACACGTCATCCAGTTCCAATCCAAAGCCCTTAAAAGAGAGTCAGTGAAAGTTGAGTGACTCATCTAAGGTCACAGAGCCACTTACTCGGAAATCACATTTTGTTTCTAAGTCTTCAGTTTAATTCAATATTAAGTTTTAGAGAGAGGGGAAGGGAGGGAGAAAGAGAGAGAGAGAAACATCGATAGGTTTTCTCTCACACGCCCCCAACTGAGGACCTGGCCCACAACCCAGGTATGTGCCCTGACCTGGAATCAAACTAGTGACTGTTCAGTTTGCGGGACACTGCTCATCCCACTGAGTCACACCAATCAGGGCTCTAAGTCTCCAGTTTCTAGGCCACAGTTATTTTCACTGTAACACCCCATGTCCCTCGAGAGAAGGGAGATTACACAATTTAATTCATGGAACTCACGGAAAGAGAAAAAAAATTAATTTATAAACAATAGCAGTCAGCTAATGCTAATTTAGAATTTAATGCCATTAATCCTGCATAATGTGGCTATTGAAAGTAGTTACTAATGTGGGCTTCATACAATAATGTAGCGTTACTTAAGTGAAAACAAAATCAAAATATGCACTTTTGAACAACGGGTGAAAAATGTTTAATCCTTTTAATTTTTCCTTTTGTGAGGTGCCCCAAAATGATCCTTTTCTTTGTTCTTCACATTTTTATTCTTTAAAACCTATTTGTAAAATCTGGAATGTTGTAAGAAGAAAAGCATTTTGGAAAATTTACGGTAAATGAACTTTTTCTAGTGCATTGTTATTTATCTAATTATTGCGAAGAATTCAAGACCCTTCTGTCTTCAGCAAGCCGTGGCCTTGTTTCTACCACGTATCCTCAAAGTGACATATTTAAAAATCGGCATTCTTAGGTTTTAATGGTGAAATTAAAAGCTAAATTTTTGAGTGATGCCTGTGTCCACAAAAACACCTCAAGGAAAAGGTGAAGCATTTACACATGTGTAAGTAATTGATTCTTTTATAATTTTGTATTTTTTAGAAAAGTGCTTAAAAACCACCTGGAACTCTATATTTCAGAGAGGATTTATTTGTGGGTTTCTGTTTGTTTAATTTAGGCACACAGTATTTCTAATTTTAAAATGTATTTGGATTTTTTTCATATGCCAGATTTGGGGGTATTTTCCAGGTTTTTCTAAAAGTAACATTAGCTTAGTGGATCCGTTTTACACATCACAAAATGGACACAGAGAAGTACAGAACAAAACTGAAGAGGGCAACTCTCTGGGCATCTATTTTTTAAGATAAATTAGATTTCAGGATATTTACCTACAAGAGGCAATTTAAAGTTTCGAGGAGTTTCACACAAATCTTCAAATTTTTTGATATCATAATTGCACATAGATGACAAAGTGTATAAAAAATGCCATGACTGCAAATACCTAGTTACAAAAAATAGACTGATGACAAGAAAAGCAAAGAAAAAAACAAGTCTATTAATAGCAAAAATGAAAATAATATCTTGGTACTTTACTATTAAGAAGGCCTGGTGTTTTGCCTCTTCAAAATTAACAAATTCATTTACACAGTTGAGAAGCAGCCATTGAGCACCTGTGTTCATCCAGCACAAGAGGCAGGACAATGGGTGGATCCACCCCTAATGCTTGAGGAGCCGAAAGAAGCAGAGAATCATAAACAAATGATGGGGTGCCACAGGAGAAATGTCGCGGTAAAGTTCATGATGACTGATGGGAAAGTGGAAACAAGATGATGAAGATGACCTGCGCCAATGGATGGGAGGGCAAAGAAGCCTTCCTGGCTGGGCACATCAGTGGGAATTTAATCCGTGTAGATGAATGGAGGGTGGTTAGAGAGCAGGCGGGGTCTGTGGTGGGACAGGGAGGTGAAGCAGCAAAGCAAAATGATCAACTCAGATGTGCAAGACAGGCACGTGCCAGATTCCGAAGACCTAGATCGACAAGTCATGGATTTTGGATTGCGTCTTATTGTCCACTGATAGTTCTCAAAGGTATTTTGATTTTATTTTGGCAAGATTATGGCATGGTCATGTCAGAAAAGAGAAAGATAAAATCTTGAAGGACAGCAGAGGATAGATTAGTGGGAAATAGACTAGAGTTATAGACCCTTTTAGAAGGCGATTCCAGTAGAAGGTGGGGTGGTAATGATTCATGATGTAAGGATGTGTGGAGTAAAGCAGTGAAGAAGACATAAATGCAGGTGATATTTATGAAGATCAGAGACAGGACGAGGAATAGGTTTACAAATAAGATTGGGGTCGAGAGTGGGAGGGGTGCAGAGGAGAGTTGTGCTGGGTTTGGGACATGTAAGACTGAGAAACCCGTGGGATCCAGGTGGAGCTGGACCTACCCAGCAGGTCACTGCCGCTGAGTCAAAGAAGGAGGACGGCGCCGGAGCCGGTGGCTTCCTAAAGCCCGGCAGCCACTGCGTAGAGGGCAGACGGGCCTCGGGGGACCACTCGAGTCCGTGTCAGCTATAAACCACAGAAAGCCGCACTTTTTATCATAACTGCCTCCCGGGTAGCTGTAAACGCGTAACAAAACACCTTTTTAAATCTCGTATAGCTGTCATTAAAGAATAGATGCCCATACAAGGCAGGTGACTTGCCCCAACCACACAGCTGTAGGTGGTAGAACCCAGAATTGAATCCAGACGTCTAGGCCAGTGTATTCCACCAGACGAAACCTGCAGAAATGTAATCTAATGCCTTGTGTGACTATCACAGCCAATCCTCTGGCTCGACTTCTTCATCTGTGAGAAACTTTTGGATGGCGTGATCTCCAAATCACCCTCTGACTCTAAAATTCTGTGATTATATGCCTCACTAATGAGAATGCCTATCCTTTCTAACGCTGGTTCAGCACAGCCAACCCCAGTTAATCTGAATAAATCACAGCATCCTCACCAGAACGAACTGTTGGGAGGGTCCCACGGTTGTGGCGGTGTGCTTTCACACTTATCACAGCGGTCACTAGGAAAATGCCGATTAGAGCAGTGAGATGCTACTATATATTCTCTAGGACGGCAAAAATGAAAAGGACAGCAAGGACCAAGTGCCTGAAGCCACGGGGAACAGAGATGGACATGGCCACGTTGGAAAAGGTGCTGTCCAGGACACCCAAACAGCAAGCTTGACTGTGACCCACGTCTCCTCCTTAGGGAAGTAGCCAACAGAAACTCATGCACCTGTTAACCAGGAGTCAGGCAGGAGGATGTTCACACAATGCTACTCTCTGAATCCCAAGCCAGAAATTTTCCCCAAGCACATTGACAACAGAATGAGTAAACAAATCAAGGCCGTCCAGCCAGGTAGCTCGGTTGGTCAGGTGCATTGGTGTAGGTCCTGATATACCAGGGTTGCAGGGCTGATATCCAGTTGGGGCACATAAAAGAATCAACCAATGGATGCGTGAATAAGTGGGACAACAAACTGCTCAGTCTCTCCATATCTCTCTCTCTCACCCTCTTTCTAAAATCAATACATTAAATAAATAAATAAATAAATGCCTATTCAAGGTGGAATAAGAAGGAAAGACCTACAACTAGATACAATGTGGCTTCTAAATCTTACCAAGCAACTATCAAATGAAAGAAGTGGGACTGGAATAGCGCATATGGAACCTTTTGATTTATGTGAAGTTCCCAAATAGGTGGAGCTGCTCCTTGCTGTTAGAGCACATACAGGGGTTACCCACCCCTGAGGTGGAAGAAGAAGTGGTATTAGGAATGCTGATAAAGTTCTGTTTCTTGATCTGGGTGCTGATTGTGTAAGTATAGTTTTAAAAAATTCCTGGAGTTCTACTCCTACAATTTTTATACCTACTTTTTTTACTTCAAAAAATCTTCCCAGCATCTAGCAATTAGTCGCATTCTCTACATGTAATAAATATTTATTTCTAGATATACCTATGTGTTTACCTTCTACCTGTCCACTTGCCTCTCCATAAAAGCACATCTTTCTGATGAGGTCAGTCCTTTTTGCACAATAAATGGCTTGTTGTAATGTGGCCAAGTGTCCGGGGCCAGGGTCCTCCCCACTGGTTGTGACTGGCAGCGTTGCCTAGTGGGCGCTCCATCCAGCATTTCCAGTGAACTGTTTGAACACACATGAAGCTCAGGGCCTTGCACATGGAACTTGCTTAATAAAGACCAGCTAAGAGGACGTCAAACACTTGTCCTTGAACATGAAAGTCCTATCAAGTAGGTTCTTGAATGACTTGGCAAGTAAGTCATGTTTTTGAGTGTTGATTTGAAAGCACCATATATAATCATTCCATGCTTTGATCTCCTCAAGTACTGTTCTATTTTTATCATGATTTATCACACTATAGGAAATTAATGTTGATTCTATTATAAGTCATGCTTTCTAATTATTGTAATCTAGTAGAAGTATGTCCTATTAATTAGATTACCATGCTAAAAATAGCACACAGTTTCATTAATTAAAACATCGAGGCAGGAAAACCAATACTTCGAACTAGACAACTTTCAAATGTAACGGCATCAGAGGTTCAAGGCTATAGAAGCCGGAGGGCGGAGAAGGCTGAGACAGTTTCGAGTTTCAAATGCTGCATATCTGCAACAGCGTTTAAAAATCTAGGTTTTTAACTGAGATTTTCAGAGATAGTAAACATGTTTTCTTTCAACTGTTGTTTGTGTAAAATCAAAGAAGATTGGAACTATGATGTGTAAAGCTTTGAGGAATACTTAAAGAGTGTTCAGTGAATTAAGATTTGCAGATTGAATATAACAGTATCTAAATCTAACTGTAGTCCATTTTCTTTGTCCACATTAAAATAAAAAAGGATATAGGTTTGTAATTCCATATGATTTATTTTCTTGCACTGCTTTATATTTATAAACCCTCTCTAGGTGAGGGGAAACTTCCCCAGAAGTAGTTCTTAATTCTTGCTAGACATAAACAATTTAACTATGAGACATGTTTTAAAGGTGGTCAATTAATGCTGACAAAGGTAGCTGCATGGTAGCCACTGAAAGGGAAACTGATAAAAAATAAAAAATGTGAAAACTTACTTGTTTGTCTGAAAAGGGTTTTAATGTGTTTGCTTTTTCTTCTTCCAGATGCATATCACCCCTGTGTTGAAGGAAGCATTGTTACCAGCTGTCCTCATGTTTGGGGGCCAGCGTGTTGGTCTGCAGTGCATGGGTGGAGGCTTATTTTTAGCAACTTGAATTTATAGGGACCTGGACTTGACTTTATATTTCAGTTGGAAGAAACCCTTTGGTTGCCTGCTTCTAACTGGCCTCTGATTTCTGCACTGATGAGAACCTTCCAGGGCTATCTCTGCTCTGTCCCCTACTTCATCCGTCATCTCTTCATTTGCTTTCTTCTACCTACCGCTGCTCTCAGAGGCCCTGAGGAGGGTTTTTGGTTTAGGCCTTATTTTGCAACAGTTCCACAGAAGCAGGATTCTCAAACTAAATAACACTCGTTGCCAGCCCGCTGCCATTGTCTGACAGAAAAGAAATTAGAAGAAGAAACAAGGTTAATGTAAAAATTACAGCTTTTAGAAAAGCGACCCCTAAGATTCCATTGCAAAAGACAATGTGGATGAGATTCCTTGGTGACTAGGAAACTGCTGTGTTGCCCAGGAAGATGAAGAGCAGTGTAAAGGTACAAGTCGAACCACCACCAGCCCCAGAAAGAAACAGCAAAAAAAGGTTCAAAAAGAGGTGACAGATACGCTGATTAAAAAAGACCTTAAAAATGAACTTCCTTTGAACTTTAAATGGAAAAATCCCAAACTTGCATTGCCAACTGTTTACAACGAGAAGATGATTCGGAGGAACTACGTGACTGAAACAATAACATCTTTCAGATTCTTCTGGAAGGTTGGCAGATAATATGAAATTTAAACTAACGTTTGGACTATGTCCATTTTGTGCTCAGTGAAGACAGTTTGGGCATGCTATTTAGAATATTCTCATATCAGTTTATCATTCCAAACTATAGTGAAAACACACACATCTGCAGTTGCACCCTGTGGTGGAAAGAAAAACGTGGAAAAGGCTGAGGTCACTTTCCATTTTGTAGAAATAAATAACAGTTCCCTGTATCCATTTTGCACGTAGTTTCACACTTTAATATATGTAAGATATAATTTTAAGAAATTCTTGTAAAAGCAAAATGAAGATATCATGAGAATGTGGCACATTGTTTAACCCTCACTGTATTTCAGTCACCCGGTCTAAAGATCCAAAGACACAGTCCTGTCGATTCCCCATGTTACTGTGAGGACCTAGGAACTCAGCACCTAAAAACTACTTAGGATCATGTGCATATGTACATAGTACCAAAAATAAAGAGAAAAAAATGAAGCAGTGAAGCAGTACTTAGTGTTTATTAAATTGCCAGTCATTAAAACATTTGTAACTGCTAGAAACAAATTACTGTAAAAGAATATGTGAGGAAGACCTTATGTGACCTGCAAATCCTAAAGAAATAGTTACTATCTAGCCCTTTACAAAAGTATTCATCAATCTCTGTTCTGATAGATAACCTTAACTACAGTAGATATGTTTAGTAAGTGTAAGTGAATGCATTTAGATTTTCTCTGGGATTACACAGTATTTACTAAGATTGAAATTGGATTACATAACCAAATTAGAATTTCATGTTTAAATTCAAATATTACCAAAATGTTTATCAGTGGAAACTAGGCTGAAGTATGTCTGATGTCTGGTGCCAGCAAATCGTTAATGCTTCGAAGGTGTTGTTGCCAAATCGCCTCACGGCGGGCGGGAGGTCCACAGGTCCAGGGAGCCAGCCCCACGGGTTCTAGGAGTTCATTCTGCCCCAAAGAGGGAGGCCTTTTGAGCAAAGACAATGAGCACAAAGCTCCCTGCACTGTGCAGCGAGATGGTGCTGACTCAAACTCCTTTCTAAGGGGAATTTAAGTTGGTTAATAAGAAAAGTTAAGTTAAACAGTGTACTTTTATTTTGGCAGAATGTTTGACAAACTTCTCTCTGATAGCTTGTTGTGAAAAAAGAGAAATGTAATTTAGATGCTAGCATAATTTTAAAAGGTTGAATATTTTTTCCAAAGATTAAAAAATCATAGACTGGCTGCAGCCAGCTGGCTGAGGGCCGGGCAGTAGGACCAGTGGCTCACCACAAGGCGGGCGTCTTGTCCAGAAGAGCTCAGCTTAATTCTAGTTCACGATCCAAGTGCAAAAATAGATGCTATTCTTAACAGATCCGTTCATGACATAAAGTTGGGAGGCCTAGTGGATACGATACTTAGTAACCAAATAAAAATTTTAACGATGGACCAAAACTAAGCTAAACAATCATAATAGAAATCAATCTTTTGCATGAAGGAACCCTCTAACTCATGACTTTTTCAATATTGATACACATAATTGATTTTTAAACAGAATGTATTTTAGGTTAAAAAGATTCAAAGAATTTTAAAAAGACTGGAATAAGGATGGAGAACAATAGTCATCCTTAAATAACCTACTTATTGTTCCTGAAGTAAAAGAGTGTAAGTTTAATACATTCTTTTCCAGGAGTAAAAGGGAAGGCAGGATTAACTCAGAACTTAAAAAAACCAAAGAACCTCAAGCCAGGTTTAGCCCAAAGGTGTGTTTGTTTTATTTACTCCCCTCCTCTGTAGTGCTTTAGCTGACTTTTTGAATTTGACCACATTGGTCAAATGAGAGCTAACTGGTTGCTCTTAGTGAAAAAACACAAGATTTAACCTAAGTACCTGAATTATCAGCTTCTCCTGAGTCACAGGAGGATCTGGCAACATTGGCCCCTCACTCTTCTGGCCACGTTCAGCTGGGAAGAGTAGCACCTTCCAGTCACCTCAGTCCCCACCTGTCCCTATGGCCACACCTGGCCTGTTGTATTCATTTGCATATGCACCTGGCCCTACGTACTGAATCTGTGTGACTCCTGTACAAGAAAGTGGAGATGAAATTCTGCATCTCCAAACGTAATAGGTGCTGCCTTAAGAAATGTGGAGCTTCGGAAGATGATGTTAATTGTGCCAATTCCTCCCAGTTAGGAACTGTGACGAGCTGGTGTGTACTGTTTGGGATTCGGGTGCACACATAGGCTGATCTGGACATTACAGGGAGGATTCGTGTGTGGGGCCGGAAGTCAGGTTACACTGGGGGATCTTTTTTTGAAGAGACTTGTGGTGCTGTTTACTTCACTTATTTTTATTCTAATGACCCTTAAACATTCATGGAACTCTTACATTTTAGCTCTGATTTGTATATATTCCAAAGCTATTATAAAATTAAATCCTGAAACTATTGCTGTCAACATCTCTATAACAACTTTAAAAATCAGTCAAATCTTTGTTTTTATATTTCCATACTTCGATCTGAGTGTTTGTGGTATGTAGACACAGGCTGCATTTATATTCCATCATCTGTGTAGTTTCAGACCAATACTTGGGCATTTGCATAGCTGGAACTGTACATTAGGGATAATTCCCACGATCCAAGATCCCCAGGTCATTCACAACCAACATTCAGGAAAAAACAAAAAGGTGACCCTAGTTGTGCCAAGTCACTCCAGTTAGGAACTTTGAAGAGCTGGTGTGTACTGTGTGGGATTCAGGTGCACACAGGCAGGTTCTTCTTTCAAGTGAAAGCTCTGACTCGTGAATGAAGCACCATTTGCACAAGGTGCTTCATGAGCGGCCACTACTGTCAGACAAAAGAGGCATAAGAGCAAGTCCTTGAGTGCATCCTCCCTCGTTAAAGACAAGTCCTAAAGAGTAGACATAATGAAAAGTAATAAAGAAGATATATAACAAATACACTATGGACTATACATACAACAGACACTTGGAGAAGGGAAAGATTAACACACACACATTGATGTAATTTGTAGAGAATGAGTAGAACGTGGATAGTCCAAAGGAGGGGAAAGGATATAAGAAACAGACCCATCATATGCTAAGAAATGTACTTCTACGTTAGGGAGAAGCTGAGGCATGTGTGGGTATGCGAGAAGCGTGATTGTGGAGGTCCTGAACTCTGGGTCAGGCTGGCTCCTCCAGCGCTCCATTAGTTCTTCATGAAAGCGCCCTGAAGACCAGCCAGGAGACGAGTGCTCTGATCCAGGTGGGGTGTGAAGAGGACCCCACCAGGGGGCGACTGATGGGAAAATGAATTGTTGCCAAAGGCGAATGCATTGCAGTTGGCTGTGGGTTGGTGTAGCAGGATGGCGGCAAATCAAAGAGCAATGCCATTTAAAATTTGGAGGACTTCTAGTGTGCTGCTGTGCTGAAAGAAATAGTTGAATCGTGGACTCAGGGTAGAGCCTGTTGCATTTATTTTGATATTATAGCCTTAAAGGGTAGAGTTAGCTCTACAGAGAAGTAGGTTAGTTTTTCCTGGGAGACAGAAGGGAAGTTCAGGTAAGGGTACAAATTTGGAGGTGGAAATAAGAGAAGTTGAGGGGCTTATGTTGTAATGTCTCTCTTTTTTTTTTTTTTTCAGTGAAGTAGGAAGCAAGTGCACCTATTGCGGATAAGAACATAGTGTTAGGGCCCTGGCTTATGTGGCTTAGTGAACTGGGCACTGGCCTGTGAACCTGAAGGTCACCAGTTCAATTCCCAGTAAGGGCACATCCCTGGTTAAGGGCAAGGTCCCCAGTGAGAGGCAACCAATTGATCTATCTCACTCAATGATGTTTCTCTCCCTCTTTTTCTCCCTCTCTTCCCCTTTCTCTAAAAGTAAATAAATAAAATCTTTTAAAAAAAAACACATAACATTAGGGATGAGACATGGGTAACATGAAAAAGGCAGGTGAGGGGTGCACTAGTCTAGGGACCCAAAGCACATAAATAAGGTTGCTATTTAAGCAAAGATGAATTAGTATGAGTTTGCACCCAAGTCTGGTATCATGGCTTTGAGAATTGTCTCCAGCAACCTGCAGTAAGAACTGTGCATGCAGACAAAAAAGTAGACAATAGTTAAAAGAGGCAAAAGAGGCATAGGATTTTGAGGTGGTATCTCACATGTTATTGACATGACTGTTTATTTCAAAACGTCCAGCCTAAGTAAAGAAGCACATAAAACCAGAATTGCTGGATAAGGGTTGGGAAGTAGGGGAGCATTAGAAGGCACAGTGAGAAAAAAGAAGAGAGCAGAAAGAATGAGGAAGCAAACTGGTAATGTACTCGGGGGGAAATTCCCGTGTTCAAGATGTACACGTTTAGAAGTCCTGGGTGATAGTGCAGCCACAGATGTGGCTGTGCTGGGGGTAACGCTGAGTGACACCTGACAATGAGGAGTCTCGAGGCCAGGGAGTTCAGGGGACATTAGCACGTGTACTGAAGAATAGGAAATGGTGACAGACCAAGTTCATAGAGGAAGATGATTTCAGTGCCACCACTCAGTGTCACTGAGAAGGTTGGAACAGTGTCCTGGTGGCTGGAAGCTGAGATAAGGAGACATCGTGGATTCCAGAGAGAGGGTAAAGTTAGGAGAATAATGGACGAGATGCAGCAGAGATTAGGGAAGTGGCTGTCCCTTGTACAGAACACTCCATGTGCCTCTCGTCACACCCTCTGGGCCACTGCTCACTCCAGGAATCGCCGCTCCAAGCAGCTCCCCACGGGTGCAACCTGACATCACCTCTACTCAGCTATACCTCTCAGCTCTTGCTTTCTGCCCCAGGGCCTTACACTAAAATGTGGCACTCACTCACATGCAACCTGAAAATGGAGGGGGTTGGTGCTAATTAGGACAAAACTTGACTAACACTAAGCTGGTGGTACATGCTCCCCTCTCCCACGTCTTTCCAGTTACTTCTGAGGTACTTTGTACATGGCTTTTCAGAGCATCAAGGATAGATTGATCTCTGGTTGTCAGAGGCAGTGATCAATTTGCAACACATCTTTGTGCTGGCATTTCCTTCTTCACTCATCCCATTTCCCCCACCCTGTTCCCTGGGCCTGCTTCTTAAAATACACAACCTGAATGCAGGCCCTCCTTGCAGACTGACTTTCTTGGAGAAACCTGAGACCCTCATCTGTAAGTAGAAGCCGTTACGTGAGAAATCTGAAGGTTTCATGGTCAAAGAAAAAAGTCAAGGGTCAGTTAGCTTGAGGAAGAAGGAGTCCTGAAAGGCAAAGGAGGGGATTATTACCGAACACAAGTTTCAAAAGAATCAGTCTTCTCGGGTTGGGTGGCAGGTCAGAGCTAGAGCAGGGCTGATAGAGATGAAGGCATCGGAGGAAAAAGGAGGAAGGTGAAATACAAATTGTATATGTTAAATAACATCCTCCATACTAGAAAATAAATATGCCGATGACCACGCAGGGCACATGTGAGACAGTTGTATTTATCACTGCAGCTTTGCATTGGCCTCCACCCTCATCAGTCCCGCCCTGAGCGGAGCATCAGGCAGTCTCGCCTCCCTGCACACCTCTGTTTCTTGCCAACATGCTGATGTCATCCTATAGCCAAGCCTTAAAGTCATTTCAATTTACATTCATGTCTTTTGTCTTTTTCTTGGTATCTAATTTGCTATAGTTTCACTGAACTTCTTTTTCCCTAAGTAGTAGCCGTGGTCAATTTATTTAAGAGAAAATGTCCAGAAGCAAGCCAGATGTATTCATAATGTCATTCAGCGTCCACTGGGGACAGTTTTAAAAATATAATGTATACAAAATTATGTAATTGAAAATATACATGCATATTTTTTATAAGTACACAATTTTGACAGATCACTAAATCCTGAAGAAATTTGCACAATATCACCCTCTGACTTTGCCATATTACTTGAACTTTTGAAATTTGAAGCAATAAATCATAAACTATCTTGAGCCTATTCTGACCTGAACTTGGTCATTTTGAGATATTTGTTTTTTTTAATTTAGATATTTAGTTGTGTTTTAGGCTGTTTGGTTTTTAAATTTTAGGTTATAAGAGGCATTGCTCATGAGTTTTAACAAACAGAGAAATGACACCTGCTCTCACTTCCGGCACCTGCTGAGTCAAAAGCCACTAAGACTCACCAGACCCTCACTGGGCAGCCTGGGAGAGGGGCCTGCATGGCTGACATTCAACTGACCCTCAAATTGTTACTGCTTGGAAACAATTCACAAAGGACACACATCTGTTTGGGAACTGTAGAAGACAGATCCAAAGAGACCTTTCTCTTCTGAGCTTCCTACTTCCTGCCGGTTTTTATGCCACCACTTTGTTTTGTTTTCTCTTTTGTGTACTGCTCACCCTGGCCTTAGATTTGCTCACAGACAACCCTTTATGCAATCATTTCCCAGTATAATATCACCAATATGAGGACTTGACATTGGCAGGTCTCTTGCCCACATCCGTTCCAGGTCTGGTCTACCTGAACGCGGGCTGAAGCTCCCTCTGCCCAGTCCCATCGCCCCCTCCTCGCCGCCCCCCCCCCCCAACATGTGCTGCAGGTCACAGTCAGCTCACAGACACCGCCCTGGCTTCATTCGTACTCACTGCCTTCGGAATTCACCTTCTTTATCCAGGCTCATCCAATTACTTCTGTGATTTGTATTCTAATTCCTCTTACTTTACCTCTCACCTCTCAATGATGAGGTAGTTTTAGCAGACTTTTTTTCTTAAGCACATTTCCTTACGCCATCATCATAGTGCATGATGGCAGTTTAAGTTATGGATTTTAAAGTACAATTAAAAAATAACCCTAACCATTTACAGATTCTCATCTAATGAAACAGTCTTATTAGTACCCTCCCTCCTTTCTTGAGTAGCTAAACTCTCCAAAAGCTACTTGGTCATAGCAATGCTGATGATCAAGATTGAAATACATGAGGTCTGTCCAGAAAATATCCATCCATGTACATGAGAGATAAAGACACTTATTGAAAAAGATACAAGAGACACTGTGCATAGGACAATGACACCTCACTTTTCTTTAAAGTAGGCACCTCGGGACCTCACACAGTTCTCCCAGCACCTCTTTCACTGTTCAAAACACTGCAAAATCCTCTGATAGAATTGCCATGAGCTGCCCTGTTATATTTTCCTGAATTTCATCAACAGTCTGACATCTCTTCCCTTCAAAGGTGATTTTAGTTTTGGGAAAAACCAGAAGTCACAGGGTGCCAAATCTTGGCTGTAGCAGGGCTGAGCCACCTGGGTGATTTGATGCTTTATCAAAAAACTCTGTATGAGCAGGCACATTGTTGTAATGAAGCTGCCAATCACTAGTGGCTTATAGCTGTGGCCATTTTTATCTAATTGCATCTCTCAACCAATGAAGAACAGTGAGGTCATACTCATGATCAATCGTCAGGCCTGGAGGAGCATACCTGTGAGAGACACCACCTTCCCAATCAAAAACACAGTCCACATGGTCTTGATTTTACTGCAATGTTGCCACACCTTCTTTGGGCATCGAGAACCAGGTGAGTTCCACTGGGACAACTGGGCCTTCATTTCCAGATCGTAGCCATAGAGCCATGATTCATCTCCAGTTATGACCTTCTTAGGAAACCTGGTTCGTTGATAGTGGTTTGAATCGTCATTAGCATCTGCAGCATGATGTTCCTTCTGCTCTCGTAGCAGAAGCTGAAGAACCAATTTTGCCATGACACATTTCATGCCTAGATCCTGTGTCAAAATCTCAGACACAATAGTTTTTGGAATCCCCAGATCAGCTTCCAGTCCTCACACTGTCAGTAGTTGGTCTTTGTTCATTGCGACCTGTACACATTCAACATTCTCAAGTGTCTGCTTGTTGCAGGACTTCTAGAACACGGATCGTTTACAACAGATTCTCAACCCTCTTTGAAGCATTCGTGCCACACTTTCATTTGTGCTGCATACCTGGCATCATCTCTGAAAGCCTTCTGAATCATCCAAATAGTTTTCAGGGTGGAATGTTTAAGCTTAATACAAAATTTGATGCTGATTCATTGGTCTACTTTTTCAGTAATTTTGAATGTAACGGCCACACAGTACATACACATGCTCACTCAACAGCATGTACTGCCCTGACTGACTAGTACAGTGAAGTCATCATGTATCACACATGCACATTCCAGTGCACTCTCCTTGGCTGTCAGATTACATCGATGTCATCCAAACATTCTCCTTATATTAACAATGGCTGCACTTTTCCCAGACAGACCTCACAGCTATTAAGTGTATACTGAAAGGTACTTACTAAGCCCCATATAAAGCAAATTAGTTTTAATACTTGGTCATTAGGACTTTGAAATATAGGATTATCCATTAGAACAGCTAGTCAGAGGGAAATTTATTATTTTTAAGTCAACTTATTTACTTATTTATAAATTTAGCATTTATTTATGTGAAGTGTAAATAAATTTCCATCCCTATGGAAATCCCCAGGCAGACTTGGGCTGCTTTCCATCACCAACAAGTTTATTTTTTTTGTGTGGTTGGAGAAAATTCCCCCATCCCCATTGTCAACCCACAGGGTTTAACTGGAGCTGATCTTTGCCCTCCATCTTTCAACATACACAATTTATGCTCACACACACACATACACACACTCACCACTCACTTGGGAGGGGCCGGTGGGCATCTAAATCTGGCCTGGCCATTCTGCACATTCTGAATGTTTTTTGGAATACAAAGTGCTACAACTCAATACAATGAGGCTCAGTCATGGGACTTTTTTTGTGCTTCTAATGAAATTGCTGAGAAGATGCCATAAAAGTATAGAACTCTTGGTGGTCATCTTGCCAATTCTTGTGAAGAATTTTCCTGAAGGAATCGACATAAAGGAAAACAAATCCAAAAAATGGACAGAGAAATCAAGTCATGATGATGTTCCTTGAAGCCAGACAATGGTTGGATCTTCACTGAAGCCAGTTCTACTCACATACCTTCAATTATGAGTCAGTGTATACCTGCTTTGTGTCAGCCAGTTTGATCTGGGTTCCTGTCATAGCTAAGAGAGTTCTTCCTCATGTACATAGTTTTCCCAGCCTTTTGTATCAGATCTTTTGCATCCATGTACTTGTCAAAGAGAGATCTGAATTCCACTTGCTTCAAATCAGCTGGAATGCTTACAAAATGCAGGTTCTTAGGCTGCGTCCCAAACCTCTTCACCAGAACTACAAAGGTGAAGCTTAGGAAACTCACGTTTATCAAGTGACCTTTGGTGATTTCTATACACATTCAATTTTGAAAAACATAACTGAAGTAATAACTTTAGATTATATCAATTCAGATCAACCAGTTTTTATGAAATTAACTGGTCAGTTCTGTCAAACGGCAATTCTTTTCAAGTAATTAATCATCATATTTTAAAATGCCAGTATTGATGTAAGTAGAAAGGTAACTAGTTCAGGGTGCATATGTAGGAACTGTCACGAGACTTACATGATCAAATAACTTCAGAAGCTCATCATCATGTTTTACCTGCAATCTTAGTGGCCATTAAAAGAAACAGAAGGGTAGAAGGGGAAAAATTAAGTAATTTTACCTTGAAGAGGTGCAGGAATCAAGGCAGACCACAGCAGAAAGATGACTGTTCAGTGTGTGCTCTCTCAGATGTTGCATTAATGTTACACGCTCCAACATGGCATTAACGTCCCATACTTGAATAATTTCTCCTTTCCCAGAGAGCATTGGTACAAATGAAATAGTCTCCATTTGTGCGGACCCTGTGGATCCTTCTGCATTTTGGGACATTTTCTGTTACATTTAAATGCATGTGTTTAATTAGTTGAATTTTTAGAGCAGACGCCTTGAAACTCAAGGAATACTTTTCCAAATCAGTATTAGAGAGGATGGAAGATGTGGAACAAAATCAATATGAATCTGTCAACTGGTAAATATATAAACAAATTGTGGGGTATATTCTCAGCAAAATTTTAAAAAAGAAAGAAATGTTAACACACTTAACTATACTGACTAAACTAAAACACATTAGGCTGAGTGGAATAGTTCAAGCAGTGCATTAGTTCAGGATTGTGTGCTGTGTGACTCTCACAAGAAATTCTAGAAAAGGCAAAGCTGCACTGAGGGACCGTAGATCAGTGATTGCCTGGGGCTGGAATCAAGCGTCTGCCACAAAAAAGTGCAGGACGACATTTTAGGAGGACGGGATGGCTCTGTATCTGGCTTGTGGCGGAGGTTACATGACTACGTACGACCACCAAGTTTTATCAAGCTGTATGCCTCAAATGAGCGGACTATATTGTGTGTAAATTATACCTCAATAAAAATAATGTTAAAAAGTGAACTTGGTATGGGTGGGAACAGATTTTATCAGAGCAGAGGAAGTTCAAAAGAGGCACTGGCAGAGGTTTGGGGAAGCTGTCCTTGGCCGCAGGATGCAGGCAGGTCCCAGCTAGGGAAGCACCTTGAAGGTCTAAGGGCGAGGAGAGGGACTCTTATTTTAGAGTGGCAGCTTCCTCACTCGCCCTTATTTATGTTGCTAGTTGGCTTCAGTGCCACGGTCAGCAGAGATACAGGAGGCTCAAAGCTCTACCTAAGAATGACTATGGGAAGAATGAGGACTTTTGAATGAGCTCACTGATAGGAACAGAGCAACACGGGCCATGGGGGCCAGGAAGGGCTGTAACAGATGAGAGGGGCACTGGGAGAGGCACCCAGTGTAGGCTTCTGTGGTGAGCAGCTGCGTGGTGGACCGGGAAGGAGAACACCTCTGAGTGTAGTTTGTCTAAAAACCAGTGACCTTTTATTGTAGGCTGGTCCTCTCAGAATTCTTTTAAAGATGTCCCCAGGTTATTTGCCCTAGAAACAAGTTCTAAAGCACTTGCAAGTGAAAAATTAAAGGATACTAGTAAATATCCTTTGAGTTAAAAAGTTAACCTCTGGGGGAAATATGTGTGTGAAAAATTAAGGGCATTATTTAGCAGGGAAGCTTGATCACAGCAGCGTTAGCCGAGGCCTTCCCGATGAGAATGAAAGGGCTTTTTTTTCTTTCGAGAGTGCTTTTCCATAAATATCCTGTCTGCATGCTGAGAGAACAAATGAGGACAATTGAATTTTTTCCATTTCACGAACCCCTTAAAATAATAGGGTGCCCCCATCAGCAGTGTTTTATGAGCCAAAGGATGGGTTTGGGCTGCCAAGTAGGATAACTTTTTATTTAAACCTTAAATTTTCTTTTTCACTCGTTTGCCGTCATAAAGCAAATGAAATTTGGCTGTTATAAAAAGTGGTAACTCATGTAAAGAAACAATTAGAGGGATTATTAAAAATCCATAAATTACATTAAATTTATAAAAAGCTCTTAGTGCCAATAAATAAGTCATGTCCTTATCTAGACACATTCAAACTGGGCATCCATAAAACAGCACAAGGAAATGAAAAGTTCATATGGAAGAAGGATCGCTAGATGAATTACTTCATCCTAAATGTTGCAATTGGCTTCTTTTACAGGAACAATTTTTTTTCCAGAGGTGATAAACGCAGAACCTCATCAATCTAGCTCTTTACCCTTGGCGGATACTTGTCTTTCTATATGCATATTTTTTTCTCTTTGGCTCCAGACACAAAACAGAGTATCTTTGTGATCCAGGATTTGTTTGAAGAGAGTTCATCTGGAAAGAAGTCAAGCAGGGCACTAGCAGGGGAGCTTTTACAGATTATGACCTATAATCTGGTTAATGCTCTGAAACACAAAGATCCCAATGTCGGGATAAGATGGCTTCCTACATGGCTGTGTGCCCTCCCACCTCCCCTCCCCCAGAAGTCATCCCAGGAATGGAGAAAAACCCAGCTTGCAATTGCTAGTGGGCTAACAGAGATATACTGGCATATATTCCAAACCTGGCATAGGGTAATCATCTATTTATAAGACTCACTTACTCTGCTATTATGGCCATAGGAGTCAATTTCATTTTTAGTTCAGGGTATCATACGCATGGTCTCTGATAAAGAGAGGGTGCTGGGGGGTCAATGTAAGGATTTAGTTTCACTCACATATTTGAGCTAAAGTTTTAGGGTTTTTTTTTTGTTTTTTACCAAAAGCTTACATAAAACCAATATATGACTTTACATACCCATTTGCAGACCAGTAAATTTTAATGTGTCCTTTTTTAGGACCATTTGCTGAAAGTCAACCTGCATAGCATATAAGTTACATTGTGAACATGTTTTACCTTCTTTAAACACAAAGAAGTTTCTAGAAGATGCTAGGTAATAAAACATTTTTTTCTTTCCAAAATGAAAGATTACAGTTCATTTCCAAACTCAGACTTGGTGCTTTTTTGGTTGTATAGCTTACAGATTTTTTTCCCACCCAAAGACATTATTTTTGTTTTGAAAACAACAACCGTTTGTTAAGGACTGAATCTCTAAAACTCTGGTTTCATGCACATCAGTCTTCCAGCACATTCACTTGCAAACCCTGCCCTGTGTGCATGAGGCTAAAACATCCCAACAGTGAGTCCCCAAGCAGCAAATGCTTGGCTACATCAAAACCTACATGCAGGAAAACTTCCTGGAGGAAGCAAACCTAGCCTCTCGGTCCTGTGGGCACCATTCCTTTGATTCCCAGTCACATGTGGGGAGTAATTTAGAGAAATACTTTATCTAACAAACCATGAGAGATAAGTCACTGGACCTGAGAAATATCTATCTACCCACTCTTTGAAGGAGTCATTGTTTTTTGAACCTTTCCCCTCTGACTGATGCCACCGCGGGGGAGATGTGTGGAAACCAGTGCTCGCTGCTACCTGAATAACATTAGAGATTCTGGCTTTCTGCGGGTGAAGTTATGCGGACAAGTTGAGGAACCAAATTGCATTTCTAAAAATACACCCAGGTATAAGTAAATTTCAAATTTCAGAGAATTGACTTATATATGAACCCATTCATAAGTTGGGAGCTTCCAGTATTATTCTTCCAAGGTGGATTATTTGCCATATTGGCTAAGAGACTGAAGTTAGGCTAAGTAATTTCCTGAAAAGTTTCAGAGACCAAAATGACTAGAAATTCCAAGACATATCTCCTCTACAGATTTTTATCTCACTCACCCTACACATTGTTATTTTGTTAATATACAAACTCACTTGTCAAAAAATGATCTAAAGCATTGTTCTGAGTGAAGTTTTAAATATGAATATATCTTTAAACATCCTTTTGGGTAAGAAAGACAATAGATTTTTACTCTCAATTCTTCCACGACTAAATGGAAATGATAGGTTCTAATACTACCTTCACCGTCCCACTGTTTGTATAAACATCATTTAAAAGGCTATGTTTTACATGTTTTATACATGTAGTATAGAGAAGAAAAAGAAAATGAAAACAGGAAGTTTTTAACCTGAAGATGTTTTGTTGACTTAGGCACTCAGGAAGTTTCTCTGTGTATTAACTCTGCTTCTCATGGCATTTTTACAATGAGATTTTTAAAAACAGATTTATTTTAACAGGGAAAGAGAATAAAATTTAAGACACACTTACTACAATTCTGGGATGGATCAGTGTATGCAAATCGAGCACATATCAGAGAACACGTAACCTTTCCCAGGATGAACTTCCCACATAAATCTTCTCCTTCTGTGGAGGCTGGGAGACAGATATCTAAGCTGTCAAAATCGAAAAGCTTTTGATTCTGAGTAATAAGGGGCCTGGGGCAAGTGACATCATTTTTTTTTTACATAATTGTCCTCATTTGTTCTTGTTCTACAACATTTTGAAAACTAAAAAATGTGTTTCTTAAAGTTTTAATTTTGTAGAGATACACTCTAAAATGTGTCTTCAAATTAAAAAACCACCAGGCCATCTGATCTTGGCTTTTCAATGCCTGAGCAGGTGATTTCTATTTTTTTTGCAAATCTAAAACTTCCCCCCCACTCATGTTTTTAATCAAGAGCTTTTTAAGTTTGAGTATTTACAGTGGGATACAAGTTTATAATACCCTTCCACATACATCATTTTATTTGATCCTCACAGCAGCTCCGTGAGGCAGATGCAATGTTTCCAGGGAGGAAACTGGAGGGCAAAGAAGCCAGTATCTTGCCTGAAACTCACAACCTGGGAGCAGCAGAGATCAGCCTCGAACCTGGGTCTGCTGTGTTCATGTAGCCATGCAGGATCGTGGGAAGACAGCCAGTGCCTTATCAGGGAGAAGAAGGCATGCTTTTCTTTTTCCCTTCTTATTCTCAGAGCTCCCTTAAAGCCCACTGGTATAAGGGGATGAATTCTCAGGAAGATGTCTATACATGTAGGTATATATCACATGGAATGCAGATTCTGTCTAGGCAACTCAGAGTCTATATAGCTCAACGAAGAACTGCTAATCATTAGTACAAACAATCAAAGGGGGGATGGGAGTAGGAGGGAATGAGCAAGAAAGAATGGCCAGTAATCACAGTGAGTAACAGTCTTAGGGGCAAAGTGACAGCTCAAGGCTTTACTGTTGTCATAAAAGTGGTGATGTTTTAGAGCTTTAAGACGAGCAAATCTCTGGGGTCTATGTCCACCGTGGTTCTAATAGCATTAGAAAGAGTGAGTTGGTATAAACAATAACAAGATTTATGCTGGTGCAAACTGCTGACTATTGACTTTGACTTCGAAGAGGAGAAAAGAGAAAGCAAAACTAGACTGGTCTCCTGTTATGTCCCTATTTATGGGAAAGTGAGAAACTTGGCCGATTCTAGTGGACATTGAACAATGGGAAGGCAAGAGACTGCTTCTGAGGTCTTAAGATTATAGTCAAGACAAATAAAATGGAAAAGAAGCCATTAAAAATAGCTGTAGCCCTGCTATTTTGCGCAGAAGTTTTCTACCCACCGAACAGAGCTGACGGAGTCAGCTGCATAGGATAACTGTATACACGTAGGAACAAAAGACTTTGAAATCCTATTTTGTAGAACATACCATCTAACCCAAAGTGGCTACCAGGAAAAAATAAAACTCAAACACGCTTTCATTCATGACTTATATTTTGGTTAGTAAAATTTATCTAAAGAAAAACCCCAGATTTTCCTCGCCTACTTGGACTTAACTTTCATGTCATGTTGACGTATGCAGGAGGGCCCCCCCATCTCCCTCCCTCCTTTGTCCATAGAAGACAGAAGCAGACCCTTCCCTTGCAGGTTGTTATCAGTTAAAAGAGGTACTTTCCTACGCTGTGGAAACTTCCCATTAGCTTTATGACTTTTTTGAGCTATCACAAACATTTTGGTCTCATCAGTTTATGTCAACAATCTCATTAATTCAGTTAGATTTTTAAAAAACATTTATTTATTTTTAGACAGAAGGGAAATGAGGGAGAAAGGGGGAGAGAAATGTCAGTATGTGGTTGCCTCTGGCACACCTCCAACTGGGGACCTGGCCTGAAACCCAGGCATGTGCCCTGACTGGGAATTGAACTGGTGACCTTTTGGTTTGCAGGCCGGTGCTCCAACCACTGAGCCACACCAGCCAGGGCACCATTAACTCCGCTAGATCTTATAAGCAACAAATAATGCTCCTTATTATAGTCTCATAGATGGGACATTCATCTTCTTAAAAACCACATGATTATAAAAACAAATATGTAGGAAAGGAGTCTTTGGCCACAGGGGGGAACTTAACCAAAATACCACTGATAGATCTTAATAAAAGAAAAATCAAGCTTAAAACAGACAATTGAATAATTGAGCACAAGGTCTACTTCCATAATCTGGGAATTTTATGGCCTCCCTAAAGGAAAGAGCACCTGGTCTGTTAAATCCAATTATAAAACGTGTCCTTGAGACCTTCAGCTGTAACATGTCAGATGGCCAGTCCAGTCAATGTGGGCCAATGTGCAGCGGTGAGGTCAGCCTGCCCGGTCGGGACAGTCCTGGTGTTGCCGTCACAGTCCATGGCCTCCGGAGAAAGGTGAAAGCCCAACACTGAGGACGTGCTACAAATACTAGGGTAGAAACACAGTCGTAATATAGTTCTTAGACACGTGCATCATGTCTACGCATCTGCGTTTCTATAAAGGATGTCGGATGGCACAAATTAAACTCCTAAGTGGTTATCTATGGAGACTGAGTTTGGTAAGAAGCAGCTTTTACTTTTCATTTTGTATATTACTGTATTTGTTTTTTTACAATGAGTATTTATTACTTTAGCAATTAAAAACAAGGAGAGTACAGTTTTTTCCTGAACTATGTATGAAGTGATAGGAGTCATTTAGAAGAATATCTGGTAGCCTCAGACAAGTTCGGTGCAGTTAGAACCAGATATGTTCGGGAGAGCCTGTGGCTAAAACAGAAGTCATGATGTTGGAAGGGTTATGTTTATGTTTACTAGAGTGGCTCTGTAAATTCACTAATTCAGCCTAATTTTGTATTGCCCTTGAGATGCATTTAGAATCAAGTAGTCAGCAATTATTTCTGCCTCGGGAGAATGAATGATTACCCCAGCTGAGCAACTGATCCATTACTAAGAGTTCATTCCAACAAAAGACTGTTTTAAAGTACCAATTTTAGGGGTGCGTGTTATGAAAAGACATCCTCCGATGGTTTGGAATTGAGAGCTCACTACTCAGAAACAGAATGACAGCAAGATTCTAGCTTTTGAACAGGATCGTTGACAAGCCTACGCTACTTAGAAGCTGGTATGTTCTGGGCATAGAGCTCTGTGTCCCGACATGTGTGGTCTCAAACTGAACACAGCATGTGTTTAAGTGGACATGTTTTCTGTGAGAACGGGCCTTAGTAACAACACTGCAGTAGTTTTGTCTGCCTGCAAATATTTTTAAAGTAGGTACTAGACGCAAAGGACCTAGGGCTGAGGTGCTCAGATGAGGGAAGGAGAGGGGAGAGGGGAAGGGAACAGTCATGAGGGGTCTGGGTGTTGGAACTTTAGAGTTGTTCCAACAAACGTCATAAATCAAGTCACTTATGAAGGCATAAGGAGAAGACCAAGTTCACAAAAGCCCGGAAACTGTAGATTTGCAGAAGAGGCGTCATCTCTAAAGGAACTGAACAAGGAGAAAAAGGGCAAGAAAGAGATACTTCATAAAGCCAGGCCTAAACTAATGCTTTTTGCCCTCCACCTTCACATTTACACTTAACCTAAAAAGATTAAAATATCATAATAATTCTGAGATTTCTGGCTCTCAAGATTTCCATTATAACACATCAATAAAGCGAGGCAAGGTGACTGGGAAAGAGCGGCCGGCTTTCATTTCCTGCTCATTTGAAGGTCACTTTTGGAGATAAAGATTATATTTTTGCAGAACCAGAGGATACACGAGCATTTCTAGAAACTTGTAACATCAGATGTTCTGAACAAGCGAAGGAAAATGAATGATCCTATTAAGATACTTCTGACCATAAATCAGAGCTGTTAAGCTCTGACTGGCTAACTTCAGCTTCCCTTTTGACTAATTTGAAAATGGAACTGATGTGAATATAGATTGAGGGAAGATGTACCATTAGAGTGGCTCATATGCTTCTACTTGCAGGTCTTAGATTGAAATACAGTGTGCCTAGCGCCCAGAGACAAATATTTGCATCATTTTGTTGTTAAGTGACTCTGTACAAGTACCAGAAAAATGGGCATCATGCTTGTCATACAAAAAAAACCATTTGTGTTAAAACTCACAGGCTCACAGGGAAAAATGGTGAGCAATTTATTAACGCAGAACATTTTAGGAAGGGTGATCTCATTTTCAAGCTTACCGCTCTGCCATTTGCCAAAGCACCTATTTCTCCCCTTGCGCCGCGGTTACAGCTGCCCTCCCTCTGATATTCTCAGTGACATTTTGCTTTGATCCTCTAATGAGCCATATTTCAGCAAAAGAGGTACGAACCCATCTTCTGCCATTTCTTCTGAGTTCTTCGTTTCCAGAGACTTTTTTCCAGAAAGTGTGGTGACATTCTATCACTCACTCATTTGCATGGGATTCACCCCTTCTGAGCCTCAGTTTCCCCATCTGCAAAATGAAGCTAAAATACTTCTTAACCCAGAGGTTTTGTTAGGAGACACAGAATTTGGATTTGTCAATGTATGAAGTCCCTGGCACTTAATAGATGACCAACAAATGTCATTTTCCTTCTACTAACAAGGTGTCACATAGGTAAAGACCAGCTCCTTGACAACAAAAATTCCAACAATTAAGTGAAGAAAACAACGATTCTGAAAACCATGAATGCAGTTACCTTTATGTTTCCAGGGCTCCACCCAGTGTCTGGTACACAATAGATACTCAGTAATATTTGCTTTGTAAGTATTGCTTAAAATGCCCTCCATAAATGCAAATAGATCGCGCATTTAAAGGTCAACCAAGGAGCAAAAAACATTGAAAACAATGTTACCAGCAAGCGTCCATGATTGAGGCAAGCACTCCTGAGCTCAGCGACAGCCTCCCGCAGCCTCCCTTCCGAACACAGTGTGGCTGCCACGCCACGTGCCACTGATCAACACGCTCACAGAGCAGAACATTAGAAACAGCTGTCGAAGGCCTCTGTGACTATTACTTACCCTTAAATGTGAAATGGCAACATGCAAACTTGTGACTATTACTTATCCTTAAATGTGAAATAGCAACATGCAAACTTGTATCTGCGGAGGGGAGAGCAGAGATACCTGGACATGATCTTTTAAAGAAACAAAATGAGTATCTTGTATATTCCAATGTATCTACCATAGGCATTCCAATTAGTGAAGTCACATGTGAAGGCAATTATATGGCTAATTATTAAACAGCACCCTAGAAGTTAATAAAGACTCAACCTATAAATTATAAATGCATCACCTAGGCATTTTGTAAAATGTTGGGTTGTTGAGAGATAGAATTATTTTCATGCTTGAGTTAAATAATAAACTATAGCCTTTTATTAATAACACCTTTTTAAAGAAGAAAAAAATATTGAAGTAAAACTATAATTTTTTTGTAAAGGTTTTTTTTAGACAAGTCTATAAAATTCCTAAAAGAAATTCAGCACTTCAAATTAAGCAGATTTCACTGAAAATTTATAGTGTGCCTGAACTGAGTTTCTTTTTGTTTTTGTTTTAGTAAATAAATGATCAAAACTCTGTGTTAGAGAACCTAGAATCTGTTTCTATGTCCTGAAGAATTCCTGGAAAGGAGACTCTATATTTGTTTTGGCATGTTTTTGGTGCTCGTAGACTTTTGCACCCAGGTACAATATGTAGTTTATAAGGCTTTGGAAGTTCATTCGGTGACATGCCACTTTTTTTTTTATATAATTCGGTTTTCTTTATTCAACTTGGAAAATTAAGTTAAAATAACTAAAATATCAAGTACTTCTCAGAAACTCTAAAACTATTTACTGATGCTGTTTCATGTAGATTTAAAACCACACAATATTTGAAAACTAGGCTGTTAACTTACCATTGGTGATAAATTTTGAAGGACTTTCAAATTTCATCAAAAAAGAGAGTATCATTTCTCATCTTTATCATTTTATTTTGTACTTGATCATATACTCCAAGTATAATGTTCACAGGCTCTCACATTCATTCATGCATGTATGCATGCATGCATTTAACTGTTCATTCTACAAATTTTTGTAATTTCTCCTTTAATGACCTAAGCTCTGCATATAATTATGAACAAATTCCACAATACTTCTTGCCCTTATGGACCTTACAATCTAACGTGGGAAACACACATTAAAAGAGAAGAAACACAAAAGAATAACTACAAACCATAACAAGTGCCGTAGAGAAAATGTATTGGGTGCTCTGACATCATAGAACGGGGACCTGACCAGGTGCGGCGGCTCAGGGAAGACTCCCTTCAGGAGAACAGCTGGATTGAGGTACAAAGATTACTGGCCAGTTATTCATTACAGAAACAGCTAGAAGTGAATGCCACTTTGCTGACCTAGTTTAAAGTACTGAGAAGCATCATTCTACTTTTCAATATGTGGTAGGGGGGAAAGGCCAGTGTAGTGAGAGACTTTGAAGGAATGCCAGCGATGGAGACGGAATCATTCTGGGGAGAGATACGTATGGCGTTCAAAGTTCCCAGGTGATTTCAATGCATGGCCAAAATCCAGAACTAGTTACTGTTTTACAGTTGGGGGTGGGCGGTGTGGCTGGAGACAAAGCTTGGGTTAGATCATGTAAATACTGATCACGTCATACCTTGCATGCTTTGTTAATGTTTTTGGTCTTTATACTGAAAGCAATGGCAAGCCCTCAAAAGAGCATGTGGAACGTGGATATTCCAATGTAATGACGGCTGAGACGACCAGTGGCTACAATAATAACAAATTATTAGCTCTAGTCATCTGGATACATGTGTTTACTCATATAGTCATTTCGTTTTCCCCATGGAAAAACTTTCTCCAAATACTGATTGAGATTTCTGTTCTCCCTCCGAACTTTCCTTCACCCTCACCGCTTGCATGGGGGACCTCCTTTCCCTCACGGAAGAATGTGAAGTGAATGCTCTTACTGTCTTTTGCAAAAGTTTCTCATCATTGAAGAAATTATTTTGGGTGACTTGGAGTAGAAGGGAAGAGATGGCGGTGCCTGGCGAGATCAGCATGGGACGGGCGCCAGAGCATGTGGGGGGCTGTGTGCGAGTGGAGCGGGGTCACGAGTGCAGAGCCCGGAGCCCCCTGCAGGGGGCACTGCGGGACGGCGGAGAGTGGGAGAGCACGCCTCCCCAGTCACTGTTGATTAAGATCGCGTTTCCTGCCGCCCACGCAGGATTTGGGCTTAGGGCTGAGTTTAACTTGATTTAAAGAAAATGAAGATATGTGGTATATCTAAAACACTAAAATGATAGCTGCAGACTCACAATTTGTGTACTACCTCAGACCGTTTAAGTGAGTACATGTATGTGACAGTCATTGTCCTGGAGCCAAGAATAGAACAATGTCCCTGGCTAGAGCTCATGGCACAGTGAGGAACGCAGATGAGACACCAAATTAAAATCACTCTGTTAAGAGAAGTGCTGGAAAGGAATTTGCAGGGAGGGCGCCAGTGCAGGGAGATACTGATGTAGAGTGGTCAGAGAGGGCTGCGCTAAGGCGACATTTCAGCTGAAGGAGCCGGAAGTGTCCAGGAGAGAGGGAGGCTGAGGAAACCTGGGCTGGAAAACCATAAGGTACAAAGAATAAGATAATTTTATCTTACCCACCACTTCTATTTAACAAATGTTACAAGTGTCTTTTTAAAGATCTAAACATGTACCAGTGCATTTGCATCTCCCATTCTTCTTCTTTTCCCAAAGGAAACCAGTATCCTGAAGCTTTTAAGACATTAAGAGGCCAGCATGACACCCAAACAAGACAAAGACATAAGAAGACAGTAGGCCAATATCATTTATGAATATAGATGCAAAAATCTTCAACAAACTGAACTCGGCAGCATATAAAAATGGCTGTACACTGTGATCAGTGTTTATCTTAGAAGTGCAAGGTTGCTTTCATGTATGAAAATCAACCAATATAATAAACCATATTAATAGAATCAAGGGCAAAAATCATATGATCAGCTCAATAAACTCACAATAGACATTTGACAACATCTGACTCCCTTTCATGGGAAAAACATTCAACAAACTAGGAATAGAAGAAAACTTCCTTAGGCTGACAAATGGTATCTATGAAGAAAATCCACAGAGAGCATCACACTTAATGGTGAAAGGCTAAATACTTTTCCCAAGATCAGAAACAAGGCAAGGATGTCTACTGTTGCCACTTCTATCCAACATTATACTGGAGGCTCCAGCCAGGACAACGAGAAGGAAAGAGAGGGAGAGAATGGGAATAAGAGGTGGAGGGAGGAGAGAGGCAGGAGGAGAATGAGAGAAAGGAAGGGAGGGAAGAAGAAGATCATCTAGATTGAAAAAAGAGGAGGTAAACAAGCTCTATTCAGAGATGACATAGTAACATACAGAAAATCCTAAGGAACCCCCCAAAGGACACACACACACTAAAAAAACTACTGCAACTAATAAAACAGTTCAGCAAGTTGTCAGAATACAAGGTTGTTCTATAAAAATCAATATATCTATGTATTGGCAATGAAAAGTTTGAAAATTAAATTAAGAAAATAATTAATTTACAATAGCATGAAAAAGGGTTAAGATACTTAGAAATAAATTTAATAGACAGGGAAGATGTATACATTGAAAACTATGAAATGTTTTGGCAATATTCCCCAAATTTACTTACAGATTCAGTATAATCCCAATCTAAATGCTTTTGCCTTTATTATTTTTATCCTCACCTTAGTATATGTTTATCGATTTGAGAGAGGAAGGGGGAGAGAGACAGAGAGATTGGTTGCCTCCTGCATACACCCTGACAAAGGACCGAGCCTGCAACCTTTTTGTGTATGGGACAGTGCTCCAACCAACTGAGCCACCTGACCAGGGATGCCTTTATTATTGTTGAGAAATTGCCAATGATATTAAAATTCATATAAAATGGAAGGAATAGATAAAAAATGTTTTTGAAAAAGAAATAAAATTATTAAACATTCCAGTGATTTCAGACCTTACCACAAAACTACCATAATCAAAACAAAATAGCACTGGCATAATGACAGATATATAACTCAAAGGAATGGAATGGAGAGTCCAGAAATGAACTCCTACGTTTATGGTCAATGGACTTGAGACAGGGTATCCAGACAATTTAATGGGGGAAAGAATAGCCTTTTCCACAAACATTGGAATAGTGTTATACTCTTTTTGCTGCTGCAAAGCAGGCCCAAAAGTCTCAGGCCCCTGCATGGCCAGTTCTGAAACTGGGATGGCCCAGAGCATTTCATCATGTTGGACCACAACAGCCAAGCCTTTAACCTCTGTTTTCATTGGAGGTCGGTCACCCCCAGAAGGGGATGGCTTCTATAGGTGGGCCCCCACAAGTGAGGCAGTCCTGGGAAGGGCTGCCAGCTGAACACTTCACTACAACACTCCCAGCGGCCAGGACAACAAGACCTTCCCTAAAGGAGTTCCATGTCCATTACAAGTCTATTTCCATCACCTTGAGGAAGTGCCTTTATGCTTCTTACCAGCCAGTGCTCACCCCCACCAGGGCAATGGCTGTTTTAGATATTGATCACCCTGAATGAGTTTTGGTTAATCTTGAACTTCCCATAAAATCTGTTCTTTTTTACACTGGACTTCTTTCACTAATGTTGAGTTTCATCCATGTTTTGTGTGTGAGCAGTTCATTTGTTTGTAAGGTATACTATTCGGTGTTGTTGTTCTATACCACGATTTGTTGTTCTATATTTCTGTTGAACATATTTCGGATGTTCCCAGATTTGGCTATTATGAATGAAGCTGTTAGAAACAAGTCTTGTATATTTTCATGTATCTTGGACAATATTTTCATGTATCTTGGACAAACACATAGCGGTAAAAACACTGTGGTATGGCATGCTTAAGAAATTTCAAACACTTCACATTTTCACTGGCAAAGGAGGAGAGTTCTGCACAGCCTTGCCAGGGTTCGATGTTGCCAGAACTTTCAGTCTTATCGGTGCTTACGGAGTGGTGTCTCACGGCAGCCATTTTCCTCATGCTTGATAAACCTTTTTGATGCTTATTGGTCAACTGCATATCTTCTCTTGTAGAGTATCTAAGTCTTTTGCACCACCAGCAGCATCTCCTTTGAAAATTAGGTTGTTTTCTTACTTTTTATTGTCAGAGATTTAAATATATTTGGAATATATTTTTATCACATATATTGCACATACTTTTTCTAGTCTATGACTAACTTAATTTTCTTAACTATCTTTGAAGAGTAAAGATTTTTAATTTGGATGAAGTTCTTTTTATCAATTTATTTTTTTAGCAGATGGTAAAGAAAGCCACATTTTAAGATAATGGGTTCCTCCTCAAATTTAAAATTTAGACTTATACTTTCTTGACTAAATGTGCTATAGCTAAATATATTTTAGAGAGCATGCAAATGAAAACTTATTTCTATTTATACATGAACAATACTATAAAATTTTAAAGAAATACATATTTGACTTATATTTATTTGGAAATGGCCAGAAAAGTAAATTGTGCTGGAGGTAAGAAACAAACCAAACAATCTCTGGAGCCTTTAGGAAAAAAAACATCATTCCTATGTGTGGAGGAAAGCATGGATGGAGACATTCTTCTCAATAAATAATCCCCAATTCAAAAGGGAATATTTTCACTCAGTGTTTTCCTTGAGGAAGCAACGATTTTAATCTGGTCCAAAGTTGATGAATATTCTCCTTCTTGTCAGAAAAAACCACCAGCAGACACCCCGAGTTTCCCTGCAGGCAGCCCCCACTTTCCGAAGCTCAGGCCGCAGGGCCATGTGGGAGAGGCGGCCCTTCTACCCTCCGTGTCCATCACTGTCACGTTGCCTGCTCATCACTTACAGTTTCAGAAAGGTTTCCAAAGTATCCTCATGTTTCCTGCCCAAGCAATATGAATAGCACTGTCAGTAGTTTCCACGGTCGAAATGGGATTATGGCAATGATTATACGTAATTTGGCCCCACCAAATGTCTGAATGACACTCAAAATGCCACCTAAAGACATTCAAGTCCACATCCATGTTCAGGAAAGAGCAGAATTGCTTTTTCCTGCTTGGGGCTAAGCCTGTCGGGTGTGGTGTTAGAGTGGTTTCTCCTTCTGCCCAGTCTTCGTTTATCAAGGATTGCTTTTCACAGAGGTACTCTTCCACACCCTCATTCTACTGAATTCTGGGAGGCACGATATTGCCAAGGTAGATTAATTGGTGAAAGGAAGGTAAACATTCCTTTCTGCTTCATTCTTTCCGCTTCATGAAAGTACCCAGGTACCAGTGGGTTTATAGCAGTCTCCTCCCATATGTACATCAAGCTATAAAAGTATATGAGAATAAAGGAATGGTTTCAAAGCACCCAAAAATTCAGAAAGTTTAGATTATCAGCTACAAGTTATTATTTTGAGATGCATAAAGTTTTTTTCAGGCTTTTTGTGCTTGCCTGTGACTGGATAGATTCAGAGTTACTGACACTGGGCACCAGGCCAGTGTTGGATCTTTTTTATTCCTGGTTAACCACTCCGCATGCAGGAGGTATAACAAACTCTATGCACAACAACAGCCATACTGTTAGTAAATCTCGCACCTGACCATAGCCAGGGTAAACCAGGCCCCTTAGGTGTCCATTTTCTTCTTAGAAACTCCAGATTATTCATAATAAAAAACCCTAGGGAGACAACAGGCAGGGGAGGCCTGCTCTCTATTTCTTTTATTCCCTATTTTAATTTTTAGTAGGTAGGGATTGCAAGAAGAGAGAATGCTGGGAATTACACATACGAGGCTTTCAGATTAAAATCTACGAAGTGTGTTTTGGGGCAAGTGGGCAGGGATAGGTGGTGGAGTGAGTTCACTGCAGAGGACCAAAAACAGAAAGCGAGGCCCTGGCTAGGTGGCTCGGTTGGTTGGAGTGACATCTGTAACTGAAAAGTTACAGTCCATTTCCTGGTCAGGGCACAAACCGAGGTTGCGGTTTGGTCCCTGATCCAACACCAACGAACCCCAGTCCGGGTGTGCACTGGCGGGCAACCGGTTGATGCTTCTTTCTCGCAATGATGTGATGTTTCTTTCTCTCTCTCTCCCTTCCCCTCTTTCTGCCTCTCTCTCAAAAAAAAAAGAAGAAGAAGCAATGAAAAAATGTCTTCAAATGAGGACAGAAGAAAAACAACAACAACAAAAACAGCAAGAAATCTTCCCTGATACTTACTGCGAAGACTGTTAGGTCATTTGTTTCAGGTGCCAATTCATGACCAAGAAAGGTGGATGTACAGGCTTTGAATCAGATTGACTCAGTCTGCTTTTACTGTGCACAGCTAATTTATACAGTTCACTCGTGAGGTGCTAATTAATAGACAGAGCAGTTGATTGTGGATTTGTTCGAGTTGACCTTTGAAGCCTCTGGTTGCCAGCCTCTATGGTGCCCCCACCCCCATGATATTGGCCTCCTGGTGTCCATGCCTTTATGTTGTACCTCCCACATTTAGTCATGGCTGGTCTGAATGACCAACAGACTATGGCAGAGGTGATTTTCTAGGCTAGGTCATAAAGGGAAATGACGTTTCCACCTTGTTCTCTCACATCATTCTTTCTGGAAGAAGCCATGACAAGGTCATGAAGGCACACTCAAGAGGCCCCAGGGAGAGGCCCCTGTGAAGAGACCTCCCACCAACACCAGCACCAGCTTGTCAGCCATGTGAGGGACGCCCCTGGGAAGTGGACTCTCCAACCCCAGCCGAGCCTTCAGATGATGGCAGCCCTAGTCTACACATAATATGAATGAACTTCATGGAAACCCTGAGCCAGAACTGCCAAGCCAAGCTGGTCCAGAATTCCTGATCCTCAGAAACAATAAACAAATTGTGTTGTTATTTTAAAGCATTAAGTTTTGTAGTAATTTGTTACAGAACAATAGATAGCTAATACTGAACTTCACCTTCCATACTTTCCATCTGATTTCTCCAGGTTGCTCATGTTGCCCCCAAACCCCTAAACTTGGAAAGAAAGCCCCACTCGGGCCTCGTCTCCATGGGAATTGCTAATTGTTTACCAGAATTTACTTTCCTCAACTGTCTGGGCAAAGAGCTAGGCCACATTGTCTACCTCCCGGGAGGGAAGGTGGGGCCATGTGACTAGGTTCTGGCCAGTGGAGTGTGGTTTAATTTAAAACCTGCTCATAAACCCTCCTCAGTGCTACCACACGTAATTACACTTTTTGCCTGACTGAGATACAGCCCTCTGTGTGACCTCTGAAGTGTTTTGTTGAAAATGGCATCACTGCTGGCAATGGGGACAGTTTCATGAACAAGAAATGACCTTTGTTCTGATGCCACTACGCTTTGGGGGAGCAGGGGCTGTTACGTCACCCTAGTCTATCCTAATCCACTCAGTGCCTTCCCATTTCCGGACCCTTGCTGAAATCTATCAGATCTTTTTCTCAGAACATTTTCCCTCCCTATGTACTCTTCATTTAAAGTTAAATTCTCATAAACTAGTAAACAAATATATTGAAGTAGCTCAACAGTTGGGTCTGGATTAAGGTTTGAGCACTATAACATAACATATTACAGTTCAACAATGTCTGCTGGCTGATCTATATTAAACTAAAGAAGGAACTCCAGAGAATTTTAAGAAAGTTAGCAAGCCAATGAAATAGATTATAGAGGACAGACAGATTTTGAGCGACTCTAGTCACACAGCATGTAGGAAGCTTCCAAAATTTGTAGAATATGGGTTCTGAATTACCATCTATTCTCTGATTCAGGGAAGATGAAGGTTCATCTACCAGCCTCACCATTAGATCTGTGGCTTCGGAAACTGGCATTTGCTGTCATTTACCAGGTACAGCGGTGGCCAAGCATTTTAATTAAATCCTCAAATGCTTTCCATGTCCTTTAGGCATCCACAAGAGAGAAGGCCGACCAGAGTGACCCGAGGATTCGCGACACTGATACTGAGACACTGAGGAAGACCTCACTGAGTCATGATGTCAGCATATGACTTTTACCTTAGTTTTTCTTTGTTTTGTGAAACAGGGGTAAGAAAGGAAGGTAAAAAAAAAATCCACAGAGCTGGCCTCACCTGGGAGGTTATGTCAACTAAGAAGAGAGGAAGCCGGCGTCAGGTCTCACCCTGATACTTCCCCTCATGCCATCTTCCATGTATTTCCCACCCCTTCTCCGAGTAGCCAGAAATGGTGGCCGAAGAGTAAGTCATGTTCTAGCTTACCGACATCCCCAAGTGGGAGAAGAGCAGGTCAAGAATGTCTTTCTGTGGATAACAATAATATGAAGACTTTTTGTTTGGTAAGAGTGTCTTAGCTCGAGTCTCCCAGAAAACAGAGGCTCAGGCAGAAAGCCTACATGAAATTCCCTTATTAAAAAATACAATCCTGGCTGAGTAGCTCAGATGGTTAGAGTGTTGTCCCCAGACACCAATGTTGTGGGTTTGATCCCTGGTCAAGCACTTACAGGAGTCAATCAATGAGAGCACTGATGAGGAGAGTTTCTCTCCCTCCCCCTTTCTCTCCCTCTGAAGTCAATAAATTTAAAACATTTTAAAAAGAGAAATACAATGCCGAGGAGCAGAAATGAGGGATAAGTGGAGTAATGCAGGCAAAGGGGAGATGCGTTTACATCTCGTGTTCCACACCTGTGGCCAAAATTTCTCCACGGAGCTGTTAACTCCCTTGAATTCCCAGGATGCACCTGAGGAGGGACACATCACTATAAATTAGTTTTATGTAAACGGAATCATAGCACGTGTTCTCCTCGGTCTGTTTTTTTTTTTTTTCATTCAGCATAATAATTTTGTGATCCATTGTGTTGTAGCGGGTGTGTCGGCGGTGACACCCCCCATGTGGCCTCTGCTGGACCACACCAACTTCAGTCCCCCTCCTGTGGTGTGGGTGGGACCTGTGATTCACGTCTAACACTACGAAGGTTAATGGGAGACTCCGCCCCTGTTTATTTCACTTTTGTGCCATTGTTAAATTTAGAGCTTTATTTAAGTTAGAATTTATTTTAAATTATGATGTGAAATATGATCCTAAATTTTAAAATTGCTTGTAGATACTCCCCACATAATTTATTAATTTCTTTTCCCATCATGTTATGGTGTGAGTTGTATCACATATGAAATTCTTATATGTGGAACAGATTTTGGGTGAAGAAGGACCTTCCAAAACTGAAAACCAACTGGGGGAAACATCACACAGAAAATATCATGAGAAAAATGAAAAAGATAAAAACCTATCATTAGGAAAAATAACTCGGCAACAAAAAATGGGGAAAAGTTTGTTACCTGATTATGAAGTTTGTAAAATTGTGCATGGAAAGGAATTTATAAAAGAAGAAATTAAAGTTTTTGATAAATATAATCAAAAGACTCGGCAAGTATAGAACAGCAGCCAGCCACCAGACTAATGAGCGTGGATCTCAGAACTCACACAAGGCCTATGAAGTAATAGAGTCATATATTTTAATCCCAGAAAAATATCAGATTAGCAAAATTTATTGAAATGTTGTTGGTAAGAAAATTTATTGGATGAGACACAAAACACATGCATCATAAAATTTTAAATTGAATGTCAAATGTGAAGCTTTTGATGTTCAAAATATACTATTGAGAAATGAAAGGACAAGTTACAAATTATAAGAAAGTATTTGCATTAAATATATCTGTCAAAAAGGACTTTTATGCAGGATATATAAAGAAGTCTCAAACTAAGAATGCAAACCGTTCATTTAAAAAACAGGCTAAAGCTTGGAAGAAAGTGTTCACCAAAGGAGCTACCTGTATGGATCACAAGTAAATAAAGAAAAAAGTTGATCATGAGTCACTATGGAAATGCAAATCAACACCACAGTGAGATTTTTACTACATATATATGTTAATATGGTTTGGCTGTACCAAGCGTTTGCAAGGACTCGAAGCAACTGAAACTCTGATACACTGTTTGTAAGAATGTTTAATGGGATATCACTTTGGAAAAACTATTTGGTGCTTTCTTTAAAAGATAAGCATCTACTTACCACATAACCCAGAAATCCCACTCCTAGTTTTTTGCCCAAGAGAAATAAAAGCAGCTTCATAGGAACATTTGTACGCAAATGTTCAGAGCAGCTTTCTTCAAAATAGCCAAAACTAAAGCAACCAAAATAGTTCTGTGGAAGAAAAAAATAAATAAATTGTAATAACGCCACACAACCAAGTACTCCACAGTAATAAACAGAAATGAGCCCTGGCTGGTATAGCTCAGTGGATTGAGCGCGGGCCTGCGAACCAGACAATCGCGGTTCGATTCCCAGTCAGGGCACATACCGGGGTTGCAGGCTAGTTCCCTGCAGGACAGTTCCCAGCAGGGGACCCATGAAAGGCAACCATACATTGATGTTTCTCTCCCTCTCTCCTTCCTTTCCCCTCTAAAGATAAATAAATAAAATATTTTTTTTTTTTTTTTTTTAAAAAAACTTCAACTTTCCCCCCCCCCGTCCCCCCCCCCCCATCCCCCCCAAGACCATTCATACTTTCCTCAAACCCCCCCCCCCCTGAACCCCCCCCCCCCTGTCCTGCCCACTTGTTTCTGTCACACATACCAATATGGGTGGACATCGAAAACGCCAGATCAGAAAGCACTCCCACTGTGTGACCCATTTGTGAGAGTCCAGAGCAGGCACGACGTGTCAACCATGGAGGCTGTCTGGGTCAGGAACGCGGGACGCACAGGGGAGCACTCCCCCCAGTTAGAACATTCTCTATCTTAGTTGTGACAGTGCCTGCATGGATATATATGTTTTCAAAACGCCTTGAAATATAAACTTAAAGTGGATGTATTTTACCCTAAGTAAAATTATTAAAAAGAATTTCAGCCCAGTGGGATTTTTTTTACATTATTAATACTGAAAAACTAAAAAAAAAATCTTGAACAAAAAGTTTTTCAGGAAGCTGTGTTGAAGGAATAATGGCATGGCTTCACATTGAAGAATTTTACATTTATTGCAAAAGTATGAAGAATATTTAATGACATATAAAATGATCAGAATACATTTTTAAGGTGAAAGAAGTAACATAACTATAGATGAATTGTACCTCTCTTAAAAATTTCAAATCAGCCCTTATAGCTTGAAGTTTAATTTCCTTTGTGCTTGCATGCTTTGTTATTTTTTTTAGGTCTTGGCAAAATACTTATTTAACTGCAAATTATTGTGTTGCCCAATGATGTATTTTTTTTTGTCCTGGACTCTATATTCATAATGGAGAAGAAAGAAGAACATAAGTACATAATCTCTTTCTTCAAAACCTGGGATTCTATCTAGCCCCACGGAGAAATACATTTTGCAGGTTTGTTTGTTGTTTGTGTTAACAGGATCGAACTAAACCAGCTACACTAAAAATATTTCATATTAAAATTTTGGTATAAATAATCAGGTGCCTAAAAACATTTTTAGGCAGGGACTGTTGATATCGTGCAGTTTTCTTTCCTAAAAATTGGAGTTCATGAATTTTTGCACAGTACATGATTTCATGTCTACAATAATTATAAACATTCAGAAGACATTATATTTGGTTCTATTTCACAGTTAGCCTAAGATTTTATCACTTTAATTGTCCTCATGGATATTCGTGAGTCAGAGGAACACTGTACATTCGAAGAGTTACCCAGCTCTCTGCCATTGAGGGGATGGAATCAGAAACAGAGTCCTTGGGCAAAGCCGCCTGAGCGGGAAATGGAATATCCATTTAAGTTTCATAGAGTTAAAAGTACAAACGATCTATTATAATTCAGGGAAATGAATATTCCTACTAATAAAATATTTTAAGAATTATGCTACTTCACCCAAAACATCTTCAGTGCCTCCCAGATGTTAATTAAAGTCTTCATTCTGAATATGGAATTCAAGGCCTTCCATTACCAACCCCGGGTTCTACTACTTACCAAGTATGACCTTGGGCAAGGTCCTTCTTCTGTCTGAGGTTCCAGTTTCTTAGCTGTTTTTAAAAATGCATAGGGACACTAATGTCTTGCCTATAGATGTGTTGTGGGCAATAAATGAAATAAAACATTGAGCACACCATATGTATAGCATACAGTGAATAGTTAGTAGTGGGAGCTATTCATTTCACGTTTACTATAACAAGATTTACTTGTTTATTCCCTACTAGGTTGTCACTTAAAGGACTAAAGTTTTTTTTTTATCTTTCAATTTCCTGTTCACTAGAAATGTATTGAAGGCCCACCATTGTTAGGCATTAGGTTGAGGTTACAATGGTAAAGCAACTTGGCAGCAGCCCTCAAGTAGCTTTCAGTCTAGTAGGGAAGACAGTTAATAAACAAGAGAAATTCAAGGGGAAAAATAGTTGATGAGAGATATTAGCATGGGGTGGGGAGGGAGATTCAATGTTGGCAGTTGTTGTCAGAGAAGACCTCTGAAAAGCGTGATTGACACCTGAGAAAAGAGTTGGACATCGTGCAAAGAGCTGAAGGGATGAGATCCTAGAAAAGAAATAGTATGGGCAATTGGCCGGACTGAACAGAGCCCATGTGTGAATGAGCAGAGAAAAGAGGCTGGAAATTAGTCAGTGAAAGGGGAGACGGTCCCGGACGGGAGATGGCTCCGAGAAGTCTGCAGGGGCCAAGTCTTGGAGGCTTGGCCAGGAGTTTGGGTGGCATGCTTTGTGCCATAGGAAACCATGGAAGGATGCTAAGCAGAGGAGTGATAGCATGCAATTACACTATAAAAAAGACCATTCTGCAAGATGGTGGAATGAATGGAGGTGGGATGGTAGAGAAGGAGGCCAAGAGTGGAGCATGAGGTCTAGGTCTAGTCTGGATCCTGCCTGCCTCTCAGTCCTCATCTGCGATCCCTTCCCTATTGCTTCCGGTTCTTCAGCCTCCTCTTTCTTCCTCTCAGATGTGATCAGCTGGTTGCTCACTGTAGGCCTTTGCACCATCTACTGTCTCTGCCCGGAAGCCTCCTCACCTGGATCATGCACTACCTCAATGGCCCATTCCTTAGTTCAGGTCACAGCTTAACGTCACCTTCTCAGAGGGGCCATCCTTGCTTCTTGCTAGATGAATCCCTAACTCCCTTTTTGGATTAATAATGAATTGCTAATGGTTAGATTCATATTTGGCTCATTATAAGAGAACATCTGTATTAAACATTAATCTAATTTTCTTTTTTTAATTTTTTTAAATTTTATTTAGTTATTTTTCAAGTACAGTTTTTTGTCTATTTTTCCCATCCCAGTCTAATTTTCGATGAAATAAATTTAATTATTTGTACAGTTGTATCATGGAAAATTTAGTAGTTGATTTCAGAAGTTCAAAACCACAGCAGAGAAACAATTCCTCAACACCACCAGCCCCTAGTCAGCTCCTGCAGCCACCGTTTGGCTACTTTGCACTAACTTCAGTGCAGGAGCAAGAGACTTTGGGGTTTCCTGATCTTACTCTGGTAGCTTCTCATCTTCATGCTCCTGCAGTGTGATTGGACTACAGGTAGCTTATCATGGGTGTTATTAAACACGCTTTTTGAAGTTTTGCTTTATTAGGAAATTTCAAGGTATGAAAATTGGCATTCTGCTTTTAATTCATCTTAACGAGATACAAAAGATTCAAAAAGAAGGTATTTTCCCATAATTACGACCTAAATGCAACTTAACTAAAACTTACATGTTAAAGGTTTTTTTGTGTATCTGTCAGTCCTTACTGGTTGAGAGTTCTTCACAATTGCATTTGTGCATAAATAAAATTAATAGCTTTCATAATCATCATATAGTGTAGCAGTTATTCTTGTGAAGATAAATACATATTTTTATTTTAGCTGACTCCTTGTAGAATTTAAAGCATAAAGTAAATTTTCACCCCAAATTATATCTAGAATGCTTACCAAGAGTTGATAATGAATACTTAGATAATAAGAATAAATCTTATTTATTTTCTTATCTATTTTTAATTGCAATTTTCCATCACCATTTATCCCCCTCATGCCTCCCTCAACACCTGCAATCAGTAAGTCTTAATGATATAGCTCGTTTGTACCACTGACATTACTTTGACTAGTAATGCTGGAAATCTACACAATTACCCAATCATTAATTACTGATAAGTCAGGGATGCCAAAACTGACTTTGAAGAAGGCATTTAGCTACTTCACCTTCCAAAGGCTGAGAGGTCAAAGACAAACATCAGATTTTGTCTGAATATGGAGACCCAAACGTAAAAGTTAATGCATCTCTACTTCCTGCTATTGTCTCCAACAATAGAACCCTGATTTGGTAGTGGTAGAATATGGATCACTAACTGGTTTTTCCTGATTTTTAACATTGCCTGTATTCCTTGTTTTGAGTACTGCTCTGTAGGAAGTCTGTCTATCTTGTTTATATCCTTTATTTAAATATTTATATTCATTTTAATATTAGCCAATTTTGTTGAACACTATTTTGAAAGACATGGTGTAAGCATTAGACAAACAAGATACAGACCAATAGGAATTTGCGATCTAATAGCTGATGCAGCTGTAGGCAAAGTATTTCAAACAAGCAACTTAATAAACACTTCATAACTTAGGTCTGAAACATCATAGTTTAATATTTCTATTATATAAGATCTGAAGGATCGCAGAGATAAAACTACGTATATAGCATGTCCTTCACTTATGTAAGATTACAACTTCCTAGACATAAAAATCACACAATTTTTACGTTCACTACACCACCTAAAACAGTTATGTCTAGGAATAAAAGCCTTATTTTTACACAAGGCTTAGTTTTTATGTTGTCTCTTACTCTCTAAACTGTTTGCATCAAAAGTAGATCTTGTAATCACAAATATTCTGGAAAGAGATAAAGCCTGTGTTGATTCTCTGAGGAGGTCTGAGACAGACAGAGCGTGGATAACTGGAACCTGCAAACAGTATATCAAATCTCATTTTAGTGAAAAGTTAAAAATTTTTCCTCTACTGATCTTTTAGCCAGAGCTATAGACAAATAGCAAAATAGATGCAGAATGCTAGTAAGCATAAGCCCACAGGCTTTGAAAACATCTGCTGGAGCAGCGAGAATTTAGGACTGTTGAAGAGGATCCAGAGCTGGCCACCCCGGGGCAAAGCCAGGCCTTGGCCCAGGAGCACACGGCCAGTCCACCAAGTAGGATTAGCAGCCATAGGGGAGCCAGGGAGGCCTGGAAACTCACAGCAGGGGAAACCCCGGCCTGCACTGGGAGGGCAATTAGGACCCCACCCAAGAGGAGGGGCCAAGTCTCCTGAATGCTCTGTATATTATGTGGAAAATCCCCAGAAATGGTTATTCACTGAAGAATAATTAAGTGCCTACTATGACAAAAGTGCGGCTGTAGACTGGTGTTTTACATGACCTCGATTCTGCTTTTATTCTCTTCGAGTAAGTCCACAAGCAAAATCCTGTTGTTAGGGAGAGAGAAGTGCTCTTCCATCATTATCCCAGGCTTCTGAAAGAGAGCCAAGAGTGCTTCTTTTAATGCCAGCAGTGATTTGCACATTCATAGAAGGTTTGAAATTTCAGAAATTAAATGTCGGGGTGTAAAGTTTTCTTGAAGGAACAAAGTATGATTGCATCAAACTTTCCAAGTACAATCAAAGTGTAAAGGAAATATAATTATTATTGTCAGTTTATCACCTCAAACATGTTGTTGTAAATGTCATTATATCAGACGAGTTTGGTAACAGGCTTTCCATTTTGCACTTTATTTGACAAGGTGATTCATGGTTAAGCACAGTTTAAGGTGTCAGTCCTGGAAGGAATTGAGCTGAGCTGATGTGCATAAGAACATACTTCCATCAAAGTATATGATTGAAGAAGGGTTAGGAATATTGCTCCCAAACGTGTTTTAAATAAGAGTAGTTTTGTCGAGAAATAATTTATCATCGTTTGTTCCATCTGGGAAAGGGTGTGGAGACTACACTCTGCCTATGACACTCTGTGCGGCTCTCAGCCTGAGTAAGATGGTCCCACTTCGGATAAGCTTGTTGGCGTCATGGAAACTCAGCTAGTCACTGAAGTTGTGTGTTTCGGGGTTTGTTTCAAATAAAATCTCTCACAAGGACTCAGGGCGTGAGAGCAAACAGCTGAGCCAACATCGCTGCATGTAGCGTGTTAGATTAGTACGTGTAGCATGTAGTACGTGTCGGTCTCCTGGTGCCAGTACTGTCTTCTCACCATTGCGATGAGCCAAAAGCATTTCCTTCCCCTTTGCTACCTTCGCACATCTAAACAGGTCTTCATAGTAAAGAATACCATTTTTATATATGTACCTACAAAGAGCCAGGAACTGGGCTCATTACTTTGTTACAACTCAAATTTAAAACCACCTTGTAAGTTATTTGCATCCCCATTTTACAGCTGAGCGATGTGAGGCCCTACAAGGATAAGTTCTGGGCCTAAAGCAGCTGGCAGAGCTGGGATTCCCACCAAGGTCCTGTGTCTCCCGTGCCCAGAGCTCTTCCTCCCCTGTGGCCGGTGCGCGTCCCCAGCACACCCAGCTTACCCTGTCTCAGCAGTGTTGCCTGTATGTTTACTGCTTACCTAGGCAATACCTATATTTATATATAGTATCTTTTAAAATTCCACTTGGCATTTGACTGTTGGTGTCTTGTTTTAGGTGCTTACGTAAGCTGAAAGAAGAAACATTCCTTCTTTTCTGTCCCCAAATTGAAACATATGCTGATTTCAACAAAAGTCATAAATGTCCCAAGCCTCTCTTAGGGAAATTAGATAGAAACTTCCAAATATCTTTCAAATTATATTATTTAAAATTAGCCAGGTAGAGGGTGCAATGGATAAAATTCTTTGCTTGAATCAAACCAGTCTTTTCATGAGAGATACAATGACCAACATTTGAGAATATAAAGTAATCATGATGTATTTACACAGTTGCCATTAAAAATGACAGGTAATAATAATATCCTGTCCCATGACGAAAGCAGCAGCAGACTTAATGCCAACCTAGGTTCAAGGTCCCTCAGTTTGCCCGGAGGGTGGGCAAGTCCAGGGTCATTTGCAGGGCTCTCAGCACTCTCTTGGATCTGCTGCTTGGAGTGAAAGTCAAGACACCAAATTTTGGGGCCACTTGAAAACTCAGATATCCCAAACTAAAGGAGGGGCAGTTGGTAACTTCCTGTTTATGTTACTGCAAGAAGTGTTGAAACTTAAGGTCTGTGTGTGTTTGACCATAGATTTCTGTCAAATATGTTACTATGAATAAGTTACCTCTGGACAAGAGGACGTGTTTTCATTTCCATTTAAATTTTTGAAAGGTGTATCAGTATGCATGTGTCTACCAATACACACTTGCCCATCAACACATACTTTATAGTTTAAATTCAGTAGCAATTAAAGTAGTCATCCTTCATTTTGTAAATAACACATTGTTGAGCAAGCAACAGAGGGCTGTAGAGTGGCTAAGGGCTTGGGCTTAGGTTCAGATCTCAGTTCCACTTCCAGACTGTCTCTGGGACTTTGGGCAATTAACTTTTTTGACCTCAACTTCTCCGCATTTAAAGTAGTACCCACTTTAGATGCTTATATATGTTATGTTTATAAAACACCGAGAAGAGTATTTGGACACCTAGTGAGTGTTATATAACCATTTGCTTAATAAATAAGATTTTTCCTAGAAGCGATATGATCATATAGTACCTCATACCTGTTGGAATGGCTTATCTCAAAAAGACGAGAAATAACAAATATTGGTAAGGATGTGGAGAAAAGGGAAACTTGTGCACTATGAGGACAAATGGCAAAATGTAAATAGTGCAACCACTATGGAAAACAGAATGGAAGTTTCTCAAAAAATTAAAAAATGGAACTATTATATGATTCAGCAATTGTACTTCTGGGTGCATCGCCCCCCCATGTTCATGGCATCATTGTTTACAACAGCTGAATTGTGGAAACAAGATAAGTGTATATCCATGGATGAATGGATAAAGGAGTCATGGTACATATGTACAAGATAATATTATTCAGCCATTGAAAAGAATAAAATGTGATAACATAGATTAATTTTGAAGGCATTATGCTAATTGAAATAAGTCAGAAAAAGAAATGCCTTATAAGCTCATTTAGATATGGAATCTAAAAAAAAGGGTCATAGATTTAGCAAGCAGATGGATGTTTTCCAGAGGCAGAAGCTGTGGATGATGAAGGGGAGGAGTGGATGAAATGAGTGAAGAGGACCAAAAGGTACAAACTCCAGGTACGAAATAAATGCCATGGAGATGCAATGTACAGTGTGGTAACTAGAGTTAATAATACTGTATTGCATATGTGAAAGCTGTTAAGAGAGAATGTCTTAAAAGTAATCATTATAGGAAAAAATTATAACTGTATGGTGACACATATTAACTAGACTTATTATGGTGATCAGTTTGAAATATATACAAGTATTGAGTCACTATGTTGGTCACTGGCAACCAATACAATGTTATATGTGAAGAATAACTCAATTTAAAAAATGGTAATAGATGAGAAAAAATATGTTTAAAACCATATTTGGAGAAACATTAAGTCTTTGGAGTAGTACCAGTCCTCATAAGGAATTGATGGATACAACTGAGATAAACATCACCTTTTAACATGATTTGCCTTCTACATCAGGGTAATTACAGAAAGAACTAGAATAATATACACAGTGCAAATCAGTCTGACCATTATTATCCTGAACTAACATTCTCAGAGACAGTAAAGGATAGTAAAAGAATTAATCTGCTGGAATCTAAGACCAACCCTGAACAAGTAACCTAAATTTCCTGAGCCCCAGTTTCCTCATCTACAAAATGGGAATACTAATATATACCTACCATTAGGTTGCTGTGATAATCAGATGAGATAACATTGGTCAAACGCTATTAAATACAGTGTTTTACTCGGTTATGGCTATGATTGATATCGGTATGTATAGTTTTATTATGAGTCCCTTGTTCATGTTTTCTCATCTGTGTGTTAAGAATAAGTGTAAATGTTTTGATCAACTACACTTACAATGGGATGGTATGTGAGAATCTCAGTGGCCCATAGTTAAGTGCTAAGTCCACATAAACATATGGTGTGATGGCCAGATTTTTATAGAATAATTTGTGAAGACTTTGTTCTCATATCTTAAAAATAGGTGTTGAAATCAGAGTAAAGTACAAAAAATAAAATAAAGAAGATAAAGAAAATAGTGAAGAAATCAGAAACCAGCCCTGGAGGAAAAAAAATGATTAGTCTTATTTACCTGAAAAGAGACTGAGGGTGACTTACTCAAGGTTTTGAAGGGTAGTTTTTATGAGAATGTTGACTTCTATTTAAGAGAAGATTAGGGGAGCTGACCATAAACAGTGAACAGTGGAAGACATAAGGATTTCCAAACACAGTGTTTTCACAGCAGGACAGTCTCTCTACAACCTGTAAAAACCTCCATACATAGAATAAACAACCACAATTTTAGATGTTTAGTGCAATTAAATCCAATGGCTGGGCTAGAAAAATCGGACCTGGTAACTACCGTCTACTCCAAGATTTGATTTTGCATATTGGAGACAAGAGCTTCCCAAACTCACTGCTGTCAGTCACCAGAAGGCAGTGTCACCACTGGGCTCAGGCTGGACCCTTCAGTGCCCGTGTGGCCAGCCGAGCTCCTCACCACAAAGGGCCTCTTCCACTTCGCACACGGTATTTCATCACTTCCTATGTAAGCCATGTTGTAAAAAACATGGGAAGTCATTGACTTGGCTCTAGAGGGCCAGCATCTAAGCACAAATATGTTATTAAATAACTGAAACCTCTTGAAGCTAAATACAACACCTAGACACACACAAGGGAGCCAGGACAGAAATGAGAAAATTAAGGACTACACAGTCTTTAGTATTCAGGTTGTCCAGGTGTCCTTTGCATTTCCCTCAGGAAGAGAGCCTTAGAGGAATCCAACTGGAACACTGCCGTGGCTTGGCCAGTGTGACAAGATCTGTACTTCATGACAAGTGTTGATGAAGCCCATCCATTTTCAACAATCTGTACCTTGAAAATCTCGAGTTATATGATTCCAAATTTTCTCGACAAACATCCAAAACAGTCTCTTGAGCTGAAGGACATGGGTCACATACACCATGTTCTTTGACCTTTTGTTTTTTCTCTCTGCATCTCCAAACTTAATGGTTAGGAACTTTATATCTGATCATAACCAAAGTAGAAAATACTCATCCATTTATTCATTTGCCTACAATTCATTCATTCTTTTATTTATCAAACATTTACAGCACTCATATACTTACAGAATGAAAGATTTGCTTCATTCAATAAAACAGAAAGCTAATTTAGGCTATAAGATACATGTTAAAATAATTATTAGATTATATAAAAGAAGAGGAAAGAGGTTAGATTGGGAAAATAAGTTTGGACAATTAAAAGGAGGATGAGAAATCAGCATGCAGCATATACTTCTGAAAATAAACTGCAGTCTTTCTATCAGTTGGGAGTGTTTGAAAACTTTTCATGAAATATTGATTTATCATTGGTCATTGAATCCATAAAGAGGCCTAAGTGTATGATCTCAACATAGATTCAAGGTTTATAATTCTCTCTCAGAGCCATTACTGCTGGACAATATGGCACAAATTAGCATGGATAGGAAAGGTCTTCTTTTTGAAAAATGAAATGTCTATTTTAAATGGCATAAAACAGGACTGGATCCCAAGTGCTCTCCTTTTAATTTCATAACTGAACAAATTGGTTGTCTTTAGATGACCTAGCCACAGCAAGACAAGAGCCTCTCATGTGTTGATGACATGTCTTCCTACATGGTCACAGAAGTGGCTTTGACAAGCAATTCAACCTATTGACCAATTTATGTCAAGAAAAGCTGCTAAATATTATTCTCCTGAAACCAAAATGATCAGTTTTGGCAGGCACATTTTGACATCTAAATGGGTAACATTAAACTAGGCAGCTCAACTGATTGCCATTTGTAGTTTTTTTAGGGTCACAATTTGTAATTTACCTGATTAACCTTCAGTATGCAGATAATCTCAGAATTGAGCATTTTACGAGGATCATGTTAAGGATCTTCTATAATCAACAGAAATCTCTGGTACCTCTTACTTTCAAAACCTTTAAAGATAGGCATGTTCTTTTGATCTTATAGTACAGAGTTCTGGGATTTTCATCAGATTTTGCAGACACTGAATTACCCTCGACCTGTTTAAAACTGCTTACTTTATTCATTGTTGCACACAGGTTATGTGACTCTTTATTAAGGTAAAATATTATAAAAGTCCTCTTATTTTATAAGGAAATGGCATCTTTGTCATCTACACATTTGATTTTTTATCAATTGAAAATGTGAACTGTGGGTGGACTTCAAAAGTAATCTCAATTTTTAATTGTCTATTATTCAATTCCTGTCACTAGTCTGACTGAGACTATTAATACTTAGAAGGGATTATTGCAGGGATCCTCTAAACACTCATTTTGAAAATTCTCCAAAACACCTTAAGTTTTCATCTAGGCTTATTGCAAGAAGCAACTCTATGCAAAGTTATTTTTTTAAGGATTTAAATTATATCATCTTTTCTTAAAAAACCTTTATTAACATTTTAAACAGGTTCAGGTATTACTGAAACTAGTATTTCTTTTTCTTTGAAGAAATTATGGCTGAAAAATTCCTTATTCAGAGGAAGAAAACACACATCCATGCCCAGGAAGCCCAGGGAGTTCCAAATAAGAGGAGCCCAAACATATCCACACCAAGACACATTGTAATTAAAATCTCAAAAGTTAAAGACAAGGAGAGAATATTAGAAGCAAAAAGGGAAAAACAACTTGCTATATACAATGAGACTCTATAAGACAATCAGTAGATTTTTTTAGCAGAAACTTTGCAGATCTGCAGGGAGCAGCAAAATACATTCAAAGTGCTGAAAATAAAACAATGTCCAACCAAGAATACTGTACCAGGTAAAGTTACTCAGAAGTCAAGGATAGATAAAGTGTTTTTTAGGGAAGCAAAAGCTAAAGAAGGTTATCGCCACTAAACTGACCTTACAAAAAATGTTAAAGAGATTTCTTTAAGCTGAACAGAAAGGGCACCACCAATTAGTAACAGAACACGTGAAAGAATAAATCTCACTGTTATGGTAAATATATAGTATACATAGTTGATCACTTATAAAGCTCATATGAAGGTTAAAAGGCAAAAGTAGTAAAAATAACTTTGGTTTTAATAATGAGTTAGGAAATAAAGAAGATAAAAAGATGTAAAATGTAACATTAGAAATATAAAACATAGGGAGAAAGGAATCATGCTGAGTTTTACAATGGGATCAAACTTAGTAATCAACTTAAAATAGACTGTGATAGATATAACTTGTTATATGTAAGTCTCATAGAAACTTAGCAAAAGACTATACAGTAAATACACAAAACATTAAAAAAAAGGCATATAAGCATACTACTAAAGAAGGTCATCAAATCACAAAGGAAGAGAACAATAAAGAGAAAGAGACAGAGAGGAACTACAAAAACAGCCAGAAAGCAATGAATAATAATAAACACATAGCTATCAATAATTACTTTAAATGTAAATGGACTAAATTCTCCAATCAAAAGACACAGATGGCTGAATGAATTAAAAAATACCAGACCTATCTAAATGCAAATGGGACTCAGAGGAATGCTGGAGTAGCTATGTCAGACAAAATAGACATTAAAACTATAGACATTATAGACTATAGTCTTTAATAGACACTACTATAGACATTGCTATAGATATTAAAGACTATAGTAAGAGACAAAGAAAGGTGTTATATAATAAAGGAATCGATCCAACAAGAAGATGTAACATTTGTAAATATTTGTGCACTCAACACAGGAGCACCTAAATATATAAAGCTAGTATTAACAGATCTAAATGGAGAAATAGACAGTATTAAAATAACAGTAGAGAACTTAATACCCCACTTACAATAATGGATAGGTTATCCAGATAGAAAATCAGTAAGGAAATATTGGTCTTAAGTGATACTTTAGAATGGTTGTACTTAACAGATATTAATGGAACATTTTATACAAAAGCAAAAGAAGACACAGTTTTCTCAAGTACACATGAAACATTTTTTGAAATCACATATTAGGACAAAAACCAAGTCTTAATAAATGTCAGAGGACTGAAATTATATCAAGTATCTTTTCTAACTACAATATATAAAACTAGGATTTAATTACATAAAGAAAACTGAATATTTGACAAATCTGTGGACATTAACCAATATGCTATTGGACAACTAATGAATCATAGAAGAAATCAAAAGGAATAAGAAATATTGGAGACAAATGAAAATGGAAATGTGGCATACCAAATTCTATAGGATGAGGCAAAAGTTCCAAAATGGAAATTCATAGCAATGAATGCCAGCCTAAGAAATAAGAAAAGCCTAGCTCTGGCTGGTGTGTCTCAGTTGGTTGGAACATCCATTGTCCCATACACCAAAAGGCCCTGGATTCAATTCCTGGTCAGGGCACATGCCTAAGTTGTGGGTTCAGTTCCTGAGTAGGAGTTGTACAAGAGGTAACTGGTCAATGTTTCTCTCACATAATGTTTTCTTCCCTGTATCTCTCCTTCCCTTCCTCTCTCTCTAGAGTCAATAAGTATGCCTGTGGGTGAGGATTAAAAAAAAGAAAAAAGAAATGCATCAAATAAACGATCTAACTTCATACCTCAAAGAACTAGGAAAAAAAACCAGGTGAAGCCCAAAGGTAGTAGAAGGAATGCAATAACAAAGATTAGAACAGAAATAAATGAAATACAGGCTACAAAGACAATAGAGAAGGTAAAAAAAAAGTAAGAACCAGTTCTTTAAAAATATGAACAAAATGGACAAATCTTTAACTAAACTTAGTAGAAAAAGAGGGAACTGAAATAAATGGAATAAGAAATGAAAAGATACTACAACTGATACCGCAGAAATCCAAGGTACAGGTGAAATTATAATGAGCAATTACAGTAATTCCTAAATAATATTATCAACAGGCTCTATGGCTTTAAGCAAAATAATGTATAATAAAACTTTTACCTAATTGATATAAACATAAGTTAAATTCCTCCAGCATCTCATCATTATAAAAAAAAGAACATTGAATGAAACAGTAATATTTGAGGACCTGGTATATACTTCAACAAATTAAACAACCTAAACAAGTGGATAAGTTCCTAGAAACATACAACATCCCAAGGTGGAATTATGACAAAATAGAAAATCTTAATAGACTGAATACTAGTAAAGAGATTGAATGAGTAATCAAAAATCTCCCAACAAACAAGTCCAGGACCAGATGCTTTAACTGATGAATTTGACTAAACATTCAAAGAACTAATATCAATCCTTCTCAAACTCTTCCCCAAAACAGGAAAGGAGCAACTCTTCTAAACTCATTTTATGAAGTCAGCATTACCTAATATCAAACACAAACAAGGATACTGCAAAAATCCTCAATAAAATACTAGCAAACCAAAATCAACAATACATTAAAAGGATCCTGCTACACTATGATCAAATGCAATTTATTATAGGGATACAAGTACAATTCAAAATCTGAAATCAGTCAATGTGATATACAGCATTAACAAAAAATAAAGCATAAAAAACATATAATCACCTCAACAGATACAGAAAAAGTATTTGACAAATTTCAACATCCATTTATGAAGAAAAGGCTCAACAAAGAGGGTACAAAGGGAACATCCCTCCACATAATAAAGGCCACATAACAAGCCTACAGCTAACATCACACACAATTGTGAAAAGTTGGACACTTTTTCTCCAACATTAGGAATAAGACAAGAATGCCCACTCTAGTCACGTCTATTCAACACAGGATAGAAAGTCCTAGTCAAGAAATTGATGAAGAAAAAGAAATAAAGGCATACAAATTGGAGAGGAAAAAACAAAACTGTCTGTATTTGCAGATGGCATGATATTATATGTAGAAAACCTTACAGACTTCATTAAAAAAAGTGTGAGAACTAATAAATGAATTCAACATAGTTACAGGATACAAAATCAATACACAAAAATGTTACATTTATATATATTAATAATGAACTATCAGAAGATAAATTAACAAAACAAGTTCATTTATAATTGCATCAAATAGAATAAAATGCCTAGGAATAAATGTAACCAAGAAGGTAAAAACACCTGCATATTGAAAACTACAAGACAATAAAGAAAGAAATGAAAGAAGATATAAATAAAAGGATAGAGATTCTGTGCACACTAGTTGGAATAATGAATACTGTTAAATGGTTCTACAACCCAAAGCAATCTACAGATTCAATGTAATTCCTATCAAAATTCTAATGGCAATTTTCATAGAAATAGAACGAACCATCCTAAAATTTATAGGCTACTTTAAAAGATTCCAAATAGCCAAAGCAAACCTGAGAATGAAGAAAAAAGCTGAAGGCATCACGCTCCTTGATTTTAAACTCTATTACAAAATTTATTACTGTATAGTAATAAAACAGCACAGTATTAGCATAAAAACATAGGTTAATGGAACAGAATAGAAAGCCCAGATATAAACTTTCAAATACATGATCAATGAATTTATGATAAAGAAGCCAGAAATACACAATGAAGAAAAGACAGTTTCTTCAATAAATGGTATTGAGAAAATTAGACAACCACATGCAAAAGAATTCAACAGAACCACTATCTTACACCACATACAAAAATAACTTGGAATGGATTAAATGTTTGAACATAAGACCTGAAACCATAAAACTCCTAGAAGAAAACATAAAGGGTAAACTCTTTGACATGGGTCTTGGAGTTGATTTTTGAATCTGAAACCAAATTCAAAAGCAACAACAACAACAACAAAAACAAGTCAGGCTACATCACACTAAGAAACTTCTGCACAGCAAAGGAAACCAACAAAATGAAAAGGCAACCTACTGAATGGGAGAAAATATTTGCAAATCATATTGGATTATATTAGGTATAATATTATATATCATATTATATATCTAAAATATATAAAGAACTCCTACAACCCAATAGCAAAATGAAACAAAAATAAATCCAATTAAAAATGGGCAAAAAATATGAAAAGATATTTTTCCAAAGAAGATATACAGATTGCTTAGAGGTACATGACAAAATACTAAATATTACCAATCATCAGGGAAATACAAATTGAAACCACAGTGAGATATCACTTTACACCTATTAAGATAGCTGTGGTAAAAAAAAAAACAAACTAGAAATAATGTGTCAGCAAAGATGTGGAGAAAAGGGAACCCATGTCCACTGTTGATGGGAAAGTAAATTGGTGCAACCACTACAGAAAATAGTATGAAGGTTCATCAGAAAAGTCAAAAATAAAACTACCATGTGATCCAGCAATTCCATTTGTGGGTATTTATACAAAGAAAACAAAAACACTAACTTAAAAAGATATACACACAGTGTATATCAACAGAATGGAGAGATATGATGATAACATGATAGAAATGCAGGACTGAGGAAGGGCTGCTTCAAGACTCTAGAGGCCTGTTTCAAAATTTGGAAAAAAGTGCCTCTTGTTCTGGGCACACATATTTCATTTTGTATGCTGTCATGACTTTTGTCCTGACTGGCCCCTCCATCTGGGAGTCTTTGTACCGTGTACAGAGACAACAGTCTTGAGAGAAAGTTGGAGATGACAGCAGATATTTGAGCATGATTATAGAGTATAAGTTACCAGTTGTTGGTAGGGATGAGGATGGTGTGGAGTGTAATGAAGAGAAAGGTGAACAGGAACAACTCCTATAAAAAAATCAAAGAGGAAGGGAAGGAAGAAGGGTGGGGAAAGGAGGAGAAGGGTGACAATAGCTTAGTAATGGAGTAACTTAGAAGTTTGAAAGAGTATTTGACCACAACCCTACAAACTTGAGCAGGGTGGAATGTATGGGAAGGGGAATGTGTGGATGAGGGAATTGCAAATGAATGCTAAACTCTTTTTAGAAGATTTATTTATTATAATGTTTCTGAAGCAATTCTGAAACTATTTTAAATGTACTATATCATTCACCAAATGAGTAAATGTGTTGATGTTGTTGGCATCCAAGGTTCTTATGGTGGAAGAAGGGAAATACAAATATGGAATCACAAAAGGCAAGAAAGAATCTAGTGGGATTGAACTTGGAGGAACTGGTGTGAACTCCTAATTTCTAAAAGAAGTATATGTGTTTAAATGAATGCATGTTCATGTCTGTGTACTAAATAAATATATACATAACTGTATGTCTGAATATGCCCATCTGCATGTATAATTATATGTATATGTTCATATAGGTATGAACACATTATGTACTTTATAGGTTTGTTGGCTGAAATGGTTGCGAATATAAGCAAAGATACCCCAGTAACCACAAACACACCCAGCAACCAGATCTTGGTCTTTCATGCCAATCCCTACTAAAAAAGAACCAGGCTTTGCAAAGAAATGGCTGATTCAAGGATTGGGGCAGATAGGTACAAGATAAGTCTGGAACTCCTCATCATACTATGAAGTAAAAGATTGCTTAAAAGAGCTAGATTAAGGAGGCCTCACTAGCCAAATCTGGAACAATTTGAACTTTATAATAGAATACGGTAATGAATTATACATAATTGGGAAAAAGAAATCAATACCATGGAAAATAGATAAATAAATATGGGAGAAGAGAAAGATCTTATTTAAAGCAGAATATGAACGACCAACAGGTAAGTGTGGAGTGATTGGTGAATTTGGAAAATCATAATTTTGCAACATCTTGGTAAGGCTTGGATCAGACAAGAATTATCAATGGATTCTAAATATAAGAAAATTTTTTAGAATGGGCATAGTATTTGTATGGTTTTAAAGTGTTTGTTCAGCTACTGGCCAAGATGGAGGCATAGGTAGATATGCTTTGCTTTGTTGCACAACCAAAGGAAGGATAACAACCAATTTAAAGACTAAAAACCAACCAGAACTGCCAGAAAATCAAATTGTATAGTACTCTGACAACGAAGGAGGTAAAAAAGCATTCATCCAGTTGGAGAATGGCAGCCGGGGCAGAGGGGATTCACAGTAAAGCAGCAGCTGGTGGACTGGGCAGGAGAGGTGGCAGGTGGAGGGTGGGGCAGTCCCACATTCCTGTGCGGATTAACTAGGAGGAACAACTGGGGAACAAGATACACCACACAGCCCAGGGTTCCAATGTGAGGAAACAAAACCTTAAAACCTTTGCCTAAAAAAACCTGTGGCTGTTGCAGGAGCAAGAGAAACTCCTAGTTTCACAGGAGAGTCCATAGGAGGGATCCACAGTGTCCTAGGAGATACACAAGCCCACCCACTTGGAAATCAGCACCAGGGCAGCACCTGAAAGGGCACAATTTGCTTGTGGGAAGTGAGGAAAGTAACAGAAAGTGGGGTGAGAACTGAGCAAATGGCATTGTTCCCTCTCTGACCCCGGCCCCACATACAGCACTACAATTCAGCAAAGCAGGTTGTCCTACCCTGGAGGATACCTAAGGTTCTACCCCTTACAACGTAACACATGCACCTGGATAAAGAAGTATGGTCCAAATGAAAGAACAGATCAAAACTCCAGAAAAAGAACTAAGCAACAAGAAGATAGTCTTCTTGTCATATGCAAAGTTAAAACACTGGTAATCAGAATGCTCACAGGAATGATTGAGTAAGTCACAAAATAAAGGAAGAAGTGAAGGCTATGAAAAGTGAAATAAAGAAAAATGGACAGGAGGGAGGTAAGATGGTGGACGAGTGAATGAAAACCATGCTTACCTCTCCCAGGACAAATCTGGAATATTGTGGAAAAATTACCCAGAACAAACAACTGAACAATAGCGAGAGAGAAGCCTTACAACCTTGGACAGACACAAGCACCACCTTTGGCACACTTGTCTGGTAAGGAGTGAGGTGGAGACTCGAGGGCTAGTTGTGTGCCCACAGGCAGCAGTGCTGGAGGGATAATTAAGCAGCTGGTTAGAATCCTCCTGAGAAGAATGGGGTCTAAACCCTAAGCTGGGATCCCTAGCCTAGAACACCAGGGCCCAAAAAGTACACAGATAACAACTGGTGATGAAAAGCAGCAAGGTTGCCCTCTGCTAGAGACAGACAGCTGGAGACGCAAAGAGATGTTTAAAGGGCCAATGCACACATTTTCATTTGTTGTCACTTACATGAGGTTCTAGCAAAGGCAGGAGCAAAGTGGGCTAGAAATACCCGAGGAAAGACTAGGGATGGAAGCTTTGGGGAGAGAACTGAGAGACTAGCTGCTGTGATCCCAGTGTTGAGTCATCTCCCATATGGCAGCAGCCATCCTGCTCAGACAGACCACCCCCTCCGAGCAGCAGCAGCCTGAATAGCTCCAGTCCCAGGAGGAATTCTGCTTCACCCTATGGGGCTTAAGCCTGACTGCTAAGTGTAGAATGACTAGATTAACAAGTGAAGTTGACAACCATAGACAGTAGACCCCTAGCAGTCTCATGGCAGGCTGCCTAAGATCAGATGGGTCAACATCTGATACCATCGGAGGTGCATATACAAATTAAAAACAGTGGTAAATACTAGAGGCTACTGAGACAAAATCCACTGCGGTTTTTCTCCATGATAAGTGATATTTTCTTTCCTGTATAGCTTTTTTGTTGGGAACTGCCCTGCCTGGCTTCAGAAGCTGTAACTGTCTCCACTCCCCCCCATCCATGGCTAAGGCTGGGTGAGTGACCTTGGGACCTTAAGCCACTAAGGAGACAAATTTTATCTTCCTGCCACTTTTAGTTGACCCTGCCTAGACCCCAATGCATGATCAGTTAGCCAGTGATGGATAAGATTCCTCAAGGAAGAGACAACCTAAGATAGGCAGGATCATGGGGAGCCCCCCCCCAGGGAAGGCCTTGGGAGCTAAAGCAAAAGGGGGTGATGGACCCTCACCCCTCAGCTTTGACATAGCCTGAGTCCTCATTCTATCTGCAAGAAGTCTCTTAATCTCTCAGCTGCCTTATTTCCCCTGCCTGATTTAAGCCTGAAACAATGACAGAGGGTGGTGCAGCCCTGTTCTGGAAAGGGCAGGTTCCCCAGGTGATCAGGCCTAAGAAAGAATATATATAATCCTGTGAAACCTGCTTTGCTAAGAATGCTTTCAATTAAATGATAAGGGTCCAAGCAGAAAATGAGTTTGTTTCCCAAAGGTCTGTAGCCCTTTAGCTAACAGACCCTGACTCAGAATAAGCCCTTGTAGTTCTTTGTATGCTATTTATTGTTTGATCCTTACTGCCTGATAATGATTAATGAGCTTTACCTGTGTTCCTGTGCAAAATGAACCCAATAAAAGCCCACTGAGGAAAAGGCTCTTGGCCCTTCTCCTTTGAGAGATCGGCCACCTTTCCTCCCCAAGCAGATCATGTCTTGGTAGACTTATTCTCATCTGTGGTGGCCCGGGGGCCTGCGGGTGGAGTCCCCCCCAATTTTTAACATTCATTTCTTGGTCCAGCAACTTTGTGCATATTAAGTCACTAGAATTTATACTATAGTTTATTCCTCTTCTTTCTTATAATAGTCTTAATTTCTTTTCACCCTTATTTATACTGATTCATTTGCTGTTGATACTGAGATTGCGGGTGAGGGCAGAGGGGATATTTTTGTGGATGCGAGTTTTTTCCCTGAGCTTTGTGATTTCCTTCTGGGAGAACCTGCAAAACAACATACAAGATGTGGAAGGTGGAGAAAGACTCAGTCAACCAGCTGGAGGGCAGGACGAACCAAAGAACAACCCAACAACAATCAAAACCCAATTACATCCAGAGAGCCAACAAAAACAGCATCCCAAGAACATCAAGTTCAGGAGATCAAGGAGACTGCACCACTGAATCTTATAGGTCTCCTATCATAAAAGTTTACACCAAAAATTCAGGAAGTCAGAAGAGATGATTTAAGAAGGAGAGACTAACAAGAAGAGTCTCGAAAACAACAGAAAGACAAAGAAACAAACCCCAAACAAAAGGAAAGGAGGAAGCCTCAGAAAGAATGCTAAGTGAGATAGCAGTAAGTCAACTATCAGATACTGAGTTCAAAACAATGATTACAAGGAAGCTCAGTGACCTCATTGAGAATTACTAGAAAACTACAGGGAAACTACAAGGACCTTACTGCAAACTATATCAACATGAAAAAGGAAATAGAAACTATCAACAAGAGCCAAGAGGAAATGAAGAATACAATTTCTGAATTGAAGAACACAGTAGAAGGTATCAAAAGCTGGCTAGCAGAGAAAGCAGAGGATTAAATCAGTGACTTGGTGGACAAGGTAGAAAAAAACTACCAGAAAGAGTAAGAAAAGGAAAAAGAAGGCTGAAAAAGAACAAAGAGGTGTTAAGGTAACTGCAAGACAACATGAAACATAATAATATCCATATAATAGGGATACCAGAAAAAGAAGAAGAACAACAAGGGATTGAAAACCTGTTTTAAAAAGTAATAATGGAAAATTTCCCTAATTGGATGAAAGAAAAGGTTACACAAATCCAGGAAACACAGAGAGTCCCAATCAAGAGGAACCCAAAGAGGCCCACTTTAAGATGCATCATAATTAAAATGGCAAAATTCCAAGACAAAAAGAGAATTTTAAAGGCAGCAAGGGAGAAAAAAGAAGTAACATACAAGGGAGCCCCAATAAGACTGGCAGCCCTGATAAGACTGTAGAGTTTCTCAATGGAAATGCTACAAACCAGAAGGGATTGGCAAAGAATATTTCAAGTAATGAAAACCAGAGGCCTGAAACCAAGGCTACTCTACCCAGCAAGGATCTCAATTAAAATGCAAGGTGAAATAAGAAACTTCCCAGACAAATGACTGAAAGAATACACTTCCACCAAACCAGCACTGCAAGATAGGCTAAAGGGACTAAGAAGAGGAAGTAATACAGTGAGAGAGAAAGGAACAAACTTACAAAGGGAGTAAAATGGCAATGAATAAGTACCTATCAATAAAAACCTTAAATGTTCAGTCAAAAGACATAAGGTAGCTGAATGGATAAAAAAGCATGACCAGCACATATGCTACCTACAAGAGACCCACCTCAGAACAAAAGACCTACACAGACTAAAAGTAAAGGGTTGGAAGAAAATATTCCAAGCAAATGGGACAGGAAAAAAAAGCTAGGGTAGCTATACTTATATCTGACAAAATAAAGTTGAAAACAAAGGCCATAAAAAAAGACTCAAAAGGATACTTCATAATACTCAAGGCAAGAATCCATCAAGAAGATATAAACATTATAAACTTATATGCACCCAACATAGGAGCACCCAAATATATAAGGAAAATCTTGGAGGACTTCAAGAAAAATATGGACAGCAATATAATTATAGTAAGGGATTTTAACACCCCACTGTCAAAAATGGAAAGATCTTCCAAACAAAATATCAACAAGGATATTGCAGCATTGAACAATGTCCTATATCAAATGAACTTAACTGATCTATTGATCTATCTATATAGATATACATATACATACACATATACATAACCTTTCATCCCAAAGAGGCAAAATACATATTCCTTTCAAATGCACATGGAACATTTTAAAGATAGACCACATGATAGGACAGAAAACAAGCCTCAAAAATTCAAGTAAATTGAAATCATACCAAGCATCTTCTTGGACCACAAGGGACCAAAACTAGAAACCAACCTCAAGGAAAAAACTCAAAAACACTTAAAGTCATGGAGATTAAATAGCATGCTATTAAACAATGAATGGGTTTAGAATGAGATCGAGGAAGAAATCAAAAAGGTTCTGAAAACAAATGAAAATGAACTCACAACAGTCCAAAATGTATGGGACACAGCGAAGGCAGTCTTGAGATGGACTGATACAGACCCACCTAAAAAAAAAAATAGAACATTTTAAATAAACAACCTAACCCTACATCTATAAGAACTGGAGGAAGAGCAACAAAGACAGCCCAGAGGAAGGAGAAGGAAGGAAATAACCAAGATCAGGATAGAATTAAACAACATAGAGAATAAAAGAACAATTCTAAGGATCAATAAATCCAGGAGTTGGTTCTTTGAAAAGATAAAAATTGACAAGCCTTTAAGTATGATCATCAAGAAAAGAAGAGAGAGGACACAAATAAACACAATCAGAAATGAAAAAAGGAGATTACAACTGATACCACAGAAATACAAAGGATTGTAAGAAATTATTATGAAGAACTAAGTGCCTACTAATATACCTAAGAAAGAAGGTAAAACACCTGTACTCAGAAAACTGCACAACACTGAAGAAAGAAATTAAGGAAGACACAAATATATGGAAGCATATGCCACAGTCATGGATTGGAAAAATTAACATCATCAAGATGTCCATACTACCCAAAGTAATTTATAGATTCAACACAATCCCTATTAAAATGCCAATGACATATTTCACAGATATAAAACAAACATTTCAAAAATTTATATGGAACCATAAATGACCCCAAATAGCTGCAGCACTTTTGAGTAAGAGAAACAAAATAGGAGGGATCATGATATTTGATATCAAACTATATTACAAGGCCACTGTAATCAAAACAGCCTGGTCCTGGCATAAGAACAAACACATAGATCAATCAAACAGAATAAAGAGCTCAGAAATAAACCCAAGTCTCTATGGTCAATTAATTATTCGACAAAGGGAGCAGAAGCATAAAATGAAGTAAAAATAGCCTCTTCAATAAATGGCATTGGGAGATCTGGAGAGCCATATGCAAAAAAAAAAAAAAAAAAGTGAAACTCAACCACCAATTTACACCATATACAAAAGTAAACTCAAGATGGATAAAAGACTTAAATATAAGTCTCGACACTATAAAAGTCCTAGAAGGGAACATAGAGAGGAAAATCTAGGATACTCCACCCAGCAATATTTTCAGATATATTGCCTATAGCAAGGAAAGGAAACAAAGAAAAAGAATAAACAAATGGGACTTCATTAAAATATAAAGCTTCTGCATGGCTAAAGAGCACATCAGCAAAATGAAAAGGGAACCAAACATATGGGAAAATATATTTGCCAATAAACCTTGGATAAGAGCTTGATCTCCAAAATATATAAAGAACTCAAATTCCTCTACTCCAGAAAGACAAACAATTCAATTAAAAAATCGGCTAAGGACATGAACAGACATTTGTCCAAGGACGACATACAGAGGGCCCAGAGATATATGAAAGATGTTTAGCATCACTGGCAATCAGAGAGATAAAAATTAAAACCACAATGAGATACCACTTCACACAGATGAGTCAGAATGGCCATCATAACAGAGTCAACAAACAAGTACTGGCAAGGCTGTAGAGAAAAGGGAACCCTAGTACAGTGTTGGTGGAAATACAGACTGGCATAGCCACTGTGGAAAACAGTACGGAACTTCCTCAGAAAACAAAAAATGGAACTGTTTTTTTACCCAGAAATTCCACTGTTGGGATTATATGCTAAGAATCCTGAAACACCAATTCAAAAGAACCTATGCACCCCAATGTTCACAGCAGCCCAATTTATAATAGCCAAGTGCTGGAAGCAGCCTGGATGCCTATCAGTAAATTAATGGATCAAAAAACTATGGTACACTTACACAACAGAATACTCATGCAGCAGAAAGAAAGAAGGATCTATTACCATTTGAGACAGCATGGATGGATCTTGAGAACATGCTAAGTGAAGTAAGCCAGGCAGTGAAAGACAAATACTACATTAGTTTCCTGAGGAAACTAATCGGCAAAACCAGTAAGCAAGCAAAATATGATGAGATACATAGAAATTAAGAACAAACTGACAGTAACCAAAGGGGAAGTGGGAGGGGATAATGGGAGGAAAAGAGGGGAGCCTTGTCAGGAACTTATAAAAAGGACACTTGGACAAAGCCAAAGGGTGTAGGATGAAGGGTGGGAAGTGAGGTTGGCTGGGGTTGGGTGGAGTGTGGTGGGAGTAAAATGGAAATAACTGTACTTGAACAACAATAAAAAATATGCAAAAAAATGGACAGGGAAGGAAGAGTGAAGGGAAGGAAACCAGGACTCAAATCAATCACTTGGAACAAAAGGAAGAAATAAAATTCAACCAGAACACAATGAAGAAACAAAAATTTTAAAAAATGAGGAGAGGCTTAGGAACCTCCAATACAACTTTAAATGTTTCAACATCCGAATCATAAGGGTACCAGAAGGATAAGAGGAAGAGTAAGAAATGGGAAACTTATTTGGAAAAATAATGAAGGAAAACTTCCCCAATCTGGTAATGGAAATAGACATACAAATCCAGGAAGCTCAGAGAGTCCTGAAGAAGTTGGACCCAAGGAGGAATGCATGAAGTCACATCATAATTAAATTACCCAAGATTAAAGGTAAAGTGAGAATCTCAAAAGAAGCAAGAAAAAGGGAGAGAGTTATTTACAAAGGAGTGCCCATAAGACTATCAGCTGATTTCTCAAAAGAAACTTTATAGGCAATAAGGGGCTGGAAAGAAGTATTCAAAATGATGAAAAGAAAAGACCTACATCCAAGATTACACTATCCAGCAAAGCTATCATTTAGAATGGGAAGGCAGATAAAATCCTTCCCATATAAGGTCAAGTTAAAAGGAGTTCATCATCACCAAGCCCTTATAACATGAAATGTTAAAGAGACTTATCTTAGAAAAAGATTAAAACTGTGAACAGTAAAATGACAACAAACTTACAACTATCTACAAATGAACCTAGAAAATGAAAAACAAAAACAAACTAAGCAAACAACTAGAACAGGAACAGAATTACAGACATAGCGATCACATGGAGGGTTATCAATGAGGAGGGTAAGGAGGAGAATGGGGGAGAAGGTCCAGGGAATAAGAAGCATAAATGGTAGGTACAAAATAGACAGGGGAGTTTAAGAACAGTATAGGAAATGGAGAAGCCAAAGAACTTATATGTATAACCCATGGACATGAACTACTGGAGGGGAATGCTGAAGGGAATGGGGGTACCAGGCAGAGGGGAATAAAAGGGAGAAAAAATTGGGACAACTGTAATAGCTAACTAGTAAAATATACTTAAAAGGGGAAAAAATTAAAAAACTAAAGTGTCCACAAAAATGATCAAAATTAGCATTACTAGCAGGGGACAGAGGGACACTGTTTATCTCCAGACATGACACCTTTGGAAGGACAGAGCACCACCTGTGCCATGTTCCTACTGAGAGTGGAAGATCAGTCCAACCATGAATAAAAGGATCACACACAGAATGAGGAATAATCTACTTGTAAAAGGAGGATTCTCTTCTTCAAAATTATCAATATCATAGAAAGGCTGGGGAAATGTTTCCAGATTATAGGAAGCTAAAGAGATATAACAATTAAATTTAATATCAAAACTGTACTGAAGAAGGAAAAAGTGCCATAAGGGATATTAGTGAGAACATTGACAAAATTGGAATGTGAAATGTAGATTTTATAAACATATTCTACCAGTGTAAATTTATGATGTTGATACTATGGTTAAATAAGAGAATATATCTATATTCTTATTAGGAAAAATACAAATGAGTATTTAGGGGTAAAAGGCCACAAGATATATAACTCGTCTTCAAACTGTTCAGAAAAAAAAACTGTATAGATAAAGGGACAGACAGAAAATGATAAGTCAAATGAGCTAAGGTATTAATAGGTGAGCCTGGTTAAAGTGTAGCATTTTTATTTTTGAAGTATCTTGTAAGTCTGAAGTTATTTTTTAATAAAAAGTTTTAAAATGTTGCCATTTATTGCCCTGACCAGTGTGGCTCAATTGGTTGGGTATCAGTCCACAAAGCTAAAGTTCACCAGCTTGATTCCCAGCCAGGCTGCATGCCTAGGTTGTGGTTTCAGTCCAGTGAGGCGCACATGAGAGGCAGAAACCTATGGCTGTTTCTCTCTCACATAAGAGAAACATTTCTTTCCCTCTCTTTCTCCTTACCTTCCCCTCTCTCTAGAAATAACTAAATGGGCTAAAGAGAAAGAGAGGGAGAGAAACACTGAAAGTGTGAGAGAAACATTGATTACTTGCCTCCCTGACCAGCCCCTACTGGGAATGGGGTCTACACCCCGTGCATGTGCCCTGACTTTGGAAATGAACGTGACCTTTATCTTTGCTGGAGGATGTACAACCAACTGAGCCATATCAGTCAGGGCCATTTGTTATTTTAAATATTTATAGTTAGGTTTGTCACCATGGGATTACCCCCAAAAACATGATCCAGAAATTTAGAAATAACTCGAAGATAATAAAAAAATTGAGGGTAAAGTTTATGCAAACTGAGATCTCAGTATTTACTCTAAACTAAGGAATAAATACCTTTAGGAAGAAAAGACCCATGTGAAGAAAAATCACAAAAAGAATGCTAGGGATCACTGCAAAGCCCAGGTTTTCATTTTATTAAATTAAAATGCAATATCTATTTGTACTTTAAATAATTGTCTTTCTCCACCACCTCTTCCAAATATAAAACAAAAAATATGGAAGGAAAATTGCATATTTTAGAGGATTTCTAAAGCAAAATGTAATGATAAAAATGTATGTTCCTACTTATAATGGGAACGGACTTACAGATACAGAGAACAGACTGATGGTTGACAGGGGGAGGGGAGGAGGAAGGCTGCATGAACAAGGTGCTGGGATTGAGAAGTACAAATTGGTGGCTGCAAAATAGTCACAGGGATGTAAAGACAGCACTGGGAATATAGTCAGTCACATTGTAATAACTACGCAGGTGGCCCAACCCGCCACAGGCCACATGCGGCCCAGGATGGCTGTGAAGGCGGCCTGACACAAAATCATACATTTACTGAAAACTCTATGAGGCATTTTTGTAATTACGTGTCCCAGCGTATTTAATGTGTGGCCCAAGACAACTCTTCTTCCAGTGTGGCCCCGAGACTCCAAAAGGTTGGATACCCTCAGTGGGGTCCTTGAAATATTAGGGGGACCACTTATATGATTGTCTAACCATTGTTCTGTACACCAGAAACTAATACAAAATAATATTAAATGTAAATTGTAGTCAAAAAATAAATTAAATAAATATATCAGAGAAATTCTTGTTTTGTGCAAAATAACATGTACATGCAATTGTTAAAGAATACATACTGCTCTTATAAACTATGCCTGTGTGTTGTTTTACATTGTGTTGCTAATATTGGGTTTCACTTTTCCTTGTAATGTCTCATGACTAGGCATTTTTTTGGCTTGATACAGTATCTTTCAAACAAGTACTGGAAAGTACTACCAAAATTAAATTTTAAAAATACCAAAAAAATGTATGTTCCTACTAGAACATTCATCTTGCCCTTCATAATTAACTATTCTGTTTTTCTTTCACCGGTCTCTGGCCTTTAAGGTGTTCTTGTGTGTCTTTTTAATGCCTAACTTCTCTGGAAAATGTGCAGAGGTCATAACGAGGCATAATCATACACAGTATATAATTTTCTTTGGCCTTTTTCAAGTGCTAATTTAGCTATCATTTTTTCCTATAGAATTTTCATAACAAATACTTTAAAAAATGAAAGTCCTTTCTTCAGTTTTGGCATGAATTATATGTTCAGAAAGGACATTTAGCAATGTATGTTAAGTAAAGACTAAAATAATCCTTACTTGTCTAGATGGACAATGAATTCCTCCATACTTTTTTATGAGGAAACAAATAATAACTAGCCTATCTCTCTAGTCCTCAATTTCCTTATTGTGAAATGGCTGTCACCAACCATAAATTATTGTAGGATTAAGTTAAAGTGAATATATAGTACTCAGCACTCAGGTGATAATGAGTCACTGTATTATTTAGAGTGATTTTAAAAATAATATCCAAAATGTGTTTATTGATTTAGACCGATTTCCTGTAACTTACTCATTTTCAACACTAAATAATAAGTGGTCATTATTATGATGAAGCTGCAACATCAAAGATTAAATTTTGCTTAGAAATGTTTGAGTAGCCATTGTCACAGGTGACTTAAATAATGAGACTTTGAGGTGAACAAGAATATTCTAGTGTTCCATCATTCTGAATCAAAAAGATAGTTTGTTTTCTTTTCATTTAAAAACAATTACCCATTAAATATTATTTTTTAAATTACTTTACTATTGTTCAATTACAGTTGTCTGCATTTTCCCCCATCACTGCCCCCACCCCAGCCAAACCCACCTCCCTCCCTTGCTTCCACCCTCCCCCTTGGTTTTGTCCATGTGTCCTTTACAGCAGTTCCTGAAAACCCTTCTCCCCACTGCCCCCTCCCCCTCCCCTCTGGCTATTGTTAGATTGTTCTTAATTTCAGTGTCTTTTGTTTGCTTTTTTGTTTTGTTAACTGTGTTCCAGGTAAAGGAGAGATCATATGGTATTTGTCCCTCACCACCTGCCTTATTTCACTTGGCATAATGCTATTTCATTCCTATAGAAAATGCCTCTTAACCTGTAAATAATTAGTAATTTTACTTTCTAAGAACACTTTTACATAGAGTTTGCATAGAAAGACATTATTGGTAAGAGAATAAACTTGAACTTAAAACATTGATAAAAATATTCAGAAGAGTGGCAAATCATGCCTAAGTTTAAAAGAAAAATTGTTTCCTGACAGTTAAGGAGTTTCCACTTTAAAAAACCTTGCTGTAAGCCTCATCGGTCATTTGAGACTGGCAGGGATAAGAGCAGCAATATGAAGACTGATTTGATTTTTACACTATTTTAATGACAAGATAAATTTTAGCAGCTTCAATTTTTATATAAGAAGACACTTTAAAGTAACTGAAACATATTTGCAAGCAAGCAAACACACGCACACGGAGGGAATTATTTGTTTTGAATTGCTGACAGTGTAAGTAACTTGATCAACTAATAGAACCAGACTAATTCTATAAACCTTCCAGTGCTTCTTATAAACCAGTGGTTAGGGAATTATTGGGGTTTAAAGAGGATCATATGCATTTTTATGTTTCTAATGCCTTCAATCATTTTAGTCCTTGAATAAATTTTGCTAAATTATATTTGGTTTATGTCTATAATGGTCCATTTGTTTATAGGAAGTTGGAAATTTTAAAAATATCAAATTAAGTGTGAGGACACAGAAATATGTTTTTATAATTTTCGTGTCATTTCTTATTCAATTATATATTTATTAATTTTCATTAAATAAATATATTCCTATATATGTTTTGATGTTGGGGAAAAAAAACCAAGTCTACATCTGGTTGATCCTACTCCAAATTCCCTGTAAATAAGTGACAAAGGGGAAAGAACAGCTGATGAACAGCTTGTGTGGCAGAGACACTCAAAGGTTCCACATTCGTTTGGAAAACCTTGCTGTTCTGTAGCATCTGTCTCAGTGGTCAAGGAGGGATGGCGTTACCTGGGCCAATTCATCAGAATCAGCCATTTCTCCCTTGTAAATTTGTGGGCAAGTGTTACTGCATTTTACATTTGCTTCCTTTGAATTTATTACTTTTCAGAAGAACGTACTCACCAGAAAGATCGAGTTGTGGATGGCTGTGGATCATCCTCCATCCACAGTCGTCCATGGCTGTGGATCATCTGGGGCTGCGCGTCCACACACAGGGTTGTTGATTCCCATGTTCTTTGGGAGACCTTTCCCAGGTTTGGGGGCGCTTCAATCAAGAGAGTACAAGCCTCAACATCGGTAGTTCTAAATATGATGTCACAAGGGATTTGTAGCCAATATTAAAGGACCAATATTCAGTAACAATATTTTGTTTAAGTATCGAATTAGACTGGCTTCAGGGTTATTCATAGAATATTATCACTCCACTCAGCTCTGTTAAGATCCCCCCACCCCCCGCAAGTGGGGGAGAAGGGGGTAGGGCCTTCCCTCTTGGAAATTGTTACCGCTTGGCAAAAGCCTGCAAGTGTCTCACACATGTGAGCCTCTTCCAAGTTGCATGTGTTGAAACAGAGAGTGAGAAAAGCTGCTTTATGCAGGCCCTGGTTTACTTCAATACCCACGTACCAATGATCTTTGCCTATTGTCTGCTTTGGCAAGGACCGGTGTGAGTCAAGGATCATAATGACCTCAAGGCATTAGCCAAATGCCTTTGCTGCAGGAACATCAATGTTGTGGGAGTGACTTGCACACATCATTTTGTTATTTTACTCTGAAAATGCAAATACAGAAAAAGTCTCATATTAATAGGCTGTTGTTTTATGGAAGGTTGTGGTCATTTATTAAGGAGGCAGATGTGGCTAACCACCTTCCCTGGGTGTCCCCTCTCTAGGTGTGTGACAGTGGAAGGTGGTAGTGCTGTCACAGATGAATTACGGAAAAAAAGTAGAAGCCTGTTACCTTTTGAACATCTTCTATTCAATAAGAGGGCCCTCCTATGGCCAGGGCAGGGTGTGTGGAGAAGACTTATTTCCTTGGCAAATTCAGATTATTTGTGACTAGCACTTGGGAAATGAAAGTGTTTCATTAACAATTTTTGATCAAGGTTTTACCTTTGTTTGGGTTGAAAAATACATTTGAAAAAACTGGATCTCAAATGGCCTGATTTTAAATTTCCTTGGACTGCTTTAGAAAAACATTGAGAGAAAGGATTCCAGTTTATTGGTGAATTGAAGAGAATTTAGGTTGTATCAACTCTCCTGATGGTTCTGATTGAACAAATGACTTAGTTTGTAATTGACTAACCCATGAAATCAATCAAAGCCATGCTGTGTTAAGTAAACTAAATTTAAATCCTTAAACCAACTGTGGATGTCAAATAATCTTTAAGTTTATGAAACAAAGGACATTGTATTTTACTAAGGTAACATGAAACAGAAAATGCCAACTCAAAATATAGAATATAAAAAATAACTATTAAAGGATCTAATATATTACATTGATTTTGCAAATGGAAATCCACTTACCTCTAAGAAAATGGTGTCAGAATTTAGAATACCATAAATCAGAGATGGGAAAACTTTTTCTGTTATGGGCCAAGTATAAATATTTTAGGCTTTGCAGGCCATATGGTCTCTGTCACTACTACTTAACTTTGCAGTTACAGTGCAAAAGCAGCCGTAGACAATATGTAAACAAAGGTGTGGCTGTGTTCCAATAAAACTTTATTCATGGACACCGAAATTTGAATATTATATAATTTTTATATGTCATGAAATATTTTTTTGATTTTTTTGAATCATTTAAAAAACATAAAAACCACCATTAGCTCAAAGCCCAAACAAAAATAAGCAGTGGGCCAGATTTGGCTCATGAACTGTGGTTTGCTGACCCTGTTTTAGACTAATGAAGCATAAGCTGTAAGAGAAACTTGAAGACACATCAAGAACGTCAATGACTCATTCCTTCCTCATTAAAGAGTAGCTATTGAACACAACATCACCTACATGCTATACTTGACAAAAAAGTTTACCCTGAGTTGAATAATGAGAAAACAACTGGACACATCCAGGTTGTGGGTATTTTATGAAACTGGCCTGGACTCTTCAGAACTGTCAGTTAGAAGGGACCAAAGGAAAAAACAAGTGTGGGGAAACTGTTCAAGAATAAAAAGACAACACTTTAAAGCAATGTATGATCTTTGTTTGAACCATAGATAGAAACCAAAACACCTGTAAAAGGACATTACTAGGGTATTTGGAAATATGTGAATATGGGTTATCAAATGTTATTGCATCATTGTTACTTTGGGCACAAGGATGATATTGTGGACTTGTAGAATGATGCCCTTGTTCTTAGATGATGTATACTGAAGAATTTATAGATGAAGTAGTATGATTAGTAATTTAATTTCAAATGGTTCAATCCCAGAAATGTGTGTGCACATGCATGTGTGAATGGAGAGATGAAGCAAATGTAGAACAGTAACAATAAATGAATCTGACTGATGAATAAGCAAATATTATGCTACTGATTCAACTTTTACATAGGTGTGAAATTACTCAAAAAGAAGATTGGAAGATTATATACAGGAAAAAAGACACAGTTGTAAATTTAGTTGATTCAAGTTAGAAAAATTTGAAACATAAAATTGTAGTGTTTGAAAAATAAGGTCTTCATTCAAATTTTAAAATAATACCAATTTCATTTGGAAATTAAAATAATTAGACTTATAAGAAAGAGCTAAATCATTTCAGTGTGTTTTGTTATTTTCATCTAATTTATTTCCAGGAATTATAGCATGGGTAAACCAAGCACAACAAAAATGATCAAACTTAGCTTCTCAAAACCTCTGAATTTAGATTGTTCTGTTGTTGCACAAGACACATATTTATTCAGTGACCAGAAATCTGAAGTATGTTTTTTCTGTAATTAAAACTTTCAAATACAAAAAACACCTCACTTCTTCTAGTAGTCAGATCCACATAGTGCTGCATACTCTTTTACTCACTAGATTTTTTTAATGTAGAGAAACTAGGTAGGAAACAAAATTATTGGGTCATCATTTAATTTGGAGACATCATTCTATTTGAGGACATGAAAGGCACTTTCACAAGAAAAAAACTGTAAACTTTTGTAGGCAGAGACCACGTATTAGTTGCTTTTATATCTCTAATGCCAAACAGAGTACATCATACAAGTAGCCACTCAGTGAATGTTTACTGAATGACGGAATGAATAATGAATAAATGGAAGGGGGGACCCTGCTTTACATGGAAACGGGTTAGGCTTTGAGTTGATATAAGGTAAAGATTCAAGATGACTCTGGCACTAGACTGATCTACTGAAGGAAGTAATGGATTCTTATTTATTTGCTTATTTATTTATTTATTGAAATTTACAATAATAGAATAAACATATATCTTAATATATTTTTAGAGAAAACTTACCACTTAAATGTTCAGATATTTTTCTACATGTATGATGATGAGGACAGTTCCTCAATTTCAAGGATTCTGTCTGTTAACATTCAGTCAGGTTGAAATGGATCTGAAAATCATGGCATATGAAGGGCTGTTGAGGGAATTAAAAAACAGAAATCATAGCAACTGGGAGAAAATGAGTAACTGGTCTCAATTATCTTCAGGGCTACCATGAAAAAAAAGTGGTAGAAATTCTCTGAGAAGCTTATTAGGAAAGAACTAGGACCAGTAAGCAAAATTAAAGGTGGATGAGGGGGGCACTATGCAGATTTTAGTAACCCAAGAAATAGCTTTCCAACAGAGACATGCCCCACAGGGGGGCAGATTGCCTTAATAGTGTCACTGAAAGTGTGTGGGCAGAGTTGGCACGGCCATTTTCCAGGGTAACTAAAGAGGTAGCATCTACATAGAATAAGAGATTGAGGCTATTCCATCCCTTCCAACCTGAAAAAGCATAGTATCAATACAATAAACCTGAAAGTCATTCTACAAATATGGTGTTAACACTAAATAGATTATTGATAAACACATATTTTCAATACCTCAAGGTTTTCAATGTGTATATCATAGGTAAACAGAATATCATGATCTGTTTGTTTTTTTTTAATGTTTTACTGATAGATATAGACTTGGCATTAGTTGGTACCCAAAGAAAATTTAGGTTGTCTTGGTGTATGAAACAATAATACACCTCAACAGGTATCCAGAATGTTCTTAGGTATTTCAAAGACACTAGGACTTTTTTTCCTCTATATCCCAGGCCACTATTCCTGTTATCTTCTCAAGACTAGATTATTTTCTACAGCTACCTCCTAATGAGACATTTATCTCTAGTATCTTCCCCGTTAATCATCTTGAACACTGCAACTAAATGTCTGCCTAAAACTCCTTGTGATTAAATTATTATCTGGTCAAAAGCCTAAAATGATTAATCAGTTTTGAAATATGTATGGAAAAGATTAGAAGGGGAATGAAAATATAAATAGTTATTAAAATGGTAGAACTATAGACTAGTTTTTTTTTAATGTTCTTGGAGTGCTACTAATAAAGTCCTAATGATAAATAATATCCAGTGCAAAGCAAAGACTTGACAAAACTTCCTTACTACCTAGCATATCACATACAGAAGCTCCAACTGAACTGTTTAAAGAGACCCTCCATTAAGTCTCCCAGTTTGCCTTTTCTCCTCCTACCCCTGCAATAAGCTTCGCTAATTCCCTACTAACTTTCTGCTCTCTTCTCACCCTTTTTTTCCTCCTTGTCTCTCATTGCTGCTTCTGTCTTTGTACCTTTTACCACTTTGCTCTTTTCATCACCTGAGGACAATGACTATCTCTCCTATCATTTCATCTGTGATGCAGGTGAGCCCCCTGAGGGCAGAGCCTTCATTCACTTACCATTGCACCCCCCGCAACCAGAACAGTACCTTGCAGATAAATGTGTTAACGAACTATCAGTTGAATGAATGATTGTCATTTCTTTGACTGTATAAATCCACACATTATTTTTTTGAAATTTGGTATAAATTGATTATATACAGGGTCCAGCAGAAGCAACACTTGCTTGAGTGTGGTTGGTAGTATAATAATATGGGTGTGATAATTCATAGCTTTAATTTGAACACTTCACAAAAATGTCAGATGGTGTGCTTGAGAGTGATGTTATGTTACAGAATTACATGCTTATGATTTTGTTATAAAAGATTTTGTAATAAAAAGGGGGCATTATTTGTGCTGGACCCTGTATTCTGAGTAGTTTTCTAACTGCCTTATGTCTTTTTCTAGTTGTTTACAAGTTTTGGTGTAGGTCTCTCAAGAGGAAAAGATAAATGTTATCCATCTTACTTAATTCAATATTTCAATTCAGCAAATTTGTATTGCATACCTACTGTGGTAGGCACTTTAGTAGGCATCAGAACAAAATTAGAAACTGCATTTAGCAAGAGCCGTGAAGACCAAACTGAATATCTTTTAGCTGATTTCTTTTACACAAAATAAATACATTTGAAATCTATACTCTAAATCAAAAAAAGAGTGAAATTTTCTACACTTTCTACCATCTTTTTAACAAACCCATTCAAAAGAATTATATAAAATAAATATAAGATGTATCCTGAACATTAAAACCACTAATGATAAACAGAAAAAAATCTAATTTTTTTTTACTGCTTTAGGGGAACTATCTTTAATCATTTGTGTTCCAATATCTTTATAGTGATTGGAAAGGTTCTGAAAATTGTAAAGGCTTCATGTGTAGAGTCTAGTGTAGGCAATTTTAAGCCTCTTATGCGAGATAGATATTTTGGAAACAGCTATCTATAATATTTTTTCCAGAACCAGATGCAATAATTTGGTAAATAACACAGGTAGAAGAGATCACTAATTTTCCTTTTCCCCTAATAAGCTATGTTTATTATGCCAATTTTAATTACCATGCAATCTAATGGATTTAAGGCTTATATTTCCACATCACTAGACATCACAAACATGAAAGCATTTTATACTGTCATTATACATCAATGTTTGTACTTGGTTATACATATATACAGAAATTATTCACACATCTTAACCTTGCTATTTCTTCCTTCCAACCCAACCTAATTTTACCATGACAGCAGCTTTTTAATAAATGGTATAAGAAATACAGCAAGGCACACTTTTTAAAAACTTTTTTTTCACATTACCACCTCAAGAAGCATAAGAAAACCAAAAATGTTGTACATAATTTAATAGAATGTCATCAGTTTATAATATACAACACCATATAGTTGTTTCTTGAAGTGCTGCATAGATTATTATTATTAAAACAAAATAAATAAAATGGCGCTTTTCAAAGTTGCTTAATTTTGAAAGAAAGACCAGTATCTCTCCTCTGTGCTGCAATCAAATCAAATGTTGCCCTTTTAGGTAAAACTCTTTCAATAAACACAGGCATCATACCATTACCAAAAATTCATATCGAAACATAAAATTGGTCAAGTACTGGCAGGGCTCATTCCAGACAGGTGAGTTTAATGGACCATCAATTTGGTGAGCTGCAGAACTTTATAGAGCAGGTGGAGAGGGGAGGAAACAGAAAGTCTTGCTGGAGAGGCGGGGGGTGGTGGAGGTAGCTTGGGACAGGAATCTGTGGGAGAGCAAGCAGCTTTGCTGAACTTCAGAGACAGTCACCTAAAGAGAACCAGTGCACACATCCAGATCACAAGGTCACGTGGGCAAACCGCATTTGGAAGGGTCATCTTGGGGGAGGTCAGTGTCACAAACGGCAGTGACGTGATGGAACAGAGACCAGCCTGGGGTGGGAGTATGAGGCCACCCTTGAGTTGCAGCCAGGCTTATCTACAGGAAACAAAAAAGTGAGAGAGAAAAAAAAGGTTTCAGAAATGCCTGTTTCAGTTGTAACACCCAGACCTTTGAGGAGCCCGAAGGCTGCCATGTGTTCTGCAATAAAAGGACACTTACAATATAAAGCGATTGTAATAGCCCAGGGTTCACATTACTAAGTAAAAATATTTCAGAAACCATGTGAAAAAATACACTGACTTGTTTTGGAGACTTGGTTTTAAGGAAAACAAGAAAAATCATCAGGTTTGACTTTTCCTCTCAATCTCATCGCTCTTCTACTTGTGAACTCAGTTTTAAGCACTCAAGATAGCCTCCACTCACTACGAGAATGTGAGTCTGCCAATGCCAAGGGCATCAGCCAAGTATTAGCAGTCATTCACAGGGCAGGAACCTAGGTCCTCAGGGTTTAACCCTTTCTCCAGAGAGACTGTATGTGGGACAATGGAATGGAACAATTCCAGTATCATATAGTGGCAAAATATTCATAACATTGTGATCATTCCAAATGTTTCAGCCCCTTGCCTGTAAAAGAATATAACTGGGGCTTCTAGCTCAAATATGAACGCATATCATTTAAGGTACAGACAGTGTTGTGCAAATGAGAATGATTCAATTATGTCTGTACATCTGATGGCTCAGATACACATTTCCGCCAAACTCAATTAGTTCTGCCTATTTTTAAGCCTCTAAAAGCAACCTGCCCAATGTGATGAACAACTAACCCAGGTTTAGGCAACACAGGATGAAATTACTTAAGGTCCTCTGACCAGCTCTCAAACACAGCAGGCTTTTGCTTGTCTGGGTTCTGAATTCTGATGTCAGGTTGCTTTATTGTCTTTTCAGAACTCAGCATTCTCATTCTCTGTCTGGCTCTTTCTCAACAACCTCACAACCTGTTTAGGAACCAGAAAATCTTCAGCTAATATGGTTTGGCTGGAGCCACAGGAAGTTGGGGAGAGAAGGCAAGTTTGAGAACAGGGAGAGACAGACAGGAACAGATGGGATGAAATTTGGTATAGTAGAATCATGCAGTAACCCTAGAGAGGGCACAGTGAGTGCATTGTTCAAATGCTGAGGCCATGACTCATGTGAAAACTGGCCACTAAGTAGGGAATCTTTAGGTGAGGCAAACCGGATCTTACCGAATGCTGGTATTTAAATTCTCTCTGGATAATCAATTCTTTTAACTTGGCCCACTTGAAAAGGGGCAGGCCAAACTGGCTGAGACACAGATCTGTGCTGTGCATGCGTGTGCTCACGCATGTGTGTGCAACGCACATGTGTGACGACAGGAGGATGACCAATAAAATCTTCATTATTTATCATGACAAAGCTAGTTATTCAGAAGTGCTGGGTAATTTAAAAAAAATACTTCACATCCACCAGGACCTGGATTTATTGAAATAATTTTAAAGGCATATTTGATAAAATTACACCTGTCTTGTTTAGTGGAAAATAAATACACTATCACCAATAGTAGTTTCTTAAATGTGCTTCGCCAGTATGGGGTCATACTGAACACTCTGTGTCAATCTGATGAACAGAACGGAAACTGGTGGTGTGTATACATGAGAAATGTTTGCTCTGACTGCGTTCTCAGTTGGTGAAAACCGAGCAGCAGCGGTTTCGACTGTGCATGTGTGTACTCCAGCATGGGTAAAGATAAGTAATTGCCTAAAATCTAAAATCTATGGGCATCCAACTATCACATATGCAGACCAGTGAAGTAGGAAAGGCTAAAAAGTTCTAAAGGAAATAAGATGCATCCTGAGTAAAAACAGCCCCTCTGCAGTACACCCACACACAGAGTAAAATAAAGCTGAAAACCAGAGCAAACCAAAAGGAAAAAATAAAAAGTACTCACTGGCTGCATGTGATGAGTTAAATTTTTGTACTACAGGATTTATCCTGCATGAAGTTGAGGGTTAAATCATTCACCAAAGATCAGAGGCTTATGATGAGGATTATAAAGAAATAACTGTCAGAATACAGCAAAAAGATTAGTGCAAAGTACATCTCTTAGGCAGGTCCTAGGAGGCACTCCAGACATACATTATACGCTTCCTCCAAATTAGGCAGAAATATCTGATCTATTCAGTTACCTTTCCTTTGATGTGATTTGCTGTAACTGACCTCTCTATTTTTATAGAAACATGGCATATAAATGAAAATAGTGAAAAGCACAGCAGTATTGCCTGGAAACTGGTGCAAATGCAGACTGCATTAGATCATGTTAAAACTTCTCATGCAGTTTCAGTATGTTTTTAATTAGAATGCAGTAAATGAAAAAAACCTTTTCAAAAATTTTTGAAAATAAATGTTACTTGCAAACTGTATTGCTATTATTCTAAGTTACAGCACTCCTGGATGACATAATTCCATTATCTAAGAACTTATTTCTTATAAAACCCAGCAAGTTGCATTTAGTGAATTTTATTACCCTGATAAAAAGAGCACACCAACTGATAGTTTTAAAATGGATTAAAAAGTAAGCTTTTCCTTTTGCTATTTTAAATTTTGTATGAAGGACAATGGCAAGAATTAAGCTTTAATAGGCATGGAACTTCATATTTATCAAATAAAAATTATAGTAATTTTTGGTAAAAATACTAAATATAACAACTATTTTAATAAATATCAAATGTAAATGTATTAGTTAAGTGTATTCCTGACATTTAACACTGAAGTCATTTCAACATTTTGAGATTAAATAATTTGCCACAATTGATAGTACTTTAACAGTATGTAAATCTTTATACCCAGGTACCATGTTGATGACTGGTGAAAAATTTAGGTATCCAGGTGTTTTGCGTACATGACGCTAAAAAAAGAGCAAACCTGAATAGGCCAGTAAATGTGGCTATTTAAATGCCCTGAACTGGTAACAAGTCACTTGAGGGCAACGTGAGTTCTACAGAAGTAAAATCTATCTGCTTCTCCCATAGCTTGGGACAGGGCCAGGCAGTACATTCCGGGGGGACTCACCGAAATACAGCTGACTGGCAGGCAAGCTGGCTAACAGTTCTACACTGTCCCTGCCTGTAAAATGTGAGGGTCACACACACCCATCAGCACATTCACTTCTCCAAGTCTAAAGATGGAGCTGCTCATCATTTACATTTCTGTCAGTACTAGCTTGTGTAAGGGAGGGAGGAAATGCCCAGAGGATCAGAAAGGGAGGCGTGTACCCTGGAGGTGTCTCCAGTGCCAGAGCTTCTTGAGCTCCGGATCAGCATGACTGGTGGTGACTTGAGGGTCACAGTCACATGATGTCATGCTCAAAGTGGTGCTGCTTTCCAGCCTTTATCCACTCTCAGAGAACAAAAACCAGCCAGGCTCTACCAGTCCTTCTGCGGTGGTTGGCAGAGCCAATGGTACAACTGGTTCTCATAGAACTTGGTTTGAAGTAGCTCATGGAAATGCAGTTACTCTCCCTTAATGGTCACTTTTACTGCATACTGATGGAAAATGCGATTACAGGGTGGACATCTTTCACAGAAAATACATTTTTCTCTCTCCCACCTTTGTTCTCATTTGCAGCCAATTGTAAAAAGTCTGAAATATAGAAAATTAGTTGGGCTATATTAGTAAGTAGGATGCCTTTCTTCAATTCTGCATTCTGAGTTTATTTTTAGGATATATATATGTATATATATGCACCATATATATATATATGGTATAGATTCCCCCCTCCTCATTTCTAGCAGCTCAACACAGAATCACACATTTTAATGAGCCTAGGGCACAGGTGTTGCAGGAAAAAAAATAATGATGTTTGCCATTCATCTTTCAAATTAAATAATGTGTTTTTAAATAGTAACTTTTTTCATAATACATTATGGGAACAACATTTATCTGTCACATTTTAAAAGATGTATTTGTAATAAATGTAAATTACTTTTAGAAAATCAGTAATTAGGCTCATCAAAAAATAAACAATCTGCCACAAAAAAGATAATCTTTAGCATAGTTAAGTATAATAACTGTTATTTGAATAAGTTAACAAATTAGGGTAGATTGCTTCTGTAATTCATTTCCTATAGCACAAGTTTAGGCTGTGGCATTAAGCTTCTGGAGCTGGGGGTGGTGATGCCATTTGGCACCTCAACTTTGGTAAAACACAACTCTCGCATTCAAAAGCTCAAATTTTCTTTAAACTTGATTGAGATAGTATATTCATCACTGAGGCTTAACAATGGGAAATAACAGAATTTCTGTGTCACTTTTAGAACTATAGCATCATCTCAAAGTTATCAATCAATAGCTGTCTGATTAAATATGAAGGGTGAAATGACTTAAAAAATTTGATGGAAATCAGCCTGTCAACTTCAGGCAAAATTAGAAAATTCTGTTTTTATCAAAATGCCATCAACTTGTCCTATATTCTTTCTGCATTTGCTTTCTGGGCCTGTTCTCAGTTTCTCTGTGTGGATAAATAAGAGCCTCTTCTTTAACATCCACTTTCCCCCTCCGTTTGATTCCTCAGATGTGGCTGTGACTAGGAGTTGTGACAGCACAGCCTTCTGCTGGGGAAGCAAATGTGATGATAGTTACTTGAGACAGAAGCATAAAAGGAGGACCCAGATCAGAAGACACAGCCTTTAACCCAATCAGTGCTCATCTTCAGGCAACAAAGGCAGCGGGCAGCTCTGTGAGCAGGAAACTGAAATGGTGAGCGTGGTCATTGTGCATGCATTTGATCAGAGGGTATAATTGCAATTTGGAGGACCGTGTTTTCCTCCCTCAGTGGAAGAATTTGAGGGCCTCAATTATTCAGTTACTTCCTGAAGTTTTGTATTGTTCTTGCCAGAATGATGTAATAAAATAATGTCACTAAAAATGTCATTTGTGACTGTTTTCCCCTTTTGCTTCACAGTTACTTGCATTGTTGGGAATGTGTCTTCTACCTAAATGTCTTCTTCAGATAAGTATGTGCCATGACTAGTCATTCTGACTAGTCTTTTTTCCTGTTCACTCAAACACATATAAAACATGCATGATAAAAACTTATTGCATGTGTATCTAAAACATGAGAACCATACGTACCTTTCAATGAGATGATTTTCATGCTTGGAGAGGGTTACATTCTACCTATGCATATTTCTGTGTCGTTCTTCATCCAGGTTTAGAGGGTTGTCTTCGCAGGTTAAAGTTTGGGAGTTGGGACTCGAGGTGGCTTTGTCTCTGGGCTGTGCTGCCTCTGATGAGAGTCCTGGAACTCCAGGTTTGGCTAAGGCAGCATTATATCCCTCTGGCATTCCAGACTCACCGGGGTGTTCGGAACTTGCTTTTTCACTGGCCAGCCTTGAAGGACTAGATGACTTGGAGCTTTCTCCACAGACATTGGAAGACTGGGGTAGACCATCCACTTCCTTTCCAATGTCAGATCCTTCTGTGGGGGGAGGATTTGAAAGAGCCACCATGTCCACATCATCAGTTAGGAGAGAAATATCACTGAACCTAGAAGAACCTGCTGCTGCCTGTACTGGCATTGCAGCCTCACTGGCACCTGCAGGCTCATTCAGGGGAGCGCTAGAGAAATGGGGCTCATCTTCCTCAGGGTCATCCTCAACACAGGCCTCAAAGAAACATTCAATGTCTTCCTTGTCTTCTAGGCCAGAGTCAGTAATGTCCAGCGGCAAAGGAGTGTTGCTCTTCTCTTCTATGTAATTGGTGACCTCCCCACAATCGCTGTCATGAGATGAGAGAGATAAGTAGGAATAAAAGTCTCCCTTTCTCAGCTGGATGGGCCGGTGAGAATGTTCTAACACTTTCTCCTTGATCTGAGTTAATGAAGTAGGAGCAGCTGCCTCATTTTCAGGTTGAGATTTACTTTTTAGGGCAGTTGAAGCCATATCGATGATTTCCTTAACAAAGTCATGTACTGAACAATCTTCAGCATCTTTCGGATGGAAAACAACTGGCTCACAGTCACAACAGGAAACGTTATCATTGACGGAGGCATTTTCCTCAATTTCATTTTGTTCAGCTCCTCGGCAGCAACCAGCAGGTTTTCCAGCCATACTTGGTGCACCATTAGATGCAGATTTTAGTACGTCAGAGTCCTGTCTATTGATAACTCTGGTTTCTGAGGGCAGTTTTGGGCAAGACTTCTCAATGCAAGGAGAAGCAGCCCTTTGATTTTCAATATGGTGGTGGTTTTGAAACTTTGGGGGAAGATGTCTAACAGTTTGGGGGACAGATTCCTTTCCAGCAGTGTTTGAATCATCTGAACTATCCATAAATGCTTTACACTTACAGTGCTCACTCTCTGAAATCCTTTTCCTGTCTGAGACAAGATTTTCTGATTCCTTTGAAATCCCATGAAGTTCATCCTTCTGTCTTTCTGGAGTACTTTCAATATTGCCATTTTCCATATCAGCCACATATGGATCTTTATTAACTTTGAAACTATTTTTCTTATTTTCACCCTTTGTCCCTAACTCATGCATGTCGGACACATTCTTACTATTTCCATTGTTTTCAGAGAGATGTTTTGTGGAGCCATTTAGCAGGGCCTCAATGCTCAGTGTATCCGAGGAATTGGTCACCTCATTACTACTTATCTCCTTGCTGCCCCTTATCTCATCACTGAGATTACACCTTCTCTTATCTCTAGCCAAGGAAAGCTTTGGTCTAATCCAGGTGTGCAGTTCATTCTTTATATAGTCCAGCCCTGACATCAAGTTACAGTCTTCATAAATTTCATCGTCTGTTGCAATGCTGGAGTCATCATCCTCGTCTTTGATGCACAGCTCTTCTTCTGTCAAGGTGAGGGTAGAGCTGGAGAGGAGGTCACTGTCATCTTCATCATCCGTGCAAGCAGAGGTGCAAGAGACATTCACGATCATGCTGACATTGACATCACTTTCATCAGCCACTGAACGAGTCAGGCGCTTCCTGAAGGAAGCATTTGATTCTGGGATCCTGTTCTTGTGTAGCATAATATCCTCTGAGCAAAGAGAGAGCTCATCACTGCTGCTAAGTTCTGTAAGAGATGTTGGCGAGTCTTCATTGATAGAAGATGCTATATCTAATGACAGCTGGCCAGTCAGGGACATCTTTTGGGAACCGCTTTGAAGAGTGATATCGGAAATGCTTCGCTTTATCTTTTGCTCTGAGGGGCTCTGGATATTCTCCAAACGATTCAGGAGATCTAATGTCCTTTTACTTAGTTCACCGACTGAGCCACTGCTCACACTTATGTCCCCAGAGCTGTGACAGCTAAAAAGATCTTCATTGCTTTTATAGGACGTCAACCAACTTTCTAAAGAAGTGCTTCGCTGGAGGCTGTCACTGCCATTTTTAAAGATGCCCAATCCAAATAAATCACCCCCTGGAGACAGGGACTCGACAGATGAACTATGAGATAAAAGGGAGAGCTGTTTGGCATTCTGCATGCCAGTGAGTGACTTCTCTACATCACCACTTTTATATGAAGCATGATCCATTCCGTGGGATGCACTTGCCAAAATCCTTTCATGGGGAGGTGCATCTGGTTGTAACTCTGTAGCTTGATGTTTCGATCTGCAGGATTTTTTATCAAAATAAAAGCCATGAAGCAAGGGATCCTCTACATGTGCTTTTTCATTTTGTGACTGTTTCATTATCATTGGTAATTTGAGTTTTGAGCCTTGGAGGTAAGAGTAATCATAAAATGTAAACACATCATGTTTTCCTTGTAATTCTTCCTCCAAACAGTCGGGGGTATGTTTGATAACACTGTTTAAGTCTCCGACTTTTCCATTTACACAACCCACTGGTGAAATGGATGACTGAGCACTATCAGGAAGCATAATGGTTTCCTCCTCATCTTTAAATTTTTGCACTAACACATTAATAGCATCTCCTATTTGCAGGTCCAGATGTTCAGTGTCAGCATTACTTGGGGACCCATCTACCACATTGAGCAAGCACGCTTCAGAGTTGGTCGTGGTGTCAGTGTCTCCTTCACTGACGATTCCACTCTCGCTGCCTGAATTCTGGCTCGCGTCTCCTCCATGGCATGGGCAGGGCTTCACCAAACTAGGGCTCCCTAGAAGATCTGGCAGAGATTTGGTAGATGAAAATGAAGAGTCTTTACTGAGACTCTTAGTTAAAATACTCGGCTGTGTCGTGCTGGTGAGCTTCGGACTGTTCTTGAGGAACGGCATGTGGTTGTCCTCATAGAGCTCCACGTTGTGGAGGCTGTATACTTGGTAAACGTGTGGACTGGAGGGGGCAGTAATACTTGATGTGTACTGAGATCCCCCATGGTCACCTGCCTTTTCTTCATAACCAGGTCCCTCACAACCTGTCTCTTCAAGTTTTAAGGAAGGCATGGTAGATCGGGGTTCTCGATCAAGGTCATTTGATTCTTCATTCAAACTAATTAACTTGTTACTTATGTCAGTTTCATCCCATTCCAGAGCATCCTCACTGGTCCCATTTAGGTCCATCAAGCCAGGATCAATCACATTCAAAGTCTCCTGTGTAGGGGGAGGGAAAAAGAAGAATTAGGAAACATAAGCATGAAAATTTTATCCATTCAAAATGTCTTCAAAGACTCAGGAAAGAAATTTGCTCCAAGCATTGATTTGAAAGATAGCATAATTATTAGCTCTATTCCTCTATGGAATAACATCCGAAATTATTGAAATAGGCTGTTCTATCAATAGTGATTTGTCACTGAAGGCAATAACATAGATTAAAATGTAGGATTATTATAGTCAAATTGTAATTTAAAGAATTAACCATTTTCTATTGATTCTTCTACATTTTTAACCTTGGACTGAGTGAAGATAAAACTGTCAGGTAAAGAAAAAATATATAGCCTATCATATCTCTTAAGATACATCCACCCTGACACTGTCTCAGTTCTGGAGGCCATAGTAGAATACTGTCTGCAGCCTCCTAAGGTGAAGCCCCTTAGGCCTCCATTCCCGGGATTTGCACTTAAAGCCGTTTTTGACTAGGGAAATAGAACAAAGGTGCAGCCTCCCATAGAGCCAGGTCTTCCTTTGCCTTCCCTTTCAGGACAGCGCCTCTTTAGAGTTTGCCCTGTTCCCAGTCAGACCCAAGATGAGCAACACTGGACTATTTCCTCACCCACATCTTCCTGGACTCTGAGTCCGGGGACCAGGGCTCCAGGGCAGTCCCTGAATCACACTTCTCTCAGTCCCTCTCTTTCTTGGCCCCTCTCTCTCTGACAGAGATTCTGCTTTGGTACTTGTTAAATCATTTCAGTATTTTCAGTCCCACTCCTATTTCTTACAGGCAGGAACCTCCCTCTTTAGCCCACCTCCAGCCCTAGAATAACAACCACCTGAAGACTTCCCTGACTCCCAAGGATGCAGTGGCCCAGATTCTCATAATTATGCTGCTCTCTGCCTGCACAACTGGGACCCTGGATACTTGTGTGGACCCTCTGGTTTTAACCCTGTGGAGATAGAACTTAACACATTCTAGGGCACAGTAGTAGCTGAACTAGCTCTTGGTCTCTCTGCCCAGACTCCTCCACCATCCTCACTTGCTGTCCAGCTGTCATGTGGATTCATGCGAGAGCCAAGAGAGGTAACATAGATACTGCAGACCCTGTCAGGGTCAAGGACAGACAGAAACAGACACAGAACTCTGCAGTTCAGCCTATGCTTGTGCAGGGCAGCTGGACACAGGAGCATGGCCACAGAACTACATGTGCAGAGTGAGTGAAGTGCTGGTTTTGCTGCTGATCTGCATGGCCTTGGGTGAGTTGCTCAACCTGTTATCTGAGCACCAGTCTCCTCACATCACTTGTTAAAAGGGGCTAGCACTGCTGTATTTTGCCATATATAACGCGTTCCCCTGTATAACACACACCCAAGTCTTGGGCCCAAACTACCAGGAAAAAAATCTGTCATTTTAATTTTTTAATTCAATTATTTATTTATATTTAGAAACAAAACTCATTATTGTATTCCAGGGTATTATTTTGCATCTGGATATCACCATTGCTTTTTAGAGTTACATTTTTAATGCATAAGCATAAGTAAAAGAATTAAAAATGTTTAGATAGATATGGAATTAGTACTATCCATGTATAATGTGCATCCTTATTTTTTCCTCAAAAATTTGGGCAAAAAAAGTGTACATTATACATGGTAAAATGTGGCATCTTTCAGGATAATTCTGAGCACTAAATGAGCTTCGCATGTGGAGGGCCGAGGAGACAGTCGGTTTGAGGTAGCCATAATTCTTAATGCACCTAGAATTGCTCTAGCGTGGCCTTGAGTCAATTCATTCAGGGTTCTCCCTGCCTACCTCATTCTCCTCTTCACATCATTCCTTTCGATTTGCTCTTAAAACTACAAGGGATTCATGACTGGGTAGGTAGACAGAGGTGTCATGCAGTATAACAGGTCAGCATATTTGCATTACGATTTGGATTTCCTTTAATAGTCTGGTTGAAACCCCAGCCTAATGCTTTATTCCTTGGTTGTGGGAAAAAGACTTTGCTGGCAAAACATTAGCAGAACTTTCTTAAGTCCTCAGTCCTTTCTGAAACTAATAGTTAAAGGATACCACCAGACATGTTAGGTATAAAATACCCATTAGCACTTTATTATACTGGATATATAAGAGATTATCTGTATCGCCCACTTAAATGTAAAAGAGTCCAGTTACAAAGTAAACATTAATTAGGGGATATTTTTAAATTTTATAACAGAAATCTTTCCTGCTGCCAATGTTACAGCAGTTAATTTAGTACACCCGCACTCATCACACTGGCTTAGGTATGGAGTGCATACACTGTGATGAATTCTTATTAGAATTTCTGTTTATTCTTTGCTTGCTGATAAAGGCAATACTAATGACTGCTTAGTATGGCTAATGAATGTTAAAATCTTCAGCTGCAGGGACGATCAATCAGTCTAATCAAATAGTATATTAATTTCAAATACTATCGTGGCTGACAATATACTCTTAGAGCGCTAATAAATAATTGAACCAGTCTTTCAAAGGAGCTCTCCTTGTCTGGTTGACTCTAACATGGAGCAGCACAGATTCTCGATGAGAGTCCCAAACCCGGGCTCACATTGGGTGCGGGGGCCCAGCCATCTGGATGTGCGCCCGGAGCTTAGCCCAAGTGATGCTGGTAACTCGGACTCGTCTTCCATGACAGAGTCATTTTCTGACCAAATGCTGCCTTGCTCGCTTTCCAAATGGAAGCCTAACAAAGTATAAAACTTACAGCAGCACCTAAAAGAACAAATTCTTTATTCAGTAAAGTGGTTGGAGTGGAAAATTTCCACAGAAAATGGTTAACTTTTGGGTATAATATTATCTTTCCCCCTTCTTAATTCTCTCCTATATATCTCTAAATTTATTGTAATTTCTGAGATATTTTTGTATGTCAATTCCAGGAATATCTGACAACATCCATTGGTAAATCGTTCACTTTAGACTTTAAACTTTACATATTAAGAAAGTACTACTTGCCCTACCTCTCTTCTGTCATGGGTTCAATTCTGTCAATATTTTCGATAAAATCTCCATATTCTTAAGATTTACCCTCACACATAAAACATACCCGGGGGGCAAGGATGTGGGGAGAGTTTCCAAGAGAAAGGACATTAGAATGTTTATATAACTCAAAAGTTGCTTTTGAAGGAAAGGTATATGCATAGAGTAATAGAGTTGGTAGGAAAATTATTTGATGTTATCATTTTTTTAGAGGAATTGTCTGATACTTAAAAAAAATACAAGTGCTCCTGTCTTTGATAAAGTGATGACTCAAAACTGGGTGAGCTGGCTAGCTGTGTAGTTGGACCGCCTGGGTTCCCAAGGGCTTGGGGCTGGGGGAGCAACTCATCTCCCATCTCTTGTCCTCATGTGGACAAAAACTGATGTTAACACAGTTTAAGAATATTTGAAACCAAAAGACTGGTGAGTAGTATATGTGGTTCCAATAGAGAATCTGCAATTCCAGAGAAAATTCTGAACTAAGTTAATTCATGCAGGGTGTCTTATTCATAAACTTGCTTCACTGGTACAGAAATTTTGGCTGAACCCAAGGGCTTTAGATAAATACTTATGCACAAACACACATCTTTACAGATCTGCCCAAGAAGCAAGTAGAATTCATTGGCGATGTTTTTTTTTTATTCTTAGAAGCAGGTTATTTATATTAGCACCATATATAGGGAAGATAACTAAAAATGACTGGAGAAATGATGATGATGAGGAGGAGGAGGAAGAGGAAGAGAAGTAGGAAGAAAGAAGCAAGATTCCAACTTCAGTGGGTAATACCATCCCAATTAACTTCTTTCTGTACTTGCATGTCTTTAATTGAGTAAGGTCTCCCAGGAATGCATTTCTGGAATTTTCTTAAAACTTGAGGTTAAAGGGTGAATTTTTATAAGCAATCAGAAGTACATTGTCAGCTGAAGAGGAGAGATGAAGGAAACTAGTGTTCTATAAAAGAACTCAACAGAGATTCGATACAGCTATCTCTGGATTCCTTTCATTTCCTTTAAAATGTTGCATCTTTTGAAAATCTAAAGAATCTCAAAAAGAGCAGGATATTCTTTATGTGATTCTACTCAAACTTTTGGTGCTCAGAATGGAAAAAGCATTAGGAGGACTTGCAATCTGTGTTCCCCTCGGTTTATTCTGGATCCAGGAGTTTATGGAGTGATACCACTTGCAAAGCCCTGGGAGAGGAGATTTATCTGCAGAAAACCAGGATACACTAAAAACATACAAATAAATAAAAATAATAAAAGCATAAACAGCTTTCATTGTAATTGAATAAAGATATGTCTGGCAAAAATCAGACCCACAATGCGAGGGGACCATGCAGAGAAGGGAAAAAATCATATAAATATCAAAGTGGGGGAATCAAATGAAATGAGGGGGAATTCCAACCTTCATATACTCACTCTGATTTTCTGATGCAATAGTGTCCCTAGAACCCACCTCCAAATCTAAAACCAAAGTGTTTGAGCATTAGCTGCATATTTATTTTCCTAAATTAGACTCAGGTAGAATTTTTTTTAAAGAAAAAGACAAAACACATCAATGATGACAACAAACAGCCAGTTTTCAAAAAATGAAATGCCAAATTTTATGAAAATGAAGTTTTTTATTACTTTGCCTCTTATTGGGCAGAGAACTGAATCAGAGTTAGCAAGAAAAAAAGATAGATGAAAAAAGAAGTAGGGTAAAAGTATGATGTTCACTAACAACTATTCTGGGACTTGGGCTAGAAACTCGAACAGATCTGAGTTTGAATCCTGGATCCTCCCTCTCACGTTAGCTCTGTGTTCCCGGATGAGTCACTAAGCATCTACATGCCTCAGTTCCATCATTTGTTTTTCCAAGATAGTCACAGGTCCTTGTGTCTACCTTAGGGCTTGCTGGGAGCTGGAAATGAGAAAATGTTTGCCGAGTCCTGTGGGAGGGCCTGGCACACAGCAGGGGTGCAATGACGGGCAGCTCTCAGCACACATTCCCTGTGCTGGAGTGAAAGGATGATAGCACAACAGTATGGCTAACTGTTAAATAATCATAACAGTGCTTGCATTAAAACTGGTGGTTGGTTGACTAATCTCTTTTATACAACCACGTGCATGGAATTCAATACAATAAACATCAGTTAGGTCTTGTACTCAATCCCCTTGCACTGTAAACAGGGTGTCGGTTTGTCTTTGCATGTTTTGACTGGGCTCATCCCTCAGGGATAACCAGATGACAAAGGACACCTGCCCAACCTTCAGTGAGGCCTGCAGCACAATGACTTCCCATTTCCTGAAAAGAACTTTAAAAAAATGAACGCCCATTGTCTGTGAAATTCTATCAGAACTGACACATCACAACAATCAACCACTGCTCACTATCAGATTGACAATAATATTAAAGTAACTTGCCTCGGCTCAGAAAACTCTTTGAAAGTCTATCTCACATTAATGAACAAAAACCATCTCAGTGAACGCTTTTTCAATAATGAAGCTGATCGGAAACTCAAAACGGACAAGTAAAACCCCAAAGTATCTCACAGATATCACTCAAATGATTACCAACATGGACATATTTCCTAGTCCTGATTACAAAGACATTTCTGAACTAGTTGAAAAAAATCCACTAGGTGTTGTAAAAGTAAGTTTGACAATAGCAAAATGGCCTTAGTTCTCAACAGGGACCAGAGACAAAAGGGAGCCAGCCCACTATCAGGAAGCAGGGGTTTTCCTCCCAGACCTACACTCCGTGGGGCTCTTTCCGTCCTGTCTCCACTAGAGCCCCAGCACCGAAAATAGCGCCTGGCAGAGAGCTGGTTCTCAAAAAATTACAAACGGAGAGAACTGAAGGGATAAAGACTCGTCCATGGTCTCATGAACTGTTGCAGGGCTCTGGGGAAAGGCCCCAAGGTAAAACTCTGCCCTGGTGAAACCACCCGGAGGATTTCTGGCCTCCGAACCGGTGCCACCTCGCAGATAGGCTAGTAGCCTCGAGAACACTGTGCTCAGTGGAAGAAGTCAGACACAAAACTCAAACACAGTGGACTCTTCAACAATATAGGCGTTAGGGGCACTAACCCCCACGTGCAGTTAAAAATCCATGGAGATTTTTATTACCCCCAAACTTAACTATTAATGGCCCACTATCAACAGGAGGCCTCACTGGTAACATATACAGTGAATTAACATAGTTTATCTATTATTATGTACTGTATTCTTACTATAAAGCAAGCTGGCAGAAAAAAACATGTTATTAAGAAAATCATAAAAATACATTTACTGTATTTACTAAGAAAAGTATATACTAAAAAGTATAAGTGGACCCATGCAGTGCAAATCTGTTTTGTTCAAAGGTCAGCTTTGCTTTGCCTATTGTATGCTTCCATTTATATGAAATATCCAGACTGGACAATCCAGAAACAATAAAAATTGGTGGTCACTAGAGGCTTGGGCAAGGGGAGAGTAGGGAGTAATTGCTTAACAGGTGTGGAGTTTCCTTTTTGAGTGATGAAAACATTTTTGTGTTTTTTTTTTAAGTAAAATTCCACTGATTATGTAGCTCAATGACATTTTTAAAAAATATATCTTTTTAAAAAATTTTATTTAGTTATTTTTCAAGTACAGTTTTTTGTCTATTTCTCCCATCCCAGCCCCCACCCCCACCCCATGCTCCCCACCTCCCTCCCATTTCCACCCCCCTTAGTTCTTGTCCCTGTGTCCTTCCTATTTGTTCCTCCAAATCCCTCCTCCTTTTTCCCCTTAAATTCCCTTCCCTCTCCCCTCTGGTCACTGTCCCCTTGTTCTCTATTTCAGTGTCTTTGTTTTTTTCTGCTTGCTTATTTGTTTTGTTATTTAGCTTCCTGTTAAAGGTGAGATCATATGGTACTTGTCTTTCAACACCTGGCCTATTTCACTCAGCATAATGCTTTCCAGTTCCATCCACGTTGTTGCAAAGGGTAGTAGCTTCTTCTTTCTCTCTGCTACATAGAATTCCATTGTGTATATGTACCACAATTTTTTGTCCATTCATTTACTGATGGGTACCTAGGTTGCTTCCAACTCTTGGCTATTGTAAATTGTGCTGCTATGAACATTGTGGTGCATAGGTTCTTTGAAATTGATGTTTTAGGATTCTTAGGATATAATCCTAGCAGTGGAATTGCTGGGTCAAAAGGCAGGTTGATTTTTATTTTTCTGAGAAAATTCCATACTGTTTTCCATGAAAACGTTTTGGAACTAGAGAGAGGTAATAGTTTTACCACTTTCTGAATGTACTAAATGCCATTAAATTGCTCATGTTAAAATGATTAATTTTATGTTATGTCAATTTCAAATCAATTTTTAAAAAATGTAACAGGAGTCCTCAGTCCTGTTGAAGTCCAGAGCTGGCGACACCATCAAATATAACAGGACTTCGTCACTCTGCTGGGGTCTTTGCTTAATACAAACATTATAACAGGTAACATTTCTGAATTTCTTTATATCATGCAGATATATTATCAATAAAGATAGTGTCTTTATTACAGGTTTCTCTGGCCTGCATGCATGCTCACATTCTCGGAAATGCTGAAGAGGAAGCACAGTGCTTCTCCTAGTTCAACTTCACTCATTTTGATGCAACAGTCTCTTTTGAGGAGGAGCAAGGAGTGTGACTAAGAGAGCCCTCATTTGCTGAACCGTCTGGCAGGGTCACCAGTGGCCTTGGGATGGTCCATGCCAGCCACACATACTTTAGTCTTATTTTAGTTGATTCCTCTGTAACATTTGACCCCACTTTTGTTGACATTCTCTCTGCCTTTGATTATCTTGATTCCAAGCCTCCTCATGAAACCCACTTTGGCTGACTCTTAAATGACGGTATGTCCCACAGTTCCACTTGCTTTTTTTCACCTAAAGATGTCTCTGCCATGGTTTAGCCACATAAGGTCTGATGGACTACTATTTTGAACATATATAGGCCGCACCGAGGAGAAAGAAATTCAGAGAAAATGTTGAGGGAAGGGGACATTGCATGAAGAGGGACCAGGAAGAAGCAGAGGTAAAACAGAGAAAGCCTTGGGGATGCCTTCGAAGGAGAAAGGAGCAAAGGAAACAGGAAAATCCAGGTAGAACTCCTGGTGTAATATTCTGGAAGCTGAAAGAAGGAGACTTTTGAAGTAGTGGGTAGCAAAGAGTATTACAGTCAGAGAAGATAACAAGAAAGGGTGGGGAATGAGGGGAAGACACTGAATTAGCAAGAAGAAAGTCATTTGTGACCATGGAGATGGCAGGTGCTAGAGAGGCTGGTGGGGGAGGAAAGGAGCAGGCCAGGTAGCAGCCTGGTAGAGCCGCCGTTGAAATTGCGAACCCAGTCCTGGCAGGTGCTGTTCACCACCTCTGTTATCCTCTGGCACCAGTGTTGGAAGAACAACAGAGTGAAGAAACTTTGGAGGCTAGAGAATCTACAGGAAACTCTTCAACTGTTCTAACACTTCTGCCTTCAACCCCAGACACTGTAGTTCATTCTGACTCTGTATCTTTTAAAACAAACAAATAAAAACCTCTTTAATACTTTTACATTTGATTTTCTGTGTGAAGAATAAGTTTGCCAAGAACTTTAAAGTTCTATAAACAGGGTGATTGTGGAACTGTAAGAAGAAATTTGTAGAAGAAAAAAAAGGATATAAAAGATATAAGCACTTCTTTCTTCCCTTTTTATAATTTCACTTTCACTGGAGGTCTGCCCCCAAAAGTGATATTTTGATTAGGAGGCAATATATTTGTGACAATAAACTAAATAAAATTAGATACTTTCATGCTTTCTAAATGACTTTTGGGTTTATTAATCTCAGTGTTGGTAGTAGTAGAGCTAGGTGGCAATAGATGAATGCCTGAATCAAGCTATGTTTTTCTTAACCAAGTTCATTATTACAGACATCACTATTCATATTTGTTAAGTATCCACTGTAGGAAAATTTACTTTCTCAATCAATTCTGAATGTTTTACTAGAAGTAAGTAGAAAATAATCTACTTCTGTTGGTGAAGAAATTATTTTATCTGGACTATTGCTTTATATGCAAATATATTGAAATTTGTATTATACTCAGGATAGACTGAATTGGTTTATTTTTTTCTCTTCTTAGTCACTATTCTGTTTCCCTGAAAATTTTCCCCATAGTTTCAAGAAAGTACCTAAATTTAGGATTGTTTTAAAAAACTTTGAAAGGATTTTTAAATAAAAAGAATTTCTATACCTGACCTCGTCAGTATTATGTGGAACTAAAACAAACAAAAAAGAAAGATAAGTACAAAAAATTAACTTCAATAAAGTTGTGAAAACCCAGCTACAATGAAATAGTGGCATTTTCCACATTCCACCCTATGGCAAACTTGATTGGATGACAATAACAGACCCACAAGCCAAGTTACATAAACCACGTTCTCCCAATGATAACAGCTGGTCCAGCTTATCTGTCATTGTTCTGTTTGGTGTTTGCCTTTTGACTGTCAGGAGTTGACATAACATTTGAGTTTTGGGCCTCAGGATATAATATTTGTCTCACCTTTGCCTTAGGGAAAAGTACACTATTGTCCCTGCTTTATGTCCCTGCTTTATGTCCCTGTTAATAAAAACCTATTATTTTAAAACCTACAAAGTATATTTGTAGTAAAGAGGAAGTAAACAGTCCTGTAAACAAGTGAAGTTTACTAACACCTGGGCTTCTCTGTGATGAAGATTTGGGTTCCTAATTACCAGACTGAATTTTATGAACACAAGATTTGCGGTCTGGCCCCAGGGTGGACTAATGCACAAGGACAGCTTTGCAAGCACGCTAAGGGCTGCCTGAAAAGCCAAGCACCAGGTAAGAGAGCTCACCCATATTCGGAATCCATGCTCTTTAAACAGTATATATTACTAGAGAGAAGATCGTATTTTTTCACTTTCAACAAGGTACACGTTAACGGCCAACACTATATTACTACTATTCTTAATTGTTTGCTCCTTGCGGATAAATGGACTGAGGGACTTTTGCTTTTTGTTTTTAATTCTAAGATCATGACTCTAACTCACCATTCAGACAAAAAAAAAACCCTCATAAACCCCACAACACAATTAACAATAAAACATAGGTGAATTTGGACAAGCAAATTAAGAAACACCAAAAATGGTAGGTATCACTTTAATCTCTTTTCCATCTCATCCGTATCAGTCAACCAAACTTGTCTTGCTTTTCTTAGTTTATCATCTAATTGACCCAAGGTTTAAGATGGTTAACAGGCAATTCAGCCATGATTTGTTTTCTTAGGATGACTTAGCCCTTGTTTCTACATCCGATTTCATTTCATTTGACTTATGTCTTTGTTTTAATAGTGTCCTTTAATAATAACTACTTGTATTTATTTTCTATTTTAATTATATTTTATTATGCTATTACAGTTGTCTCAATTTCCGCCTTCGCCCCCTCCATCCAGCACCCGCTGCTCCCTCAGGCGATCCCCACGCCATTGTTCATGTCAATGCAACATGCATATAAATTCTTTGGCTACTCCACTTCCTATATTGTACTTTACATCCCCATGGCTACTCTGAAACTATCCATTTGCATTGTACTTCTTAATTCCCTCACCCCTTCACCCATTCCCCTACACCCCCATCCTATCTGGCAATCCGCAAAATGCTTTCCATATCCATGATTCTGTCTCTGTTGTTTTTGTTTGCTTAGCTTGTTTTTTAGATTCAGTTCTTGATAGATATGCATTTATTGCCACTTTATTATTCACAGTTTTGATCTTTTTCTTAAAAACTCCCTTTAACATTTCATATAATAATGGTTTGGTGATGATGAACTCCTTTAGGTTTTTCTTGTCTGGAAAGTTCTTTATTTGCCCTTCGATTCTGAATGATAGCTTTGCTGGGTACAACAATTTTGGCTGTAGGTCCCTGCTTTCCATGACTTTGAATGTTTCTTGCCAATCCCTTCAAGACTACAAAGTTCCTTTAAAGAAATCAGCTGACAGTCTTGTGGGAGCTCCCCTGTTGGTAACTAACTTCTTTTCTCTTGCTTCTTGTAAGATTCTCTCTTTATTTTTAACCTTTGCTGGTTTAACTATGATGTGCTTTGGAGTGGACTTCTTTGCATCCTTCTTGTTTGGGACTCTGTGTTTCCTGGAGCTGCATGTCTACTTCCTTTACAAAATTAAGAAAGTTTTCTTTCATTATTTTTTTCAAATAGATTTTCAGTTTCTGGCTCTTTCTTTTCTCCTTCTGGAACCCCTAGAATGTTGAAATGCTTCAAAATGAGGATAGTATAACAATAACTACTTTCAGACTTAAGGAAGACTGGTAAGTCTCAGAATTGCTCTATCATCTCCCTCAAGTTGTCACAAAAAAAATAATAACTGGAGAGAATATAAGGTATACCTGATGCTTGAGAAGCTTCTTGAAGTTTCAAGATAATTTCATATAAGGTAATAAAGATCTTTGATGTAAGTTTCCATGAGATTTTATATTCTAATTCTTAGAGTCCTTAGACATGTTAAAAATATAGAATCCCTAGATGATTTTCTTATTGAGATCTAAAGGTAAAAATATGAAGGATCCTGAGTTCTGATCTGATTTAAAAACTCAATCTTCATTGGAATAGAAGCTCTGGTCCTGGGCTCTCATGAAGGAGGCTCTTGAGAGTATTAAATGTCAGGACCTTAATTCAAACTGTAACCCAAAGCAAAGGTTCCCAAATCAAAGAAACATAAAGTTCATTCTAGAGGAAAGATGATCTCAAAATGTGAATTCATATTAGATTTTAAAAAGCATTATTAGAGACTTAGAATCACTGTAATCCTTTAAAAAGTTTTTGCAATGCAAAAATTAATGAAAAATAACTAAGAGTTCCAAACTCTTTCAACATGGGTCCTTGGGCTGGCAACTAAGAGAATATGCTGAGTTTATAGTCCAAGGAAGCAAGATATGGACCAAGCCAGCAGACCTAACTACCTGGGCCAAAGCTGCTCACTTTACCACTCTAGGCACTGGTCATTGGTAGCATATGACTTACCTCTGCTTTTCAAGCAGTCACTGCAGAGTATACCTTAGTTTCACTACATACAGCTTGGCTGTTTTTTTTCTTAATAAATAGCAACAATCAATGCAATACAATACCAAATGACCTCCACCCCCTACCAATCAACAGTATTTTTCAAGCCTAGTCTATGCAAGACATTCTCCAGACAACGTTATTGCTGCTGTTAGGAAGCATAAGGAACACTTGGATAGAGATCCCTTATGTTTATCTGCAGATAGGTTCCATATTAAGACAACAAAGGCTTCATTTTTTCCTTCAAAATTAAAGCCCCCCCTCCCACCAGATTAATCATTTTTCCTCATTATTCAGTAAAATCACTAGATGAGCTGTGACTCCATAAACTTTAGGAACTCATTTATTATGTTGACTGATCAGACCTTGTGTTTATTTACACAGTGTACCCATAAAAACTCAGCTTTCATTAGTGCTGGGGAGGAAGAGTCCCTCCCTTCACTGGGGAAGGTGAAGCTGGAGAAGATAATTAACCATGAAACAATAAGGAGGCTTGCTGGGTAAGCAGTAGTGTGAAAACAGTTACTCCTCACAAAAGAGGGGAAATTAGCTTGCTGGATAAAAAAGGAAGTGTCAGATTGAAGACTGAAAGGCCTGCCAACAGAAGTAGATAGCTCTATGCATCATTAATGAAATTTTTTAACACTTAAACGCCACAGCTGTCCACATTTAAATGCATGTAAATGCCATGTGTTTCCAGAGACTAATATGCATGTTAAAACATTTCTTTTCTCCTTAAACTTCTAGATATTGTCCCTTTCTGTTTCATTTCACCTACTTTCTTTCCAAGAATAAAAATGCACCAGCTTTTTCAGCATCATGTCCTCATTTCCAAAACCCACGTATACCAAGCATCCTGGAGATGGGCAGCATGCTCATTATATTTTAACAAACACATTATTTTACATTCATAATACTGATATTTTAGTAAACAGAAAGTTTGTTTTGATTTTGCTGCTTCACAGAGTGAAGACTTACGATGTGTGTTTCCTTTCAAAACTTCCTCCTGGAGCATTAGTGCTCCCTGAAGCAGCCCCTTTTTGGCAGGAATTCAGGTCTGCGCAGTGCCAAAAGAAATAGAATAAACAAACACTGCTCCATGCAGCTGGTGAGATAATTTACATATTACTGCACACCAAACATGAAGACCTGAATATGGATTAGAGCTACGGTGATGACACAAATGTCATACAGACAAAGGGAAACAAAATCCAACACACTGTTGTTTATTTTACCACTGCTACTGTCTGAGTGCCACTCAGAAAGAAAAAAATAGAGAAATTGCTTTGTGAAAATTGGGCTCCCTTAGTTAAAGTGGGTTCTTTCAAACTGTAAAACAAGAAAAAAAAGAGCAAAATTGCATACGTTAGTTGGATCCCTTAATATTCTGTGCTTTTTGTTTTGTTAGTTAAACCAATCTTAATGTGCATCAGTTTAGATGAGGTGAGTTAGTGATCTTACAGGAATAACTTTTAATATACAAAGACACCTGAGTTCCTACCCTAAGTAGCCCTTTGTAAACCACTGACAACTTTAGCTGAGAACTGTGATCTTTAATTCAGAACCTAAGTTCCATGAATGGGGTCCCTGGGAAGGAAGCCCACTAGGCCATGTGAGCCCATTAAAGCTCCATGAGGAAATACTATCCAGCGGTAGGACCTGCCTGGAGTCTTCAGCTAACTTATCCTCTTGCCTCATTTCTCCACATGCTAATTGCAACAAATCAATTATTGTCTTATTGTCCATAGCTAGATGTATAGGTGTCCTAGAGAGGAAGGGACATCTCTCTGGAATTTATGTCTGTAACTCCTTTCTAGTCCCTGGGGACAAGAGCTATATGAAAGCTAAGAAGTAACACTTAACAAATGATGATGGTGATAGAATGAGAAATAAAAAGATTGTAAGATATTTTAGCTTCCATCAAATTAAAAATTCTTTATTCTGCATTGGATAAGATTGACTTTTCTTTATATGCAAAACTGTTCTTGAAATGAAATTATCTTAGGAGCTTCTAGCACTTAATCTTTAGAATTGTCATTATGCCTACCCTTGCATAAGTATAAAAAAAAGGAAGAAATGAGGTCCAGGTGGGAGAATCTAGTTAGTTAGATATCATTAAAGTTTAATAGTCAAGAATATTCTTTAACACTGAAGAAACAAACTATCTGAAAAAAGTCAAGGGAGTTGGAGTTATTTTACCAGATGAGGAAAAGACTATATAGGGACTTATTTTCTATAGAATCTGGAAAGCTATTATGACTAGGATAATGAAAGAGTTCTCTATTTCCACAATTTCAAAGTCAAGAAGTGAAATTACATTGCAGCAATATAAGTACATGACATATGCCCAGCAGATTTGTTATTAAAATGGCAACCAAACATTCTTGTAGACCTCCATAAAAAAACCTATCCCTAGACTCTTCTCTTTAAAAAGGGGCAATAATGTGTTCAGGATAACCCTATATACCATTTTCAAACCAAGTTTCCTAAAATAAATTCTTTCATTGTATTACTCTTCTCATTCAACAAAACAAACAATAAAAACAAAGCCCAGCGGCCATTTACTCTTCCACATTATTCTGACTTTTAAGGTATTCTATAATGTAGGAATATAAAAATGACTAAAATCTAACTGAATGTTCCACCAAAGCTGACTTTCACTACAGGAATTGCCTCATGAATATTCCCTGCCCATTATGTCATTATGTCTCTCTGTTCATAGTAGATATTCAATAAATATTTTTTAACAGTAGTGATAGAACCACACAATTTAGTATTTATATTTGTTGATCCTTCCTTCCTTCCTTCCTTCCTTCCTTCCTTCCTTCCTTCCTTCCTTCCTTCCTTCCTTCCTTCCTTCCTTCCTTCTGCCCAGGCATTGGGCCAATATAAAGGTAAATTGAGCACAGATTCACCTCCCAATTATCTTGCAGTTTTTCATTTAGTTTTGTAATAGGTGCTGTCATTTTTGGCCCAAGCACGGTTTGACATAATTATTGTCTCATCTATGTCAATATTATCTTACTGTCACTCTATAGTTTGTAAATACTTTGAGGATGAAGATCACGTCCTGAACTACTTCTGTACAGACAAATCTCAGAACAATACTGTGCATACAGCAGGTTTTCAAGGGGTACTTTAGCTCTTTCCAGTTCCATGATCTGCATGAATCAGACAACAAACTATCTTTCCAAATAGGTTAAATATTCAATATTTGCAGAACTAACAGCAATACACTGATACTATTATGTTTATGGAAAGAATATTTAACCTACGTTATAACAGATTTAGTTGTTTAGACTTTCGACCTATGGGCCTGCCTGTACTATTTCGCACTGCTGCATTCCTGTATGCAAAAATTAGCCTTTTCAATATTGGCATTTTACTTTTAACGTCCTGCATGACTAAACATAGAATCTTTTCTTTGACATTCAGTAAACTTAGTCATTTTTATGTTAAAAAAATCACAAAACATAACTGAAGTGAAAAAATAGACCTAAAGTATTAGACTTGAATGAAAAAGAAAATTAGAGTTAATCGTATCTTCCTAAAGGAAAACAAAATTATTTGACCCCATTGGCATTTCCACTTAAATGTTTTCTCTTCAATCAAAACTTAAATGTAACTATTGCTTCATGATTAGGGGGTTGGTTTCAAGGCTTAATAACTATTATTTCTAGACCAGTGATTCCCAGCCCCTTTCAAGTGACATAGAAAATGCTAACACAAAGAGTTCTAGCCAAGATGGAGGCATTGGTAGAAAGGTATTACTTCCTCACACAACCAAAAGAAGGATAACGCCCAACTTAAAAACAATAAATGACCAGAACTGCCAGAATAGCAAACTTCATGGAACTCTGACAACCAAGGAGTTAAAAAAACATTCATTCAGACTAGTAGGAGGGGCCAGAGATGGGCAGCCAGGTGGGTGGAGAAGACCCACAGCAAGGCAGCAGACCTGATGGGCAAGGAGCAGCTGACTCACCAGGAAAGTAAAGAATCAAAATTTCAGGTGGTAAAATACTGTGGGGTTTGCAAAGGTAGGGGAAACTCCCAGTCTCACAGGACAGTTTGCTGGAAAGTAGGGCAGAGCAGAGCAAGCTAAGTAGTATTGTTCCCTCTCTGATCCTTCCCCAACAGAAAGCACTGCCAAGAGGGTTGCCACGCCTTGGTGAATACTTAAGTCTCTACCCCCTTACAACTTAAAAGGTGTGCTGAGACAAACAAAAATGGCTCCAATTAAAGAACAGATAAAAACTTCAGAAAAAGAGCTAAGTAACAAGGAGATAGACAACCTGTCTGATGCAGAATTTAAAACACTGTTAATCAGGATGCTCACAGAATTGATTAAGCTCAGTTGCAAAATAAAGGAGGAAAGGAAAGGTACATAAAGTGCAGTAAAGCAAAATATATAGGGAACCAATAGTGAAGAGAAGAAAATGAGGAGTCAAATCAATCATTTGGAACAAAAGGAAGAAATAAATATCCAACTGAAACAGAATGAAGAAACAAGAATTCAAAACAATGAGGAGAGGCTTCCAAACCTCTGAGACAACTTTAAGTGCTCCAACATTCGAATCATAGAGCTGCCAGAAGGAGATGAAGAACAAAAAAATTGAAAAGTTACTTGAACAAACAATGAAGGAAGACTTCCTCAATCTGGAAAAGAAAATAGACTTCCAGGAAGTCCAGAAAGCCCAGAGAGTCCCAAACAAATTGGACCCAAGGAGGAACACACCTAGACACATCATAATTAAGTTACTGAAGGTTAAAGATAAGGAGAGAATCTTAAAAGCAGCAAGAGAAAAGGAGACAGTTAGCTGTAAAGGAACACCCATATGACTATCAGCTGATTTTTCAAAAGAAACATTACAGGCAAGAAGGGGCTGGAAAGAAGTATTTGAACTCATGAAAAGCAAGGACCTACATCCAAGATTACTCTATCCATTAAAGCTATCATTCAGAATGGAAGAGCAGATAAAGCGCTTCTCAGATAAGGTCAAGTTAAAAGAATTCATCACCATCAAGCCCATATTATATGAAATGTTAAAGGGACTTATCTAAGAAATAGAAGAAAATAAAAAACTACAAACAATAGAATGATAACAAATTCATAACTATCAACAATTGAACCTAAAAAAATAACTATGCAAACAACTGTAACAGAAACAGAATCACAGAAGTGAAGATCACATGGAGGGTTATCAATGGTAAGGGGGAGAGGGGAAAAGTACAAGGAATAGGCAGCATAATTGGTAGGCATAAAATAGACAGGGGTAGGTTAAGAATAGTATAGTTAATAGAGAAGCAAAAGAACTTCTATGTATAACCCATGGACATGAACTAAGGGGAAGGGAATGCTGGAGGGTGGGTGGTGAAGGGTGGAGGGGGGATAAAAGGGAAAAAAATTGGGACAACTTTTATTGATTATATAATAGCATAATCAATAAAGATACTTTAGAAAAAAAGAAAATGCTAACACCAACTTGCACATCGAGAAGGAAAGAGGGTGTTACCCACTGCAGAAGGCAAATGGCCTAGACTACTTGCAAACCCTGCACTGATTCTCCTTTTTCCCCTCCTCCCATGTATCAGGAGAGATAAGGGTTTTACTATCTTAACTCACCTTTCATTGATTCAGGGTAAGTGGCTGGTCAGCTACACACAATATAAATATAATTAGAGGTTTCTTTGATTGGGAAAACCATGAATATATAAGAAGACAGAAAAGTGGGTCAATGTAACTGAAATGGAGATAAGCAATTTATCAGATAGAGAGTTTACAGTAATAATTATAAGGGTACTCAACACTATAAAAAGACATAGAAGCCATAAAAAAGGACTGAACAAAAATTAAGAATGTAATATCAAAAATAAATAACACACTGGAAGGAATGAACAGTAGGTTAGATGAAGCAGAAGATCAAATCAGTAATTTGGAAGAGAAGATAGAAAACAACACCCAAGCAGAGCAGCAAAAAAGAAAAGAATTAAAAGAATAAGGAGAGCTTAAGAAGCCTTTGGGGCAACATGAAGCATAACAACATCCACAAAATGGGGATACTAGAAAAAGAGAGTGAGTGAGGGATTGAGAACCTATTTGAAAAAATAATCACTGAAAACTTTCACAACTTGATGAAGTAAAATGACACACAAATGCAAGAAGCTCAGAGAGTCCCAAAGAAGAGGAACTCAAAAAGGCCCACACCAAGACACATCATAATTAAAATGGCAAAGCTTAAAGACAAGGAGAGAACCTTAAAACTGCAAAAGAAAAGCAGTTACTTACCTACAAGAGAGCTCCCATTAGATTGTCATCTGATTTCTCAAAAGAAACATTTCAGGCCAGAAGATATTTGCATGAAATAATCAAGGTGATGAAAAGCAAGGGCCTACAACAAAGGCTACTTTACCTAACAAGGCTATGATTTTTAATTGAAGGAGAAATAAAGAGCTTCTCAGACAAGAAAAAGCTAAAGGAGTTGTTAAGATCAAACCAGTACTGCAAGGAACATTAAAAGGCTTGCTGGAAGAGGAAGAAGAGGAAGAAGGAGGAGAAGGAAAAGACAACAACAACCACGGAGGAGGAGAGGAAAATAGTAACAAAAAAGGCAATAAATACATATCTGTCAATAATCACCTTAAATGTAACTGGCTTAAATATTCCAATCAGAAGACATAGAGTAGCTGAAGGATAAGAAAACAAGACCTATATATATGCTGTTTCCAAGAGACTCACCTCAGAGTGAAAGATACACAGAGACTAAAAGTAAAGGCATGGAAAAAGATATTTCATGCAAATGGAAAGGAAAAAAAGCTTGGGTAGCAATACTTATAGCTGAGAAAATACACATTAAAATGAAGATTATAGTAAGAGACAAAAAAGGACACTACATTATAATGAAGGGAACAATCCAACAAGAAGATATAACCCTAATAAACATTTATACGCTCAACATAGGAGCACCTAAATACGTAAAACAAATCTTGATGGACATAAAGGGAGAGGTTGACAAAAATACAGTCCTAGTAGGGGACTTTAACACTGCACTGACTTCAATGGATAGATCTTCCTGACAGATAATCAACAAGGAGTCAGCAGCCTTAAATGGCACACTAAGATCAATAAATTTAATTGATATCTACAGAACATTTGATCACAAAGCAGCAGAATATACATTCTTTTCAAGTGAAAATGGAGCATTTTCTAGAACTGATCACATGTTAAGACACAAAACAAGTCTCAGTAAATTTAAGAAGACTGAAATCGTAACAAGCACCTTCTCTGACCACAATGCTATGTAACTAGAAATCAATCACAAGATGGAAACAGAAAAATACACAAAGACATGGGAGCTATATAACATGTTATTAAACAATAAATAGGTCAATGATGAGTTCAAGAGGGAAATCAAAAGATACCTTGAAAAAATTAAAATGAGAATACAACAATCAAAAATCTGTGGGACATAGGGGAGGTAGTCTTAAGAGGGAAATTTATAGCCTTACAGACCTATGTCAAGAAACAAGAAAAACATCAAATAAACAATCTAACTTTACATATAAAAGAACTTGAAAAAGAACAATGCCCAAAGTGAATGGAAGGAAGGAAATAATACAGAGCAGCAATAAACAAAATAGAATCTAAGAAAAAGATATACAAGATCAATGACTCCAGGAGCTGGTTCTTTGAAAAGATAAACAAGTTTAACAAACCTTGAATCAGACTCATCAAGAGAAGAGAGGACCCAAACAATTAAAATCAGAAATGGAAGAGGAGAAATAACTACTGACACCAAAAAAAATACAAAGGATTCCAAGAAAATATCACGAACAACTATATGCCAACAAATTGGACAGCCTGGATGAAATGGATAAGTTCCTAGAAACATGCAATCTTCCCAAATTAAATTAGAAAGAATCAGAATTAGAGTGAACAGATTACACCTAGTGAAATTGAAGCAGCAATAAAAAAAAAACACCCAAAAAGCAAAAGCTCTTGACTGGATAGTCTCACAGGTTAATTTTACCAAACATTCTGAGAAGAACTAACACCTCTCCGTTTCAAGTCATTTCAAGAAAGAAGAAATAAAGGGCATCCAAGTTGGAAAGAAAAATGTAAAACTGTCTTTATTTGCAGATGACATGATACTGTACATAGAAAATCCTAACTATTTCACCAAGAAACTCCTAGAACTGATGGATGAGTTCAGCAAAGCAGCAGGATACAAATATCCAGAAATCAGCTGCATTTGTATATGCCAATAATGAACTCTCAGAAAAGGAAATTAAGAAAACAATCCCATTCATGACTGCTTCGAAAAAAATAAAATACCTATAAATAAATTTAAACAAGGATGTAAAAGACCTGCACTTGAAAAATTATAAGACATTGAGGAAAGAAATGGAAAAAGATACAAATAAGTGGAAGCACATACCATGTTCATGGATAGGAAGAATTAACATTATTAAAATGTCCATGCTACCCAAAGCAATATATAGATTAAATGCAATTCCAATCAATATTCCAATGATATAGTTCACAGAACTTGAACAAATATTCAAAAATTTACATGGAACCACAAACGTCCCTGCATAGAAACACTGATCATGAGGAAGAAGAACAAAGTTGGAGGAATCATGCTCCTTAATATCAAACTATAATATAAGGCCATAGTAATCACAACAGCATGATACTAGTATAAAAACAGACACAAAGATCAATGGAATGGCACAGACAGCTCAGAAGTAAACCCAAAACTTTATAGTAAATTAATATTCAACAGAGGAAGCAAGCACATACAATGTGCTAAAGATAGTTTATTTAACAAATGGTGTTTGGAGATTTGGGCAGATATGTACAGAAAAATGAAACTAGACCATATTCATATACCATGCACAAGTATAAATTTGAAATGGATTAAAGACTAAAATATTTGATGCAAAATCATAAAAATCCTAGAAGAAAACATAGGCAGTAAAATCTCAGACAATGCTTGTAGCAATATTTTCTTGGATGTATCTCCTCAGGCAAGAGAAAAAGAAGAAAAAATAAGCAAATGGGACTACATAAAACTAAAAAGTTTTTGTACAGCAAGGAAACAATCAACAAAATAAAAAGACAACCCATGGAATAGGAGATATATCTGGTAAGGAGTTAATTTTCAAAATTTAAAAATAACTTGTAAAACTGAACACCCAAAAAACAAACAACCCAATTAAAAAAAACAGGCAAAGGATCTGAATAGACAGTTCTCCAAAAAGGACTACTAATGGGCAATAGACATATGTAAAGAAGCTCAACATCACTAATCATCAGAGAAAGGCAAATTAAACCCACAATGAGATAATATCTTACATTTGTCAGAATGGCCATCATCAATAAATCAACAAACAACAAGTGCTGGTGAGGATGTGGACATAGGAGAACTCATTTGCACTGTTGGTGGGAATGCAGACTGGTACAGCCACTATAGAAAGCAGTATGAAAATACCTAAAAAAAATTCAACTATGGGACATTTATACAATGGAATACTACTCAGCTGTGAAAAAAGAAGCTAATTTTACCCTTCGTGACAGCATGGATGGACTTGAAGAATATTATGCAAAATAAAATAAGCCAGTCAGAGAGAGACAAATACCATGTGATTTCACTCATATGTGGAACCGAATGAACAAACTGAACTAACAAGCAAAACAGACAGACTCATAGATGAAGAGCAAGATGACAATTGGGGTTGGAGGGAGAGGTTAGGGGGTGGAAGGATCAAGCATAAAGGAAAAGGGATTCATGAACATGGGCAACAGTGTGGTGAATAATGGGGATAAATGATGATTTGGAAAATGTAATCAAAAACAGAAAAAAGGAAAAACAATTATTGGGACAAAAAGCTTACATATTATGAAAGAACTTTAATCTAAAATGGAACTAAAGGATATAAAATAGAAAATCATGCTTTTTCAGAAGAAGAGAACTTAAGAACTGAAACACTGATTTCCTATAAGTACCTGACTTACAAAAGACCAAGACTTACCTCCTGACCAATGACCATTTGCCACAAATCTCTGTCCTTCCTGAAGCCAGTGAACTTACTACTTGGATTCTGAATAGACTTCTCCCTCTTTATACTCCATGCTCATAAATACAGTCCATCCGAAACCCTCAAGAAACTTGTGTGTAGCTTGCTATAAAATTGTAATTCCTCTGCTATTCCCAAATAAACTCAATTTCTGGTCATTTGAGCTTGCCCCAGTTTACCTCCTTATTTAGGTACTCAGATTGGATACAGTCTGTGGATACTGAGGGGTTATCAGCTTTGATTTATCAGCAAAATGGAGCTATGGCATATCCTCGTTCAGAGAGATAATGCCATTACAACAGCATTTTAGTCTCTGAAGCCCAGCAGGGAGTGGTATGCTGAGTAGACTGAGGGGCTACCTGGAAATAACCACACTAGGAAGAAGTCTACTCTAGCTATCCAGCTGTGGTGCTAGTAGACTAGAATTAGGATGGTGGTAACAGAAAAAGAAGAGTGTGATTTCATCCATTTTTCCCACAAACATTACTAAGGAAAATGGGATGCATATTCCAGCCCAAACTCACTTGTACCATTAATAGTTCCATTGCTTCAATTCTGTATTAAAAGGACTTCAGTCCTTTGGGCATCACTCTCATTGCCCTTGGTCCCTCTATGCTTGCAGCCCTTTTGGTTCAGTCTTGGTTTCAACCTCTTGCCCAGGCTCATTTGGATTGATGTTTACAAAAAATTGGATCCTTATCCCTACTTGACCCAGATCCTGTATCTGAGCATTTTCCTGCATTTACATCCTACATCCTTGGATAAGTTTTGCCCTTCTTCTCCACCTAGTACTAAGCTCTGGACCCCTAGCTTGGGTTAGAGCCCTTCATTCAACCAGCTGTAAGGACTTCTGGTTTTAGCTGTGATAGGTAAAGAGCTTTGGAAGTTGTTGCTCTTGTTTTTTTTTTAAAGAAAAAGGTAACGAAGTTGAAAGTCACTTTCCTTGGACACATCCGAGAACTAAGGTTGCAGGGCAAACTGCTACCCTGAAATCTGCAGACACACGTGAATCCAGAGAATCACAGATGAGATCTACTTACCTGAAGCGGAAGCCACTGGAGCCATAAACAGGTAGCAGTTCTTACACAGGAAATTTTTAAGAATTGCTGAAGGCTGTGTGTGGACAGTTTGAGAATAAAAAAGTGCAAGGGGCCATAATGTTAGGGGGACCCCACATTTTCATGGGCTTTACTTCCCAGAACCCCAGCAGGTTCCCACAGTAAAATGTTAAGAAAGATTTCCTTGTGATTTTGATAGTGGGATGGGAAGAGTAACCATTGTGAAATACATCCAAACACTCTAAATAACACAGGCCTACTTTGCAAGGACAAAAATTTTAGGGAGAGCCTATCCTGGGGGAAGGGCATTTCTCTGACTTCACTCCCTCTAGCCTTCCTATCTCATTTAAGCAGGTGGAGAAGCTGAGAAATAGTTATGAAGGTCACAGCCCAAGGGCACAGGCCTATGAAAACTGGGAGTCAATCTTAAAATATAGGGCACTTATCCTTCCTCACTTATTACCAGTAGGGGTTCCAGTATAATAACAGTGGATTTGAGCTAAAAGACAACTTACAGGTATCTGAGGGAGAATTCTTAGGAGACTTCAAAAGTAACAGAGGAGACAAAAACAAGGACACTAAAGGAATCTGAAGTTCAGCATAAAAGCATTACAGCTATGGCAAACATTAAATGCAATTCAGCAACTTGTCTGATTAACATAAAACCTTACACTAATGTCTTATTTATCTCAATTCTGATTACATGGTACATTATGTCTAGCTTTCAACAGAAAATTACAAGTCATGCTAAAAGGCAAGAAAAAAATACAGTCTAAAGAGACAAAGCAATCATCAGAATCAGACTCAGAAATGACATGAATTTGGGGATTAACAGATAGAAAAATTTAAGTAATTAATATATTAAGGGCTCTAATGAAAAAAAAGTAAATAACATGCAAGAATAAATGGGGAATGTAAGCAGAGAGATGAAAACTCCAAGAATGAATCAAGAGGAAATGTTAAAAGTGTCTAAAAATCTATAAAAGAAGTAAAGAATGCCTTTGATAGACTTATCAGTAGACTGGACATGGCCAAGGAAAGAACTTGAAACTAGGTCAATAAAAATTACAAAATAAAATGCAGATAAAAAAGTGATAAACAGGAGGAAACATCCAAGGACTTTGAGACCATTTCAAAGGATACAATCACAGGGTCTGACACAAATAACACTCTTTTTTATTACAAAATCATAAGCATATAATTCTGTAACATAACAATATGACACTCAAACACACCATATGACATTTTAGGTGAAATGTTCAAATTAAAACTATAAATTATTACACCTATATTGTTCCCCTACCAACCACACTCAAGCAGGTGTTACTTCTGCCGGACCCTGTGTATGTTATTGGGATACCACAAAGAGAACAAAGAGAGAGTGGAGTACAAGAAATGTTTAAAGTGGAATGGCTGAGAATATGCCAAAACTAATTACAGACATAAAACCACTGAGCCAGGAAACAGAATAAACACCAAAAAAACTCTATACCTATGCGTATTATATACAAACTGCAGAAAACCAAAGATAAAGAGAAAAATCTTGAAAGAAGTTAGAGGAAAAAAACCTCACCTCTAGAGGGACAATGACAATAATTATAGTGGACTTCTCATCAGAAGCTATGCAAACAAGAAGAGGTTAGAGTGAAACATTTAACTTAACGTAAAGAACAAAAACACTGACCTGTAATTCAGAAAACTCTCCTCAAAAAGGAATAAAAACTTTCTCAGAAAAACAAAAACTGAAGGAATTCAATGTCAGCAGATCTGCACTGCAAGAAAGGTTAACAGAAGTTCTTCAAGAAGAAAAAAAGTTATAGTAGGTCAGAATCTTGGGTCTGTCTAAAGGAGAAAGCATGAAAGAAGAAATAAATAAAGGCAAAATAAAATATTGTATCTTTATTATTCTTAACTTATCTAAAAGACACTGTTCATGTAAAGTAGTAATGATATCCATGTTTTAGGAAATAAGTGACAGCAATGTTTTAATAGATGGGAGGGAGAAACAGAACATTTTATTACAAGTTATCAGCATTATACATGTGAAATAGCACAGTGTTATTTAAAGGCAGGCTTAGATTAGTTTAAAATCTATTCCACATATTTCAAGATCTAGGATAACCACTAAAAATTTTCCAGGAAGATATAGAATTGATATGCTAAAAAGGACAACAAGAATCATATGAGATGCTTCATTAAAATTAAGAAGGGGGGAAATAAACCAAGAAACAAATGCAATGAATAGAAAGTAGTCATAAACATTATACATACTATTCCAACTATATTAATAACCTCCTTACATGTAGATGGTTTAAGTACTGCAATTAAAGATCAATATTTCCAGAATAGAAAAAAGAACCAACCATGTTATCTACAAAATCCCACTTTAAACACAAATACTCAGAAAGGTTGAAAGAATGAAGATACATCATGCTAACATCAATCAAAAGAAAGCAGGAGTAGCTATATAAATATCAGGCAAAGCAGACTCAGAAACAAGAAAAATTATCATGGATAAAGAGGGGCATTAATAATAAAGAGATCAATTTTCCAAGAAGAGATAACAATCCTAAGTGTGTATCAATCTAACAAGAAGACATCAAAATAGTGAGGCAAAAATGAATAGAATGGCAAGATGGAAGAGAAAAATTTATTATTGTGGCTGGATTTCAATCAGCACTAAGGACTTAGGATTTTAGCTCTAGTCTGTCAGTAATTGATATATTAATCAGGCAAAAAAAAACTACTAAGAATATAGTTGACCTGAACTGCACTACCAATCAACTGGATCTAATTGACATTTATAGAATATTTCAGTCAACAACAGCATAATGCACATTCTTCTCAAACTCACATGGAACTTCACCAAGATAAGACCACATTCTGAACTACAAAACATACCTTATAAATTTTAAATAATATATATCATATAATGTATGATATCAGATCATTATGGAATTAAACCATAAATCATTTACAAAAAGAAAGCTTAAACATAACAAAATATTTAGAGAATAAGTAGCATATTTCCAAGTAATACCTAGATTAAAGAGAAAGTATCAAGATAAATTATTAAGTATTTTAAACTAATTAAAAATGAAAATAAAATTTATAAAGGTTTGTTTGATGCAGCAAAAGTAGTGTTTAGAGGAAAATTTATAGCATACAATGCATATATTAAAAATGAAGACAGATTTAAAAAGTCAGTAACCTAAGCTTCTACTTTAAGGGAGCAATATAAGTCTAAAATAAACAAAAAAAATAATTAAAACTAGAATAAAAATCAATAAAATTGAAAATTAGAGAACAATAAAAAAATCAACCTGTACTGACAAGGTTGTGTCTAGATTAATTCAATTGGTTCGGTTTTCGCCAAGTCTGGCTGGAAAGGAGAGGAAGGTAAGGATGCCGCGTTATGTCAACCATGAAATCTATCACTTAAGAAGGATTTCCTCAACTATTCACTTCTCTATAATTTGCTCATGTATTTATTAAGTAAAAAATACATTAACTGCCTAGCATGACAGCAATGCATTAACTTCTAGACAACAAAGATAAATAAGACTTGGTCCCTGCAATAGCATAATAGAAGCTAACGCCAACTGGCTCTGTAGCAGCAGTCATTTAAACAACTTTGCATTTACACCTCACATAACCTGAGGCAGGCATTATTCCTATCTCTGTCTTACAGATGAAGAGACTGAGCCATAGAGGAATTAGGTAATTTGTCACAATCACGTGACTACTAAATGGCATGGGACAGTCTGGCCCGAGCTCTTAGTCACCACATTCTACTCCAACATCAAGGATAGGAAATTTCTCGACTTCCCTTGAAAATCTACTTTGTCTACTGGAAATTTTCACAATAGGAACACGTATCTTATATTTAAAATCAAGCCCTTCCAATGTAATTTAAAGTCATTTCTATTCTTCTCCCTCCCTCCCTCACTTCCTCCTTCCCTTTTTTCTTTTCTTCTTTTTTGACCATTCTGAGTGGAAACAGGAGATGGGGAATGTAGACCTGTATACAACACACTTTCATATATTTAAAGAAAATGGTAACAGATTTGTGAAAGAAAAATAAATTTATTGGAAATTGCTTTTAAAAGAGTTTTTTTTCTATTTGAAGCTTGGCTAGAAATACTCTAAAGAAGGAAGCTGTTTTTGACATGTATAAAGATTTTTTAACAACCATCTCTCTTGTAAGTAATTAAGTACAAGTAATTACATAATTACTTGATTATGTAGCAGCACTAAAATTTTAAAGGAGGTTTTTCACTTAAACTCAAGCCTTATAAAAATAATTGCCACAAGTCAAAATTATTTTCTAAATGCAGTAATTCTGCTCTTAATTTTTTGGAAGGGGGGTGGAATCTAGATCTATTTTTGTTTAGCAACTAGAGCCAGAGAAATAAGTAATTTAATAATATGTCACGGCATTCAGATACTGACTTAAAAGTTAGAATGAAACCCCAAGTTAGGATAGTAAGAAACACTTAGATGCAAAATGAAATCATAAGCCAAGGCCATAATCTAGAGAAATTTTTAGTCATAAATTTCTAAAATCATCAGTCATATTAGGATGAGAATGCTATTACTCTAGTCACAAACTAGGATTTTAAAATACTTAGTGTCCAAAAATACATCATCAAATAATAAGATTGAGAGATATAAAAATAAAGGAGATTTACAAAACATTTTATTTGAATGTACGCTCTGCTTGTGAGAAACAAGCTTGGGTAAAGTAATGTGTGGGGGTTTTTTACCGTTTTCTTTTATTCTTTCTACCTTTTCTTTTTAAAAGTGAGCTGTCTCATCATTGCAAATGTTCTCAAGTTCTTAGAACTCTAATTAAAATGTGGTAATTGGTTATGTTACCTCAATTACCATGATGCATGGACATTGATGCAAAGTGACACCAATTGAATCCCTTGGGTGTTTTACCCTGGGGCCATCCCATTTATCGTGCCCTTATTATTTTCAATTATGTGGTTAGATGTGTTGCATACTTTCAAGGCCAACAAATGTGCAGAGATTTTTCTGAACACAAGGTTCTGTTTTCAATGCTAGAGCTCCGTAGTGGCAGGGGAAAAGGAAAAAATATATTTTTGTGAAGAATAAAATCCTAAACTCTAAATTTGCTAAGGATTCAAAGGCACACTTGCTGAAATAAAGGCATTTCAGAGGAATCCAGATCATTCATGTTTAAAGCATATGTTTGAAAAAAAGTACCAATTCAGAGGCCTTATGGGATGAGTCAGACAGGTGAGGAAACTGAGAAAGACAAAAGTTTTCTTTCTTTTTAGGTAAAGGTTTGGGTTTCAAAAAAGGCTAAGCAGAGCTGAACTGAGTACTTTGCAGGATATACAGTATGAGCAAAATAGTATCTTACAGAGACCTGTCCCCGGCATGAATGTGAAGATAACAGTACCCTGAAATGGTCACCACATAGTGTTTCCCAATGGTGACACTATTGGTGTTTGTGGGAAACAAGCCATAGATTATTCTGTGCATTGTTGTTCTTACCCCCACCTGTCCATTCAATTCTAGTGATGTCCTCAGTTATTATGAATGACTTCTGGATGTTTCTCCACAAAAATCTAGGTGTAGAATTAGGACATCCAAATAAGGGGACATCACTGATAAGTGTAGAACACTTTGTCAACCCAGTTTCATTTTCTGAGTATGATCCCTGTGTCTTTACCAGGTTTTATTTTTTAAAAATCACATTCACAAATTTCTGTAAACTATAAAAATTTTATGTCCTTTTTACCTATGTGTTTATATCTTAATTTAGTTTGAGTATTTCCAAATAGGTACAGCATTCATTCATATGCTGCATCTGACAGAAGAAACTGAATTGGAAAAGTTGTGAGAGAAAGGAAGAGTTGTAATGTACAAAGATCTTGTAAAGTCTGACAAAGCAGGGACATTGGTGGTAGAATCCTAGACTTTATGCCCAAATCAACACCCCAAAAGCCTTATATTTGCAATGCTTTGAAAATACCTTTCCATCTAAGCTTCACACATATATTAACTGTCAGGTCATTTTTTCCCCTTTATTGTTGTCAAGCAAATTTTACACAGAACTCATTACTTTTAGAAATACTTTTGAAGTAAAAACTATTGAGTGATGCTACATGATGACTTTATCCAAAGCATTTCATTCATTTATAAGAATACATGCTACAATCTAAACTTAACTAGTCAAACTTTTCAATTTTTCAAAGGAAACTTTTTCTCTCTCAAGTTTTTTTTTAATTCAGTGATTTCCCATTGTTTGATATGCTCATTTTTTTCCAGACAAGCCCACTACTGAATTCCATCCATGCATTTCTCCCAGTGAATCCAAGTCTTTCTTCACAGAAGAGCCAAGGCTAAGGATGAAGGGAAGTACTGGATTAGATGGAATTTTCTAACCAAATCCAATTTAGCTGGAGTCTTTACTCTCTAACACATCATGCAAAAATTCTTAGGATGTACCAACTAATAGAAAATGGTATATTAACAGAAATTACTGTACTGTCAGTGGTTTATGATTCTTCTTTTATTCAACTCAAAAATAATTCCAGGCAGTTTCCAATAAAAAGAAAACAATCATTAATATAGGATATGATAACCAACCAATGTAGTCTTGAAGGGAAACCATCAATAAACCCATTAATCACTGTAAGAGCTTAAAGTCCTGGAATCAGATATACATGGATACAGATCTTCTTCCTCTATTTACTCACTCTTATGATCTTGGGTAATTAATATTTTAAAAGTTTAACTTCTTCACCTATAGTTGTTATGAAAATTAACTGAGATGACATATGAAAAAATGGTAACCCACTGACTTAAGACATCGTACATGTTCAATACTGCTAGCAAGTAACACAACAGCCCCATTCTCTCACATGTATACCACTTGCCTTTAGAGGAATCTTGGCCAATCAAACAAATAAAATTAACACAAGTAAATAAAATAAACTGATTCCCCAGAGGAAACTGGTCTATATTAGCCTGAACCTATCCAACAGAAAAAAATTTTTTTTGAGATGGCACTTGAAAAAAGAAATCTAATTTGTAATATAAACAAATCACTGCTGGAAAATTGGTCTTTTAAATACAAATTCCATGAAAGTCAGGAGTTTCTGCCAAGTATGTGTAAATTTAATAAGAAGGCCCAAGTACTTAGAGAAAATCCTTCAGTGTCAATAAACTATCAACCAATTCGCATGGCAGCCAAAATTCTCTGTTCTCTATGGTTTCTAATACTTTAAAAGGAAAAATGCTTGCTTACTCCTGTTTGTTAAGGTTCGCAAAAGAAATTACTGCTTTCTTAGCCCACTTAGGTTTGGCTAATTTGAGGCATTTAATATCCCCTGTGGCAATGAAGAAATTTAATCCAGAATTTTCTAGATTGTACTGAAAAAATGAGATTACCTATTCATATTTTCAAAATACAATAGGCTATTTACATTTACAAAACATCGTTAATCTACTTGATTTTTTAAAAAGTGGTTGCAGATGTACCATTCTTATCATTAAAGAAGGCTTCATTTTAGACAATTTAGGATGTTGATTCAGGACACTGATTCGAAGACAAAATGCTTAGGTTTGAATGGCAGATCAGTTACAAATTAGCTGCGTGACTCTGGACAAATTATTGAAACTAGTCTTTGTCTTATGCTTTTCTTCTATAAAATTCAGTGGATAATAGTACATATACACCATACAGTCGTTAAAAGTCTTAAGTGACTTAACATGTAAATTACTTAGAACAGTGCCTGATGCATGTTAAATACTATGTGTTAGCTATTATTATTATCATTATTTCCTTCACAAAGGGATACCCATTTTTACTGCCAGGCTTCAAGGTAATCAACCCATCTGTAATTATGTAAAATTCTGTATATGCTCATGTGTTTTTTTAAACAATTTTACTGAGATATAATTGGCATAAAATAAACTTCACAACTTAAAATGCACAATATTAGATATTTTGATATATGAATATACTCACAAAACCACCACTATAATTAAGATCATGAGTATATAATCACCCCCCAAAGCTTCCTCATTACCCCTTATAACTCCTCTAGTGGTCACAAAGATTCTACTCTATGATTTGTTTCCTAAGTGGTTTCTACAGTTTACATTTCAGTCTATGATCCATTTTAACTTCATTTTGTATATGGTGCAATATATAGTTCAATTTCACATTTGTATCTATGGATATTCATTGCTCCAGTATCATTTGTTGAAAGGCTATCCTTGGAATTGCCTTTGCACCTTTGTCAAAAATCAACTGCCCATTTATGTGCAGCTCTATATCCTATCCTACTGATCTATTTCTGGCTTGATATCAATGCCATACTCTCTTGACTACTATAGCTTTATGGTAAATCTTGAAGTCAGGAGCTATAAGTACTGCAGCTTTATTCATCTTTTCCAAAATTATTTTGTCTATTCTAGCTCCTTTGCATTTACATATGAATTTTAAAATCAGCTTATAAATTTATACCAAAAGCATCACTGAGATTTTTATTTAGATTACATCAACTCTACAGACAAATCTGGAAATAACTGATAACAACACTGTGCCTTGAGATTCATGAACACAATATAGTTCATCACTCATTTAGTTATTTGGCTTTTCTAAGAAATGTTTTGTAGTTTTCAGAAAATAGATCTTACATATTTTTGTTAAAGATATTCCTAAGTATTTCATGTTTTTGCAGCTATTATACAATAAATAATATTGGTTTTTATTTTAATTTTTGACTGTTCATTGATAGTATATAAAAATACCATTGGTGTTTGTATATTAATCTTGCATTCTCTAGCCTTGTTCAACTCCTTTTTTTTAGCTCTACAATCCTTTTTGGAGATTTGATAGCATTTTCTACATAGAACATCATAGAGTCTATGAGTAATGATAATTTTGCTCGTTAACTTTCAAGTAACATATCCTTAATTTCTTTTTCTTGTTTTATTGCACTGGTTAAAACTTCTGGTACAATGTTCAATAGAAAGGTGAAAAATAGACATCTTTGCTGTTTTTATGATACCACAAGTAAAGCAATCAGTTGATTATTTATATATGCCCTTTATTAAGTTGAAGAAGTTCCTACTTTAGTCTTAGGTTTCCAAGTTTTTATCAGGAAAGGTGTTCAATTTTGACAAATGCACTTTCTGAACCCACTGGGATAATCACATAGTTTTCATTTCTTAGTTGTAAATTTGGTGAACTACATTGACTTTTTCTTTCAAATGTTAAACTAACTGCATTTTTTTGATAAACTTTACAATATATAAATTATATATAAAATATATATTTTATATATTGCTGATTTGATTTGATAAAATTTTGTTAAGAATCTTTTTATGTGTATTCATGAGGGATATTGGTCTGTAGTTTTCTGGTCAATCTTGCTAGAGATATATCAATTTCACTGATCTAAAAAATAGCTTAACATAATTGATTTTTCTCTATTGTTTTTCTGTATTCAGTTTCAATAATTTCTATTCTGATCTTTATTATTCACAATATTCCCTTTATTTTCTTATAATAATTATAGAATCCTTAGGTATCTGTCTCTTATTCCTGTTATTGATAATTTGTTTCAGAGAAAAAAGTCAAAGGAACAAAATTCAAGAGATCAATTTTTATAGGTAACACAAAATAAACAAAAGTAAGTCTGGGCAAAGAGCTTGAGTATAGGAAGAACAAAGCATTGTGTCAAATAATTATGCAATCTCAAATCTTGATGATAAAGGACATAGATGCCTCAGGGCTTTTCTGTTTTGACCTACAAAATTTAATATAAGATCTCTTGGTTTTTTCCAATTTTTAAAAAAGAGAAAAGTATATTAATTATTTACCTACTTAGGAGTAATAAATAAATTTGTTTAATTGAGATTAAATATTTATCTGAATATTTCTGAATCCAATTAAAAGATTTGCCATATTTTTGTCAGTATTAACTGTAAGCTTAAAGGCAGTAATTATGAATATTGCTTAGTATTATAGTAATTTTTATATTAGTATTATCTTTCTAAGCTCACCTTTTGAAAAGAGGGAGGGTTTCTTATTTACCTCTGAATCTATAACATTGACTATTATAGTGCATTACTTAGAAAAAAATTTATTCATCTAACAAATATTATGGAGTGCCCATTAAGTCATAGGTACTATACAGAGTTTTAGAAATGCAAGGATGAGTAGAAAGTGGCTGTGTGGATGCTTTCTTCAGATCAGTGGAGAAGACTGTCAGGAGTCAAATCATCCCAAACAAATGTAAACTGCACAATGAAGATCACTGGATGGATGATTAGGTGACATTTCTTATGTAAGCTATTTCCAAAGTGATTAATGAAGAGAATCCTATAATAAAGAAAGAATCAAATCCTCTAACTCTAACCTAGCCCACATTTTTAGAACTACTTTATCCAATACCCCAAACAGAATTTCTTTCAGAATTAACTTTTGAAGAACAGAAAGTATACTATGGGATACTTCACAATATGTTTTAGAACTTGAATCACTGTCCCTGTTGGACAAGAAGAAAGGTTAAAAGACATCTTCATGGTGTCTCATGAAGGTGAAATAGTCTTATAGAAACATAATACTCAAAGGCATCTTGTGAGAATATAAATTCTGAGAATTAATATAGATATAGTAACTCCAAATCAAATACTAGAATGAATAAGGTACCCATGGACAAAAACAAAGGGGGAAAGGATTGAGGGTGGGAGGTGGGGGATGGGTGGACCAGGGGAAAGTGGTGGGAGGAAAATAGAGACAATTATACCTAAACAACAATAAAAAATATTGCCATAAACATAAAATAAAACAGTTATAAATAAAAGACAAATACTAGAATGAAACAAAATTTGTTAAATGAAAGCACATACTCATTCATTTAGCAAGCATCTATCAAATATCTATAATGTACAAGTATGTCCCAGGCCCTAGTAATATAGTAGTGAAAGTCCCTGTGCACACGAAGGCGATGACAGGGGTGGAAACATATAGTGAACAAACAGAAGACCACTTAGAGACTTCTGATTCTCAGCAAAGGCAGCCTCCCACAGTGGTGAAATACTACTCTGCCCATCAAAGCAACTTAGAATCTTTACCCAACCCACAGAGATCAGAAGCAAGAAATATTTCCAACTTAATGAGGTGCCCTGTGTTCACTGTGGTGTTGCATTAGTGCCACTCTCTACTCTTCTAGTCCTTCTTGACAGTGATTTTCAACCCTGTTTAGCACAGTGAACCTTATTTGCTCCTCTCATCATTCCACACAACCAACACATTCAGCAGCCAATCTAAAGAAAAGAAATACTTTTCTCTATTTGTGATTTATATCTATTCCTATATAGTCACTTGAGCCAGTGTTTCAGAGCTAGAGCTTACCTTTACCACAGAAGTAGGGTAAAAATGTCAATGTCTAGTCAAAAAAGATCTAGTTGAGCATTCCTGGTCATATGATTTCAAGTAAATCCCCAAAGAAACCCAGTTCTGGCTCCTCAAAGCAGTTTAAATACTTCCAAAATGTCAGCGTTTTCCAGGTGCAGTAAGTTTATGTGCAAGTTTTACTAGGGCCACTACCATGCTTAGAGGCTTCAAACTATAGAATAAAAAGTAACCTCTTCTGGCCTTCCAAACACAAAAAAGAAAAGATTCCAGGTAAATAGCTTCACAACACACAGCTCATTTCAAAAAAAAGGCACCCAATTATATAGACTTTAATTACTGGTAATAACTTGAAAATCTTAAGAAATTTAACAACTTCGGCTCAAAACAATTAAACCCCCTAGATTCAACATAGGAGTTACAGAGGCAAAGGAATGAGAAGGCTTTCTGACGCCTTATCTCTTCTGTTCCTGGTCCCATGCCAAACACATCCGATTGCAAGTATTAAGCCTTTGTTAAAATTCTAGTTTGGAAGAGAACGCTATTTTTAAGGCAGGATTATTACATTTGATTTTTCAATTTTGGATCTTGAACTTTCCATAAGCATAGAACTGGTGATAAAAACATAGGAAATGCTTTCAATTGTACATGTGTATGTATGTATGTATGTATGAATGCACATATGTTTGTATTTCACTTATGTGAGTCAAACATAAGAATTAGGCCTTCAAGTAATAGATACTGACTTTAGGGTCATTTGGGGAATGCAATCTTTTTTCAAAAAATCCTTTCCCTTAAGGATAAGAAAGTTTTCTGGACAAGTACCTATTCTATATTATAGTAAAACAATTCTAGTCACATATATTTTCTTCATCTAGCAACAGCTTGAATCACAGGAAGATTGAAAAATTCTTAAAAGAGATCCCTAGTCCTACCTTTAGCACTGCCGAAAAACTCTTATGAGGAACCTTGCCAGTTGTCAGCAATGCAACTCCATCAGCAGGCACTCCAAGCAGGAACGGTGGAGATTGTTGTACAAATGTTAACTCACATCATGTAACCGAAAGGCAAACAGTGCTCTTTACTGCACTGCCTTGTCGGCAGAACACACACATTGCTGCACATGCTCTAGGAATGGTAAGCTACCTCCCACCAAAATCTTCCTGGGGTGCTGTGTGATTAATAAATATCACTGGTGAAAGAATGATGGAAAGAATTAATGGCTTCATTTGGTAAAATTAAGCAAAATATCCCAGTGATTTTTTTTAAAAAGACTATGAGATACACTTAAATGCATGTTATTAGTAGGCAAACAAATCTCTGTGTTATGACAAATGGAGTTCCTTTAGGGCTTGGAGACTGCTATACCTTTAGTTAGAGCAAAACCACTTGTAAGATCAACACAAGCCCTGGAAGAATTTCTTTTCCTGAGAAAAACGAGAGGACATTATGCTTTCAAAACAAAACCACTCACAGAATTCTTTCCCATCTTCTTCTGAAGCCTCGTTTGCCATTGGACCGCATGCAGGACAATGGCTTCCCACCTCCTTTCAAGATTCACAATGATCAGCTGCATGGGCTGGTGGTCTGCGCTCAGATCACAGGTCTCCCCCTCATCCAGAAGGTGCTGGCACAGCCGCAGGATGGAGGCCACTCCTCGGCGCCGCTGCTTGATTTCACCACACAGCGACTGCAACACAGAGTGGGACGAGCCATGAGTGTTGACAGGACAGATTTTCTAGGGCATGAAACACACTCTTCTACGTGAATTTTAGGGTGCAGCGATACGCGCAGCTATGGACAGTTGAATAAGAAAGATTCTGCAGTCGCCTTTAGGTTGGAAGTCTCTTACAGTTAGATACCAACTAATGCCAGAGAATTTAGCCACCCAATCCTCTTCCCCTTTTCACTGGTTTTGTCATTTAAAGTGTTGGCTCTCACCTAACACCTAGGTGTGGAACAATTTATAACTTAATGAAATAAATCGTTAGGTCATATGAATGTTAGCCAAATTATATACTTTGATTCAAAGTCTCAGGAAACACAAAAAACAGAAGTTCTCCAAAAAACAATTTTTTTCCAAATTTACCCTCAGATATTTTGGAGCCAAAAGTTTAGTTTTCTACTGGCTGGAAATAAGTTAAATAAGATTGTAAGAAATTTTAACATACAATGTCTATTATTTGACCAAAAAAAAAAAAAAAGAGGATTAGCAACATTTCCCTTCCGAAGCTTGATTAACAAAGCAGTAATGTTCTGAAAACAGAAATTAGGATTCTGGATTATTACTGCACTATTTGTTGCTGTGTTCCTTTTAATAGCTGTTCACACTATTTAAGAAGAATATGCATGCATCAAAATAGCATTTTGCCCCCGGAACATTTGTACTGCTGCAGTGACCCTCAGCTGAACGATTCAAGCAAAATAGTGGATACATATGTCAAAAATATTATATCTTTTCATTGCCTATGGACAGTGTGTAAGTGATAGTCTAATTCAAAGCCTTCAGGAGAAATGATTATATCCACAAACATCACTGCATTACTAATCTCCTGCTACTGCCACAATTGGACTGTTCTAACAGTTAACAGATTGCTTATTAATCAACAAGGGTAAACAAGACAATGCAATTTCATTTAGCGTGAGAGTTTTAATGCCTAAAAGTATTTGTGCTTAAAATGTTAATCTAGATAAGGCTTCATTAAAAGTCTTAAAATGATGAAATGTGGTTCATTGAAATGTGCATGGAGTGGTAGTAGATCAGCAGGTGGACATTTCATACAGATGTTCCACTTACTGATATAGTACACGCTATAGCCATTGAAATGACCCTAACTAGGTAATAGCTGGAATTCTATTATTTCTGTAATGAGAGAACACTGTACCTTTAATATTTATGAATTTTAAATAAGGTGAATGACAATTTCCCAAACCTCTATTTATGGCAAAATATGACTAGGGATTTTATTATTCAATTTACAGCAATGAGGCATTTTTAGTTAGGTTTCCTGAACTTTCCCTTATTTCTTTTCCTCGGGTTCATTACTATTTTCCTATATACCTCCTGATACAAGCACCAGGTCTGACAAATTTCTTGACTGCTGCTATTCATTAGCTCTGTGCTGAATGAGGAGACACCCCCAGACATTCAAAGATAAAACGTGAGGCTGACCAAAGCAACAGGTACTGTGTCCATTTGTTCCAGACCTGTGAATTGCACGCATTCTCTCTCTCTCTCTCTGAGATTTGTTTTAAAAATCTGTTGACAATCAATTTGGATTTTTGGATCTTCCCAACTGTGCAAGTTTTTTTTTAATCTCCAAAGAAGTTAGTGTATATTCCGAATGAATAATTTATCCAATATGCACTCTTGGAGAATAACAATACTTTAAAAAGGAAGGGGAAATTGGAAATTTTACACAACCAACTTATTTTTAGTACTTTTTTATGTTTAGGAGATATAATTGATAAAGTAACATTCTTCTACATAAATAGGTTTCCATGATAAGTATTAAAATATACATATTTATACAAAATCACAAACACATACTAAAGTCAGTATTTCTTAGAATTAGTAGTTTACATTATTTCCATGATAAACTGTGCATAAAGAAATGTCACCTATAACTACATAGGAACAAATAGTCATACTATTTTGGCTTACCTTTTCAGGGAAAAGTGCTTTTAAACAGAAACCTGACCTAGCCAATCTAAGAAAGGCACAGTAATAAGACTAATTTATCCTTGTCTCTGGGACCTCCTCAAATGTATATTGCAACTTACATCTAACAGGCAGTGTTTCAGGCATGGAGGCTTCAAATAGGAACATGTTACTCTTCCTTCTCTCAAGAAGCTGAGAGTCTACTGGAGGCGGATTACACACATAAGTATGATACCAAGAGTGATGCAGAGAGGGGGGCACTAACAGGAGTTTGTGCTATTGGAGGAGTTGGTGAACTCTTTGGTGTGAGCCAGATTGTTCAAGTTGGGTGGTGGCGGTTAGAAGGTCCAGAAGCAAGTAACGTGGGGCAGTGAGAGCACCCAGGGCACTGGGGGTGGGGGAGAGAGTGAAGCAGCTGGAAAAGGAAGGGACAGAAAACTTTGGAGTGCTTTTCATTATTGCCAATTTTGAAGCATTTTCCTAGATAACTAACGAAATCATGTTGGTTCCCAACCATGGTCACATTGTATTCCCAGAAAAAGTATAAAGACAAAAGAAGGAAAAAAATTTAAAGGAAAAAAAAGCAATTAATTATTAATATGCCTAGGAAAGAGATTCTAGGTGCTTTTGTATTTAGTTATTATTTGTTCAATTTTAGGCAATTTCTTCCTATACGGCTACCTCAGTACAGAGATAACTGTCTTAGTACCATCTCAGAATCCAATTGTTGGGATAAAGTTTGATGTGTTACTTTTGAATTTCTGACAACCTACTTTATTTACTTATTAGGCATTTGTATTCACTTTCCTCACATTATTAAAAAGGCAATTTTGCTATAAAAGATGAGAACTATAGAAAAGAAAAACCAAAATTTTGAAATTGCTTTTTTTTTTACAGTTTTCTTTACAGCTTTTTATTGGATCTCCAATGCTCTAAACACATCTTTTTTGGACATGTTGATGAGAAAGTGGCCAATAGGCTGAAGGTTTTTATCTCATACTTATAGACTGCCAGTTTGATTTTTAATTCACTGCTGACGGTGCAAAGTGATGTTTTCTATTTTTTTCCTCTCCAGACTTCTTCTGTTGACTTGTTTTACTGTTTTAATTACTCATATTATCAAGCCAAATGCGATGTAACATCATTCTTGACACTGGCTTTAGTTTATCATCATTAAAGGTAAGACATCCAATATTAGTACTTTTTCATCATATATTAAATGTATATATAATGCATATTGCATAAAATGAGTATATTTTCTTGTATAGCCATATTCTTAACATTAAACAATAGTGTCATTTTTACAAAAGTATATATATATGTATATATATATATATATATATATGCTCACAATAAAAAACCTGTAATTAGACTAAGAATCAAATGTGCAGTAAGTTAAATGTAAGAACCAAATAGGGAAAAAAGAGCAATAGGGAAAATAATTTTAAACATACCCAAATTAAGCATATGTTAAAAAGAGAAAAAAAAAATTCTAGCTGAGAAACTCCAAAGCAATTTATCTCCGTATTTCTTACACAATTTTTTCAGCAAGTTAATGTAACATCATTAGGTAAGTTTATATGAATAAAGTGGTATGATTTTAAGTGATCTGTCAAAGAGAATAATACTATTTATAAAGCAATTCCACTTTTAAAGTTAAATATGACTCTACCCTTTAGACTGATCAACTGTTTAATGATGCCTATTGAGTATGCCTTCTCTGTTGCAAAAACAATAAAGAAGTTTAGGTCATCACGTACTATACATACCTGCCTTCAACCTAGTTGGAGCATGGAAATATATGAAGAGAGAAGGGGAAAGTGAGAAAACACAGGTGAGTTCTTCTAGTTTAAGTAGTGTCACGTGGTTAGCGCCATTTCTCTGTTACAAGGGTCACCTGCACTTTTTCATGCAGTTTTTTTCTTTTTGACATTTTCTGTATTTTACCGTTTTAATTTCACGAGGTGGGTAACTAACTGTCTTCTCTTGATCTGCTACCTGTGACCAGATTTTCTAGATCAAAGTTTCTTAGAGTGTGTTCCCCAGACCAAGCAGAATTAGTAACACCTGCGAACTTGGAACTGCGAATTCTCTGGTGTTACTCCACATCTTTTCAATGAGTGACTCCGGGGGGACGACAATGCATGCTACATTTTGAGAGCCCTGGTCTGCAGGAAACAGGAAATTAGCTTTTGGGATAAGAGAATCAGTCTAGGGAGACTAGAGACTTTTTTAGAAATATAGGAGTTACAAGTTCTAATTTCTGAGTCAGTGGTAGCCAAGAACTGAGGAACCATAGCCATCGGTGATCAATTAATTATGTTGTTGTTATCAAATGACTGAAAAAAATTAAATCAATCAATCAATGAATCACTCTTTTCAACCAGTGATATCTTTATATTATTAGTATTTATATGATGATCTCCAGAATTTTCAGTAGAAATATTAAGAATGCTGGTGCGTTAGGTTGTTTGAATATCATATTTGAGAATTTTGCTCTTTTTGACATTTTTATCAAAGGAGTCATTTAGCAATGAGTGACTCGAACATATACAACATCGTGCTAAACTAAATAGAAATCTCAAAAAACTTACATAGTAAGACAGAACCACAAGGATTGTTTGAAAAGCATAACACATCAGATATAGGTAATGTTAATGCCTGAAACCATGGCCTAGTAAGAATGTATAGCACATTGGAAATATGAGAGACTATAACTGCTACCTCTATGATTTTTCAGAAGATTCTGTTGACTGGTTGGTTCAGGATCATTATTTTGGGGCAAGGTTGGCAAAAATCACATGAATAATATTTCTCGTAGCAATAAACATCTATTAGGTATCAATTATGTGCCAAACACTGTATTTTTCATTACAGGATTGTCATTGCCAAAAAGAGGCATATAAAATGTGGTACCTATTCTTCGGTGCTTGTAATTCATCTGTAAAGAGAAGGCACTGGCTTCGAAAAGTAAGAGGAATCAATGCAAAGCAAAGGCTTTAGATAACACCTAGCCCACTGGGTTGTTGTAGGTTTTAAATAAGAAAGGTGAATGTGTTTTGTGAATACAGAGGATGTGACCCAAATGTAAGGTGGGATTGATATACATACTACATGATGGGCACTGACTTGGGGGTTAAGAAAGAACATTACTAGCTGGAGAGGACAGATTAAGACTCGTGGGATTAGAACTAGGCTGTTTAAGTTGCTGAAAATCAAAAAAGTGAAGGAAGGAAAGGGAGGACAGGCATCGCATTTGGAGACTAACAAGCAAAGGTCAAGAAACCACAAACTTTGTAACATTTTAAGGCAGAATGGAAGTTCAAGTGGAATCTGATGATAATCATAATTCCATCATCCATCCACCCACCCATATATACTTACTGAGTTGCCTCTTACATGCCAGGCACTGTTCTCAGTGGTGGGAATACAACAGTGAGCAACAAGGTTTCTGCTTTCATAAAACCTATGTTCAAACTTGTGGGCATTGGGGAGTGTGGTGACAGGTTGGAATTGAAACAAATATACAAGAAAATATCAAAGAATGGAAACAGGTACAAAACAAAACAGGTGATACAAGAAAAAGTGGTGGAGGGGGGAGTTACTTTAAATTGGGACATCAGTGGAGCTTCTCTGAAGAGGTGACATCACCTAATACAAGTTCAGATGTAGGAACAAAATATAACTTACATTGTAATAAGTTAGACAAGATAATCTCTATAAGATCAAAGCTAATTTATGCCATAAAATGCATACTTATGATAAGTATAGGTTGATTAAGGATTGAATGCATATCAAAAATAAATGGAATTTAAAAACCTCTTGGTACAACTAAGTCAGAAAAAATAGTCTTTTCAAAAAATGGTGCTGGGACAACTGGATATCCACATCCAAAAGAATGAATTGGACTTTCATGTCTCAGCATAGGCAAAACCAGCTCAAAACGGATCATGGACCTAAATGTAAGAGCTACAACTAAAATTCACAGAATGGAAAAAATATCTGAAAAAATATGTATCTGATAAAGGACTTGTATTCAGAATATTAAAAGAACTCTTAAAACTCAACAATATAAAAAAGTAACTTCGTTTTTAAAATGGGCAAAATATTTGAATAGACATTTCCCCAAAGACATACAAATGGCTCATAAACACAAAAAAAGGCATTCAACATCTTTAGCCATGCAGATATTTCCACCACAAAAACAAACAAACAAAAAAACACAGAAATAATGTTGGTGAAATGTAGGGAACTTAAAACCTTCATGCATTACTTATGAGATTGCAAAACGGTGCACTCATTTTGAAACCAGCATGATATTTCTTCAAAAAGTTAAACATATTAATAGACCTACCATATGACCCAACAATTTCTCTCTGAGGTATACACTCAAAAAATTGAAAACATATAAAAAAACACATAAAATCTTGTAGACATATATTCATAACTGCACTATTCATAATAGTGCAGCCAAAAGTGGAAACAATCCAAACACCCATCAATGGATAAACGGAGTTTAAAAAATGTAGTATGTCCATACAACAGAATATTATTTGGTAATAAAAATAAATGAACTACTGATACATACTACAACATGAATGAACCTTGAAAATATGCTAAGTGAAAGAAGCCAGTCACAAAAGACTACATATTGTATGATTCCATTGATATAAAATGTCCACAATAGGCAACTACATAGAAACAAAAAGTATATTAGTGATTACCAGAGACTGCAGTCCAGGGACAATAGGGAATGACTGCCAACGTAAGGTTTCTTTGGCAGAGGTGGGGAAGAACATTCTAAAATTAGACCTTATGGTAAGTGGATTATATCTCAATAAAACTGTTATTTTAAAAAATCACTTGGTTAACTCATGTATATATTGTCAGCCACATAACTGATTATATGATCAGAGAATTTACTATTCCTTCAGAGTATGTCCCAACAATAGATGCTCTAATATTACTAATACCACCCAGTCACCACGGTTTTGCAACAATGGGTCAATTCTTGTAAGATTAATACACTTACAAATGCAAACTTAGAGCTTTCATTTATTTTTTTAAAGTAATAAATATATAATTTCCTGGGATAGAGTCATAATTGCAAACCTATAAATCTCAGATAAGATATTCTTCTATATAACAAAAATAATGCAGTTGCCTTTTAAAATATGGCTGTTATACTTCTAGAAATATCACAAAACAAACAGAACAGTATACATAGAAGACCATGGATCTAAAAAGTGGAATTAAAAATGTTAAAGTTTAAAAATGTACTTATGTTTAATTATTGCAGTGATGAGTTTCATAGTCTATATTTCTTATGAAATTTTCATCTATTGTGTTGTTGGTATCAGTACAGAAGTGAGAGGCCTGACATATCAAATATATTTCACGTGCTTTACCAAAGATCGTTCTGAGTTGACTATATGTATCTGAATAAATACAAGATACAAATATTATGTTCTCTTTCAATATTCGATCAAGATTAACTTGAATGCAAAATAATAACCAACAATCACTGAATCTTATTAATTGCTGTAGCACTATTCTTAGTTCTTTTACTGGCTATTTTTCACTAATCTCTTATACCCATGACAAACATTTTTTGTATTTCTGTGTGTTATGCATTTTTTAAGTATTTTATATGTATTGAGTCATTGAATTCTCACAATAGTCCTAGGGAACATTGGGCTGGCCAAAAAGTTCATTTGGTTTTTCCATAAGGTGACATTAGTAGAGCTTAGTTGTCTTTAACTTCTGTCAAAACAATTTTGTTAGATTGAATTGTGACAGCTGTCATATCAGCATACATTAAAAAAACTTATCAAAATTGGTGAATTTTTGCATAGCCATTTTAATATAGAAGATGGAAGAAAATACACATTTTTGGCATATTGTGCTATGTTATTTCAAGAAAGGTAAAAGCCACACCTGAAATGCAAAAAAAAAAAAAAGATTTGTGCAGTGTATGGAGAAGGTGCCATGACTGAAAGAACCCATCAAATGTGGTTTGTGAAGTTTTGTGCTACACATTTCTTGCTGGACGATGCTCTACAGTCAGGTAAACCAGTTGAAGTTGGTAGCAATCAAATCAAGACATTAACTGAGAATAATCAGTGTTATACCATGCAGGAAAGAGCTGACATACTCAGAATATCCAAATCAATAAAGTTATGGATGAAAACGAAACATTTGTCTTTTATTTTACAGAAACAACTTTACTGACTTTTTGGCCAACTCAATATATACTACTGTCATCCACCTATTTCACACATGAGGAAATGGACACACAAAGAGGTTAAATACTTGACCAGCTGTAACATAGTCAATAAGCTGCAAAAGTAGATTTTAACCCATGCCACATGAATACAGACTCAATTCACAAAAACACTATGCTACACTGCCTTTCATAAGAAAACTAAAATAATTTATAATATTACCATTTTGACATCAGACTATTTCTAGCCCTGACTTCTAATCAGAAGTGGCCACAGCCATAAAATCATTGTTGTTAGGACAGCCAACAACTTTTATACATCATTCAGGGGTCTATCTTCAGTGGTCTAACATATTTCCTCAGCCTGAAAATATGTTAATAATTAGTGATCTATGCAACTCTGAAGGATGGTTATGATAGCAGAGATGGAATAAATCCTGATCTATTGATTGAACAAATATTTTTTCTTTTTTTTATTGCTGTTCAAGTATGGTTGTCTCCATTTTCCACCCACCATTCCCCCCAACCCCAGCCATCCCCACTTCCCACCCTTGATCCTACCACCTTTGGTTTTGTCCATGTGTCCTTTAAACATGTTCCTGAAAACCCTTCCTTCTTTTCTCTCCATTTTCTTCTCCTAGCTCCCCTCTGGTTACTGTCAGTTTGTTCTTTATTTCCCTGTCTCCAGTTATATTTTGCTGCTTGTTTGTTTTTTGATTAGATTCCACTTATAGGTGAGATCATATAGTATCCATATCTTACCTCCTGGCTTACTTCACTTAGCATAATGCTCTCCAGTTCCATACATGATATTGCAAAGGGTAGGAGCTCCTTCTTTCTTTCCGCTTCATAGAATTCCATTGTGTAAATGTACCATAGTTTTTTGATGCACTCATTTACTGATGGGCACTCAGGTTACTTTCAGCTGGCTATTATAAATCATGCTGCTATGAACATTGGGGTGCATAGGTTCTTTTGGATTGGTGATTCATTATTCTTAGGGTATGATCCCAGCAGTGGAATTGCTGGGTCAAAAGGCAGTTCCATTTTTTAGTTTTCTGAGGAAATTGCATGTTGTTTTCCACAGTGGCTGCACCACTCTACAATCCCACCAACAGTGCACTAGGGTTCCCTTTTCTCCACAACCTCTCCAACACTTGTTTGTTGATTTGTTTATGATGGCCATTTTCACCCGTGTGAAGTGGTATCTCATTATGCTTTTAATTTGAATCTCTCTGATGGCTAGTGATGCTGAGCATCTTTTCATATGTCTCTGGGCCCTCTGTATGTCCTCCTTGGAGAAGTGTCTGTTCAGGGCCTTTGTCTATTTTGGGGGGGTTGTCTTCCTGGAATGAAGTCCCGTAAGTTCTTTTTTAAAAAAATATATTTTATTCATTATGCCATTACAGTTGTCCCATTTCTCCCCCTTCATTCCCCTCCACCTTGCACACCCCTCCCTCACATTTCCCCCCTTTAGTTCATGTCCATGTGTCACATTTTTTTAGTTTCTACATTTCCCATACTATTCTTTCCATCCCCCTATTTTCAACCTACCATCTATGGTACTTATCCTCTGCACCTTCTCCCCATTTCTCCTCCTCCCACTCCCCTGTCACTAACCCTCCATGGGATCTTTATTTCTATGATTATGCTCCTGATCTAGCTGTCTGCTTAGTTTGCTTTTGTTTTAGGTGTGGTTGTTAATAACTGTGAGTTTGCTGTCCTTTCACTGTTCATATTTTTTATCTTTTTTTATTTTTAAGTGAACTTTATTGAGGCATAATTTATATACAATATAGTAAAAACACTATAAGAGTACAATTTAATGAGTTTTGACTAATAAACACACCTGTGTACTACTAGCACAATTAAAATATACAGCAAAGTTTCTTTTTATTTTTATTTTTAAATATATTTTATTGATTATGCCATTACAGTTGTTCTATTTCCCCCTTCATTCCCCTCCCCCTGCACACCCCATCCCCCACCATCCCCCCCTTTAGTTTATGACCACATGTCTCAAGTTCTTCAGATTCTATATTTCCCCTACTATTCTTGCCCTCCCCCTATCTATTTTCTACCTACTGTCTATGCTACTAACTCTCTGTACCTTCTCCCCCCTTCTCCTTCTCCCACTCCCCTGTTGCTAACCCTCCATGTGATCTTCATTTCTATGGTTCTGCTCCTGATCTAGCTGTCCTCTTAGTTTGCTTTTGTTTTAGGTGTCGTTCTTTTTTTTTTTAATATTTATTTATTTATCTTTAGAGGGGAAGGACAGGGGGAGAGAAACATCAATGTATGGTTACCTCTAGTGCGTCCCCTGCTGGGAACTGGCCTGCAGGGAACTGGCTTGCAACCCAGGCATGTGCCCTGACTGGGAATTGAACCGCGATCCTCTGGTTCGCAGACCTGCACTCAATCCACTGAGCTATACCAGCCAGGGCCTAGGTGTCGTTCTTAATAACTGTGAGTTTGCTGCCCTTTCACTGTTCATATTTTCTGTCTTCTTTTTCTTAGGTAAGTCCCTTTAACATTTCATAAAATAAGGGCTTGGTGATGATGAACTCCTTGAACTTGACCTTATCGAGAAGACCTTTATCTGCCCTTCCATTCTAAATGAAAGCTTTGCTGGATGGAGCAATTTTGGACATAGGTCTTTGGATTTCATGACTTGGAATACTTCTTTCCAGCCCCTTCTTGCCTGTAAGGTCTCTTTTGAGAAATCCGCTGACAGTCTGATGGGAACTCCTTTGTAGGTGGCTGTCCCCTTATCTCTTGCTGCTTCTAGGATTCTCTCCTTCATTTTAACCTTGGGTGATGTAATTATGATGTGCCTTGGTGTGTTCCTCCTTGGGTTCAACTTCTTTGGGACTCTCTGAGCTTCCTGGACTTCCTGGAAGTCTATTTTGTTTGCCAGATTGAGGAAGTTCTGTATTATTTGTTCAAATAAGTTTTTCACTTGTTGCTCTTTCTCTTCCCCTTCTGGTACCCCTATCATTTGGATGTTGGAAAATTTAAAGATGTCCTGGAGGTTCCTAAGCCTCTCCTCATTTTTTTGCATTCTTGTTTCTTCATTCTTTTCTGGTTGGATGTTTCTTTCTTTTTTCTGGTCCACTCCAGTGATTTGAGTCCCAGTTTCCTTTCCATCACTATTGGTTCTCTGTGCATTTTGCTTCATTTCACTTAGTGTAGCCTTCATTTTTTTCATCTAATTTGCGACTAAAGTCAACCAGTTCTTTCAGTATCCTGATCACCAGTGTTTTGAATTGTGCATCTGATAGGTTGGCTATCTCTTGGTCACTTAGAAGTATTGCCTCTGGGGCTTTGAGTTGTCCTTCTGCTTGAGCCATAATGTTTTGTTCTGTTTGCGCCTGTTACATATGAGGGGCAAAAGCTAAGGTGTTCACTGGTGTAGGTCAACCCAGTTCCTGAGTTGTGACTGGGGATGGGGTCAGAGTGGAAGCTATGGCATTTGTTCCACTCTCTCAGATTTCAGTCCCCTCTGCCATTTCCCACAAGCAAACTGGGCCCTTCTGGTGCTGGTTCCCAGGTGGGTGGGCTTGCGTACATTCTAGGACCCTGTGGATTTCTCTAACAAACTCTCCTGTGAGGCTGGGAGCCTCTCCCAGCACCTCAGCCCAGGAAAGTTTTTTCAGTTGGTGCTTTTGGGCTTTATTTCTCGGTGCTGGAGCCCTGGGTTGTGAGGTCTGTCTCACTGTCCATTTTTTTGCCTGGTTTATCTGCATGTGAATGTGTGACCACGGTCAGCCAGCCACCTTGCACCCTCACTGGGTCTGCCTGCTGCCACCCCACACCTGGGATCTGCCAACCACTGCCTATGTACTGGGGTTGGTCTGACAGCCACTGCCTCTTTCTGCTGGGACCCCACTCCGCCAGCCACTGACTCCGCCCCTCTTACCGGTCAGGATGAATGGTTTGTTGTTGTTGGACTTTGGTACGGTTCAGTTTTCTGTGTGTTTTGGTTGTGTTTTTGTGTCAAAATTTTTGTTGTCCTTAAATTTGGTTGTGTGAAGAGGTACAGTATTTCCACCTATGCCTCCATCTTGGCCTGAAGCCCTGTGAGTTCTTTATATATTTTGGAGATCAAACCTTTGTCTGAGGTACCATTGGCAAATATGTTTTCCCCTACAGTTGGTTCTCTTTTCATTTTAATGTTGTTTTCTTTAGCTGTGCAGAAGCTTTTTATTTTGATGAGATATCATTTGTTTATTCTTTCCTTTATGTCCCTTGCTCCAAGGGACATATAGGTGAAAATATTGGTGAAATTATGGTGTCTCAACTTATATTTAATTAAGTCTTTTATCTACCTTGAATTTATTTTTGTGTATGGTATAAATTCGTGATCAACCTTCACAAATAGAAATCATGAACAAATATTTATTGAACACCTATTATAATATGCAGTCTTCGGAGTGTTTGTGAGACATCAGTGAACAAAAGAGACAAAACTCTCTGCCCTAGAGAACTTCCTATTATAACAGAAGTGGGAAACAATCTCCTTTCTGAAAAATCTATAATTTATATAAATAGTAAAGAAGAGATTAAACAAAAGTAGAAAACATTAATTAGGCAAATGACTATCAAAGTTTCTAACAAGGGGTCAACAGATCTTTTGGTCCTTATAGCTCTATTCTTGAGCCAATTATGTGCTTAACTTAACAATACCTAATGTATAAATGCTGCAAATAAAAATTTTCATCCTGAAATTGTAAAGAAGTAATTCTTAAAATATTAAATACCTAAGTGAAGTATTAATGATGACTTACATATTGTAAAGAAAACGTGAGTAAATGACATCTGTGTATATTAACTGATTTCAAACTTAAAACACAATGTCAGACACTATAGGAGTTTAGCTCAGTTTCAGACACTGGGACTTAATCTATATTGAAACTAAAAATTCTATAGACATGCAGTGAAGTGCAAAAACTAGTAATTGAAAAATGACATGATTAAATGGCACGACATGCAATCATTTGCTCTCAATTATATCAATGTATCTTCTTCATTTCTAGGAGTCAGGCAGAAATATTGTTTTTTAAATGCCTCTATTAAATTGGTCACCAATAATAAAATAGATGAGAGTCCTAATAAGCTCATTTACATAACATATATCATACACTACAAAACTATTCTCTCCAAACAGTTTTGCTCATCGATTTGTCTCCTGGTTGTCATGAGTCGTTGCTACATTAGTAGACTCTAAAAGCATCATAATGCCATCAGGCCCATTTGTAGAAAAATGTTTATGAAACTTTTCTAGTTAACCCTTGGCAGGATCCTTATTGCTAATTATGGAAAAGGTATTGATATGATATCTGCTGTCACATTTTATTATCGTGATGGTAGAAGCAGAATCTAGGTCTGACATTTTGGAAATACCACCTAATTGCAAGTCAGAAACAGAGAATGACAGTTGTAAGTAGATTATAACTTCTTCCAAGATAACAAACTGGTTTATTTAATGTAAAAACTAGATTTTAAAAGCATTAAAGCCCCTAAATTGGTTCACCAAGTATATCTCTATTGGCTCTTTAAAGATTAGAGTCTAGGCTGTGTGTCAAAATTGTTTTTAAATTGTACATGACAACCTAAGTCTAGATTCCAACACTAAATGACTTCTTATAACCATTTGAAATAAAAATATTTTCAGTGAAACCTTTCATTTTTAAGAAAAATCATCTCCCTTCTATTCATCTAGGTAGCAGTGAGGTCCAAAGATCAGTCACCTTTACATTGTGAGCCTGACCTTTGACCTAGAAAAAAAGCTCACTTCTTGCAATCTAGCATCCTCACCAATTAGGTTGCATCGTTAAGGGCCACCAGGACTCTTTAATACTACAAATGCTTGAAGACCCTTGGACAAATGGTGTCATCAAGGAGAAAGGTAATTGTTATTTTATAAACACTTTTGTTTTAATTGGTTGTACCTTCATGTGTTGAAAAATATTAATTATATTTCTAAAGGAGTATTACTATTCTCCTTAGTTATTTTTTAGCTATAAACCAAAATATAATAACCATTCTAAAAATGTACAGACCCTCACTGTATTATTATTCCACGAAAACTGTTGGTGTCCCCGTGTGGCATTCTTTATTTCTCCGTGACTCTCCGTACATGAGGTTTTAAATATGTTTCTTGTTAAGAATCAGGCTCAGTGGTCATGTGCTTAGTTCATATTCACATGTAATTAGTTATATGTTATATATTTCCTTCTCTAAATTAAAAACACTATTAAAATTCCAGACATACAAAACAATATGAAGATTAAGTTACTCTAAAGAAAACTATAATAGCTTACAGATTGCTTGTATCATTACTAAAATGCTGGTATCTATTACAGAGTCTCCCTGGAATAAAGAATGCACTTTTGGCAATAATCTTTTAAAAACATGTCCATTATTGTTAAGACACTAAACCAGTCTGCAATTATAAAAGGTACTTTTAGCAAAAATGGAGAAAGGCTACTGGATATAAATGCAACTTAGCCATTATACTACGAAATACCTTTTCTTAAAAATCCTACAATCACTCCTTTTAGAAGTAGATAAGGCATTAATTGTCATTTATTGTTACATTATTATATTTTGAAACCTATTTACAATATCCACCATGTTTTTTTTCTCTGGGAATCATTTCAATGTAATTCTGGGGAATGGATGAAGGTGATTTTCTTCTCTAGTTTATCTGCCAGTACCTGACCTCATCTGTGCTTTTAAAGGGTATTGCATATTCATTGGCCAGGTCAAAGGAATATACAGTACAGTGTTGAGGAGAGAAAGAAAAGAATTCTTTATGACAAGGTATAGTACAATCCGCCTGTAAGGCTAAATCTTTGAAAAAAGGATCATCATAAAGCTGATACCTGGAGAATGAAAGGCTATTACAAAGGAAAGCCAGAGAACACAGGAGCAAGGCTGACCCAAGAGGAATCCCCAGGTTTCATGTGAAACATGCAGGAAAGGACAGATTATTAGACTAGTTTCATGACTCACTCAGCTCTGATGCATTGTATTTCTCTAGTTCTCTCATCCATACAGAGTTGACTATTCTTCATCCCTCTCTTCTAAAAAAAAAAAAAAACAACCTATTTTTCCAGACTTCTCTCAGGCTAACTTACTCTTTATTTCCTATGAAGCCATTCCTGGAACTCATCACAAAGCTCAGAGTATTATTTCAAGGATAACAGTTAGGAACTGGTATTTTGGGGAAGTATCCCTGTAATTCCAGAATCCTACAGATGGGAAATAAATGAATTCAAGAACTCTGGGGACATAATAAGAATGCAGGAAGAGAGTTAGGCTATGGGGAATAATACCACTTAAAAAGGAGGAAAATGATACTAGGGACGAAAAGTCAACATAGAAAGATCCTTCTGTTCATTCATTCGCTCCTCCCTAAGCTAGAGGAAGCTGAGATACACACAGCTCTATAAACTTCATATTTCTGATTTTATTTTCATAGCATCTAAAATAAATTGGACATTTTCCCATGAATTTGGACCCCTGAGAATTTGTATCTTTTTTCTTGTTCTTGCTCTTCCCTTTGTGTTTGTTTGGGAAGCCCAGGGCAACTCAACTCTTTTTCACCAGTTTGCAGTATTCCCAGATGTGCACTAATACCAACCACACTCTCAGGGTCATTTAGAAGTTTAACTAATATATAACAGCAAAACATTCTTCAACTATTGTATTATTTGACTAAATATTAGCCAACTGGTAAACCGTTATACTGATTATTTAGCTCAAAACAATATTCTGGACCCTGTGAAAAGGAAATGTAATATTCTTTCTTTAAATACTTCCATAGCTAAAACAAAGCAGAGGTCCAGGAGAATTTTTTAAGAATACTTTTGAATAAAGCTAATTAGCCTTTCAGAGGAATATTTATATATTTTTCTCTTTAAAAACTATTTTTTAAAGATTTTATTTTTTTATTTTTAGAGAGAGGGAAAGGGAGGGACAAAAACAGAGAAACATCAACACATGGTTGCCTCTTGAGTGTCCCCTACTGGGGACCTGGCCTGCAACCAAGGCATCTGCCCTGACTCGATCAAACCTGTGACCCTTTGATTCATAGGCTAGAACTCAATCCACTGAGCCATACCATCCAGGGCTATATTTTTTCTTCTCAGAAGAGGCACCACATATTTCTCCTACTTGTTCCCCCAAAGACCACTGACTATGTGGGGGATAGGGTAATTCTCTCATTTGTCCTACCTAATATTTGGATGGCAAGACAGGATATAAGTCATCTGAACTTAATGGGGTTTTATTTGAACATTTGAGAAGCAATTTAGATTAAGCAAAAACCCACAATTTACTGTTCTCCTAGTTTGGCAATAACTAGTTATGTGATCTCAAGTAAACCATGTAACTTTTATACACCCTTTCTCTAAAACACAATGTCCCTTTACCCTTTACCGTCTTCTGGCATCAGATTATTATATAACCTTATTCTGTTATGATACAGGAAAAACATCACATGGTAGTCTGAGATGGGCTTTAAAAAATAATAAAATGCAACCTGGAACATCTCTCAGTTGCTAGTTGATTCTCATGTCCTCTGATGAATTTTAGGAGTGATAAAATATTAATTTTATTTTGTCTTTATCATTGTTAATTGTTTTCCTTTTCACTGACCTGAACTGCAGGCAGCCATTTTAACTCGAACACGTGTGTTGTTGCAATCGCTTGCATGAATCAACCTTACTTGGTCTCACATTCTGCTCCTGTGTTGGTCATGTTCTAACATCTTCAAAGTCTAATACCAAATATCTGGATAGTAAGAATCACATGCCTAAGCAAAGCACAGAAGATTGAAACTCTAACGTCCTTTGTTGTTTTTGTAAAGCTTTGAAGTCTGTTGCACCAATGTTTTACTGAAAGTTAGAACGGCATGGCTGAATGAATATCCAACGGTTCTCTTGTTGGTTGTTCTTGGCTAACAGATAGAGTAAGGAGTGAGTCTTGAGCCATCCCCTCCAATTCCTAAAAGTCGTTTCTCCTCTCATGACTGAAGGGCAATAAAAAACGTGTTGCTAAAAAGAAGAGAGCATGAGAGGTACCAGCTCACCGTCTATTCCATGCTTCTCAGAGGAGTTCTAACACCAGACCTGTCAATCTATAGTTACACTTATCCTCGTGACACTAAATTCAAAAAGAAAGAAAAATATCCTTGGGGAAGAGAATTTGATATTCTAAATGTACAGGGTATGAATTAGGATTTAATCAACAGTTTAGAGCATCAGTGAAATTAAGAGAGATAAGTAAGGCTATTTTTTTCCAGATGGGAATAATGATTTATGCTCCTGCCCTATCTTAGAGGGGTTTTGGGAGGATTAAGAAGCTAATGTTTATAAAGCTCTTTAAGCTCCTCATACGAAGGTGTAACATAAACACAAGGTGAAAAATGATACGAAACTCTATACTGAGTTGAACTCCTCAGAGTAAAGACTCTGGAAATGAGAAGCTGTTGCAGAAAAGATGGCAAGTCTCTGAGTTCTGATGCCAGAAGAGCCTTGGTTTGTTGTTATATGTACTTATAATACTGTTTAAAATAGTACTCTATAGTATTAATAAGCATTCCTACATTTCCTATTAATCACAATGTCCCTTGTGAAAATCATTTTTATTCCTATTCATCAAATGAGATAGACTTATCATCTCCTTTTTTAGAGGAAAAATTGAGATGTGCGAATTGTGAAGGCATCAGTGATGACTCATGTGAAATCGCTGGTTCGGTGTTATCGGACTATAGCCTGGATTAGGATTCAGTAGATGCAGGCTGGCATCTGGCTCTGGCTCTGGGTCTGTCTTAGATGAGCCATTTAGTTTATCAGAGACTTGGTTTTCTCTTCTTTGGAATATGAAGTTGAGCTAGCTAAATGACCTCGGGTTTCATCTCACGGTGAAAATTTACAACGTGCCAAGTACTTCATGAGTATCTAGCAACTCTAAGACACTGCCTGTGGTAGTATGAAGGGCATGCAAAACAGATACAACTTCAAGATAACTCCTACTTAAAAACTTTTTATACTGGTAAAACAACAATGAAATACTACCACATACCTCCCAGAATGCCCAAAATTTGGAGCACCGGTAATACCAGTTCTAGCAAGAATGTGGAAGAACAGAATCTCTCATTCACTGGTAGTGGGAATGCAAAATGGTACCGGCATTTCAAAAGACAGTTTGGTAATTTCTTATAATAGAAACATACTCCTACCATAAGATCCAGCAAATATGCTCCTTGGTATATCCCTAAAGAAGCTGAAAACTTATGTTCATACAAGAATGTGCACATGAATGTTTATAGCAGCTTTATTCATAATTCCCAAAAGTTGGAAGCAACCAAGATGTCCTTCAGTAGGTGACTGGCTTAATAAACTATCCTCCCTCCAGACAATGGACTATTATCTAGTGCTGAGAGGAAATGAGATATAAGGCCATGAAAAGACATGCAGGAATCTTAAATGCATATTACTAAGTAAAGAAAGCCAAAAATACTATATGATTTCAATCATATAACATTCTAGAAAAGGCAGAACTATGGAGAGTAAAAAGATCAGTGGTCGTTGTCAGAGGTTGGGTTGCAGGATAGGTGGAGCACAGAAGATTTTTAGGGCAGTGAAAATAATTGGTATTTTGCCATTATTATAAATATATGTCATACATGTGTCTAAACCCACAGACTGCACAACACTAAGAGTGAACCATAATATAAACCATGGACTTTGTACATTTATGATGTGTCAATGTAGGTTCATCAGTAGTAACAAACATACCACTCTGGTGGGGGGTGTTGGTAACTGGGGAGACTGTGTATGTGTGGGGGCAGGGAGTGTGTGAGAAATCACTCTGTCTTCCCCTTAGCTGTGCCCTGAACCTAAAACTGCTCTAAAAAAATAAAAATCTTTAAAAGTTTACATTCTATTATTTTAAAGATTTCACTTATTTTTATACAGAGGGGAATGGAGAGAGAAAGAGAGGGAAAGAAATATCAATGTGTGGTTGCCTCTCACACGCCCCATACTGGGGACATGACTCACAACCCAGGTATGTGCCCTGACTAAGACTCGAACCAGCGACCCTTGATGCTTTGGCTTAAAGGCTGGCACTCAGTCATCTGAGCCACGCCATCCAGGGCTACACTCTAGTTTATTAACAAGAGACAGAAATTCATACCTATACACACTTGAATAAAAATTTTAAAAAGCACATAAAACCATAAAACAACACAGGAATTTCTTTAATCACTTGTTTCCATACATACACATACTATGCTGTCTAACCTCCTCCTCCTTCATGTCAGATCTCAATTTAGAATTACACACGCTAGGAACTTCCTTGCCTCTCCCCACAAGAACACGTCCTCCCCAGGAAGGTCACAGGGAAGCCCACAGCACACTGTCAAAGTAAAGTCTACATTCTACCCCACTTATCTGTTGATTTGCCTATACCTCCCTTTAGACTGTGTGTTCCTTGGGAAAGGACAATGGATGATTCACCACAGTATCCACAATGCCCGGCACAGCACCTGACTTAGGTGTTTGGTTAAGAGAATGGTATTGAATGAATTAAAAATATCTCTATCTGCACTCGCAAAATAATTTATAACTGGCCCCTCTTTTTTAGGTATCAGAACCTCTCCATACTTATACAAGTTCCATTACATTAAATCCCTCTTGTTGAAGCTTTTCTTCATTTAAAGGGGGCCTGTGAGCCAGTGCAGAGACAGCAGCATTGCAGGGAGTGGGGCTCTTGGGGGGAGTGAGAGCTGAGAAGGCCTCAGGCTCCTCCATCTCCCTCGCCCCTACCAGCAGAGCAGTTCCCAAATGCTGTCATCTCTAACCCTGTGGTCTCTCTTAAATCCTGCTTCCTCTTTTCCACTGTAAGCACACTATTTCAAGCCCCCAGAATGTAGCACCTAAATTACAGATAGCTGCCACCTAATGGGGCTTTCCCCCTCCCAGCTGATGGACACACAGCTCTGCAAGACCACTCTCCTGCACTGGGTCACTGGGGATGCCCCTGATGGATGACAAACGTGTAGGCTCATTGGCTTGCACTCAGATTCACCCAACATTAGACATGTAGGTACCTCTATACTTCTGTATCAACAATTTATTATCTCATGTATATGGTCTATACTTTCTCATCCCTGAATTTTAATAAAACTAAGGGAAATCTGAATTTTCCATTTAGATTTTGTCTAGATCTAAAATACTTATACAAAGAGCCACTTACAGAATCTCTCAGAAGACCTATCTCAACAACCAGTCATGGAAAACAAAAACTCCCTCCTTAAAAATAAACAGAGATAGAAACAAATACATACTAACAGAAATTGTAGTTCAAAAGGTGGCCCGATTTGAGGACTCAAAGCAAAATAGACTAATAGACACTTTTTGAAATAGAATTAATAAAAAAAGAAAACCTTAGAAAATATCAGTCCATTTCTTGAAAATGCACACAAGGATACAGCATCCATGTGATATGGCGCTGAGGTAGGCACTTTTGAAAATGGAACAAGTTAGGATCAGTAAAGATGAAAAGATTTTTTGAATTAAAACTTCCAGTGAAGACAATAAAATGCAAAATTAGGTACTGCAGAAACACAAAACAACATTGAGAATTGTACCAGAAGTCCCAGATAAAGACTCAGTGGAAATAAGAATTGATTTCCTTAAGTAAAGGAAAGACTCGGGGACTCAATATGCACTGAATGGGACTTTCAAAAAAAGAAAACTGAACACATGGAGAACTTGTGATAATCAAATAGTAGGTAAAACTTTCTTATGTAGAACAGAATTTAAATTTTCAAAATCAATTAGGACCCACCAAGTTACTAGCACAACAAATGAAAAGATACCAATACCTGGTCACATACAAATAAAAAACAAAGTCACTGTGTGGGAACAAAAAATCACACTTTCCCTCTATGATCATAAATGCTAACAGCAATTTTGATGGAAGAAGATTATACTTCCCATAACAAAAATTTTATACTCAGCCTAGCTATTGTTTATATGAAAAGTTAAGTAAAATAGATTTCAGTCATGCCTGGGTTTGTGAAAAATACCAGAAATATATGCACTCCTATGTTCACTGAAGCATTATTCACAGAGGCAACACATAGACACTGCGGAGGTGCCCTTCAGTAGACGACTGGGTAAGGAAGAGCATACACACACAGACGATGGGATACTACTCAGCCATAAGGAAAGACGAAATGCTGCCATTTACGAGAACATGGATGGATCTTGAGAGTATCATGCTAAGTGAAATAAGTCAGACAGAAAAAGTTGAAACCATATGATTTCACCCACATGTGGAATATAAAACTGAAAGCAACAAATGAGCAAAGAAAGGCAAACAAAAACTCATAGACAACAGTATGGTGGTCACCAGAGGGAAGGAAGGTGGGTGTGATAGTAAAGGGTAAAGGGGGTCAAATATACGGTGACAGAAGATTTGACACACCATCTATCTGGTGGTGGACCCACAATGTAATATACAGATGATGTATATTAGAAATGCACACTTGAAACCTGTATAATCTTATTAATCAGCGTCACCCCAATAAATTTAATAAAAACATGTATATGTATATAGAAGAAAATAAACATGGATGGGCTTAATGTTCTTATTAAAAGATATGGATTTTCTGACCTGATTAGAATGGAATTTATAAGAAATTCACTTAAAATAATATGCTAAAAGTTTATAACAAAAGGACTGGCAAGGGTATGGGAAGCCTTGAGATATAGTGTGAAGGACTTTGAGGCACCTAAGAGAGGAGAAAGGAACAAGTCTAGGCCTCCGATTGCAGGGTCTCTGGTTAGCACTGTTAGCTTCAAATCCTCCATCTCTTCAACCTGGTAGTTATTTTTACCAAGGGTTTCCCATCTTCCTTTCTTATGGACCAGTGCATTTGCTTGTCGTGACTGTACCAGCAAATTATTGGCACATTTCACTCTTTTTAAATCAAGCAGGTCTAGATGATTTATAAAAGCAAAAACATATATATTCATGTTACCTTTGTCATCTTTACTGAGATTCATTACTAGGGGACCTTTTCTCTCCCATTTTAGATCAGCATCTCTAATAAAATTATAAAAATACTATCATGTTAGAAAGGGAATGGGTACAAAGAGATAGTTGGCCACCGTGGTGCCACAGGTGCAACCACATAGCAAATCTGGTTCATAAGATCCCTTTGTCCTTCTGAAGCATCATTGTCAATGAAGTAAACATAAATCCTGGTATTCAGAATTGGCTACATAACCAGGATTCACACCAAACTAAAAATGTTGTTTAGAGGAATTAAATGGTGTCTATAGTAGAATAAATTTACCAGGGGAACAAGGTGACTATTACAGAATCACAGAATGCTAAAGTTGAAGGGAATCCTTTCAACCCAAAAACCCGAACTTACAAATAGAAAACTATCAGGCAAAGAGAAATTATTTAATGACATTACACAACCGAAAATCCTTGATCATAATGTTGTCAATTAACAGAACCTAGCAAGAGTACTCAACTAATACTATCAATTAGTAAATTATAAAAAATGATATGGCAGTAAAGCTACAATAGATGACTGACAATTCAATACGAACAGAACTCAACTCGAAGGTCTAATCTTGTGTGTGTGTGTGTGCATGTGTGTGCATGTGTGTGCTAATCTGGGATAAATGTGAAGGGGACACAAAGGAAGCATGTACGAAAAAGGGTGAGGTAACAGAAAGTGAGGAAGAAAATGGACTCTGAGTAGCTATTTTTCACTTTGCTCAAAAGCTGCAAAGAAGCCTGATGTGGAGACCTCCCCTTTGTGAACCTGAGACCTGGTTTTCTGCAACCCGCTTTCTAGAGGTAAAAAGGCAAATTTGGAAAGTGTGTGACTAACTTCTTTTATTCTGTCTTGAGAGCAAAACAATTCTCTCCTTGCTTTACCTAGATGATAATAGGTCAATTATTCAACTAATAGATAATCCTGTTCCGATAGGTCATACAGCTCACCTACAAAAACTGAAAACTCCATGTATAGATTTTTATCTATTTAGTATTTATCTATTTACTTTATCCATTTACCCTGCTGCATTAAAAATAAATACTTAGGGAGAAGAGGTTTATGCTATAGTGATTATAATGCTATTGGCTACAATACATAGAGTTCTTAATAGGCAGGCTCCATTTTAAGCAGCTTTCCTGTACATCTAACACTTATAACCACTCCCTAAGGTAAGTGCTATCATTATCTCTGTTTTTAGGATGAGAAACATGAAGTGTTAAGGAAATCATGGATTATAAATAGGTGGAGCCAAGACAAACCCAAGCATCTTGAACCCATGTGTTTACACCTCTACACCGTGGTGAATCGAACTCACTGCTCTAATCCTAAACTCACCTAAGTGGAGAACAGGAAGACACCTTTGCAATTATGTTGTCCCATTTTCTTCCTAACTTGAGCTTATTAATAGTGAAAACAACATTTAAGTAGTGTTAACAAATCAGTTAAGAATAGAAACCTCATGACAGTGGTTTCAGAGTCTAAGGGCAATTCTGCCTGGTTTTCTAGGCAGGAGGGCGAGAGCGCCCCCACGTCCTTCCAGATAGCACTGCAGTTGGAACCTCCAGGAGTTTGGTTCAGCTGCTGACAGTAATACAAACAACACGTAGAGAGTGCATCTTTGCATCCTCAGCTCAGGGCAGAACCCCTAACTTAACAGGAATTGTTCAGCATCATCTTCTAGTAAAAGGTGTTCTCAGAAAGAATGAGGCCTTTGTTGTTCAATTTTCTTTTACTTTAGAAGATGTACTGGGACTCTCTATAAAAATTCCTGGGGCCCTGGCTGATGTAGCTCAGTGGATTGAGTGCAGGCATGCAAACCAAAGGATCACAGTTCGATTCCTAGTCAGGGCACATGCCTGGGCTGCAGGCCAGCTCCTGGCAGGGGATGCATGAGAGGCAACCACACATTGATATTTCTCTTCCTCTCTCCTTCCCTTCCCCTCTAAAGATAAATAAATAAAATCTTTAAAAATAGAACAATAAAAAAGTTTTCCTGGGGATCTTCCCAACCCTCCCACCTCCACACCCTACCACTGCAAATGGTAGTGTGAATAACATTTATTTAAATCTATCTTTGAATTTCAACCTTAACCCAGCCAATTATTTTTACAAGGCAGTTCATTACAAGGCAGTTCTGGATTGTATCCAATTATTTAAATTACTTCCAAAGAAGTGTTAGGTGATGGGTTTTTTTATATATGGTATGGAAAAATAACTGATAAAAGCTGAATTCAGTATTTCCTTTTGATAAATACCCATGGTTCACATAATAGTATTTTTTTAAACTATCTACGACATATAGAAAGGGTTAAATCCTGTCTGACATCTGTTGATTCTGAAAGCATTTCGCACGCTTTTGTCTTGGCCACATTGAGTTGGCATCACTTTGGCATCGCTCTTTGCGGCAGCTTTGCCAACAGCACCAACGCAAAGGCCGCAGCGGCTCCGAGACACAGCGGCAGGCACGCCCGGGACCACAGGGACCATTGCCCCATCTCTCGTCGTTCAAAACTTCCCAGATATTTTCTTCTGTCTTTCAGCCCAATCTCCTGGAAAATATGGGTGTTGGGGGACACAGGAAGTGTGTTTGTTTTCAGTGCCCTTTGAGATCAGTTATAGTGGCCTCTCCCTCCCAATGTCTTGACTAGATTGGTCCTATTTTTGTTTCTGGAAATTACACGTTTAGAAAATAGTTCTTAAAACACCTAAATTGTGTTTAGCTCTCTTATTTATCTTTTTATTTTGTAAAAGTACATTAGTGATGTTCCTTTGTGAGAATGATTACTAATGTTCCACGTTTCATAATTTGAAATCATTTTAAAGACCCTACTCTAAACTTTTTAATTTCCAAGATTTTAAACATTGACTTGTTAACTTCCTCCAGCTGTAGAGAATTCAGAAATGGGATGAAGATCAATAGAGTAAACTACCAGTTACAGTGGCACCCCCTTCCCTGCAAGGGATATGGTCCATGACCCCCAGTGGATATCTGACACCATGGGTAGTCTCGAACCCTATATAAACTATGTGTTTTCCTATACATACCTGTGATAAAGTTTAATTTATACATTAGGCACAAAAGAGAGTAATGACAATAACTAATAATAAAATAGAACAATTATAACAATATATTATAATAAAAGTGATAGGAATGTGATCTATCACTCACAATATCTTATACTGTATTCACCTACTTACTTAAGCATTTCCCTTTGGAGTATCTGAGTTGCCAGCATCACTCCTCTTTCACTTTGAGGCTTTCATTAAGTAAAATACGGGCTACAAGCACTGCAACACCATCACAGTCGATCTGATAACACAGACAGCTACTCAATGACTATTGGGCTGGTAGCTTACAGAGTGTGGATACACTGGACAAAGGGGTGATTCACATCCTGGGCAGGACAGAGAGCAGTGGCACAAGATTTCCTCAGGATCCTCAAAGCGGTGTGCAATTTGAAACTTCTTAATCATTTGAAACTTACAAATTCTCCATTAGATGCCTTCGGGGAGTAACCAGAACTGCAGAAAGCAAAACTGTGGATGAGGAAGGCCTGCTGTAATGGGTTTGCTCTTTTCAGAAACAGATCTTTGACCTGGGGACTACCGAGCCTACACAGTATGGCAGATTCTGGGACAGACTTTCTAGGTCTATGCCCTCAGGCGTTCAGTCACTAACTGAATGACCTTGAGTAACTTACTTCAGTTTTCCCTGCCTCACTTTTCTCATCTTTAGGCCTGCCTCAGGAGATGATGAGTATTAAATAAGCAAATGCGGGGAAATCGTTTTGAAACTATGACTTTCAAAATGATGTTTTGAAATCATTTTGAATGATTTCAAAAATCATAAGACCTTAAAATCATAGGAATTTCCTATGAGGAAATAATTTCCTACAAGGAAATTTCCTATGAATTTTTCCTACCAATCCTAGAAAAAGTATAGGAAAATCCTATAAATTTCCTACCAAAATAATATTTTGAAATCATTTTGAATAATTTCAAAAATCATAAGAATTTCATAAGACGTAAGACTTATGTCTTAGGAGCACTCTGTAAGTATTAGTTTTCATTGCTAAATGCATTGAAAGAACATTCTGTTCCTCCTAATGCAATTCTAGTATAACCTCCTTTCCTTAAAGGCAGTGCAGATGGCAACCATCCTCATGTTTATGATGTTTATGTCACTTAGAGCAGGGTCAGAAAACTAAAGCCCGTGGACCAAGTCCGGCCCACTGCCTGCTTTTGTCAATAGCTTTGTAAGTCAGTTTTATGGAAGACACTATATTTATTTACTTACATATTGTCTCTAGCTGCTTGTGTACTACAAGTGCAGAGTTGAATAACTGCAACAGAGATTGTGTTCTCTGGCCTTTTACAGACTATGTTTGCTAATGCTTGATTCAGAGTAAAACGAGGTTTCAGTGTTTACTTTTGAAGGCTCAGTGAATGCAGGGTGGGAGAATACTGGAATTTGAAACCGAAGACCATTGCTTCTGCCCTGTCTCTGCCGCTGGTTTCTCTGTGGATTCAAGCAAGTCCCATTAACTTTCTACATCTCGAGTTCTTCATTCATAAAAATAAATAAAAATACACATAACAAGGTGCTCATAATTTTCAACTTACATAATTAGTGTAAGGTTTAAGTATAACAACATGCAAAAAAGTTCTTGGTCAAATTTAAATTGCTAAGCAAATCTGGGGCATTAACCATTGACAAGGTTACCAAATCTATTCCACTCATTCACCTTCCTGATGACCAAGCTTCTTGGAACGTCTAGCCTTGTTCTTCCCTGGCTGGTCTGGGCCCAGTCCAGTGTTTCTGCTTCCCTTATCTGGTAATGGACAAGTTCTTCCGATTTGAGTCTTTAAAATAATGAATTTGGTTATGGGATACAAGGAACATATGATTAGGTAATTATTTTATTTTCTCTTGGAATAGCCGTCATTAAAAAGCAGTGCTTTACGGCCAATGGCACTGAAGCCACACACACAGCTCTGAGGCACCCTTTGCCAGCTCCTCATTAAATCTCCCATGTGCCCTCCCCATTCTGCTGTCATGCTGTGTTCTCTCCTTGACAATTTTGCATTTCGTCCTAAGGCTCCTTGGTTCGCACCTCTATATCTCTCCTTGTGCTTGGCTTGGCTTTCTTTCTTAGGTAGGCATTTGCCTCGTGTGTAATTCCACACTTATCACACTTACTGCCTGAAAGGGAAAGAATGCATTCCACAATTGCTTTTCCTCTTTTTTTGAAAGCTTAAGGTCCAGATCCTTTCTCTCATCCCAAAGCAAGCCGAGAAGGAAACAGTCGTGTCTACAAAACAATGGGGTTTTCCTTTTTATATTTAGCGCTCTTCCTCCCTGCTCTCCTGGGTAGTGCACTGTGGCTTTTCTATCACAAAAGCCTAAGATTTTCGAGAATGAACAATCATAAAGCTAAATAAACCCTGTAGATGAAGCCTGTCTTCCCAATGTGACCAGTGACAGAAGGAAACACTTGGGAACCCCCAAGAAGAGGTGGCACATGGCAACAATTTCCACACGTGAAGGCTCCTGAATAGCTTTCCTACCTGGGAGGCCTTATCACTAGGAAAAGCGGAGGGTATCTGTTCTTTGCATTTGTAGTGAGTAAAAAGTTTTTACTCTGCATATGCTTGCCAATTATGATTTTGACAGGTTATAAGCATCACATTATTATTGTATTACAAACATTTGGTTTCATTCTTCCCATGAATGTGGTAATATACAGAACACTTGGTTAATCATATACTAAGTGCTGAAGAGTAAACAGCTCAGAATACTTAAAATTCTGGCTAGGGAAGTCATTTATTCTAACAGACATGCATGCATAAAGCTGTCTTTAAAAAGAAATGTTATCATATTAGGTCCATTAGATTATCTGATCAAACTCCTCAAGGTCAAATTTTAGAAGGGACTAGAGTTTCTGGTTGTAAAGAAAAATCATGAGAGCGCTGTAATCTCAAAGAAAGTTTGAAAAGTTTCAGTTTTAAAAAGTGACACATGGCGAAGAAATTTACACTGGTACAGTACAAAAATGTAAAACAAAATACAAATATTTTCAACTCCCAAGATCTTCAACAGCAAAAGCTATTTACAATTCTGGCTAAATTGCTGACAACCACGACTGACAAAACTACCAAAAAGAAACAATGCCATTTACTTTTGTTCTGCTATTGCTTCTGAGTCACCCTGCATGGAATGGCATTCAATAAATATTAATAAATATTAATTTTGCCTAGTATTTCATAGAATGGACTTTAGAGTCAAACAGCCCTGGGTTTAAAACCTAACTCTGTCACAAGTGACAATGGACATATAAAACTTAATTTTCATGTGCCTCTTTCCATATCTCCAAAATCAGGACCCCAGCACGAATTTCCGGGGTTGCCATCCTTAAATGAGATACATATATATACTCACAATGGTATATTATACAATTGTCAAAATAAGTGAATTACAGCCATACCCGGTAACATAAATAAATATGGGCATCACGATATTAAATTAAAAAGGAAGTCCTGAAAATAACACAACATAATATCTTTTTTAAAAGTTAAAACAACTACAATTAAAATAATATTTCCTATCAAAGGAAAGCAAAGTGAATAAATATGAGGTTCAGAAACATGATTACCTCGGGGGAGCAGAGCAGAGGGCTGAGTAGGACTGGGGGAACCATGAAGATCCTACCCTTGGATTGGGGTAGGCAAGGCTCTGAATTTATTATGTTATTTTTTAAATAGCTAAATAAATAAGACTGTCGTAAAAGAGCAGTTAGTTTAATAAATAGTAGCATTAAAAATATAAACATGCTCTAAGGAAAAAATATCTCTGAAGAAAAGTAAAATAGCAAAAAGCATATGATAGTCTGCGGTACTTCGGAAATGAAAATCTATGATTATTTTCAGGCACTAAAATGCACATGGTAAGGAATGAATTAGGTGTAGTGACCATTTCCCTTGTGGCTAGAAAGTATTAGCAAATAACTAGGACCCCCCAGGAGCTAACTTACGATCTAGAAGTCTAGAGAGACTGTCTCTCTGTCTTAAACTCTTTTAAATTTATTACTAGGACATAGCTCAAAATAATGTTGACAAACTATGCAAAGCCAAAGCATAAAACAAGTGCCCTTTAGAAGCATTAGCAAAATTTCAGCAGAGCTGCTCATGTTTTCATTGATAGTGATAGCAAACGTGGAGGAAAAGTTGTTTTCCAATATCTATGTATGAGATATGTGGGTAGGAAGGTAGGTATATAAGTATCTGTAATAACAAACTTCCTGTCATTATTTCCTATTATTATGTAAACCTCTTTGGGCTTATGTTAAGATATTTCTATCCCTTATGAATGCACCATTACAAAAAAGCAGAAATAATAATTTACACATGGAAACTCATAATTGGGTGAGATAGATACTAGCAGCATCCCATTTTTTAGATGAAGAAAGTGAGGCACCAAGGACCGTACAAGAAACATGACCAAGATTAGACAACTGGCTGGAGCCACTAAGCAGCTCACTGAAGCTACAATATAGATACTGTAGAGAAAAAAATGTATTTCGCAACATCCTGCCTGCTAATGACCAGGATGCTTTAATAGGTACAAGTTCTTAACCTCAAATAACACCTAGGGAAATATCTGAAGACTCCATCATCTCCCTGCAACAGGGATTAGGGTGAGACAAGGAGAGATGAGATAACAAGTCATCTGGATATTCGATTTTAGACAGTAAAAGCCTTGGTGAGAGGCTTTCATTTAACTTCCAGTTTGGTCTTGTCATTCACTGGCAGAAGAGAAGGTTTTCAACCAAAATAATGTGTACGTGTGAAATACAGACACTTAATTGGCAAGTGTTGTGGTCCTGCCTTTGAGGCTGGTTCCTCCTGGACTGTGCTGGTGAGCAAGGTGGTCCTGCCTGTCTGGCAGAGGGAAGGCCGGCCACGTGGCACTGTGGCTACGTTCCCTAGCAGACTGCTGGAAGGTCTCGGGCAGAGGGTGAGAAACAAATAAGACCTGGCCCTGGAAGGCCCTGAGAAGAAACAGTCGCTTGGTCCCAAGAGATCCTTTCCTTCTTGGTTTTTCCCTTTTCTTTTTTTAAGACCGTTCATGTCAGAAGGGTTCCTGCTACTGAATTCACGTTCTACAACTCCAAGGCCTCAGACTGACACCAGTCAGAGCCCAAATAACCACGGCCTTTCTGAAAGGATTCGAGCAGGACAGGCCAGCATGGGCAGTAAGAGGAAACATCTGAATTCTCAACTGCTTTGAATAGACATCGTGTAGACCATGGAAACAAACAGGGAGAAATACTTCTTCTTCAAGGACATACAGTGAACACACACAGCTGTGTTGCTAAGGTTGGCATTTGTCTATGATCGAAGATGCCTGTAATGTAGGAACCTTTTTGATTTTACTTCTTCCCTCAATGAATACTTGATTCTTTCATATGTAAAAATTATGTTTCCTTTGGTGAGCATTAATGATCTTCAGTTAAATCATGTGCTTTTATCATATCAATTTATGGAAGTATTTTTAGCCACATTATTTATAGAACATTTACGTCTGCCTTTCAAAGTCCTCGTCTTTAGGTCTGCTTTTAATTTCCCAAAGCCCTCCCCCCACAAGCACCGCACACAACACACAAGCAGCACAGATTCCTCCCCCCACACAATATGTATTTGACAAGCTTAAGGTTCATCTTCACAGACACACAGGCATTGGCATGTATGAAATGTGGACAGTGTCTATAAATTCAAGGGAACATTTAAGTGCACAGTGATACATAGATACATGGGTATAATACTTTATGTACTTGATAAATATTTCATCCCTACCATAAAGAAAGCTTTTTATCAAGTTTGATTGTTTTTTTATTACCTTAAAGTAATGCAGTTGTTTCTCAGCATTCATTGTTCCTTCCTTTTCTTGTCTCAGACAGGAATTGAAGATGAAAAGCTCCGTATCTCTTAGCCACCCTTTCAGTTCTTTGATCCTGGCCTCCAGCTGCCTTACCAGGCTTCCGCTTTCAGGGGAGAGCAGATCACGTGGACCTGACCCACTGTGCCCTGCCATTGTGTCCTGGATCTTCTCTCCTAGGGTTTTCTAATGCAGCAAATGAAAAACAAAAACATAAATTAGCTTAGGTACCAAAACGTATCACACTTTGGCTGGTAACAAGAACCAACTAGGAGGTGTCCAGCCACACCTGCTACCTCGCAACTAACATTCGGTCCAGATTAGTTCGTTGTTCCATTTAGGTTTTGAATCCTTGACTGATACGTGTTGTTCTGACTACCACTAGAGGCTTAAGAAGACCTCATTCACTTACAATTTCCTTTAACAGAAAGGAGATTTGACCCAAAAGTTCACCTTGGTCACTGATAAAAATTCATTTGAATTCTCATGATGGGAGTTTATAGTAAAAAATTCTCTGCATAAAATTTTCAGGAGATAAAATTCTGAGTTTAATCAATATACTAAAGAGGCTGAGAGAAGACTGTGCATGGAAAATTAGATCCTATTTTGTTTTTAGTACAATTCGCAAACCACAGGACAGAGGGCTATTACAAGGGACAACCTCCTTTGTGCTGTTGTGGATTTTGCCTGACTCAGAAACTGTTCAGCCCCACGGTTCTTCCCATTTTGCATTTGTGGATGCTAGACTTTCCAATATATGTGTTAAAGTAAGTCCCAATCCACTATGCTGGAAGCCTTCTTAGATTAACTAGGACGTCATGAAGGTGTAATCAGGGAGGGCTGTGTTGTTGTTGCAGAAAACACTCTGGAGAATCAGTAAGAGTTAATCTATAAGGATGAATTCAATCTACAGAAATAAGCTTTAAAACACAAATAAAATTAAGTCAACAAACACTCATCTGCTCTGTAGCATTCTGTAAATAGTATCTCTAGGAGATCGTAACAGAAAAATAGCCTTTCTTGCCAACACCCTTACACTTTCATGGTGCAAATATTGATAATTTGAAGACCCTCAGTGGAATCCAGACTCAGCTATTGTTTTTACGCTGTAACAAAAGTAGCAGCAGGAGGTGAAATCAATGCCCTTGGAGGGTAGGGTCACAAAAAAGAATTTATTGCCACTTTTTTGTTCTGGAACAGTTTGCAATCATAAATTCTTCATAAACAGAATACTTCAGAGAATGGTCCGTCTTCATAAATATACGACAGAGGACATCAATTTCATTTAATTCACAATTTGTGTCAGCACAGCAGATGCCAATGCCTGCCTTGATAGGGTTGTTTAATATGCAATTGAGACAGAGTAATATGCAGCACAGGGGACAAAATTTCACAGATTAAACTGTACGCACCACTGACATTTCATTCTAATGTATTTCCATTCCACACTGTTCACCTTAGATGAAAGTAATATTAAAAACCATATCCCTCTATTTTACTATTGTTAGAAGTTAAAATCCTTGTCTCTAAATTTTTTTTCATGCCAATTAAAATGTAATCATGCCAATTAAAGCAGCATGCCTGGTGGTGGTAGTGCGGCTCAGGTTCTGTTCAAATCTTTCCTCCACCCTTCTCTCTCCCTAGATCACTACAAAACTGCACACGGTATTCAAATGATATTTTTGTCAAAATGGCAACCATTTTAAAGCGTCTGACTCATAAAGGATAACTAAATATTCTGCTTTTTTAATGCAATGTTGACTTAAATTTTTTGTTGAGAAAGCAATACACACGAAACAATTTCAACAATTTTCAAAAAGATTACTGTTAGTTATTTATCAAATTAGAAACAAATAGTTCTATTTCTGTATGAACAGACTATCTCTTTATCTACCAAGCACATAGAGTTGCTGTCCTCATTTAGTAAACAACTTTTCGAAGGTCATACACTGACCACACTTCTTCGGCACGAGATCAACGAAATGTATAGAATTCAGGAGATTCTGATTGAAAACACCACTTATAATGTGAAAGCCATTAATTACTATTAAAAAGTAAGGTAACAATAGGTCGGAGTAAAAACTTTCAAAGTTTTAAGTTACTTTGCACAACTGCAGAGTGCAGTGAATTCAGATGAGAGAGCGCGGATTTAAACTTGCAGTTGCTTAATCACCTAGATTAAGCGTGGCAGAAACTGAGCACTGGCATTCCTCCAAGTCACCGAGGTACATGGAGAGCTTTTGATTCAAAATATTTGGGGGGTATTATTTCTTTAAAAATTAAGAAAAGGCAGGAAATTGAAGGCATGCAAAATTTGGCTCCATAACTGACACCACCCATACTTAGCTATTATAATTCATCATTTAAGTAATTGACAAATTTAGCTTACCCTTGATTTGAAGTGAAGGCAATTTAGGAGAGAAGTTGATGAAAAATACAGTTTAACCTCTCAGCTACCTTCCAACAAAGGGACAGAGCTGTCTCCTGCTCAGTGCCATCCAGTCTCTGGGTAACAGAACCTCTATATTGCCTTTTTGCCAGATTCTTGCATCTCAGTCTTTGGCTGAGACCCAGCCCATCATTGCATGAAATGAATTGCATGAAACTTTTTTTGGCTTTTGTTAAAAGTGAGCTGGAAATTGAGGCACAAAACAGAGCCCTATTTAATTGTGCAATTCCGGTTTCGGTCAAATTTGCATCTTTGTTTTGGTGTCTTACTATGGCTTGAAAGCTGCAGTGATGACTGCACTTCCCATAGGAAGGGTGCAGTAAACAGTTAAACAGGGGCTGCCTCCACCATGTACCTTCCGAATGAATTCTATTAACATTCATTCAAGCATGACAGTCAGTGTATATCAGATATACTGTATTATAGTTGACTTGGTGCATGCCCATAATACATGGCATATTTTACTTACTTTCTTATGTATTAAAGAACCAAAATTATTAAAATCTGAGAGGAGACAACCTGAGAGTAAAAAAAAAAATCAAAAGAAAAGGGAAAGCAGTGTTTTTTTTCCCCAAAATAGCATGAATAGCTTGTTTGAAACGCAGGTAGTGAATTGAAAGAGAGAGATATTTGTGGCTCAAATTAGAAATCAGACAGATAGAGTACTTCACTACACAAAAAAATGTACACATAACCTACAAACAGTAATAAAAATGCAAATACCCCAAGCAGTTCCCATTTTTCATTAATTGAATCCACTTTTTCAAGGAGATCATTTGGTAGTGAAACGCCACCTTTCTTCAAAGCTTCAACCTTACTAAGCAGCTCTGTCTTTTTCAGGTCCCTGATGGACATTTCCACGCTGTATCGCTAAAACAAGAAGAAAGAAAGATATATCATTAGGGAGAGAGATGTTCTTTAAAAATCTTTAAGCACAGCATTAGTGATGCTCATGGATGTTAAAAGATTTGTTTCCAATAATATTTATGAGGAGACTAAACCTAAGTAACTTGAGTAGTGGGGGAATATTTCAAAAGTAGTTAAAATACATACATATATATAATTCATTCACACAAACAGCCAAGGTATTCCATTTAGTTAATTTAGATTGAAGCCTTTTTAAACTAAAATTCACATGCATATTTGATCTTTAATTTAAAATATTCCAAACAGGCCCTGGCTGGTGTGGCTCAGTTCATTGGGTGTAGTCCCACAAAGCAAAGAGTCACTGGTTCATTCCTGGTCTGACTGGGTGCATGTCTGGGTGGTGGATTCTGTCCCCAGTTGGGGTGCTTGCGAGAGGCAACCAATTGATGTTTCTCTCTCACATTGATGTTTCACTCCCTGTCTTTCTCCCTCTTTTCCCCTCTCTCTAGAAATAAATAAATAAAATAGAAAAAAGAAAGAAAGAAAGAAAGAAAGAAAGAAAGAAAGAAAGAAAGAAAGAAAGGAACCTAAGTAAAAAAAAAAGATACATGCTCTAAAGGGAGTTAATATTACAGTTAATTTTGGTCAACATTCGGCTCCGGAGTGCTGTCCATCTCTCTTCTCTGCCCCACAAAGACCCAATCTTAGAGTGGTACAAATAAAATGATCCCTGAAGACTGACTTCCTCCTTATCCTATAAGTTCTCTGAATTCTCACCTATTTTTTCATTTTTCCTTTACTTAAAAACTTTAGGTAGGCTTGGAGAAGAGGTACATATAGAGAGGGGAAAGAAAACCAGTACTTTAACAATGGTTACAAATCTTCCGGTCACGATGGAGGTATAGGTGAACATGCTCCACCTCCTCACACAAGCAGAGACAGAATTACAACTAGACCTCAAACCGATAACACCCAGAACCATCAGAAAATTGAGCTGTATGAAAATCTAACAATCAAGGATTTAAAGAAGCCACATTCATCCAGATGGGAAAGAGGGGTGGAGACACAGAGACGAGCAGAGAGGGAAGGAGATGAGCAGAGAGGCGCAGAGATGAGGTGTGTCACAGAGAGGTGGCAGCAGTGGATTGGGTGGTCCCACATTGTGGTAGATAAAAAATCAGGAAGGGTATTTGGGGAGCAAGCAATCCCAGCTCCAGGGTAGACCATCTAGCCCAGGATTCCAGCACTAGCAGGATAAATCCCCATAAATTCCAGCTGTAAAAACCACTGGGAGTTGGGCAGTGGAAGAAACTGCTGATTTTCAGGAGACTCTGCTTAAAGGGCCTGCATGGATTTAAAACACACACAGACCCACCTTCTCTGGGATTCAGCATCAGAGCAACAGCTGGAAGGATGCCAGGTGCACAGAGCAAGTGCATGGCAAACCTCTAGAAGCCAAGCAGCAGTACTGTCCCCTCTCCAAGCCCTACCCCCACATGAAGCCACAAAGCAATGAGGTGGGTTGCCGCACCCTGGCGACTACCTAAGACTCCACCCCACACAACTTACAGGTGCCTTTTCTACAACCAGCCACACTACTAAGACAGGGAGTCAAAGCAGCTCTACCTAATACCCAGAATCAAACACAGGGAGGCTGCCAAATTGAGGAGATAAAGAAATAGAACCCAAATGAAAAAATAGAACAAATGAAAAAATAGAACAAAACCCCAGAAAAAGAACAAAACAAAATGGAGATACCCAACTTATCAAATACAGAGGTCAAGATGCTGGTGATCAGGATGCTAAAAAAAAACTCATTAAGTATGGCAGCAAAATAAAAAAAGACCCTGGAAGAAATGAAGGTTACACTAAGTGAAACAAAGAAAAATCTACAGGGAACCACAGTGGAGGGGATGAAGCCAGGATTCAAATCCACAATTTGGAACATAAGGAAGAAATAGAAATTTAACCGGAACAGCAAGAAGAAGAAAGAATTTTTAAAAGTAAAGGTAGTATAAGGAACCTCTGGGACATCACCAAATGTACCAACATCTGAATCATAGAGGTGCCAGAATGAGAAGAGGAAGAGCAAGAAAATGAAAACTGATTTGAAAAAATAATAAAAGAAAACTTTCCTAATTTGTTGAAGGAAATAGGCATACAAGTACAGGGAGCATAGAGTCCCAAACAAGTTGGACCCAAAGAGAAACACACCAAAACACATTATAATTAAAATGCCAAAGGTTAAAATAAAGATAAAGAAAGAATCTTAAAAGCAGCAAGAGAAAAGCAAAAGTTACCTACAATGGACTTCTTTTAAGACTGTCAGCTGATTTCTTCAGGCAAGAAAGGGCTGGCAATATGTATTCAAAGTAATGAAAAGCAAGGACCTACAACCCAGATGACTCTATCCAGCAAAGCTATCATTTAGAATGGAAAAGCAGATAAAGTGCTTCCCAGACCAGGTAAAGCTGAAGGAGTTCATCACCACAAAGCCATTAATACATGAAATATTAAAGGGACTTATTTAAGAAAAAGAAGATCAAAACAATTAGCATTAAAATGGCAACAAATTCACAACTATCAACAACTGAATCTAAAAAACAAACTAAGCCAACAACCAGAAGAGAAACAGAATCATAGAAATGGAGATCATTTGGAGGCTTATCAGCTGGGAGGCAGAAAGGGAAGAATGGGAGAAAAGGTACAGGGATTAAGAAGTAATTGGTAGGTACCCAACAGAGAGGGGATGGTTAAGAACACTATAGGAAATGAACAAACTAAAGAACTTATATTCGTGGCCTATGGACATGAACTAAGTGGAGAAGATTGCTAGAGGGAGGGGGGTTACCAGGTGGATGGGGGGCAAAGGGGAAAAATTGGGATAACTGTAATAGCATAATCAATAAAATATATTTTAAAAAGGAATAACAAAAGCTAAAATAAGAATGGTTACAAATCTATGCTTCCTTATTGAATACCAACCATAATATGGTCTCAAATGTCACAGTTGACTACAGAACCCGCTCCCCCAACATGCATTGTATTGCAACCCACTACCAAGTGAGTTTCTCCTAAAAGATATTGCTACAGATAATGTAGGTGCTACTAAATATGACAGTTACTATGGTGATTCTCTTCAAACAACTATTTGGATAACTTCATAGTTAGCAAGTCCTATATTATAAACAGCTATAAATGACTGTGCCTATAGTTGTACAATGTACACATAAAAACATCTGTAAGGAGAAAAACTAGATTTTGGTTAAAATATGAAACACATTTTGCGATTTTAGCACATTTCCAAAAATAACGGTAATCTCAAAATTTCTTTCACCGAAGCATGAAAGTTAGGTCACTGAGGTCCTTGACAATATTGCTTCATTCATTGTCCTAACTGAGCAAAAATGAACACTTTATCAGATCTAGTAAGAATAGCTTTTGTCTGTGCAAAATAGCATGTCAGCATGATCAAAACACACCCAAGCACTTGGGTGATTTTATTTACCTTAAAAACATGATATTATATAACATCCCAAATTAAATACAATTGGAAACAGCTTCAAGACAAAGAAGGTGTGAAATTGCTGTTTCTTGTATGCAAATATTTGCATACTTTATTTAATCTTTCATTTGCCCAAAACATGCACATTATGGACTAGGTAAACTTCTCCAAATGTTAGTCATTTGTGGATCACAGAACAAAATATTTTAAATAAGGTGATTAAAGCATTTCATAGTATTAATGAATGCTGATCAGGGTGTCAGAGTACCCAAAATTGCATGAAATGCATAATGAAAAAAATTAAGAGTTGCCTTAGCGCTCTTTCAGAATTTGGCCTGTGATACATGGAAAACTATGACTGTGCTTTCTTATGGCAGATGGTTTCCAGGCCCACGTTACTCCAACATTTAGAAAACACAATGTCCACACGAGAATTCTGGACCAAACATTTAACAAGCATTCTAGAAACCTACACAGTGCTTTATTGTCAGCGATGACTGAAGAAGAAAGAGATCTGCTTTATGTAATCAGAAACCCATCTAAAGACGATACTGCTGACAAAGATTTACATAATTAACTTGATAAGATTTCTGTGACCTAATACTGGGGGAACCAGCATTTCAGACAGGCAGAAGAATCCTATTCAAATCTTATGCTCACACCTTGGGCAGTAACTGAGAGCGAGTGTCCTCTGGCTGTGCCACCTGGGAGCAGCCTGGACAGTTACCACTTCCACCTATGACAAGCTCATCCCCACTGTTTACCCCAATTTTGAATGGTTCCCCCACAGCAGATCAATCCAGAAAGATAACAGTTTAGATAAACACGATAGTCTTGTAATAATAAACATGACACTCTCATAATAATAAAAATATAAAAAGCAATTAATTGCATTTTAGACATAATTTCTCTGTGAAATGTGGTACACTAAGTAGGCACTGCAACAGCTATTATAAAAGGTTATTACATTAAAAAACTCATCTTGTGTACGCTCTCTGTCTCTGTCACCATGTAACCTACTGTATAAACAGGTGGATGAAAGATGTGATTGATGGACAATGCCTTCAAACTGTAACAGCGAGGAGAACCCAGCTAACAGTTAGATGTATTGGTACATGTGTATAAAAGGTATTACCAGAATGTCATGTAATTTAAGGTAAAATATTTCATATTTGAAGCACTCTGAAAGTTGAATCAGATATGGTTTAGGGCCTTACGCTATATATGAAATAATGCCAGAAAGGTTACATTTTTGCTGATGCTAATACGGTTTTGCTCTTCTATCTTTTCAGAAGCATTAGACAGGGACAATGAACCACCAGCTCTCTCAGGCCCTGGTCAAACCACCAGGTAGGGCTGCTTCATCCTGTGTGACCAAATAATTTCATCTTCATATTCATGTCACCTCCAGCATGAAGTGAGCAGAGGCTGCTCCACTGTGTCCTGTCATCTGGGGACATCACACAGACGACTCTTCAATAGCCAAAAATGAGAGCAGGAAAGTTAAAAGTCAGATGGCTTTTTTTTAGTGCTAAAGTAAATAAGCATCCAGTATTTAATTTCCACACAGCACTTGCAGTGGACTTCTCTGTCTAGTCAAAAAATATATATATACTCTATTCAAAGGGCATATTTGCATTATTAAGTATATTTGCTTGGCCAATTCAATTTTGACTAATGAAGCCTAATAGATATGTGAATGATCTAAATTAAAGACACAGGCCCCTCCAATTCTAAATGCCACTTCTCTGTGTATATAGAATATATAAAGAAAACTTTAAAAGCAGCGAAAAATAACCACAAACACTACCCAACTGTTTTAACTAGATATTAAAGAAGTTTTTTAGAAAATTCTTACTCAGTGCTTACTTTTTGAAGGCACAAATGCCAAAATGGAATTATAAAACAAGGCAGCAAAAACAGGGATTTCTGAAGTAAATATAATTAGAAATGCATGAAGACTTGATTGAGATAACTTTTTTGACAGTTATGCTAAAGGCTTTTTTCCCTCTTAAAACCTTTTTCTTTCTTTCTTTCTTCTTCTTCTTCTTTTTTTTTTTTTGTTAAAAATCACACCGAAAATTCTGCCCAAATGGAGACTGGAACAATGCCTTGAAACAGTGTTAATTGTCACCATGGAAACCAGAAGAATAAGCCATTTTGAAACTGGTATAGAAGGCACACATTGAGCAACTCGAGCATTTTTCTGCCTCCCTCAATGTTAAAGAACAAGATGCCTTGTCACTGTGAGGTCAGAGAAAGAAAGCATCATGAAAGGGTTATAGATGCTCACTGTCTAGTAAATAAAAAATAAAATAAAGAATAAACTATATACAGCTAATGCTGTAAGACTCTACCCAGTGAATTTCTTTGAAATAGAAAGATCATCAAAAGATGGCCAGGATTGGGGGATAGATTCCACCTAAGCAAAACTTCAGGGCTATATTATGTGAACCTTGCCCCCAAAGCTCCCTGGGAATTCTGCTGTTGTAATAAAACTTCAGAAGAGGAAAGAAAAAAGGCAGCATGATGGAATTCAAAATAATGCTCTAAAAGCACACAGAGAGATTAAGACATCCATTGTAAGACTTTTGTATGGTGCTTCTGTGGGTTATGCTGAAAAGAGACGAGACATTGCTGAGTGGAGAGTGAAGTTTTGGCTATGAGAAACACAGAAGTTAAACCACAGATTTTTCTCCATTATCAGAATAAGGCAGTCAGATCCTGTATCTTCAGGATTTGAGTATTTACATCTTATACTATATTTTAACTGCACTTTATATGACTTTATATCAGAAAGCGTTAAAGCAGGGAAAATAATCTAGTTATTAGAATGACAGATATAATAATAAAGATATGTAAATATCTTCACCACTACAAAGTAATACCTCAAACACCAATATACTCATCATAATCCACTTTCCCATAAAAACACAAGAGATAGATGATAGGCAGACAGAGAGAAAAAATACACTGAGAGAATAAAATGTATTCGATCTATCGACAAGAAAGCATATACTAGGAACATACCAGAACACCAAACTCCTGGCAAAATCATGTGTGAAAACAGGCATTTTTGCACAAAAATGCAGGACGTATCTGTCTATGACTCTGATACTGTGTGTTCTGGCTAGTGTTTGCCCTCCTCATGTGAGGCTTCATGGTGGCCCCTCAGCAAGTCCATGCCTAATGCCATTCAGTGGTGAACAAAAGATCTCTTTATACAAAAGTCCAGGATCCACAGCTCAGCTGTACATGCCGAGTGCAGGGATCTGCCAGAGGCCAGGGTCGCCTTTACAGCAGCTCTTGTGCTGCCCCCTTTTCAGCACACCAGTGCCCAGCATTTTACAATGCTGGTGATATTTCGCATGGAGCTAGTATCACCAATGCTTCGGGACGTTGTCCGGGACTGAAGAAGGGGGTTCAAGCCCAAGACAAATAATAGTCGTTATTTCTTGCAGACTCCTTGTGTTTTACCATTAGCAATTTATGGGGAATAATTGCACAGAGAAATTATAAAGACTCCTACAATTGTCCTTGTAAATTAATAATAGGTTTCTTGATTGGGATAAATTTGCTGCTGAGCCTTTGGAAAAATTAAAAAGTGCAATGTCATTTAAAATTGCCAGAACTCGCACAGCAAATTACATCCGAGGTTAAGAATTGAGCTTTCCCCCCTCTTCTAGCTTATTCCATTTGCATGATCTCGAAATCACATTACATTGGCCATGTATTGTTAATTGGACATAGATTGCATTATCTTTAATATAAATCAAACTACAAATATTAAAATGAATTGCAAATTCCCTAATAGAAGATCATAAAACAATCTTTCTAAAAGTATCTCCCATTAATAATTTAATTCCAATTATATCACTCAGAAAACTTAAGTAGAAAACCTGGCAACTTATTTCTCCATCATTTCTTTTACATAACAAATACCTAAGCCTTTTAAAATAAACACCCAGCACAGAATTCATTGTTATAAAGCAAAAATAAAAACACCGCTAATTGCAAACTTTTCATGCCAATTTTACATAAAATACTGCATAAGAGACAGCTGGGTGAAACTTTCCTGTCTTGTCCCTTCTCTACCCAAGTCAAGGACAAGGAAAATTCTCCTATAGAAAAGATTTACTAAGCTTAAGAACTATTGTAATGCTACTCTTTAAAATTATAAAACTGATTGTTATTCTTCTATTTATTTTTTAAAAGGCGCTATAGCCCCTTACATTTTTCTATAAATCTGATATCTTCCCGAAGCCTTTGCATGGTCTTTAATGAGTTTATATTAAATATTTAATACTGTTTAGAGCATACCCACTACTACCAAAAACAGTTATATTCCCAGCAGTCCTACTGTTTCAGGCAGAGGACTTGATTGATCCTCCTAGCCTGAATTGAGTAGAATGAAAAGAAGCAGTTGGAAAATAGCTGCAATCATTTAATGCAGATGACCTCTGACAGCCTCGCAGCTCTTCTATCTGAACAGAAATTTGCATGGGGTCTCTGTGCAGAGGAACAATGTAACCTAAATGGTAGACAATCTTTATTCTAATGAAGTGGGTGTCAAGGTCAATGTAAAACTGCAATGATAAATGGTGCACCACTAGGCAAGAGAAGTTGCATAGGCATTGTAGTGCTTTCACATTAATTGAAGGCTGAAATGCACTGCGTGAAAAGCACAAGCCTCTCTTTTCACCACAATGTGTTAATACGCCAATGCAGAAATGATTTCTTCAAGAGGTTTGCCTGTTGACATGTATCTCATTGCAACAATAACACAGATATGAAATTATGGTACAAAATTGACATTTTTAGAATTCGGTTTTTTCCTGGAATGTAAAAATCTAAATAAAACGTACCCAAACAACATCCTGACACCTAATGTAATTCCTTTGATCCCCTTTTCTTTTCTTTTTAGACCCCTGTTTAATTAGTTTCAACCAAGCAACCTTTTATAGAACTCTTCACTGGGTACTTACATACCGAACTGACGGTAAAAGAGAATGAAGGAGAGGAGAATCATTCAGATATTATTTTCCCCCTCACTTCTAAGTTTTCTGCTTAGTCTGCAGTTCAGATCTTCGGGTATTATAATGAAAAAGCCTATGTTTGTAAAAAGAAATATAACTGTTTTCTAGTGTGAGAACTAAAAATTGTAATCTGATCATTTGACATTGCCAAAGTGACTATACAGCAATAATTATACCATCTCTTCAGTGGACCTAGCAATTTTGTGGCAGTCAATATTTTTCATTATACAAAAATAAGGATAGTGAGCTGCTTTAAAGAAAAATCCTGATTTACTTAAGCCTGTAAAGGGGATATTGTTTGCTAATACACTAATTAGCAGCCAACCATTTAAATTTCACCAATTAAACAGGAAATGGAGTTGCACCAGTAGTTTCACAATTTGCTAAAATACTGATAAGAGTATATTAGTAACCATTTGAGAAACATCTCCAGGCCCCAGGCATAACATGTTATAAACTCGAGGCATTTTTATGCTTGACTTTTTTTTTTCATTCTGGTAGGCTCTGTGATACAGCCACCTTTCCCAAACTAACCTTCCTGCTACAAATAGACTTTTATAACAGAATTACAGTTACAATGATCAGGAATACTCTGTGGGTGTCTCAATCTATAATCGTGGTGACTAGAAGACTATCAGTCTGATGTACTGTAAAATAAATGATTTTGCAAGTTTGCAACTCTGAAAACAAACTGTCTCCAATAGAAATCAACATTCCTGAAATGGTAATTCAGAGAAAAAAAAATCTCAACCGAAGGAGGAGGGCGAAAAAGAAAAAAAAGTTACTGATGAAACTGTTTAAAAAACTGTACAGCTTCATCTGTGTGTGATTTGTCAGGTCTGAAGCTTTGACGTGCCCAAGGGGCAGACCCCAGCGGGGAGTAGGCTGCCGAGCTAAATAGCTGTGAAAGAAGTCTTAATGTAGGATGGAATTCAAACTAACCTTGACATGACCTCGGGGAAAAATATGCAAAAAGTAAAATGAATGCACTCTGCAAGATACATCCTAATTTTGTGGTGGAGCTGGTTAGTTTTACAAACATAACTGAGACCTTAAAAGAAAAACAGAAAGCTAGTAAAAGGGAAAAACTTTGAAATTCAGGCAAAAAAAAAAATGTAAGCAGGCATGATGTGTTACTGTGAAGGCATGTGAACCATTTGGAAAGAATCCAAATAAAAACCCACACTGAACAATATTGTTGTCAGCCTGTCTATTCAGGAAAATTGTTTTTTTTTTTTAGGTTGAATATAAGTGACACAAAGCCAAGATTACATCATTGCATTACAAAGTCTGTTGTGGCTTTTAGCTGAACAAGCCCCATGGATCTATTGGTTTAGGACAGTAATTCACAGTAAGGAGGTTTTAATGTGTTATTTTTCTTCCACTGTCAATAAAAAATAGAGGAATTTAAGCAGGAAATATCAAGGGTGTCTCTTGCCTCTTTCTTGCTTTTGATCTGTATTTGATAAGCCAAACTCGAATTTGAGTTGATGCATTGAGTCTTGATTTGACTTCATTATACATTTTGCCTGTTTTGAAGCGATCAGTTTAGGAGGAAGGCATTTGTTCTAACTCCCTGGCCAAGAACCGGCTAGCTCTTTGGATATATGGAAATTTTAATTGAGTGTCAACTTGTGTAAAAATTCAATCCCATTACCTTCTCAATGAAATTTTGTGGCAATACCAGTTATTTACTACCCTCCTAACCAGATTTTAAACATAATTAAATTGCTAAGAACATATACCCAAAATCTAATGACTTAAATCCCTACAGCAAAGATATGAATTCCTGGATCTGATATATGTGTTTCTATTAGATTTTCATAAGCCTAAAGTGAGTAAAAGGATTCAATCACTTAGAAGCTTAGAAGTATAAGGAGTTTTGCTGAGAACCTGTTGAACAAATGTAAAGATCACCACTTAATGGCTATGTTATGCCAAGGGCTCCTTTTTGGTCAGTCTCATTCCATATTTTTCTTAATGACATATACAAGTAAAATATGTACATGACACATTGATCAGAATGCCAGATGATACTAAAATCACATGTCTATAATGACATCTTAGTCATTATACTAAGCTCATCTTAGTCATTATGGTATAGTATATGAGTCTTAGTATATGAGTAGTATATGGCAGTAGAATAGGAGTAAACAGGCTGGGGGCTATGGGAGGAACCCCGATTTACAGTGTTTGCTGATTCCCCTGATGTAAATACTCCCACTGTGGTAGATTCCAAGTTGCCAAGATTCTAAGCTACCCATATTTGCTACTTGCAGACAAAATTCTTGAATATTTAATAATTAGTTCTCAAAAGCCAATACTAGCCAGCTCCAGCACCTCGCTACCTAGCCACTGATATAGAGGAATTGAACTGAGCACAGATTAGTCATCTTCAATCTCTCATCTTCTAACTATTGTTAGGGTCAAAGAAAGAGACAGCTATTTTCTCTAGTGAAAGGGGAAAAAAGTAATGATTACCAACATTTGATCACAATAAAAGGAAAAGAAGAAGTAGTATGGACAGTGGAGGATAAGAGAACACAATTTCCACCTGAATGGGGCAAACACTACTCACCTCTGCCAACTGTTTCCATGTGGCAATACAAAAACAGTTATTGAACTGTTCCCCCCAAATAAAAAAATACAAAAACTGTATAAAGAATGGAGGTGACTAGGCTTCCATTGTCTAGGTTCATTGAGTCAACAGACAGTGAAAGGTAAAACGGAAACAACAAAAAAAGAAATATGTTGTGGGGCTGGAATGAGACAAACATGGAGTCAAAAATCAGAAAGGTAAGGGGGTAAATCAACTTGACTATGGTTTACTACACCCAAGCCTGCAGTCCTGGTTCTGGTTGGGTTTCATTTTTCAGGAGGGACCTAGACAACCTATCAAATGTTCAAAGGAGAGCACTCAAGGTAGGTAGAAGATTCAACACTTCGCCAAGGAGCAAGCTGTCGAAGAAGCAGAGGTATTCAGCAAAGGAGTAAATAAGAGTTGAAGATGAGAGAAGAAAGGAAAGGTTATGTTAGCAGACTTCAAATGTTTAGAGGACATTTACACAGAAAGTATGACTCTTTAACCTCAGAGGTCAAGCATAGGATCAAAGACTGGACATAGGAATGTAGCTTGGGCAACAGTGAATTCCCATTCACCAGAGGTATTTAGCAGAAACCAAGAGTCTGCATGGTTGGGATATTTCATGGGTTGAAGAGGTATTGAGTGAGGATTGGCCTAGAAGATGGGGTCTAAAGTTGTCTGTTTTAGAAATTGGGCTTCTGTAGGCCCACATTCACCAGAGGAGCGATACTGATCACATTATTAAAGAAATGCCAAGACCAAAAAACACCAATTTAAGGAGAAGCTGTCTCTTCTGGAATAAGACTCAAATATGAGATTCTTATGCAGAAAAACCTAGGAGAACAAAAATAAAGCAAAGACATAACCACATAAAATGCAAGCTTTACAATTTAAACTCAAGATAGGGAAAAAAAAAGAAAACTCAAGATAGGACACAGAGAGTAAAAAGAAAAAGAAAGGTTAACTAAAAATTCTCAAATAACCTTCAATCTGTCCCACTTTAGGAAAGTATTTCATTGAATTTTGGCTATAATTATTTTATAGGAAACTTCCACTATAGAATTTATGCAGTTTAGCCCGTACTTCAACAAGGTCCTACAGGTAGATTGTTTTAAAGATGTGAACTTCACAAACGACTCTCAGAAAAAATTTCTCCCATCGACATAGAACGTTTGCTCCCAGATACCTAAGAAATGTGTTAACACCCTTCCTGCCAGCAGTGTGGGCATAACGGCAATTTCTCCTCCGTGCCAGGAAACTTCATGGCTGTGCTGTATTATGTCAAGATCTGCACATCTCAATGGTTTTCTGTGCATTCCAATGCACTTCAGTGACAATGTGGATCATTGCCATAGTACATCATGACTGTTCTAATTACGGTTTCATTATGATGCACCGTACCAGGGCTGTCGTAATGTCATGTCAGCACATAGTAAGAATAGTTGTGCAATTATGTAATATCTGTTAGGGTATGAAATGTAGAATAGAAAAAAGACATGAGCAGCAGCAATTAATGTAATGAAACTTGGTTTTCTCCTTTAAAAAGTCTCCAGTTTAAGAGCATCATTTCTTTTTGCATCTCATCTGCCAAACTAAACAAATGCCTCTTAAAACATTTATTTTTGTTTACTTGGGCACTACTATATAATTTAATGGATTTTTAAAAATGCAACAAAATAGGCAGAGAAAAGGAAATTCCTGTCTTTAGCTGTTCTGCATATCACAGAAGAATGAGATTCACCTAGTATATGCTACAAGAAATCTTGTAAAAACTTAAATGTAGTAAGTGGAAGGTCACTGAAGGCTTACCATTATGTCAACTTCAAACACAATGTTACATTCGTCTGTCTTCTTGATCTCTCATGTAATCATAGAACTTCCTGACTCGCCTCCTAAAACTCATTGACCAGGTACATCTTTTTTTTTTAAATATTTTCTTTATTTATTTTTCGAGAGAGGGGAAGGGAAGGAGAAAGAGTGGGAGAGAAACATCAATGTGTGGCTGCCTCTCATGCGTCCCCTGCCAGGAACTAGCCTGCAACCCAGGCATGTGCCCTGACTGGGAATCGAACTGCGATACTCTGGTTCGCAGGCCCTTGCTCAATCCACTGAGCTATGCCAGCCAGTGCTGACCAGGTACATCTTAAATAAACAAAGCATGACAAGGAGAAGAAGCAGGGATTTTCAACCGATGGGCTGCAGCACACAGGTGGGCCACAAGAACTTTTAAAAGATGCAACAGCTGACTGTTTAGTCAGGGGCGCTGAACTCTTTTCCCCTAGGTTATGAAATAAAAAAAATTACAACAGCCAACGCAGCAATAGCCATCCAGTGTGAATGAATGGAAATGATACCTATTGTTTTGGTGAGATCAGCAAAAAATACATTTCTTGATGTGTTGTATAATTTTAGCAATTAGTTTTTGTGTGTCATGAAATGAAACAGGTTGAAAATCGCTGAGATAAAGCATTAATACCATATTTACTTCCCTAAATTAGGAGCATAAAGATTCACTTGCCTTTAGTCTAGCTTCCCAAATATATCCAAATATCTATAAAAATTGAAATCTTGTTATTTGTCATAAATTTGAAGAATAAATTCTCAATGGATAACGGCTGTTCTGTTTTTGGTCAACCACAGAGCACCTTGAATATTGGAGGCCTTCAGAAAACACTATGTCAATGAATAGCTTCTCAACCTAAATGATACATGAAGTGCTATTTGTTGTTTTAATATACAACCATGGGAGAATTTATATATAAAAGCTTACCCATTATCTCTATGGCTGAATTACAGGACTGTTCGATGGAAGTATTTATCACAGAAATGCTGATGAAGCCTAAACTATGGATGTATACGATTGTGCAGCAGCAGCCATTTCAAATATAGATATATTTTTAGCATTAGGAGGCACCAAGTTTGTTTAAATCTAGATTTTTTTTTTACAATTGCAAGTAATGTTAATAGCACACTGTAAATGTTAAGGCTAAGTGTGCAATGTCAAAATAGATTGAATCTCTCTGAAAATTGAAAATTCAGGCTTTTCGAACGTAATCCAGATGTTTGGCTTTTATTCAGATTTCAAGAAAGAGGGAACTAATATGATATAAAATTCATACATGCATATTTCATTAGTGCCTTTTGTATCACTGAATTAAACATTCTGAAACGTGCTTTTCCCAAGTCGCATAGAGTTTTAAACCAAAGTAGTTGCCAAGACGTTGCACACCTCAAAACTAATGCCAAATTAATTTCATAAGGAAGAGACTATACATTTCTTGTATGAACTGTGTTGGTGATATTTCTTCAAAGAGAGTATTTTGCTTTCTCTTTAAGGATAACAAGAAAAGTGAGAGGTAGAGCACTGTAGCCATTTTATCATTTACCCAAAAAAAACACTGCTACAGAACATGGTTACTTTGGAAATCTATGAGAATCAGTGGCTGAAACAAAGGCTGAAAGCTCTATCCCCCTCATTGTCATCATCAAAAACTACCCTTTCAAGTTTAGTGCAAACGGACATTCCTAAGGGACTACGGACTTAAGCATTGAGGAGCAAATCCAGAACTCACTATGTGATAGGTATTTTAGACAGAGCCAGTCAAAGCATTCCCAAGGTTGTCTGCCCCCCAAACAGACTGGAAATGCTATCATACCTTTATGCATTCACATCATGACTTTTTATTTGTAGGGTGTTAGTAACTTTTCAAAGGGTTTTCACATGTATAACCTTAACAGATCCATAATGCCATGGGTTTTTCTTGGTGACTACCTATATCCTTGTATATCCATGTGTTTGATACCTTTAGGCTACTGTTTGAGGGTATCAGATGAGGATGCATGTGGTTTCAGAGTTAGATTATAAGCCCTGCAACGGAGTGCTTAAGGTCAGGGTTGTTTACCCTTTATCCACTGTAACTCTTAGCATTATGGGTGTATAAGGTAGTTGGGATATGTTTAAGCATTTGAATTCTCCCCAAAGAAAGACCAGGTGAATGTGTACCAGCTGTTGCAATATATACTAGATCTAGTTTTAGTACACAGAAATGAGTAGTATGTGACTGCCTTATTTATCTTTGAATTTCATGCTCAGTGAAAAACATACTCGGTGGAAGCAGAAATATCACTCTCAACTTTTACGTAGAAACTATGAACAAAATTAATTGTTTCTCATGGCAAGGAATGGTTAACATAAGAAAAGCTTCTATAAAATGTATCAAAGGAAAGAGAAAGGTGACAGCAGCTCTTTAAATATTTAAGGACACCTTTTATAAGTTCAGTGTTTTCTCATAGTGATAACATTTGATCAGAATGCAAAAGGCTGGGCCCAATTTCCAACTCCAACTCCAGTCTGCTACAGAATTTAAAATCTTTCTCTTCCACTCTCTCTCTCTCTTTTTTTTTCCTTTGGGGTACATGTCCATATTTACAAGAGAAGGATGTTAAGAAAATGAATGTTAGAGATCTCAGGCTTTAAGCGTTAAGCCCTGTTTGTTACTCCCACCTCAGAAAGCTTGACTGTCATGTCAATGGATTGTTCTCTTTCTTGTTCTCCGATGGCAAGCCCATAGGGAAAGTTAGCATTACCACTTCTGTCTCACAGATTAAAAATTGATACATAGAAGCTAAGTGACTTGCCCAAGGTCAGTAAGATAGTGCTAAAACCCAGAAATGGAATTTTTAGGAGGAATTTCAGTTTAGTTTTCCAGGCCATGCTAACTTTAATTCTTAAAAATACATCTTTGTATGTCAGTCCAGGAGTCTGAGGAAATTGGTGGCCCCTGGGAGTATAATATAAATAAGGTCAAGAATGTCATTCAGAATGACTTTGGAATGGTCAAAACACACTTAAAAACCCCAACCTCGTGGCTTCAATAGCCAGATTCATGTTGGTGTAGACTCATCCTCCAAACTTCAATAGATTTTTTAATAGCTTGAGGTTGAGCCTAAAAGATCAGATAGGAGAGTTTTCATCAATAGTGATGCAGGCCATTCAGAAGAATAACAGTGCAGTTTAAAGAAGCTGTAGGGTACAGGCAAAAAAATTATTACTATAAACTAAGACTAAAAAGAGCAAATCTGGGTTATGATAACTGCTGAGCACATTTTTTAAGCTAAGGAAGGGAGTTGACCATTAACGTTCAAGAAACTTTACTAGGTGAATTTCATTAAAGAGAAGCTGTGAATGTGTGTGTGGGTTTCCAATCCCAAGAGTGATAAAGTGAGGGCATGGAAGGAGTGAAAATTTAGAGAACAATGTGGTGGAAAAGCACAGATGGAGGGGGAGAAAGTAATAAGTAGATAGGGGAAATTACAAACCATTCCTAGTGTATACAAAATAAGTCACAAAAACTACGTAAAAATAAAGAGTGTAGAAGAGGAAGGAAATCACACTGACAGAGGTCTTCAGTTAATTGCTTCCCTGAAATAATCAGATGAGAGAATATCATAATGATGACTTAAAAAGCTGAGTAAGGGCTACAAACATTCACGAAGAGGAACAAAAAGAGGCAGAAGAACCTGGATGTGGCCATTTAACATAGTTTATTGCCAAAACAACAGATAATCTCTCAAGAAGAAATAGGCAGCTAAAACTTGGACTTTGAGAATGTTCCCTAAGCATCACTGATGGGGAGCCCCTTCACCTGTACCATCTTTCCCTTCTTATTTCTGCCTTTGCTCTATGGGCAGCTTGCTACATGATCTGAGGGAAGGCATTTCCTATTTCTGCGGCCATCCCATCCGTAGAATACTGTTAATGACATACTCACCACTTATGCACCACAGGTATTTTAATGATTAATTAGATCGTGTTTCAGATCTCAAGGTAAATGCAGCATTTAAAACAAGTCTTTAATTTCAAAACACAAATATGTAATAGAATTTTTTGATTTGTTACCCATTTGCAAGCAAGCCTGCAAACTTTCCATTTGTTTTTATCATCATAGAAATAAGGTTTTGTAAAATAAGTAAAAGTGTAAAATAAGTCACATTCAAGAGGAACTATAGATGATATACATAAGTAGTACATATATAATAGATATATATTTTCCATCTTTTAGAAAATATATCAGTAAGGTGTTACTATTTTCTCTACCCTTAATAAAGGGAAGAAGGAACATGTTGGTATTGTAATACTAATATACTATGTCTCAAAACCTATATATATAAAACTTTTATAAACATTGTGACAAAAAAAGGACTCATGCTAAACATTTTACCTTGTGAATCAATGAGATTGAAAAAGCAAACCAACAAACAAGTAGGTAGATAAATAAATAAATAAATAAATAAATAAATAATCAAATGAAAATACATGCCTGGAATCAGTTTGTCCCTTAAGGAAAAACAAAACAAAACTGTGTTTGCATTGTTCACTAGCTGCACAATTCCCTGTGCCTTGGCTGCTCATCTGGGGTTAATGTTAATACTTATTTCACAAATTTGCTGTGAGGACCAAATGTGCTAATATATGTGAAGATTCTGGAACAATTCCTTCTACATAATAAGCATTATGTACAAGTGTTTGTTCAAACTTCATCCAAATGTTGCATGCTCAGACCGTAAGACTTTTGGCACACCTTTTCTCATCTTTTTAATGCTACTAGTTTGTATATTTATGTGTATAACTTCTTTTCACTAAATAAAACAATGAATCTCAGATTCACTATTCAATAGAAAAGAAAAAAAAACCCTTGCCCCTTTCTTGCCTTTCACCAAACACGTGGCTACACGCTCGTCAGATGTGGCATTGCTTCGCTGCCCCACCCCACCCCGGGGTGTCCGCCTGATTTCGGTGAAGTCCTAGGAGCACGCCAAACTAATCTCTAGATCTGAGGGTGGGTTCCCCCCTAATGCATTCTTCTGTAATACACCTACCTCCATTCCACTTACTTACATTCTGTTTAGTAAAGCCCCAATTCCAATCTCATTTCTTCTATGAAGACATTCTAAAAACAGCAGTTATATTCTTATACTACACAATGTGCTCTTTGTTATTATTTCATGTTTTTTGGTTTTATTTTTCTAAATGAATTATAAATTACTTAAGGAAAAGGATAACCTTCCTTTTATTTTGTTCTCTATAGCTTATAGTAACACTTAACAAATGTTTATTGCCTCATCTTCATAGTCACTAATACCAGACAGAAACATTCCTTATTCTTTTTTACTTTTAAAGTAAAGGTTGATGTATTAGACCATTAATTCCTAACATATGTATCAGAACACATGGACATACATAATTTTAAAAAGTATACGTGAGAAAAGAGAACTAAGGTAGGAAACCTCTTTGTGCTAAGACACCCAGGAAGTGTTAGCTGGTTTTGATTCTAATTAGTGTAGTTTGAAAAGTGGAAAAAAACTTTAAGTTAATCTTTCCCCAAGCAAACATGAATCTGCCTTTAACTAGATAGCTCTCCAGAGAAGTAGCTCCAATAGGGAATTTGGAATTAGTGTGATTGACTGTTACTAGGTCTCCCAGGATACACTTTGATTTCAAATGTAAGCCTGTGCCTCACCAAAATGCCCGAGAGGCCTTTACGGTCTTTTCCCCATAGACAGCTAAATGCCTTCAGCCGAGTTTGCCATGACAGCCAATGTGACAATTCGAACACAAACCAGTGCTGTACACATACTGGAACGCAAGCCGAAAGTAAGAACAGTTTGTTCATATGATATGAAATGACCCCTTTTCAGTGGAAATGTAAGTGAATATACCTGTTTTAAACTGTAAAGAAACTTGAGGAGCATTTGGTAAAGAAAAAACTAGGAAAATTAAAATGTGTGGAAAACAAGACGTCAAAGAGAAAACTGAACTTCCGTGACAGATTTAGCAAAAGACACTGTTAAGAATTCAAATGAACAGTCATCTACCACTGAATAAAAGTAAAATGGAAAAAAAGGGGTCAAAGAAGGCCGATAAAATATATTTTTAGGATTACTACCTAAAACAAAGCCCAAACAACGTGACATTCAGAAATTACAGTTTTTCTGTAGCTTTCCATATAAATAAATAAATATAAATATAAGTGTAAATATACACACACTCATATGTTTGTTTCCTTAGGCTTTGAAATTGAATTCCTAAAATTCTGATTTTGCCAGACTGTTTGCAGGCAAAATCAATTACTCATAAAAACAATCTTTGATTTTTCACCAAAGAGAGAACAAGGGGAGTGGACCTTCGGGCCGTCCTGTCCACCCCCCTCACGGTGTAAGTGCAGAGAAGGAAGAGAGAGTGAGTCACCGTCCAAGGAGAATCCAGCCTCTGACTCTGGTGCTTTCTAACAAGCATTTACAATCTTTTTCCGCTAACACTGGTCTTTTGCGAAGCTTAAAAAATAAGATCAAAGAAAACTGAAAGGGGGATCTAAAGAATGAAATAACATAAAGGAACAGGGGCACCGAGATGAAGTCCCTCCATGCTCTTCCAGAGAAATTAACATACGGAGATCTGAGTGGCAACGGCCTTTGTCTTTCTGGAGGAGGCTTCAAGATCAGCTAATCCTGCTGGTATGCCTGTAAGAGTGGGACTCGGTCATGGTGAAGCTCTAGGAGTGAGAGCCAAGCTTTTTTTTTTTTTAACCCACTTTGATATATGTGTGTGTATGTATGGGTATGCATTTCACTATTTTAATTTTGTTTTTACTGTTTTAACTGCTTCTCTGATTTATAATTCATTTTCTAAGAGGGTCACTGTGCATTTCTGTTTCAGGACCAAACACAAAATGCAGGGCTCATAGAGCCGTTTCAGAGCAGAGGAGCCACCAGAGAAGGGCCAGGAGCAGAGAAACAGCCGGAGTGGAAAGAAGTGCGTTAGATCACTTTCTGCTTCCCTTCGGTCCCAGGAGCACAATAGAGGATAGGAGGCCACCTGGTGGTGAAATGGACCAATTAACCATTTATGCTACTTTCAAAAGGCAGCAAACAAGCAGATTTTGTGTTATTACAAAATAACGAAAACAAAAAACCCAAGAACCTTGGGCAAAAAAAATAGTGAACAGGTATTATTATAATGTAACAGACATAAAATTGAATTGGAAAGTCATTCAAGTCTGTAGAATAACGTATGTTACTAAAGTGTTGCCATAATAGCTATTCTTTATACCAGGGACTGGTAAGCATCTTCTGTGAAGAACTGGCTAGTAAATTAGTTTAGACATACAGGTCATATGGCTACTGTTGATACTATTCAACTCTGCTATTATTGTATAAAAACAGCCATAGACAATACATAAATGAATGCTTCTGGCTGCATTCTAATAAATGAATGCTTCTGGCTATGTTTCAATAAAGCTTTATTTAAAAATCAGGCTGCAGACTGAATTTGACCTCCAGGCTATAGTTGGTCCACCTCTGGTTCCATATTATGTATTAAGCTCATACTGTTTACTGAACACAGGGCTGACCCCTTACATACATTACCTCGTTGAATCCTAGTAACCTTTCAAGGTGGGTGTAATTCTCATTTCACAAGTTTGAAAAACTCCAGCTTCAGAAGTTTAAAAATTTGGTAGGAAACGCACTGTGCTTCTCCTCACTTAGAAATGCTTTATGCAGCCTTCTGCCATTGTTTTTCCTCTGACTGTGGACCCCTGTTCAGGCCCCCCCTCCGCCCACCATGCAGAGGCTGCTTTTGGTTTGCTTCCAGTGACTTTGCTCCTCTTCCTCCACCTCACGTTTTTTGAGGTGCTTCTCTTACCATCTCTTTCTCCCTCACTTCTCTCATATGTTTAAAAACTTTATGTCAGTTTTCATAACAACAGATGTAAGCAAGCAATGTACAAAAGAAGAAGGACAAAAGCAATGTATTAAAAATAGATAGCCACATATACAACAATAAGCCAAGGAAACCATCAAACTGTGTGTGTTCCAAATGGAATGTGAGCCAAAAGCATAATGCTCATTCTTAAATAATATACTATACATCCACTGGGAGAAAAAAGCAGCTCTGTCCCTAAACGGGGAAAGAATTTGTTCCATTTTTATGTCATTTCCTTTTTCTTTTTAAACCTTTTCCCCCTAGGCATATACTGTAAGTCATACCATTTCAGACATGCCATGTTCCTCTTCCAAACTCTCCAGGAACTAGTTTATTAACTTTAAAGAGAAGAGAGTTGAAAAACCTGATGAAGAAATCCATGAGCTTATAAAAGCCCTTCAAATACAAAAATTTACCAGCAGTCTTTCAATATTAGCATATTTTCTCCCACAAAAGAAGACAGAAGTAGCTTCAGTTAGATGGAGTGTAGAAAAACTAAAATAAAGGATTTTAAAAAGAGCTTTTATCTTGAAAAGAAAATTGCAAAAGCTTGGGAATGCGACTACACAGAAAACAGAAGAAGTCTAATTACACAGCGTGGATTGTGGCTGATCTGACCGTTCAACCCAACAACAGAAGGAGTTTACACTACAGATAAGCAGACTTTCAGGGCGGGGAGAGTTGTCAAACATTTTAATGGGAAGTTGTGAATTCCCTCTGGAAAGATCTTTAATGGAGGACAAATTCTCTCCTGTCTGGAATGGGTACAAAAAAAATCCTTGAAAGAGAGTACATGAAATAAAGGTTCTTTCTAGGTCATCTGCAGTCCTGAAACTCCAGGTAACATTCTCACTTCCCATAGAAATAAATAACTGTACAAAAATCTCTAAGAGATTCATTTTGCAAGATTCAAGAGAAACACTCATTCAGCAAGTGATTTGATTCGGAAATTATTTACTGAGTGCCAAATATTGCCCATCCCTGAGGAGATGCCCACCCCAGCAGGGCATGGGTCTGAGCAGCAGTCTGGACAATGGGTAGAGAACACAATTGTTCACTTCAGTTAATTGAAAAAAAAATCTGAACTCCAGTGAGCTTTCTGGAACTATTTCCTGAGCTTGGTGAGCTCAAATCCCCCACAGGCGCTGCCTGTCACGGGAGAGCCCTGGCAGGACTCATGGCGTCCCTGGAATTTTCCTGAACAAAGAAGGCTTTGGGCAGTGTTTCCATGCTTTCTTTTTCTAACCCAAATTTGGTCGGACAGAGCATCTTTAACTGTCCTCAATACATGGGTTATAAAATGCTAGCTAAATTTTAGTTCTTTTGCTATAGTCCCATGAGGTAGAAAAAGAATTCAATAAGCCCCACTCTAAAGATTCATTTATACTTAAGTTTCGATGAACATGAGGAATTTTGTTTGTGGCTTGTATGAAAACCAGGATGAGTCACAGAGTTGGGTCTTTGGCATCACCAGGCAGAAGAGAGTGAGGGAAAAATTATCCAGAGAAGACAGTTCTTCATGCATCCTCTCACATCTCAGTGTGTCCCACCCAGCTCAGGGAAGCTGAGAAGGAAAGACAAAGTTCAGTAGGAAGACAGTAAACCCAAACGGATATCAGGGTGGACACAAATCGGGGCAAGAAGTGAACTCATCACAATCCTTAATCAAATTTTAATTTTAAATAGTACATCTTTTAATCTTAATGGCTTAAAATCATGGCAATTAAGGTTAAAGATTAAGATTAATCATTATTGCAATTAATCTCTAAGTTAAAAATATAAGTAATCATATATAAAGATTATTTTAAAAGTTATAAAGAACGTAAAACTTTTTTAAAAAAAAGTTAGAGAAAGTTCCAAAATTTCAGCTTTCTCTTGATATTATAGCAATGACATTTAAAAATTTTTTCATATTCTGAATTAGCTAACTATATATAGCTTTGGAAAAATGCATCAGTATTTTAGACTCTCCCCACTTCACCCTGGTCATGATAGACTGGGATTGAAGAGCCCCACAAGTCCAAGCCTCTCACTGTTTTTCTCACCCCTTCCATTATTACACTTTAAACACACACATTTATTTAAAGCCAAACTAAATTTCTGGCAATGAATGTATCACTAAACTCTCCTGCTAACTATGGTACCAGAGCAAATGGTGCTGACATACTTACCATTTCTAATGACTGTTCTGTTTACCTACATCTATTAGTCTGTGTTTAGGTATGAATGGCACGTGTCGCCCTCAGATGTATAAATAATTATAGTGGAATTGTCTATAAAGTCAAGAATACACTAATGAATACTAGGGTTTGAAGACTAGTCATAAAATTATGGTGATTAGTTGTACATTTTTGTAGGATTTGTGTCAGACATGTATGTCATTGTCCTCCTTTCCACCCTCCATTTTTCTTTCCCTCCCACCCATTCACTATCATCCATTCTCTCTCCTACTGCCAAATGCCAAGTATTAATACTCTGAGTATTAACATCCTTAATACACTTTGGTTTTTCAAAGAAAAATATTTTTGTTTTGTTTTTACATACAATATTAGAGGGGGCTATGAAGTTTTAGACTCAATAATCAGAGCATGAAAATAAAATTGTTTTCTTGAAAACTAATGAATTAATAGCACAGTTCTGATTAAAATAATTTAATTACTATATTATTAAATAAACCTTATCAGAAAGATGTTTCGCAACATACACTAATTTTTTAATCCTCATCTGAGAATATTTCCATTAATTTTAGAGAGAAAGAAAGGGCTGGGGAAGGGGGAGGGAGAGAGAGGCAGAGAGAGAGAGAAACGTCAGTGTAAAAGAGAAACATTGGTCAGTGGCTTGTTGTAGGCTCCCCAGCCAGGGACTGAACTCTCAGGTTAAATATGTGCCCTACTGGGAATCAAACCTGTAACCTTTTGGTGTGTGGGATGATGCTCCAACGAACTGAGCCACCTGACCAGCACATATACTATTGAGTTTCTATTCTGCGGCATGTACTGTGCAAGGCACTGGAGATACAAAATAAACAACCCAGATATGAACCCTGCCCTCCTGGAACATGGAGTCTAACAAGAATTACAATCATTCATTCTCAAATTTGGCCCACAAAATCCAAATCTACCATCACTAGTAAAAATATGCATTTAATTAATAAGAAAGAATCCACTGCTAAATTATTATCAAGGAGGGCCCTCTCAGGGAGGCACCTATGAGTATTGAAAGGGATAATGTTATTGTAATGAAGGCAACAAAATCCAATATGCTGAGATTTATAACATAGAAATGAGCTCCAAACTGAAACTTGGCATATAGAAAGGAGTTTATATAGTTATTTATATATGTATGCATGATTTAAATGTCTTGGGACTACAAATATATCTGGCCCAAGGAGTCTTTCATTCAAATTCAATACTGATGATAGATTTTTTTTAAAAATTAAGCATGTCAGTATTCTGTATATGTGTGTATATGTTTAAATGCATGTAAATGTGTGTGCATAACTGTGTCTATGTGTACCTCTTCCACAAACCTCCTAGTGTTTATGGCTAAAGTGACATGGTAAGGGGAATATCACAAATCACAAATTTCCATGATGCAAGTGTCTATGAGCACATGGAATCAACTGCTTAGGAAAGCAGCTGAACTAGTGAGTGCAGATGTGCTGCAGGGGTGTATAGATGTCCTTCCGGAGAGAGGCTGCGGCTCTGTGGTCTGAGAAAACTTGGAAGAAAAAACAGAACCTGCCACAAAAGCAGTAAGAGTCTTAATCTAGTTGACTCTTCTCTAGCTTTAGAAAAAAGAAAATATGTGTGTGTGTGTGTGTTCTGTGTCTTATGTAAATGAATCAAGGTTCAGCAGGAAGACCACTGCTTCCCTCTTAGCTTCCCCCGTGTGCCTCATCAGGGACACAGTGCAGTGGAGGGGCCTCCTTTAAAAATGTATAAGCTTCACAAATGCCCACATTATTAAGAATGTGCTTGGAAATGCCTTTATTTCTGAGAAGTGTATTTGCTTCCTGGAGAGGACTGAAAAGTGTTGCTTCTGCAAATGGTACTCCTCTAAAACACCTCTCCAGGGGGGCCCTTCTAAAGTGAGCTCCCTTTGGCACTAACAGGATCCATGAGGTGAATTCTCCCAGGGCAATGTGGTCTTTGGCGCATCTCCCCCCAAAACATAAATATTTGCAGCTTTAGCTTTCTTGAATCTGACAGAATATGGGTGGTTCCTGTGAGGCTTAATGTGGCAACCTTCCCCCGGGGGACCGAGGTACCTAAGAAAGCTTGGGATCTTTCAGAGAACAGCATGATGACTAGCTAAAGCACTAACCCAAGTTCGTCATGTTTTCTCTGCAGAAGAACCATCTGAACACTTAGGACATTCATTTTTCTATCTTAGCACCACCAGCTTATGCAGAGAGAGGAAATACTGTTCTTGTAAGAATTTTGCCTCTTGTAGAGAAGTGAATATGAGGCAGCAGGGAGCAGGCAAGCACAATGTGAAAGACAGACTGGGTATTAGAGCCAAGCAAATTGGGTTCAAATCCTGATTTATTTATTCATTTCTTCGGACAGTTATTTGTACAGCTCCAGAAATACAATATTTCTAGCCTTATGCCTTCCTAGCATATATTGGGAATGAATTTCCCCATCTAGTATGGCACAAGGAAGAGCCATGTGATTAGTTCTGGCCAAGGATTTTAAGAGAAAGTGACAAGTAACTTTCAGGTAGAAGTTAATGGCTAGAGTAGAAGTCTCTTTTCTCTTTGCCACATTGACATTGAAGGAAAAGGAAGAGGGTTGCTGGTCCATTAGTCTGAGCTTTGGAGAAAGAACATACCAAGTAGAGCCAATAGCCAATCTGTGATGGACGTGTGTATATAATAAATAAATATTTGCAACTTTAAACTTTTGAAATTTGGGGGTTGTTGTATCAGCAAACCCTAGCCTAACCTGACTGAGAAGCTACTTCTGTCTTTTGGGCTAGTCACTTAACTTCTCTGTGTTTCAGGTTCTGAGTCCACTGAAATGGGAAAAATAGTCCATGATCACTGGGCACATTAAATAAGACAATGTACACATGGCAGTGACAGAGTCAGATTAGCTGTTCATTTTTTACACCTCTATTCTATCCCTGTCTCATACTGCACACACACACACATACACTCATACAACCACACTTATGCATGCACATACTGCTCTTTTTATAAAATGATGAAGTAGGTAACATCTGTTCTTGGTTCCTCTTCTGGATGTCTTCCCTCTATCCACACTGTCTTCCCTTCCCAGCATCCTTCTATTTAAACTAGATGTTAAAACTGGCATTTAATTCAATATTATTCTCCTACCACCCTATAGAATATCTGCATCTGGTAGAATGTATTCTTTTTTACCCCGAAGAAGTAAATCTTAAAAGTGGGGTTTAAGGCAGTATGGACATTTAACAATAAAAACAGTTGGGTTGGGGAATTCCTAACACTCCAAAAATGATGTTCCTTAGACAACGACAAATCTATGTCCTTCTAAAGCTATGGCAAAGACATAAGGACAAGAAAGAAGAAGGTTAATGAGTTTATCTGTTAAAGCACTATGGCTGAGCTTCCCTACCCCCTACCCTGGGTGTGCCCCCTGGTACCTGAACAGGTGCCAGGACTTGGTTTGAAATAACTAAAACATTATCTAGGTCCCTTTCTAGTCCCACCCTTATGCTTTAGAAATATATGCATGAAATTCTAATAAATTATAAAAATGAGAATGATTTAAAGGCAAACTATTTAGATTCAGTAGTGCATATATCTTAAGACCACATCCTTGTGGTCTTTGCAATGATAACCAATGCCTTCCTGACACAACTGCATAGAACATTAAACCTAACATTTATCCTTTTTATATTGACCTCTTTGTCAGTGATAATACTTGGTTCTCATCTCTAAACTTTGCTACTTTAAAAAAAAAAGCAAAACAAACCCAAGTTCATGCCATGGTTGTCTATAAAGTTTAATCATACATAATTTTTTTCTAGCTTCAAACCAGATTAACCCAAATATGAATATAACCACTAATGATAAGTCGCTGAAAATAGGAAATGTTAAAAAGTGGGTGAGAGACATTTTCATTAACTCACTGACCTGAAACACATAGTATCAAGCAAACCAGGAACCAGAGGTGGCAGTGAACCAAACACCCTTTCTTACAAGGAATTTTAATGCTCCTCAAATTTATTTCATAAAATCAGAAAGAAATTTTCAAATATATGGGGTTAAAGCCAAATCTCTCAGCTCAACACAGGAGGAAACGCTGCATATTCACATCTAATTAAATGAAAGTCATTTTTCAAAAGTTTAAGCCTGAAATTTTCGCAATTTAATCCAAAATTTTATTAGCAAAGTCTAATGATTATCCTGATTGCAATTAATGAAAGCTCCCAAACAGGTCAACTAATTTAAGTGCTATCTATAATCATTTGGATTTTAACATGATGGTTATTACTTATTACCCTGAAACCAAGCAGCGCAATGAGATATTGATTACTTTTAACCTTTAGATCCAAGGATTCAAGAAAGGTCAGAGGAGGGGAGCCCTCTTCCTTGGCTGCTGAATGTATAGCCTTCAGGAGAATTCAAATGATTCCCATTGGTCAAATAGATTCGAGATTAGTTTATTCTCTGGGCTGACAAGAAATGATGATGCTTTTAAAAATAACACCCAGCACGTATTTAGTGAAGTGTTACATTTATATAACCAGTGGCCTCAAGATATGCCTCACATCTCAGCAAGTCTCAGGCTATTAACCCTTTACCAAGTTTTCTTTGAATGCGATATTGAATGTAGTAGCTTTCATTGGAATAAACTTATCTCATTAAAGTAAGTTCTCTTGCAGATTCCAAAAGGCTGAACACAATCACTGGTTCACTGTTGGCCACTAGCATTTCTTTTGGTTTTCTTTTTCCATGACAACATTGAGAAATATTTTTTTCACATTTGTGCCACTGAAAAGCAGTGAGTTCTAAGGTAGGGTCCAGCAGAATTATGGGCAAGGGAAACATAACTGTTATGTGTTAGATTAATTTGCAGAACACTTGGCATGATTATTGCCAAGTCCTCAAATTGTTCCAAGTTGTTCCGGAAGGTTGTTATTAATAGTATGTTTTCTGAGGAAAGTTCTGTCTACTTTTGGAACTGCATTTCTGTTGCCAAGGAAACTCCTTTAAGCACAGTTTTCTAGGAGCACACTGCTGCTTTTGTGTGCCGTGTCCTATTCATATCATCTAAGTAAGCGTTTTACATGCTCCGGCTTCCCAAATGTTGAAGTTTCAGCTTATTTAAGTTGCTTTTTTCAAACACGGTTAATGCTTGCTATGATTTCTCCCCCTCCTCCCTTCCCCCATCATCCAAAACTCAAGTTTCCCCCTGCCTTCTTCCTTCTCCCAACTCTTACTTTTCAACATTTATTTTTCTTAAACAGTTGCATTAGGGGAGATAGTTTCCACAAGTTTTTGATAAATTAACTTAAATTTGAATAATCATTCCATAGGTTGGAGCATTAGTCCCTCAAGTGTTAATTATCTTTCACTCTGAAATTAATGTAGTCCTTTCCTCCTGACTCCTCCACCCCATTTATTGAAGTGCTGAGGAAAACATGTCATTGAGTCCTGAGCCAGCCCTGCTGTTGTGATTAAGCGTGGTCACATGGCCCATCTCTGCCAAAAGGAGGGCCCTGAGAAAAGGTGACAAAGACAGTGATTTCCTGTCAGCAAAGAGGACGACAGGGCTGTCTAGAAGTGATGCAAATGAGGGGAACTTTCCCCACGGCTTGTTTGATCCACTCTAGGCCAGAGCAGGCCAGGCCAGGGAGCGCGGGCGCAGCACAATGCAGCGGCGCTGCCCGGAGAGCCGGCGCACCTTCCGGACAGTGGCTCACCCGCCGCAGACAACTGCCGGCGGGGCTTCGCCTTCCTCGCCCCTCTGCACACAGAGCCAGCGAGTTCTTGGCGTGCTATTCTCTTAACATCCTTTTAAAAAAGTGATTCAATTAGGAACGATAAGGTCCGGCAGGAACAATGTTCCATATATTGTTCAAAAACCATACCCATCTACTTTTTCTTCTAAACATTTCACATGATGAGTGTTGCCCTCTCTCGAAGAAAAGAAAAAATATATATGCTCAGAGATTCATAGCAAATACTGACTCATCGAAGCTCAAATTAACATGACAGCTAATCTAAGGACTTTTTGAACTTTAATAAGAATGAAACAACAAATTCACTTCTAGATAGCAGTGGAGACAGCTTAGGTTTTTCCATTCTGATCACTTTAAAAATGACTAGATAATGTTATTTGAAATATAATGATTTTAAGCATATTCTTCTTATCTTAATGGAGTTTTAATCTAACATACAATTAAGCTGTACAATTAATCTACTGGGAAAGATGTAAAAAATTATCATTAGGTTCTTGTGTCTGATATATCTGATACATTTTTACCTTGACAACTTCAATAACTAGAAATTTGCTTCATTTTGAACAAATCAAGGTAGGAGATTTTGGCACTGAAATTCCAATATAAGACCTAATTAACAGAATTTATTTTTTATGTGTATTCATTCCTTCTACATACAACATGTGGGAGTTGGTTTTTTTCTTAAAGTAATGGATTTTCATCTATCTTAAGTCTAGCGACAGTGACCTGGCCTAGGAACAAGCCTAGTGCTACATTTTTAGAGCTCAAGTTCAGTCATAAAGATATCAAGCCACATCTGAAATTATTTAGATCAAGCGGATCCACTACAAAATGAAAGAGAACTATTATAGAGGGTTGAAATTTTTGAATTTATAAAATATAGGCACAGCATGTTTAATTTGTTTTCTATGTTTGGTTCATAGCTATGACAACATGATTTTGGCATCAACAGTTATAAAATAACAAGTCGCCTAGATCACATTTTTCTTCCCTTACACTACATTTCTTATCCCCCAGAATTTCCAATCCCATTCCATGCATATGTTTCTCTTGAAAGTCATAATGCTAGTCTTTAAATACACACCCAAATTCTCCAAAGTACCATTTTCTCCTTTAAAACTTAGCCCTTTCTTTTATTTCTTTTTTCTGAAATAATTTTTCTTCCATTGTTTAGTTTTTTTATTTGTTTGTGTTTGGATTTGTGTGTTTCCTTAACTAGTCATTCATCAAACCATGATTTTAATTTACTCCTTCACTCTTTTTTGTTTGATTAACTCTGTATTAACTAATTTCTACTGCTTTCCATTCTCTTTAATGCTTACATTTCTACTAACTAACTTTCTACACTTTCCTAACATCTTCTTTTCCAATACATAATATTGATATCCTCTCTCAGTAATCCCACCTGGCCAAACTGTCATCAAAAGGAGACCCCTTCAGGTGAGGGCTGTGCTCAAAGTCTCTAGACGTCACCTGACAACAGAGTCAGAGAAAAAGAAGTAATTCACTTGCTAAAGTGTTATGCTTAAAACTTTACTTGTAAGGAATCTCATGGTTAGACATTTCTCTAACATACCATTCATACCATTTACCCTTATATTAAAAATCCTAAAAGAGAATGTTTTCATACCTAAGTATCAAAATGAACTTAATTTCTTCAAAGGAAGGGTGACTTTTTTCCTTGTGGAAAATAAAATTTTTGTAATTGAGCACATTTCCTGCTTTTTTTCACAATCAGAAAACTCAGAATAAAACTTTGAGGTCATCTTTAGTAACTACACAGAACCTTATAGTCTTTGTGCCCACATATTAACTCTTCTCACAGCAACAGACTCATTGTTGTACATCTTCTCCCATTTTCATTTATATTTATACTTTAAAATATTTTTATTATTTTCCTGTAAATTCTTATCAACCTCAAATCCATAGCAGAGTAAATATGTAATTAACCTATACAGAGCATTGTATTATGCAAAATGAATGGTTCTTTTCCTTTTGTGCACAGTATGTATTTGTATACACTGATACCAATGGAGAAAGAAGATATTTGCATTTTCCCCATAAAAGCAGAACTATATGAATAACTAGCCCTCAAAATTACATACAAAATCTTCAGTGTAAATTTCTTGAAAGTATAAAGATTTTAGTTAAAGTGAGTAGTAATTGCATATTATTTTTAAGCTGCAAGGGTTATTTTTAATCCTTTAGAAACATATCACCTGATATTGTATTGATGAGGAACAGCTAAGCCATTCACTCAAGGAACGACTCTATAAATATGGTATTTTAGTGAGCTTTATACTATCTGAAAACTGCTCTTGTTCAATTAAAACAATAATCACCAGACTGAAACTTCTAAATTTGGCTCTTTGAAATTAACCCTTGGACTGTGAAACCTCACACCAACCCAGGATAGCTAGGGGCGCTGTCATCTGTGCTCTGCAGGCAGAGAATGGGCAGTGTGCAAGGTAAGCAGCCCTGATGGCGCCCACCTTCACAGTGCTCCAGAGTCAGCTCCAGGGCACTGCCCCGGGTGGAGCAGCTGCCATAGCAGCAGCCTGAAGAAATGCTTCTAGGTCACTCAGCCCATAAAATGTATAGGATGGGGGAGGAGGTGTCTTGAGCTTCCCTGCACCCAAGAATAATGCCACCTTTGATCTGCAGAGATGAAAAAAATGGAGCTTTTCCTTTGCAAGTGGGTCTTAAATATTTCTCCATTAATAGTTAATGCACATAAAGACCAGCAGAGTGACAGCTCCCTCTGATTATGAATTCTGGCTTTGTAACTCTAGTACAAATAAGAGCTGAACTTTCAAAATCACGGTGGTTACTTTTGACAAATTAAATTGTCTTACTTAAAGAGGTAGGAGGAATGAAGAGAAAGAAAGTGAGGGAGTGGGAGAAAATTCTCCTTGGAGATGACTCTCAGATTAAGAAAGAAAAAAAAGAGAAAAAATGACGTTTGTGTTTCCTGAGCTGATAATACTGCCCATGTTTATTAAAAAATAGCTACAGAAGGTCATGGTTCAGAGGTTGGACAAGACAAAAAAGAGGGAAGGAAAGATATTGGCAGTCTCCAAAAAAAGAAGAAAATATATTTAAGGGAGTAGTTAGTTTTTAATAAGAATCAGGTTGGTCTCAGGACCTTGTAGTTTAAAATTACAAAGAAAATAGCCTTAAATTTCTAACAACCTGAAAATAACAAGAAATGGTTTAAACAGAAAATCCACTTTATAGCCCATTGAAATGGTAAGGTTCTAAATTATGTCACTTTGTATAAATGTATTCTTTGCTGGTTAAACCTAAGTCCTTTTCTTTTTAAGTTCCCAGGCTGCTTTGCTGGTTTTGGGTAACCCAGATATCACAACAGGTGCCCCACTCATGAGGTCTCCTGAGTGAATAGTCTGGGGTATTTATCTGTAGCTCTAGAGCTAGGAGTTAAGGTCAGATGATTTTCTAGCAGAGATCAGAATATAAAAAAAGTAAGTAAAGTCAGAAAGTTAGTGTCTAATGTTGAGGCAGTACATACAAATTGTACTCTCATGAGTACCATTTTACTACATTTTCTCTAACCCAACATTTTCAACTGTGGACTTTAGGGATCCACCTAGGACTGTGCAATGCACACACCGAGGTCTGGGCACGACCATCTCTGGTACGTAAGGAGCTGAGTGATCAAATACAGAGCCCCTGAGAGTGAGGAGAACCAAGGTTTTGAATCTGATGATAAAAGGAATGATGATTCTGTCCTGATCTGTAGTTGTTGGGATTCTACCAACACTCAGTTGAAGGTCGCTTTTAAGTTTCACCCTCATTCTTTTCAGTAATACCAGAGATCATGAACTTAATTTCTGTCCTTAATTTTTTAACTCAACACTCTTAGTTCTATAACTGTATAAGATATTTTACTTAACATATAGAATACAAGTACCAGGTATTCTTCTTGGTGCTGTCAAGTGTGGTAAGCAATGGAGATTACTAGGATGGGTTGAGATGGACTAGAAATGCTGTGGAGTGGAGCGGGTGTCCCGTTGGGTTGTTGCATCGATGGGAAAACCAACAGTAAGTGCAGCAAAAGGGGTGGTGCCACCAACTAACAAAAACTGCTTTGTCCTGAATGTCAGTGATGCCCTTGATGAGACATGCTAATAAAGCATTGCCATCTTTCAGGGCCAACAAATTTAAAGATTAAAAAATGGCTAAGGTCGTCTCAAATGGTACCGAAAGCCTAGTTAGGTCTGGGGACCAATTGCGAAGCTTTATACTCTTTCAGGAGTATCTACACTCCACAGGTTCCAAACCTCCCTCCCCCAAGACAACCCTTCAGTTAATTCCTGGGAAAGCAGAAAAGAACAGAGGAATGGGACACTGAAATGGAGATTCTTGGCAAAGACCTGAAATTAATTCTCCATCAGTTTTTCTAATTCAGAAGCCACCCCAAGTTCTAAATGACTCCTTAGTCAATATCCTCAGGATTGCTTTAGAAGTTTCTAAACCTCTGGAATAATTTGGGGGCTTATATAAAGAGAAAACTCCACAAACCCATAGCATTTGCCCTTGGTTTCTAACTCAATTATTAATATTGCTTATGAGCCAAATGCAAAGTTAGTGCTAGTCTAATAAACCTAGGTATGTTGGACACCTAAAAGCAAAAAAAAAAAAAAAAAAAAAGATGATGACAAGACATGGTCACAAATAAAAATCCCCGGCAGGAAAACGTTTGGAAAAACACTGCAACCCAGAAGTACCGAGTGGGTGGAATAATGGCCTGCAACATGCCAGAATGAGAATTCTCAGGCAGAGCACTCACAGGGAGAGCACAAGAAAAAGACTGCACTTTGTGTTCAGTGATTTCCTATTAATTGTGATGTAAATTATATGGATGTGATTCTGACAAAGAATAGCACTGTTTCTGAAAAAAGTAGTGGTTTATGTACAAAATACAAAATGCATCATAAAGAAAAAAATGTTACTTGGCAGCACAAGAGTAATAAAATCTGAGATAATGGCTTATGATTAGATAACTTTTGTATTATTTTTTCCTGTTTGGCTCAAGTTTTAATCTTAAGCCTTGGAAATAAAACAAATATTTTTGCATCATAAATTAATATAGATTTATAGGCATTTTAATATGTAATTCTTGATCCGGACATAAAATGTAAAATCACCTAGCTCTGGTTACTTTTGGTTGAGACCGTTACTCTAACAATATGTTATGTCCGAAGATATATTAGTTTTGTCGTTAATGTGGACAGCTACCTATATAGAAAACAGCGAATAATCAAACTCGATTAATGATTGGCAGAATTCTTTAGGGAGTAAAATGTCACCATTTGCCAAGTCCCTGGGGAACTTATATCTTCTGTTAACCAAGAAGATTCCTCGGGGACACTAATTAAACTCAGCCAGGCCCTGAAAAAAGTACAAATAAATATTTCTCTTTAAAGGAGTTAGAAGTTAAAATAATATATTAAGAAAAGGTAACTTAAAATGATAAAGAACTGAAGAAGAAAAAAGGCAACTTTTATTTGACCTTGAATGTACTTCTTACTCGATAAGAAATTTTAAAAAGCTAGAGGGTGGTTGTTTCTTGTCATTATACTGTTGCTGATTCCGTGGTTAGTTATTAATTTTATTTTTTATGATTCACAATCTGCTCTTTGAAATATGCCATATGCTCAAAGCAATTCAAGGATGACAACTGTCAGAATTACTCCAATAAAAATTGCCTAAATGAGGAAGATTTACTACAGTCTGATATTTCTATGGAAAGTCCCTCTACCCTCCTCCCCCAACAGCTTCTTCAGGCACTGTGAATCTTGCAAACATTTTTTTAAAATCAAAATCACAGGGTTGTTTTCTAAGAACTTTTAAGACTATTTAAGTGGAATGGGTAAAGCACACTAGGCCAAGGGTGAATTGGCAGACACGGAAAACAGTACAGATAGTTATTACATGGATCGCCTGCAATCAATATGTGAGTTCCAAGCTAGTTTTCTTAAATCACACGCAAATGTATTGACTTAATATGACAACGTCTGCTCTATGTATCACTAATAAACATTAAATTGGACAAGCCCTGTACCCTGAAAGCAGAAAGCCAAAATAAAGGCAAATCCTTTTACCTCTGGGAAGATCTGAGGGGTAGATAGAATTTACCTGAGTGATCCAATCAAAACATATTTTATTCAGTGCTACCCTTCATTTTGTTTCAGCCTATTTATTAATGCAGTTTTATTTATTGCTATTCATCTTGAAGATAAATTTTTGTCCTTCTATAGAATTACACCAAATAGAATGTGATAAAGGGAACTTTCTTGCAATTATGATGTCGGTGCAGCCTGTCAGCACACAAGGGATGGAAATGAGTTTGGGGACAGGGAAGAGAATTCTAATAGACACCATGATACATACAATGAACGCAAAGAGATCCTGAGAGAGAGAGAGAGAGAGAGAGAGAGAGAGCGTTGTCAGGTTAATCAGATCTTCCACGGTGAGGTAAAGGCAAGAAGGGTGGCTCTAACCTTGTAAAGATGCTGCTGCTGCTCCTCTGACATCATCAGGTCGTGGCTGTCCATCACAAGGGACTCCATGTCAATCAGCCAATCCCAGAGCTCCTGATATTCTGAATCAAAGTCCAGAAGCCTGAAGATAAGACACAAAATGTATTATGCATAAACACAGGGTAGTTGTTAAAATCTCATATTAAAATAATATATTCTTGAAAACCCATGATGTTCCTAGGTGATACCTATAAAATGAGCAGGAACAAATTATCTGTGTGGTTACACAGTGGGCAAAAGAGGAATTCAAGCTTGAGACATAAGCCACTTCTTAGATTTTGAAATCATAACATGTAATTTTGATGTTCATACCTGAGACATGTTATCATGGTGATTTCCATTTGCTAAACCTTCTGAGAATCTGCAGCACTTGAACAAAATGACTGCTAGCACATCCTTGGAAAATGAGCACCTTCATATTTAACAAGCTCAGAAATGGTGGCTCAGTGGGTTATGAAAGTTACGTGGTCCAGAATGTTGGGTAAAAACAGTATTCTCAAAATCCAAAACCCCTTTATCACCTAACAGATTTTCCATAGATACTACATGCCAATAGATATATGATTAAGAATACTAATTTAACTAATTTATCTACAATAATCACAATTCACTATCATATACAAAATACAATTTTACTGGGAAATGACTTAATCATTTACCTGTCCCTCTGCTGTCTGCCTATCTCTACAAAGATATATCCTACATTTATTGTCATGGATGAGTAGCCAGCATTTCAGCTTAACACTCAGAGAAAGGCTTGAGTGACTCTGGTAAGCCAGTGAGAACCAGGGGCAGATCCAGTATTAGACAGGTGTTCCCTGCAGACATGTAGGAAACAAAGGTAAGGACAGGAAGTCAAAACAATGAATCTTTGAATAGGCAGCAATCATTAAAATTCAAAGGAGGATCACTATGGTTTTCAACAAAATAAATCATTAGAATAAGGAGCTTAAAAGGATTAATGTGATTCTCTATTGAAAGCCCAGTGAATAAGTAAAGCCTAGATTCCTCTAAAACACTGTGATCAGAAAATGAAAGTGCAGATGAAAAACCATGACTTTGTCCTTCCCCCTGAAAATCATCCCCCTAAAAGAAATCCTAGGCTCCTGTCAAACTATAACTGAACAAAACCCATTTGTACTAGTGAAGCAGCAGCCTCAGGTATGAATGTGCATTTTCCAAGTGAGCATCTTATTACTATGATGTTCCTGCCTCCATACATTAAATGACTGTGTTCCAAGCAAATGAACATCTACTTTTCATAACCTACAACTTAATCTTAATAGATCTGTCCAAAAATTAGGGTGTATCTGGTGATGGAGGATGAGACTTAAAATTGCCAATTTTATTTCAATTACTTTACCATAATTATAAAGATCCTTGATTAGGACCATAAGTACCCAAGGGCAAATATCATCACTGGCTAACATGTGGGACTGACAAATAAATGTTTCCCAAAGGTCGATGATGAGTACAGCTGATGTAGCCAAAATCTTCAGTAAGGCTATGGTGGCCTAGAGCAGTGCTTCTCAAATGTTAATGGGCATGTGGCCGAGCTGAAGATCTTGTTGAAATGCAGGTACTAATTCAGTAGTTCTGGGGTGGGCCTGAGAGCCTGCATTTCTAACAAATGAACAACCGGCAACCCTACTGGTCATGGACCTCACTTTGAAGCAAGGGCTTGCAGCACACATATGAGATCTGTAAATACACATTTTGAAATACTAAAAAATAAAAATAAAAACAATCCCACTATAACAGTGAGAAATAAACCATCAGGTTTTCTTCATTAACTTTGTGAGTGACTAATAAAGAATGACTAATGAGCATTTGTTCATATGACTAGTACAATAATTTTAGAAATACCTTCATCATTTCTCTCCTTGTACCCTCCCATATTTTAAATATAAAAACAATTATATAAATATAATTTTAGAAATACCTTCATCATTTCTCTCTCCTTGTACCCTCCCATATTTTAAATATAAAAACAAGAGGAAGGTGGAATGCCACTCCCAAAATTAGGAAAGTATGGTCTGGAGGAATATTAAAAGGAAAGGGGAAAGGAAAGAAAAAGTGAACCCCTTCCCTCTCAGTGGACTTGGGGAATAAGATGGAAATAAAGGCAAGAGGTGTCTAGACTCAGATGTGTGTATTTCCATCCCTTGGACTAGACCTAGAGAAAACACATATGAGATGGTTGAAAGGAAAGCCAGAAGTGCAAGGATGTCAGCTCCATTGTCCTCTAGGAAGTCTGGGAAGCCTTAATCAGTGTCCTCACAATAACCTGGAGTGGGGATGTTGAAGTCAGAGGCAGATCTTTGATCAGAACTCCCCTTGCTGCCATGTTTGCTCATCTTCCCCCCCTCCCGCCATGAGGTTTCTGAAAGTTCAGCTGATGGACTTGGCAGAGACATTGCACAATGACCTCCAAGGAGAGCAGAGCAGAAGTTCTGAAGCCAGACCTCAGAGAGTTCTTAGGACAAGTGAGGCCTGAGATAAGACTTTAGTCAGGATATGCTCCTGACCAAGTTAAGAGATAATGACACAGCCATAGCCCTCTGTGGTAGACAACCTCATAATGTCCAGAGCAACACCCATTTCAATGCACTCAGCCAGCCTTTACCCATGCGTCACGTTAAGACAGAGGACCTTGTTGCATTCCAGAATCACAAGGTCAGGTGAGCCCCCTACATGCTCTTTCGGATACTCTGCCTACCCAAAGAAAGGGAGAATAGGAAATCTGAAAAACAGCATTCATCCCAAAGGTTGTTCCTTAATAGAGTGTTAATTTATTTGGGAAGATTATAATCATTGTGTTTGAGAACCTGAACACTTCTTGCCTTACTAGGAAAGTACATGCCTCATAAAAATTATCAGTCAGTAGGAGAAAAATTTAAAAACCTGGTTTATTTTGCATATGTATAAGATAGAAAAGAAACTTTGATTGTGACTAAACAATTCAAAGGCATGGTATGAACTTATTTTTGCATCCCTAGTGCTTACCCTAGTACCTAGTGAATGTGACTGAATATAGATAATGAAACCAGAACCTTCAGTAGGGCAAGAATGATTTCAGAAAGAGCAGCACATGACAGGGGTAATAGTATCTCATCCCCCAAAGCCAGTACCAAAGCAACAAAGGCACCATCGACAGGCTTCTACACTCATTCTGAAGGGGAGATTTTTGCCCCAGTATATGAGAATGGTACATTTGCTCACCGAGAACAGTTAGACACAGTAGATTCTCAGTTAATCTGAGTAGTCTTCCCATCCCTTTCACATTCTCCTCTTTTCTCTAGTGAAAATTAAAGGTGATTTAGAAATAGATTTTAAACAAATAAAAAAATATACACAGAATAATAAAATGTTCAGAACAATGGAAATGTTTTCAGAGGCTCTTTACCATGCCTTAAATCCATTTAGCTACTCCCTCCTATTGCTCTCCTTATAGAACAAAAGCCATTCCTTCTTTTTTAAAAAAATATTTTTATTGATTATGCTATTACAGTTTTCCCATTTTTTTCTCCATTATCCCCCCTCCACCCTGCCCCCCCCCCCCCCCCAATTCTCCAGCATTCCCCTGCTTAGTTCACATCCATGGGTTGTACATGTAAGTTCTTTGAGTCCCCTGTTTCCTATACCATTTTTCATCTCTCCCTATTTTATGCCTACCAACCATGCTTCTTCTTCCCTGTACCTTCCCCCACCCATTCCTCCCCTCCCCCACGACTCAAATCCCTCCATGTGATGTCCATTTCTTTGATTCTCTTTCTGTTCTGGTTGTTTGCTTTGTTTTTGTTTTTGTTGTTTTTCTTTTCTTTTAGGTTCATTTGTTGATAGTTGTGAATTTGTTGTCATTTTACTATTCATATTTTTTATCTTCTTTTTCTTAGATAAGTCCCTTTAACATTTCATATAATAAGAGCTTGGTGATGATGAACTCCTTTAACTTGACCTTATCTGGGAAGCACTTTATTTGCCCTTTCATTCTAAATGAAAGCTTTATTGGACAAAGCAATCTTGCATGTAGGTCCTTGACTTTTTACTTCTTTCCAGCCCTTTCTTGACTACAAGGTTTCTTTGGAGAAATCAGCTGATAGCCTTATGGGAACTCCTTTGTAGGTAACTCTCTCCTGTCCTCTTGCTTCTTTTAGGATTCTTTCTTTATATTTAATCTTGGGTAACTTAATGATGATGTTTCTTGGTGTGTTCTTCTTTGGATTCAACTTACTTGGGACTCTCTGGGCTTCCTGGACTTCCTGGAAGTCTATTTTCTTTGCCAGATTGGGGAAGTTTTCCTTCATTGTTTGTTCTAATAAGTTTTCAATTTCTTGATCTTCCTCTTCTCCTTCTGGCACCCCTGTAATTTGAATATTGGAACATTTTGGGTTGTCCCAAAGGTTTGTAAGAGTCTCTTCAGTTTTTAAATTCCTGTTTCTTCATTTTGTTCTGGATGGATGTTTTTTTTTTTTTTTCCTTTTGTTCCAAATCATTGCTTTGAGTTCTGGTTTCCTTCCCGTCACTGTTGGTTCCCTGAACATTCTGCTTTGTTTCACTTTGGGTATACTCCATCTGTTTTTTTCATTTTTTGACCAAGCTCAATCAGATCTGTGAGCATTTTGATTACCAGGGCTTTAAATTCTCCATCAGATAGGTTGGCTATCTCCTTATCACTTAGATCTCTTTCTGAGGTTTTACTCTGTTCTTTCCTTTGTGCCATATTTCTTGGTCTTCATGCAGCTGATAGGTTGTAAGGGGGCGGGGCTTTACGTAGTCACCCAGGCAGGGCCACCCTCTTTGCTGCACTGCAGTGCTGCCTGGGGGCGAGGGGCCAGAAAGGGAACAGTGCAGCTCACCTGCTCATCGAGCACACTTTTCAATGGACTCTCATGTGAGCCTGGGAGCTTCTCCTACCTCGGCACCCCCAGCCATAGCCCACAGCCACCTCTGAGTCCCCTTAAGTCAGCTGAGCTTGGCAGCCAGCCCCACCCCCCTGTCTTCCTAGTCACGGTGGCTTTTCTGAGTTGGCCCGCAAGGTCTGCCACCTTACTAGTCTTTTTTTTCTGATTGATTTTTTTCTTTAATCCTCTGTTGTCAGAGTTCCTTGCAGTTTGATTTTCTGGTACTTTTGGTTGTTTATTGATTTCAGATTCGTTGTTATCCTCCTTTTGGTTGTGAGAGGGTTTCTACCTATGCCTCTATCTCGGCCGAAGCTCCATTTTTCTAATTAAATACACCTGAGCTTCCTTCTTTCTCAGCCGACACTGGAGACCTGCAAATGGTGAATGGACCTACCACGGGTACTGTATTCATTCTTCCTGTAAGCAAGACTATTTTTATCTTAGCTGGGAATATTTAGGCTTGAGTTTGTTAGATACAGTAAATGCTTGGCTCCATTATCACTAGTGTAGAATCAGCATCAGTGTTTTCCAAACAACAAATTCTCATACAGTCCCAATAATGAAGACAAAAGCATTTTTTAAGCATTTGTGCCTGATTTCAGATTCTTGGCCACGTGTTCATTCACAGCTTAGAAAAGACTTGACTTTTTTCCAAATTAAAAGAAATAAAATATATAACTTTGTAGCAAATCAGCAATTAGTTACTAGAATTTCTCTTTTGGTTCTTTGGAAACCTGAAATTACTACAATTTCATGTGCTAATTGTATCAGGAAAATTCTTAGATAAGAATTGTTACTTTCTTATGTTTGCATTATCTACAAAGTTATGTTAAGTGTTTTTGAAGTAATTTTATAAAAGACAACGTCTTCCAGGAAAGGAAGACTAGGTACTATGGTTGCTACTTTCCTTCCAGGAGAGGACTAGCTACTATAAAGAACAACATAAAAGATCACACATGAGCGAACTTATTAAGGGTAGCATGAAACTAGTGAACAGTTCTATATTCCTTTGAACATATGCTGATTCCATCAGCTGAATTCTTTTCTTGAATTCCTAGTGACCCCAGTTTGTCTTGAAAGAAGGGAGAAACAGGAGATCGAAACTGGGGCAAGTAGCTCAGAATCTTACAAGGGAGATGACAATGGGAACTACTCTTTTGGAGGGATTTTCCTCATAACATTTTCTTTGTAATTGTGCTTGGGTTTATGTCACTCATTCGCTCAAATAAATACTTTCTTTCATGTTAAAAGGTCTCAAAATATATCTTTTGGTACTCTATGAATATGTTATCTTCTCTACGAAATTGTAAAAAGCAAACATATTTACTCTTTGAAAGTATTGTAAAGCAAACACATCACAAAAATGGCATTCTTTTGAATAATTTTCCTTTAAGTTGCTATATACCTTAAGGGTTCATAATAGAAGAGTTGGCCCTGGCTGGTGTAGCTCAGGGGATTGAGCATGGACCTGCAAATCAAAAGATCGCAGTTCAATTCCCCATCAGGGCACATGCCTGGGTTGCAGGCCAGTTCCCAGCAGGGGCCAGTTACCAGCAGGGGACGCACAAGAAGCAACCGTACATTGATATTTCTCTCCCACTCTCCTTCTCTTCCCTTCTAAAGATAAATAAAAAAATAAAAAATAAATAAATAAAAGAATTGGACATTCTCTTATGAATATAATATTTTCATTTTAGGAGGATTAAAAGCTTAAGCACATGATGAGGAAAAAAGTATTTTAACTCAAAGCCAGTTTTTGTGAGACATACATAAAGCTATAATGTATTTATTCCATAATCTGAGAATCTAATAGAGAAAAAGACAAGACTACAGTGAAATAAATGTGTAATTTTTGTTTAATGTTTATTTCTAAGTTTGGGTCAACTATTATGAGTAATTGCCAAAAGTATTTCACAACATCTTGTCTACCATTTACTCTGCCTTTCTCAGGTTAAAAAGATTCTAGGTCCTTTCACCACAGAAATAAAACACTAACAAGCTTATTTATTATCATTTTTCTGCATATTGGATAGCAATATATTATTTGTGAGGCTGGTATAGTTGAAGAAATAATTCTTTCTCTAAACCCTGATGGGAGTTATGTTTGACTAGCAAAGTGTTTGAATACATAAATGCATTCAGCCTTTGGTATTTAAAGTGAGCATCATTAACTGAACATTTCGACTTAAACTTTGCTTAAAAGATAAAGTTTCACCCAAGTGAAATCAATGGGAGGTGTGTGTGAATATATGAGGTTTCAGCTTGGCCCACTAAGGAATTCTCATTAAAACAGTCCACCAAATGAAGAAATCATCAAGATAGAGAAATTTTGGGTTAAAGAAAATACTAAAAAGCCTTTATAGTTTTTTTTAACACCTAAGGCTGAAGAATATATATTTTGAAGCATTTAAGAATCCATCCTTTGTATGCTTAGTGGTTCATTTTATACCAACACATCCAAAAACACAAGGTTGATTCCTGAAATACCAGCTTGTCTATATTGGGACTTCTATTAAATGATCCAATTTTCCTGGCTTCTTTAGCATATTGATTCTTTCCCTAAATACTCACTAAGTATTCACTGTTCACAGTATTTGCTCAAGGAAGTTTGCCTCTGGTTTTCAAAAACGGCACTAAAGGAAGTGGTAGCAAAATCTTGTAAAAATATAGATTAATAATTTTACCAAAGTAAAATAGTAATAGGTCAGAATTTCCCATCATCCTCTACTGCATGTGCCATGTAAGCACAGAAGGGATATGTGATAGTGGCACCTTACTCAATCATCATATCATTAAAGAATAAAATTTGGCTTTCCAGACATGGTATCTGATATGCACTGCAGCATGTAGAATCCCTTTCCACTCTAAACATATTAAAGTGTGGACACTAATTTACTATTTTGAATGAAAATTCATGAGCAACCTCCTCATGAGAAAAACAGGCTGCCTTTGCCATTAATAAATAAAAAGGAATATGGAGTTCTCTCCAGCAGTAATTTTCTCAGTTCTCATATATATCCACGTACATGTGAAAATGTCTAAGAAAAATAAAATCAACCCTACAAATTTGTTAATGCCTGGCCCCACTTTCTAATGAACCCATGGACCATCTGTTCATAAACATTTGTTATTGAAATAAAAGCCATAAAGAAAAAATTCTCACCTCCAAGATTAGCCATAAAATTAGAAATATCAATGTTGATTCCTGAATGTATTTAGAGAATTCTGTTAGGCTGTCGGGAAGTCAAACTGTTGTTTAAATTTTCAAATAATATCTAAGTTCTAGCCACAGAGCTAGAAAACCTTCTGAAGAATTTAAAATAAGTAGTGATTCTAACATAAATGGGAAAGCCATACTTCAAAAGACACAGCAAGAGCGATGCTTAAAAACCAAACCAAACCTAAACCTTCCTATATCTTTATCTGTGTGTTAGAGGTGACTGGATCCATACTTGATACTGGCACGCAAGTGTGGGTTGGGCAACCCAACCTTTGTAAAAGTACTACCCCACCCCAAGCCTCACCGGTTTTCAAAGATGTAATAGACAAGAGAGAATATTTACCCTCAGGGTTAGGGCTGGAGGTAAACAACCTGGAAATAATTCTCTGCTGCCCTACCAACAGCCGGGTAACAGACTTAATGTGGAGACCTCTCCCAAGATGACTGGCCCTGCTTGCCCAGAGATGCTGTGGTCAGACTGTAAGGCTTTATTACCTGTGGAGCTGCTCTCACTGAATCATGTTTTAACGTCCCTTCTGTAGCCTACATAAAAATAATGCCTTGGGAAACTGGGTTTCTTTTGTAGGGATGTAGTATCACAGATGCCTGTCTTCTCTTTAAAGAACTACAGGAGATATTCCTCTCAGGGCTTAATGGCATAAAAACCCAACTGTGCCCTAGCTGGTGTAGCTCAGTGGATTGAGCGCAGGCCGGCAAACCAAAGGATCACCATGCGATTCCCAGTCAGGGCACATGCCTGGGTTGCAGGCCAGTTCCCAGCAGGGGACGCACAGGAGGCAACCATACACTGGTTTTTCTTTCCCTCTCTCCTTCCCTTCCCCTCTAAAGATAAATAAATAAAATCTTTTTTTTTTAAAAGAACCCAACCTCCCTCCAATATGTATTAGTTTTAATCTTAGGACACTATGAATTTTCTGATGAATGACATTTTACTTTTTTCTTTGGGTGTGGAAAGCTTAGAACCAAAAACAGTATTCTTGAGGATACGAAGATATGCATTTGTTTGTTTTCTTCCACATATTTTACTCTTGCCTAACTTGCTTCTGTCAAAATTTATTCCATTTCATTATAATATTTTTGTAATTTGACTCGAGTCCTTTGTAAATGAGATGGGGAAATTGATTAAGAAATACGTTTTTTAAAAGATGTTATTTATTTATTTTTAGATAGGGGAAGGGAGGGAGAAAGAAAGGGAGAAAAACATCAACGTGTGGTTGCCCCTTGCATGCCTCTTACTGAGGACCTGGCCTGCAACCCAGGCATGTGCCCTGACTTGGAACTGAACCAGCGGCCCTTTGGTTCACAGGCCAGCACTCAATCAACTGAGCCACACCAGCCAAGGAAGAAATACATTTTAAAGAGTTAAGCTTTGTACATTAAAAGGAGGTAGATTAGATTTAGGAACCTTCTCATTATTCCTGTTAGTACCTCTCTCCCTCTTTAGTGGGTCCTGTCAGTGCTCCAAAGCATTACAGACATTGAATATTATAAGGTGTAAGGTATATATGACTTTACTGTTAATTTTGAATTAATACTTCCCCAGAAAGTATCACTGCCTCTCTGGTTTGTGCTTTGCTGGCCACCTGCACAGAGAGCATTAGACCACTAAACTGTAAGACTATCTAGGTCTAAAATTAGTTTAATATATTTGCACACTGAAAGGATATACTATCACAACCCCAAACGAATACATTTCTGTGGGTGAGTTTTCTTTTTTCTTTTCCCAGAAAACCCATTTCAGTATTTTATAGTGCCCAGAATAGCAGCCAAGCACTTTTTGCTTCTTTTTAATTACATGCTGCATTGGAATCACACTTATTTAATAATAACATCACAGTATAAGAGAAGGGGCAATAAGGGCCTGAATTGAACACTGGTCAGCAATTAATTCGATTAAGATAGATCAAGAGTCTGCAAAGAAAATGTTCAGAAATGCATGGTGATTTATTTGCAAGAGTATTCTCGACATCAGCACACATAAGAGATAAGTACTTCATTTTACAGCTGGTATGTACCAAAGATAAAATATTTTATGCAGCAATATTCCATTGAAGAGAAATTCCAAATGGTCATTTTGTGAATGTGTCTATGTGTGTGTCTCAGAGAGAAAATATGAGTGAATATTAATATTCATTCAACTACATAAAGATACTACTTTTGACCTGTTGTTCAAGGTCAAAAAAACCAGAAGCATCACCCTGCAGAGGCAAAACCCAGGGTGGTTATATCCCCTCCCAAGTGGTTACAGTAAGTTAGTGTATCTTAATGCTTCATATAGAGAATCACATTTGATCTTTAATCAAATAATATTTTAAATAGCTATTTATTTGTTTTCATTTGTCAATATCATTTTTCTTTGGGGGTATTTTATACACATTTCTGTGTTTCACACTGATCCAGAAATGCTTTTTTCCTAAACAAAAGGGATTCATCTTTCTTGCCAAACTTGTAAAGTTTTATATATTTAAAGTAGAAATAACCTACATAAACCATTTGGATTTGGGAGTAAAATTTATACTAAAGCCTTGCATGATGTGGAGTGAATTATCCCCATATTCTTAGATAGAGGGCCTAAACCTTGACTACATCTCCATTTGTAGACACTGTTCAAATTCACCCAAAGCCAGAAGAAGCATGGCCTATGGCTGATGAGACTGAGAACAGAAGTCCCTCAGAACACCCTTGGATTCCCAAGCACAGTCAGGAAAAGGTCTCCATTCCCTTCTTTCAACATCGAATTATGGTTTAGAAACCCTCAACACACACACACACACACACACACACACACACACACAGAGACTACATAGTTACTGTCTTGTGTCTGAAATCCTCACTCTATCTGTAACCAGCCTTTTTCTAATGGCTAATATCCGTGCATCTTTTAAGACAGCTCAGTTGTTCTGTCCTCCCAAAACTTCCCTGACTCCTTCTAGCCAGTGTAGATTGGGCATAACTCTTAGATACACCCATAATAAGCTTTTACCTGTAGCTTTAAGACAGCAAATAATAGTCAACTGTAGTTCTCAATTTCTGCCAATCAAGGTATCACCATAAATTTTCAGTGACATAGTGCTTTATTTTGGAAGACTTGTATAATACAACAGGAAAGATTCTAACTGAAATCAAAATGTTTGGATTATCCAGACTTTTTAAAGCAAATAAGCAATCTTTACCTCTTTATTTTTTTAATATTTTTATTCAAAATTTCTATGTCTGTTCTACATCAGCTACATTTTCTTCTTTTCACCTTTGCACTCCACTCTCCTCCCCACAAACCCACCTCTGGCAACCACCAATCTGTTCTCTGTATTTATGAGTTCAGTTTTTAGTTTTTGTTTTTGTTTTAGATTCCACATATAAGAGAGATCATATATTATTTGTCTTTCTCTGATTTATTTCACTCAGCATAATGCCCTCAAGGTCCATCCATGCTTCACATATGGCAAGGTTGCATTCATTTTATGGCTGAATAATATCCCATTGTATTTATATATGACAATGTATCCATTCATCTATCAATGGAAATTCCATGTCTTGGCTATTGTAAATAATGTTGCAATGAACATGGGGGCATGTATAACATTTTAAGTTAGTGTTTTTGTTTTCTTCAGATAAATACCCAAAAGTGAAATTGCTGAATGAAATGGTAGCTCTTTTGAAATTTTTCTGAGGATGATACTTCAGACAAGGGTTTGATCTCCAAAATATATGAATAACTCACATGACTCCAGTCCAGGAAGACAAACAATCTAATTAAAAACTGGGCAAAGGGCAATGGCTAGTGTAGCTCAGTAGTTGAGTGCCAGCCTGCAAATCAAAGGGTTGCAGGTTTGATTCCCAGTCTAGAGCACATGCCTGGGGTGTAGGCCAGGTTCCCAGTAGAGGGCGTGTGAGAGAGCATGTGAGAGGCAACCACACATTGATGTTTCTCTCCCTCTCTTTCTCCTTCCCTTCCCCTCTCTAAAAAATAAATTTAAGAATATTTTTTAAAAATGGCAAAGGACCTGAACAGACACTTGTCCATGGAGGACATACAAAGGGCCCAGAGACATATGAAAAGATGCTCAGCATCACTAGCCATCAAAGAGATGCAAATTAAAACCACAATGAGATCACTTCACACTGGTCAGAATGGCCACCTTAAACAAAACAATAAACAACAAGTGCTGGTGAGGTTGTGGAGAAAAGGGAACCCTAGTGCACTGTTGGTGAGAATGCAGACTGGTGCAACCACTGTGGAAAACAATACGGAATTTCCTCAAAAAACTAAAAAAGGAAATGCCTTTTGACCTGGCAGTTCCACTGCTGGGATTATACCCTAAGAACCCTGAAACACCAATTGAAAAGAGTCCATGTGTAGGAGACATTCTGCATGGCATGGGCCCAGACAGCACCCACACCCACAGATAGGTTCTCCCATGGGAAATCTGGCCTGCATTGTACCTAGACTGCTATGAGACTTGCTTTTGCTAAAACTTCCTCACCCTGAATTGAGGCAGGAACATTTACTGCATATCTTTAAAGTAACTTCCTAAAATCCATGCTAAACCTTCTAAAGATATGTGTAACCAGTTCAACCACTTTTCCATTTGCATTTGCAAATATCCTTCTTCTGTGATGTGATTAGTGGCATCGACTCCTTTGTTTTCTGTAAAAGGTAACCATCTAAAGTGAACCTGTGCATAGTAAATGAGGACCATCATGTAATGTGCCCAGAAAAGAAATAAAGGCCAGTCAAGGCAAGGGCTGAGGCTTTTTTATCCTCTCAAGAGAAAAGGCATGCTGTCCCTTTTCCTCCACAGGACTCGCTAGTCCATGTGAATTTCTCATGTCTCCTCCACAATGTGGCAGACCCCACGAGCTGGGGTCCGCATCACCCATGTACCCCAATGTTCATAGCAGCACAATTTACAATAGTCAAGTGCTGGCAGCAACATAAATACCCATCAATAAATGAATGGATAAAAAACACTGCAATACATTTACACAATGGAATAGTATGTAGCAGAAAGAAAGAAGGAGCTCCTACCCTTCTCAACAGCGTGGATGGAACTGGAGAGGATTATGCTAAGTGAAGTAAGCCAGATGGTGAAAGAAAAATACCATATGATCTCACATATAAGTGGAACCTAATCAACAAAACAAACAAGCAAGCAAAATATAACTAGACACATTGAAATAAGAACCAACTGGCAGTAACCAGAGGGGAGGTGGGTGGTGGGTACTAGAGGAAAGAAGGAAAAAGGTCATCAAGGAACATGTTCAAAGGACCCATGGACAAAGCCAAAGTGGGGTAGGATTGAGGGAGGTGGGGGTGGGTGAGGCTGGGGAGAGTAGTGGCAGGAAAATGGAGACAACTGTACTTGAGCAACAATAAAAACAAACCAAAAAAGGCTATTATTCATAAACCACAGTGCAAAACCAATACACACCCCCACAGCTTCAATCCAATTCCTACTAATTCAAGGGTTCCTGGCCTCTGGTGGGCTTACATGAGAGAGGACAAAGGCATCAGGAACTAATTTGTTTTTACCCTTCTCAGCGTGGGCAATGGCCTTAGAGGCAGGCATTCCCAAGAGGGAGCCCTGCTATGTGATGCAGTGGGAAGTCCAGAGCTTACAGTTGGGTAGACCTGGTGCGTAGGATCTGGCATGAGCTCCGTGACTTCAAGCACAGGTGCAATTTACTGTCTCTGACACTTGGTTTTCTCATCCATAAAAAGGGGGACAACTGTGATCATGCCTATGATACATACCCACCCAATTGTAAAACAATAAATAAATATTTTTGAAGAAACTTCATACTGTTTTCTACAGTGGCTGCATGAAATTACATCACCACCAATAGTGGATAGGAGTTTCCTTATTTCCACATCCTTGTCAACACTTGTTATTTCTAATTATTTTGATAAAAAGTTTTTAATAGGTGTGAGGTGGTATCTTTCTGTGGATTTTAATTTGTATTTCCCTAGTGATCCATGACATTGAGCATCTTTTCGTATACCTCTTGGCAATCCGTATGTCTCCTTTGGAAAAATGTCTATTCAGATCTTTTGTCCATTTTCAATGGAATTGTTTGCTTTTCTGCTACTGAATTGTATGAGTTCTTTATCTATTTTGGATATTAGGTCCTTGTGAGATATATAATCTACAAGCATTTTCTTTCAGTCAGTAGGTTTTTTTCATTTTGTCAGTGATTTCCTTTGTTTTGCAAAAGCTTTTTAGTATTATGTAGTACCACTTATTTATTTTTGCTTGCTTTTGCTTTTGGTGTCAGATTTAAAAAATCATCACTAAGACATGTCAAAAAGTTCACTTCCTATGTTTTCTAGAGGTTTTATGGTTTAAGGTCTTCTGTTCAGTTCTTTAACCAACTTTGAGGAGTTTCTTTATGGTGTGAGAGAATAATCAAGTTTCATTGTCTTGCATGTGACTGTCCAATATTCCAACACCATTTACTGAGGAGACTATTCCTTCTCCATTGTATATTCTTGGCTCCTTTGTCATCAATTAAGTGACTATATATACATAGGTTTATTTCTGGGCTCTCTGTTCTGTTCCACTGATCTATATGTCTGTTTTTATGCAACACCATACTGTTTTAATTACTGTAGCTTTATCATACAGCTTAAAATCAGGGGGAGTAATGCCTCCAACTTTGTTCTTTTGAAGGATTGCCTTGGCTATTCATGCTTTTGTGTGTTCATACACATTTTAGGATTGTGTGTCCTATTTCTTTGAAAAAACATTATTGCAATTCTGATAGGGATTGCATTGAATCTATAGATTACTTTGGGTAATATGGACATTTTAACAATATTAATCTCTCCAATCCATGAGCATGAAATATCTTTTCATTTATATGTGATTTCTTCAATGTATTTCATTAATGCCTTGTAGTTTTTAATATACAGGTCTTTAATCTCTGTTTAAAGAGATTTGTCCCTAGGTTTTTCTTAATGATGCAATTGTTAATGATATTATTTTCTTTATTTTTCTGATAGTGTATAGAAACAACAGAGTTTTGTGTACTGATTTTGCATTCTGCAACCTTAGTGAATCTGTTTATTAGTTCTGAAAGTTTTTTTGAAGTCTTGAGGGTTTCCTGTATATAATATTCCATCTGCAAAGAGTGACGATTTTATTTTTTATTTTCCAACTCAGATGCCTTTTATTTCTTTTTCTTCACCAATTGCTTGCCTGGGACTTTTTACACTGTATTAAATAGAAGTGACTAAAGTGGGCATTCTTATTCCTGATATCAGAGGAAAAAAAGCTTTTAGCTTTTACCCCATTGAGTGAGATGTTAGCTGTGGGCTTATCATATATAACCTTTGTAATGTTGAAGGATGTTCCCTCTGTGCCTGCTTTGTTGAGACTTTTATCATAAATGAATGCTACAGTTTGTCAAATGCTTTTCTGCATCTTTTTAATATGCTTGTATGGTTTCTAGTCTTCATTTTGTTGATGTTGTGCACCACATCAACTGCTCTGTGAAGGTTGAACTATCCTTACATCCCTGGAAAGAATCTAGCTTGATCATGGTCTATGGTCCCTTTAATATACTGTTGAATTTGGTTTGTTAATATTTTGTTGAGGCTTTTGCATGTTCATTAGAGATATTTGCCTCTACTTTTCTTGTTGTGTCCTTGTCTGTGTTTGGTATCAGGGTAATGCTGGCCTCATAAGATGAGTTTGGAAGAGTTCCCTCCTCTCCTATTTTTTTGAAAGAGTTTGAAAAGAATTGGTATTAATTCTTCTTTGAATGTCAGCTAGAATTCACCAGTGAAGCCATCTGGGAAAGTTTTTGATTACTCATTCAATGTCCTTAGTAGTAATCAGTCTGTCAGATTTTCTGTATTTTAAGCATTCTTAAACATGCTTTTATGTCTGCCTGAACATGGGGAATAGACTACCAAAATGTAAGCTCCTACATCTCTCAGCCTCTGCCACCCATAGTCACCATACTCCCCTGGTTTTTGGTTGAGGAGCCCAAAACATTCTTAAGCTTCAGACTTGCTTCCTGGGCACTTTCACTTGGATGTTCCACAGACGATCAAGAGAACTATACCTCCCCCTTCTGTTCCTCCCCTACACTTCCCACCTCAATAAATAATGTGTCCATCTGACAGAGAGCACAAGCCTGAAACCTTCTTAAATGTTGGTGACCAAGGTCTGTCAGTTCGACTTCCTCCTTTCAGTGTCTATCACTGCCATCTTAGTTCAGGTCCTATTTCTCACCTGGATGACTAGAATTACCTGTTAACTAAGCACTGTCTAGTCTTGTCCTTGCCACTCTATTCTCCGTACTGGTGCTAGAATGTTGTTTACAAACTGTCAGTCTAGTCATGCTGGACATATTTTGTGGTTCCCCCTGTTTGCATATACTGTTTTCTCTGCAAGAAATATTCTCACTGTCACTTCTGACCCTGAGCCATTCTTCATCAGACCTCTCCTGGAAGGCTTTCCTGATTTACATATATCTGTCACCCTTTGTCTCCCATTGTCTCTACCTCCCCAGGCACTACAACAACCTGAACTTAATAATAGCTCAATAAATATTAAATGTTGAATGACACCAAAGTCATTTGAATCCAAACCTTCCTATTTTCTTTCTCCCCCTTGAACCAGCAAATGGAGCATCATTCTACTCATTCAATATTTATTGATTCTTTTAGGCTTTAGCTTCTAATTCAGTCTCCAGATTTTCCATTACTTTCTACTTTCTTTTAAATGATTTTTATTTTTTCAACTATAATCGACATACAGTATTATATTAGTTTCAGGTGTATAACTCAGTGATTGGACATTATATAACTTACTAAGTTATCACCCCAATAAATCTAGCACCCATCTGACATCATACATAGTTACTATAATATTATTGACTATATTTCCTATGTGGCACTTTATATCCCCATGACTATTCTGTAACTACCAATTGGTACTCCTTAGTTCCTTTTCCATTAATTTCTAACTTAAAATCTCCAACACCAAAGCAGTGTTTCTCAGACAGCATCAGAAGCATCTGGAGGACTTGTTAAACTAAGATTGCTGGACCCCCAGACTTTCCCATTTAGTAATGTTGGAGTGGGCCCACAATTGGCATCCCTAACAAATTCTCAGGAGATGTTGCTCCTACTGGTCCAGAGTCGATATTTTGAAAACCACTCGAGCAATGGTTCATAGCTGGAAGTAGACAATTAGAACAATCAATCTTGGTCCACTCCTACCTTCTACATCAGAATTTTCACTGGGGAGGGGAGGGCAGGCATATTTTAGCCTACATGCTCCACAAGTGATCCTGATACACTACCCTGGTTAAGAACCATGAATTCAACGAGCAACTCCAGGATCTGGACTTCCCCTTCTTTCCAACGATATTTTTCACACCCCCTCCAACTTTCTACCCTATTTTCCAGACATAGGGAACAGCAGGCAATCTGATGATTCCAGACCTGTGCTTATTTTTTCTCTGAACCCCAGATTACTTTGACTAATTCACACACCTAGCAGTTGCCAGCCACCACACCTGATTCAGAGTACAGTGTGGTAAAAGACACAGCCCAGTCTCATGGAGGACAACCCATCTGCTCTGTACTCCCCTATCACCCTATGCTTCCCTTCTCTCTCACTGCACAGACAAATACTGGTTCAATGCTGCACCCCCTTGCTAGACTGTAAATTTCATGAAGGCAGAGACTGTGGTATGTTTTTGTAGATGCTCAATAAATGTTTGTTCAGATTCCATTGAAAAGCTCTGCTCCTGACCTTGTCTTCTTTCAAAAATTATCCCGAGCTCTCCCTGCGCTGTCTTTTCCTGACCTGCTCCAACTCACTCTCGTCACAGGCACGATTGAGTTCTGCCTTCCGTGAGCTCCGTGCCTTAACTCCATGAAGATTTTTAACTCCGCATTTGTGATCTTTTACTCCATGTTGTTTACAGGTCTGTCTCCTCCTACCAAACTGTAAGCCTCTCAAGATAAGGTACCATTTTATTTTTGCCTTTTAATATCTGTACTTTATATAAGATATACATACACTACTTGTCAAAGTAATCATTGAAGTTACTTTTTTTTTTCACGTAAGCCTACTTTGCAATGTTTTTGACCAAACTTTCTTGTGGCTTTAATGAAATCTTCTTAAGATTCTTCCACTTCTCCATTGTAGGAAGATACCACAATTTAAGTTTCATGGAGTATGGAGTATGCAGAATATGGAATTTAAGGAAAAATGTTTATCAAGGGTCTGAGTAAAATCCTTCAGAGAGAGGACAAAGTGTCTTCATGGATTGTCCACTGCATTTTGACCCGGGTTCTGAGTTAGGGTCTGGCTCCATCTCACACCATCATCCTGGACAAGCTGGTCTCCCAGCCTTTTGGCCCTCCAGTTCCATCATTTAGAAGCTGAACAAAAAACATGGTTTGTAATCTACACTAAGTCTTGACAACAAGTTGGGTGCTATTTAATGAATTAAACAAAACAACCTCTTTGAAATACATTCAGAAAAATGAAATCAGACAACCTTATAGTAGAAACAGGTATTGGGAAAAAAGATATATTTTATACCTTCCAAATATATAAAACATAAGTCTTCTTAACAAACTCTGTTCAGAGAATCATGCCATGAACATAGTAAGTCTTCAATAAATATTTATGGAATGAAAGAAATAACGAAATCTCTAAATGCTTTCATTTAAATAGACAGGAATCAAAAAGGCACCTATCTGCTCTCATATCTAAGTAAGATGGGATGATGCCCAAGTCACTGAGCCACATCAGTCAGAGTGATTTCTAAGTCATATTTTTGTTCTGTAAAATTCTTAGAAATTTAAGATCACTATTCTATCTAGCACCTGAGTCTTCCCTGGAGTAGTCTTTAAGTTTTTCAATACGTACTCTTTTAGCATGCATGTAGACATGGGAATGGAATAAAAATATAAGAATTGTATCACCAACTTAATTTTCACTTTAGTAGATTGTATATCTGCATATGGAATGAAGACCGTAGAAAGCCCACACTATTCCCACACTTGCTTATCAGAAATAATGATCAGTCAATGCTATAAAAGAAACAGTGAAATAGAGTTTGTGTGTCATTAGAGCAGATAATTTTACAAGACAATGTCCTTAAGGCTTCAGAATTAAGGATTTGACTGTGGGAGCAAAGAGTTTCGGGGGCAAGACGCCCCAGATAACCTCACCCACATGCATTTCTCACACAATGCTTTTCTGTATGTAAACAGAAAACAGAAAAGAGTATATGGGTTTTTGTCCTTACTATTAAATAGCTGCTTTTTCTTCGGCACACTCTTAAATTTCTGCACAATGCACAGCCTTCAGTACCCCAAGGAGCATAAACAAAAGATATCAGGCAAGTTCACCTACTCCCACTTCACTGAACAATGCTTGTTGTTAACTAAGCAATTCCCAGGGCAGATTTATGATTTGTGGGGCCCAGAGTGAGTACTCAGGTTGGGTCCTTGGAATCTGAGGTCAGAAGCATGTGATGCCTGTTCAGTTTCCAGGGCTTTTAGAAAACATGAAAATGTGACCTAAAGTTTGTGCTTATGTGTACACCGGGGACCACTTAGGCATCTAGAGAAATTAAAGCACATGAAGGGCCTCAGAACAGCTTATTGTTCATGCTCCAAGTCTTAACCTTTTCTTTCTTATTTGCTCCTATGCTTTTCTTATTGTGGATAAATGTCTATTGAATTACATAAGAGGAATCAAACATACATATAGCATGTCTATGGATTAAAAAATCCTGATATAGCAACAACAAATTATATAGACAAGTAAAATTAAAAATGTATTTCCTATTTTCTAAACAGAATTATGACTCTGATCCTTTTTCCTGTATTCTTAGACACTGGACTATATGGCGAAACAGAATTTGTAATCAGTGTACTTAATTTATTCTAAAACTTATATGGGGATTAAAGTTCATTAAAAACTGTAAGTACTTAAAAGATAAAATGCAAGCAAGTACATGAAAAGCCTTTTTTTCTGCCTGTCTTTTCAGAGAATATTTTAGCTGGAGGTGTACCTCATAGGGTAATAAGATGCTATTAATATGTAGCATCTTATTAAGACTGGGGAACAGTTTCTCCCCTTTGTTGCTTGGTCAAGTATAAAAATAAAACAGGTTACCGTTTTCATATTTAATGAGAATAATCATTATTAAGTCATTAAAACCATGAAATAATTAAATTGTATTACTACCATTTTACTGTTCAATATTCACCTACTAAATATTGAAATTATGCCAGAAAAGACAAAAAATAAAAAAAACATATATATAATATTTGTATAACTCTAAATTCATTTGGAAATATCTGACTATATGACAATTAGATGAGTAGTTAGAATAATATAAATATAGTCATATGTCTCAGGCTGAATGAGGTTGTTGATGGGTCACTGAAGTGGCTGGGTCCTTTCACATGCCCTGGACAATCTAATGCTAGTCTATCACTCTAATTGACTTTATATGTGAAGCAAACAGGCTAGTCTTTAAACAATTATTACATGTCTGCATTTTTCAGGAAAATTATATTCTACCATATAAATGGTTAAGTTTAAAAAGAGGGAAATACACTGAAAAATAAATTCATAAAGAAAAACAACCAATACTATAGGCACAATACAGTCACACACACATGTGCAAAATAACAAGGCTGTGTTTAAATAAATCATAACAAAGTTAGGAAGTTCTGGGTTAGGTGACAGAGGCTGATAGAATCCACAGTCTCTGATTCTAGCACGAATAAAAAAGAACATAAATGCCTACCTAGCCTATTGAGTTTCTTCTTGTCTGTTAGCTAGGGAAGAAATGCCTTCCTAACGCCTACCAGTGGAAAATCATTGAAAAAGTAGAGATTAGTGAGAATAAAACAACAAAAAGAATAGTTCCCTACCCATTGCCTCCCACTGAATGAACTTTTGACATATCAGCAAACTCTTCTTTCCTCTTGCTGCTGCTGGTGTACTGCTCACTGTACAGCTTCAGGGACATCTGCTCCACAGCATCCCTTTGAGCTTCCAGGTAGCATAGTTGAACCTCAGCCTGGAGAGAGAAACAAAGAGGAATTGCTGCTTTAATCCAGAAGGAATGCATTTCAAGTGAGGTGTAACAACTCAAAGAATGGGGATTGTTCATATCATTATACTGCTCCTTTTGGGGCTGGATTTAATGGGATCAGCTGGGCATATTACAGAATTATAGTTTCGATCTGAATCTTATAAGTTCCTCCTTAAAATATGACCTGAATAAATGAACTCTCAGAAGACTCAGTAAATATCACAAAATATCCCTGAGATCATAATACTGTATGATGAGACTTTACATAAAAATTCTGTGAAATTCCTTAATAATATTCTTCCTCATATTGCCACATATGCAACATTTATTTTTTTAAAGATCCCCCCCCCAAACCCACGCATTTGCATGGACACATTCGGAATGCTTCTCATTATCTTCCCAGAGGAGAATAAAAAAGCCTAGCACTAATTCTAATGCCTCTTCAATAGTGACGACAGACTTCCTTTATTAAATTTTTTCCTGTTCTCCATATTATTGTCTTAATAATTTTAAAACGGAGGGAATGGTGGTTTTGCTTATGTGCAGGTTTGAATTGTTAAATCTTTCATAGTTACTCGGGGCTCCCTGAAGTAAGGGAGAGGTAGTAAGTTCACCATGCTGTTTTCTATCAAACCAAGGACAAAAGAATGCTGAATAATATTTGGCATGAAACTGCATTAAATAGATGCTTTATTTATTGCAGCTGTTGTGATCTCTGTGGCTTCTGAGTCCCCAGTATATCAGATGAGACCAGGAATAAAGTGTTCTCAGCGGCACGCCTGCCTGTGCACGGTGAAGGGGAGGGGGAAATGTTGAGCTCATGTGCACTGCAGACCAGAGGAACTCATTTTCTTTTGGCACACTTTATTAAATCCAAGAACATCCATTACCATTTCTGAAAAGCCTTAAAACTGCTACTTTTTAATATTTTAATTACATATTCTCCTAAGAAAAACAGTTCTGGGTCAGCTCTTGGATAGTTGCCAGAATTCTGTAACATGTGAGAAACACAGAGACAGACCCCAACCTTTGCCTCTTCCTGGCCAGAGCCAACCACAGCCTTTTGCCTGGTCTCCAGTTTTATAGGCTCAACCCGGTCGGGGGTGGGAGGATGGAGAGCATTAGAGAGTGGCAGCTTCTTAAAAGAGCAAATCAGGACTCTGGAAAGGAAATGGGTATTTTACAAAATACGAGATTTCAAACCATCCTACATGTCCTGTGTTGTTGCTTTCTACAAACGGCTAATTATTCATGTTCTGGATTGCCAAGGAAGAAGTTTTAAAAAATGCTAAAATTACTATATTCACATAATTGAAGTTTCAGAAATCAGTTTAAAAGCTGTATATTTGTCCGTGTGAACTTTTCTTGACCAAAGTAATTGGCGTGAACGAGAATAGACTCAACTGGATTAAGATTATGTCCAACGCTTTAAACAAAGGATACTGTTTCATGGAGCTTATTCAGTCTGGGGTGTGGCTGGCGGGAAGGCACAAAGGTTAGCATCCTTACTAAGGGTGTCACAGAGGAGGTTTGGAGCCTGTTAATAGCATCACAGAAGAGTCTCAACCAGGAGATATGCAGATACCATACAACTTGGAGGAATAATACCCACAGACCTAAGAATTTATAATGGGAGGGAGTCAATGATTTAAAAAATAACAAAATATATCTTTCAAGAAAGCATACAATATTTTATGTGATTATATAAATATGAGTTAACTGAAAGATATTGAAAAATAGACAAAGAACTTAAAAATAGTGTTCCCGAAGGCCATCTCCCCATCATTCTTCCCCTCCTCAAAGCTATAGGAATAATGAGGTCATCCCACACCAAGAATGCTACTGGAAACCCCATTAGAATAATGTACCTGCACCATAAGGTGCCAAGGGGCATGTTTCATCCCTAGAGTTTCCTATTAGTTTTTAACCATCCTATGGCAAAAAGCTGGACCACTGCTTGTTCAAGGTGATCTCACAGATGTGTGCCACTGGTCACGAAAAGGATCATAAAGAGGGACATTGACGTAATGCAGACTCATCACTACTACAAAAATATAGTTGGGGTTTATCACTTTTAGATACTAGGCCATTTCTATGTGGAAAGAGAACACCTCTCACATAGCAGGGATACACAGAAAGGCCTTCAGAGAACAATGCTGAAAGCAACTCAAAAATGATTGAAACGTTGTAATCTAAGACTTTTATTGCACAATATCTCACAGGCATTTGACATAAAAAACTTCCCTGCACTAACTAGGAGATGAATTAGGTGGCCCAAGTCTTTTATATCCATCTCCATTTCTATCTCTGCTTTCAATGATTCATTCCTAAGGGTGATGATAAAAATAGAACCAAAGTAGATCCTTCTGCTAAGGTTGAATGGCTTTGCCAGTCTAAATCTCTTTGCCAACTGTCATAATTTTTTTCATACTATATCTTAGTCCAAAGATAAAATCTGAGGTGAAATATTTGAAGAACATACAGTCCTTATAAAAAAAGTAACACTAAATCTCTGATTAAAAGAATTTTATGTATTAGCAGTTATGATAACAGTGGGCACTTTTAAAAGTGAATATATTTTACAAATGGAAGCTTAGCCTGATTGAATAATATTACTAATGTGAACCAGTAAGACTGAGTAACTTAACCCATTAAGGAAAAATAAAGAGAATAAGAGGGAACAGATTCAGTGACAGAAGTGCCTCATGTTTCCTGGTTGCTGCCATCAGTGGGAATAGGAGTATGACAAGAGCCATACTACAGCAAATGGAACAAATGAGCTGGATTTGATTCAGTCTTTTGGTTTTAGGTATTGGTGGGATACCCAAAATGAGATATTCAGCAAGCAAGTAGAAATATTAAGACTGAAATAGAAACCTAGAGGAAACAGTTGACATTGGGAGATGAAGTGAGACTATCATGGACGAGAACGGATGATGAGAAGAGAAAAAGGATCAGTCCTCACTTATTTTGATCTTGGCCTGCGTTCCTGCTGGGCTGACCTCATGGAAGGATACTCCGCTGCTCTCCCCCCACCCTTCTCCACCATTCCCAAACCCATTTTAGAGATGGTTCATTGACTAATCTTTTTGAATCACATCTGAGATCATTGATTGTTGTTTAAGGCCTTAATTCTGGACTGCTTTTTATTTATACTATCTTCTATGGCTTTCAATGCCGTTAGTACAGTAATGGCTTCTAATCCTCTCCTCTGAGCTCCACACTTAAATACCTAACCAACCACCTGACATTGCTACTTGGACTTACTTTGGGTGTAGCTGTTCAAAACAGAACTCTCCATTGGCATCCTCCCTGCATCCTCACAGACTTTCTCTACTTAGGCCTCTCCTTCTAAATGACTGGCACTATCTGTTGCTCGGGTCAGAAACCTGAAAGTCACCCTTGACGCCTCATCTTCTTCATGTACAGCAGCCAATGACTCCCTCAAATCTGTTGAATTCTCTTTCAAGATGTCTGTCCAGTATGTCCACCCCTCCGCATCTGCATTGCTGCCAGCCTGACCCAAGCCTTCACCATCTCTCCCCTGCAGAATAGCAATTACCTTCTAACACACATTTGCCTCACCCATTCCTGCCCCTCCAGTCTCTTCCCTTACAGTGGCTAGAGAGGTCTTTCTAAAACATCGGTTGGTTTCACACTGCAGTCAGACCTAGGAACAAACTTCTCCCATGACCCATGAGATTATATTCCTGCCTACCTCAGCAGACCATAGTTCTCCCTCTCAGACCTACTTATCTCACTTCTGATCACCATGCCCCCATCATCCTTGCCTCCTTTCAGCTATTTAAACAGATCTTTCCTGTCTAAGGAACTTTGCACATGATGCTGCCTTCTCTGGAATATTCTCTCGCTAATGTCTTCTCATCCTTCATCTCTCAGCTGAAATGTTACTTCTCAGGAAGGCCTTTCCTGACCACCCTATCAAAAGTAGATGTACTCTGTTTTTGGCTATTTTGGAACAATGGTAATTTCCTCAACAGCACATAACACAATTAAAAATTTTTTTGGTATTTGCTGGCCTACACTTTTTCTGTCTGTGCAGACTCAAAGCTCTGTAAAGAAACTGTGTTCTCTAGGTCTCCTTTGCCATTTTATATTCCCAGCACATTGGCAATATCTGGAACATACAGGGCTCAGTAAATAACTGTTGGATGAACGAACTGTACATTCATACATCTATCTATTTGTTACTCATATGTTCACTGAGCCTTTATCATGTGTCAAGAACTCTACCAGTGACTGTGGGTATAAATTGGAACAAAACATAATCTCTCCTTTCAAGGGATCGCAGTTTAGTGGAGGAAAGAGCTGTGGTAACAGATAACTACAGGTGTGCCAAGTGAAATGATTGTAGGGGAGAATGGAATTAAAACAAATAGTTGCTTGGAGCTGAGGAATGAGCAGTAAAAAGTTATTAGAGGTGACATTTAAGCCAGATCTGGGAATATGGGTACAACATTGTTTAGGTGAATAAGTAGATGAATATTTTTATAAGCAGAGTAACTCCTTTGGTCATAAGACCAGAGTCATGAAAGGATGCTACATGTTCACAGAATGGTGGCAGGAGCTTTGGGGCAATTGGATGGAGGCTAAAGTGAAGGGGATAGACTGTGGAGGATGTCATGTTGGGAAATCTGGACGTTCTCCAACAATGTGCCAACAGAAAATGTCACTGTTTCCATGGTGGCCTTCATCTTCTTCCATCTCACCTTTTCTATCATGTCAACACAGTTATCTGATGGACTAGTCCAAATAAGTTCATAAAGCTCCTACCTCCTGGCATGTGATGAGAACATCACTTTGAGAAGGAAATCAAGTTTCTGTCAGGCCAAAAGCCCAGGGTCTTAAACAAGGGGAATGCCTACGAGATTTTAACTCATACCTCTAGTAAACCTATAACATAATGTATGGACTCAACTATGTCCCCTCCCATTTGTATGTCCTAGCCCTAACCCCCAGTGTGACTGTATTTGGAGACAGGGTCTCTAAGAAGGCAATTACTGTTAACTGAGGTGACAAGGGTTGGGCCGTAATCCAACAAGAATGGTAGCTTTCTGAGAAGATGAAGAGGGGGCACACAAGAAAAGGCCATCAGAGGACACAGTGAGAAGGTGGTCACTTACAAGCAAGAAACTACACCTGACAATATCTTGATCTGGAGCTTACAGCCTCCAGAACTGTAAGATATAAACTTCTGTTGTTTAAGTCACCCAGCATGTGGTATTTTGTTATTGCCATTCCAGCAAACTAATACACAGTAAAGTTAGAAACACGGCCTTTTCATCAAGTTTTAATACAACTGCTTTGCTGCTGTCCTTTTAGCTGAGGTTTAATGCAACTGCTTTGCTGCTTATCATTAATAACATGTTTCCTCTTCATTTTGTATGCACCTAGAACCCAAATCACCAGAGATACACCTCTTCAAATTTAGATTACAAATTAATAATTTAGTCAGAACACAAGACACGGTGTTCTAAAACATTTTATTTAAATTTGGCTTGGTATGTGGTGATCCAAATTCAATGATCTTTGGAGCCTGAATAATTACTCAGCCATTTACTTCCCTCTAATATTGTGTCTAATAGCAAAATAGTTGTGGGGAGTAAATTTTAGTCGTTCTAACAATCTTTAAGGATTAAACACATAATCACTTTTGTAATCACATGCAAATATATGCCTTATCTTATAAAACACTGATTTAGTTTAGACATATCAATTGTTTCATTATAACTGCATGTCTCAGCATCCTTTGTTAAGTATCCTGATAATGTTAGTTATTTTATTATTTATATTAATTATATTTTATTGATTATGCTATTACAGTTTTCCTGATTTTACCCCCTTTATCTCCCTCCAATCAGCACCCCCACTACCTCAGGCAATCCCCCCACCATTGTTCATGTCCATGGGTCATGCATATAAGTTCTGTGGCTACTCTGTCTCCAGTACTACACTTTATATTCCCAAGGCTATTCTGTAACTACCCATTTGTACTTCTTAACCCCCTCACCTCATCACCCATCCCCCCATACCTCCCTCTTATTTGGAAACCATCAAACACACTCTACATCCATGATTCTGTCTCTGTTTTTGTTTGCTTAGCTTGTTTTTTAGATTCAATTATTGATACATATGTATTTATTCCCACTTTATTGTTCATAGTTTTGGTCTTCTTCTTTTTCTTAAATAAATCCCTTTAACATTTTATATAATAATGACTTGGTGATGATGAACTCCTTTAGTTTTTTTCTTGTCTGAGCAGCTCTTCATTTGCCCTTCAATAATAAATGATAGTTTTGCTGGAAGAGCAATCTTGGCTGTAGGTCTTTTCTTTTCATGACTTTGAATATTTCTTGCCAATCCCTTCTGCCTGCAAAGTTTCTTTAGAGAAATCAGCTGATGGTCTTATGGGATCCTCCTCTCTGTGAGTACTAACTCCTTTTCTCCTTCTGCCTGTAAGATTCTCACTTTATCTTTAACCTTTGGCATTTTAATTATGTTGTATCTTGAAGTGGGCCTCTTTGCATCCATCTTGTTTGGGACTCTGTATTTCCTGGACTTGTATGCTTATTCCTTTGCTGAATAGGGAAGTTTTCTTTCATTATTTTTTCAAATAGATTTCCAATTTCTTGCTCTTTCTTTTTTCCTTCTAGCACCCTAATCATGTGAATGTTGGAACACTTGAAGTTGTCCCACAGGCTGCTGATACTAACCTTGTTTTTTTTGGATTCTTTTTTCTTCTTGTTCTGATTGTTTTATGCTTCCTTATGTCCCAAAGCGCTGATTTGATTCTCTTGATTCTCAGCTTCATCCACTCTATTGTTGTTTACCTGTAAATCGTCCTTTATTTCAATTACTGTATCCTTCCTTTCTGACTGAATCTTTTTTATGCAGCTGAGGTCCTCACTATGTTCTGTGAGCATCCTTATAACGAGTGTTTTGAATTCTGCATCTGATAAAGAGCTTTTCTACATTTCTTTTAGCTCTTTTTCTGGAGTTTTGATCTGTCTTTCATTTGGGCCATGTTTCTTCAGGCAGCCTCCTTGTGTTTATTTCTATGTATTAGGTAGAGCAACTTTGACAGCGTGTCTTGGTAACATGGCTTAAGGTAGTAGGTGTCCTGTAGGCTCCAGTGGCACAACCTCCCCTATCACCCAAGCTGGGTACTTTAGGTACACCCCTCTTGTGGGCTGAGTACACCTTCCTTTTGTAGTTGAGCCTTGAATGCTGTTGGCAGGTTAATGGGAGATATTTGCCCCGGCTAGTCCGCTGCAGGGACTGTCTGTGACTACTGATCACCAACCTCTGCCCTCTATGAAGGATCAGCTGTGCAGGGACAGAGTGGTGGTGCTCTGACATGGTCTGTAGCTGCCCACTGGTTGCACAAGCTCTGGGGTTTCCTGGGTGATGCAGGCCAAGATCAGCCCCGACCTGTGTTTTGCCCAGGGCCACCCTGCCTGAGCTATAAAGCAATCTGAGATGGCTGCTACTTGTGCTGGGGTTGGAGATTCCCAGGTGAAGCCTAGCTGTGACTGTGGGCTGCCTACTGCTAGCACTGGGTCTGGGGCTCATTGAGGCCAACTGTTGCTTGTTTGAGAAGATTTAGGAATTTGTGAAGCATAAGCCAAGACCAGCCATTTTTATGGAAAAGTAGCTTGGGTGGGTCCATAAGATGAGTGGGGCAGAGTCTCTTCTCAGAGCTGGGCAAACAGTGTTAGCCAGGTTGTTGGAGTCTCATGTATGGCACCCACCTGCCAGCTTTGTGGCTCTGTTCGGGGAGGGTCAAAATAGAGACAATGGCCTCTTGATGCTCAGCACTTCAGTCTCTGCCTATATGCCACTGGTGCCTTTCAAGCTGCTATCCCAGTGCTGGAGCTCAGAAGGAGTGAGTCTGAGTAGGTGAATCTGTGTGTGGGTTCTTCAAGAGGAACTGTTTGGGGGTCCAGAATTTTCTTCCACCATTTCAATGCCTGCTGGGTTTGGCATCCAGAAGTTGTGGGGACTTACCTTCCTGGCACTGGAACCCTGGGCTGTGGGGCCTGCTATGGGGCTGGGACCCCTCACTTCCAAGCTACCCCTCCTGAATTTTTATCCACCACATGTGGTTGTGGGACAAACCCACTCCACATCTCTGCCCTTCCTATCTCTCTAAATGGATTTGGTTTCTTTAATTCTGTAGCTGTCAGACTTCCATTTACTCAGTTTCTGACAGTAATGAGTGATGGTTGTTCTATATTTTAGTTGTAATTTCGATGTGGTTGCATGAAGAGGCAAGACATGTCTGTCTTTGCTTCCATCTTGAGCCAAAGTTTTAATGTTATTCGTTCCTAATTCATGCCTTTGGAGGTCTGCCTGGTCACTCACACTCACACTGTTCTTCCTAGCTCCCTACCACATCCAGGTCCCTCCTATGTGCATCCGGGTCCGGGTTCTCTGCCTTCCCCTCTGTTTCAGCAGAAATTTGCCATATTTCTAAGATCAATCCCTGCCATTAGCCCCCCAAAATGATTTTTCTTGGTAAGAAATAAAAGAATCTCTAGATGCCAATTGACTCCAATCTATCCTGTAAAGTCCCATTTCTCTGTTCTCTGTTATGACAAAATCGTTTTTACACGCTTTATGTAGACTCACTATGTCCAATTCCTTTTATTTTCTCTTGAACACATTCCAGGCAGGCTTTTGTCCACATGCCCTATGCCAGCACTCAGTCCTCAGGCTTCAACCTGAATGGCCAGCTCCAGCAGGGCTAGTAGACCCTGTTTAGGGACGCGTGGTCTGGTTGGCAGGACAGCTCAGTCCCTAGCCACCCCGGATGCTGAAATGTCGTCTTCTCATTCAGGTGTTCTCTGATCTTCTACTTAAAATTTCAGCTCACCCCGCCCACAGCAATCCCTGTCCTCCCTCATGCATATTCACCATTTCTAGCCCAAATTTATTTTGTATCGTCTAATATCTGCTCTGCCCCATGGATGGGAAGCCCCAGGAGGACAGGGACTTTTGTCCATGTGTTCATTGCTAAGTCCTCAGCACCCAGCACAGCACATGGTATGTGACAGCCAGTCTACAAATTGTCTGAATAAATTTGACTGAGTTGAGAAATCTGAAGTGGTTTAAAATATACAAAGGAATAAAACAGGTCATCTGAAGTCTCAGTTTGATTTTTAAAAACATTGGCTTCATTTTTCCCTAAAAAGAAGATTATTTTTTTAACAGAGATAAAAATTATTTTTAAAAAAGGAAGGAAAAAAGTAAAGCTTCTTAATTAAAGAATCTTTTGGTAATATTTTGTTCAACTAACAGTAATCTTACATGTTGCGTATCATGGTAGAAACTAACCCCGATGGTCATACACATACAGAATGAAAACTTCATCTCTTGTCTTCACGTGGTAATCTTCAAAATCCATACCGAAACAAAGTTTTAGGTCTTCTGGATAGGAGTTTGTTTTAGCTTAACAAAATCTGATTTCCTATAAAAACAAAATGTTGTTTGGGCATTTGGAGAAGACATTAACAATGCCACAGTTTGTCTTTCTTTTTAATTATGAAACTGAACCTAGAAAGGAGTGTTTGTCTTAAAAGTTAAGGATATTTATACTTTAGGAAATATTTTAACATAACTTATTTGGAAGAGTCCACACTGACTCAGGACAGTCATGGGGACCCTGCAATGTACTAGATGAGAACTGTACTTTTTCTGGTTATAATTTTGTCACTGGGAAATAATTTTCTACTTTTACCACAAAATCTTTTTTTCCTACCTTTGATGCAGTATCTCTAAATGCATGCCTTTTCTCTTCTTCCTTAAACAGATATTTCATATGCCTCCTCTCTTCCCTCTCCATCGTACCCCTCTTACAACTGGCCCAGATTGTTTACTTCTAGAAACACCTTCAGGTCTCAAGGCCCTGACAAGCCTCCCAGAGTTGATTAGAATCTACACTTGGAAATCTCCATTCTTTTACTTGGCAGAGTTCCCACACTCACTCCAGGATTTAGAGTTGTCACCTTTATAGTCTTGGACTGTTTCCCTCTAAAACCCTGGCTATTTTGTACATTTTTACCTTTGTCATCATTGCTAGTGGTTCATAATTTCTTGAAATAACTCACCTTAGAAAGTGAATTTAAACTGTATTTCCTTTGTCCAGAAAAGAACCATCTAAAGACATTTATTCACATATCCATGATTAGCTACATTCTGGCTAAATACAAGTAACATTTGGTATTATAATGAATGAGAATCTCAAATTCTTCAGTCCAAAGCTTTCTTTTCCTACAGAGCTGTAGTAGGACTAGAGCACAACATGTTTCTTTAGAGTAAAGTTGATCAAGGTTCTTCATTTATTCATTTGACAAGTTTATGTTGAGAATCTTTTAAGTGTAAAACATCAAGCAAGATACACACCTGGGTCAGACGTGGTGCCTGCCTTCAGGGAACATATAATCTAGAATTGCTGAAAAGTTATATGAAATAATGGGAGCTAAAATATCCATTCATGAATAAGGCCAGGCCCTGAAAGGTGTGGCTGAGAGGGCTGGGCATGGTCCTACAAATTGAAAGGTTGTTTGTCTGATTTCTGGTCAGGGCACATGCCTGGGCTGGGGGCCAGGTCCCTGGTTGAGGGCAGGCCAAAGGCAACTGATTGATGTTTCTCTTGTACGTTGATGTTGATATTTTTCTCCCTCTCTCCCTCCCTTCCCCACTCTCTAAAAATAAATAAATATTTTTTTAAAAAGAACCAATATTATACTTCAAAAATGTTGCCAAAGAAAGTTTGTTACACTCTTTATCGTTGGGTAAGAGAGTTATAAAAGTATTTAAAAACATAAATATTTTCCCATTGTTAAAAATTAAATACATGCCAAAAATTTAACAAGAATCACAAACTTATTTCAATATTATATTCAGCAAAGACTAGTATATACTAGTCTCATATACTAATCTTTGTACATTAGTATACGAAACTTCTACACATACACTGGCAGCTGCAAAAAAACTAGCCTTAGGTTCTGAAGGTTTATTTATATTTATATTCATGGATAACTAGCTCAGGAAAACTGTAAAAGGTAACATATTTAAGTAAAAAATACTATATTTATATCTTTAGGAGGTCATCTTTATTCCCATTGATTTGATGCTGTTTGCAAACTAATAAGAACATTCACTGTTATGTTTAGAAAACTTGCTTTTAAAACTGTCTTTAATTACATTTGTTAAATAGTAAGCATTTTTACACACAGCAGGAAAATTAACATAAATGCTATTTTCATGATTTATTCTACATTTATTTAGCTGTAAATGAAAATGTCCTCTTCCCCTATTTTAATAGACAGATGAGACATTCCCTAACACCACCACCAACACACCCACCTAACGAACATAGAGAACAACTATATCACACAGCTGCATTGGTGGGGAGCCTCGTCCACCGCTTCCCTCCTTGTCTTTGTAATGCAAGTAGTTAAAATCATTAAAAATTCAGCATTTTATGTCATGAGCTACAGTGGGAAGAGAGATGATTACACTGTGTGGACTGGAGGGGACGATTAGCATCGATGTGTTTCCATTACTGCTTCCTTAGCAAATCTCTACGCAGTGACACAGACATCAAGTCTGTGCTGATATTCTATGGCCGTGTCCTTATTCCCCTCTTCCAAATTTCACTATAGCAAATCCTTATTTATTTTCTGGCAGAAACAAAATATTAAAGATGTATAATGTGAAGATACAATCTTAGCTCCTGGTGCCCGCAGGACTGGCAGTTCCTTCCCAAGTCCAATCACGCTGGCAAATGCCGCTATGAACTCTAGGACTATAACGTGTGCTCCAGTTCCTTTGAAATTCTATAAAATAGTCGTCCTTAGATGGTGATGGAAAGGAAGGAATGAAACGGGAACAACAAGAATTACTTTACATACTAATAATAACAATTTAGTTATCAAAACAGAACTGAACAAGTGTGTCTTTGTACTGTTCTTTTACAAATTTAGCCTCCTAGGGTTCTGGTCATCGGGGCCTACGGTTCAGGAATGCATGGTAGCACTCAGCTCGGTGCCTATATCCTCATTTCAAAGAGAATCACTCAGAGCCACGTCCATCCTGTCAAAAATCTCCACTTTGAGCTGCTAATGTAGAATAAAAATCAATATAAATTTTGATCATTTGATGAATATTTACTTCTTCCTTCAGTGTTTGGGGATTTAGAATTGAAAAGTGCTGAATCAAGTCATTTCACTTTTTTGTGTTTGTGCCAACACCAATTTACTACCCTCCAGAAAGTTCCTGAACAAGATGTCTCAGGTGGCATGCATGTTGGTTTTTCCTGTCAATCATGAGAGTGTGTCAGTAGGGAGCTGTAATCATTTCCCTTTCATACTCTCAGTGTTCCAAAAAGGAATATTTTGATTACTTCCCTGGAAAAGGTAAACTTTCTCATTTATACACACTTATGATAAGACTGGGTGTCTATTGTTTTTGGCATTCGACGGAGGCTAAATTGATATGATCTATTAAAAGTTAAACACTTTATCTTCCTCTCCAAGGGAAGTATACACAGACACACACACACACAAATTTAAAAAATAAATAAATAAATAAATAAGAGGTTACATATAAATTCCTCTATAGCAACATTCGGTATCGCCCCCAAGACAAAGAGCTTTATAGGAGCTGCCATTTTTCTCCATAAGTTTTTTGTATACATTTAATAAAAACAAACAAGAAAATATCAACTAATTGCTCTAATCAGCAGTGACTTCATAATAAAAAATACTGCATTTTTTATTACAAATGAAAATAACATGTACTACAGACAAATGACGCCAAAAGATCTTGGAAATTGAAATGTGAGTCTTACGTAAGGCTAGTTATACGAGTGAAGCAGCATGCCACCATTTTTATTATGATACTTTGATATATATCAAATGACACAAGAGTGTTATTCTTGCAGAATGTTCCCATAGTGATTTTTAAAAACATGGTCTTTCCCAATTTAAGAACGACTAATCGCAAGCACCAAAGAGGTAGGGTATCTCATTTGAACCACCCCCCCCCAGAAAAATCTCACATAACACATAGCGGCAGAAGACTCAATATGAAAGAGACATTTTTGTTGGTTCCTTATAAATTAAGTAAAAATGGCAGCAGCTGCCTTTCCCAAAGATGATACAGCCCTGGACAATCACTAGATATTATGTAGACAGATGTTTTAAATAAAATAAGTATTTAGATTGCTAGATACCTTGCTAGATATGAAGGCAATTATAGGATGTCTTTGTTAAATTACATTTTTCATTTTTGTGTTGGGAAAAAAAGAACTGTCCTGGAAACAGTACCGACAGGAAATGATCCTATATCTAAAACAGCTGGAGACTGTAACTAATATAAATTTACTTGAGAATAAAAATGCCGTGTGCCTCTGGAGACATGCAGTAACATGCCGTAAAAACAGATGAGAACATAAAAGCATTTAAAAGGAGGGAAATACATTTTATCTAGATATTATACTGAGATGTGATTCACTGATAAATAAGAAATATTTAAAGATGAAGAATGAAATTCAGAAGAGTCATTTTAAAAGTTATGATAGATATTTATTTAAAATCAAGTTTGTAGGATATATCAAAATGCTTTTCTAGGAAAAAACCCTTTGCTTTTCAACACATTGATTATTAATCAGTTTACTAAAGTCATAATAAAAGTATAAAGACAGATAATTGTGTTTAATTGGGAAATTCTAATAGAAGCAGAAGATGCTTACAATGAGTGTGGCAAGGGCCCCAAATGTTAGATAAGAATATCCCAGTGACTCTCAAAGCCATACCTAGTAGCCTCCACACAAAAGCTCCCACTACCTTGTGCACCATCCCCACCCTCACCCTTGCCAACTGTCGAATTAGAAAGATGTCTGATATACTAATTCATACCAAATATTCACAGGCATTAACATCTTAACCTGGTACCTGTCTCCAAGCTCATGAATTTCAATCTTATTCACTTAAATATTGAAATGCATGAATCTACAAGATCTGTTTTTAAAAGGCTATGGGTGAAAATCTGTTTTTACAGCAGGGGTGAGGAGAGCCAATTCTTAAATGTCACCTCGCTCGTCTATTCCTAAGACCCATCCTGGCTTGGCTTCTAGGGGTCAAAGACAAAAGGAGATTATGTGAAGCTGGAATTTACTATGGGGCCCCAATCTGCACAGACAGAAGATCACAAAGCTTCAGAAGTTAGCTCATCATCTGGAAAGGAGTCCCAACAAGGAAGAAAGTAGAATGAGAATAAAGGTGGAATGGAAGAGCAAGGACAAAAAGCAAGTGTGTATTGTAAGTGTGAAGAGCAGTTATCACAATAGTGCCAACAGAACCCAACCTGAAATGTTCTTAAACAAAATTCTGACTTAAATAAACTTCTTTGGGAGGTCAAAAGCGCAATATCTTCAAAAATGAAACTCTAGAACCCATACTAAAATTCATATATTTGCTATAGACTGAATGTTCGTGTCCTCCCCAAATTCGTATATTGAAACCCAACCCCCAGTGTGATGGTATTAGGAGGTAAGGCCTTTGGAAAATGATTAGGTCAGAAAGGTGGAGCCCACATAAATGGGATTAGTGTCCTTACAAAACGGACCCCCTTTGGAGCTCTTTCACCCTTCTGCCACGTGAGGACACCATGAACCAGGAAGCAGGCCATCACCAGACATGGGATCTGTCAGCATCTTGACCTCCTACTTCCCAGCCTTCAGAGCTGTGAGAAATAGATTTTTGGGTTTTTTTAAAAGACTTTGTTTATTTTCTTTTTAGACAGAGGGGAAGGAAGGAAGGAAGAGAGGCAGAGAAACATTAATGTGTGGTTGCTTCTAGAATGTCCCCTACCCGGGATCTGACCAAAACCCAAGCATGGGCTCTGACTGGGAATTGAACCGGCAACCCTTTGGTTCATAGGCTGGCACTCAATCCACTGAGCCACACCAGCCAGGGAAAATTTCTGTTGTTTATAAGCCACCCAATCTATGGTATTCTGTTATAGCAGCCCAAGCAGACTAAGACAATGTCCAGTAACACTCCTCTCCTTTCTAAAAGTTCACCAAATACTAAAAGAAACTACTGAGGCTATTTTCTGGTAGATCCCTGACAGAGCCACATACAAACACACACATACACACACACTCTTCGACAAAACTCTGCAACAGTAATTCCCATGTATTCAGATGAATTTTAGCGAGTTCAGGATGGTATGGATGTAGACATCATGTACTCATAGCATCTCTATGACCACCTAGATTTATCATCACTGCTGCTTAGAGCTTATAAAGTTTGGCTTGTTGCTTAGTTTGTTCCTGAAAATGCTCAGTAGCTCACTGCTATCATATGTGGAGGAGACTTTTAAAATGTACAAATGCACATTTGTTTTCCTCTTTGATGGCTTCATCCCTACACATCAGGCATACTGCTATTCTAAGTACGCAATAGATTAAACACAATTATATACTTCTGCTTTCTCCTCACTTCTGCTTACCTCAGTTTTATCTTTTTCTATTTGTTATTTTAGTAACAGAGTAAAAACCATGAATTAGTTCTGTCTCCTAAGCCAAAACACTAATATATGAAAGCATCCCTAAACTTCACTCTCCAAAGCAGACACATTCCACCAGATTGCTCCACTATTATTTTATATTTTCATTGTTCTATATACCCCCTTATTGACAACACACTGGAAAGTATTAGATACTATGCTCACAATCTCTTTAAAGGACAGATCTGACCTCAGCTTTAACCAGTGTGTTGTAGACATATGTTCCCTTGGGTACCAGAGACTTCAGGGGCCTGCCTTGTCTGGCCTTTACTGACCATCACTACTCCTGAGTTGTTCTCACCTGTCCATATACCTTCTTACTACACTAGGCTTTTTTCAATCCCTTGAATGAACCTAGCTCCTTCCCACCTTGGACAGGCTGTTCCCTATGACTGGTATATTCCTTCTTTCTTCCTCACATGGTTATCACCTTCATATCCTTTAGGTCTTATACCCCCAAAACTTGAAAACATTTTCTTGCAAAGATATACACACTCCTATGCTCATTGCAGTATTATTCGTGGTGGCCAAGGCAAGAGGACAACTGAAGAATGTTTCATTAGATGGTTAGATAAAGAAGATGAGGCACATATATACAATGGAATATTAGCCATTAGACGAGATGAAATGCTGCTATTTATGACAACATGGATGGATCTTAAGAGTATCATGTTAAGCAAAGTAATTCAGAAAGAAAAATCAAGAACCATATGGTTTCACTCACGTGGATTATAAAGGTGAAAGCAGCAAATGAACAGACAAGAAAAACAAAATCTCATAGACACAGATAACAGTGTGGTGATCACTAGAGGGAAACAGGGTGGGGGTAGTACAGGGTAAAAGGAGACTGATATAGGGGAACAGAAGAAGATACGGCTTTGGCGGGTGGGCACAGGATGCAGTGTACGGATTACAGGTGATGTATCACAGACTTGTACACTTGAAATCTACATAATTTTGTGAACCAATGTTACCCCAATAAATTTAATATGAATAAATAAATAAAATTTCACTCTTTGGTCATCTAAGGTAAGCATCTCCAATTATTCTCTCTCTCAGGTATTGTTTGTTTTCCTAATATTTACTATATCTTACCATTATATGTATTTGGTTAAATAATTCTTTTATTTGATTGTTTTGTTTTTGTTTTTGTTTTTTTGCTTATTTGTTTTTTCTGATCCACATGCCACAGAAATGTAAATTCCACAAGGGCAGGGACCTCACCTTTCTTATTTATGATTGTATCACCATTGTCTAAATTGTGTTGAATGAATGAATGACTGAATGAAGGGGCTTCTGAGTGAAGCCTCATGAACAATCTCAGAAGGAGGTTGGAAGGAGAGGTATGTCCTGGTAGAAAGCAGAGATCCTTGGCCAGTGCTGACAAACACCTCAGGTTACATACCATTCTGGGAGGTAAGATATGAATGGGGCGTTCAAAAGACTTCCTTGGCTGTGGCAGGATAATTACCCTTAAAAGGGATGCTTTGACCAAAGTCTCTGGAGATTCCTTCAGCTTAAGAAATAGATTGGGATTCTCTAAAAATTACAAATAAGGAAACTCCTGAAGGCTGTAAAGCATCTGTGTTACACATTTTAATTTAAAGTGATGATATTTAAATTTAGCAAGTCTCTATGACATTTTAGCCATGGCAATAAAAGGCATAACTGAACAAAGACATGGGAAAAATATATCACATTTCAGGCCATAGTGTGAAGCAGAATTCTCAAAGTTACAGTAAGAAAAAAACAGTTAAACAACATATAACAGGAAAGGAAATGCTCAAATCACAAGGAACCAAGGGAAAAAGAAAATGCTTAATAAATAGTCAACCCCCCAAGAGGAGTCCAGAGACTCCGAAACCCCTTCATTAGGCTGGCAGTTATCAAAGGGGAGAGGGATGGAGCAGTTCACCTCTTGAATTTTTCTTTGAATTCCATTTTTTATGTTTAGAGTGGAAGTCAGAGCTATTTCACCTTAGACAGAATCTGTTCTGTGGATGACGGCCAAGACCCAGGGCTTCCCCTTCTCCCAGCCTCCAACCACTGTCCAACCTCTTCTCCAAATGCAAACTTCATAACCATCTTCTCAGCCATCCTTGGCCTCAAGGAACAGCCAACTCTGATTGTTGGCTTAGCTCCTTACTGATGACCCAACGTGAGCTCCCAGATTTGTCAGAATTAGTCATCTGAGGGTTCAGGTCAAGCCCTCTTCCAAGATGTGCAGAAGCTATCCCAAGATAAGTGGGGTAAAACCCTGGTTGCCATGGGAGCCACCATGGTCCTAGAGAAGGACCTGATTCAGGCCCTTTTGGACCTGCATGTCTTGAGTTCTGCCCTCTCAGATGCCCATCTCTGTTCATTGCTAGACAGGCACTTCCTGATGGAGGAGGTGAAACTCATCAAGAAGATGGGCCACTCCGTGACTAACCTCCACATGCTGTGCTGGGAGAGTACCTCTTCCGAAGGCTCACACACAAGCACGAGCCCAAGCCTCCAAACCCAGCAGCCTTTGAGGGGCCCCTGGACCAAATAGAAACAATAAAGCTCTTTGCAGCAAAAACAAAACAAAAAACTCTTGGTGATCTGCCACTGAATGTCAGGCACAAATCATAGGAGTATCTTCTGCCCTTTTATTTGAATCATGATGTCCACCACTAGGCAGCTTGTTCAACATCCAACCTGGCAGCAGTATGATCACATGTCTCCTTACGATAGCTTGCATGAGAAAAGCCCTCTCTTAGAAGTTTCCTGTAGCCTATCTTGACTCACATCATTGTTCTAATTTAAAAATCAAATAATAACGAAGAACTTTTGTGACTGCCATTTTTTTAGAATAAATTCAAATGACTGAGCACAGAATTAAAACATCGCTCATGGTTGGACACTAGTCCACCTTCCCCTACACCCCTGTGACTTCCTTTTCTGACATAGAGTGAACCTACTTACATTCAGGTCAGACTAAACCTTATTTTCCCAGGTATATAGGTTCCACCTCTGCGTCCCAGGCTTTCCTCTATTTCTGCAACTCCTCACCCACACGTTCCTCCAGCCTCAGTAACCTCCCAACTCACCTGAATTCCCTGGACACACGATATGCCCCTTTAGTTATAAAACATATATCTCTTTCCTCCTTATAGATATTCATGACTTTTCTGTTCTATTAGATTTTAAGCCTCCGAGAATGGAATATGAGTCAGATTTATTTTGACATTATAGGTTCCTGATACATAGGAGACACTCCATAAGTACTTGCTAAATGAATAAACGAGGCAAAGAAATGGTCTGGTACTGCTTGTTTCTATCTAAAAAGAGCTCAAGATATTATTTTTAAAATCCATTTAAAAGTTTGGGACAGAAAAATAATAAAGTAAGGTTGGGACAACCTCTTGTGCCAAAAAGCAAAGAAGCCTTTTTCTCTCTGGCAGTTCTCTCTCTCAAATCAATACACATATTTTTTAAAGAGCTAGTTAAAATGTGGAAGAAATAATAGAATTAGAAAACTATCATTTTACCACCCCACCAAAAATAATTGATTCCGGCAAAAATCACCAGTGGATTCTAAAACCATTAAGCAAACTTTTCATGGAGAACTGAATATTCATAAGTTGTCAAAGAATTGCCCCACAGATTACCTGCTAATTACAAGGGCAATCTCATCTCTGTGAAGAAGGTATCTGGCTGTCACCACTCTCGCATCACAAACAGCAGACACCCTGACATGACGAGATGCTATATGAAGCACACATGCTAAAAAGGTTTAACCTGCATCCAAGCAAACCTATAGACCAGATTTCCAGTTTATAGGAAATCAGGGGGCAGAGGAAAAAGTTGCAAGACACCATCAGGAAACAATCAGACAAATATGGAATGTAAAACCTTTCACAAGGCAATTCACTTGTTTCTTCAAATTGGTATTTAAAAGTTGCCGGGACCTCGGTTTGAGTTGAGTTCTGAGATAGAAAGACAGGGCTAGAACAAGGATAATAGAGAGAAACGAAGTCCTTTTATATCAGCTTTAAATGCAGAGCTGTTTTCAAAATGCTACTTCACTGCTTGAGAAGCAGCCCTAAGATATAACTGTATTTTTTTAAATTATAACTGTATTTTTTATTTTAACTGAATTTTCTGACTAAAAACATCTTGCTTTTAGTTAGAATTTATGCCCAAAATGAAACTCTCTATTGTTTTATTGGATGTTTAAAAATAACTGCACAATTTTATATTTTACATCATTAGATATTTATATTTTAAAGTTTCATTCCAAATAATCTATTCTCCTATGAAACAAGTATTGATTTAGTCCTGTTATTTGAACCAGTGTGCAAATTAACAGGCTAATTGGATGTGATAATCCTGGTTTCACTATCTCTTACCTCAATCAGCTCACTATTCACTGGGTACCTAGATAAATGCTAAAATCATCCCTGAGAATAATGTTCTGCTTGCTCAAGAATCACTTGCTAATAGGATATTGATAATTTGATAATAAATTACATTTATACTTTTATGGCTTATGTGATTTCACATACATTTTCTCATTTGATAATTGTAACAACCTTGTATTGTGCTCAGGTTGGTCAGGTATTATTATCCCCACTGAACACATGTAGAAGCCAGAGATCAAATAAATTAGTGTGTCCAAAGCTAGTAGGAGCTCATGAGAGGAAGAGGCGGGGGTTTCTGGCTCCATTGTCTAGTGCTTCTCCTACCAAACAGCCTGTAACTCGCTCCAGCCAGCAGCCCTACGCCATGATTTCCAGTCGCTACCTGGCCACTGGCTAAGGCATCTACAAGAGCTGGGGTGTGGCACGGAGTCCCTGTGTAGGTACCCACATCAGTCACTTTCTGCAAGGCTCACTGTACCCTGTCTCGTAATCCCAGGACTCAATCAGAACGCTCTACTATATTTAAATATCCTTCATAGTTTAGTGATGAATCAATCATCTTCCTAAAGTGGAATCCAGGTCTACATAAACCTCACAGACACCTTTTAAAATTTTGTTCTTATTTAGCACTTGGAAAAAGCAAATTAATCTTGTATATTTTTCCCTGTAACATTTCACCATGCTTCTAAGTCACTTATTTTCAGAAGTCCCTCAAGTCCCTGTGTTAGAATGCAGTGCTCCAGCCAACTCCTTCCTCCCAGCACCAAAACATCAAAGTTTCTTTCCAGGCTTTTTGAGTGATTCCCCCCCAATTAGGAAAAGCCCAGAACACCCATTAGATTGTCACTTCCTAGCAGATGTTTTCCAGCTGTTCCCAATGTCTTTCTGTTAATGCTCTGCCATCTGCTGCTTTAATGGTGCCACGGTGGGGAGTGGATGCTTTGGTGACTTGCTCTCTGAGTTGTAAAGACCTGGACCGTTGCCTCATCCTGGGAAAGTCTGGTCTGCACATTTGTCACATATCTCCAACTAGTGGCTGCATTTATTCCACCTCCTAACCAACCAACATGGAGCCTGTTGAGACATAAAGAACGTGAGCTCCCACGGTCACATCTAAGCCTGGATGACTCTTCACTAATAGGCACACATCTCATTTCCAGCAATTGCAAGTCCTGCTCTTGGGATGGCACCTGACACCCTCTCACCCAATCAGTACTACTCCTTTTTACCTTAATTATTTTTAACCAGTGTGCCAATAGCACATCAGGAGAGTAAGCATTTATGTGCCTTTTTTTGTCACTGTGCCTACTGCCTTGCACGTGGAAATGTTACGCTCATTTGATACTCTTTACAGCTGAATGAAGACAAATCCTGGTCCTCCAAGATCAGCTCTCAGTTAGAGTCAATGTCTGCCAAGGAACAGCGGTGACTGGTGCTGACTTTCAGGGCTGTGCGTCAGCGTGCGATCTATTTCTGTACTCTCACTGAGGAGAGTACTCCTCCCTTCAGTTATGTAAGCATGGTGCCCAACCTTTAGCCATCTTCTTCCAGTCTTCCACACTGGAAGAATTGTCTTGGGACACACATTAAATACACAAACAATAATGAAAACTGATGAGCAAAAAAAAAGGTTTTAAGTAAATTTATGATTCTGAGTTGGGCCGCACTCAGGCATCCTGGGCGGCCTGTGGCTCACGGGCCACGGGTTGGACATGGCCTGGTAGAGTAATGGAAGCTATTTTTCTGAAACCATGGTTTTACTAGGGGTCAAAAAGTTTAGCACCACTAGCTCCTAATCCTTTCCGAAGACCCAGCTGGAATAGTTGTTGTTGGGACTTCCACAAATATCACAGTACAACCAGGAGAATATTACACATACTAATTACAATGTATTTATCCCTAGACATGTATTTGTACTTTTAATTCATTATTTTAAGATTGCAGCCCACGCCATGATAACCTCATGTGTTATCTTCCAAGATAAAACAAGTTTTCTATGGCTCTCTTAAATGAGTTGGGATTTAAAGAACCTGTAGTGGTGGTTACAAGCCAGATCCACATGCAGAATAGTAAGGTTGTAAACCTGGGATTGAATGACCACATTAACATCATCCCTGCCAGCATGTCATCTGGTCTCACAACACTGACAGTTTTATCTTGAACAAGCAGCCTCTTCCCATTCCAGCTCATATTTAACTGAAATTAACAAAAATATATTTGATATGCCAATATCTTTTATATAAAATCCCATAGAGCAACGTCCTGCTTTCCTTGGAGCAGCCATAAATGTAGCAACACTGCAACTACTATGCTGAAAGGGAGTTCACTCACTTCCCCATTAGTCAATAAATGTATTTAGTTGTTTTGCAGGCACGTAAAGAGTGTTCTCAACTTATAGCCCTGGCTGGTATAGCTCAGTGGATTGAGCACGGGCCTGCGAACCAGACAATCGCGGTTCGATTCCCAGTCAGGGCACATGCCTGGGTTGCAGGCCGGTTCCCTGCAGGCCAGTTTCCCAGCAGAGGATGCACGAAAGGCAACCATACATTGATGTTTCTCTCCCTCTCTCCTTCCCTTCCCCTCTAAAGATAAATAAATAAAATCTTAAAAAAAAAGAGTGTTCTCAACTTACAAAGCACGCTAGCATTTTATCAGGTGCATTGGTCCCTGTAAGGGATGAAGACAAGGTCTTTAAAGAGCTTCTGCTTAGCAAGGGACACACTGTAACGAGTAATTATAGTACAAGGCAGAATGGTAAAAAAGAAGCAACAAACAGACATTGATAGCACATTAGGAACTGGAAAATACTTCATAGAAGAAGTGGTATTTTTACTGGGTCTTGATGGATGCATGTGATTTTGACCATTAGACAAGAAATAAATGTAGTCACACTGAAAAGAAGTGTCTCTATAAATGAATCTACCAAACTCCACCATACTTCACATAATCACAGATATTTTGCACCCCTAAGAGTGTTTAAGTTTTCAATGTAGTTAATTGAAACCCTACTAAATGCAAATCAAAAGTTTCAGCCTTAATTGAGATATTTTGAAAATTGAACCCATTGCTTCAGGCAGGTGCTACATGAGATTCCATTAATATAGGTAATTAACATTAGCCTCTGCTTTAATTAACATGCACACTTTAATTAGCAAAGCATTAACCAACATTAAAAAATCCGATCTTCATGCATCACAAAAAACTGCAAAGTTATGACTACTATGTTATTTTTCTCCAAGGTTGTAAATCACAGAACAGCGATCATTTTTGAAGTACACACCATATTTAAAATATTAAACCAGGAGACATACACAAAATGAGTGAAAACCCCATTCAAATGAAAAGAATGTTCTTTAGAAAATACAGGGCCAACCATTTTCAGATTTTAGACATTATGATCTTTCAGTGATCACTTGGAGGGCACAAGAATCTGACTGGGAAAATACCCCGCAGACTGTCCATCACCTTCCTTATATATGATAAAGAAACGCCTATATAAAGTTAACATTATCAGTGTGACTACCTACCTCCTAACCTCTTCTTATCCTTCCCAGGGACCAAAGCAAAAATCAGCTGCAATGCCATTTAATGCTTGAGGTCTCAAACTACTGGAGACTTCATTTTAAAACAATCTATGTTGTCTTGCTTTATACTAAAGATTTAAATGACTTAGAATAGTTCTATTGACAACCTACCAAGTGGCTGGACCACCACCAATTAATTATTAAGGATGCATTTTTGTTAAAAATAAAATTGACTTTCATGTTCTTTCCTTACTCTAATCAATTAGATGTGCCAATTTCCAAGTACTATTAATATTCTGTACCTTACTATTTTATCAGTTCAATGACAACAGCTTGATTATTATATGGAAAAAATGGTACCCATGTAGTACACCACTGAATTCTTTTGTTTGAGGGCTAAAATTATAGCAAAAAAAACAACAAAAAAAGCCAAAAAACTTGCAAGTCTTTAAAGCACAGATTTATAGAAAAAGTGATCCTATCCTGATTAAGTATTAAAAACATTTATAATATTGCACAAAATTAGAACAACTGACTCCCTACTGTACGTAAGGCAGTCTTTTAGGCACAGAGAAACCCAAGCGACCATGATGCAAAATGTCCTTCATGAACCTGTATTCCAATCTGAAACTGAAAATAACAGAAATCACAGCCATTGCGGTGAATGTTGGTGCAATAAGAGAAAAAGAGCTGGCAGGCTGAACTCAGATATGTAGGCTCACTTGCTGTTTTAAGCAGCTATCAACATTGAAACTGCTTGCTCCCAGTGACTTCAAAGAGACTTGGGTTTCTGTTCTGTTCCCACCATCCACTGGCCACTTCACCACAGCCTGTCTCATGGTCAGCATGAGTCAATATCTGAACTCCCTCTCAGCAGACAAATTGGGCAATGACTGTTGGCTTTGCAAAGCTACTCTCCACGCTGTTACAGTGAATTCCTCAGCTCTTTCTCCTATGGCAGATCAGGACCCGGGCTCCCAGGAGACCATGTGGGAGCCAGGCATTCTTCCTGGCTCAGTGCTGAGGGCAGCGCTCTGGAAACAGGTGCAAAGGCACCTCTCAATTCTGTTTAAATGCATTTGAGGTGCATTTATCAAATTCTTCCTCTATTCTGGAGATTATATTATGACAAATTTCTTTATATAGGGTTGCCATATATTAGTATTACCCATGCTCTGCCCATTAAATTCACTTGGGTTTCATTCAGGAAAGGCTTAAACAAGAGAGACAGGGAGAAGCACAGAATCTTGATTCAGAAATGTGTGACAAACCCTCCCAAACATCCTTCCTGGTTTTTTAAGTTCCAAGGACCTTCCTTAGCGAAGTCCTTCAGGATGCAAAAGTAGACCCCTAGCACCAAGCACTGTGCCATTAGTTTAACTGCATACACATGTTTAAGACAACTGCCCAAGAGTGAGTACTTGCTCTCCACTAACCTGAGTATTCCTCTTCACTCTAGGCTAATATTCCTCGGACCACCAACTTCAAAATCAACTGAGGGCCTCACTAAAAGTCATACTCCAAGACCCAGCTATGACCAAATGAACTCTGGTTTCTGGGGGTGGGCAGGTTGGACCAGCAGTTCAGGTGATGTCACTCAGGGTAAAGTCGGGGGACCTCTGGGAGAGGGATCACAGCTCCCTGTTTTTCATATTACGAGACACAGTGATAAAGACACACAAAACACAGCACACCTAATCTTCTAGCTTCCATATATATTAATATTGGAGAAAAATAAGTTTGGTGGAAGAAAAAATAAGTTTGGTGTGAGAAAGATTTATCAAAATAGAGTCACTTTTGATAATTAACAAAATTTGATGAGCGGCTAAAACTCACATCCAACAAAGCTTTCATTTAGAACGGAAGGGCAGATAAAGTGCTTCTCAGATAAGATCAAATTCAAGGAGTTCATCATCACCAAGCCCTTATTATATGAAATGTTAAAGGGACTTATCTAAGAAAAAGAAGATAAAAAAGATGAACAGTGAAAGGACAGCAAACTCACAGTTATTAAGAACGACACCTAAAACAAAAGCAAACTAAAAGGACAGCTAGATCAGGAGCAGAACCATAGAAATGAAGATCTCATGGAGAGTTAGCAACAGGGGAGTGGGAGGAGGAGAAGGGGGGAGAAGGTACAGAGAATAAGTAGCATAGATGGTAGGTAGAAAATAGATAGGGGGAAGGGCAAGAATAGCAGGGGAAATATAGAATCTAAAGAACCTGAGACACATGGACATAAGCTAAAGGGGGGGAATGGTGGGGGAGGGGTGTACAGGGTGGAGGGGAATGAAGGGGGGAAATAAAACTGTAATGGCATAGTCAATAAAATATATTTTTTAAAAAATGGAAAGATTTATGTTCACACTGAATATATTTTTATAATCATCCCTGCTGTAAATACTGCTTCATAAACACATTTTAAGCTTGGAGTTTTCAAACACACTTCTTTTTTAAAAAAGTTACTTCGCTGGGAGAGTATTCTACTTTTATTAATGTTTTTCACCAATAGATAGCTGAATCTTTACTATGTTTCATGTCAACCAACTCCTTATAATTCTTAACTGAAATAACTAAAAGTGGAAGACTTACCTTGAGAGAAACAGATTTATCTTGCAGGAGACAGATTTTACATACATTGACTTTCTTTAGATTTTTTAAAATTATATTCCACATGACATGATCACCATAAATCTGAGAAAATATGATTCAACTCGCCTACCTAGACAAAAAGGATAGACTGGCAAAACAGCTTCCCCCAGTTTGACCTCAATCTCCCTTTTCAGTCTTATCTCCCTTTACTTTCCACACAACCTCCTTCCCCAGGCCATTTGTCTATTCATCACTGGCTCCTAAACAAAAGCACTTCCTACCCCTGAGCCTTTGGAAGCAACATTTCTCCTGCATAAAACACTCTCTGACCTATTCTCTTACTTAGATAAAACCAAAAAGCCCTCTGAGGGCCAATACAAACAACTCTTTCATCTCCCTAATGTCAACACTTAGACCTCTATTCTTCCACTGTGTGTCACTGACCACCTTGCACTGGTAGAGCTCTGTCTGCTCAGGTGTTTAAGTCTTATTTTCCTCACTAAGTCATGCGCGCCTTATAATCAAGGAATCTCCCAAAGCATTCAGAATCTTGCTTCACACTTCAGAGTTAATAGTTAAAAACTTGATGCTGACATTTAAAGATATACTACAGGTAGAGGAAGGGTTGGGAGGGGGATTGGGTGAAGGTACTCAAAATGTACAAATTCCAATTATAAGATAAATAATTCCTGGTAATATAACATATAATATGATGATTATAGTTAACAATACTGTATCGTATGTTTGGAAATTGCTAAAGAGGTAGGTCTTAAAATTCTCAACACAAAGAAAAAAAATCAAAGTATATGAGGTGATGGATGTTAACTAATCTTAATGTGGTAATCATTCTGCAACATACAAATATGAGGTCTGTCCAGAAAAAGCACAGCCATTGTTTTCTTTTTTCTTTTTCTTTATTTTGGTTTAAGTACAATTGTCTCCATTTTCTCCCCACCTCGGCCCTCCTCCTAACCCATCCCCACCTCCCACCCGCAATCCTACCCACCTTTGGCTTTGTCCATGTGTCCTTTATACATGTTCCTTGATGGACCTTCCCCTATTTTACCCTATTATCCCTCTCCCCTTCCCCTTTGGGAGCCATTGTTAATATAACGAGAATGGTTTGCAGAACATCAATATCACCTGGCAGCCAAGGAGAGTGGACTGGAATGCACATGTGTGGAAATGATGACTTCATGGTAAGAGTCAGTGGGGTCAGTAGAAGCTGGTGAATGAGCATGCATACTGTGTGGTCATTGCATTCAAAATGACTGAGCAAATAGAGCAACAAATGTGCATCAGATTTTGTGTTAAGCTTGAACACAAGCCTGTGGAAACTATTTGGATAGTTCAGAAGGCCTCAGCTATGGGCAACTGGTGATTGACATCTTCATCATGACAATGTGCCAGCTCATGTATCATATCTTGTGCAGAGGTTTATTTTTTTGACAAAACATCAAATCACCCAGGTGACTCAGCCCTGATACATCCCAGATTTGGCACCCTGAGACTTCTGGCTGGCTTTCCCCAAAACTAAAATCACCTTTGAAAGGAAAGAGATTTCAGACCACCTTCGAGATTCAGAAAAATACAATGGGGCAGCTGATGGCAATTGGAATAACTGCGTGAGGTCTCAAGGTGCCTACTTTGAAGAGGACTGAGTTGTCATTGTCCTATGCACAATGTTTCTTGTAACTTGTATCTTCTTCAATAAATGTCTTTATTTTTCATAGTACACGGCTGGATAACTTCTGGACAGACCACAAAGAACAAATCATTATGCTGTATACCTTAAACTTACACAAAATTATATGTCAATTATATAAGGGGGCTCAAAAAATCCAGAATTATCTTCTGGAGGGTGGACCCCTTATAGTACAGGTTTCCCCTGCTAGAGAAAAACCCATTCCAGGAACCCATCTGTACTAGCTGGTGTTGTTATGAGAGGCTGTGTTCAGCTTCAGTGAATTTGTTTGAAGACTCTGTCAACTACATTTGCCCATTTCATGATGGGTGATTTACAAGTGCACCTGCCCACACTGTGCTGAGTGTTAAACAGTTTTTGACCAAAAACAGCATGACCCCCGTGCCCCACCCTCCCTATTCACCCAATGTCACTGCAAGTGACCTTTTTTTTTGTTTCCCCAACTGAAAAAAAATCCTCAAATGGGAAACACTGTGCCAGTGTGGAATAGGTGAAACAAAAAATGGCAGAAGCACTAAAAGGCATCAAAATGACAAGTTCAAAAACTGTTCTGAGCAAAGGAAAAAACTTCTCAACAGGTGCATTGTGTCAAATGAGAGTACTTGGAAGGTGACTGAAATTTAAACATATAAGAATACACAATTTTTTGTAAATAAATTCCAGTTTTGGGAGTTACCCTTCATATTTCAATGAAATTGGAAAAAAGAAAGAATACCTTTTAAAAATCAAATAAATAAAATTTATAATGAATACAATTATATATTATGTATTTTATGTATTTTAAACACATAAAAGTTTTACTTAAACCAATCTGCAATAGTATGGAAAGCAGTATGGAGATACCTTAAAAAATTAAAAATGGAACTGCCTTTTGACCCAGTGATCCCACTTCTGGGAATATATCCGAAGGAGTCCAAAACACTAATTCAAAAGGACATAAGCACTTGTATGTTCATTGAAGCATGTTTACAGTTGCCAAGATAAAGAAGCAGCCCAAGAGTCCATCAATAGATGAATAGATAAAAGAACTATGGGACATTTGTAAAATGGAATACTATTCTACCAGAAATAAAGGAAGAAAATTTTACCTTTTGTGACTATATGGATAGACCTGGAGTAACTATGCTAAGTGAAATAAGCCAGTCAGAGGAAGACAAAACCATATAATTTTACTCATATGTGGAACATAATGAACAAACTGAACTAACGAGGAAAATGGGGACAGACTCACAGATGGAGAGCAGATGACGGCGGGGGGTCGGATGGGGGGAGGGTGTGAGGTGGAGGGACTGAGCAAAGGACTCAGGCACACAGGCAACAGTGTGGCGACTGCTGTGGGAGGGGGCATACGTGAGCTAAATGGTAATGGGAAAAATGCAATAAAAATTAAATTTACACATTTACTTAAAGATCCAATAATAAATTGCTCAAATATGCTACAGGTTTTAGCCCTTAATTTGAGTTACTAACATCTTTCATTTACAATCCAGCTGAGAACCATATATAAGTTCATATAATTCATAGATGTCAACAAGGTAGTTGAATAGAGTGTAAGTGACTAGGCAAGTATTGGAGGTAAAAGAAGTTCAATTAGCAGAACTGCAGGCTGTTACAGCTAGAGTTGACTTCAGTTGTGTTCAAATATTCCATTTTTGAAAAAAAAGTTAGAATAATAGTCACTATTAGGAAAAATTAGTCCTCGCTAGTGTGGCTTAGTGGATTGAGTGCCAGCCTATGAGACAAAGAGCCAAGGGTCACTGGTTCAATTCCCAGTAAGGGCAGAAGCTTGGATTTCAGGCCCCGTCCCCAGTAGAAGGCACATGAGAGGCAACCACATGTTGATATTTCTCTCTCTCTCTCTCTTCCTCCTTCCCTTCCCCTCTCTCTAAAAAATAAATAAATAAAATATTTTTTAAAAAGAAAAATGGCACAAAAATGTAAAAGCACTTCACTATCTACCCTTAACTCTAAGTAGTAATGAGCCTTTTGCTGTGTCGAGTAGGAAAAACTTTCCCTTCTCCCATTCTAGCTTCTTTTGCTGGTCTAATAATTAAATTGACAGACAACAATACAAAGGCCAACAGAATACTAACAGCATTTGTTTCACTCCCAAGAACAAGAAAGTAAAATATCTTAAATCTCACTTGATTTCAAAACACCAAGCCAAATAACTAAGTGGCTGCCAGTAAAGAATGAAAGAACTAATTGACTAAATAAGTTGACATACCGCAGATTAATAGGAGAAAACAAAGTACTACTTATATATGGGAACCCCACAAAGACATGAGGCTCAAAGGCCTCATGAGGGCTACTGAGGGCCATAATACCAACCTGAACTAAGGAGAAAGGGGTAGGGAATTGGGCTTCAAAAGGGGGGGAAACAAATTTCCAATTTCACAGGAAGGTGAGAAGAGCAAAGGTTTGATAAACAAATATTTGCCATGCCATCCAGATGAATCTCTGGTAATAGCTCCGTCTGGTATAGGCCCCTGTCTAAATTCTCTTTGACAGTTATGAGGGCAAAAAATGCTTTTCCTCAATCTGCTGGGTCTTAATCGCCTTCATCTCAAAAACCAGCCATATGCCAAAGTAACACATTTTGGACATATTCTACTCCCCCTCAGTTGCAATCTATGGTACCTCCTTCAGTAAAAGGGTATATACATATACAATGGTATACGGTCCTCAGAGTGTCCAGTCTACTTCCCACCCCTCAAATGTAACCAAGAAATACCAACATTATCTGAACTAGAAATAACCAAAAGACAAACAGGAAAGAGTAAAGAGATAAAATGTAATCACCCCTAACATATACACATCCGCACGGCATAAAGTAGCAAGGCAGCATCACCCTAGCTTTGAAAACTATATGTTATCTTGTTTCTGTCTCCCCCACATATCTGGCTGGATGATTGAAAGTTACTTTAGGAAACCATTTTTAATTTTATTGCCTGTTTTTCTTTCTTCCCTTCCCCTTCTCTCCCACCTTTTCCCTTTCCTCTTACACATGCTCTCTCCCTCCCTCTCTCTCCCCTGCCTCCTTCTTTCCTTCTCTCTCTCCAGAAATACTGAATCTAACATTGTTCATAGAAGGACTATGTCGTTCTGTGGCAAAACATGGCAGAACCAGGGGCCGCTTTGTCCTTTCAAGGAACTTGTAGGAATCTTCTAAAAACGAAGAACCACAGGTGAGTGTTTTACAATGTATGAAATAAACTAGAACTTCCATTTTATTCTTAATTGAACATTAAAGAGTAAGTTTTATGGTAAAACATAGTGGTTTCTATGTTTACCAATTCATAAAATATTGTATTACAAATAAGGCACTTATATCTTAATTCAAACTAATTTTTCAAATAAAATATTTTTCTGATGAGATAGTAATCTTTGCCACAGTCAACTGTTTTTTAATCTACTGCCTACTCATGCTTTTCTTGATAGTATTTCTATTTCAGTAATCAGTTTTTTACTCACTAATATAGTATCTCTATAAATAAATTTTCTTTTAATTCCTCAGGTTGTATATTCCTCTTCAAAATATTTTGCAACCAAAAGTTAAGCAGTAAAGAAGACTGAGTATGTGAATTTATAAAAGTCAGGATATAATTCTTTTGTATCCACTACATATTGTGTAAAAATATCTGCTTAATAATATTTCCAATGGTACACAAAGTATCTTCCTAAAAGACTATCCATGTAGTGTATCTTAGTTTTAACTAATGAGTACCCAGAAGGTACATTTTGTTTTGATTTACTTGTTTCATTGCATTTAGGATTGGATCTCCTCAATTCACTTTCTCATAGAGGAGAAAACTCTCATTTTAATCAATGCCATTGCACTCCATGACAGAACATGCCCTAGAGGGCATGAGAATTGGGTGTGGGACTGTGACGGAAAAACAGACTCAGAACATCAGTGGTGCAGACTTCAGAGTCCACATCTTGTAAGACTAGACTTTGTAATGGCCTCACAGAGTCCCCGAGCCACTTGTAAATGACATATCAGCATTAAATTGAGCATGGCACTTTTTGAAAGAGGGAATTACACAGCAGATATATAGCTGCTAAAAATTATGGGCATTTTACAGGGTAAAGTCTGATTTTTAATAATGATCTGAAAGAATGACTTTAAGTTCCAGCAATTAGTAAGAGTGTAAGGTACAGTGCTTTCAAATTAGACTTGTGCACATGGCAGAAGAGCCCAATGGCCCAAGACCTGGGTCTTGTAATATGTCATTGTGAGCCTGCACAGGTTTATAATGGGCAGGAACCTGAAAAGTGCCTCTCGTCCAATCTGCATGGATGTAAAATGATAGAAATCAATTGTTGTACTTTTTGTTGAACATATCAACTCATGACCATAAACAAAAATGAGGCAATCTTTTGTCTGCTCTAGTTTTGCTAACACAGAAACCAGAAAGAAAATGAACCAATAAAAAACTGTTACTTAATTTCATTAGCAATTTCATTTTGTTCTTCAAAACAAACATTTGTTCTTCATAACAAACATCCTTATGTAGATGAGGAAATTGATACACAAACCTTATTTGTGGATTAATAAAGGAAAAAGAGGGGAAACAGCCAACTGTGGTAACTTTCAATGGTAGAATACCTAAATTAAGGCCAAATATATACCAACTGATAGAGCGACTCTTCCATACTTTAAATGTTAGGACACCCAAAGTTGCTTGAGAAAAATCAACTGGATGGATATAAAAGTTTGAGAGATGCGCATGCAGAGAGAGGACTGAGGAGAAAATATCAACTGAGAAGAAAGGTGAACCAGCCCAGAGGAGAGCAGTAGAGTTGTAGCTTAGTGGAGAGCAGTTTTCTTCATAGGAAATGAAAAATTAATTTGATATGATGACTGGGAGCATCTTTAAAGAAAATATAAAAACCTTGGATTTGATCCACCAAGAATAATGATAATGGGTGGAATTTCCTTTTAGAAAATAATGTGTTTTTAATGATCAGAAGGCAAAAAAAGAATGCTTAAAAATAGTCCAGTTCCAGGATATTCTGGGTTCCTGAGAGCAGAAATGTGATCAGGTAAGGGGTGGTGGAGTGATCTAGTCACAGTGACAGCTGGGACAATAGAAAAGCATGGTTCCAAGAGGCCTTGTCAAGCGAGATTGAGGAGGACTTGGTGGCTGATGGTTCCCACTTGGGAAATGAAGGAGGAAAGAACACTGTGAATGACTGCTGGTGTCTATTGCTGAGGAGCCTGTAAGTACTGGTAGTGTAATGACAAGAAAAGTAGAGAAGGAGAAAGATACATGTAGTTACGAGGCAGAACTTTAGATGTCAATGGCATATTGAAGATGAAACAGTAAGATGTAAAGAAGACAGAGATTGAAGTGAAGATGTAGATCTGAGCACCACGGCTTATGGGAGTGGTTGAAATCATCCTAAATGATAAGATTTCCAAGGAAGTATGGATATAGAGGGAAGACCTAGAATGGACTTTGAAGACAGTCAAAGGGTAGGAGGAAAAAGAGTAGTCCACAAAGGTGGGTAAAGATGTAAGAGAACCAAAAGGAAACTGCAGTGATTTGTGGTTATTAATCTCTAGAGGACAAAGACCTTCCACAGTACACAGAATTACAATTGACCCCACATAGCACTGACCAGCCTATCAGCAACAATTAGACCACACCACACCTTGATGACAAACTGCCATTCAAACAAGAAAGTGATGAACCTGGTAAGCCCCAGATGCTTGGCTGCTATGACACAAACACAGTCGGCATGGCACCTTGCTTAACAAATAGAAAGTGGTTGGCAATGTGGAGGAAAGGACACAGCAGACATGGTGTAGTTTGTAAGTGTGGGCACTGGGCACCTCGGGTGGAAGCCACTAAAGCACGTTAAAGGGCAGAGGGGGCTAGTGGGCAAACTCCTGTGACTGGTCAAGTCCAAGAGCCCACACACCTGTCAAGGCCTCTGTGCCCTAACGGAGCCATGCCTAGTTTGTTTCCAGTATTCCAATCAACATTGAAATAACTAGGTATCGTGAGTCATTTTTTTCTGTGTACACCTCACCTTATGGTTTAGAACAAGGGAATTTCACAATCCTCTTTGGCAACTCACAAGGATTACATTTTGAGGAACATAAAAAAAAGAAAGAGCTCTTGTAACTATGTCACCTAAACCAATCTTCCTAATAGTTTTGTTATTTTCTAAAAGTATTAAAAATCTATGTACAGTCTAGGTGAATGCTAACTAGGACATAATAATGCTACTTTTACTATTTTTAAATCTTCATGGGGAACCCTGGTCTGATTAAAACACATTTGAGCTGGTAACTGATATATTTTTCTTTTGTAAGAGACATGGGTGTGTCTAGATTAATTGTAGTTAGCATTTAGAAGTTAGGATGGATCACTAGTATGTCCTCATAAAGCAAACTACTGCAAGGTATTTGGGGCTTCTTATACTGTACACAGCTAAGACGCCTTAGGATGAAATACTGCAGAGGAGACCGCATATACAGCTGGCTCTCCACCGTTCGCGGGTTCCACATTCACGGGTTCCACCAACTGCTGGGTCAAAAATATTAGGAATAAAATTGTTACATTGTTGCTGCCGTGTACTACTAGTAAAATCTACCATGATGTGCCTGTGCTGAACATGTACACTGTTTTCCTTGTCATTATTCCCTAAACAATACCATATACAACTATTTCCACAGCATTTGCATTGTATTCAGTACTATAAGTGCTCTCGAGATGATTTAAAGTACACAGGAGGGTGTGGGTAGGTTAGACGCACACCATTCTATCATTCTATCTATGGGACTTGGGCATCTGCAGATGTTGGTGTCTGCACGGTCCCGGAACCAAGACCCTGTGGACTTCGACATGTGATTGGCTATGTTTATATTCTGTAGGACTTAACATTTAGGGAGTTTCTTTTTAGAAAAAATAAATGAGACCCCAGTAGCAAGCTGCCTTTTTTAACTCTGAAATTTATGATTATAAAGCAAATTCAAATCTACAAAATTAAAATAAAATCCCAAACTCTGGATCATTAATCACATCTACATTAAAGAAAGAAGAAGAGCCCTTCTTGGGCCCAGTTTTACAGAGCGATCTAGATAAATTGTGAACAGCATGTGCTGCTTCGAGAAACCCAGTGTTTCCATCAAGAAACTTCTATCTACAACACACGTTCTGTCTGCCTTCTCTTTGTTAAACTTACTTAAAACCATTTAGCAAACCAATTTGCAAAGCTAGCTTAGTTACTAACCAGCTCTTACTTTTGTATAATATTTTTATGAAATACAGCTCACTTTATAAGAGTTTATATCAAATTAACCATAGTTATTAAACTAATTTACTTTGCATATTTTCCAGATTTGCATTCTAAATTTACAGACTACTAAAACTTATATTCAATTAACTCACATTTATAAAAAAGAGGAAATAATGCATATGACTTTCAGTAACAAGAAAACCAATGCCTCTTCAACCTTATAAATGATAAGCACAAAATAAAAATAAAATTACATTGGAACCTAGTGTAGCCTCTCAGTTCATGCCTTAGAAATAAAAAAAAGTATTTGGAGAAATTTAATGAGAAGTTTGCAGCACAATTAAATGTAAAATAAGTTTCAATGTGCATTTCTTCTGCCAATTGGCATACATAACAGAAAAATGGTAGAGAATAGGTTAAACAGTCTGAAAGGATTTTAACCTTAAATTTGACAGAAGTTAAATGGCTGTGACATTGGGTTCTTCTGTTTTATTCCAGCTAGTAATCCACCCTCAAAGTTCCTGTCAGGTAAATGACCTTGTATTTCATTAACTGATAATTAAATGGATTTATTCCACTAACGGTTTTAATTAAAATGCTAGAAATATTGATTACCCCTCTCATCCTTATTCCCCCAGATGAAAAAAAGGTTTTAGGAATGTTTATTTAGAGAAGACAGAGAATTAAATTAGATTGAATCTCTATGAGACCCGAAGACTGGTTCTTTCATTTCTGCTGCTCAAGCAGAAAAAGGTTTCAATTTTTTGATGTTTGATTAATTATTTTGAAATCCATTTATGCTTACCTTGGTGTTTAATTAAAAATGTCATTTTTAGCATAATTAAATTGGCTATCTGTGGAAGACTAACTTCAAACTTATATTTTAAAAATGCAATGCCTCTTTTTGGTAAAAGAAACTTTTTAGTTATTTGCTTTTTCAGTAGAGCTACCGCCTCATGAATGGAAAACTAAGGAGAGCTGGAGCTTAATTGAATTTCCTACATTTGAATATTAGGCCACATATGCTTATGACTAGGCTAGGTTTACTTGGCTGTGCTCCTTAATACATTAGTGATTCATTCATTCTAACAAACACAGACTATGCTCTTCCAAATGTGCTGGATTTCATAGTGTTTACACTGACAAAATGTACCTCATAAAAGCTGCCTTCAGCATGCCGGGATGCTTTTCTGCAGCACTGATTCAAGTAAGTTAAGATACAGTTTCTACTGTCAGTTCTGTCAAAGCACATCCAGGCAATTGCAAACTGTTTTTGCTGAACATCAGGCCTGATAATGACAGAGTGGAAAGTGGGATAAACAGGAAAGGAAGACCCAATCCTTCTTGCTTAAGGCTCTTGACCAAAAAGGAATGCACTCACATACACTACTCAGAAAGGCAATTCTAAAACTGATCACTATTATTATTCATGAAATAGTGCTTTAAAAAACCCTTAATTTCTACATAAACAGTAATTCATAAGAAAACCATAACCCGAGAGGTAGCTAATAGATACCAAATCTTACTTAACGTGAGACATTTTGTTGTGACTTTTAATCCAAATCACCTCAAATCAACATATTTTCTAAAATGACTGCCTTTAAAACAACTCCTTCTAAATTCTTCTCTGGCTAAGTTTGGGACTTAATGCATAGTCAAATGACTGAAGTCACACCAATTCTCATGCTCGTGACTACTGAGTCTGCAAAAACTGATGGTGGCCACTTGCATTATTTTAAATGCAAAGTAATAAAGGGAGAAATGCCCATCTAAAACTCTACAGAAATTCCTATTTTGGTGTACTTCCATACATCACAATTGGGTGTTTTATGTACCGGTATTTACTTATTTCTATAGCTTAAAGGTACACCTTTTCAAGGAACACTTACAGAGGTAGTCTGCTGATGGAGAAAGGCAACTAAAAAAGTCATGCAGATAATATGATTCTTTGAATTCTTCAATTAATCCCAGAAGGGCTTTTGAGTACATTTGTGCTCTGAATAAAAAGCATATTTCACAGAGCTGGGCAGGGTGAATTCAAGGTGGCACAACATTCCATAGACATGAAGTTCTGAGCTTCAATGCTAAAAAGAATAGTAATTTTTAGCACTCCTATTTCTAAATTACACTAAGTATGCCAACATCTATTGGCTAGATTTTAGTAGTCTAATTTCAACTGTGGATTTTCTCAAAGATCATTATAAATCATTGATACATTTTCATCCTGTCTTATAATCGGAAGAAAATCTTGGCTGAAGCTTTTACCAGACAGCGGCATTCAAAAAATGCCACTGAAAGTCTGCTCAGGCTTCCTAGGCTATAAAAGTAAGGAAAATAGCCAGTACATTTTTACTGGCAAAAAGGGGATTAGAAAAAGTAAAAGTGAGAATTTCAAGAGCCTGGTTTTGTTTTTTTTTTACTAGTAAAAGGAAACATATTTGATCACATACCTCAGTTTTCTCATCTAGAAAATGGGAATAATGCCTAAGGAAAAGAGTTGCTCCTTTCCGAAAGCCCTGGAATCTATAAATGTAAAGACCGATGAACACTATTTGCAAAATGGTATTTGCATCAGCAGCTCAAATTTGCATAGGAGACCAAAGACACAGATAAGGGAAGTTGGATTGAACTACTCTACTTGAAAAACATCACATTTCATCTTCATAATACTAGAAGCAGGGCTTTTCATAATACCTACCATTTCTGGTACTTAAACAACCACCACTTGTCCAGATTACTGGTAGTCCCAACACATACTTTCTTGACTCTTATGTTGAGACACAGTGAGTTGGTATGCCCTTAGATACATACGGAAATATTCTCAAGTTACCAATACTTTTAGTGCCTTTCCCACGAACTTTAAGAAACTAGCCAAGATGAATGACTGTATTTTTATCACTGATAAATGACACATTTTAACCCATCTACATGCAAAAGTAGTGCTGTTAACAGTTGCAACTTTCTTCAAGTATGCTATGAGTCACTGCATTCCTCTTCCCTGTTTTCATGCACCATTGCCACTACCTTACCTTCAGCGGTTTTGCTAGATTTCAATGAAGATGGAACTAGAGGGCACACATTACAATTTTATATCAGTTCAAGAAGGGGAGGGAAGAAAGACATATGAAGCCAGGCTGACATTCACTGAAGGTTCCCTCTGGAAGATAACACATGTTTTTGTCTCTCACCTGCTAGGCATGCTAAATCGGTACAATGATAAGCTAATTTATGAAATATATTTCATTAAAACCTGGACATCTTCACTGTGGCTAGTACAGCCAGTAGAATTTCAGAAATAATGGCAGCCTAGTTTTTAGAATGGAGAAGACTTGAATTTTTGTGGTAGATCTTGTGTGCAGCTGCAGATTTCCAAAATAATTCTTATGCAGTTGCTTAGCCTAAACTCAGAATCTCTGTGTCTCTGAAACTCAGCATATTAGTGTTGAATACCATTATTTTTCAAGAAAATATGAATGTGGTTGAGTCTGGGGAAATCCAAATCTAGGTGAGTATACCTAGCATATATCATCCTGTGTTCTCAGATGTATAACTGCCATTTAGTTCTTCAAATGAGCCTTCATAACACTTTAGAAGTCCAACGTCCAAGCATGGCTTTTTTCCTGTTTTTTTTCAAGACCTAATCTTGACCCATTTTCCTTTAGAACTATGACTTGAACGAGGCTTTTAGGCAGAAGGGTGGGTCTAGAAATGACACAGAGGACTCCAGAGGTACATGCCTCAGGGTTTCTGGTTGGGCACCATTAAAACACCACACCATCATAGTAGCCCGTGAATCCCATCCTGTGTTGTTAGCAAGAGAGCAGATAGTTTTTCATACAATCAATGTCTTCTCCAAGGAACAGTAAATTAAATGTGGATCAAATTAAAAGCATCTAAGCATAAAATTGGAGTCAAAACAAGAATTTCCTATTAAAATGCGCTCTTCAGCCTTGTGTGATAGTTTTTGAAGACCCCCTTCGTCCTGCCCATGCTTTGATTCTGCTGCCAGGTTCCCAAGAATTGGGTTTAAACAGTCTGCCTCCTTTACCATCCTCCTGCTCCTCTTGTCAGACTTACGTGAACTCCACACAGCTCTGCTTGAGGCACGGGAGCTCCCCCACAAAGGAGTGAACACATCCCTCACCCACACCAAGCAGCACCATCGAGGACGCACGAAGCAGGAGGAGGCCAGTTACTAAAGAGATCATCTGTTTTCTCACAAACACACCGGCAATCAGCAATGATGGGAAAGGAAATCCAGTAAATATTACCAGTAGTTAGATGGCATTTGTATAAAATATTCAGGGTTGAAATTTTCCTCATGCTATCTTGCTCTTTGAAGTGAGCACCTTGTAGGATGAAACAGTTTTTCTTAATACTACGTATATAAATAAATAATTGAGTTTTTATTTAACGACCTAATCTTCCTCTGCACAGAGATAGGATTTAAGTAGCATCTAACCTTTTGAGATTGGGTCATGGTCAAAAGTAAATATACCTTTTCTTTAGCTGGATAATAGCACCATCCCAAGCAATACACGGATAAACATTTTACAGTGAAGATGATAACAGAAGATTTAGGTTTGTCTCAGAAGGAAATCCATAACTGAGAGGTGACTGGCTTGTAAACACACCTGTTAGTCTGTCAAAGACTACAAGCATCTTAGCATGGCAGCTTTTTAGAAAAAAAAAAAAAAAAGGAGGCCTCTCTTGGGTAATCATATGAAGAACTTTTGAGTTCTATGTGTAAGTAAGTGGGGAAATTAGGTGAGGAGGCTAAAAATTATTTATATACTTAGGTAAACATGAATGTGTCAGTATTTAAGAGTTGGTAAGTAGAGAGAATGGAGAACAGGAAACAGAGACAGACAGAAATGGACAAACTACAAGATTAAATGCAATAGCTAACTAAAGCAATCCAAGGCCTTGTTACATGGACTCTGTGCCATTTTATAGCAAACTAGGAAAAAAAATTCAAGTACTTAAAAACTCTTTTTTACTTCCTAGGCCAGTGGAACTCTTAGCAACATCCTGGAAACAAAACCCCTTGGGCAGTATTTACGGAGAGGTCAAGTGAATGTCTCCAGACAGCACTCTGCTAGAGTCTCTTTGCTCTAAGGTCACCAGATAAAACCCAGCCAGGTTAGAAACTACTGACGGCTCTCCTCTCTTGTGCTGGCCTGGAAACACTGACAGGAGAGAGAAATAGCCTTCGCAGGGAGAACCACTTTTCCAGACATAACTTAACAGCCTCTGGAAGGTAGCAACTTGCCATCCCTACCACCTCTTCAAACTCCTGAAGTGCAATCTCAACTCCATCTAGACTAAGATCTATGTGGTTGTTGGGCTGACAGTGCCTCTGTATCTTTCTGCGACAAACAGAAGATCGCCAAACTCCAACAGGCCATTTAATGTCGAATGAGATGTTGGAAGGGGTCTACTCCAAGTAACATTTCATCCTCAAGGATCTGCTACTGAGTGGCTTTTGTAAGTCAATAGTATTCACTCTGTGTGTGTGTATGTGAACATATATAAAAATCTAATGTAGGTTTCATTAATATTTCAGTATGTGGGGTAAATATATCTATGAGAAATACGAGAAAGAGGCAAATAACCAGAGTCGGCATTACGAGTATATGTAAACTTAACGGAGTGAACCCTAACTAAAAATGAAGAACCATGCCTTTTTCATTTCTATTTCAGATCACCTTGATTTGGGCAGAGAATCAAGACTAAGTATCAAGTTCATTATAGCTCAAGTGTCCACTTATGTAGACATGTCTCTTGTCTTTATGTTTCCCCTTGATGACACATAGTGAGCATAAGGCAATATTGTAAACCTTTCTCAACAGCACGAGTGATTGAAAAAAGCACATATGTGAATCAACAGGCAGAAAAAGGAGGGAGAAAGGAAAAAAACAGGAGATAGGAAGAGAATGTAGGAAGAAAATGAAAAAGGAAAGACAGAGAAGAAGTGAAAGAAGCAGGAAGGAAACACCTTTTTCAACATAATATGCCTCCTTGAGATGGGTTTTTTTTAACCATGGATTCCTACTTTCTACTTTAAAGGCTATAAGATTTCAAACACTTGTTAGGACAACACAATGGTAAGAGAATCCCTTTCAAGAGATCCACAGAGTTAATCTTCCTTATTATATTCGTTTCACAAGAGCTATGTACTAAAATGTACATATTTGTTCTAGTTATACTAGTAAGTCTCAATTTATCCTCTTATAGTGTCATGAAAAATTTTTAATCCTAATTAAAAAACTCTAATACTATGTGAACTTTAATTGTATTGCCAATTTTCTCATCATATTGTATTCCCATAGTACAGTATTAACACTGATACACTTTAACTGTGCTTCGTGTATAAATTTATACACACAGAGGCATGTGCATCTTTTAATGGGATTTACCTGAGTAATGCTAATAGGCAGTCACACATGTAAATCCTTGTGCATCAAAATGAAAATATATCTCTACATATTCTCACATAAGGTTTCTTGAGGGTTCATTTAATGTTTGTAGGGGATTCATTTATATTTGTTACCAATTCTAATCATCTGAAGGTCACAGCATTTGAAGCATTTTTTAAATGTTCCTTTCTGTAGCGAATGAATGGAATAGACTGTGTTCAAATTTGTTGCTTTCCTCAAAGCCCATTTAAAAACAAGAAGCCCAATTTTAAGGAAATTTCCTCTTATTTTATAAAATAAAACAACTTGGTGAGAGAAAAAAAGTATATAGCTTCCAAGCATATTTAAGTCTAGAAGTTTTTCTATTGTCTGAAATAGAGAAGCAAGAAATTATATTAAAGTTTTAAGCAGAAACAGAGTTTTCAGTCAATGTAGATAAAAATCTATTAGAGATAAAATTGTTTTGACCAAAACTGTATAAATACAATGCCACTGGCTGCAAGCCCATTACTGAATGCAAGTGGAAAATAAGAACAGCACTCCTGAAGGGGCATTGCTAAAGAGACGCAAAATAAACACAGCCATTTCGGTATAATTTTTCACATTAATTATGTTCTCTTATCATAGATGTATAACTAGCCAAGTATAACAACAATAACAAGATAGCACTGAAGTTATTTTGCAAACAGGAAAAAGCAAATAAAATAATACTGATATGCTAGTTATTAGATTACTAGCCTTTTATCTTGTGGAATAGCTTCCCTCAACAAAAAGACTATATTAATCATTTCTGTTCCTCCAAGAAAATGATATTGCATTTCTGGAAAAATAATGTTAACAGCCTTTTCCCTTAAAGATACCTTCATTTATTTGTTGATTTGCCATTTCCAAGTCTTCAACTACTAAGGACATTTTCAAAAACAACTTCTAGCATAAAAATGTTCCCCACATTATTTAATGGAAACCTCGAGGCCTATTACTTAAAATTTTGTCAAATATGTACCTTTAGATTACACCATTTTTAGTCCCCTCAAATAAACTACCCTTTACCCAAGTTTTAATCGTAACTCTCTTATTTCTCACTGAGCAGAAGTTGAAAACCATACTGATTCCGACTGATTAACACCAGCAGTCGTCAAGGCTTCTCCTCTAGAGGCCATGGTTTGTCCGCTGATCTTAGAAAATAGCCCCAAGGGTCAAGTCCAGTAGGCTTAGTTAATATAATTCCTTCAGTTTCTCATCTAGAAGACAGAAAGAAGTTCTCTTTCCCTTTGCCTGAAAGGTCCTAGCTTCCTAAGTTTCTTTGATGTATTATATATTATTGTATATACCACATCTTCCATTTCCATAATTTGTATTCTTCTCCTGCATTCAGATCGACCCTTCTGTGCACTGAAAATGCCAGACTTAATCAAGTGCACACCTGATTACTCATAACCGTCAGAGGGGACAGGAGCACAGTTCTCTTTATTAGACCCTAAAGATTATCTTTTTACATTTTATACAAGTGTACTTTATTTTTTTATTTGTTTAAATTATAATGTTCAATATTATTTTGTATTAATTTCATGCATACAGCATAGTTGTTAGATAATCATATACTTTTACAGGGTTTCTCCTGATATTTCCAGTATGCACCTGGCACTGTACACAGTTCTTACAATATCATTGACTATATTCCCTATGCTGTACTTTATATTTTCATGACTATTCTGTAACTACCAATCTGTACTTCTCAATCCCTTCATCATTTTCACCCAGTCCAGCAACCCTCCTCCCCTTTCAGTGAGTAGATCAGTAATCTATTTCACTTGCATCCCTAAAAAAATGGTATTCACAAGGTGGCTTGAAAGAAATCTGAGGGTTTTCTAGTTAGTACATTCAGTGCCAGTAGTTATGAAAACACACCATCAAAAGGTCTTAAAGAGAAATGGTAATGGGTAATGGTTCTTTACTGTTTCACATCTTTGTTTTTTTATAATAATTTATTGATTATGCTATTACACTTGTCCTTATTTTTCTCCCTTTGCCACCCTCTGCCCAGCACCCCTGACTCTCTCAGGCAATCTCCCCACCACTGTTCATGTCCATGGGTCATGCATATAAGTTCTATGGCTACTCCATTTCCTATACTGTACTTTACATCCCCAAGGATATTCTATAACAACCTATTTGTACTTCTTAATCCCCTCATCTCATCACCCATCCCCATAACCCCCTCCTACTGCCACCATCAAAATGCTCTCCAAATCCATGATTCTTTCTGTTTTTATTGTTTGCTTTGCTTATTTTTTAGATTCAATTGTTGATAGGTATGTATTTATTGCCATTGTTGATAGTTTTGATCTTCTTTTCCTTAAATAAATCCCTTTAACATTTCATTTAATAATTGCTTGGTGATGATGAACTCTTTTAGCTCTTCTTATCTAGGAAGCTTTTTATCTGCCCTTCCATTCTAAATGATAGCTTTGCTGGAGCAATCTTGGCTATAGGTCCCTGCTTTTCATGACTTTGACTATTTCTTGCCAATTCTTTCCACCCTACAAAGTTTCTTTTGAGAAATCAGCTGACAGTCTTATGCAAACTCTCCTGCAGGTAACTAAATGCTTTTCTCTTTCTGCTTGTAAGATTCTCTTTTAATCTTTAAACTTTGGCACTTTAATTATGGTGTGTCTCAGATTGGGCCTCTTTGCATCCACCTTGCTTGAGACTCTCTATGCTTCCTGGACTGGCATGCCTGCTTCATCCACCAAATTAGAGAAGTTTTCTTTCACTATTTTTTCAACTAGATTTCCAATTTTTTGCTCTTTCTTTTCTCCTTCTAGCACCCTAATGATGTGAGTGTTGGAACACTTGAATTGTCCCAGAGGCTGTTTATACTATCCTCACTTTTTAAATTATTTTTCTTCTTGTTCTAATTGGTTGTTTCTTTTATTCTTATTTCCAAATCATTGATTTGATTTTCAGCTTTATTCACTCTACTGTTGTTACCCTGTAAATTGTCCTTTATTTCAATTAGTATATGCTTCATTTCTGACTGGATCTTTTTTATGCTGTTGAGGTCCTCACTAACTTCCTTGGGCACCCTTATGATGGAGTGCTTTTCTCCATTTCATTTAGCTCTTTTTCTGGAGTTTTGATCTGTCTTTCATTTGGGTCATGTTTCTTTGTGTCCTCATTTTGGCAGCCTTTTCATGTTTGTTTTGATGTATTAGGTAGAGCTGCTTTGACTCCCTGTCTTGGTAACATACCTTAAGGTAGTAGGTGTCCTGTAAGGTCCAGTGGCACAGCCTCCCCCGTCACTAAAGCCAAGTACTTGAGGTGTACCCTTCTTATGGGCTGAGTACACCCTCCTCTTATAGTTTAGCAGGTTAATGGGAAGAATTTACCCAGGCCAGTCAGCTGAAAGAACTGGCTGTGACCACTGACCACCAAACTCTGCCCTCTATGGAGGATCAGCTGTGCAGGGGTAGGGTGTGGTGCTCTGAGGTGCTCTATAGCTCTCCAATGGGTGTGCAGGCCCTGGGGGTTCCTAGGTAGTGTAGGCCAAAGTCAGCCCCCACCTGTGTTTTGCCCAGGGCCACCTGCCTGAACTGTAAATCAACCTGAGGTGGCTGCTACTTTTGCTCAGCTTGGAGATTCCAAGGTAAAGCCAAGCTATGAATCTAGGCTGCCTATTGCTAGTGCTGGGCCTCGGGCCACTTAACAAGAGGGCCTGGGGGCTCACTGAGTCCCATTGTTGCTAATTTGAAAGGATTTAGGAAGTTGTAAAGTATGAGCCAAGACCAGCCATTCATATGGAAAAGCCACTGTTAACACGGGTAGGGACAGAGCTTCAGGGGATCTGCAGGGCAGGGCAAACAGTGTTAAGCAGGTTGATAGAGTCTCAGATACGACGCACACCTGTTGGTTCTCTGATTCTGTTGGGGGAGGTTTCAGAAAAGGGACAATGGCTTCTGTCCACCTTTCCCTCTGGGAGAAAGCTGTTCCCCAGCTCTTGCCTTGTTGCCAAACACTTCTGTTCCTCCCTGTGTGCCCCTGCTGCTGAATCTCAGAGGCAGTGAGTCTGATTAAGTCCATGTGTGAGTTCTTCAAAAGGAACTGCTTGGAACTTCAGCAGTTTATTCAATTGACTCAATCCCCACTGGTTTTTGCAACCAGAAGTTATGGGGACTTATATTCCCAGCCAGGGAACCCCGGGCTGATAGGGGCTGTTGTGGGGCTGGGAATCCTCTCTTTGGAGATAGCCCTCCCAATTTTTATCCACCACACGTAGATATGGGACCAGCCCATTCTGCATCTCCACCCCTCCTACCAGTCTGGATGGATGTGGTTTCTTTAATTCTGCATTTGTTAGACTTCCATTCAACTCAATTTATGACTGTTCTGAGTAGTGGTCATTTTATAATTTAGCTGTAAATTTGATGTGGTTGTGCAAGGAGGCAAGCCATGTTTATGTATACCCGTTTCACACCTTCAGATTTTTGTTTGTAATTTCAGTAAAAAGAGTACCATGCATACATATAGATTCCCTAAGGTAGTACTACTGTGTCATTGCTAAACCACATTCTTTGAAGTTCTGCATTCATAAGGTTTAAAATCTTGATGACTTGGGGGGGGGGGGTAATAGGATATTAAAGTATACTACAACAGGGAGGTATGGCCAGATCACTAGGGTAGCAGGGAGAAATCTCCACTCAGCACACAAGGCTGCTCCCTCCAGAAGGGAGGGGTCAGAGGAAACCCATACAGTGTGGGTCCAGGATGGCTCCCATTCTCTCACTCTGAGAGCAGCACACAGATGCATGGCTGAAATCTTCCTTGGTTCCAAGGGCATGGGCAGCCCTGGATGCCAGGGGCATAGTGCACTAAGCCTCTTGCATGACTGGCTACAGTGGTCTGGCCATGTGCTTTGGCTCAGGAGAGGGAGAAAGCTGTGGCAAGTTAATGTAAATGCTGGCCTCACAAGTGTGCTCTCCAGAGTGAGAGAGAAAGAGCCCAGAGCTGGGGAGATGGAGACCCATCCATGCAGCCAAAGGGGCAAATAAGAAGGAGGGGGTGGATTTGGGCATGGATTTCGGCATGGATTTGGCTTTCAGTATTTTTGGGGAACAAAAGGATTTCTGTGTTTTGCACAAGGGAATGGCTTAGAGTAGGGGAGATCCCAGCTCCCCCAAATTGGGCTCCTAGTTAATAAAAAGATTCTTCCTTCCCTATCATTTTCTGTGTTATGGTTATATTATGGCAGCAGGCAGCCACATCCCATTGTGCCCTGTAACAATACCACTTCATCACCTAAGATCTGAGGGTCTTCTGTAAGGGCTAATGTGAGCGCAGGCAAGAGAGAGAGTTGTCTCTATTCATAGTGTGAAGCATACTAAATAACTGACTTATTTTAAGATGATTAAAACAGATGTTTATGTTTGTATTTTATTTATGCAGATATTTATAAACTGTTACAAAAGAAAATCATTTCTTTTCATTTCTCTAGATATGAGGAAAATAAAGAAGAAATGTTGAGGAGAAAACTGGAAATTCAAGGACCCCCCCAAAAAGACAGAGAAAGTCTCGACCCTCCCTAAAGCCTAAATCAAAGCTCCAGAGTGATTTAAACATGTTTTTTAAATGTTTTTTTAAATGATTTAATATAGTGAGTTGAGATACATTACATTAGATATAATTAGACCTAGACAGGAAAGGTGGTTCTGAGAAGCTAATGAAATATCATTAAGGTTGAATATAAGAATGTTGATTAGGATAAAGCTAATCCTGATTAGGATAAACAAGATAGGAGCTACAGATCTTATTTTTCCTCTTATTTATATATTTATTTTATGAGTTGAAGAAGTGTGCTGTCTTGCCATTACTGAAAAAAATAAAGAATATTACCATTTTTACATTTCATTAATATATTCTATCATGACAACAATGTCTTCCCTTCAGTTTATGAACAGACATTTGCCTTGAGATGTATCTGTCTTAAAGTGAAAGATGTGAATAACAATTTAATTTACTTGCTGTATGTTTTACCTTCACAACAAAGAATGACAAAGGTCTGAACAGGCTGGCTGCTCCTCCCCTCCCAAATCTCGCCCCGTGCCATGGTCCTCCTGGTTCTCCCTGCTCCGGACTCCAGGGGGCGTAATCGCCAGTACTCTCTCAGCCAGCTCATATTTTCAGGCCCTCACCCCATGCCCCCGACTCTACCTATTTCACCTATGTAATACCTAATCACTAGCTAGATCTCCATTCCATTTTGCTTTTGGGTGAACACCTGCCCAGCCTCCCTGACTAGATCAAATCAATTGTAAGTTCTTCTCACATTCTGGACTTCTCTCTTGTATTTTTCATAGGCACAATTTTACCTTTATCTGTGCAAAAACATGATCACAGTCCATTTCCCTCAAGCCTAATGAGGGGACAAATCCTAGCCAGTTTTGCTTACTCTCATTTCCCCCGAAGTTTAGTGTGGTTCCCAGCACATGCACTTGGTGAACATTTGTCAACTGAAAGAATAAACGAACGAACGAGTAACTTTCACTTTTTATCAAAATGACTGATACTGTACAGACACAATTATTAGTTCTAGTCTTGAGATAGGTGGAAATAGTTGCATCGTTCTCTCTGTAAAAAATTTATGTATACTTAAACCTCTTCACCAAGAGTAAATATCTCTCCTCACTGAGTACACCAATGATTAGCCACAAACCATTAGTCTGTGTGCACCCACGCAAACAACTTACATATTCCTAGATCACCTATAGTTCTTTCTTCAGGGCTGATTCATGACTTTAATATATTTTAACTACTCAATAGTAATAGATTTAAATATTACATGTATGTCACTTATCCATGCTGATGATAGAGAACCGAAATAAACCCTACATACATGAAGCCATCTAGATTTTGAAATTTAGAAAGTGTTATCACCATGTCAGGACCAAAATTCCCACTGAGGCACAGAAATTCGTAAGGCATTTCATATTTTTAATTGCTCCTTCCTCTATACTTCTGTAAGATATCATTTACTCCCTGATTTTAGGCATTTTGAGCTGGTTTTATTGTTATAACTATGTATTCTGTCAATCACTTTATCTATATTGACCTTGGGAGTGGGGACCTATTTCTGTTCATTGTACACCACACCCAACACCTTACCTCACCAACAACCACGCACAGTGCTTCAGACGAGAGTGGTCACGTTCAGGGTGCTATGGCTGTAGACCCAAGCACACTGCTTTAGCAGTTAAAAACACTACACTTATACGTGTTTTAAACAGAAGGGAAGAGAAAAAAATAAAGGTAGAGAAGGAGGAAGAAAAAGAACATAGGTACAAAAAGTAGTTTTTCCATTGATGCTTGAATCAAGCCACTAAATAACTGTTTTCAGTAGTTATTCCACAAAAACTCAACCATTTTTAAGGTTTCCTCACAATATTCAATCACTGACTGATTAGATTCTCATTTCTTCTATTTCTCTCCCTCATCTATCTGGCTAAACGCTACTAGTAAAATAGTTGTAATGTTAGATCCAGAAGAGAAAAATAAACTAAGCAGGGGCATATAAGACAGAGTTAAATATATTGTCTATTAGGTCCTAGGCTCTGTCACCCTCAGGTGTATTGCCTGTGTCAGAATGGAAGTTTTGTTAACAGGGGTACCTGGCCCCCGGAATTGTGGAAGGAGGGGGCTTGAGCTGCACCTGCGTGTATCTCGGACCATGGAACAATTAAAGCGATTCCAAAAAAAAAGAAACCCATAGCTCCTCCTTCTGATTCCCCCTCTTCCTGGTTGAGGACATCAGGGATGGTAAGAGGGGAGGGGCGGAGGCTTGGGCCTGTTAGTGGCAGGCCCCGAGCCTCCAAATTCACAACGCAGCTCGGACCTGTCAGTGCTGCGCCCCAACCAACCTCCTGTGCGCTGATCTGTCAGTGGTCAGCAGCAGGGGGCTGCCACCAGTCACCAGTGCAGGCCTGGGTGCCACCAGTCAGAGGCCTGAGGCCATAGACTCCAAAAGATGCCTGAATGGAGACAGGGACTAGAGGCCAGCGAAGTCACCTACATTTATGATACTTTTCAGGGAGGAAAAGAGGTTGTGGTGCAAGTTTGAACTGAGCTGGCAGAGGCTGACAGGGTGATTTTTTTCTTGGGTATCTTAGAGGAGATGGGCTTTTAGGCAGAAACTTAACATTATTTCCAAAGACCTTAGTGAAATAGTCAGCACTGTAAACATGTTTTTGTTCTTGTGTTATTTTCAGTTCTTGAACCTATGTAGTAGTTGTAATCACAAATATTTAAATTACTTTCCACTGAGCTCTCTTCCCGGTCAGTGAGCTGTAGGACCTCCTCTATAGCCTGGGTTCTGTAACGGTTTGGGACCCGTGGATTCGACCATGCTTCTCATCTTTGCCAGTCTTTACTGCTGCTCCAAACACAGGCACCCTTTCCTGTCTTTTCACTTACTCTCATCAGTTCTGCTCCTAGCTCAGCATACCCTCTGACACCCCCACCAGCCCTTTCCTTAGAAGTAGGAATGGGCTCATTTTCCCCCTCACCACTAATCATAATGTACACAAGAGAGACAGCCTTTCCCAAACCTTGGCTCCTTCACCTGAATTTAAAAACACCCCCCCCTTGAGATTCATTGGTGTGGCTCATTACCACTGGAATTTTTTCCTCATTCATTGGTTGAAGATTACAGCACCTGCCTCCGGGTCTTTGATTCCACCCGCATCCCCAGCTGCTTTGGACAAGTCCAATGTACTTGAGGGTGACTCTACTCACATTTCAGTTCCTTGACTTCTTCAGTTCTGATAACCTAACCATTCTGCAATGCACTCCCAAACCATATTCTTATCATATCTAGGATGCAAATGCAAACTCCACATCCCGCTATCTGACCACAGCCTTTCTGATTCTTCCAGCACTTTTTCTCTGTCCTTCCCCTCCCCTCCCCTTCTCTTCCCACCTCTCCCTTCACCTTCCCTCCCTCCCCTGCTGTCCCCTCCCTTCCTTCCTTCCTCCCTTCCTTCCTTCCTTCCTTCACTCTCTCTCTCATTGTTAATACATTTTACTCTTTCCAAATGTGAGTTGCATAATTTTAATACCTGCCCTTAGAACAGCTCTCTTTTGTCTTCCTGTTCTTCCAACCTGATCCCAGGGGTCATTATACCAATTATTCCCTTCCACCATTTCCTGACTCTTGACTCAATTAAACATAGTTATATACATATTAAAAACAAATAACACAAAATAAAAGCCAAACAAAAAAAGAAAATCTTCAAATAACATATCTCTTTTGCTGTGATCTTGTTTTTCTCCTTCCCTTTACAGTCAAATATCTTGTTAGAGTAGCCTATCATTTCTCTAATTCTTCACCCTTCACATTCTTAAGCTCATTACAATCTGGCTTCTGTCCTCCTGAATTGCCCTCCTCCTCAAGTACCTGTCTCAATATACCACTCTTCACCCGATATACCATGAAAAGCCAGCAGTTGCTATGTTCTCCCTCACTTCCCGTCAGTTACTGAGTTATCCTGATGTATTATGATGTGTAAGGCAGGACAGTAAGTAAGTCAGGGAAATTCCTTGGCAAATACAGTGGGGAAATGGAGATGAACGGCTCATTCAAACTGGCCTCAGCCAGCACCCCGACTCACCTGCCTCCCTCTCCCTTGCACAACCACTCCTTTAAGCATGAAGCCCTCAGAACAATGAGGTTCCAATCAGCATTGGATAATCTGAGGAACGAGGCCTTTGTCCTCTTCACCAGAGAGACGGAGTTTTGGTCAAACTAGAGATAACATCTAGGCCTCAGTTGTGTTCCAACTTCAGGCCCAGAAAAGCAGTAAAACCAAAGGAAGTGACACCATGGCTGGCATTTAGGACCAGACACAACAATGACCCCCTACTCTAGTGCCAACCAATCAGTAGAGGCCCTGACCCTGACCCTATACATTCATTTTGATGAATCACCATATTAAAAAACAAACCTAGAAAGCTGATAAATATCCTATTGAGATCCTCCCCTCAAGACCTCCCATAAAATTTCTGCCTTTAGAAAACAGATAAAAACGCTTAAGACCAAGGACACAGTGTGCACTCTCTTTAAAGCATGCTCATGTCTTCTTTCTTTAGGTGTGTATCTTTGCTTTCTTTCTCCTAAGCTCTAAGGGTCCCTGCAAGACTTGCAACCAGAGGAGCAGTGGGCAGCAGCAGCTCATCCTAGCTAACCCCCTGACCCTGTCTCCAAGGGCCCTTCTTTTGCCTCTGAAAGTTGTTTCCTGTGTCAACTTGGCCCTGCTGGCTCACTGCTTCTGCCTCTGTGACTTTCTTTTCAAAAGGCCAAGGCAGCTCTCTGAGCAGCCCACTAGAATCTTCTCTCCAAGTATACTTTCACTTTGCATGCTAAATAACCTGCCTCTTGCACTAGAGTTCTTGGCTCTGAATACTTTCTCTGCCAAGCTCAAGAGCTGAGAGCTGATGTTGTTGTTAGTCATAAGCTAACGTTCATTGAACTTATGCTATGTGTCAGACCCTCTGCTAAGTGCTTTACATTTAATCCTCACAACAACCCTCTGTAGTACATAGTGTTATTATCATTCCTGTTTCACAGATATCGAAAGTATAACTACAGATGATAGGCTAGGCCAAGATCCTTCTGCAGGATTCACTTCTCTTGAAGCCATCCTCTCCTTAGTCCCACTGTCACACCAGCTCATCAAGAGGTCCCCCTCCTCACTGCTTTCCCTGGCTCCATTTTATACCTCCTATCCATGCTCTCCGTTGCTTTCAAAGACCCTCTAAATTTCACAGCTGATTGTGTCACCCTCTTGCTAAAATGCTTATCCAGTTGTCTCTTAACTGTCATGCTAAAGCTCAATGGTCATACTCATAGCACAAATCTGTTCACAGTCTGCCCCTTGCCCACCTCCCTGGGCTAAAAACACATGCCACTTCTTCCTTCCCCAACACCCAGATGGAATTGCTTACTGTTCCCTGAGAATGTCACACTGTGACCACCCCTTCAAGTGTACTTTCACCCAACCAATTTTCATTCATGCCTTGAAAACCAGTTCCAGATAGTGCATCTAAAACACCTTCATGGTGCCTGGTGCCAATGCCCTTCTCCACCACTGTGCTCACTGCTTTGCGCTCACAGCACAGCTCTGCACCACTCCCCCACACTCAGCAGGACCTCTTGTAGGACTAGCAGGGTGGTGCCTCTCTCAACTCTGAACCACCAGTTCCACTCACAGTGCCTGTCAATATAAAACTGAAATATTTACTCCTCAGTCTTTTCTCTCTGGTTTAGCTATACTGATTTGAACTCTCACATCAGAAGTATGTTTTTCAAAATTTGTCAAGTACCTAGGGAAATTTTATCATTTTCCAAGTGCAGCAATGATGTTTTGATAAGTTAAAATGCCTAATGAAGAAAATATCCATAAATTTAGAGTAAAACAGACACCATTTGCTTGTTTTGATGGGCGAGTCATTTGATTGCCAGCAATTATGTTCTATGTGTACCACGCACTGCATTTCAAAATCCGTTATTTTTAAAGGTATATAGATCTTTTTGTTTAAAATGTCTAACAGATATTGAGACACTTTTATTTTAAATAATTTTTTAAGTGAGTGCACAATATTTCTGGGTAAAATACTGACTCCTTACAAATACGAGTCTATATACAACTGAGGAAGAAGACTACTATTTGCATGTAAATCACTAAGCTTAATGGTGGATTCCGGGTCTCTTGAGAACTATCTAACATAAAACAAGGAATAAATTGAATGGTGCCACATTGTTATCACAAAGCTAATAAATATGGCTTTATAACACCCTGTTCTTTGAGGCAATCTCCTCTTCTACTATTATTTGCTTCACATACATACCCCTACAACTTTCACATATGTATTCATACTTTTTTTAAAAAATTAGCCACTATAATTACTCACTTTCAACATTCCTTATATGTTTAGTAAAATATATCCAGTGAAACACTACTGTTTTCTGATGAAAATATTTATAATTCTTTCCCCCACTATAATTATCAATACCTTGAACATAGCCATTTTCTATTTCTACCAGTGTTCTTCAGTCCTATTTTGTTCTAATTCGTTTATCTAACCTAAGCTACAGCACTAGCTCCCAGCTGCAAGACAGCTTCCTTATTCCAGATAAGTTAATAACAGAGTCCTCTGTTGAGGGTAGTACTTTCTAAAATTACTTTCAATTTAATAATTACAGACCAATCCATGCTGTATTTGCTTCCTGTGATTCTTTTTTTAAGGGAACGATACAAATTAAAATGGACAATAAAACATTCAAAAATAGAGCCCTGGTTACTTACTTTGCACATAACTTACACACACGTTAAGCCCCAAGCACCGATCTTTAGTCTGACCAGTGAGTGGCTCGTGCATCTGACTTTTCCACAATTCCTCGCTCTCCCCTGCTGTGCAGAATTGGCAAGCTGCTTTCTCCACACCTCCATTCCCTCTCTAAAATAAACTAGTTCCCAGAGTTTCCTGGAAAGGCTGTAGGTTTATTTTCCAATTTGAAAACAATTAATAAAGTATTCAGCAGTGAGTTCCAAATAATGTAAGACAACTTGACTTTGGCAGAAAATACACTTCAGTGAGCTAGGAATGGTTTTCCCTTTCCAAAATTCCCCTGATCAAGCTGAGTAATACTGAGGTCACTCTTGAGCTCTACACTGAAAACTAACCCTCATGTCTGGGCCTCATTTCCTTTAGCTTGGAATACTTAACATGTTTTATCTTAACACAAACCTATTGTTATGGCTACATGGTGCTTCCAAGTTTGTGGTGTATTCAGGAAGAGAGCTAGATGGTATATCAGATGTCAGTCCTTCTCAGAGTGGTCTGAAAGTAGATTTCCGCTACAACTATAGCCATTTCTACACCGACTCTATCCCTCTCCCTGAACAAAATAACCAGCTCTCAGAATGAATAACCTCTACCAGAGAATTGCAATAGGTTAGGTTGGACAGCCATGCTATCCTCAGTCTATAGAAGGATACAGAACAGGTTTAACTCATAGCAGTTTTTCGAGCAGCCTAAAACCAGGAGGAAACTATATAGAGCAAGGGTGTCAAACTCATTTTCCCCGGGGGCCACATCAACCTCGTAGTTGCCTTCAAAGGGCCGAACGTAATTTTAGGACTGTATCAATGTAACTACTCCTTAACTGTTAAGCAAGAGCTCAGTGCTGCCACTGGATAGAAACAAGGTGCCAAGCCTGTTAAAACAAGGTGGAGGGCCGGATTCGGCCTGTGGCCCTTGTGTATGCCACCTGTGATAGAGAGCAAGTAATGATAGTAGCCTAAAATGGCAAGAGAAGACTTCGCAAAGAAAGTGGGCTTTAAACTGAAACCTGAAGTTTGGTGAGAACCGAGATAATCAGGAGGAAGAAGAGCATTCCAGGTGAAGGCAGCAGCATTTACTGATAATTCACTATGTGACAGGCCCACACTGAGCACTTGACACACTTAGTGTTAACTAGCGTTACAGCCATGCGAGTTGGGTACTTTCATTATCCCCATTTTGCAGAAAAGAAAATTGGAACTTAAACAGCTTCGGTAACTTGCTCAAGGTCACCCAGCTAGTCAATGGTGGGAGCAGGGTTCACTCCTATGCTGTTTGTATCCAGAAACTACACATAACCACTACCCTCCACTGACCTAAACATGTGTGTGGAGTTAGGAGGACAGTGAGGAAATTGGCCCAATTAGTGATAGAGGTGGAGTGGGGTAAAAACTAAAAATAAGTTTGACACGTGAATAAGACTGTAGGCTGCCTTAGCAATAGAAGAGGTTTGAATTTGAGATAAGGAACCATGGAAGGTTTGTGAGCAAGAGAGCAAGCAGTGTTGGAGGGAGACAGAATTAAGGAGCCATGCAGAAGAGCAGACTGGTTTGAGGAGGATGGGAAAATACTTGGTCAGGCCTTTGGTAACTGTATTTGTATTTCATAAGCTTTGCTACAGTAACAACTCCCAAATGTTCGGCGCTTACAAAAACAAACATTTGCTTCTCACTTATATTACATGTCTGCTAAGGATGGCTGTGAGTGAGAAGAGAGTTTTCTCCATCTGTCTTCTTCATTCCTGGATGCAAGCTTAAGGAGCAGCCCCTATTTGGACATGTTATTCTTGTTGCAGAGGAAAAGAGCCAGAGATCTAGCTGACAGAGGCACGCAATGACTCTTAAAACATCTGCTCATTTACTATTGTCAAAAGCAAGTTATGCAGCCAAGATCTAGCTTAGCCCTGGCAGGGCAGGAGGCGCATCTGCCTCCATAGGAGGCCTGCAAGTCACATGGTCATGGGCAGGGGTGTATAAGCCTCTTTCTTACAGGAAATAGGAGTGAATCATGGGAACAATAATTCGATCTACCAGAGGAAGCCTGGACTCCTCACAGATGCTGTCACTGTAAATTAAAGCAACAGACTGAAATGAGTAAACTTCATAGAAGGGGGTAAAATCCCTTGTTCTCCTCACAGGGCTGTGTCCTAAGGAGAATAACTGCTATTCTATTTCCATATTTTCTGATGCAAAAGCCTTATGCTGTGCCAAAGACATGTTAAAGACTAAAAAAAAGTCAGTCAAAGACAGTTTTATGAATTGATGGGGTAGATATGAATTTTTATGCTTTGTTTCATTACAATTTAAATTATATTATACTAGAAAAGTAAACATAGAAAGGACCCAGTTAACACGTGTCCATACCTTCTTGATTTTTCTATCCTAGATGGTGTTACAATTGAGATTTCACATGTTGACTCTTTGTGACCACCCACCTAATAAAATATTCCAGTCACATACAAAATATATGTGATACAATGACTGATAGTTAAGAATGAACTAATCTAAATACATTTTGGTGCTAAACAAGTCACCCCCACATATGCAAATTATTGTATCAAATAGAAATGATGTAATAGTGTTCTTAGAATGAGTCATGTCCGAGCCTGTAATTGGAATTTTTTAAACCTATAAAGCTAAAGTCTGAATTTTAGTTTTGTACTGTCTGGTTTTCTTGCTCAAGTCTCTTGTCCTAATTGATCATTTATCATTTCCAAGGTCTTTCCAAGTTCTTTCCAAAGGGTCATTGTTTCTCTGGTCCAAAGCCTGGTTCTTTGGACCCCTTGCTAGCTTCCCATCAAGCTCTACTATTTAGACTCAGAAATAGATGTGTATCTCTGCAAATACAGTGCTTTATCCCAGCACAGTTTTCTGAAACCAGAACATTCCCATTAAAGATCAAGTGTGCCTGACATTCAGTTAAAAATTAGTTTTAACTCTCCTCTTGCAACCCTACCAAATCTTTTAGGGGAAGCCAAACTTTTCCCAGAACACAAAACTTACAAGGTCTGGGGAAGACGACAAATTGGAATGTGTGGTAGATATTAAGTACTTAATAAATATTTGTAGAATAAATGGACAAATGGATAAGTGAATTGACTGATGATTCTAGCAATTAAGCCCCTTTTGTACAGCAAAAGCTCCTAAAGTTTTATTTAAGGCATTTAAAGAAGACTTAATATATTTTTCATATAAGATGCTCAAGAAATATTTGTTGTCATTCACCTGAGCAAGAATGAAGAAGTATGGTTAATGGTTTACAGCAAAACAGATGTCCAGTCACAACACTTCCCACCCAAACCCCACCCCCAATTTTTTAAAACAAATGTTTTTAAGCCTCGGGGTGAAAGGAATAAATATAATGCTGAAAATTCCAACACTAGGCGGAGAAAGTTGTCCCGGTCTCCATCACTCTGTGCCATGTCCGTACACACTACAGAACAGTGTTAGGATGTCTAGGGAGGCTTCTTCTGCAGCAGAGCAATCTGCTCCCATAGCCATGTTTGTGAAAGAACGTCCACAGCTGACAGCATAGCCACATCTGCACGACACGGCATTTGCTTTCTAAAGACCTTTACCTAAATTAACCACTAATAATGCTGCTGTAAATTTTTCAACCATTTTAAACGTATCACTTATGTGGCACCTTCAATGGCTTATTCTAAGGCTACTTTCAATAGAATAACCGAGATAGTCTTATGAGCTTTATCTTATCAGGGAAATGATGGAGGGCTGGGTTCAGTCACAGCAACAAACTCCGAAGCACTAGAAAATTCTGAATAGAATCCCATCTCTTCACGCTGCAGTTACTGCTCTCAGGAGATCAATAAATGTATTTCTCCCAGTTTTGTACAATGGCACAACTGTAATATAGAGTGTTTACTAACTCTGTTTTGCCACATTTGTAAAACCTATTTAAAATCTAACCCATCTCAATCTTAAAAAATCATAAACTATTCAATCATAAAATCCAATCATGAAATCATAAACTATCCAAGAAGGCATTCCAAAAAGTGGGAAAATTGGTAAATATAAACTGTCATTATAACATCATGAGTTTATTTGCATAAGCACAGAAGTGGTGCTGATCTTAATCTTATACACAAATATAGGGTGCTCAAAGAATAATTTTCTAAAAATGACATGCTAAACAATAAATGGGGTATTTAAAGCACAATGTATGATTTCAGTAGAATACGTATGAGAACAAACCACCCAAACAAAATGAAATACTATTTGTGGAAAATGAGGCATGAAAGCATATTTCTTAATAAAAAACATGAAGTATAAAATATCCTTAACTGATTTAAAACTCTTTATATAATCTGCAAATTTTTTTAAATCGCAATAATTATTGGCAGTAGAAAAAAAGGCTAGAAAGGAATGTGCATAAGCATGTTAACATTTCTTACAATTGAATGGTAAGATACTTGTGATTTTATTTCTTTTTTTTAAGATTTTATTTATTTTTAGAAGGGAAGGGTAGGAGAAAGAGAGGGAGAGAAACATCAATGTGTAGTTGCCTCTCACTCGCCCCCGACTGGGGACCTGGCTTTCATGTGCCAAGCATGTGCCCTGATTGGGAATCGAACTAACGACCCTTTGGTTCACAGGCCAGCGCTCAATCCACTGAGCCACACCAGCCAAGGCTGATTTATTTCTTTGTAATCATTTTCTGTAGTTTCCAGGTAATCTTCAATAAACATCTATTACTATTATTATTAGAAAGAACAATGAATCATTTAAACCATCAAAAGAACTAACCTCTTTGCATCAGGAAAGGGTTACATTGTTTAAGCATATTTAATGCATTCGACATAAAAAGGCTTACCTTTTACCTAAAATTTTAAAGAACATAGGAGACTCACATAATTTCAGGTTATAATTTCACTTTTGTTGGGGTTATTGCTTGCATCTAAGTCCTAGCAGATGATATGAACTTTGAAAGAAATATTTTCTCTCTGATCCAAAATCATTTCTTGCCTTTTTCCCTGAACTATTGTAAAAATTACTATAAAAATGTCTTGGAAAATAAAATCAATGCTGATACCCAACTCCATTGCACAAGCAGGTTTTTCATTAAATTCTACAAGTAATGCATTACATTGCTTTTCTTTTCCATAATAGCAACATGAAGCAATTTCAATTATATTTTTTTATACTTGAAAAAAATCATTCATTTACTAAATGTTGAACTGGCTGCTAGCTTATATTCTCATCTTGGACCTTATTTCTAATTGCAATTTAAAGATGGTTTGAAGTAAATTAAACCAGCCTATAAAACAAGATCTTCTCAAAATCCAAGTTTAAAATGAGATGAGATCTTCAATTAAGCATTTTACATATTAAATTGTGACAACTTTATTTAATGGGGACAAGCAGAGGCAGTTGAGAATGGCAGCCTCAGTTTGCACACAGAGAGAAACCTATGTATTAGAATAATAAATTTCCAGTTATCACACAGAAATGGTCATGTTCACCATGCTGAAAATCAGTGTTCTTTTTATCTCACATGGATGTCATTCCAAACTTTGGTTAGTTAACATAATATAGCAGAGTACTGTCATTCTCACAAAAGATACAATGTCAACTCTGAAGAAGGTTAGTAGCATTTAAAAATCTGGGGTCTACAGAGGGGAGAGCACAGGGAATTTCAGGGAAAAAGGGGAAGGATTTATAGGAACTAGTATAAAGGACACATGGACAACAACTAAGGGGGGTGGAAATGGGAGGGAGGTGGGGAGGGCTGGGGGGGTGGGCTGGGATGGGAGTAAAAGACAGAAAACTGTACTTGAACAATAATTAAATAAATTTTTTAAAAATAAAAAATTTGGGAGTCTAGTTCTTCCAGCTTCCTGACAAATGAATGTTTATATGCAACTAGCTCCATTGGAACTATTGTCACCAAATGTACATGTTCTCTGGTGAGAAACAAAGCTTTGGGTTGATCTCACACTTACAGAACCCCCTAACACTGGATATTCAAGACATGGGGCTAGTTTAAGAACTTCTACTAGTTCTTAGGGGAAAAATACACTGAATGGCTTTCACACTGAAAAAAATATGCTTGCCTTTTCTCTCCCCTTTTTCTTTCTTTTTTTGCAAAAACCTAGAGCTTCAGCAAATCACACAGTTATGCTGTGTTATGATACATAATGTTTTCATAGTAACGTGACATGTCTAAATGACAAAATGCTGGCTATCTACCAAAAATGTAAAGTAGGTTAAATCTTTTCCCAAAGGGGGGGGGGGGGAAGGGCCATTATCAATTCCTTTAGCAAATTTCTTTGTTGTAAAATGGCAGCTGACCAACTTAACACCAAATCTTCACAAAGTTTATGATTACAAGAAAACAAAGGATTTTAAGTATGGAATGATTGTGTTTATGAAATTGTTCACTACCCATAGCTCTTCCCTTCTTGGCTCAAAGAGGTAAAATTATGAACCTTGAAATTGCCTTACCACTCTTTTGTTCCCAGAGAAAAAGAGGAGATTCCCTTCCCAACTGTGCACCCCTCCCACTTCTCCAGGAGATCTGCACTGCAGGTGGTTGGATGTTTTTATTTAGAAAACAGCTTATTTATAAATCATGGATGGCAAAGTTGACTCTTCTTTTGTTCGGCTCAACTTAAATATTTTGATAAAGTGTTTATTTTCTCCTTCTTTTCATTGCAACTGCTATTCTGACAGAACCAGTGACACACAGATGTGTGGGATTCTCAGGAGAGATGAGCTTCCTTAAAATGTAGGGGGAAAAAAAGCCTTCTTTTGGGGAAAAAAGATTTTTTTCATTCCCATTTAGTTGGAGATAAAAAGGAAAAAGGAGGAAAGAAGGGAGATGTATATTGTATTTTAAAGGCCTGGCAAACGGATCCAAAACTAGCCATATAAATGGACTCTAAAAAAAAGGCAGAAAGCAAACAAAAAACTTTCTTTTCATTATTCTCTCTCTCTTTTTTCTCTTTTTCCAGGTCAAAATCATTTCCTGGAACTGTTCACCCAGCCCCAATTCAAACAGGAGACTTTGGAACACTTTGTGCCGAATTCAGAGTGCCTTGTTCAAACAGCTCTGTGGAGGCCTCTGAAACTCTGATGAAGCCCCATCAACCTATCAGAAGAACATACAATTTTGCGTTCATTAGTTCATAGTGCCCAGTTGTAGAATTTGGATGGTTGCACCTCAGTAAAAAGCTTCCTTGAACTTAATAATATTTAACTAAAAACTTCAATAGAAAGTGCATAGAAATGCACTTTAGAAATAGAAAGTTAAATTTCCCACCTTAATAGCATCGATACCCTCTAATGACCACTGTGGTCACTTATCACCAGATAATGCACCGCCTTGAACCTTCCCTTGCTGAGAAAACTTCTGGTAACACAATCAATTATCTAGCAGTAATAAGCACTCTACGGAAGATTATTTTGTAACCAAGCACCTCCATTTACTGTTCTCTGTTATCTCGAATGCAACAAATGTGGCATTTTCCCATTATAGGTTTTTCTCTTTCTAAAAGAGAAGACTACTCAGGCTCCACACAAATCTCTCTACCCCCGACCCTCTTCCCACATCTCCTTTTGCCTTGCAGAAAGTTTACCATATAATTGGGGGGGGGGGGGATCAAATATAATTAAAATGGTGTAAAATAAAGGAGGTCTATCCATAAGTAGTAACTGCTGCTTGTTAAAACCTTGAAATCGTCACCATTCAAGACCACTCTAAGAAGTAAGTAAGTAAATAAATAAATAAATGCTTAAAATGACATAGATGTGGCTTTCTCGGTCTCTTTCCAACTGGGCTTTGCATATGGTGTTAAACTGGGAAGTGTGTGCGACAAAAAGTCCAAGAGGGTGATTTGAACAGGAGAGACTTTGACAAATCCTCTAAGAACTTCATTTACTGTTCTCCTTTCCTGTAGATTAGCATCAACCTTGGGTATCCCCAGAGAATAGAAGAAGGGACACTACCCGATTTCTGCTAGAACAACATCCTGGTAGGCTCTGCTCCTGAAAGCACTGAGAAATCCACATTCCGTAATGTATTTGAGAGGTAGCTTTTAAGGGGCAAATATAAAGCCCTTGTAATGCTCTGAAACTTTATATCTTAATGAAGAACAAGTCAAATTGATAGAAAATAATTCCAGTATTTTTAGTGACTGAAACTCATGAACTGGAAAGATAAAATAATACCAAACACTGATTAATACATAGCTAGCTAATTTTCTCACCAGTCCAATTGGGCAATAAACTGAAGTGAAGTAATGCTGATGTATATACAATACTCCTAGTTCAAAGTTCATTTATTTTGTTTCTCTGATGTTCACATTGAAATTCTACCTCAGTAGATTATTCAAAGAATGAAGGCCAGACAATCTTTGATTCCTCTGAGAACAGATACAGTATGAACTGAGCATTTGATGATACTTTCGGATGTAAGCAAAAAATGCATGTATATTAACGAGGTTATTTTCCACTAACGTAACGTGTTGCTCTGAGAAGATGTACAACCTCCTTTTCGATGAGGCTGTCAGACATGTCAGGCCTGTATACTTATGTACATAAAGCCTGAACAGAAGCAGGGGGATGGGAGAAGACTTCAGTCGATATCAGCCTCATCGTCATATTCGGTGATTCCCAATTATTTCAAGGTTAAAAAAGGAGAAGGAAATATTGTTAATTCACACATCAGTAAGGCAGTACTTACTACATACCATGTAAGGCATTAGTAAGAAAACTAAGAAGGAAGAGGTATATACACCTCCTGCCCTCAAGGACTTTAGAATCTAGTAAACAGTGATAAGACAAAATGAACCACCTAAGAAATCCCACAGAAGCAACGTTCTGTAGAAGTGCAGCAGGTACAAGTGGGGACGGGAAGGGACTTTGCTGTGTGCCATGGGTGAGCGATGCTGTGTGCAGATGATGCATTGTTGAGCTGTGCACTTGAAACCTGTATGGTTTTGTTAACCAATGTCACCCAATCAACTCAATTTCAAAAAAAGAAAAGAAAATGGAGGGAACTTAAAAAAGTTAGCCGTTGTAATTAATTTTGACTGAGGTAGAATTAGGAAGTGCCTAGTGAGTAAAGCAGCACTTGAGCATGATTTTGAGAAACAGAGTTTGAGCAGACAGAAAGCAAAGAAGACATCCCCCCCAGAGGGAACAGCCTTGGACCTCTGGCCAGGAAGATGTGGAGAAGCGGGCAGAGGTACATGCTGCGCGACAGAACAAAGGGCTACCCTGGAAACCCTGGAAAAAGTGATTTGCTGCTGGATGGAGAAACAATTTGAATGCCTTGTTAAAGTCCAGGTTTACTTGTGGCAAAGCTTTTGAGCTGGAGTTTGAGGTGATCCAACATGTGTTTAAGGAAGATGACAATAGAAATAGAATGATTGGTCTATAGAAGTAAAATTGAAGCTGAGAGTCAAATAAAAGTCAGTGACATTACTAAGCCCCAACACTTTATAGGGAAAGATCTGGGGTAGAGTGGGCACTGCCGACATTCATACAGGGTTATAGGCAGACAAGTCAAGATGCCCTTAGAACTTCATCCGTAAAATACAAATTACTTGCAACTTACTGATTCTACCATGGGAAATGAGATTTCAAGATTAGTCTGCAACTCTAGCTGGTTAGAATGATGAGGTCTAGACTAAGCATAGTGACTGGGTATAGAAAGGAGATGAGCCATAATAGAAAAGCATGTCCACAGCTTACCAAATAAAAGGGTTTCCACTAATTTGTAAATAAAACCACCCTGACCCACGCTGGGAAAACAAAGTAGTTAGACACATATTTGGAATTATAATGGACTTCCCATTTGGTCCAGATTGGTCTTGTACATATTAGCCCAAAGCCAGGCCCAAGTGGAGTCCACCAAATAGCATCTGGAATGACCCCTGGAAGGCTGGTGAGAAATCAGCCCTTTGGCCGAAAGGGTGCTTAACTCATGTCCTTCCAGCAGATGCCAGGAGCAGGAAGAGCTACAACATTCTGCATGCAGCTGGTGCTCAGGTACAACCACAGGTGAGACTACCACAGACCAAAGACAAAAACTGTCAAGCAAACATTTTTACTACAATGAAAGAAAATGGAGCAAGACTTTTTTTTTATTTGTACAAAATATATTGTTCTTCCAGGCTGCAGTGAAATAGTTTCTATTTAATTGCACAGAAATCCTAAGAAGGTTATAGCAGTGAAACATTAAAATTCTAAGGGCAACTAATAACATTAAAACTTTATAGCCCCAGATAGAATAATTTAGACAAAAACAACATGAACATATGTTTTGTGTAATAATAACAAACATTTATAGCTGTCAGGAGAGAAAAACACAGGTTTATGCACACCTTAATGGTGTGCATGGGTGAGCATGAGTATATTTAAAACATAATATATTACAAAAATGACAGCAGGCACGGCTCTTCTGGGTACTATGTTAAATCAATGAATAAATTACCAAAAGTGAGCTGTGGCTGTTTGGATGTGTAATTGAGCTTAACGTATGTAGTGTTATTTCAAAAGAAATTGTTCAAGGAGTTTTGAGCCCAATCCACTCTGCATCTATCCTAGACGGTTTACAAATAGCAATAAATGAAACCGTTTCACAGTAGGAAGGAAGTTTAGTTATACACATTACGTAAATGGAGGAAAAGTTAATTTTAATATGCTTTGCAGGAATTGAAAACAAACATAATAATTTGCTTATGTTCACCAAACTGGAAATTGAAATGTTAATATTTGAATTTAAATTTATTTTAATTATTTACTGTATGACTCACAAAATCACTAGAAATTATCTGTTCGACTTAAAACAGATACATTCAAAACCCTTCATAAATATATGTTTATTATTCTACTTGCTTTAATTACACCATTTGAATGCCATACTTTTTCAGAAAAATTATTAGGACTACAGAATATAAAATAAATTTTAAGCTTGTTTGTGCCAACAAGTTAATGGCAATTGGTAATAACTGTGGCAGACAAAGCCATTAATGTGATTTTTAGAATAAAAATGACTTCTCATAATTTTCTTTCTAATTATAAAGTTGTTTGTCTTACTTAGTACTCTACCACATTTTTATGAAACAGGAAAAGAAGTATGTTTTATTTTTCCCTGCCTATTTTTTTTTCTGACCTTATTATCTCATATTTTTCTATAAAATAAAAAATGCTATGACCCTTTTCCATAGGAAAAAGTGAAGCGAAATTCCATAAGAATGAAGTCCTGAACTGCCTGCCTGAATTGCAGATCTTGCCAAGGAGCCCAAAAGGCCACTCCACAACTGTAACTTCTCTTCAGGAAACTGCGACTTGAAGCAATTTAAAATGTTATGACGGGCTTAGGTAACAACCATGTGGACTCCTGATTCTTCATTCCTTTTCTGTTAATGGGGTCATTATATTATGGTGGATGCAGGATGCAAGAACTTCATGTACTTTATTAAAAGGAGACTATTTTTCTCGAACAGCGTATTTTCATCTGTCCTATTTGTCCAGTGCGTTGTTGCCACTTATGGCCACCTAACACGACAAGTGTCTTTCAGAGCTCTCTTTCCACAATTGTGTGGAGATCTGGGTTCAGAAACCCAAAGCCTTGCTCTTTATTTGCACTAGATGGATCACTTCTTACTATCACTGCAAATAACTAAAATAAGCTTCTATCAACAAAGCCCTTTTTGTTCAAGATCACAATACAATTAAACAGGAGAGGCGGTCCCTCTGCCTTCTCAGCACCCCTTTAACTCATGTTAACTCACTTGACTACTCTATTCTCTTCTCCAAACATTGTACACAAACCAAACAATTTACTGACTCTGCTATACACCAATCCCCAGGGTCCCCAGTCCTCCCTGAGCCGACCATGATGATGGCTGTCAGCGCAGTCAGGTGCAGACAGACAACGGGGCCCGCTCACTGCTCAGTGCTTGTTAGGAGACCAATACACGGAAACTCTGAGGACAGGAAATACTGCTTTATGGGCTGGGAGTTTAAAGACTAGGCCCTATGTGCTGAAAAAGCTACCTGGAAAAACTTCCTTATTCTGTCGTCTTTGTCAGCAGCTGTGGTCACAGTTCTCTTTTCTCTAGAGACTGACCCCACAGAGACAAGGCTGGAAGTGAAGCAGCAAGCACTTTGCAGAAAGGAATTTACTGAGGCTCCGTGGGTAAGGCCGTGAGAGCCAGAGCCTCTCCTTGACGGCGCTCATTTTAAGTGGCCCATTCTCCTTTCCTGACTTAAACTAAGTCCTACAAAATTAATGGGCCAGGAGTAGGGAATATGGGAAGTAGAAAGGAATTAGCGACTTCATATTCAATTGCCAGCCAACCGGCAGATTTCACATGTTACCTTTTGAATACCAGACCTACCAAGAGTAAATAATGAATGCACAGTCATAGAAGCAATTTACTGTATGTACATAAATGTCAATAAAATCTTAACATCAAAGATATCATAATAATTATTTCCAATGACAATTATAAACACTAAAATATATTTTAAGAATTCAGATCCTGTACCTGTTCAATTTCAGGACCTAATCACAAGGATGTAATACTAGATAGAGCTCAAAAAGTATGAAAATGTCACATCTTGAATTTGGAGGGTCCAAGGGCCTACATTTTTTCTCTGAAAAGGAACTCCAGGCGTCACAGGATGGTGGGCAGAAGGCATGACTTATGCTGGGACTAATTTTTCTGGAACCTTAACAGCTCCCACCACCACCACCTCACTACCATCCAAGGCCCCTATTGCGAAGCCTGAGTAGTGGTGCCTCAAAGCGGCTGTTTTCAGGCCTGTTTTCCTTTTCACATCCATTCCTTCTGCCTCCAGTTCTAAACACAGTCTCTGCTTCAGATGGGGTCTTGGTTCTCATGCCCACCTCCTCTCGGATGCAGTGATTCTCCTTCATTCCATGTCCCACCCAAAGTTTCTCGCTATAGAGCAGACCATGGCCACAGCCCCCAGCTACCCTTACACGAGAGCAGGGTGTTGAATTCCTACTCTGGCAGCAAGTACAGGAGCTTAGGAGTGTCTGAGATGACCCTGGTCTTCTTAGCAACCACATGTGAACTAGTTAACCATCCCACGCTGATAAGACTTCTGTGTACATCATCTAATCTCTTCAACAATCCTGTGAGAGAGGACAGTGGCACTGTCATTCCTCCTGCAGATGACCACACAGGTGCAGAGAGGGAACTCTCAAACTTAATGATCCCTGGGGACAGCACCTTACATTTGCCTATGGCTGATGGACTTATTTTAAGCTCTCAGTTATCCAACTCTGGCATATATCTATTTGTCTGTATCATTATTTCTAGTCACAAAGTCAGTTTCTCTCCAGTTCTAAAAATAATTGATAACATTTAGTCTTGGAAAAAATATATTTTTCTTCCTCTCAAACCATGTCAATCACTATACTATCACTACTGTATCATATGATATATTCTTATTACAGTTTGTTTGAAATATTACCTTTACCAAATCAATATACCTTTTCTTTACCATCAGAACAATTTAAAGGTATTAATAAAATGAAGCACTAAGCAATTAAAACGAAATAGTAGAAACTAAATAGCTGTAGATGGTACATTCTTCACCAACTTTTGTAACTTTTATCAAACGTAATGGAATTTTCAAACACGTTCTGTTAAGAATGATGATCTTATAGCAATTATAGGAAATTAAAAAATAAAAACAAAAAAAAGGCATTTTACTGAAATGACATACTTGACTGACCTCCCTGGGAACTCAATAACAACTATTAGGTTGTTAAGTTTTTTAAAATTATAATATGAGGTCAGCTGCCACACTTATTAATTCACAAGTGGTATACCTAACATGTTAGCGAGCTGACACAGAAATAACCCTGTTTAAAATGTCAAAAAGGCCACATTTCCAAATATGGACAATACGAGGTTATTTGCTTGTTTGTTTTTGGTTACAAAATGTAAAGTTATAAAACATCTTGCATTAAAAGTATACTTCATTTTAGTTTTATAAAATTTGCTTAGATTCCATCATATCAATTAAATGTAATCTACATAATCTCAGGGGGGTTACAGATCAGTTTAAAAACTGATACAAATATTTAAAGAACTAACAGAAATAACAAACCTAAAAACACCCATAATTAAAGTATTTTGATTCTGTTGTATATTCATTGTTCATCAAGTCACATTTTCTTGAGACCAGGGTTTGAGGGACATAAACTTGCCACTGCTGTGTACAGAGCAATGAACAAGAAATCTGAGGTAGGACCCCAAACACCCGGGATTTACTTATAAAAAGCTGTGTATGTATTCTTACATGTTTAAACTTTAGCCACATTCAGAGTACTCTACATTTGATACAATATCGAAATGTTTTTCCACTGCTCAAAACAGTGGAAAATTCATTTTTGTTTCATGGCTTCCACATCAGCAAAATGGTTCCCTTTGAGGACTTTTAAAATATATATATATATATATATTTTATTAATTATGCTACTACAATTGTCCCATTTTTTCTCCCCTTTATTTTTTAAACTTTTTATAATTTTATTTTATTTTAATTGTTGTTCAAGTACAGTTTTCTGTCTTTTACTCCCATCCCAGCCCACCCCCCCAGTGCTCCCCACCTCCCTCCCATTTCCATCCCCCTTAGTTGTTGTCCATGTGTCCTTTATACTAGTTCCTGTAAACCCTTCCCCTTTTCCCCTGAAATTCCCTCCCCTCTCCCCTTTGAGGACTTTTTTTATCTGGGGAAACAAAAAAAAAGTTACTTGAGGTGAGATGGAGAAAATAGGAATGGTAGGACATGCGGGTCATGCCGTTTTTGGTCAAAAGCTGCTGAACACTCAGTGCAGTGTGGGCCGTTGTGCTCATAAAACACCCATCATGAAATGGGCAAACATGGTGAAAGAGTCTTCAAAACAAATTCACTGATGCAGACTGCAGCCTCTCACAACAACACCAGCTGGTTCACTGATACAGATGGGTTCCTAGAACACTCACCTAGTGGGGGAAGCCTGTATTATAAGGGGCTTATCCTCCAGAAGATAATGCCATTGTGGGTTTTTGGGGGGGCCTTCCCCGTGTAGTTTCCCCACCTTTAAAGAATATATGACCTGAAGAATATCTTCAATCAAAATTCAAAAAGAGAATGTGATATGGGAACATTGAGAAAATTCAGATTCATTGGACTCAGATGGGTACTGGGTGTGAGTTAAAAGGACTGAACAGGTGGGAAAGGCCACGGAATAAAGAGCAAAATGACAAGAGCATAGAAAAAAGGACAATCTGGTCAGTTTTGGAGACTAGAAGTAGGTCCATATGACTCCAGTAAATGAAGACAAAAGAGACTCAAGGGAACAAAACTTGAGAGAAAGGAACTTTATTGCTAGGTGATGGACAACCAATGAAGCATTCTGGGTGGTAACTACTGTGCAAGTGAAAAAGAGGCAGGAGAGGCAATGACAGGAATGTCAGCTTGGGAGGCTGGTGTTCACACTGTGTCCTGTGGCCCTGCAAACTCTGCAGAGGTCAGGCACGGAGAGTGCTAGGGAAGACCCCAGTGGGGCAAAGCTTCCAGGTTCTGAGATGAGCAAGAAATTTTACTTTTCTTTGTTTTACATGTATGAGCTTCTAGTAACATTTGGTCTGAAAACAGGTGCTGGCTAGTACTTTTTTAAATTAAAACCACCAATGAGGATCAAATGTTTTACTTATAGATTAGGGATCTAAAGCTCAGAGAAGTCTTAAGTGAACACTGATGAGAATAATTTCAATAGAGTGACTGTGGCCAAAGGCACCATGTAGCAATAAGTTGAAAAGTAAGAGGTTAAAAAAATGATAGCTTAGCAGCAGGGGCAACAAAGTAAAAGAAAGTATTTTGATATGTGACAGGTAGAGAAATATTTAAATTGTCTAACACTCCCTATAGTAATTTCCTATAACAGTGAATTTGTCACATAGGATGTGTGTGTCCCCTATAAAAGAAAATCCCAAATCCTCTAATAGAACAAGGCTAAGCAAAGAGGAAAGTTATTTGAAATGCTGAAGGTTTAGTTAACTTGGCTGTTCAATGATACAAAGAATACACGCACATCTTTCCCCTCTGTCACCCTTGGCATATAAGCTTTGACCTCAACCTAGCTCTATTCATAGAGACAAAATGGCTATCACAGTCCAGCCTCACCTCCTTGTGAAAGTACCCAGAACTCAAAGGGAACTTTTCCTTCTGTTTGTCTCTTTCTATAAGAAAGAAAACCTTTTCAAAGCAAGAAACTTCTTTCATATCCTATGGTCAGAAGTGCATCAATTGTTTGTGCCTGAACCAATCATTAACATAGAGCAGGGTGGGGGCTCCTGGTAGTTTGATTCTAACTGTAATTTACTAACTATAATTCACTGTGACTCACTGCATGAGCTGGGGAATACAGTCTACCTCACCTGAACTACATAGCATGAAAGAAGGTAGGTGTGTAGATAAAAATAGATTATTCTGTTAGGAAAGAGGAGGAAAATGGCTATTGGTTAGGTGGTCCATGTGCCTACAAATAAGCTTAATAACCATTGTTTGATGCAGCTATTGATGATTATATTATTATTAGAATATCCCCAACCCATTTCTCTTTTATGAGAAGTGTGCCTATACTTTCCTTTTTAAAAAGATTTTATTTATTTTTAGAGAGAGGAGAGAGAGGGAAACATCCATGTGTGGTTGCCTCTTGAGCAGCCCCTACTGGGGACCTGGCCTGCAACCCAGGCATGTGCCCTGAGTGGGAATCAAACCGGCAACCCTTTGGTCTGCAGGCCAGCTCTCATTCCACTGGGCCATACCAGCCGGGCATTATACTTTCTAATATTCATTTTTACCATTTATGGGAAGAAAGAGAACTAATGATTGTCTAGTAAAAGTACACAAAATGAAAGCTTATGTTTCAAGGCATTCTTTGAAAGACGCTGTTGTGAAACGACATCTGCTTAAAATGCAGGATTTCCAAAGATTCTATCTTCAAACTCTTTTACCCAATTTCCCTTTTGTATATTAATCAATAGAGAATAGTCATTAAGCTTTTTGTGTACAACTGAGACTACAGGGATCTGCACACAATGATAGAAAATGCTATTGTCAAGGGTCTGAAACAGGAATACAGCTGAAAACTACTACACAATTGGATAAAATACGAAAGTAATTACAATGGAAGAAAAACACTCTGAACACCAAATTCACCTTTACCCAGTGATATCTTTATTCACATCACTCTTGCTTTTGTTCTACATTAGACAGTTAATAATTCTTAGACTTTAACCAAAGAGGGGGGAAATTCTCAATTACTAGTTAACAGTAATAGTTACAAACTTTCTACTTATTAGGAAATGAGATGATTTTATTTCATTCTAAAATGTAATAAAAATTAATAGCCAATTTAATGACTTGTATTCTGTTGAGTCAAATTAGTCTAACTTACTTGAGCAAAAACACATCATGGCATGAGAACTTCACTTATGAGAGCGGCAGAGGGGCTCGGAAATGGCCATTTTATAATATGTCATTCTTAGAAGGGTTTGTGAAGAGGAAAGACAATGTGTGATCAGAAAAGGAGATCAGTGTGAAGAAGCCCAGGTTCTGGAAGCTCCTGAAGTCTTGAGTAATGGGGAAAATCCCAACACGTTAAGCTGGTTGGCATTACCCTACAATAGTCACCATTGCTGATACTATTGAGCCTGCCTGGCATCAGCATCACGAGTTTATATCACGTGCTTATTTGTTTACTGTCAATGAGGAAAGGAAGAAAAGCTTTGGCCATGAGGGGTTGAAAAGGAGAAAAGAGCTGAGAAAAAAAGGTGTTTTTCAAAATTTGTAATAATTCAAAATGCATAGCCCTCAAATTATGAATAAACTTCAGAAGGTGCAGATAAGTACTCAAGTTTAAATATGTTGATGAAGCAGCTGATTTCTTTCTTTTGGTCTCACAACTAGACCAAAAATTCCTAACAAAAAATTATTGATTTTACTGGTTTTAGGCAGATGAAACTACCCAATGAAATTCAATATTTCCCCATCTAGCTAATGACAGTGAGAAGAGGCATCAAATTAATGACAGTAGGAAAATAAATTGGACTGATCAAGTTTAGAAAAACACATAAGTGTGTGTTTTATGGAGACTGTTCCAGAGAAGTGGGTCAGGCCATTTTGCAGAGTAGAGCTGCCCAAACCTGTATTTCCTACAAACGGCTGGCACTGTAGAAACTATATTATATTAAGTAAACCACATTCATCAATTACTAGAATGATGTGTATATGTACACAGATTATAGTGCACCAAATATAATATGCCAGAGATTAGACTTTGTTAGAGATTGAAATAGTGGTATGGTTCAGTTCTGCCCAGTGAATTTATGTCAACTGAGAGACCTTTACCTTCTCAGGTTCAAGCTCACTTAATTTTGTTAGAGAACTTTAGAAGCAAAGACTACAGATTTCATCAAGCAGCGTGCTGGTCAGCTGCTAAGTCACATTAGATGCTTTTACTCTTTTTCAAAGTGGCAACTCAGAGTATATTTTTTCAGCGAGTCTGCTTAAATAAAGACTTTCTAAAAATCTAACAATCTATTAAAATAATTAATCAACTGACCCAACTCAAGGAAGGACAAAAATAATAATGAAATCAAATTTCTCCTTTTTACAGTGTGAATTGCTAGTTATTTGGGGAGAATAGTTGAAATGGCTCTTTTAAAGACTGTGAGGCAAAGAAAATGGGAGAGAATTGGAGAAAAGAAGAGCAGAGGGTAGAACAGAATTGTGTCACTATTTACACAGCTAAGAAAATATCATGGAAGATGAGATGATAAAGTGAAGTTCTGTCTTTAGCTTTGACAATATTAATATTATAAATCAACCATCAATGTTACATATCAATGTAATTATAAAATTAAATAAAAATATTTTAGCTCAAATAATGTTGAAAGCCCATCAAACGAGAAGGTGTGGGCTGTAGCTGCTGTGCTGGGGAGTCATGGACAGCAGCCCCCTTCCGTGTTCGCTACGGATTTAAATGGACGTCCAAGATAACAATGGAAGGGGTGTCATGAGGCTGTGTGAGATTAACCACCAAATGTGTGGTGCAAATAGTAAATGCAATAGAATTTAGAAGGTGTAGCGATCACTTAGGCTGGAAAATTGTGGGAATTTTTTATTGAGAGTGTGACATTTGAATCCCACTCTTGTTCTCCAGTCCTTTCTCACCCTCAACCCTCCTTTGATTCAAATGATCACCCCACTGACTAATTACAGTGAATTTTCCTTCATTCTAAATCCTTCGGCTTTATTCCCTCTTTACTATTTTGCTTACCACCCAATAGTTCTTTCTCTTTTATCTCAAAAGTTATACTCTCCCTTCCTGAAACTCACAGATCCACTTGATTCACTTCCCCTCCCTTCTCTGAATCATTGTGCTCGTTCATCTTCTTTCTCATCCTTCCTGAAACCACCTTCTTCAGTGGTGCCTTTTTAACTATTCCTATTCTATGTCTTATAAACATGCTAAGGCCACCCTATCCTATGAAAAGTTCCTTTGACCTGCACCTCCACTGTCCCCTGGCTGCCAGCATTCTGGGAGGCAGGGCTGGGAGCTTCACTGTTGAGCATGTAGATTCTCGTATCATTAGCACTGATCCCCACTGCAAGAAGCTTCAGGCTTGCATTTTCAACTGAGCATTGCACACAACTGCATAGAGATGATTTTTCAGGCTTCCCGTATTCCTAAATCATTGTTTTCAAACTTGCCTATACTCTAGAATCAACTGCCGAGATTACAGAACTATCTGTGCCCATGTTATGCACCCAAATATTGTTATTAATTGGACACCAAGGTCACTGTCCTCCATTTTCAAAACTGCTCCTTATCAAAATGTGTCCAACTTCAATTAATGGTAACACTATTCACCTAACTGCCCAGGTTCCATTCCTTTGGGTTATCATTAACTTTTCCCTCAGCTCTCTAATCCCTGTATAACAAATCCCAATATATCCTCTTCCATAATATTGCTTCTTTTTTCTCTCTTTATTATTATAGCCACTGCTTTACTTTAGCTGCCTTCAGTAATTGTACTAGTTTCCAAGTTCATTGTCAGTTCCTCCTCTTTCATCCTGTTTTTGCCACCTGCTTTCTATGGCTACATACAATCATCAAAAATGCTCATGGCACACTAGTAAAACAAACTCTCCGGCTGATATTCAAAGCTCTCTAGTATATAGCTCAAAGCTTTTCAGACTTTATTTTCCACCATATTCTTACCCTTCCCATAAACACATTTCTCATAGTTCCCCTTTCCCGTATTTCTATGTCACTTCCTCCACCTGGGATGCTCTCCCCCTCATATCTTCTTATGAACAATTTATCAGAATATTAGAGACCTCCACAAAATCCGTCTACCCCAGACGCCATCAGATTGAAATAATGTTTCCTCCCCCAATACCCCTATCTCTTAAGTGCCTTATTATAATATTTATCACACAGCCTGCCTTAATTTAGAATTATGTATGTGGACAGCTGTCTCCCCTCCTGGGCAGTGAGCAAAGAGAGTTACAGTATTCTCTCCAGAGCTATGAAATCACAATGTAGTTACATATTCAATATTTGTTGATTTTAAGATAGATAAGACCAGTATAAATAGAGAGAATGGGAAAAGCCCTGGGCAAAAGCAAAGAGAAAAGAAAGAGAAAATGCATTTGGAAGATGATGAATCAACTAGATCATTTAGAAAAAGAGACAGTGACGTGAATCTTTACTAGACAGGTGGAGTCAATGACAGGAAGAGGAGTTTGACCTGTACTCGGTCAAGCAAAGTTTTTAAAGAGACCCTGAGTATGCCTGAGTGACTAGCATGTGTTTGGAGCCGGAGTTTTTCCATCGGTAAAGTGAAAATGATGACAGGAGCTCTGACTGCTAGTATCACTGGGAAGAATGAATGAGACAATTCAGGCACAAGGCTTGACACAAACCTAGACCACAGTGAGCCTGCTCTAAATGCTAACCTCACCAATAGAGTGAGTTATAAACACACACACACACACAGGGTCATACAATAATATCTGACCCAAAAAGAGTGAGGAAAGCTTTTTCTGGCTTTGATATCCAGAGGGAGAGAAAGAAAAGAATAAGAGTGAGACATGAAAGCATTAATGTCCATGAAACAGACTTGGACAGTTTGCTTCACTGGACATGTATTTTCCTTCTTTTATCTTTCTCCCTCTGATCCTTCTTTTTTTTTAACTTCTTTCTTTTCCTTTGTCTTAGACTCTTGCTTTAGGGTTCCTTTCTTACCTCTCCCCTTTCTAACTCAGCAAAATCTATGGCCTTGCTTAGCCCCATAGTGGGCAACACTAAACGAGTGTTAGCCTCTGCAGGACAAGTAAGTACAGTTGACCCTTGAACAACTCGGGGTGTGTTTCCCACCCCCCTAGGCAAAAATCTATGTATAAGTTTTGTCTCCCCCAAAGCTTAACTAGAAATAGTCTACTCTTGACCAGAAACCTTATTAATAACATAGACAATTAACATGTGTTTTGTATATTATATGCATTACACTGTATCCTTACAATGAAGTAAGCTAGAGAAAAGAAACTGTTATTAAGAAAACCAGAAGGAAGGAAGAGAAAGCACATTTAGAGTACTAAATATATTTACTGAAAAACTCGGCATGTAAACTAGCCTGCACAGTCCACATGCGTGTAGTCCAAGGATCGGCCATATAATGAGGAGACACCGCCACCCCAACCCAACGCAAAAGGTCCTGGACGCTGCAGTGAGGCGGATCCCTGGGCTCTGGCCAATCCAGTTAATGTTTCCTGAGAAATATTAACTTTCATTTAGGCGCAGTAGGAGGTAACCCTGGGAATGGTCTGTAAGTCCTGGTGTCAAAGAGCACCGTAGTACATTAAAAAATATCTCCATCTCTGTTAGCATCTGAACCACATAAATGGCTACATTCCAGCTAAAAAGGAAAAAGCAGAATGTGGACTCCTCGATGCCTTTTGACCTCACTGGATGGGAGAGATACTGTGGGTGTAAGAACAGTTAAACAAGCATTTGGAGCGTGCAGCGCATTGAGCACAGTTGTGTGTACATTTGAAAGCTGCTGTTTTATAAGAGGTCCTCAGTGACTTGATAAACATGAGAGCCAGAGCAAAGTAATCCCTTTAGCAGGGCTCTCTCTAGCTCAGCCCACTCCTCTGCCAGAAACAACACATTCCAGGGGGAAAAGTGTAAATCACACAGTGAGGTAATTGTTTCATGCTTTCAAAAATTTACTTATTAAATTCAGTCTTTTTTCAGAAGCAAGCCTGTATCTTGCCTTCCGTTTTGTGCTTAAACACTTCCAGATATTTTTTTAAATGTTGGCCTCCACTGTATATTAAAAAGCCCCTCTAATGTGTTTACTATATATTACCTTTAATACAGATCAGGCTGAGTTACAAAATGTGAGTTCTACTGAAAAAGGACTGTTTTCCATAAAATGTAACTTTGCATCCAAAATCATGCAACATTGCAACTCTAGGTAGTATAGATTCAGAGGCTAGGCACTCTTTGATAAATAAGGAAAAAAATAGACTATGTATCTACTAAGGTCAATTCCTTGTGTTGTTGATTAGAGACACCAAAGAATTTCACTCCCAGATTCTTGCTAAGGCAAATACGTCTACCCACCCTCAAGGCCACCAGCAATGGAAGAATACTATGAAAAATCAAGGTAAGTATGGCCTTATAAATCATGTGGTCCATGATAGGGCCAACCATTAAGTGTCATTTGATTTAGTAATATTTTTATCATCTCAATCGTTTTTCGGTCACCTTAGTAGAGTGGCAGAGTATTAAAACAATTCCTTGTCTTGGATTCACCCATACATCTGATAATATGCAAATTTAAGTGCCTCAAGGAGAGTAGAGAAACTATTTTTCATTCCATTCCATCACAAATTTAGTAACCACAACTGATCTTCAGAGAAATAACTCACTTTTGTTTCTGTCTTTCAAAAACACTTTTGAAGAAAAGTTGCCCTTCTGATAACAAAAAAAAAAGGACTACTGAAGAATCCACAGTTGAAGAAAGGGCTCTCCCTAGGTACTGCATATCAGGACTAAGCTCATACAGTTTAGCAGGAAGGGCCTGGCTCGGATACTGCCTTTCAGGAAGAGCTCTGCACAGAAGGGGCGAAATCGGTAACGCTTTTACTACTCATTTGCTTGCATCAGGAACCCCATTCCATTTCAATCTGCCGACATCCTAATTAAGATGATCTGAATCTTAGGTGATCTATTATTCTAGATCTAAGATAGCCCGCTCTACACTAGACAAGATGTTACACTGTGTGCTTACACTGAGATGATAAGACCGCTGGACAGAAAAGCATGTCTTTCCTCATGTCTGGCCCAGCACTGGGCTGAGCTCTCTGTCAGCACTCGATAAATAATGGCCAGGCCTTTGCCTGTTGTCTTTCCACTATGTTAGGCATAATTTAATCTTAATATATCACTTCTGGTTCCTTTGACAACATATACCTGTACTTCCTTTTTTTTTAACAGGAGAGAGTAAAGTATCTCAAGTAGTTTTTTTAGATATGTATGTATCAATGTATGGGAGACCAGCAACATAAATATAATTCCCATGCATTACCTTAATGCTGTTTCTGAAGATCCTATATTAAAGAACATGCTAATTACATTAGCTTTTGAGCCAATGAAGAAAAGAATATAGAGACAATGTTTTGTCTCACCAAAGCTTTGGAAGAATCAGAATCAAATTCCATAATATCCAGCTGTACTCTTATCCCAGGGGCACTATATGATACGGAATAAAACATCATCTAAGAGGTGCTTCCAAAGTCAGCATCTTTCTCTCCCTCAAGTTAAAGAAAGTTACCCCTCACTCTTCAGCATAAAAACTAAGTTATAGCTTGGGTTCCTGGTAAACAGACACAAAAATGCACGTTAACATTAGACTTGCCCTCCCTGACATCGCAAGAAAGACCAAATGGTCAGTGACACCCCCAAGTTAGAGGCACACACGCATATTCCTTTTCGGCCAATACCCAGAACTGCCATCTTGCTAAGGCTGAGCAAACATGTTTAAGAAGTGTCCTTAAGCTCTCTTTTGTACTACTGGTGAAGAGATAACATTGATGACCTTCAGAGTCTGATGTCCATTTCCAAAGGGATGAGAACTTCAATTTAAGAACCTCAAAGAAGGCGGATTTTTTTAAAAAAAGCACAACCCTAGAGTTCAAACCAGCTAACCCTCTGCCTCCTTTCACTGAGGAAATGAAGATGTTGATTGGAACCCGGGCTGAGTCTTCTTCTTATAGCTGTAAAGTCTTCTGAATTCATAATAAAATGTTTAAATATTCTTGGGTTTGGAAATGTACCTGTCTCTTTAAAGAGGACGAAGGTAGCACTGTTGTGTGCTTCCAGTGACGTCACGTGGGGAAGTCCCAGACTTGATTCTAGGGTATCGGTAAGAGGGCGTACTGTACAGGTGAAACGTAAAGCTCTGGAGGATCGGAACATTATAAAGAAGGCAATGTGCAAAATTTAAGAAAGCTCCTTGCTTTCAGGATTTTAGGGTCTTGCCTTAAAGGTCAAAAAAAGAATGTAGCCTTTCTTAGGAATTAAATATTCACTGAGTTTTGAAATCCCTCCATCTATATATATTCAAAATTGAACATACTGACAACCTAGTTTAAGGTAATAAATTTTCACCAATCTAAAAGAAAATGTATAACTACAAGTATATTTTCAGTTCTTAGATGTCAGTGCTGAAGCTCTATTTCTAGAATTGGTGAGTTCTGCTTTCTATTTCCATGTATAAAAGATCTCGCAGTGCTGGGAAAACACTTTTTTAAAGAATGAAATACAACAAACAAGGTACGCTGCCCAGTCCTGGGGGAGAAGTTCCCAGGAAATTCTTTGAATTTCCCACTGTCTTCCTTCTTTACAAGATTTCTAAGACCAAGTCCTTTTCTTCAGTCCCTCAAACAAGGCAAAAAAGAAAAATACCCCCTAGATATATTCCTCAGATTTTCTATTTTGCTTCTCAAGTTCCCAGTAGCTTCTGAAGTAAACCTAAGAAGAATTCTAGAGTTATTTTCTATTGTGCTTTAATTTGAGTTCCCCTTTTAGGTTGAAGATGAAATAGATGATCATAACTGCTGTGCTCGGAGGCGCACTTCCTGGTGCCGTTTGTACAGAATCCGTGCAAGGTCAGTCATGGAGGTAGGGCTGCCGTGATAGATACCAAGTCAAGTCCAGCTTTGAGTCTTAGAGAAGTTCAGGGTGACCCATTTCGGCTTGCTCTATTTTAGTGGAATACAACAAGAAAAATTTCTCCTTAAACAGTACACATTAGATATATCCTGTATCGTGACCTCACTCTGGCTTGGCTCGGGTCAGTCAGGGATATAGGAGGAACTGCTCAAGTCACTGATCCTCAAGGGTCATTTTTTGTCACATTGTGAGGCTTGGTGTCGACTGAGGCAAGCCAGACTAAACATCATCCACAGGACCCCAGGTTTCAGCCACAACACATTTTACGTGTCCAGATCTTTTACTTGCTCTTCTCACTGCCTATTACGTTCATTCTGGCAAAAATCACTCCCTGACCCCCAACTACCATTTAAAACATCACCTCTACTGTTAATGTTTCCTTGATGCCCCCAAATCAGGTTGCTGTTTCCTTCTCTGTGTACCCACAGACCTTTGTACCTATCCCTGTTGGAGCATTTACCAGATCCTATTATAATTATTTGCCTGTTGTCTCCTCAACTAGAATGTGAAGCCTTGTATATTTACCCCAGACTCACTATGTGTTGGGCACTATCCTAAACACTTTAGAAACACCAACCCCTTAATCTACATCACAACCCACTGAGGCAGACACTAGCCTTGCCTCCCTTTTACAAATGGGGAACCTGAGGCACAGAGAATGGAGTCGTTTTCCCAGGAACACATAGCTAGTAAGTGTCAGGGGCTGGACTCAGCAGTCTGACTTCGGAGTCTGAGCTCCTCCTATTATTCTTTGTGTTTGCCTAAGGGACTAAGGGAAGTAGTTCATCAAAATTAAACAAATAAAAAGAACGATCATTCGGATTTTTCCATAGATTCCTAAGCTTAAACTTAGAAAGACATTTTCTTTGTCATAAAATTGATTTCACCTTCTCCCTCTACTGTGAATGAGTTCATTTGTCCAGAGAAAATTCAGCCCAATCTGGGGAAGAAAAAACTGGCTGGGAGGTAGAAGGGCTGGGCTTTTGCTGACTCAGCCACATTAAATCTTAACTTCCCAGCACCTCCTGCAGGTTGCACATCTGCAAATACCTACAGCTCCTCATAGCTGCTTCTAGTTGTACTGTGTACATAGAAGGACAGGAAATGCTTTGGACTGGAAATACTATTACCGTGTTTTTTGGACTATAAGATGCACTCACCCCAATTCCCAAATTTGGGAGGAATAATGGTTGTTAATGCTGCTGTTGAGTTCTGTTTACATTAACATTGCTGAAATATTGTGTTATTTATGTTATTAAATATTTTACCACTTTTTTTTTGCTTCAAAAATTTGTTCCTATTTTCCTCCTCTAAAACCTAGGTGCATCTTATGTTCCAAAAAATACAGTCATAAGAAAACCCCAAGTTATTCTTTGTAAACTGATGTGATTCCAGGAAGATATTTTCACACTGGGGACAATTCAAATAGAGAGGAGTTTCATTGCTGTTGTTTGTCTAGCACCCGACTCATTAGGAATTGGATGCATTTATTTTTCTTCCTAATATTTAAACTCCTCTCTTTCATGCTGTGTGAAAACCCAGGTGGTGGGAGAATAAAGGTGCCCATGCGGGAGAAGGGTCTTCTCAGAGCCTGTGACAGCGGCCTCCTAGGAGCTTGTGGAACGCAGATGCCGGGCTCCACCCAGGAGGCTCTGGTGCGTCTGAGGCAGGGAGGGCATGGGCAGGCAGGCCTCTCTCTGAGAAACGCTGACATTGTCTCTCTTTCCATAATGCATACCTTCTCCTCATTGGGTCATTGTCTTTATTCCATCTCAGTACCTCACTACAAAATCACCTGATTTTAAACTTGCAGATCCAAATCGGCCCTGGTGAACAGAACTGCTCATTTTCAACATAGGTCTTTTATTAATTTAGGCGATTGCACCATCTCCACTGTTCCACTTTGGCACCTCCCCACTCCCCCCACTCCAAGCTCCACACCACAGCCAGGACAGGTTTCTTCACTGCAAACCAATGATGTCATTTCCCTCCAAAGCCCTTCCCCTTGGCTAACCTTACCCAGTCCTCCCTCTCTCCTGTTACGCTGCCCTGCGCAGAGACTGTTGCTTCCTGAAAGAAGTGTCCTTCGTGTCCTCATCATAATCACTTCCCCCAGCCTAGCTTCTGGTCGCTCCCTTTTCCTTCAAAGCAAGCACAGTCTATAAAGGCATGACTATTAGATTTAAATCTGTCTCCTCACTTCACCACAAGCTCCATGAGGCTAACTGCCCATCACCATACCCTGTGCTAAGCAGCGCCAGCAAGAGTCAGTGCTCCAGGTAGTGAGGAAAATGGGTTCTGGGGCCTAAGGGTTCCCATTCAAATCCTAGCTCTGCTACTTAGTACCTGTGTGATCTTAGGCAAGTTATTTAACTTCTCTGGGCCTCTATTTTCTCCACTGGGGACTATGAAAGGACTATCTTACAGGTTTGTTGTGAGAATTAAATAAAAAATACACAGAAGTGCTGCAGAACAGTGGCTGGCATGCAGAATGCATCCAATACAGGATAGCTTCTAAAAAGTAAGCACTCAGCATACTTTTGTTTAGTAAGTAAAACACAACCGAGTTGGGTGTCCTTTCTCATCACCACGGCCGCAGCCTAAGTATCACGTCCAGTCAACTCCTCCCTGGAGTCCACTCCTTGAAAGAGCTCCGCTTCTGCCCTGAGCGGTCTGCTGGCCAAGCTCTCCATCTTGTATTATTAGTTCCAGCTTTCGTCTGCTCATCGTCACTTCCTAAAGCTATGTGCTTGTGTGCCAAGCCACCTGTTTCCTTCCTCCAAGTATTTCCTGAGACGTGGCCTCCTCCATGGAACCTTCTTTAAGTAGAACCGAGCTCAACATTCTATCCTCTGTTTCCAACGAATAAGTTAAAGGTTGCTGTTTGAGGTTCCAAAGCTATAAACTATGTGAGCATTTGCCTGGACAAATGGCCTCACCATTGCAGGGCAGTCTGAATTCCTCCTGTGCCTACACTGAAGGATGTGAGTCTAGGGGGGAAAGGGTTTGTTTAACTTGCTTTGCACATGTTTAGCACAATGCCAACCCACATGGATGCTGAATAACTGTGACCTGATGATGATTTAATTAATTGCTTTGTCCATGCCAGAAATGAAACCCTGAACTCGTAAATCTGTTTCTCCCACGTTACAATATGTTCCAATGCTGTGTCTAGTATGAGAGTGGTTTTCTGCATTTACTTTCACCAAAAAATACAAAAGAGGAGAGAAATTATGTGAAAATATCAAATTACTAAAGTTATTTTCCACATCTTGAGTCTAAAGGTACCTTTAGAACACTGTATCAAAAGGTGACTCATTTAAAGTTTAACCACATATGCTTTAAGGGTTATTTCATAAATCTAAAATGGAAAAGCAAAACATGTCAATACTTATTTTTAAAGTACTTGTTGTATTCGGCTCATGTGCCATTATGGAGAACTTACACTCAAGCAAAAAGATTTGTTGCAAAGCATATGACCTTCTTCCCACTACAATGACCATCCCCTAATTAGGCAATGCATCTGATAGTCATTAACAGGAATGAGATAATGAATCACTTTCTCTCTTCTTTGTTAATTTGCTGTAACCAAGCGGCTAATGGATGTCAGAGCTGAGTGATTGCACTGATTATAGTGATTTATAGTTGCAACAAAACAATTTAAAATCATTCTGATTATTCATGTTTAAGATGCTTTATGTTTTGTTTACTAAATGTTTTATGTCCCCCTTTCTCCTACTGCTAAAGCACTGTCCCCCTCCTACCCTGTCACTTTTCACAAAAAGACCTGTTCCTAGAATACCTGAACATTGTAGGCTTTTTTTACTGTTTTAAAGTAAGCCATCTGATTTTGCAACAGATAGATAGATGATAGATAGATAGATAGATAGATAGATAGATAGATAGATAGATAGATAGATAGATAAAGTTTACACACTAGGAAACAAAAGCCTTAGGGGCAGAAAGAAAACTTCAGTGGTACCTGGTTCAAAAAAATACAGGAGTGAGAGGAAATACAGCAAACTTCAAGCTACTTACCTTGGGGCTTCGAGTCCCGTCCTCATCCCCCACAGACACATCAGTAGCCAGGATCTCAGCTTTGATGGTGTCCAGAGCCCGGAGAATCCAGCTGTGCTGCCGTTTGATTTGCCTCTGCAGCTCCTTCCATTGACTTGCAATCATCCGCAGCATGTCCTTTAGTCCTTCTCCAGAAAAAGGGCAAAGCACAAGTTACAGCCTTGACTGCATCTGTGCCATTATTATTTAGTAGATCAGAGGGTTATTTCAAACAATAAACATTATTTTAAATGACCATTACCATCACCTGCCATATTAGCATTTTCACTCAAAATAGACACTGGGAATTTTTGATTTGACATAGAGCATAAGGACACAAAAATGGTATAACCACACAGATTAATGGCTTGGAACTTAACCTGGATTCAGTATATTGACTAAAAAAAATGCATGTGGAACAAAAATCATAATATGTAAATATTATTATCTAAAGCTTCACATTCTGAACAAAAGTTCCTATGTGTAACTGTGTGGAGGCTTAAAAATGATTGGAAAGAAGTATGGAGCTAGGTAAAGTTAATCTGATGAGAAATACGGTAAATGAGCCATAATTAAGACAGCAGTCTTTAACATTAGCACATCCGATTAATGCTGCTCTTTTCTTATTTAGCTGTGTAAGCTCAAAGCAAGAGCCAAATTGTAATTCATCCTGTCTTATGGTCTTTTACTACCAGGATAACTATAACCAAATGACAAAACTATTTTTTATTTATAATCTGTTCCTCATAAATACATTAAAACTGGGGTAAGAACTGGTGTAAGGCCAAAACTCTGCTAATGCAATGACCAGCAAAGAACAGGCACAGCACTCACACATGTGAACTGACAAGGAAATAATCAGATCTTTCTAGAATGCCAGCCTTCTATCTGTAATGATATCTATAAGTACTCTAACGCATATGCATTATAACTATATGCACAATTCTCATTCATTATCTTAATGTTATTTCCAGAGCACCTACATCAAAAAGTATGTCAATGTGAAGTTTTCAGGAATGTGATTTCAATTGAAACTCAGGCGAACAGCAAGCCCCAAATAAAATGAGCAGACCATTTGGAGGCAGTATTTCATCTTATAAGTATCACAGCATTGTATGCAGTATATGAAACATTTATAAATCTTGAAGGTCAATCTGATAATGTAAATATTAATAATACATAAGGAAGTGAATATATGCAGTAATTTACAGCAACGCTTCTTCATTCTTAATAGTCTGGAGACATAAAGATTTGCAATATTTCAGGAGGATTTACCTGCTTTGTGAGAGGCAATAAGCTCGAGAAGCTGGTGTCCTTCCTCCTCCACAGCTTCCTTGAGTGCACAGTGACTGTCTACATTCAACTTGAAACTCTGCAAGGAAAAATATGAGCATCAAAGCCTGGGGAGGCAGTTTACATAAAATATCCATACAAAATCACTTGCTACTTTTTATCAAGAACTGCAGAGTCCAATTTACTCAATAGACAAACTAATTTGCAGTACTAAAAGCTATTGATATTTGGGATATGGACTCAAAATGTTTCCATTAGATTAGCAGAGTACATCTGTTTGGAAACAGCTGACAAATCTAGAAGTTCATTAGGTTTTTATGAAAAGTCACATCCCGTAGGCTATATCAAGAGTAGCAGTAGTCTATAAAATGCGCTGAATTTCTACCAGCACATATGAGCTCTTTTCTTCACTTTTTAAAAATGATAGTGATAGCACTATTTATAAACCATAAAGAATTGGCAGCATAAATTATATTAGCCTTCTGTACACATATATAAATCCATTAATATAGTAGAAATTCAGCTCTATTTTTCAGATGCCATGCAAACCATAGAATATCAAGATGGATTTAGGTGACATATTGAGGAATCAAACATGTTTCAAATCTTTGATTTTAAAATTTTATTTCTTACAATGTGCCATTGCTTTATAAATGAATAAATCAAGCATATCAGGGGCATTTTTCACTCAAGATAGTCATCCTAAAAACAAAACCTGCTGTCATGGATGACATTTCTTTCAGAAGCCTTCCTTAATGCCTTACATGGAGTTAATTACCCCCCTCTCTCTGTTACCTCTGCTCTTTATACATGCTTCTATTGTAGAACATATCATATTGTCTTCTGTTTTTCTCCTGTGCTTGGCTACCAACTTGAAAAAATAGCCAGTTTCACATTTACCTCTAACTCATGTCACATATAAATTGTTTGACAAGTGTTTGCAGGACAGTGGCTATCTGTTGAACTATATCAGTAGCACTCTCTGAAGGTGAAGGTTTCCATTTCAATATTTCAAGAAATACAGATGGTTTTCCAAATATTTTTCCATCTCTGAAATACTATAAGGGTTTCCAACCGCAGGACAGAGGTACGACAGAGAGTGATCATAGTACCCAGTCTCTTCAACCAATGGTTAGACTTCAGGATATAAAGTCATCCTTCACTTGACTAACTAGAAAAAGCATGAATTCTGAAATTACACATGCCAAACTTTGGCTTCTCTGTGATAGGGCTTCAAAATATACAACATATTTCGCTCTCACTAAACCCACTGAGAGCCATAGTATTAAGAATCTTTGTCTGGCCAAGACGGAGGCATAGGTAGAATCCCTTTGCTTCATTCTACAACCAAAAGGAGTATAACAACCAATCTAAAATTAATAAACAACCAGAAGCACCAGATAATCAAACTGCATGAAACTCCAACAACCAAGGAATTAAAAAAAATCATCCAGAACAAATAGACCTGTAAGGTGGCAGCCTGGGCCGACAAGGCTGCTGGCTGCACAGGTGGGGCAAACCGAGACTCACAGTTGACAGGGGACTACAGCGGTTGCCAAGGTGAAACTCCAGTCTCACGGGGGAGTCCTTTGGAAAGTGCACTAGAGAGGAGCAGAGCTGCATTGTCCCCTCCCTAGCCCCTCCCCCACAGGCAGCACTGCAGTGCAGCAAAGAGGGTGGCCCTGCCTGGGTGAATACCTAAAGCCCCGCCCCCTTACAACCTATCAGCTGCATGAAGACCAAGCAATATGGCACAAAGGAAAGCACAGAGTAAAACCTCAGAAAGAGATCTAAGTGATAAGAAGATAGCCAACCTATCTGATGGAGAATTTAAAGCCCTGGTAATCAAAATGCTCACAGATCTGATTGAACTTGGTCAAAAAATGAAAAAAACAGATGGAGTATACCCAAAGTGAAACAAAGCAGAATGTTCAGGGAACCAACAGTGACAGGAAGGAAACCAGGACTCAAAGCAACGATTTGGAACAAAAGGAAAAAAAAACATCCATCCAGAACAAAATGAAGAAACAGGGATTTAAAAAATGAAGAGACTCTTACAAACCTTTGGGACAACCCAAAATGTTCCAATATTCAAATTACAGGGGTGCCAGAAAAAGAAGAGGAAGATCAAGAAAATGAAAACTTATTTGAACAAATAATTAAGGAAAACTTCCCCAATCTGCTGAAGGCAATAGACTTCCAGGAAATCCAGGAAGCCCAGAGAGTCCCAAAGAAGGTGGACCCAAGGAGGAAAACACCAAGGCACAACATAATTACATCACCCAAGATTAAATATAAGCAGAGAATCATGTTCAGCCAAAATGGAGGTACAGGTGGAAACACTGTGCCTCCTCGCACAACCAAGTTTAAAGACAACAAAGTTTTAGTAACAAAAATGCAACCAAAACACAGAAAATCAACTATGAACCATTCAGCCAGACAGGTAAGAGGGGCGGAGTCAGTGGCTGGCAGACTGGGGGTCTCACAGGAAAAGGTGGCTGGGCCGATCCTGGGGCCCAGATGGTGGTTGGCGGATCCCAGGTGTGGGGTGGCAACAGGCAGACCCAGTGAGGGTGCAAGGCGGCTGCCTGACAGCGGTCACACATTTGCATGCAGATAAACCAGGTGAAGGAGTGAGAAGTGAGACAGACCGCGCAGACTAGGGCCCCAGTGACAGGAATTAAAGCCTAAAAGCACAAACTGGAAAAACTCTCGGGGTTCAGGCGCTGGGCAGAGCTCCCAGGCTCACAGAGAGTTTGTTGAAGAGACCCAAAGGGTCCTGAAGGGTGCACAGGTCCACATACTCAGGAACCAGCACCAGGGGAGCCAGGTTTGCTTGCAGGAAACAGCAGAGGGGACCAAAATTTGAGAGAGAGCTGAACAAACACCACTGCCCCTCTCTGACCCTGCCCCCACTTACTGCATCACAACAAAGCCACTAGGTCACCCCGCCCTGATGAACACCTAAGGCTCCGCCCCTCATCTGTAACAGGCTCAAACAGAGCAAAACTTTATGGCTCAAGAACAGCTCAAAGCCCCAGAGCCAATACTTCTAGGCAACCAAGCAATAGCCAACCTATCAGATGCACAGTTCAAAACGCTGGTGATCAGGATGCTCACAGAACTGGTTGATTTTAGTCACAAATTAGAAGAACATATGAAGGCTAAACTAATTGAAATGAAGGGAAATGCACAGGAAACCAATAGTGATGAAAAGAAAACTGGGACTCAAATCAAGGGAGTGGACCAGAAGGAAGAAAAAAACACCAAACAAAAAAGAATGAAGAAACAAGAGTTCAAAAAATTGAGGAGAGGCTTAGGAACTTCCAGGACATCTTTAAACATTCCAACATCTGATTTATAGGGGTTCAGAAAAGGGAGAGGGAGAGCAAACAAGTGGAAAACTTATGTGAATAAATAATAAAGGAGAACTTCCCCAATCTGGCAAAGGAAATAGACTTTCAGGAAATCCAGGAAGCTCAGAGAGTCCCAAAGAAGTTGGACCCAAGAAGGAACATATTAAGGCACATCATACTTACATTAGCCAAGATTAAAATGAAGATAAAAATCCTAGAAGCAGCAAGAGAAGAGGGGACAGTCACCTACAAAGAACTTCCCATCAGACTGTCAGCTGATTTCTCAAAAGAGACCTATTTTACAGGCAAGAAGGGGCTGAAAAGAAGTATTCCAAGTCCTGAAAGGCAAGGACCTACATCCAAGATTGCTCTATCCAGCAAAGCTTTCATCTAGAATGGAAGGACAGATAAACTGCTTCTCAGATAAGGTCAAGTTAAAGGAGTTCATCATCACCAAGTCCTTATTATATGAAATGTTAAAGAGACTCATCTAAAAAAAGGAAGATTAAAAATATGAACAGTGAAAGGACAGCAAACTCACAGTTATTAACAACCACACCTAAAACAAAAGCAATCTAAGAGGACAGCTAGACCAGGAGCAGAACCATAGAAATGGACATCACATAGAGGGTTAGCAGCAGGGGAGTGGGAGGAGGAGAAGGGGTGAGAAGATACAGAGAATAAGTAGCACAGACGGTAGGTAGAAAATAGACAGGGGGCAAGAATAGTATGGGAAATATAGAATCTAAAGAACTTGTGACACATGGACATAAACTAAAGGAGGGGAATTGTGAGGAAGGGGGTATGCAGGGTGGAGGGGAATGAAGGGGGGAACAGGACAACTGTAATTGCATAATCAATAAAATATATTTTTTAAAAAAGAAGATAATCTTAAAAGCAGCAAGAGAAAAGGAGACAGTCACCTACAAAGGAGTTCCCATAAGACTACCAGCTGATTTCTCAAAAGAAACCTTGAAGGGGCTGGAAAGAAGTACTCGTGAAAGTCAAGGACCTACATCCAAGATTGCTCTATCCAACAAAGCTACTATTTAGAGTGGAAGGGCAGATAAAGTGCTTCCCAAATAAAGTCAAGTTAAAGGAGTTCATCATTGCCAAGCCATTATTATATGAAATGTTAAAGGAACTTATCTAAGAACAGGAAAATCAAAAATATGAACAGCAAAATGACAACAAACTCACAACTATCAACAAATGAACCTAAAAGAAAACAACAAAAATAAAAACTAAGCAAACAATACAACAGGAACAGAATCAGAGAAATGGAGATCACATGCAGGGTTTCCAGTGGGGAGGGGGAAGGAAGGAGTAAGGGGGAAAGGTACAGGGAAGAAGAAGCATAATTAATAGGCATAAAATAGATGGGGAAAGATAAAAATGGTATAGAAAACAGAGGACTCAAAGAACTTATATGTACAACCCATGGACATGAACTAAGGGATGGGGGGAAGCTGAAGGGCTGGGGGCAGCGGGAAGGGGGGATAAAGGCAGAAAAATTTGGAAAACTGTAATAGCATAATCCATAAAAAGTACTAAAAAGAAGAATTTTTGAAGAAGTTTGAGATGATACAGTCCCAGCTGGAATGTAATTTGGATTAAAAAAGAAGTTAAACAACCATAAATTGTGAAATCTGGCATTTCTCATCCTCCACTCATTCATTTATAAACCATGTACTGTGCCTATTCCTGACACTGTGCCAGATGACAGCCATTGAGGGCACGTGTAGCATGGCCTAAGGCACCAAACGGCATCTGCATGTGCTACCAGGAGAAGGAAGTGCACCCTTAGTCATCCCGGCGGTGCAGTGGTGAGCCCGGGCTCTGCGTTTGTTAGTGGAGAAAGGCAGTCTTTTTAAAGCTCGGAAGGAAAAGCAGGGCATCGAGAGTCAAAAGAAGCTACAAGTGAAGGAGAGCTTTGAAAAATAAGAATTTTGACTGAAAAAAAAAACAACCAGATTTCAAAATTCACCTGACTAGAGGCATAGGAAACAGCAAAGTTTCAGGCAAGTATGACAGAGAGAGAGCATTAGGTTTTTCCCAAGGGTTGTTCACTATTTCTTGTATTTTCCTCTTTCAGTTACAGGTATTTGGTTGAAGAAATTAAAATATGGCCAAGTATGGGAAGCCTGATGCTACTGGTCAATCCATACAACATAATATCTGTGAAAAATTAAATATCTACTATTTTATAGCCAAAACATGGCTGCACCTACTTTTTGTCATGGCAGTGGAAATCTTCAACTCTGAAGTAATAATGCCACTCATTAGGAGACGCCTGTGTGTCTCAGGGAAAAGGAACACACTTGAGATCAACCCTACAGTACAGTGATTTTCAACCTCTGTCATCTTGGGGCACACACAAACTACTTACTAAAATCCTGTGGTACACACAAGATATATATTTTTTTCTGATTTGACAAAAAAACAGGTATAACTTTGATTCATTCACAAGCTATTGTTGTATTAGTTGTTGTCATTTTTTTATCTGACAATCTAAGGGAAAAGAGGCCAGTGCCCCTGACTGAATAGTGTGTTATTGCATGTTGTAAAAAGTCTTGCAGCACACCAGTGTGCCACGGCTATGGTGCTATGGAAAATCACTGCTGTGGTGCCAAAATTTAGGAAGAAACCTATTCTGGATGTTTCCTCATAACTGTAAATTCAGCCTAGTGTGCTCTTTGAGCTGTTTACTTACAACAGACCTGTGCTGAGTGGCGGGTAAGCATAAGCTTCCAAAGAGATGCATTGGGCTATGTTTCAGAGCAGAACAGAGCCTAGGGACCTGTGAGTAGGTTGGATAATTTGACATAATTGAAGCCAAGAGTATAGAATAGATGCATCTGGATCTGGTTCTGCCTCAAGAGGATATGGAAGCATTTGATTAGGAAATTGGAAAAGATGAGGTATTTATTATTAGGAAAAAGATAAGCTGATAAGCTTGATGCTGTAGAAAAGAACCCTTTAAAATAACGATTGTCCAAATGGTACGATATTGCTTAATTTTTGGGGTGCACCCATTAACCATTAATGATACCAACTAAGGTATTCACAATGGGCCTCTGAGAAGGCAGCCCAGCAGGCACATTAACAAAACTGTCCATGAAATCCCTGGTTGCTAAAGCTTTCTGCAATAAGCTCTCCCCATTCCACTCCTACCTCCTTTCTAGAGAAGGAACCTAGACAAAAAGGTTTTCTTTTCATTTTCCTTGAACTTGATACTCGGAAGTACTTCCATTCTTGTGCTAACATTTTCTCAGCAATGCCTTATGACACACAGTCCCTCTGAAACACCCATGGCACTCCCTGAATTCCGGGCAGTTTCCAGAGATTTGGTTTACGGCAATGACACTGCCATGGACAGGTACCACAGACCTAGGTCACTGAGGATGTGGAATTCTGCAAACATGGGTAAGCTGGGGCCTGCTGGACACCACATCTTTTTTAGCATCTTTCAGGTAGCATGTGAGTAAACATTCAGAAGAGAATAACTTAGGAATGGAGGATACTGTGACTGAGACAACAGACTAGGTTATCTGCGGTTGACCAATTGATATTTCCAATACTGCACCCTCACGCCTCACCAGCTTGTACAGATCTGGGTACATTACTCCTTGGCGGGATCGAAATTAAAGTAGTCACACTGATTGTTCTCCAATTGTGATCAAACCTTACAAAGCAAATAAAATACCGCATCTAATCCTATTCCATTCAAATTTCTGAAGAGCCCAGTTTGATGGGAGTGTAGAGGTCATGTGGATATGAAACTAAAAAAATAAATGCCTCAATAGACAAAACTATGACAAATTTGAAGAATAATTCTCATGAGAGATCATAAGAATAGATGTCCAGGTATAGGCAATAGTGGGAAAGACCGTAATCACATTCGGAGGCTGATGGTCCAGAGCAGTGCAGTCTTAGCAGCGTTACGTCACGAACTCAGACCTCAGTCATCCCCACGCAATACTGCTAGTCTCTGCCAGGTCCACTGAGGTCCCTGAGTTTTATGATGTTTGTGAACAGAGAGGCTAAAAAAAGTTATTGTGTCTTTTTAAACCTTTTTTAAAGCATAAATTAATGTAATAGATATTAATTGAGCAGTCTCTGCCAGGCCTACGGATACAAAAGTTTATACAAAACCTTGGCACATGCAGCTCGTGTATAGTCTACTGGGTAAAATAACAGATCAAGTAGCCTCATAGGACCCTGCATAGAGTAAATGTGTAATTAGGGTTTGGTGTATAATAGAGAGCAGTGGGGCCTTAAGCAAATTGAACAATGATATGCTCTGCCTGGTGAGGTTTTTTTTTTTAAAAAAAAGTATCATGCTGGCCAAGTAAAAACAAGACCATGGGCTATATTCCACATGAGTGTGATAAATGCTGGGTAGGTGCTGTGGGACCCCAAGCAGGGAGCTGGTTCTGCAGATCCTGGCAGGAAGCTTGTGGGAAAACGACTGATTTGTACACAGGCCTGGAGACAGCCTTTACTGCAGCAGGAATCAGGGTATGACCAGCAGTTGGTGACTGGGACAGGGTGTAAGCAGGGCAGGTGGGAGCTGTAGATATACAAATGAAAGACTCATGAAAAGAGATGCAGTGAACCCTGGTTGGGTAACTCAGTTAGTTAGAGCATCATCCTAATATGCCAAGGTTGTGGGTTCAATCCCTGGTCAGGGCACATACAAGAATCAACCAATGAATGCATAAATAAGGGGAACAGAATAGCAAATCAGTGTCTTTCTCTGTCTCTCTCTCTCCCCCTCTCATAAATCAATACATAATATTTTTTTAAAAGATTCAACAATATGGGTAAGTGAGTGGTACAGTTCTGTGTTCTAGAAAAATCTTTCTGGCTGTTGTGTAGAGTTGATTTTAAAAGGGCAAACTGGAGACAAGGAGGCCATTTAGGAGGCTGCTATGGTAATACAGGCCAGATGTTTCTGCATGCTCATATTTTTTTTAATTAAAAAAAGATATGCTTTTTCTTCTAAATGAATGGAAGAAGGAAAAATGGAGAAAATCTTCTGTCTTTTTAAGTTTTTCTCAGTGTGAGAGAGCAGCATGTGCCAGAATTTAGTTCTTTGGCTGTTCTGATGATAAATACCAGAGGTTATTAGTCAGGAGTCTCCAAATGTGAAAGACATATTGAACTGATGAACTTTTACTCCCACTGTCATTTTAAAGAGATAGTATATATGCTGATGAATAAGGCATTTGATGACACTTTTTCTCCACACAAAAGATTTTTTACTATCCTAAGAAAATGAAAACTTGCTTTTTCACAAGGGCAGGAGGAAGAACGTATGCTCAGTCAGAAAAGCAGAGGCCTGAAAAGTCACCTGCTGCCCGCCTCGGACTGCCTGAGGCCCCACTCCAAGCTGTGCCCTGCCCCACGCTGCATGCCCAGAGGGCCCTGGGGGGTGGGGAGCCATGATCCCTGCTGCCTGAGCAGCACCTGGCAGTTTCTCTTTTTCCAACACCATCCATAGAGGTTGATCAGACGGTTCTCAAGATATAAAATACACCTTCCAAATGCCATGTGTGCCAACAATTGAAAGATTTTTATTACACAGTTCTTTGTTTACTACAACTTGATTAGACATGTAGCCAGTAAAATGAAGACTGTAAAATCACAGAAAACACATAGAATACATTACAAGCCAAACAAAATGAAGATTCACAACTATATCTCTGATAAAATTGTAATTGTGTAAATGAATAGTCCCAGTGTGTAAAAAAGAAGGCTGTAGGGAAACGCAACCAATTGTTAACTTCAGTTGCGCAGGTTGAGACTTGGAGTTAACACAGTCTGCTCTACGGCGTGCATTCTCGGCACTCCAGCTTCCTGAAACATAAAATGAAAATAACACCGGCTACCTTCTGGGTTGCTGTAAGAATTAGAGACTATGACTGTACAGCATCGAAGCAGTGCCTGGCAACGGACTGACCTAACCAAAAAGTCATCATGAACTTTTAAATTCATTTCCTCTATTTTCCAAACGATCTATGTAATAAATGGTTAAATGGTAGTATGTGGCATTTTTAGGTGACAAGTGACATGTACTGTCATACCGTCGAGGCTCTCTGAACGCCCCAAGTGCAGAGCCTGGGTTCTCCTCTGCTTGGTGTCACTGCCCTGCACAGGCCTGACACAGGAGGCACCAAGACCCAGAAGCTACTGTCTGAGATTCAGGGAAGAGGGGGCAGGGACTGAGCGGCCAAGGATAGGGGCCCTCCTTTTGCTTTAAGCATGTGCCCGTGGACAAGCCGTCTAACCTTTCTAGGCTTCAGTTCCTTACCTACAACCCAGGCATTTGGACTCAATATTTTCCACTCCTTGGACACTTTGGTTTTATCTTAAACCAGGCAATTAAAGATAGGTGGCTTGGGGGGAAAATTAAATATATTTGATTGATTATGCTATTACAGTTGTCCTGGTTTTTTCTCCCCTTTATCCCCCTCTGCCCTGTACCCCCTTCCCTCCAGTATTCTGCCTCCTCCTCAGTTCATGCTCATGGATTGTACATATAAGTTCTTTGGCTTCTCCATTTGCTACACTATTCATAACTTCCCCATGTCTACTTTCTACCTACCATTAATGTTTCTTATTCCCTGTAGCTTTTCCCCCATTTCCCCCCCTTCTCCTACCCACTGATAACCCTCCATGTGATCTCCATTTGTATGGTTCTGTTCATGTTCTAGATGTTGGCTTATTTATTGTTTTTGTTTTTTAGGTTCAGTTGTTGATAGTTGTGAGTTTGTTATCATTTTACTGTTCATAGTTTTGATCTTCCTTTTCCTAGATAAGTCCCTTTAACATTTCATATGATAAGGGCTTGGTGATGATGAACTCCTTTAACTTGACCTTATCTGAGAAGCACTTGAGCTGCACTTCCATTCTAAATGAAAGCTTTGCTGGATAGAGCAATCTTGGGTGTAGGTCTTTGGATTTCATGAGTTGGAATACTTCTTTCCAGCCCCTTCTTGCCTGCAAAGTTTCTTTTGAGAAATCAGCTGATAGTATTATGGGGAACCCCTTTGTAGGTAACCCTCTGCTTTGTTCTTTCTTCTTTTAAGATTATCTCCTTATCTTTAATCTTGAGTAACTTAATTATTATGTGTCTTGGGGTATTTCTCCTTGGATCCAATTTCTTCGGGACTCTCTGAGCTTCCTGGACTTGCATGTACAGTTCTTTTGCCAGATTGGGGAAGTTTTCCTTCATTATTTTTTCAAATAAGTTTTCAATTTCCTGCTCTTCCTCTTCTTCTTCTGGCATTCTTATGATTCACCTGGTGGAACACTTAAAGTTGTCCCAGAGGTTCCTAAGCCTCTACTCATTTTTTTAAATACTTATTTTTTCATTCTGTTCCAGTTGACTGTTTATTTCTTCCTTTTGTCCCAAATTGTTGATCTGAGTCACGGTTTCCTTCCCTTCACTGTTGCTTCCCTGTATATTTTTCTTTATTTCACTTTGATTAGCCTTCACTTCTTCCTCTATTTTGTGACTCTACGCAGTCATTTCTGTGAGCATTCTGATTACCAGTGTTTTTAACTCTGCATCTGATAGGTTGGCTATCTCCTCATTGCTCAGTTCTTTTTCTGGAATTTTGATCTGTTCTTTTTTGGGGGCCATATTTCCTTGTTTCAGCATACCTGTTACAAGTTAATGAATAGAACCCAGGGATTTGCCAGGGCGGAGCAACCTACATCAGTGTATCGTGGCACTGTATGTAGGGGAGGAGTCAGAGAGGGAAAAATGCTGTTTGCTCTCTTGCTTCTCACCCCACTTTGTCACTTCCCTTGCTTCCCACAAATGCATTATTCCCTTTCAGGTGCTGACTCCCAGGTGTGTGGACTTGTGTACACTCTAGGATCCTGTGGGCCCCTCCAATGGACTCTCTTATGAGACTGAGAGTTTCTCCTGCCACTGCAACTCCCACAGAATCTTACAGCCAGAGGTTTTGAGGCTTTAGTTTCTCATGCTGGAACCCTGGATCACACAGTCTGTCCTGCTCCACAGTTGTTTCTCCTGTCTTATCTACACGTGAATGTGGGATATCCTGGTCTGCCAGTCACTTCCTTGTCTCTCACTCTCTCTGCCCCTACTTCCTGTCACCGCCTTTCCTACCAGTCTGGATGAATGTTTCTGTAACTCCTTGGTTGTTGAACCTCCATACAGTTCAATTTTCTGATTTTTTTTTGTTTTTAAATTAGTTGTTGTCCTTTTTATGGTTGTATGAGGAAGCGAAGCCTATCTACTCACACCTCTATCTTGGCCAGAAGAGCAGGAAATTTTTTATGTATTCTAAACCAGAAAACATTCAAAGGCAGAAGAATCCCAAAGGCCATCTACCCCAGGGCAATTCTGTCTCTCAACCATCCCAGGCAGATGTGTCCTGAGATTTTTAAGTATCCCAGGTAAGTTCCCTCTAACTTCCCATCCTGAATCCACAACAAGTCTTCTCAGGAACTGGAAGGCTCTGTGAAAAGTAGCATAAGCTTCTCACGGCTTCAGATTCTTTTGCCAACGCACCTCTCCAATGTAGAAGTTGAAAATCAGAGACATTGTAATAACATGCCAACAAAATCCACACACCCAATCAACCACCAAGCCTTGCCAATTTATTTCTTCATCCTCACCTCTCTATATTGACTAATACTGCCATTGATTTAGGCCCTCATCATCATCACCTACCATGCTGACTTTGACAGCTGCCAGTTATAAGCCCTCAAAACTGCGTTATTACTTATTTCTGCCATGCCTCTGAAGGAGCAGGCATTTTCCTTGGCTGTCAGCACGTAGCTGTGAACAAGATAAGTACAGTTCCTCACCTCGCAGAGCTCACAGTCTAGCGGGCAGGTGGGGAGTGTGCATCTAAAAACAGGAAGTTCTAGTCGATTGCATGAAGGGGCTATGACATGGTGTAGGGCAACAGTGACAAGCATAGGCTCTGGCGATGGACAGCTTGGTGAAAACCCTGGCTCTTCCATCACCCACTGTGTAACTTTGAGCAAGTATGGTACATTCTGTTTCTTCATCTGCGAAAAGAGGGCAATGCTACTCTCAACTTCATAGGGTTGCTGTGAGGATGCAGTGCTTTGGTATCTGTAGAGCAGAGCCTGGCATATTGTAATAGCTCAACAAAAACATTTTACTACACAAAATGGTCTGTCTATAAAACAACTCTGGAAAAGAGACTCTTCTTAAAGCCCTCCCCTGGCCTTCCAAGGTTGAAGAAGAAAGCCAGGCCTCTAGCATGACCTACAGAGACCTCTAAGATCCTAGCCAGGCCCCATGTGTGCCTTGAAATGTGCCTGAACTGCTGCTTCACACTCTGGCCCATACCAACAATCTTGCTCCTCCAATATTAAGTTCTTACTAGCACCTTTGCCTGGAAAACCCTTCTCCTCTTTCCCTGGCTCAGCTGCACTTCATTCCTTATCATTTATTTTAGGGGTCAGCCTCTTTAGCAAGGTTTCCCCGACCATCTCCCATCCTCCAAGTAGCCCTGCCTCAGCATCCACAGTACCTGTGCAAGACTCGCACCTCTACCTACTACACTGTTGTGTAACTACTGATGACTGTCTGCATCCCCTTCATGGGTTCCTTGAGGGTAGAACTTTTCACTCATTTTTGTATTATTAGTGCCTAGGACAGTGTGTGTGGAACACAGCACACACCTAATAAAATGTCCAGGGAGCACATGAGCCAAGATTCATTCCAAAAAACTTCCATGTAGCTTTCAAACTGCCAATAGTATTCTGATGCAATCACTCTTCACTTGGAGGTAGTTGATAAATGTCCCCAAATTTTCCTCAGTGAACACCAAGTAAATGAGCTGTCATGTTCCTTCACTTACAAAATTACTTGCCAATTACACTTAGATGATCCCGGTGTAATTGCCATGTAAACTGCACCCTGGCTGAGATAGCCCAAATCATCAATTTAACTTTACTCTCTCATCATATGTTACTTACCACATAATTAAATAAGTGGTCAGCTACCATCACAATGTTGTATCTCCCCAACAAAATGAAGTGGCTACATTCATTGCAGATTTATCAGTTATGACAATAGGCAACATACCTCCAGGTATAATATCAGAAGCTTAAAAAAATTAAAAGTACTATGTACTCTTAAGAAAAAAAATCAAGTTCATGATAAAAAGATAAGCATTAGAAAAACTTTGTTTTCCTTGGGGAGGAAAAAAGGCACTAAGATATAAAGGCAAAAATCCTCATTCTTCCTGAGGAGACTTCCTTTCTGAAACCTCAGATAATAAAAACATTTCCAAGCATTTGAATGTGAATTTAGCTCTTTCAACAAATCATAATTTTTTTTTCAAACAAACAGTTGAGCTTTTGTTTGTGGAAGGTAAATGTATTTTACTAAAGTTGACTTTGCTAATATTTTATACAAGAATTAGATAGATGGGAGAGATCCTGAATGTAGATGGTACCTCTTAGCGACCACATTTTCATTTGCTTTTCTGAATGCTGCCCCACACCTAGCACAGGTAATCGCACTGACTTCCCAGCATGGCCACATTAGGCCAAACAGACTTTCACGCAGAGGCTCCGTCTAGAGGGACCAGCCGACTTCCAGAACACACTGCTCCGAGGCCCTGATTGAAAAAGAGGTCAGTGCTGGCCCCAATACCTCCCTACCTCCTGCGGTGGAATAATTGACGAGCAGCAGCCCCCACAGATGTGGAGTCACGAAGGTGATGGATGAATGTAAGCACATTATTCACACGTGCATCTGCTAATACACAGGTCCCAGTGCATAAACCAGGACTTAAGAATATTGTGTGGATTTAGGGCAATCCCTGACGGATCCCAGCTCCACTTAAAATTTGTTGGGCGGCCTGGGGCAGATCTATTCCAACTCCCACGTGCTTCGTGCTTTTGAAAGGAGGAACCAAACTGCTTTAAAAATAAATTTAATAAATTTTCAAATGTCAAGTCATTAACGTCCTGTCTAGTCATATAGTCTTCATATTTGAAATGGTAATATTAACCTGTGGAATTGTTTTAACCTTTGTAATATCTGAGTTCGCATTTTTGTTTTCCTTGAGTTTTCTGCCACAGGGGATGAATTACATCCTGAAAACGGAAGAAAGCATTCTTCTTTTTCCTTCCACGAGTGTTTTTCTTGTTACAAACATACCGTACAATACCGAGAAAACTCTGTGACCAGAGTCCATTTCGGTTCAGAAATAGTAGAGGAAATAATTTAACTTGCAGACATTTTCTGTTACTGTGTGATGACTTCATAATATCAGTTCTAATTTTCTGTCTACAATGGTTGTAACACTGTTTTACAAATGCTCATTCATTCATTTAGCAGATATCTTTAGTAACTATTGTGCATGAGCGAGGCTGGGTGTCAGACGAGACACTAGAGAAACTCGAGTTGTCCCTGAAGTACGTGACAGTCACAGGTGAGTCGTTGAGCAAAGGGTGGACGGGGAGAAACTCAACATCTCTGGAACCCCTGAGCTTCTCGTACGTACCACATGTTCCCAGGTCTCTACAGAAGATGTGCACTATGCCCACAAAATGAACAAGCATCTTCACATATAACGTGTTTATTTGTCGCAAAAACCTTCAGTAGACATGACAAGCATTTTTCTGGCTAATGTAAAGATCTGTGTCAGGCCTAAAACTTATACCCTAATATCATTTATATCAGATGAATCATTTCAATATTCCAAAATGTCATGTAACACTGTAGATAAGTATGACCTGCACTAGAGTTTATACAGGGAACAAGGTGGCAGGGGACAGCCCCCCAGTTCCTGGGAGCTCAGTCATGCACTGGCTCTTGTCTATACAGTGTCCTGAAGCCTGCACATGAACCCTCAGAGTGCAAACTTTCTCTTCAGTATTTAGCAGAGCACCACCCTAAGTAGGAAGTATTTAATAAATGCAGTGTTTCCCTGGCATTCTAACTTAAAACATTCATTACATCCTGAAAAGAATGCTAAATAAAGTAATAGTTACCACAATGTCTGAACACCAACAATTTCCAAAACAACCAGAACTGCTGAATATTATGGCCCAAGAGTCCATAAACTGCATCAGACAAAAAAATGTATGCCCAGGTACTTTGAATAGTACAGGGAGCCTTTAACCTGAAAAGGGAAGACAATACCATTTGCCTCTTGGATACACAGAATTAGAGTTACAGGAGCAAAGAAATGTGGCCCAGAACTTTCACATGTCCAAAATGAGCCCCCTGTCCCCACGCATCAACCTCAAAATGCCCACATGCTGTAACTTCCCAAAAGACCTTTCTACCACCAAGCCGCCAAAGGAAGTAACTCAAGCCTAGGAGCTGAGTATTCAAATTCCCCAAAGAGAAGTAATGCTGCTCCCTACTAAACTCTAAGTCACTCACCTTAAACTCATGGGAAGGAAGTGGGGGGGGGGAACAACTAAATGGAATTTCAAAGTTCCTACAAGGCCCTAGCCTTGCTTAGTGAGGCTGGGGGAGGCGGCAGCCAAAGTCACAGAGCTCAGGCTGTGGCATCTGACAGCCCCCTTTAGCAGGGCAGTACAGCCGTGTGGCAGCAGCTGGCCCTGCCAGGCTCAGCCTGCTGGCACCAGGCCTGCCCATCCGTCAGCAGAGGAAGGTAGGCAGGAAGAGGTGGGCGCCAGGAAGTGGGGAAAGGGCCTGCTGTAACTTCAAGTATGCCCCAGCGATTCCACTTCTGGGAATTTATCCAAAGAAACTGAAACATTAACTCAAAAGAACACAAGTACCTCTGTGTTCATTGCAACATTATTTACAACCTCCAAGATGTGGAAGCAGCCCAGGTGTCCCTCGGTAGATGAAGAATAAAAAAGCTATGGTATATTTACACAATGGAATACTACTTGGCCATAAATAAAAAAGAAAATTTTACCCTATGTGACATCATGGATGGACCAGAGAGCATTATGCTAAGTGAAATAAGTCAGTCAGAGAAAGACAAACACCACATGATTTCACTCATATGTGGAATCTAATGAACAAACTGAACTAACAAGCAAAACAGAGACAGACTCACAGATGAAGAGCAGGATGACAGCTTGTGGGTGGGGGAGATGAGCGAGGGGAGGGACTGAGCAAAAAGGAAAAAGGACTCATGGACATGGAGAACAGTGTGGTGATTGCTGGGGGAGAGGGTATAAGGGGACTAAATGGTAATGTAAAAATATACAATACAGATTAAATCCAATTACTTAATTTTTGTAAAAGGAACTGAAACATGGAGCAGAGATGGAGATAGGAGGGTAAGCAAAAGAAAAGCAGCTGAATGTATTTGGAGAACGTCTACTCAGGGTGATGACACAATAGAGGAAAATTTTCAGACCCTTCAAGGGTACCAAGACTGTAAGCACTGTCTACAGGATTTTGGTGCTTCTGTTGCCACCTCGTGGTAGGCACCTCAAATTGCAGGTGCCAATCCTAAAATGAACAACAAAGTTCTACAGGGTGGGCTTTAAGATCTACACTTATGAACAGCAGTGTGGGGACTGATTGCCCGAGAGGGGGGTAGGCTAGGCTGAGGAGGTCAAAGGGGAAAAAACTGGGAAAACTATATTGTAGTGCCATTAAAAATTTAATAAGCATAAATTTTTAAAAGGTTAAAAAAAAGGAAAGAAAACTGTAAAGAAAATAAAAGCTACCCCTAAAAACACACATTCAAAACTCTGTATATACACAAACACTTTTTTGGACCTGCATCAAAAGCTGTCACTAAACTGAGACAGACTGTCATTACATGTGAGCCTTAGTGGCTGCTGTAGACAAGACACTGATGGAACCAAGAACGGACCTATACTCAACTAACCTGAATGCTCACTGTGGTGCTATTTGCAAAAATGTAAATAAGGAGGCAGCTTAAATGGCCATCATAAGAATGATTGAATAAACTATGTCACATCCACACAGTAAAATATTGAGAAGCTGCTATAATGTGCAGTGATCTTCATGCACTAACAGAAGGATATCTGAGATGTGTTTAGACACAAAAAAACAAGTCATTGAACAGTATATATAATGTGAATTTAAAATCCTTTAAAAGTGTGCACTTTTACATCAAAAGGTCCAAAAGGATATAGAACAAATGGTTTGTGTTGGTTACCCAAGGGAGGGTAAGCTTTTCACTTTGAATTTTATGCTCTTTTATACAGTTTGAATTTTTATACAGTTTGAATTTTTTCCAGTAAGTATAACTGAATATTTTTTTTAACTAGAGTCCCATAATTACAGCTTTACCTTCAGCTCTACCGTCAGCACATGGGCCCAATGGTCACTACACTCTGGGAACATCTACTCCCTCTTTTTCACATACACACTGCTTGTCCTGGTCCCATTCCCTGATTTTACACACTCCTAGAATAGCCCTGGAGCATCAGCCCCACTCCACAAACAGAGAAGCTTTCAGCCAGTTTCCACAACCTTCCATACATTTGAGTCCGGTCAGATCTGTCAGCTGTGGGGCAGAGGTCTTCCTGTGCTATTCTCAAGGACGTTAGTAGCCTGGGAGGAGACCCAGAAAGATGAAACAGAAGGTGGTAATGAGATGTCTGACTCGACAAGAGAGTGCATCAAAAAGAGAACCGTGGAACATTCTATGTGTTTTTGGCCAAGATGGAGGCGTAGGTAGACACACCATGCCTCCTTGCACAACTAAAATAAAGACAACAACAATTTAGAAACAAAAAACCACCAGTACTGCCAGAAAATTGAACTGTGTGGAAGTTTAACAACCAAGGAGTTAAAGCAGACACTTTCATCCAGACTGGTTGGAGGGGCAGAGTCAGGTGCCTGGGTGGAGAGGACTCTCAGCAAGGCAGCAGCTGGTGGACCCAGCGAGGCAGTGGATTATGGAGGGGTGTGGCACACAAGGTTGCTGGCAGATTGGGTGGTCCCACATTCATGCGCAGATAAACCAGGCAAAACTGGGGAGCGAGACAAACCGTGCAACCCAGAGCCCCAGCGCAGAAAAATAAAGCCTCAAAATACCAATTGAAAACACCTGTGGGGGTTGAGGTGCCACGGGAGAAACTCCCAGCCTCACAGAAGAGTTTGTTGGGGAAACCCACAGGGTCCTAGAACATACACAAACCCACCCAGATGGGAATCAGCACCAAAAGGGCCCAATTTGCTTGGGGGAAGGTGGGGAAGTGACAAAAATCTGACAGAGAGCAGAGAAAGCATCATTGTTCCCTCTTGGACCCTTCCCCCACAGACAGCGTCACAAATCAGCCTGGTGGATTGCCCTGCCCTGGTGAACATCTAAGGCTCCGCCCCTCAGTACTTAACAGGTGTGTCAAGAAAAAAAAAATGGCCCAAATGAAAGAACAAATCAAAGCTCCAGAAAAAAATAAAACTAAGTGATAAAGAGATAGCCAACCTATCAGATGCACAGTTCAAAACACTGGTGATCAGGATGCTCATAGAATTGGTTGAATTTGGTCACAAATTAGATGAAAAAATGAAGGCTATGCTAAATGAAATAAAGGAAAATGTACAGGGAACCAATAGTGATGAGAAGGAAACTGGGACTCAAATCAACGGAGTAGACCAGAAGAGAAAAAGAAATGACCAAACAGAAAAAGATGAAGAAACAAGAATTCAAAAAATGAGGAGAGGCTTAGGAACCTCCAGGACATCTTTAAATGTTCCAACATCTGAATTATAGGGGTACCAGAAGGGGGAAAGGAACAGCCACCAGTGGAAAACTAATTTGAACAAATAATAAAGGAGAATTTCCCCAATCTGGCAAAGGAAATAGACTCCCAGGAAGTCCAGGAAGCTCAGAGTCCCAACAAAGTTGGACCCAAGAAGGAACACACCAAGGCACATCATAATTACATTAGCCAAGATTAAAATGAAGGGGAGAATCCTAGAAGCAGCAGGAGATAAGGAGACAGTTACCTACAAAGGAGTTCCCATCAGACTGTCAGCTGATTTCTCAAAAGACACTTTACAGGCAAGAAGGGGCTGGAAAGAAGTATTCCAAGTCATGAAATCCAAAGACCTACATCCAGAATTGTTCTATCCAGCAAAGCTTTCATTTAGAATGGAAAGACAGATAAAGTGCTTCCCAGATAAAGTCAGGTTAAAGGAGTTCATCATCACCGAGCCCTTATTTTATGAAATGTTAAAGGTATTTATCTAAGGAAAACAAGATAAAAAACATGTACAGTAAAATGACAGCAAACTCAGAATTATTAACAACCACACCTAAAACAAAAACAAAAACAAACTAAGCAAACAACTAGAACAGGAACAGAACCACAGAAATGGAGATCACATGGAGGGTTAGCAACAGGGGAGTGGGAGGAGGAGAGAGAGGGAAAAGGTACAGAGAGTAAGTAGCACAGATGGTAGGGAGAAAATAGACAGGGGGAGGGTAAGAGTAATGTGGGAAATGTAGACGCTAAAGAACTTATATATATGACACATGGACATGAACAAAAGGGGGGAATGTGGGCAGGAGGGAGTGTGCAGGGTGGAAGGTAATGAAGAGGGGGAGTGAAGGGGGAAAAATGGGACAACCGTAATAGTATAATCAATAAAATACACTTATAAAAAGAGAGAGAACTGTTGACATGCCTCTCCAATCCATCTCTCTCTAATCATTTCCTCTACTCTCTTCTTATCTACCTCCCAAGTACCCCTGGCCCACATTCTCTCCACTTTTTTCATTGCTTAGACATCATTTAATCCACTCATTAAACACAGCCTCCCTGCCCTTAAGTTTGTTCCACTCACGACGAGTAAGCAAAATCTTTAGAGCACAGGTGGCAAATTCAAGGCCCATAGGCTGAATCCAGCCCTCCACCTTGTTTTATCCGGCCTGGCACCTTGTTTCTACCCAAAGGCAGCGCCGAGCTCTCACTTAACTGGTAAGGAGTAGTTACATTTACAAAGTCCTAAAATCACATTCAGCCCTTTGAAGGCCACCGCAAGGCTGGTGTGGCCCCTGGTGAAAATGGGTTTGATGCCCCCACCTTAGAACACACTGCTCTTTGCAGACCTGGGATCCAGACCTGCTGCTGCCAGAGGCAGAGGGCCTGCCGCACACTTCTCAGCCAGGACTTCAGGTCTGCCTGACCCAAGATCCCTCTAACCACTGAGCTTCCAGTCCTTTAGGAAACAAATCTCCAGTTTCTTTTAAAAACATTTCCTATTCACATCACAGAAAAGTGACTCATCTCCTTATAAAAAGCTCCTGAAAGCAAAAGGCCAATGACCCAACAGAAAAATAGGCCGAGAAGAATATGAGCGGGTGGTTTTCAGGAAAGAAATACAAATGCCTCCTAAGATCCACTTAAAATGTAAGGAATACAAACCGAACTACAATGATAACTTGGTACCAATGGATCATAGTTACCAATGATCCACTGGTAACTATCAAAGGAACAAATCTCAACCGATGTGATAGCATTCTCCAACAGCGAGGATGTGGAGAAATACGCCTTCTCAAGCATTGCTGAGTACACACCGCTACAATCTCTATCAGGCTCAATTTGGCAATACATGGAAACTTTAAATGTGCATAATCTTTCACCCAGAAATTTCACATGGAACGTATTTATTCTACAGATATACCTATACTAGGCAAGATGATGACTAGCCAAGGATATTCGCAGAAGCACCGTTTATAATTGAAAGAGAGTGCAAGCAACCTAAGTTTTTACCAACAAAGGACTGGTCACACGAGTCACGGCACACTCACACACAGAGCATGGCGCGGCCACTGGAAGGGGTGGTGCAGCTCTGCACTGATTCTGAATTATTGGTAACGTACGTTAAGGTAACAAAGTTAAGTACACATGTGCATTTGCTTTGAAATACCTGAAATAACTCTGAAAGCACATGAAGAAGGACAATGGCTACCTGAAGTGACTCGGGATAAAGGTGGGAGGTTTACTTTTGACTTTCTAGGTTTTTATACTCCCTTCCCTTATTTACCTTTAGAATATTGTGTTATATCCATACATTAGTTAGTCAAATACATGCAGAGGAACTCACAACATATTGCCTGACCCTTCAAATGCTATACACTCACACCGCTGTCTGTGATGCCCGGAGTTACTCTCTCATTTGAGCCACAGGCTTCACCCAGCTAACCTACCCCAGCAAGACCCTACTCCATGGCACTGGGGGTTGATCCATGTCACTCTCCATGTGTTAAAATAGAGTTAAACCTTCAATGAATCTCCATTTCCCCCAGAGAAAATGTCAGTCCATTAAAAAGACAATCTCCTTTACCACCCAGTCCCAACCTGCAGAACTCCAGCTCTGTCTCAGCCACACCAGACAGCTCAGCACACCTCCCTCACTTGCCCACAAAAGCTCCTCCCATCTCCTCTCCTTCCCTGTCCATCCAACAAATCATACATACCCTGTGAGGGGTCCATCACATTACCTCCTGGAGCCTTCCCTACCCTCCGGGAAGAACCAGTGAAACTCTTCTCTGTGCCCTGAACAGTACTTTGCCCATCCTACCAGAAATTTACTGCTCAAAATTGCATTACACTCATCATTTATGGGTCTACAGATGACTACATTGAATCTCTGGTCATCTTCCTTGACTGGAAATCCCTGGAAGAAAGAAGCCTAGCTCATTCATCGTGTATTCCTAGGACCTAATAATCACCCGGCATTCACACGTGCTTCAGACACCTGAACTCATCATCGCCATTTCCCCCATGTGTTCTCACTTATCAAACTGAGTTAAGAATGTTGTTTTCCCAAGCATAGTTCTATGAGGTTGGTTAAAGGTTGCCCAGCATGACCCATGCGAATTTGTCTCCCAAGTTTAAGCCAAGCCCTGAGCTTGTTCTTTGTCCCAATTCTCACACAGCTCTCTGGTGTCAGTTTGACCTGTGTTTCTCCTACTGGACACTCTGATTGGCTATAGTTAAAAAAATAAACAAACAACCTTTTGGTTTGTTTTCCCACAGCTGATTGCACAGCACATGGTGTCTGTTTGATGCGTTGGGCACACACACAAAAACAACTTGGGAGATCAGAGTCATCTTTTCAGGAGCAAAGGGAGAAGTCGATACCCTGTACTGCTACTTTTTAACTCTGAAGACTATAAATTCTCTTAAACAACAACAAAAAAATCTAAATAGCCTGCCCAAAACTACTTATGATGCTTCTACTCAAATGCAGTTTTTGCTGAATTTTGCTCCTTTAGCCAATGAAAATGGTGGTGAGGGAAACAATTTAAATGTCCATCAACAGGTAAATGGATAAACATAGTGTGGTATTTCTATGCAATGAAATATTACTCAGCAACAAAAATGAATGAACAATTAAAACACACAACATCAGAATAATTGTGCTGGGTGAAAGAAACCAGATATTTCCCCCAAAAGAGACAGTACATATTGGTTGATTCCATCTATGTAAAATTCTACAAAGTACAAACTAATCTAGCCAATAGTAGTACCAGAAAGCAGATCTGATTGCTCAGAGATGGGAGGAAGGCTGGTAGGAAGGGAGGGAAGAATTACCAAGGGTCATGAGGAAGCTTTTGTAGGTGATGGCTTTGTTCACTGTCTTCACTGTGGTGGTGCTTTCATGGGTATATACATTTGTCAGTTAGTGGAAACTTGTAAAATGGTATACCTTATATAGATATAATTTATTTTATGTCAGTTAAGCTCATTACATGTGTTTGAAAAAAGTGGACAGAGGCGAGAGAGGAGGAAGCCCATCTAAGAACACATGTGAGCAGTACCGTCTCAAAAAGTGGTTTTCAAAGAAAAGGAATGTTCAGCATGTTCAATACTCACCAAGTACCTTTCCAGAATGACATTTTCCTGAAAGTGTCATTTTCTGGGAAGATCGGAATTGTGTTTTTGAAAGGTGCAGCCAGGTTGCAAGCAGATGATTAATTATCATGGAAAATCATTGATGTATCATTGCAATTTCACAGTATTTCTTACAGTTAAAACAAAGCTCCTTCACATCTCTCATAAAGGTATTGTGAAGCTTTAATTGATTTGTGTTGGTAAAAACCCTTGGTTACCATCATAGAAAATAATTGAATTAAGTATCACAATATAAATATTCAAGTTTTCTTGTTGTTTTCATATTTGTTTTTCTTCCCAATAAACATAGCAGGGTGCCAACTATTCTAACACATTATTAAACCGGAGGAGATACTGAACTCAGGGCCTTGCACATCTGCTGATTTGATGTCAAATTACAGAATCTATAGAGATGTTTAAAGAACCTCAGGTAGCTACCTGCCTCTGAACGCTGAATAACCTTGCAAATACTACTTGCCTACTCATTAACAAGCCATAATGATGTATGCAGGGTGAAGTAAGGAATGTAAATCTGTAGGCTTAGTCATATACATACTTCCTTTATGGTAAGGTAGGTATTTTTCCTTCTTCTGAGAAGAATAAGATCAATATTAACCCAGCATCACAATAAAGAAATGCAATAAAAAATATAAATGACGATATTGATCAGAAGACAATGTAGACATGGCCCTCAGGGAGACAGAGTAGAGTAACTCGGAGTTTAAAGATGTTTTTTAAAAGGCTCTATCTGAAGTCATGGGCACAGCATGAATATAACAAGTGACTCAGTAATTGTCTCTGAGAATCACCCAGTGGAATCCACACACACTAGATCTTCAGTAACTGCTAGACAGTATTATTCATAATTGCAGAAGTGAAATTTGAGACTGTGACCTAGCATCCAGTGGACAGATCTGGATATGATAACCCCTCACATTCGCAAAGCAGAGATAACGATGTCGCTATGTTATCTCTATTCAGGCCAAGGTGATCAGACATGAGCATGAAGCAAACTGGTTCAAGAAAGTGTTGCTCTTTAGTCAGAAACAAGTTTATTCTTTAAGAGATAAACACGTCAGAAGGACTCTGCTGTGGATCTAAAGGAGAGATCCACAGCAAAGGGGACAACAGTGCCCACGCTTCAGATGACAATGTCACTGTGAGACAATAAGTAAGGCTGTCTGCACGTCATTGTGGCCAGCTGTAGAGGTTCTGCTATTTAGAAGGCTAGAACACAGTAGTCACAAGCCACATGCGGACATTTACATGTAAATGTAAGTTCATTAGAATTTAGAATGTATTTCCTCAGTTGCTCTAGCCACATTTCAGGTGCTCAGCAGATACATGTGGCTAGTGGTTCCCATACTGGACAACGCAACATAAAACATTCCATCACTGCAGAAAGTTCTAGTGGGTAGTGCTGGGCTGGAGTGAGGCAGAGGACAGCACGGGGATGCTAAGTGAGGGATATAGATTTGAGAACAGGACATTGGTTATTAGTGCTCATGTCACTCAACTCCCAAAGACAAGAGAGACCTCGGTGCACACTCTTTTACCCTGGCTCTCAATAAAAAGAGTTGAAGCCCTCTTTGTGTCCCCATGCCCTCTGGGACCTCAAAAACTAAATGTGTGTTTCCCATAAAATATTAAATCAAGAGAAATTAAGACAGCACACTTAATGTGAAATAAAGTTCATATATTCCTGTTTAAACACAGATTAGAATTTCTGTCAGAACAATGCCAGTGAAGAGTTGACATTCTAATTAATACAATTTACATTATAAAGCACTGAATATCTTTATCTTGCTATTATGAAATGCCCTCTTTAAAAAAATCAATGCTCTACTCAACAGGGAATTGAGTACTAAGGGCAGTATTTAAAAACCCATGTACAAGAGAGGTGTTTAAGGTTACTGCCATTTTTACACACCATCAACCAAGGTCTCGGCAAAGGGAAGCAACACATTCATCCTCTACCACAGTTTTGTCCTTCTTTCCCGAGCAGAGGACTGTGTGCATAAAGCAACAAGACTTTGAGACTGTTTTTCTTGCAATGATGGGAAATACTGCAAAACACAAAGGCCAAAAAAGTATTCTCTCTCTCCCGTTCTCTCCCTCTCTTTCTCCACCCCCTGCCCCCCCCACCCCTGCCTTTTCTCACCTCCTCTTTCCTTCCTCTCTCTCACTTAACAGGAGGGAGCGGTCCGGAAATCCCGTGAACTCTCCTGCACGCAGATTCTCACACAGTGCTTATTCAATCCACATTCTGAGTGTGTAAAAGGGGCAGAAAATCAGCCCCACAGTTGGGTACCCAAGGATTCGCGTTCATTACCTTTGTCAATTTTATGCTATCGGTGAAAGGAATAAAGATGAGATCCTTAAAGCTTGAATTTTCATTTCCTATGACAATGTGCTTTTTTCTTCATGCTTTATCACACTCCACTCCTTGGTTCCCACCCCTTCGTAATTGATATCGGCCATTTGAAGCATTCAGTGAAAACCTCACGAGGTTCATCAAATGTCCCCCAGTCTATAACTCTTGCTTCTAACGTATTCAGAAGCATATCCATCCGAGTGTTTTCCACTTCCCCTGCACGGCGGTCCCTCTGCACAGGGACCAGTGTAATGACAGTTGTATTAATTATATGCTGAAAACCCACATAGCCGCAAAAATGATGGAGGATCATCACTTTAAATATTTTATTAAAATAACCCAGCGTAGAACTGATAAAGTAGACCCTCTTGATAATGAGAGGTTCATTAATTTTACAAGAATTCCAGAAAGCTTAGAATGGTCATCAAAATTATCTCTTTCATTTATATTTTTTTAACAAAAGAAAAACCTTCAACCATTGCTTTAGAGAGAGGGGGTCTAATAAAATTTTCTAAGGTATTTTTAAAAATAATAACTTTCTGGGAAAACTTTTGGAAATAGCTTTAAATAGGGAGGATTTAGATTTCATAGTTTTTACTTGAAATGCCTATAAATTTTCAGCTGCTGCAGTTTACCCCATTAAAACTTGGTTTCATTAGCATATAATGACTTCTAATAAATAAAATTGATACTCTCCATAAACAAACAACCAGTGCATTAAAACCCTTTTGTTACTATCAGCAAAAGCAACACAGTCTTGCCTACCAAGTGCGTCTCCAGGTAGAGTTTAAGGCCATCCGTCTCTGCTTTCGGGGGTGCCCAGTTCTCAGTGGTTTCCATGGCTTCATTTAACCACTGAATGAATTCATCCAGCTTGTTTACAAATGCCTTGTGGCGAGAAAAGGACAAGAAAAGCACGTTAGCTGGTTATTTTTTAAAGCCAACCTTCAATATTCCCAACCTCACTGCTGGTAAAATTGATACCGCTGCACTCCCATCCTAGTCTCATACTGTAGAATGAATTTTCCAGTGTTCCTGGCACTAAAACCTATCAAAACGGAAAGAAATTGTCCGTGACTTCCTCTCAGTTTCTTTCCTAGGAACACTTTTCTGAGAAATTTGGCCTGGACTCTGGGGTGTCATTGTAAAAGTGACCCAAAATCATCAAAACATTTCGGTCTCTCACAAGCTCCTCTCACCAAAAACAGGTCCGTGCTCGGTACACTCCCTGACTTTGGGGCCTAAAAACACTTCTGTAAAGACAGCATTCTTTCCTTAGCAGAACTAGACACCTATTTTTAAGTCACAGAAATGTTTTAAGGGACTTGGATGAGTTCAAATGGCAGCCCAAATGTTTGCGGCTGAGCCTGGGTTGCAACACCCAAGAGTAGAAAAGATGGAACCAGTGAACAAAGTAAACACTTGACTCTGGGTGTGTCCCAGACATAAAGAAATATTCTTGGCTAGGAAGCACAAATCAAAATAATCTTGCAATTTTTCAAATAGTGGTTATAAAAATTTATTGACCATTTAAAAAGAACACATCTGTAGAAACGGAAATTATTTTGAAAAAAAGGAAAGCCCAGCTATGAACCTAAGGCAAGGAAATGGGGCTGGGTGCCTGCTGTCCATGTCTAGGTAAACAGCTCCACCTGGAGGTCAAAAGGAGTAAGAACAGGATATGACATTTGTACTCAGGGAGATGGTCTGTGATACTTACCTATTAAACTAACCTGTTTTTCAGATTTGCCTTTTGGTTAATTTTGAATAATAGTTTTAATGCTTAACAGGATATCTAGAGACTGAAGTGATAATAGGCGAAGGCTCATTTTCTTTAATCAAGCCTCTCAGAAACTACATTTTGTTACTAAGTTTTCTCCTAGATAATAGTTGAAGATTCATAAACCTTTAACAAAAGCAATTGATTGGCCTCAAAATAATTATTAGAAGAAATCGAGTGGCATTGAGAGCGGTAGTAAAGAGAAAGGCAGACAAATAACACTGAGAAACACATTCCTGTCAGTCAAAGGGGGGGTGCAGCCAAGGTGGACCCGGCGGCGCGTGCAGTGGGGTCGGCTCCACTCGGGTGAGAGTCTGTTCCCCACGTTCCCCACGTGAGTCATGTCGGCGGCTCGTCACGTTCCCCAGATTCCTCGGTGCTACCCCAAACGTTTCCTTTTGAAAACACCCTTCCTGTATGTGCCAAGTGACATAGGACCATCACACCCATCCTTTAGAAAAATTTAAATTTTTCATATCGCAACTTGTTCCAGGTGCTAGGAATCTATGCCAAGTAATTAGTTTTGCCATTTCTCATATAGGTAGTCTGTTAGAAATGGAATCCCTAATTATTTTTTCTCATTTTTGAAGTTTTTTAATTAAAGAGTTATATTTTATTACTATCATTTGCCCTTTGTTTCCCCACTTTTTAATTTATTTTTACTGTATTTTTTCCATTACCACTGGAGTCCTAATTCTGGATACTCTCGTAATTATATTCTGTGAAAAATTAAGATAGCTTTTGCTGATCAAATGAACTTCTATCTGCAGATCAAATGAACCTCATCAGAATATCAGAGTCTAGATGATTGATAATTGTGAGTTGAATATAGTATTTTATAATACTTATACTATTAAATGGTAGGGATTATTGAATTTGGACTTGAGTTGTTATATCTGTATATATAAATTGGTTTGGGGAAAATTAAGTCAAGAAGTAAATTATTTTAGAAACAATTGGTTAAATCCCCAAAGACAAATAATAAAAGATGTTATTTGAAATATAACTATTCATATCTTCTCTTCCTCCAAAAAGCAAGCAAACAAAACTATGTGTGTGTGTATATAAATGCATAGGCACCTCATCATAAAAAACATCAGTCTTAGCCAAAAAGCATTAAACACTGTGTTTCAGATTTCCTAACAGAGTCATAATTACACAGCAAGGTGAAATCTGTGAGATTCAGACTAGGCAAAAGCCGTGAGACCCAGCGAAAGTTTCTGGATGATCTCTCCCCGTAGCCCGGCCAGCCAGGAGCACCAAGGCTGTCCGCCACGGAGGAGACAGAGGTCCTTCCTCTGTTCTGGGTTTCCTCTGAATCACAGCCCATCCTTACCAATTTTCATTTGTTTCACATTTTCTCGACTCTTCTCTTGCCAGTGCTGAAGAGTCTCATCAATCACAATAAAATCTGACAATCACTATTCTTAACTTGTAGTAAAAAGCTAAGCACTCCTCCTTTTAAGGATATCTTAACTTTCCTCCTCCTCCTCTCCTGCTTAGGTGTGCAGTCACAAGAGAATAAATAGAAGTCATGAAAGCAAGTGAAACTGGGGTTCATCTGATTCTTGATACCTTTCTCACCTGCTATTTCTCTACCTCTCCCAAACCCTTTAACTGTGTACTGTCACCAGGGCTCTGTGTAGTGATCCCCATGTCATGAGATACTCTTCTGAGAAAGACCAAGTAAGTGGCCCTGCCTGGTGTGGCTCAGTGGATTGAGTGCCAACCTGTGAACCGAAGGGTCACCGGTTCAATTCTCAGGGAATATGCCTGTGTTGTGGGCCAGTTCCTGGGTAGGGGGCGTACAAGAGGCAATCACACACTGACGTTTCTCTCCCTCTCTTCCTCTCTATCTAAAAATAAAATAAATAAAATCTTTTTTAAAATACCAAGTAAGTGCCACTCGATCCAACAAGCCATGTAATGTGCTGGAGAATTCACATGTGGACACATACATGAATATCTGATGTTCATTTTCAGAACCCCTGCTAGAGTCTTTGGGGTATGAATGAAGGAAAATGAGGCTGATGTAAGCAAAAACATAGGAAGATGGAGCAAAGTAAAAAATGTTATTTTGTAATACAGATCAAGTCCTAACACAACAAATATTGATTACTCATTCATTCTTTTAACAACTAATTATTAAGTGCCCACTCTGTTTAAAGCACACTGCTGTGCAGTATTGGGAATGAAAAAAGATAAATATCACCGCAACAAAATATTTCAGCAGAAACAAAGCATATCTAAGCGCTGGCCTACTGAATTCAATTAATTTTAACCATTTTTACAATAAATAGAGTGTTGGAATACTCTGGATTTTCTTCTGAAATGTATGCTGCCTGTATCGGAATTCTGTCTGTACCCGATCTTGTTTCTGTTCTCAGTATCTGACCTACCTGTGTTTGTCTCTCTAATATTCTAGGTTACCTGGAGAGTCACGGTAACTATAAAAATTAGATTTTCCTCAGGACACAGTCCAAGGCTGGCATCGAACTACATAAAAAGCACACTTTACACACATTCACCTCACTCCTGCAGGCTGAATACAGACTGTTGAAAGGCCGTATTATAATGCCTTCCTTGTCCAAGCTCCTGCTGATGCATCCTGTCTATTCAGTCTCTCTCTGGACATTCTCCACCACTGGCTTCCTCACTGGCCCCTTCCTACCCCTCCTTCCATTACCCTTCTCTGACTCCTTGTCAAGCTCTCCAGAGCCCCACTGAGGGTGACCCAGTCCACAGGCCCCTTCTTTACCAGCCATCCCGTTCACTGTCTCCCCCAGGTGTGTCCCTTGCCATACTCATATGTAATATATATTCTGAGAGCCTGCAGACTCTTGATTGGAGCCAAGCCAGGATTCAGCCCCCAGAAGAAACCCGGGTTATCCAACGTGGTAGAGAATGGAGCCCCTCTCAGCCCTGTTACCACCAGTTGGCAATAAACTCCCCACTCGCAAAACATTTGCATTTTGAAAATTCCTTAATGAGGTGCTTTGAAAAAGATTCTTCGTTTACACTTGCTAAAGCATCAATCTATTTAAAGACTAAGAAGCATAGCCAAAGTGCATGCAAATGTACACTTAGAGGTTTGTAAAAAATAATTTGCTAGAGCCCTCAGCTGGTTAACATGCATTTGAAAATTATATTATATTAAATTTACATTTGAGTCTTGCAAATAGCTCCGCTCTGATGGCAGGTTAAGAATACCCATTATTTCACTGATTTTCTGACCTATTTCTCTCCTACAGCAGAGGTAGTTCGGGTAAATATACAAGGAGGGGGTTATTAGTCACTGCGCCCTCCGGCACGTCGTGCGCAACGGGGATAAAAAGAAGAGCCTCCTGCACCTGATATGGGACCAGGTAACAAGGATGCAGGAGGAAACGAGAGGGTCTCTGCCTTACAGAGTTGAAAGCGTAGGGATGGTTTTCTTCTTTATAGCATTACATAATTTTAGACACAGTTGAAATTAAAAACTATTTGCCTAAAAGAGAGAATGGGGCAGAAAGCAGACGCCATGTTGTCACTCCAAGTCCGTGACGTGGAGCTGATTATGGTCATTTTACAGATGAGGAAACTGACGGTCAAAGGTGAGTGCCTTGACTAGTGGCAGGGTTGGGACTTGAACCCATATCTCGCTCCAGAATCTGTTTCTCTCCCGGCACCGCACTGGCCTGGAGAAGCAGCCTAGGGACACATCATCGGACCTGGTGAAGGGAAGCTCGCTCCTCCCGGCCCCACGGCCCTGACGCTGAGGTACAATTCTCCGGACTCTAAGTCCTTCCTCCTTCCCATTCACTATTTTCCGTTAATTTTTTTTTGAAAGGGGACTGTGATGAGGCTTAATAAGAAACATAAATGTACTTAGGGTCAGGGTAAGAGAAGAGCAACTTCTTTTTAGCAAGCAAAGTCACTGTGAAGTTCATTTCTAATTTACAGAAAATTTAAACCAAAAATTTAAACCAGGCGCATGCTTGAATGAGCCTGTTCTACCAGTGTCTCACTTACAGATGAGTTTGACTCAGATCAATCACAGAGATGGTGCTGGGTTCTCAGGAGGTAGTTCAGCCAGTGACCTGAACTGCTCCGTTCTGTTTGGTGTCTGGTGTGTGTGTGTGTGTGTGTGTGTGTGTGTGTGTGTGTGTGTGTGTGAACGTGTGTGTGTTCACCCCCAAAAGGATTCATATTTCTCAGTGGACAGAGCGAGCGATGATGTCTGACCTCGTCTAGATCAAGTTGGCTGAGTTCAGGCAAGAAGAACACCAAAAAAGGGAGCTATTTTTACAATATTTATGAAAAAATGGTGAGCCTCTGCTGTTGAGTCTTTGAAACATTAAAAAGTACTTCCTCCTTACTTAGCATCCCAAGATTAAAGGGTTGTGTGGATTATCTCATCTGAACAGCTCCGGCTGAAACAACACTGTTCTTCACACGGCACTCACCACGTGCCAGGACCTTCTAATAGCATCGTACACACAGCAGCCTGTTTGGCCCCAGGGTCTCATAAAGACGCTGTGAGGTGGGCACTACGGTCACCCCCACTTCACAGGTTTGTAAGACTGAGGCCCTCGGGGGTGAAGAGACCTGCCCAGCGCTGGAGGACTAGAAGGTGGTGGACTCGGTACCTGAGTACCCAGAGGTAGGCTCTGGAGAGCCCCCACTTGGCACCACATGAAATCACGAAAGGCCCGTTGATCTAACAATTCATTCAAATCCCTGGCAGAAATTAGTAGTTAAAAAACCTGGAAATGAGAATAAATTGTGAGGAGCAGAAGAGGGTATATTTAAAAAACAGCGCTCATTGTGAACCAGTGTGAAAAATGCAAACAGTTGCTACAACCAGACAAAACTGAATTTGATTCCAGGCTCATCTTGCTCTTACTAACAGTGGAAACTAAATGAGCTATTTAATGCCTCTGAACCTCAGATGCTCCACCTGTAAGGGAGGGACAGCAATATCCACCTTGAGTTTACATGAGAATTTCAAGAGAAAATTAAAGCCTGGTGTAAAACTAGGGCTTGATATGTGATTTTTAACAGTTATTCCTAATCAACAAGTTCCAAGTTGATCTTTTATTTCATTCATTTAATACTATGGAATTTATACAACGGAATACTACTTGGCCATTAAAAGGAAGGAAATTTTACCCTTCACAACAGCACAGATGGACCTGAGAGTATTATGCTAAGTGAAATAAGCCAGTCGGAGAAAGACAAATGCCATGTGATTTCACTTATGTGTGGAATCTAATGAACACAGTAAACTAACAAACAAAATAAAAACAACTCATAGACAGAGAACAGACTGACAGCTGTTGAGGGGAGGGGGTCAGGGGACTGGGTGAAACAAGCGAAGGCAGTAAGAAAAAACCCAAAACACAAACCAACTCACAGACACAGACAACAGGGTGGTGATGACCAGAGGGAGAGTGGGGTGGGGAGGTAGAGGGAGGTAAAGGGGGATGAATGCGGATGGAAGGAGACCTGATGGGGTGGCAAACACACAACCCAACACACAGATGATGTGTTATAGAATGGTGCACTTTATGAACCAATGTCACCCCAATAAATTCAATGAAATAAATAAGTAATATTGATTATTCACCACGCACATGGCACTGTGCTAGGCACCTCGGGGAGATGAGGAGAGTCCCCACACACAGGTGGCACCAGTTGCTCTGGGCATTCGCAGGAGGGCGGCAACATGGAGGGGACAGCAGCTGAACCTGCAAGTTAGCGACGATTTCCCCGCCTCCTTATTCCATCAGTAGGTCTGAAGGGCATCACATTTCTCTATTCACAGCCACAAGTTTAAGAATAAGTGGGCCTAACTTTTCAAAATGATACACATGCTTTGAACCCAGTCATTGCATTAGCAATGGCTACCAATGAGTAATCGAAGTCCTACTCGACCCCCAACGAAGCTTTATTTAGGCTTAGCTGGTAAAATTAGAACTTAGTTTAGAAGCAAAATGATGCACTGAGATTTTATATCTATTCATATATACATGTGTATATACATATATACCAATATATATGTATTTAATCTCCCATTTTTATGCACAGAGTTCCTACACAACATGACTCACTTTGATTTTTACATAATAGCACCCAAATGCAATCAGCCTTTCCCAACCACACATCTGTGTACTTACAGCACTTAAGCCCCACGTGCTCAAGACAAAAAGCGGTGCTTTGGGCTCCACCACCTCACACACTCACCCACGTCTCTGCCTACAAAATCCCAAACCACAGGAGGAATTGACAGCAAGAAGGACAGGGTGTGTGGCTTTTCAAAGAAAGATTCAGGAGAAAATGAAATGGTTTAACCCAGTTTGGGCTCTGATTCCATAACAAAACTCAAATACTGAAATGTTGTCTGAAATATTTAGCTTCTTGCTAAAGGTTAAATGGGATATCTTTAGAGCATAAAAATATTCCTGATAAAATTATCCTAAAATGAAGTTATAAGGCTGTCAGTTGGAAAGAAAGCAAAAGGGACACAGGAAGGTATTATCTAAAACTGACCAGGGGAAAGTTCGATACAGAACTCAGCATCGTGTAGAATGGATAAACTGAGATGAATCCCCAACTCCTTCAAACGCTATTGTTGACGGTGGTTTCGACTGAGAAAAAAGAATCCAGGAAGATCCCTGACTCTCACAATGAGAAAGGGCTTCCTCCTCAAACCGACAGACTTTGAGTTCAGCTGCTCTCTGTTGGTGTCAAAAAAGAAATGATCAACAATTTTAAGGGCGAAGCACAACTGAAAGGCATGATCACCAAAGTCTATTAAAAATTGAAGTGATTAAATGAATTGGAAATAATAGTAGGTTAATATTAATCAAGCACTTATGTGCCAGGAAGTTATTTGCTCCCTACGACAAGCCTGTGCTGTGAGAGGCCCAGACTCCCCATGTTCTGGAGGAGACAGGGAAGCACAGGCCAGCTCAGCACAGCTCCGCGGAGTGAAGCTGGGGAATCTGCCGGTAGTCGGCTGCCCTGAAGCTTTGCTCACTTACTCTAGCTGACTTGACTCAAGCACCCTTGTCCTCCAGAAGTACTAGAGGAGCAGATCAGATTATCTTTTATTATTATTATTATTATTATTATTATTATTATTAATTTAATTTATTAGGATGACTTTGGTTTGCAAACCCACATAGGTTTCAAGCATGTGAGCCAATAAAAGAACATCGATACGCTGCATCTGTGTACCCATCCCCCCAAGCAAAGTCTCCGGTCCATTCTCTACCCCAAACAAATGGGACCACATCAAACAAAAAAGCATTTTCACAGCACAGGAAACAACCAACAAAAGGTCCACGGGATGGGAGAACATACTTGTTGATGATATAGCTGATAAGGGTTCATCTCCAAAATGTATAAAGACTTGATACAACTCAACACCAGGAATATAAACAACCTGATTAACAAATGGGCAAAGGACCAGAATAGACACTTCTCTAAGGAGGACATACAGATGGTCAACAGACACATGAAAAAATGCTCACCATCACTAATCATCAGAGAGAAGCAAATTAAAATTACAGCGAGATCATCTTTATCTGCCTCTAAATCCCAAATAAGAATCTGAATTGCTCACACCTCAGAATTTAGGATTATGATAATTTAATGACTTAACTGTACAATTTTTCATATCCAGGATTACAAATAACAATATTTGGGTGCTGACTATTTATCTACCAGTTATTTTTCTAATAACTTAAGTAGCCATTTAATCTGCACTAGTTTCCTTGTCGTATAGATAAAGAGGCTGAAGCAGAGAGGAGTTGTGTAATTCATTAAAGGTCATAAAGCCATTAAATAGATATTAAGTAGTTTGGTTGCAGAGTCCAGGCTCTGAACTACTACACGATACTGCCTTTCTAACCAGGCTTACTCCCAAGAGGGTCGCAGGGAGAAAAACAAAGGCTCGTAACATCCACTGCTGCTCACACTTTGCTGCCTAGCTTCAACCATCCCCATCACAGACACCTGTTTTAGATAATTCTCCCTACACTCTGTGCTCTTTCTTTTTTTAAAGGTCCTACACTGTTTTCTTTTTAAGATTTTATTTATTTCTCTTTAGAGAGAAGGGACAGGAAGAAAAAAGAAAGGATGAGAAAAATCAACGTGTAATGTGTGGTTGCTTCTTGTGCACCCCCTACTGGGGACCTGGCCTGCAACCCAGGCACGTGCCCTGACTGGGAATCCAACCAGTGACCCTCTGGTTCTCAGGCCATCACTCAATCCACTGAGCCACGCCAGCCAGGGCTGTGTTCTCTTTTCAGTCCTCCTTTCTTCTCTGCTTCTTGATTACTGTTATTTTGCCTTCTGCCTTTTCTCCTAACCTCTCCCCTCTCTTGGTCTCCATTCCTCTTTCCTTTCTTTTGCTCCCCTTTCTTCCTCTCCTCTCTCCCTTCCTATTCCTTCTCTTTTTCTACAGTGCAAAGTCTCTCCCAACCTTGTCATGAATAGCAATCACTTTTAATAAACACCATTTCCCAACATGTCCATAATACTGACCCTTCAACACTGAAGTGCTGAGCTGAAAATGTCATATTCCTGTGTTTAGATCTAAATACTTTCCTGTTAAGTAAGACCTCCTTGTAAATCAAATATCTGAAACAAAAATGTACATGTTTAGATGGGATTCTCTGTAGAATGCTAAGGCTGTTCAAAAGATGACCTGTGATTGTTGAGTTGTTTACCTAAACATTCTAAGTTTTCTCTAGGGACCATATAGTTCTTCAGTAATAACAAAGTTAATCTTTTTAGAAAACAATGGAATTCCATGAGGAGAGTTTATCTTGCTGAATGAGCAATAAAATAGCCAATTTTCTACCAGAGAACTTCAGGGCCATGAGTCATTAAAGGGCAACAACAATTCAGCTGCTGTACTATCATTAGAGCCAAGAAGATAGGAAATGGTGCTACCAAAATGCATCCGCTTGCAAAAGAGAAAAGAAGAAGAGTTCCCATGCACGATAGAAGCACAGGCCCAGTCTTCGAAAGGACCTCAGATACCATCTAGTTCAATGCCTCCTATTTTACAGATGAGGAAACTGAGGCTGGGGAAGGTTAAGTACTTCACAGATAACACAAAACCAGGAGGAAGCTCAGCTGAAAGATCTCAGGTTCTTGTCCTCAAGTAGAGAGTTCTAATCGTTCACTTAAAAGTATTCTGGGACATCCTCTTGGCAAAATTTCTAGAATTCCAAAAAAGAATTAGAGGTTTTAAGAGTGTTGTAAAACTTAAGAGTGCTATTGGTTTAGCTAATTGTATAAACTACCTAGGTTGAGCAGCATTAGTCTAGCTGAAGTGAAGACTAAATTGCCTTTTTGCTCATACTCCATGTGTGTGTACATATGCACACATGTGTGTTAGGCTTTTATTCATAATTATGTACTGAGAGCTTGGTACATATCAGACATTGTGTTAAGGCCTGGAGCTCACACATAAATGAATGACTTAAATTGTTTTCTTATAGACTTCAGAGCACAGTGATAATCATTGAAGTGTGGTGTGTGATGATACAGATCAGCAGTTCTCAAGCTTTTACTCTTAAGACTTTTTTATTTGTTATTTATTTATATATAAGAATAATAATCTACTAAATCTTAACATCACACATTATTATTATTTTTTAAACTATGTTTTAAAAATTAGTGAGAACACTGGCATTCTTCTAGCCATACGCTCCTCTCCCAACAAATCTTCCCAACCGATTGCTGACTTTCCAACCCACCTTTCAAACTTTCCCATCCTTGGAGTCAGTGGTTTGAGGAACATTTTTAAATCTATTGGAGGCCCTTCCTTTTACTTCCCAGAATACACTGTAATGACCTTCCCTCTGGTTAAGAGTGCTGTGGGATTATTATTTATAAGTACATAATTATAAAGATAATATATGTAAATGAAAATTATAAGTAAATAAGTACATATTATTTATAAGGTTGTGTGACAATATTATAAATTAGAAGGTTGCCTGTGTTTGTTTGAACAGACATTTATAGCATAAATTCCCTTACAGAAACTTCCTAAGCTGTCAGAGAAGTGCATTAACTAAAATTATTGGGCCAATTAGAGAAGAATTATCTCTAATACAGCATGAGAATCATCTGTCAAGGCAGGAGACCCAGAGTCTCCCAGAGGAGAGGGGTGCAGGGAACTAGGGTGACCACCACCGGCCCCAGGAAGGGGGAGAGGCAATCTTAACTATTGTGAGACATGAAGGAGGCTGAAGTCTCACAATGACTGCCTGGCTGAAGGTGGGAGAAGAAAACAGGGTGGTAGCATTAAATTCCAAAACGCCAGAGGCATCTTTACGGTACAGAAGGAGCAGCATGGCCTGCCCCCTCTGTTCCCACATTAGTAATAATGCCAACAATAACAACCACAGGAGCTAACATCTGATAAATGCTTACTGCATGCCAGATCATACTCTCAGCCCTTTACCTATTTTAATACATTTACGCATCACAACAACTCTAGATGAAAGACACACTTTCAATCCTATTTCACAGGGGAGCAAACTGGGGCACAAAGAGGTCAAGCTACTTGCCCAAGGTCACATAGGTGGTAAGTGGTAACGGGGGCACTCGAGCTTTGGCAACATGGCTGGAGAGCCTGCCTTCTTGGCCTGCCTGCTCCACCGCCATCCGGCTCCACAAAAGTCCCGCATCGGTTACTGTCTCCAAAAATCTCTTCCTACCAAACGCACCTTTTCATTTGCCACAGAGTTCTATCTACTGCTTTTCTGAACATGCATAATTTTGGTGCTTTGAACAAGGCTAGTCTTGGAGTTCCTTCCAGTCTTACTTCCCTTACATGAAAGTGTGTCTGAAGAGACAAGTGGGCACAATATGATTTTTCATGGGCTCTGTATCCCATCAAGGAGACTCTAGTCAGTACGGTGGGCCCTTGAACAATGTGAGGGTTAGAGGTGCTGACCTCCACACAATCAAAAATCCACAAAAACTTAAGTCAGCCCTCCGCATCCACAGATTCCCAACCAGGGATCACAAATGCTGTTTTCTATCCACAGTTTGTTGAATCTGCAGATATAGAAGGCCAACTGTACGTTTAGAGAAAAAATGTGCATATGAGTGTACCCGTGCAGTTCAAACCTGTATGTTCAAGGGTCAGCTGTGGTCTCCTAAACACCATGGCATGCATCAAACAATATAAACCCAAAGATGCAGTGGGTACAAGCTCAGGAAAAAGGCTTCAATGAAACTTTATTTTGGAAGAGTAATGATAGTCTTTTCTATGTTACAAAAAACAAAGAAAACAAAATAAAATTTTTTTATTAATTCAACTTATTAGCTTTATTTTTATAAGGTAATGGGCTCAGGCAGGAAGAGAAGGCAAGAGCCCTGGGTTGCCAGTTGTGACATGTACCTCCCTCTCTCACTCTCTCCCCTTCTCTCTCCCTCACACACACTCACCTTTCTCACCTGAGTAGAGCTGTAGAGTCTACAGGCAAATCTGGAAATATCAGAGCACTGCCTATAAGTGACAACTTTCTAGTTCCATTATCTTAAAAGCATTGAAAAGAAAATAACAACTTCCTTTATTCCTAGATAAATAAGGAAGGCAAATGCTGGAGCCATTGCTTCCTAAAAAGTAAGGCGTGGGGCCTGACCATCCAAAAGACGGAAAACCTGGCCTTTGGTGGCAGGCAGCACCTTCCCTGGGTAAAGCTACCTCTTCACCATGCAGGCTCCTGGCCAATGATCTTTACATGGTGAGATCCACCACATCAGACCTGGTCCAACACCACAAGTGACCCTGACATAGAACCCAGGCTTGTGGAATGATTTCCCCTCTATTACCTGAACAGAGCACAAACAGTAATGCCAGCACAAAACAGGTACTTTTAAGACGTGACAAACGGTAAATCTGCCAACAGGAATGTGTCTGATCTGCTTCCTTTAGCTGACCTTGTTTGCTGTAAATTCAGGCTAATCTATATACATCAGTAATTCTTACTTGGTTATCCATGTGTTTGCTGTTACCATTATCCCTGGTCTTTCGGCATCTTACAAACTCTAGCCAGGCCATGACTTCCTCTAGGATGTCTGGTTCCTCTCATATGACAGTGCTGGGGAAGCAGCATGAACAATGTCATACCTCCAGGCTCACTAATGTCACGGCCTCTCGCTCACTCACCATTAGGATCTTCTAAGAGGAATCCACCCAGAATTCCACAGAACAGAAAGCCAATCACATTGAAGTGATATATTCTAGTGGATATTCTATAGAAAAATGTCTCTTCTCTTAGATATGCCTCAAGTCAATCTCTCCTAAAATTTCAGTTCCCCTAAGAACTGAATAGTATCTTAAAGATCATCCCATTCAGTTTCTTTATTATTTATTTCTAACAACTGAGGCTCAGGAAGTTAAGTTACCAAGGTCACAATACTACTTAGAGGCAGATTTAAGTTTCTTATTCTAGCTCTTTCTACTATTGGTGCTAATACCCTGGGTTCATAGAAATTCAAAAAGACTATTATTTATGTGGTCTTTGGAGTTTACAACAAGCCTTTGTTCTTTGTAATTTCCTACAGTCATCTGTGCATCGGCGTGACAAACATAATTAACATTCCATGTAAAGACTGGGAGACTTAAACAGTAAACTTTCAGTGACTGATTCAAGTTTTCATAACTAGAAAATGAGGGGTTGTGAACCGAGCCCAGAGCTCCCCTCTTCAAGTCCTGTATTCCTGAGTAATTACTAACCTCCCTGTGTACCTTTCTCCTCAGTGGTAAAACGGGGTTACAATAGGAGTGTCCACATCACAGAGGATTATTTTTCTTGATAATTAAATGTGATAATGTGTTAAGTGAATACACTTCTCAGCAGTCCACATAACATGTTACGAGTGGGCAATAAATGTTAAGACTTGGTTTTGTTTTCTTGATGGCCGTCGCTCCCCGATATCCTACTGCCCATGCACAGTCGTCACTTTAGACAGAAGAAGAATTCACTAATGTCCTAGTAATTATTTCAGTTGAATTCGGGACTGCAACACCAAGTTCACTCCTCTTTTGATTTTCACTATAAACAGAGTTGCTGACAAATGGGGTTAGGCACTGCCATCATCTTGAAATGACAAAGTATTACTGAATCATATAGTCTTTCCATACCAAGAAAATAACAACTTTTCTCATCTTAATGTTTCAAATTTCACACAAAAACCCTGCACTTCCCTATATACTGGGCTGGCCAAAAAGTTCATTACATTTTTTCTTTACAATGGCTCTAGTAGTGCTTAGTAGTCTTTAACTTCATTCAGAACAACTTTGCTGGATTGCATTGTGACAGCTGTCATATCAGTGTGCATTTTTAAAAACTTTTCAAAATTAGTGAATTTTTGTGCAGCCATTTTAATATTGAGGATGGAAGAAGTATATGCAACATTTTCTGTGCACTAGGCTTTATCTTTTAAAAAAAAGGTAAAAATGTAACTGAAATGCAAAGAGATTTTTGTACTGTATGGACAAGGTCCTATGACTGATTGAACGTGTCAAAAGGGTCTTGCAAAGTTTCTCGGTACCATTGACGTTTTGGCCAAATAATTCTTTGCTGTGAGGCTGTCTTATGCATTGGGAGATGTTTAGCAGCACCACTGGCCTCTAACTACTAGAATCGAATAGTGGGGGATAGCCAACCTATTCAAAACATCAAAACAATAAAGTTATTGGCGAAAATGAAAAATGTGTCTCATTTTACGGAAAAAAACCGCAACAGACTTTTTGGCCCACCCAACATTTCAGAAGCTGAAAACTGGCTGCAGTAACTGCATACAGCCTCAAGGTGGTGGTAAGTCATCATTGATGAAGCCCTGAGACCCACTAAGGCTCAGTGGAAACCAAACTGACCAGAAAGACATTCTGGTACTTAACCAGGAAGGAATTTTCTCTGAATTCCTGTGGTTCTTCTCCCTCAACCTTGAGCAATGACCTTGTCATACTGTCTCAACAAATCTATTAGCATATTGATTTGTAGGTTTTCCCTGGCTTGCAACAAATAAAATATACATAAAAGATTATCCTTTAAAAGAATCGTGTAGCCTTATTATTATTTTTTTAATGTTATGGGAATTTAGAATTCTCAGCTTGGATTTGGATATATCATTTACACGTAAGATAACATTTACTTTTCTCCCATTCATCTACTGTGCATCTTAATTTTGTGTCCCTGGGAACCATATAGTAAATTCCTGACATCTCCCTTCCCCCAAATCTCAGCGAGAAATCTCAACTCTTTTGAACCTTTTCTTCCACTCTTTGATTTTTAAAAAGCCGCAAATTTTTATTGATTTGTTCTTTACAACATCTTTCACCTTTGTTTGTCCCTTTCCTCTTCCCTGGGTCCCCTTCCAAAACCACAGTTCAGACCCTTCACCACACATGCAGGCTGCTGCACTGACCTCCAAAGCCAGCCTTAGAGCATCAGCTCCCAGCCCCGCCAGCACATCGGAAGTGCTTGGAAAGCTTCGTGAAATACCCACAGCCCAGAGTCGGACTTCGCTGGTCTGGGTTGGAGCCCGAGGTTGGGATCTTTTCAAAGCTCCCCAGTGATTATAATGTGCGGCTACAAGCAAAACCACTAAGATAGAGAAATATCCAGCAAACCATTACAGGTTAACCTTCTTTAAACTAGCAACTCCTGTCTGGGCCAAAATTTTAAGTAGTTCCTCATGTTCCCAAAGATTGCAATTTAGTGACTTGAAGGCCAAATCTACCTTATAAATGTGTTTTATTTGGACTGTTTTCAAACTGTTCAGACCAAATGTTTTAAAAAAATGGGAGATGTCACATAAAACAAAGCTTTCCCACTTCTTTTTCTTTAAATCTCAGGATCCTGCCACACAGGACCCACACTTCATGCAACAGTCACCAGGAGCTGAACAGTGGCTGCCCTTTATTTATTTTAATTTTTTAATCCTCACCCAAGGATATGTTTTGTGGATTTGAAAGAAACATCAATGTAAGAAACATCCATTGGTTGCCTCCCACACCTGCCCTGACTGGGGATGGAATCAACAACCTAGGTACGTGCCCTGACCTGAGGACTGAACCTGCAACCCTTCGGTTTACGAGATGACACTCCAACCGCCTGAACCACTCCAACCGCCTGAACCACCCGACCGGGGCCAGTGGCCTCCCTTTACACAAGGCACTCGCTCCCCAGTGGTGCCACCCCTACCACCCCCCACTCACACTTGGCCCTATGACTCATTATATTACCAGTCTGGCCCTCTTCGAGTTTTAGTTTGCAACTCCTAGCCTACAGGATGAAGTTCAAACTGAATGATAGCGTTCCATTCACTCACTCGTTTGTTCATGCATTTGCTAGACAGGTATTTTTTTTGTGTTTGTGCTATGCAAACACTAGCAATTCAAATGGATCATAGTTTGGCCCTATTGTTTCTTTCTAACTTTATATTCCCTTCAACAAACGCCCATTCTCACTAGCAGCTGGCTTAAGAGACATCTCCCTCCCAGCGTTCAGAGCCTGGAGGCTCATTTCCCAAACGCCTTTACAATGAAGTGATGTCATAGGACAGTCTGGGCCCAGGGGATAAGAGCAGAGGTTATAGGGGCAACTTCCAAGCCATATCTTTAAGGAAAGAGCTGGGTACTCTCCCTTTCTCTCTTCGGTGAGCCACAGTAATGCAACAGCAACGGGGAGAAGGTGCCTGGATGCCTAAATGGCCTCTGTCTGCCCTGGGCTGTCTGCTTACTCTTTTGTCATGTGAGAGAAAAAGTATACCTTATTGCATTTTGAGATTTCTTTGTTTATAGAGGTTTAGCCTATACTACAAAACACCCAGCATCTCTCTTTACTATTTCTCAAACATACCTTGAATATTCTTGCCCTCAAACTTGGTTTATGTCAAAGCTTCTGTCACTAATACTCTACCTCCTCATCTCGGCTATTGAAATTCTCGCTATCGAAATTCTCCCTAAAGGCCCAGCTCAAACAGTCCCCCTTCTGTGATGCTTGGTCTAGCTACTTTGGTTATTACCTGGCTTCCTTTGTTCTCCTATGGTATGACTTTCCACTTGGTGCTTATCCATTAGAGCTTACTAGGCACAGAAGCTAGAATTACACTGTCATATATCTCTTAGGTTCTAGATTGTGGATAGTATAGAGCAAACTCATTTTCACCAGGGGCCACCTTGCAGTTGCCTTCAAAGGGCCGAATGTAGTTTTAGGACTGTATAAATGTAACTACTGCTTAACTAGAGGCTGCTGCTGGGTAGAAACAAGATGCTGACTGGATAAAACAAGGTGGGGGGCCGGATTCGGCCCAAGGGCCTTGTGTCTGCTGCCTGTGACACCAAGTATTCAGAGTTCCTATGGCGTTCGGCTATTACACCTCTTGGTCATTTGAACTACCAAGTCACATTCAATGTGTGATCATTTAGGGCGCTAAGTCTTCCATTTTTAATGACAAAGTTAAGCCTGCCCAATTCTTTAAGAATCTGTTTTTCCTATATATTTAAACTAAATCCTTCTCTTTATTCTTGCATCTAAACAATTCCCAAACTCTCTGAATACATATTTCTAAGACCAAGAAATGCAAAAAAAGGTCAATGCTTCAAGCTTGAATGGTGATGGAGAACCAACCCTCTCACATTTGGAATCTGAGACTCTCTAGGACAACATTAGAAGAATAAAGTGGAAGATTCTCTCGGGGAAGGAAATTTTAAAAAGAAAATAGAGTTAAATCTATATTGTTCATAAGAAAGGTAAAGAAAAAGGAATGAAGCAAAAATGTAAAAAAAGAGAAAATTCAGAGACAAGAGGAAGAAGACTGACTGTGAAAGAACAGCACATGCAAAAATAAAATGCCCCTGAGAACAGTGGAATCTAGTCATCTTAAAATGCTTCCTACCTGAGAGGATCCTCTTAAGAGATCATTATCATCACCAAGGAGCAGACTACCATTTCACCAACACTCGAATGCTCGGAACACTGGCACACCGTTGATATAACAGAAATTTCAAAGGCAAGTGAGAACAGAATTAATAGCAGACTTTCATTAGAAGTTTCTTTGGGGTGAATAAAGAAAGATACAGGGCTTCCTGTCAAGATGGTGGCATAGGCAGACATGGCTTCCCCTTTTATACAACCACAACAAAATTATAGCTAAGATAGAGAACAACCATCACTCAGAACCTACAGAAATGGAGTTTAATAGAAGTCTGACAACTACAGAATTAAGGAAACCACATCTATCCAGACAAGTAGGAGGGGCAAAGACACAGAATGGGCTGGTCTCATATACACATGTGGTGGATAAAAATTCGGGTAGTGAGGAGTCACAGACACATCCCAGAACCCCGAGCCCAGGGTTCCAGTGCCAGAAAGATAGGTCCCCACAACTCATGGCTACAAAAACCAGCAGGGATTGAGTCAGTGGAAGAAACTGTTGAAACCTCAAGCAGTTTCTCTTAAAGAACCCACACATGGACTTACCTACTCAGACTCACTCCCTCCTGGCTCTGGCACTGAAAAAGCGGCTTGAGGGTCACCAGTGATGTGCAGGGGAAGACTGAGGTGTCTGGCATCAAGGTGTCTGGCATCAAGGGACCATTGTCCCTTTTCTGGGCCCTCCCCCCACAGAGCCGGCTGACTGGTGCCATATCTACAATTCCACCAACAGTGACTAACACTGTTTGGCCTGCCTTGGAGATCCCCAGACACTTTGCCCCACCCTACTTATGGCCCACCCAAGCTTCCTTTTCATATAAATGGTCTTGGCTCAGGCTTCACAGTGTCCTAAATCTTCTCAAACAAGCAGCAGCTGACCTCAGTGAGGCCCAGGCCTGGAACTAGCAGCCTAGATTCACAGTTTGGCTTTGCTTGGGAATCTCCAAGTCCAGCCCAAGTAGCAGCCATCTCAGATTGCTTTACAGCTCAGGCAGGGTGGCCCCAGGAAGAACATAGGTGGGGACTGATACTGCCTGCACTGCCCAGGAAACCCCAAAGCCTGCAAACCCAGTGGACAGCTACAGACCACGTCAGAGCACCACCACCCTGCCCCTGCACAGCTGAGCCTGCATGGAGGGTGGAGGGTGGTGGTCAGTGGTCAAAGCCAATCCTTGCAGCTGACTGGCCTGGGTAAATCCCTCACATTGATCTGCCAACAGCAACTGAGCCGCAACTATAAGGGGAGGATGTACTTAGCCCACATAAATGTAGTAGGTGTCCCGCATGCATCTTGAGTACCCAGTTTGGTTGAAAGGGGAGGCTGTACCACTGGACCCTATAGGACACCTACTACCTTAGGCCACACTAGCAAGACAGGGAGTCAAAGCAGCTCTACCTAATACATAGAAATAAACACAAAATGAGGTGAGAAAGAAACATGGTCCAAATGAAAGAACAGATTAAAACTCTAGATGAAGAGCTAAATAAAATGGAGATAAGCGATCTATCAGATGAAGAGTTCAAAATACTAGTTATAAGGATGCTCAAGGAACTTAGTAAGGACCTTAAGAGCATAAAAAGATCCAATCAGAAACGAAGTATACATTAACTGAAATAAAAAGGAATTCATAGCGAAACAAAAGTAGAGCAGATGAAACTAAGAATCAAATCAATGAACTGGAACACAAGGAAGCAAAAAACAACCAATCAGAATAAGAAGAAGAAGAGAGAATCCAGAAAAACAAGGATAGTGTAAGCAGCTTGTGGGACAACTTTAAGGACTCCAACATTCGATTCATAGCATTGCCAGAAGAAGACAAAGAGCAAGAAATTGGAAATCTACTTTAAAAAATAATTTTTTTAAATTTCCCTACTTTGGTGAAGAAAATAGACATGCAAGTTCAGGAAGCACAAAGTCCCAAACAAGATGGGCGCAAAGAGGCCCACTCCAAGATGCACCATAATTAAACTCTCAAAGGTTAAAGATAAAGACATGGGACTGGGGTGTGGCAAAATGGATGAGAGGTGAGGGGATTACAAAATACGAATAGGTAGTTACGGAATAGCCGTGGGGATACAAAGTACAGTATGAGAAATGAGTGGCTGAAGAACTTACACACATGACCCATGGACATGAACAAGGGTGGGGGGATTGCCTGAGGGAGTGGGGGGTTGCTGGATGGAGGGGGGCAAAGAGGGAAAAATCAGAACAACTATAATAGTATAATCAATAAAATATAATAAAAATAAATTATGCAAAAAAGAGAAAGATACAGCTGTGTTTCAATGGGACTTAGTCAAACCACAAATCAGGTAAAGAATAACCAAGTGGCTTTTTGTTTATTTATTTTGCTTTTTTAGGACACAAATTCCAGAAGATAACTTAGCTCTAGCCTTGAAGCTGTATCCTATCCTACAGGAAAGTCTGCAGTGAGATCTTTAAAATATAAGAGGTATTCACACTGAAATAAAATAAAAGAAAATTTAAAAACCTAAACCTAAGACCTAAAACTACAAAACTCCTAGAATGCAGAGCAAAAGCTCTGTGACATAGGACATGGCTATGATTTTTTGGGATAACACCAAAAGCATGGGCAACAAAGGCAAAAACAGACAAATGGCACTAGATCATACTTAAATATTTGTTCATCAAAGGACCCAATGGCCCTGGCTGGTATGGCTCAGTGGAATGAGTGCCAGCCTCTGAACCAAAGGGTCACTAGTTCGATTCCCAGTCAGGGCACATGCCTGGGTTATGGGACAGGTCCCCAGTGGGGGGCACATAAGAGGCCACTGCACATTGATATTTCTCTTCCTCTCTTTCTCTCTCCCTTCCCCTCTCTCCAAAAAAAATAATTAATTAAATTCTTTTTAAAAGGACCCAATAAACAGAGTGACAAGGTAATCTGTAGGATGGGAGAAAACATTTGCCAAACATATACGTAACAACAGGTTAATGTACAGAATATATAAAGAACTCCTTCAACTCAATAACAAATACTCAAATAACCCCATTTTAAAATGGGTGAAGGACTTGAATAGACATTTCTACAAAGATGATACACAAATGGCCAATAAGCACATGAAAAGATGCTCAACATCATTAATCACTAATCACCAATGCAATGCAAATCAAAACCATAATGAGACATCATCCATTATGATGGCTACTATTTAAAAAAACAGAAAATAATAAACATTAGTATGGATGTGGAGAAATTCGAACTCTTGTACACTCTTGTATCCCTTGTGAAATGAAGCGCCACTATGGAGAACAGTATGGAGAGTTCTCAAACAATTAAAAATAAAACTACCATATGATTCATCCCATTCCTGAGTAAATACCCAAATAATTAAAGCAGGATCTTGAAGAGATATTTGTACGTCCATGTTCATAGTAGCAGTTTTTACAATAGCCAAGAGGGGAAACAAGCCAGATCATCACCCTCAGATAGATGGATAAACAGAAGTCAGTGTACACACACAGTGGAATATTACTCAGCCTTGAGAAAAAGGAAATCTTGTCATATGCTAAACTGGCGATAAACATTGAGGACATTATGCTAAGCGAAATAAGCCAGTCACAAAAAGACAAATACTGTGATTCTACTTATTAGAGGCATCTAAAGCAGTCAAATTCATTAAAAAAAAGAAAGAAAGAAAGTGGAGTGGTTACCACGGGTGGGGGAAGAAGGGGAAAAAGGCAGCTGCTATGTAACAGAGTTTCAGATCTGCAGGATGAAAAGTTCTGGAGCTCTGTTTCACACTGATGTGAATATAGTTAACACTACTAAACCCTATGCTTTAAAAATGGTTAAAATGGCAAATTTTATGTTACATGTTTTGTTTTGTTTTTTTATCACAATGAAGAAAGGAAAAGAGAACTCAGGACAACATATCATGATTTCCACCATTAGTGTGGTAATATTGATGTGTCAATGTAAGGTCAAACTGACACAGGGTAAAAGACAGGATGGGTCCTGTCTGGACCATTTTACCTCTCAGAAAAGAAATACAGAAATCAATGCCAAGTTCATCCCAGGACCATGCATCTTCTGCATTCATGTTATTCTGTATTAACCAACAACTTCCCAGCTGCACTTCCAGGCGGCAGCAGTGGTGGCTGCCCTGTGCTGTCACCGCTGACTTGAATGTCATTTACACAGCCCAGTTACAAAGAACTAGCAATTAGCTAAAAATTTGCTGCACTGAGTCTGAAATAACTAATGCGTTAGGACATCCTTAGCTTGCTCCAAAGAAGTTTTTAAAATCAGGTTACGGATGTCTCTGAGATAAAATGCTAACAACAGCTGAGTCATGAAATTATAGGTTGAAATGCCATCATCTGGCATTTGAAGAGGTTTATATTACTGGGAAAAAGGGGATCGGCTATGTCAAGCATCCGTCAGCATAGTACCAGGGAGTCCAACCAAAAGGAGTCATGTCTCTCAGGATGAGTTTTCAGAACTTAGTGTGAGCAGGAAGCCTTCGATATGACAAATGAACCTCACACTATATCTCAAAGGACAGACCTCTTAAAAGCTTCACTGAGGTGTCACTGCACTGCACTGCATCCTGCAAGCCCCCATCAGGAATCATATAGCTCTTAACCTGGCACCAATAATTCCCCGCCTCAGACAAGTGGCTACTTACCAGGCAGCTCATTTCTATTCAGGTTATGAGGAAGAAGTTGCATTGCTCACTTCCTAAGCCAGCAGTGGTTTCGGGTTTTCTAAATAGATTTTACCTACTTATGGGATTATTGTCTAATTCCCCTGGCACGTGACTATATCTCTTGGAGAAAACCAAGTCAGATCTGACATCCCAGGTGGAATCCCAGCCGTCACATTGAGCAGCAAGCAGAGTGACTGAGGGCAAGTCACTAGCACTGGAGCCTCAGATTCATCATCCATAAAACAGGACCGGTAATGGCTTTTCCATGGGGTTGTCATACAAATGAAGTGAAAGATCCTCATTCAAAGCCTGGCACACAGTAGATGCTGATCAGAAAGTGTTTCCTTTCCTTCCTCCTCAGTCTACAGCAAATTATTTTTTCTGTAAAGGACCAGGTAGTAAATATTTTGGGATTGTAAACCATTGGTCTCTGTCACAACCACTCAGCTCTGTCACTGCATCACAAAAGCAGCCACAGATGATGAGCACAGCTGTGTTCCAATAAAACATGATTTTAAAAATCAGGCATTTGGGCCAGATTTGGCCCATAAGCTACAGTTTGCAAACCCACTATTTATGTCACATATCCAGATCTCGTGCTAATTTTGCATCATTCTGTTTGATTCCATCTGTTCTAAATATGTTTTTCCCTCCTTTTGCTATTTTTTAATATATTTTTTATTTTTCAATTACAGTTGACATACTATATTAGTTTCAGATGCACAATGTAGTGATTAGACATTTATATAACTTATGAAGTGATCACCCCAATAAGTCTAGCACCCATCCGACACCACACATAGTTATTACAATATTATCCACCACATTCCCGATACTGTACTTTACATCCCCAGGACTGCTATTATAACTAGCAATTTGTACATCTTAATCCCTTCACCTTTTCACCTGTCCCGTAACTCCCCTCCCATCTGGCAACCATCAAAATGTTCTCATGAGTTTTCTATTTTGCTTGTTTATGTTGTTCTTTATATTGCACATATAAGTGAAATCACATGTTGTCTGTTTTTCTCTACCTGACTTCACTTAGCATCATACCTTCCATGCCCATTCATGTTGTTGCACAGGGCAAGATTTCACTTTTTACTGCTGAATGGTTATTCAATTATATATATGTACCACATCATCTTTATCCATTCATCTATCAAGGGACATCTTGGCTGTTGTAAATAATGCTGCAATGAACACAGAGATGCATATATCTTCTCAAATTAGTGTTTTGGGTTTTTTCAAATAAATACCCAGAAGGGGAATTTCTGGGTCATAAGGTAGTTCTATATATTCTTTGAATGTATCAGAACCAACAGGTCTAGTTCAATGGCATGATTTAGTTTTTCACTTTTAACTTTGAAGTCTTGAGAACCTCCCAGGGAAGCTAAGCACTTAGACCTGAGATGCTCCATTACTTTCTCCACACGGAGGTTCTGAGGAAATCAGCCATAGTGAGCAAGTGCTCAGCCCTGACTGAGAGACTGGGGAAGAACTCACCGTGAACAGGTGCTTTTATTCACAGAGAAGGATAGGTTGCAACTCATTGCCCAGATTTTAAAATATTGATTAATAAATGTTTGCATGTGTTTGTATATGCATAAAGAACTTCTTGAAGAAGAAAACAAAAAACAACAGTGAAGTGGGAATGCAAGATGACCAAGATCCTAAAGGCCCGGGCAAGCTCAGCTTTCACCAAAGAGGGCAGGGGGAATGGACTGAAGTGAGTCAGGGGAAGAGCAGTTGGAAGTGAGGCCAGTGGGGAAATCAGGGAGCCAGCCCATGTAGGACCTCTGAATGTGACAGAAGCCACTGTAAGGTGACATGATCTGAAAGGATCATGCTTTAAAAGGATCACTGTGGCTGCTGTATTGAGGACAGACTGCAGTGGGAGCAGGATGGGGGCAGAGAGACCAGTCAGGAGACCACATCAGTGCCCGGGCAGGAGGTGATGGCTGGTGGCCGGGACCACGGTGAGAGTACTAGAGGGAAAGAGAAGTGGCCAGTGCATGATAACAAAGCCTACCTTGGCTTGTCATGAGAATTCTATGAGAAAATTACTGAAAGTAAAGTGCCTATGAGATGCCTGATACAAGGAAGATGTTAAATAATGCCCTCTCTTACTATGTTATATTTTTTAGGTAGAATAGCTTATATGGAGGAGATCAAAGCTAGAGTATGATGTTCAAGGTCCTTGACCTGGGAATGGGCAGCTGTCCTCACCTGAAGCAGTGAGAGGAGATTAGGCTGAGAAAGGGGCTCAATCTTCTTCAGCCTTCACCTTATAGGTCAAATTCAGGACACGGTCCCCAACTTCTTACAAAACACTTCCTCTTCCAAGTTCCATCATATACTCAATATCAATGCATACTTAAAAAAAATTTATCTGCCTTACCTCCACCTCAAGCCAGCTATCTAAATGTTTCCTTCTACTAAAGACATACCAGTCTCACAGGCTGAAAATTTAGATTCCTCTTTGTAGAATTATAAAAAGATGCTATCACTTGAAGTTGGTATTGTGGCCATTGTCTGCTTAAAACACCCCTATTTACAAAGGAAGAAATGAGGCCCAGAATGGGTCATAACTAGCGGGGGGCTGTTCCAGGCTTTAATGATTGAGCAAGGCCTAGAACCACTTTTCTGGAACCTGTTCATTTCTTCAACAGCCCTCCCCCCTCGCCCATCCCACAATGCAGCGAGCAGTCCTCTAGATTGGCTGCCACAGGCCAGCATCTCTGGACTGGTCACCACAGCTGCTTCGACCATCTTTCCTATTATTGGCAATTAAGCCTACCAGGAAGGCTACTGGAGGCCATGCCCACACTGTGTCAAGTACGCTGGCTCTGGGTTCAAGTCATGACTCCGCACTTATTAGCTGTGAGGCCTTCAGCAAGTTTCCTCACTATGTTCTGCCTTAGCTTCATCGGAAAAATTCCTACCACGCAGGACTTAAGTAGTACATGGCATATAAAGCTCCTGACACAGATCCAAGCAGTGCCTCTCCAAGAACTCGCCATGGATGCCCACCCAGGGAACAAATTCTAATTGCTCCAGTCTGGCCATTGGGGCCTCGTGGCAACTGGGTCTATGAAATGTAAGGGAACTGTCATGGCTTTCTGATCACAGACCTTCTTCCGGTCAGGGCAGCATTGTATGCACCCCCGTTAGGATGCCCATTCCCAGTTCCTACCTCTGTGTTACAGTTTATGCTCCTCCTGCCTGAGGTGCTGACCTTCCTTCTCTCTGTCTAACTTCTGGTACATCCTTCAAAGTCCCACTGAAGGCTCAGCATTTCTTCACAAGAACTTCCAGCTCCACTGATATGATTTCTTCTCTACAGTACTACAGTACTTATGTGTGGTACACATTGATCACCTCCTTATGCAGGGGCGTGGGAGCACTTAATTAATAGCATGGGTTCCAGAGCAGACTGCCTGATCTCTCAGCCTCAGTCTCCTCATCCATCAAATGGTGTTTATATTGGGGTGGTTGTGAGGACTTGGCAAATACATACTTAGTGAAAACAATTATTAATACATGTTATTATTATTATTGTACATTGCCATTAACTTTCCCCTTTTTTATGTCACTTCGTTTTCTTTTTACAACTTATTCTGACCACATGTACTACAATAGTCCCCCCATTCACAGTTTCACTCCTCATGGTTTCAGTTATCCACCATCAATTGTTGTCCAAAAATATTACCTGGAAAATTCCAGAAATAAACAACTCTTAAGTTAAATCGCACATTTTTGGAGTGGTGTGCTGAAATCTTACTCCGTCCTCCCCAGACGTGAATCGCCCCTTTGTCCAGCGCATCCACACCGTAATACACTGCTCGCCCATTAGTCACTCAGCAGCTGCGTGGGTTATCAAACTGGCTGTCACAGTACCACAGTGTTCATGTTCAAGTCACCCCTATTTTCCTTAATAACGACCCCAAAGCGCAGAGTAATGGTGCTGGCAATTCATATATGCCAAAGAGGAGCCCTAAAGTTCTTTCTTTGGGCAAAAAGATGAAATTTCTCTACTTAATAAATAAAAGGGAAAAAACAGATGCTATGTTACTAAAATCTACAGTAAGAACAAATCTTCTACCCATAAGATTGTGAAGAAGAAAAAGAAATCTATGCTATTTTTGCTGTCACACCTCAAACTGCAAAGTTATGATTCCAGAGAAGAGTAAGTATTTGGTTAAGATGGAAAAAACATGAAATCTGTGGTGGAAGACATGACTGCAAACATGTTCCAACTGGCAGCGATGTGTTGCACCGGAAAGCATTGAGCCTATACCAACACATTAGCAAGGGAGTCCCTAACGTGAGTGGCGCTATGCTGTTTAGTGAAAGTTAGTGGCAGTTACAGTAAGATATTCTGAGAGAGGCCACCTTCACGTAAGTCTTAACCCTGCATACTGTTATCATTGTTCTATATTATTATTCGTTATTATTGTTAATATCTTACTGTGCCTAACTTATAAGTTAAACTTTATCATAGGTACGCACAACATGTATAGGAAGAATATAGTATATAGGTTTGGTACTATCTGCAGTTTCATGTATCCCCTGGAGGTCTCAGAACCTATGCCCCATGGATAAGAGGGAACTACTGAATACTTTTATCTGGTGTCTTAAATCACATCTTATAATGCGAAGCTCAGCCCTGAGAATTTTGATGTCTGTTCTCAAAGATTTCACCACATCTAATAATTCATTCTACAAGTACCGATTTACCCAAAATGTCAACTCCTCACTCGGAGCTCACAGATGGTACAAAGTATAGGTAGCACGGTTATTAACCAGAGGCCTCAGAGAGGAGGAAGGCTGAAGAGAAACAAAGTTTCCCCCGAATCAGAGCCATCCGTTTATTGGTACAGGAAGTTAACCTGGAGGTATGGAAGCTATTCTGTGGTTCGAACAAACAAATTAAAAAGCACTGAGGGTGACTGGAATAGGCCGCTCACATGTTCCTGAGACACTGGTGTGTGCACAGCCACTGTCCTACTGTGTGTTCCATCCATGGGGGTCCACCAGTCTTTAGGAGCCATTAGGTCTGAGCAAGGCCAACAGAGAATTCTATACCAGGAAGGGGTACCTCAGGCTATTGCACTGCCAAGGGCAGTCCCTACTGATACATACTCTGTCACAATGCCGTGATTGTTGTGCTTTTTTCTTTTCTTTTTATGGGGAATCAGTATGTTTACCAAAGACAGCAGCACATTTTATAATGGGTGGGAGTTGAACTTTTCCCACCATTATTTCCAAGAAAGCAGTTAAGATAAGAAATCGTTCAGATTAATTAGACCAGCCTACCTCAATTTTTTCCCATATGGCTTCATAGTTGTCTTGGTGTTGAATATCTTGCATAAGTTTCTGAATTAAAGCAGATTTTGTGACAGAATGGCTTTCATTCTTCTCAGAAGATGAAGCTCTCTCTGCCTTCTCATCAGGGTAATTTTTCACGCCAGAGAGAGGCACGCCCAGATCCTCATCCGAAAGAATGTCACTCAGGGGCCCAGACTCAACGCTCTCCCCCAGGGAGGAGGCTATGTCGCTGGATGAGCTTGGAGACACCCTGCCCAGCCTCGTATGCTTCTTCTTGATATGGTACGTTGGGTAGATCTCGGAGTCTGAATTCATTTCAGACAGTTCCCAGTCATCAATGTTCTGAATGGTTTCTCCTCTGGGTTTCTGAGGCAGAAGCTTCGTTAAGTTCTCCAGCTTCAGAGCTAACACTTCAGTCTGCTTAAGGTGAGAGGGCAGCGCCAGGTATTCATCGGAGCCGTACCAGGCCTCCACAACCCGGCCATTCTTCGTGACGTGGCTTGGGGAGGAAGAGTGGAATTTTTTGCTTTTGTGTTTTGAAAGAAGGGGCTCCGGAGATGTGATCTTGTCTGAGCCAACAGGGGATTTGCTGCTGTCAGTAAGAGGCGGTGAACTGGATGTCTCTGACTGCACCGGTAATTTGGTATTCCCACTTCTTTGATTACTGGGCTCGAGTGAGGATGTGGAAGCAGAATCTGTTTCTGGCCCCTCTGTGGCCTGGGAAGTACCTGAAAGAATTTCACTTGGGACCATGGAGCTCCTTGTGTTTTCTGCTTGCTTGCCTGAACCAGTTCCCCCTTCAGGTGCTTGGCCCAGAGGCGCCTCTTCTGGGGTCTTCTGTGGCTTTTTAAGTCGAGGTTTCTCCTGATCGTTAAGCATCAGGCAATCTCCTGATTGCCTGATCTCCTGGCAATCGTTAAGCCTTCCCAGGCTGGAGGAGATTTCTTTCATGTGACCTTTGACTGTGTTTTCAAGATACCCATCCCCCACCTTGTGCAAACACTCGTAGGACTGGCTGGCGGCAGAGGGGCTGCTGGGGTAGGAAGACTGTAACACCAGGCAAAGCTTGGATCTGTCCGGAGGATCCACCAGAGAAGGGGTGCTTCTGCTCATCTCAGGCTTGAGATCCACCATCTGCTTCTTTCCTCCAGTGCCTTTCAGATTATGCTTAAGTTTTTCCTCTTTAAGGAAAAGCCCTCTTTTTGGCAACGTGGGCTGTGTGGGAGAGTCCTCGTTGTAATTAAAGCAATCTCTGATGGATCGTTTGGGGGTTGCGTTTTCCCAAGGAGGAGGCTGTTGGTTCTTGGCTCCGGGTTGGGAGGAGGGACTGGATTCTTGCTTCGCAGCCTCCGAAGAGGGCTGGACAGTATTCGTCAGAGCTTCCACTGAGGAAGACGTCCCCTGCGTTAAGCCTGGTTTCCCCTCGACCGTGGAAGCCTTATTTCCCTCACACCCACCTTCATCATCTGCTGAAAGGAACACTTCACTGCGGTGGGGAGGGGCGGGGTCAGTAGCCGCCGTGAGTAACCCGACACTTCGGATGAGCTCAGGGAACTCCTTTTCCATCTCACTGTAGCTCCAGGAGTCGAAGGGTTTGGTTTTGACCTGGCTAGAGGTCATGTCACCCAGGCCGCCAAGCAAATCCTCACTTGGACTATAGTCAGACAGTTCAAATGCAGTAATACCACAATCCAGAGACAAGTAGTTTTGAGAGCATTTGATGGTTAGCTGTCCTGAGTCATCCACTTCCGTTAGAGAATCGAGCCGGCCCTGAAACAGACAAAGGTGTTGGTTTCAGTAAATGGAATCTCAATTGCATTCACCTGCTGTTCAAATGCAATCTCAGCAATAGCCGCTATGAGGTAAAAAGTGCATCCATCAGTCTCAGCTGCTTCTGGCTTGACCCACAGAATGGCATATTATCAATTATCACATCGCTTTTTATTGATATAATATCCTGTTCTTAAATATTTCAGGATTTTTCTTTAATTTGGAGAATAGAGCCCCAATAGAAATAGTCCCAATCAAGCCAAAAATATCCATTCTTGCCTCAATGTCCTATCATAAAGTAGTATATTATTCATTTAATAAACATTCCTTAAATAGTGTCTTGAGTAATAACATTTCTAGGAACAAATTATTGTAAGAGTTAAATCTCCATGAATGTCTCTTTCGCTTCCTGCTATCACTCCATTGCTTACCACGGTGGCTAACTCATAGTAGATGCTCAATAAATATTTTTAAAGTGGAATAATTAATTGTACTAAGTCTGTCATGTTAATATATGGGGTCCGGCAGAAGTAGCGCCTGCATGAGTGTGGTTGGTAGGGTAATACTATCCTAATGATAATATGGGTGTAATAATTTATAGCTTTAATTTGAACATTTCACCAAAAATGTCATATGGTGTGCTTGAGTGTGATATTGTTATGTTACAGAATTACATGTTTGTGATTCTGTAATAAAAAGGGGGCATCATTTGTGCCAGACCCTGCATATTCACAGGAAGGCGAACTACTCAATTTGCACACGTAACAAAAACAGTCCAAGGCGAGCTTCTCTTTCTCCCCGCCCTCCTAAAGGTGGACACACAAATTCCTGGAGGAAACTGAGTATCAAAACGTTATCGTTCTCCTGCCTTCCTCTCCACACCTCCTCATCTCCACCCTGGCTCCCATTGGTGTGTGTTTGATGTAGGGTGCCCGCCTCCGTCGTTATCATTCCAGGTGGGTCCATTGATAACTGCTCGATGCTAAAAAAATATATTACAAGCAAGTATTTTTACTTTTTTAATCTTTAGTTGTGGGGTTATGGTTTTTATCTCATTACTAATGCCATTTCTGATATCACACAGCCAAATGAGACTTTTGGCTGATGAATCGTTTGGGACAAAAGAGCCCCTGGAATCCGAGTACGTGTGTGTACGTACCAGGCTAAAGGACAGCCTGGTCTAATCTGGTCCCTCAGGAGATGAAGGAAGGAAGCTGAGCCACTGTATCCCCAGACCCTTCTCCTGGAAGGGAAACTGGGTGAGCAAAGGGAAGCCGGACCCCTTATAGCTGCTGGACCTGTATTCTCTCAACCAGGGTATCCCCAGATCTGGCCTCTTTCAGACCTTACATCAGATTTTCCTGTTCATTTGCATGTTTTGCTTTGGAAACGTTCTCTTCCTTCAGGCCTTTACCTTGCCTCTGTCTCCTACAGCCCTCACTCACTGTCTGCAACGTGGAGATAAAGGATAATGACGAAAAGCCTGACTTCACTTTTCTAAGCCTCATCTGTAAATGGGATGGGTGGTGAGTACTATTACTTTTTCATTCAAACCTCCCAGCAACTTTCTTTTGGGGTGGGGTCTACATTATTGTCCCTATTTTATATAAACAGAGCCTGAGACCAAAACAAAAACAAAAACAAAACAGAAAAAAACAAAAACGGCACACCTAGCAGATGGCCTTGCAGCTGAGGGCTGGGCTAGACCTTAAGCAGAGGCCTGACCCAGGGTCCACACTCTGACCTCTGCACCATCACTTTCTGAGATTCACTGGGTATTGTTTTAAACTGGCCCACCTCCTCCTCCAGTTTGTTGCCCACATTGCCACCAGAGGAACATTTACAAATCTGTTACTGTTAAATCTCTCCTTAAAGTCCTTTATTAGCTTCCTACTGCTGGGTTAAAAACCCAAACCCTTCCAGGGACAAACCTGAAGAAACCTCTCTCAAGTCACTCTCCCCTCTCTGGCTTCACTTGACCACAGTTTCCTCCTTTCAGTTTTTGCACATGCTGTGTTCTTCCCACCCCAGGGCCTTTGCACATGCTATTTCCACTGTCCGGAAAGCTTTCCACCTGTAACGCCCCATAATGAATGGACTCTTACCCCTCAGACCTCTGATCAAGTTGCACTTCTTCAAAATTCCAAACTCCCACTGAAGTCAGAATCTTTTCTTATAGACCCTCATGACACTGGGTTGTTTTTCCTTTAAGCATTTATCTCAATCTTTAAATAAATACTACTGTGATTATTTAATTATCTTGTTTCTCCCACTAGTTTGTATGCACCACAACAGAATAAATCACAGAGAAAATGGTTGACTCCCCAGGATACCTGCAACGCTTAGCATACTGATCTGCATAGAACAAGCTTTCAAAGGCACATCTGTTGAATAAATGAATGAATGATGACATTTTGGAATGTGTCTCTATACCTTCCTGTAATTTCGTCCTTTGATTATGTAGTTTTAGTTGATTCCAATAATGAAAAGGCCATGCTTCAGAGTCAAATTTTACCTCTAGCACTAATTAGCCATGTGACCATGACCCAGTAGCTCAATGTCACTGGGCCTCATTTCCTTCATCTGTAAACAGGAAATGGTAAGTCCTCCCACAGGGCTGCTGTGAGGCTTAAAAGAGTTAACATACACAAAACACAAGTCTGACACATAGACAGGTGCTTAATGAATGTTCACACACATTATTACAATATTTTTACCATTCGAGTATATTTAGGGAGAATTTTTTATCAAAATGAGACATACCCCTATGCTAAATTATAATGCACAAAGTGAGAAAACAATATTAACTGCCAAATGACCTACGTGGAAATGTGTGGCTTATATGCTTCATACCTGAACCAGGACCAAAAAACACCAAGGAATGAGGCAGCCAAATAAAGTCCACTTTAAAGTCCCACACCAGTGTTGTGGGTTCGATCCCCGGTCAGGGTGTATACAAGAAGGCAACCAACTGATGTGTCTCTCTCACAGTGACGTTTCTCTCTCTCTCTGTCTCTCTGTCTCTCCCTCCCTCCCTCTTTCAAATCAATAAAAACATATCCTCAGGTGAGGATTAAAAAAAAAAAGAAAGTAATGGTGGAAATTCCCATTTAAAGGCAGGCTGTATTTTAAATTTTTTTTTTATTTAACTGCTTAGTGTTCAGAACTTACTCCTTTATAAAAATAGTATTATAAATGATGGTTAAGTTCCAAAGCTACCCCATTAGCTGGTATTTAAATTACCAACGAGTTGAAATTTGCATTGTTCTTATCAGATTTGTCATAAAGGTACAGCACTGCAGCTACTTGAGTGAGGTTAGAGGCTTTAAGAAAAAGTGTTTCTAGGATGGCTAGAGAAAAAGAAATTTGAGAGTTCAGGTAAAAAATTAGTCCCCTGAAAGTATCAGCCACCTGGTTCTAGATAGGCTTGAACACAGTGGACCAGAGAAAGCATTTGGTTCCCATGTTCATGGTCACAGAACCTTAAGACCAGGGATACTGTCTTGCCCCAAAATAACAGGCACTTAACAAATGATGTCAAATAAATATGCGACCTGAGAGTACACATCAGACAATAGGGTGTGGCCCCCTTTTCCTAAGTCTTCCCCTGAAGATCCCTTCCCTATCCAGCCCTTTGGTTGCAAAATAAAATACTATCCTCAAAAACACTTACTGCTCCAGAGTAAGCCCTGTCCCATCCTGTTCCCAGGAGAGAGGGAGAAAAGCAGTATTATTACAACAGACTACAGTTAAAAGCTGGTTTTGTTTGTTTTATTTCATTATTCCTAGACGTATATCCTTATTTACCTATGAATCATTCACTTTCCATCTGTGAACTGCAACTACTTTAATGCCCCTTTACCCTTCTTAATAAATGAAACAATAAGTACAATAAAATGCTTATCACAGTAACTGAAATACAGACATGGCCGTACAATACAGTTTGTACACAATGTTGAGCTTTGTTCCATTTGGCTTCACTAAGGTGTCTGCTAATTTGCTTACGACACATGCTCTGCTCCACATTTAAATTTTTTTAATTAAAATCATATGTTTTGTTTTTTCAAGGACAGGAAGAGCAAAAACTTGCCACTTTCTTGACTTTCTAACTTTTTCTTTAATGTGGCTCTGAAACTCAACTAACTTCCAAGAAGAGAAAAATGAATTCCCCTTTACTGGAAGGACATTTACTATTTCAGTTTAGCAGCATGTTTTATGCCATTTCCCTCTTCGTTCTACAAATCTTTCACAGCTGAATTTATTCTGATAAAGCGGAGAATTTTATCCTAATCCCCTTCCTGTTCTCCACAATTCCAGTGTGCTGACAGAAACAAATAAAACTAAGCAGTCTTTGAAATAGGATCCGGATCCATAGCTTCAGGAAGGGTGATAATGGAGACAGTGTTTCAATTCACAGAAAAATATCCACAGCGCAGATGGCTAAGAATCCACTGTTCCTTTATCCCTCCTACAACATATTGTTGCGTCTTTATGGCAAGACGACTGGCTTCAAATATGAAAATAAATATAATTATTCCAATCAATCTGTAAATAATTGTTGAGCTCACATTGTGAAAACCATAATAGATACTACTTACTGGCAACATAGCTATGAAATTAGTTAGCCTCAGTGGCTCCTCACCATTTCTTAGGATACCACTTCATGAATGACATGAGCTCAAATACATGCATGATAAACATATTCCACAAAACAATAACATGATAACAATAAACCCTACAGGACTCATACATCCCCAGCTCTCCCACAAGGCTTGGAGATCCTTAAATGGTTGTTGAATGAATAAATATGTAACATGAATTGGTTTGACTCAGTGATTTCTAATGTCCCCTCTAGCAGTGGAAAGGGGGCAGATCTGATGACTGTTCAGTGCTGGAGGCTGGGCAGAGCCAGCAGAACACATGAGGAAGAACAAAAAAAGGATGTACGCATCAGAGATGCCAGGTAGAAATCTGAAGAAAGCTCTCTTCCAAGTTCAGACCAACCTTTCCTGTCTGTATTCTCCACCGCACAGGTACCAGATTTAAGACTGAGTAGGCCAGTTAGAATTCTTTGTAGGATCCCAAAGCACAAGAGTAGCAATCAAGGGTCCTCCAGGGGTCCTACTTGGGAAGGATGGCATCTGGGGACTGATACCGCCCCACACACACATATTCATCCTATGATTTAAAAAGGACTCTACCAAAATCTCTGTAACCTCCGTCCCTGCCACGATAAAAGGGAAAGCTGAATGAAAACAGACCATGACTTGATGTAAGAAGTGAGCCTAATAGATTTTGATCCCCATACATTTCCAGGGCCTTCAGGGAATTTGCCACAGCAAGAGCATCATCGTTATAAAAATAATAACCAATGAGTATAAAGCATTTATGAGAATGGACAATTTTGTGTTGCTTGTTGATAACGTTGGAGTCACTAAAACATTAATAAATTAATGAATTATGCAGCACTCTTTGTAAGGCCTTTAGTCTTATATAGTCGTGTAAATTCTTTAGAAAGTTGTAAAAATACAGATTTTCCAGAAAACTAACAGTGGAGCACTCAGCAGGTAGCAAGAGCCAAGGGACCGTACATGTACACCCACACTTTATCTATATGTGGTGTCTATGAATGTATGTATGCATCCGTCTACCAACCAACCTGCTTCATCAGCTTATCTGTCTACACACACACACACGGCCGCTGCTTGATTAACTAGCACAGTGTTTTGCTCTACAATATATGTCCATTTTGTTTGGGGAAAATAGAGTTCATCTGGATTCAAATTTACAGTGTTCATTCTTAAGCCATGCATCAAGAATAACAAAAACAAAGCATTTAAAGTACACTTAATATGAGTACAGAAAAACCTAAATATATTGATGGTGCAAAATTCTAAAGTTCATTTGACTCACTACATCCAGAATGATTTTTCTAAAGCATGAATCTAATCATGTCAATTCCCTGCACAAACTGTTCTGTTGTGTTGAAAATAACATCCAGTTCTCTTAAGAAGGTTTTTTAATACGCCTTTCCATCTTCATGATCTGACCTCTTCTTACCTACAATATTAGTTCAAAGCCTATTTCCTGGTTACTTGAATTTTTTGCTCCAGTTTTACCTATAGCTCTATGAGCCTGCCGATCTCTCTCTTACCTCCGGATCTTCCCTCTGTCTAGAGCATTTTTCTGCCTCAGTTCACCTGTCTAATCCTGCTTCTCCTTCAGGTCTCAGCTTAGACTCATTTCTGGAAAGGCTTCCTGTCTGATCAGGTGCCCCTTCTCTGCCATCCTGTGGAATCATGTGGAGTTATCGCTTTCTGTCCACTGGTCCACATCCCACACTAGGACTCGAAGCTCCTTGAAGGCAAAGACCGTGATTTGATCACTATTACAGTCTTAGCACCTAGTGCTTGGCTCATAGGAAGCACTCAATAAGTATAAATTAAATGGGAAACAAGGAGCCAGATTAATGCCAACTATGGGTAGTATCTCGGCAAACTATCAGGTAGGTGTGTGATAACTCTGATGCAAATCTTATTCACATTCAGGTCCTAGCTTCTGGTCACTGTACCTCAACTGAAGCCCAGCTCATGACCTGCTTAATTATACCTGCGAGGTCAGATAGGTAGTAAACTAAGGCAAGGAGGAGGAGGGAGACATGTCTCACCTGTTGTTGACTCAGCAGTCCTGAACCCAGTCCGGTAAGACTGCCGGGTGTTCTGGACATCACCAGCAACGATGGCACAGAAGATAAGGGAGTCCTTGAAACTCTGTGCACTAAGAAAGGGAGGCTCTGTAGCAATTTCATCAACTAAGACAAAGAGCCTTTACTAACTGAGAAAGAAAGCCTGTAGCTGTTCATTATTCCCAAGGTTTAGAAGGGGGAGAAGGGGTACCTAGAAGCTGATTAAAGTATGTAACCTCTGAACCCCAATAGGGCACTCTCAGATTAGCTGAGTGCCCACTCATAGCCTTGGCTCGAGAGTATAGAACAAACTATTTACTAATAAACTTATTAACAACTTTGTTTTCTCTCTATGTGGGGCATTCAGACTAGCCAGGTGCCTGCTTGCACTCTGTGCCGGTGTGAGGATTTCATAAACAAACTTGTTACCTCATTTCCACTCTACACGTCTCTCGTTTGAATTCATCTCTCGCAGTCAGGACAAGAACCGAGGAGAGGCCGGGAAACCCCCTGACTCGGGTCTCCCTGGCAACGTACCCACAAAGAATTCCTATCCCACATCTCCGAACTGCAAACATTCTCAAACGGTCACACTCGACGACGCATTCATTACTTGGCTTCAAAGGACACACCCACCTCTGTTGTCTCTTCGGAGAAAGCTTGCAGAATGTCGGTCTGCCTGGTGTAGTTGCCATTGGCGTCCTGCAGACCTTGCAGAATGCGCTCCCGCAGGACCAGCACGGAGACGCGGAGCTGGTGCCAGAGGAGCTGCACCGCGTGGATGTCCACGATCACATTGACGGAGTAGGACAGCAGCTTCAGGGAGAACTCCGTCTCAAGGAGGGCATGGATCTGTTCAACATGATCAGAAATATCTTCGCAGATGTCCTGCAGTGAAAAGAAAGGGGGGGGGGGCAAAAATATGATGAGGACTTTGCCTGATCCTTAGGGAAACAGCGGTCAAGAAAGACTCCCTCCTTCACCTGACACCAGTTATCAGCGCCAACAGGTCAGTGAGCACAGGTGGGTAGATAGCTGCCCTTTGTTTTCATTCACCTGTGACTGCAGGCCATATTCCTGGGCACGGGGCCTTTCGTGCACACAGGTAATTTGATATTTTTCTAAGCCACAAAAATTCTATTCTTTCAGATACCAAAATTGAAAGTTCAGCCAAGGTGAGAGGTCACCTCACAAATCTGCCCTCTGTTCTCTTTATTTACTATTTGTGATTCCGGCAAGTGAGCCAACAGCGACTCTTTCCGCTGGGGGCGCGCTCCACTGAGCGCACGGCATTTCAGGGTCAGAGCGTCGCCCAGACACACAGCGTGAAGAAAGACGGGCTGGAATCTGAGTTTCGGAGCATCTCCCAGCCATTCTCAATGAACCACAGGGTCTTCAGTGTAAGAGACAATTGTCACATTCCTACAGGGACACAATTTCATTCTTAAATTTATAGTAGATATCTAAATTTGATCTCATATTTGCAAGTAGAATCACTCTTAAGAAGGAAAGCCAGAGAGACCCCAAGGATGAAGAAATACAAAATACAGTTTTGTTTTGTTTTGTTTTGTTTTGTTTTGTTTTGTTTTGTTTTGAAGGCCTAGAAGATTTAAATAAAAACATCAACAGATCCTGGCCTGGTAGCTCAGTTGGTTAGAGTGTTGTCTCAATACGCCAAGGTTGTGGGTTTGATGCGTAGTCAGGACATATATGAAAAGCAACCAATGAATGTATCAATAAGTGGAAAATCAAATTAATGTTTCTCTTTCTCTCCCCTCCCCCTCCTTACCTCCCTCTGTCCTCTAAAATTAATAAAAATAAAAATAGGCAAAAAATCTATTGAATAATGGTACAAAGTTATTCTGAATTTTGAATAACAATTATACAACTCCAGTAGCTCTAACATTGGTTTTTGACACCCAAGAACTATTGGTGATAGTGATACACATTGGTGATAATAAAAACGGAAAAGAATACTAGGTGTACAGGCATAATAAGTGAGGATATGGGAAAAAGCAGAGTGTTTTGGGTCCTACCCAGTGAAATGAGAAATTTCATGAGCTCTAAACACAAGTGGTGGGTCCATAGAGTGTGTAGACTTATGCAAGCTTTTGGGTCAGTGAGTCACCGCAGAGGAACAGTCCGCTGAATTCAGAATTTAATTTAAAGAAATATATGCATATATTGTATAGAATTTACACACATGGCCGTCTAAAGCAGGGAACCTTGGACACTAAAGCTTCATATGTATATATAAGTCTGTGTGTATATAGGCATTATACTGGGCACTGGGGACAGAGAAGAATAAGACAGACTTACCCTGTCTTGTAATCTACTAGCCACAGACTGCCCCGGCCCCGCCCCCAGCAGGCCCCTGCCTGCATCCAGACAGCACAGCTGAAAAGCATTCACAGAAGAAACACCACAGGAGTTGGTGCAGAACTTTCCAACTTGGGAGAAATCAAACAGCAACCATCAAACTTTTCATCTTGACTTTTTATGTGAAGAACAGTTCATTAGAATTATGTACCTCATTCATTAATGTTTACAAATTCCTTTAAGCCTGACCAAAAAACCTTGAAAGAGATCAAAAGTTTAAACTAAATAGACTTTGGAGCCCTGATTATGTAACGTTCTTACAAACGTGGCTCACAAGCACATGCAGTCTAAAAGGGATTTAGGGCACCAATTACATCACCCCATTAACGAGCGCATGGGAACCAATCACAGCCACACTGGCTCTCTCTGCTGACCTTCAGCCTAAGAAGGCAGGCCTCTAACTGCTGCCAGGAGATACCCCATGCTGCCCAGGCCTCAGCTACTGCACGCTTCCAGCATCTACTCCTTTGATCCCCACGCCTCTGATTCACAGCACAGGCCCTGCATCCTTCGCCTCCTCAGGATGCTCATTTCTGTGGAGTACCGAGTTGCCTTGGAAAAGTCCCTTCCTCTCACTGCTGACCACTTCCAAATTCTCTGTACTTTTCTGGCCAATAGTCCCATTCCCTTGTAAGGAAAACACTCGTTAATAAGAAATATGTGAGTAATTTCTTAGGACCCTGCCCAAGGACCTTGCTTTGCCTGTCACCCTCCCAGGGACGCTGCGTACCCTCCAGGCCTCACCTGAAAGACGGACCTTATGGCCTGGGGGCAGGGCAGGCGAAGGGCAGGCCTCAGTGCTTCTTTGCCCCCTCCTGATCATTATTCTTCTGCCCTCTTACTACCTACCTTCTTCTCTACCAGGTGCCTACTGTCCGCTAAAGTTTTACCTACTTAAAATTTCCCATGATTCTACATGGATTTCAGTCATTCCCTTATTTTTTGTTCTTATGAGAAAAAAAGAAAATGTTCTCCAGCAAGTTCATTTAGATGTCTAGATCAAGAGATGTCTCAAAGACTAAGAAACTTTTAATTACAAAGTGAAGATAGTTTTTAAATGTCCTTCCAGCAATAACATTTTTATAGATACTCAAGTTGTTCCTATCCCAATGCATATTTATTGAGAATAGAAGGAAAATATCTTCAGAAATTAATCAGCTCTGTTTTTTCAGCAAATGCTTTGAGTACACAAAGGTGCATATTCCAGAGCCCGCCCCTGGAGTTCCCTGGCCCCAGGAAGGGAGGTGCTCACAGAGGCTGCAGAGGTGAGAAGGAAATAACTGGGCCCAGGGGCAGAGAGACAAGGGAGAAGGAGCCTCTCCTAAGTAGTAAACTTTGGGTCAAAACTCAATAATAAGAAAACAACCAACCCAATTACAAAGCAGGCAAAAGACTTGAACAAAGAGTCTAAGTGGATGTAATGATGGCAAATGAGCACATGAAAAAAAAAACATTTGGCCTCATTAGCCATTAGGGAAATATATATATATATTAAAACCACAATAAGACACCATTATGCATACATCTATTAGGATGCCTAGAGTTAAAAAAAATTACCAAATGTTGATGAGTTCCAGAGCAATTGGAACTCTCTACACTGCTGGTGGGAATGCAAAATGGTACGGTAACTGCGGAGAACAGTTCAACAGTTTCTTGGCAAAGTTCGACATGTACTTACAATAATACAACCCAGCGATTCCATGCCAGGGTGCTCACATTAGAGAAATGAAGGCTTAGGTATACACAGAAATGAAAGGAATCTCTACTGATAGTCTCAAAAGGTTACATGGCGTATATTTCCATTTATATGACATGCTCAAAAGACAAAATCCCAGTGAAGAAGAATAGATGAGCAGTTTTGGGGGCTGAGGGAGGGGAGAGTGTGACTGTGGACTGACAGCCTGAGAGTTTTTTGAGGTGATGAAACTGCTCTGCATCTTCACGGTGGAGGTGGTTATACGAATCTACATGTGGGTGACAATCTGTAGAACTGTATATCAGAAAAGAAAGTGAATTTTTCTGCATGATAGTTTTAAAAATAACAACAGAGAAGAAACCCAATTTATAGTCTGTTATTAAAATGCATGTAAACATTTGTTCTGGGTCACACATGCCTTTCAGATTCTTGGAAATGACACGTGGCACACCTCTTACGGTCAGGGCACTACAGTCATCAGCCTACCTCTGTAACTTCCGCAGGATTTTCAGAGAAGTACCAAAGAAAATGAGGTTAGTCTGGAGCCCAGCTCAAATCCAATAACAATGGTTAATAATCTATCTTCAAAATTGGGTAAGATTTTTCCCATAGATGTTACTGTGTTAATCTGGGAGAGTGATACTTCCCACGGTTTTGTGTGGTTCACACACACCGCAGTAGCCCCTGTAGCCTTCAGAATCACTCACAGGGTAACATTCACTGGAGACATTATGTTGCCAACTGCCCACTTCATTCAGACCTCTATCTATATAACTTGTGGTCTCGAATTGCAGCTGCTGCTGCCTGTTATTGAAACAGGAATCTTCTATGGTTACTGAAGTAGCTGATACAAACACTGAGTTGACCTGAGAATGTTTACAAATAAACTCCAGCTGGATGAGTCAGTATTTTTTTATATAGTTGTATATTTATGTGAGGGACATGCTTCTGTCTTCTTTTCTTTCTCTCTCTCTTTCCTTTTTTAATAAGATTGTTGTATACATTTAGTTGTATCATTTCTTCTACACAGATACAGGGCTGTTAACAGGTATGTATTTAACCAGTATGTTCAGTTGCCATCAGCACAGAACAGAAATGAGGTCTCCTCCTGTGACTGCTCTCATTGCTTACCATGGTAACGCTAAATGTGACCTCCTCGGCTCCTGTTCATTGGCCCTGGGAGAGGATCTGTTTGCTGCCTTGTCATGAGGCCACAGTGCCTATCTATTTCCAACCATTTAAAAAAAAACTTGAAGATTTCCTCGTGAAATTATACGTCAGTGGGTCAGCAATCTGCAAAGGTGCCCCTAACTACCTCTTTCCAGGGCTCCTTGTGCCTGGAAAGGAAACCTGCCCTTCCAGCAACTTCCTCACCTGGGTCCTGAAGCAACACGCAGCTCTCCAGTTTCATGAAATCCCACAAAGCAAGCCCTCCCACTTCTTCCTGCTTCCTGCTTCCCTACACGCACCCCCAAATGAGAAAACATAGCAAATCCCCCAATACCTACAAGTGACTCTACACAGGCACAGACAGCCATTGGCTGGCCTTTCTCCATTCATCTACAACCCTAAATAATGTGTCTTTCCCTTTCCCTAAAAGTAATTTCCCTGTTTCTCTAAAAAACACTCTTGACTTACATTTTTCTAGTTGCAGGACATGTTCAGATGATTTTTCTTAAAAAAAAAAAAAAAGGAAATAAATACAGCCTACTTCTAAAAGATAGGTCTCCTCACTCCCACTTCTATCTTTTTCCCATCAGAGTTTCAGAAATCTTGAACCATTGTCTTACGCAGAGCATACCGTTACATTTAGAATGAAAAGTTTTCATGGTCCAGAAACAGTAAGCAAGAGAGATGTAAATATGAGATGTATTTTTGTTCATGTTTTAGTCTTCCTGCAAAATGCCATGTCATCATGACTGCTTGTTTTGCTTGCTAGCAATTCTACAAAAGAATAAAGAAAAGCCTTTACCCATGCATATGCTCACCATATGCATGTGTATTCATTAGAAAAAGCTAAGAAGAAATTCTTACCTAATACATGTATTTTATATTTTAAAATACAGATCAAGGGAACACTACAGTTCTTGTTTAAAAAAAAAACACCTAATACATGAACCATTTGAACTAAAACTTGCAACTTTATACCAAAAAAAAGCCCTTCCTATTGCAAATTATTAACGCCATCTTCAGTTGGTTATCAAAACTGTCCTTTCTCCCAAAGACAGACAATTGAATGTTACTATGACATGGTATTTGTATCTCCCCGAAGGAGACTGCCCCTTCCATTCCTTCGTCCAGCACATACATTTTCTGATGGGCCTGGTTTCTTCTTTGTTGTATGGAGAACCACAGTGATGAAGTATGGTGAAAGGCAGACCGAGGCTTTTTAAGATCATCACATTACTTTGCTCCAAAGTTTCCAGAATGCTGCAGTTATAAATAATGATTACCCTTTTATTTTTTTTTAATTAATTAATTTATTTTTAGAGAGGGAGAGAAACATCACTGTGTGGTTGCCTCTTGCACACCCCCTACTGGAGACCTGGCCTGCAACCCAGACATGTGCCCTGGCTGCAAATTGAACCAGGGACCCTTTGGTTCGCAGGCTAGTGCTCAGTCGACTGAGCCACACCAGCCAGGGTGGGGTTATTTTTTTAACCCCTATAATTTGGAGTATGAGAACTGAAATGAGATTATTTATGTAGCAATGCTTTTGCTGGTATCATCAGCCTTTGCTCACCCATATCCCTGATTGGACTACCTTTCTGGAAGCGGGAAATAATACCACACTCTGCCAGGACTCTGCCAGGACTCTGCCAGGGCACTGCCATGCATGGCAGGCAGGGCTCAAAGGATATTTATAGAATTAGAGTCAGTTGGATAATATATTACCTTTCACAAATCAAAGTGAAATCCCTAAAAAATAAGTATTAGATTAGTTTACTCTCCCCAATGTGTCCACACTAAACGGCACTCAGTCAGTGAAAGTAATTGAAATCAGATCATCTGTTTCAATTAGGAGAGCTGCTGACAAGCGTGTGGATTTGGGAGTGAAGGAGGTGGCAGAAAGAGAAGGTGAAAATGCTGAACCCAGACTCCGCAGCCTTCACATTGCTGCTTCCACACTCAGAGCCTCCTGTGCCTTCAATTGAGAAAGAGCCTGTTGCAAGTTTGCCTGGCCACACCCAAATCTGAATTGTTCTGCTGACTATGATTTCAATTGTTTTTTTTTTTTTGGTATAGAATTGTCATTTTAAAAACTTCAGAGGATTCATTGATAAAGATTTCACTTTAAATTCCTAATCCCAGGCTTTGACTGGAAAGGGAAAAAATCCCTGAGCAAAAGATGAGAGAAAACTTGACAACTGCATTGTACACTGGAGAAATTTTTTCTAATTGAGCTATGGCTTAATCACATTCACATTTAATGTTCTGTGTGGCCCCACTAGATAAAGGGGTCATTCATTAACAAAAATCTCACCCAGGGCACTGACTCTCAACAGTTTACCTGGCAATTGCTCTGAACTGAACTTCCCCCAGGATGTCTTTACAGAACTGATTCCATGTGGAAATCAACAGAGAAGTCAGTGGGGGTCTCATGCTGCAGTGTGTTTGCTAATCATGCAGAGGCCAGGGCTGCTCTTTTGAAGAGAGATGGGACCAAGGAATCTGCATTTTCTTAAGCCTGCAGTCCCCATGATGCTGCTGTTCCAGACACCACACATTAAAAACACTGAGCCAGAGACGGCCAGCTGTCTAGTCTGACCCCAACTGAAATGAGAGCTACACGCAATACTGCTGCGACACAACCATCAAAACAAAACCTCCCAGCAGCCAGAAAGGTGCCCAGCCACTGCCACTGCACAGATGTCTTTACAGGAGAACCTGCATTCCTGTGCCCCCAGAACACAATTTCCCACCGTTTTACTCACCCACTGCTGACAGTGTTGTGATCATCTCTGGGGCAGCATCAGATTTGTAAGTGTCTCTAACATGCTTTCTCTTTTTTCCTTTTTTTAACACTTTTATTATAGAATGAAACAGATACAAAATATCACCCCCAAAATATACAGCTCAGTAAATTATTATAAGGCCAACACCCTTGCAACAACTACCCATGTCAAAAATGAGAACTTGGCCAGCCTCTCCAGAAGGGCCCCCCATGCCCCCTCCCCCTCGCAGACCCCCCGTCCCTCCAAAAGTGACCACTACCCTGAGGAGCACAGCACTCAGTCTCTCGCATCCCTTCGCTGTCCCATCACCCCCGTAAGCATGCCTGGACACCATACTTCACTTTGGGCCAGCTTTCCACTTGATACGTCTTTTTAAGTATTTTTAAATCAACAGATCCCAACTACATGCCTTTCTCTTTTCATCTAATTTATCTGTTAAAGATCCTGGGACACTGCCCTGCAGAGCCTCCCACAGTTTGGGTTTGCTGACCGGAGCCCAAGAAGCAGTCAGTGTCTAGTCCCCTCTCTCCTCTCTCCTCTCCGCCAACTGGCAGCCAGGTCCGGAGGCCTGGTTAGTCTCAGGTTCAAGTTCTTTGACAAAACTAAAAGTACCGTGGAGTTCTTTTATCAAGAGGCATGTAACTTTGGCTTTTGCTCTTTCCTGAGAGTCGCTATCAACTATTTTGGTGGTTGGTGTTCTGGGCCTGAAACGGTTAACATATGGGGACTAGGAAATGATGATACTTCATTCTGTCACCTTGTTTCCATTTGTTAGCTAGAGTAACTTTATTAGAATAGGCTTTGCCTTATCAACTGTTTGGTTACAGTGATAAAATTCATAGAGGAATTAAGAAAATGCTTGATTCTTTCCTTTTCTTTACCCAATGTTTCAGATAATGAACTGATTCTCTGTCACATTCCGAAGGTAGCCAACCAGCTGGTTTACTTCATATCACTTTATATTCATAAACTTAAACATATTTGGTGGGTTTTGATCCACTACAATTCCCAACCTTCCTGAAGCTCAGACTGTCCACCTTTGGTCAGTGGGATCCCTCCAGTTTAACTTCCCGACTAGTCCAGGCGTCTTTGATAGCTGCCCTGCTCATCTTACTTACTGTCAGACTTGAAATTGGCCATTTTTCTAAGAAGCCTCAGTTTCCTTTAACGGAACTAATTTTCCAAACTACCACCCAGGGAGTACGGATGCTCATTACTACTAGGTTAGTCACTGTTTCTAGAATTTTTTAAGTAACAAAGCTAGGAAGCATGCATATTTAAAAATAAAATACCTTATGAATTCATAACTAATATTTCTAATTCAAATTCCTAACTATAAGGCTTTTACCTGATATCTTCTATACTACATCTGTATCTCCTTTCTTCTGTACCAGAATCCTGGTTCTCAAGAACACAGGGGGTGATAGAATTAGAAGACCCTATAGTATCTCATTTGTTTTATCTCACATTACACATATGACACCTTTAGAATGATGCATGTGCCTGGGACTGGAAATTGAACCAGCGACCCTTGGGTTCACAGGCTGGCACTCAATCCACTGAGCCACACGAGCCAGGGCTCAGAATGATAATACTAATACTAACCTACAACTACTACTGCTACTGTCCCTGAAGCAAATGACTAGGACATGTACAAGATACTTCTCGACAAGGTGGCTTTTGTTACCACAGAAAAGAGCAAGGTTACCTTTGGTTTGTCTTTAACTGGTCTTTCAGAGGGTAAAACTTATAACCTAGTCTCATACTCACTACAGTTTATATTATGCTATTTAAACATCTGAGGATTTTCTGAGTTTGTTTATCATCTGCAAAGTCCTTCTAGAAGGACAAAAAGAAGTCTCAATAAAAATATGACTATGAACCATATGACCACTAGTTCTCTTGCAGGGGGAAAAAAGTGCTCTGGTTTTAGAAGGCATGCCCTGAGAGCTTTCCTGCCTCAGCAGATCCTGCTCTTGCAGACAATCACAGACTATGCGAAAGAACGAAAATCAATGAAGGTGGTAATCAACAATATACCAAAGAAACTTCATGCGCATGAGTGCTAGGTGTGCCAGGAAAAGCACCCTTTTTCTTTCCAATATATTTTCATTAGCGACTACGGGGCATAGAATGATTCCTATTACATATTAGTTTGGGGCTGTCCCATAAATGAAATGGCTTTTCTCTTTTAAAGCAATGGACTGTGACAATCTCTTCATTTACCATCTCATATGGGAAAGTCGTACAATTCACATATTTGCTTTGTTTGTTCAGTGGTTTATATGTCATTTCTGTCTATTTCTATGAGGCCTGTCTGCCTCAGGAAATCCCTGTATGACAAGCACTGCATTTTTATATTTTGCTTTATAGAGTATAGCACCACATGCAAATAGATTCTTAATACGTGCTGAGTTGATGATACTGAATTCACAAACCATGAAAATGGATTGTGTCTAGATTATTTTGCACCGAGCTGAGAGGCGGAAAGCCTGGGTCCTGGGCCCTGGTGTGCACTGGTTGTCTGTGTCCCGACAGAGCCCCGAACCTCAGTTTCCTCATCTATAAAGACAGTGGTGGGCGGGTGGTCTCTTCTCTCAAGTGCCAAGATTTTCTTTTGTTTTCTTTCTTTTTGTGTGTGTGTACCCTTCTCATAATGCATAACCAGAGCTGTAGTTACCCAGAAGCTTTTGTGTATCTCCGAAAATCCTTGTAACATGTTATGTCCCACGTGTAGTAGAATGAACACTGTGTTGAGAATCAGGAGGCCTGAGACCAGTGCTGGGAATTTTGAAAAGCACCCCTCTGGCTCCTACAAGGGACTCTGCCACAAGATCTAAAATAACAGCGCAGATCTATCCCGACAGATTGAGAAGGGATAATCATTCTGAATGAGGGCCAGAAACCCCATCCTCCCAGCCCAGGCTAAGTGTCCTGAGGAGCCTGTTTGGTGGTACGTTCCTTTGCCGCCACGGTAGGGTACACCCATTGCTCGTCCACCTCCTATTTGCCAGCTCCCAGCAAACACACACACATTCCTGGGGGGCTAATTCTTATCTGCCTGTACCACCCACTGCTCTCTCTTCACTTCAGTCATTTAACATTTGTTTTCTAAAAATTTATAAATACCTTTGGCAATTTAGATTTATTTCCTTGAGGTGAAAAATTTCTAGCAACTCTCTTGAAAATTTGGAGCTTCTAAAACAATAAATAGTAGCCCTGGCTGGTGTGGCTCAGTGAATTCTGTGTTGGCCTGTGAACCAAATGGTCCCTGGTTTGATTCCCAGCCAGGGCACATGCCTGGGTTGTGGGCCAGGTCTCTAGTTGGGGACTTGTGAAAGGCAGCTGATCAATGTATCTCTCACACATCAGTGTTTCTCTCCCTGTCTTTCTCCCTCCCCTCTCCTCTCTCTCTAAATAAATAAAATCTAAAAATTAAAATTAAAAATGATAAATAGTCTTACAGGTTCATTTACAAATGTTTGCTCTTGACCTATTTGTAAATGCTTATTGTATTGGGGAAAAAAATTAAAAAGATGAAAGTTCTATTTGGGATTTCCTTGCTGACTCATGGTGTAACCTTGGAAAGGTCAAACTCTTTCTTAGATTCACTCTTCATATATTTAGATCACTAAGACCATGGCACAGCTTCCAAGGATATGTTTCTATGCCTTCCTCCCCCACATAAATATCCACAGCAACTAGCTTGGCTGTTGATTTGTATTCAAACACCTACAACATGCTTGTTGGAAGCTAACATTATATACACAAGCTTTTCGTCTCACATCTGAGAATCCGGAACAGGAAATGAAACTTCATAGGATCAATTCCTGTGAAGAACCTTTTTCAAGGGATGTGGTTAAGACACTAAAAATGATATGACAACAAATTCAGATTCTGAAGCCAATGTCACCCTTTCACGTAAGGCATACAGGGATGCCTTAACAGACCTTCTGGGAAGCTCCTCTTTGCCTTTCATTGACCCTGAATATACCTACTAAGGCAAAAGTGGATTGAACTATTGCAGTGCTATCACAGAGTTGTGGATAATGATGAAAAGTTTTAACAGCCAAAAGATCAAAAGAGAGGAGACTGGTTTAACACGCTGTGGTAATTCATATAATGAAAAAAATACACAGATGCTAAAAATAATGTTGCAAAATATACTTAATGGCCTCAAATATTCAAGACATATTGTTAACTGAAAAAAGGCAAGTTAAAGAGTTCTATTAAAATAACAGCTTATGTGGACTCAGAAAGAACTGAAAAAGATGTCAAAGCTGTTCCTAGAATTTTCTGTAGGTGGCAGCATTAGAAGTGATTTTTAATGTACTGCCTGTATGCTTTAAATTTTTTCCACTAAAGATTCATTTCTTTCATGAAAAGGAAAAAAAGTAAAAATTAAACAACAAAAAAGTGAGGTTATTTCCCAAGGCAAAACGACAGTCAAGGAAACGCCGGTCAAACTATGCAGCATAAGTAATATAAACTACAATATCAAGGTGATTGAATATCAAAGTCAAAGCAACGGAATCCGGGTCTCCCAGCATTCTTTCTATGTAGGGAGAGACCAGTCACGTCATTCGCAGCCACACCACCATCATTCTCTTAGGGCTCTGCATCAGGTGGCCAGGTGCTGTTAGCTCGGTACTAACAGACAAGTACCATGTCACTGATTATTAAGACATTTAACTCTGCTTTTGCTTTGATTTTTTTTTAAGTTTATCAGACTTGAAATAAAGACATAGGTGAGGAAAAGATATTGATCAACTGAAATGAGTACTAATGTAAATATCTTCTCTCCCTTTTAATTTGATGGATTGATTTGTCCCAGAGTGTGATAGACTAGAGCACCAATCCTCTTTTACATTTCATGCAAACCCAAAACGGAGGGGCATTTCTCAGGGCAAATCCTATTACTTGACAAACTAAGACCTTGTTTATCTCCAGGAGTGACCTCAACACGGTGGGATTCAGAATCTTCCACTATCAAGCTACTATAGCCTTTATGTAATTGTCAAAAAAGTGAAGGCATCTAAAATAAATTCGGTGCCCCCTTGGGGGTGTACTTTACACAGCTAAAAGTTCAGTCCTTCACATTTGCTTAGGGATTACTGTAACATATACTTTTTGCTCATTGACTTTTATGAACTTTTCTGTTTACTTCCATCAACCCAATAATTTATACGGGTGGATTTGTTTTGTTTCTGTGCAGATCCCTTTATCCTGAGAATCAAAAACGGCCAAATATATGCATCTGTAATGTTAATACTGAGCATCAGAGCCTAGATGAAAACAATGAATTCAGCTTATATCTTAGTTAAGAAAATCCATTTAGGTGTCTTGCCTTCTCCAAGCCTGACCGACTCTCCACATTAGAGCTGCTCTTCTGCAAGCGCTGCTCACACGAAGCATGACGAAAGTTATTGGATTCCAATAACGTGGTTTTAAATCTACCCTCGTTGCCCTTTTCCAGAGGCTCCTTTGGGAAATAAAAATAGATCAGAATAATGTATCTGACCAACAAGTGCAGCAACCATCCATTATTAATGTCCCAATGCTGCACCACAGTGGAGGATGACAGATCCGGTCGCATAGTGTCCATACCACCGACTCAGCCCCTTAAAAAAACTCTGCACTTCACTTCTGAAATCAGCAACCAGCTAAGGGACAAATCCAATTTCAACGCACTTTTCAAAACTCCAGAATAATTTTACCTATAAAATCATTTTTAATCTTATTGCTTACTTAGATTGACTGTGAACTTAATGAGGAAGAATGTTCTTTTCTCTGATTATACACAAAGAATTCTACCCATATCAAATAAGGCAAAGGGGCTTTTGGAAAGATCACAAAAGGAGGAGCAGAACCAGTGAATGAGGTCTGAGCAAGCACGAATATCAAGTGAACCTCGGGTCATTCAACATTTGATCCGTGACTAATAAGCTCCATCCTACAGTATCCTAAGTCTTATGCCTCTCTATTCTATTTAACCTCAGACAGAAAACCTTGCAAATTTCTAGTGAAAATTCAGATGTGTACAAGTAAATTAATAATGAGTAATAAAATTAAAGAAACAATAACGAGCTGGAATGACCCGGAGATGCAGAGAATAAGAATAGGTAAACACTACAAGAGAGATTTATAAGGATAAGACAACATATTATTTCTCTATCATTTAGACCTTGCCTATTTCCCGGAAAGGGGTTGGTGGGGGAGAATTGAAGGTGGTTTTTAAATAGTAAAGTATACTATTAAAGGGGCTTTTTTTTAATACAGAAACGGAAATGGTGACTAAGCCACTTAAGATAGTTAGTTGCTGCACTCAAGGCCTCAGTTTAGCACAATGAAGGAGGAAATGCGTGGCCAGAAAATGAATGGCTGAAGGAAAAAAACCTGTCATAAGAAATTAGAATCACAGTGGAATTATCAATAGTTAATACAAGAGGGTAGCCGTAGAGTGAGTAGAGAGAACTGAAGACCCAGAACACCCGCCCAGGGAAGATCTTGCTCCTTTAGAACTGCACGGCACCTTTGTGACAGCAATTCAGACTCTGAGTGGAAGGCAAAAGCAAGGTTCAGCTGAAAGAACCAGTTACAAAGAGGCCTAGCTTGGGAAAGGCTGAGTTCAAACAGGAGAGAGACAACAAGGAAATTACTAAGGAAAATGTATCTCTGGAACTAGCAAAAAGTGGAGTCTGTGATTAAAGTTTGTCCGCACTGCTCGTCCAGTTATACAATATGGAGGAGTTGTGCTCCAGGATTGGTCATGAAAAGGGCGAGGAGGTTCTCCCACTCCAAGCAAAGAGCAGAAAGTATATGTAAGATAATATGGTCCTGAGGGACCTCTCTTTCTCCTTTCTCCCTCAGGTTGGTGCAAAGGTCAAGACCATCAGTGACCCTGAGGAAACATCTGTATTAAAAAGGCCCCTACAGATTCATCAAAGAGCAACAAAGAATGAGGATTTGAATGGCTAGCTTGACTCCAGTGATTTCCCTCAGTTGGAGATGACATGAAAGAGTCAGTGGCTGTTGCTTTGAAATGGACATTCTGCCATTATATATGTTCATGCCAAGAGGCCATCTTGATATCGGAAAAGTAGCTTGCACTTAACTATAATAGCATTTGTTCACTATAGTAAGAATGGGCCTATCTTAGGGGAAAATATTGGTACAGACACAGCTTAAGATCTATGAGTAGGCTATATAAGTGATAGTGATACTGGCGTGGTGTCTGGACTGGCGTGGTGTCTGGAGTGAGGGAGGAGTCAGAGCAAATTGAGAGGCTGGGGAGGGGGGCCACAGGAGGGGCAGGGTGGGGGTGAAGCCGCCCTGGTAGCACAGTGCAGGACAACAGATTTTCCTACCCTGGGGCAGAGACAGGGCAGGAGGGGGTCCTACAAGGGTGATGTGCAAGGCTAGTGAAATGTTTGCATACAGGAAAAGCCCTTCTGCTCCCTTCTGGTACAAGGCGGAAGGGGGAGGTGCCGTACTAGAGTAAAATCTGCCAGTCTACCCTAAGAAGAGGACAGAATTGGCTAGAGGTGCTGGATAGTTTAGAGAGCAGGAAAGTCTGGGCCGGGAGATTTAAACTGAGGGAAGGGAGAAACACATGACTCTTTCTCTGGGATCTACATGAGGGACTTGAGGGGCCCTATCACTTGCAGCACTGGTAGATCCTGGAAGCCATATGACCAGATGACCATGGACAGCACAATGGAGCCCCCACATGGCCGATGGCATCTGTTGGCAATGGCCCCAGGCCTCTGGCATGGAAAGCCACAGTAGCTGCAGTGTGGCCAAGCTAGCCACGCACACAGGCTCCAGGGAGAAGCCTGAAGGCAGACTGAAACTGGGAACAAGCCAAGGCACCTGAACGGTCACGCTGCAGCCACCTGCATTTCCCAAAGGACGGTATTTTTAAATGGGAGAAGGAATTCCAGGTGCACCCTGGGACCAGTCCTGCAGAGGGTGGCTGGGTTTTCCTCTGGGTGTTTTGGAGGGGATGGGCTCTAAGGCAGAAAGAAGCCTGCCATTTTTCCAAATTGTGCAGCTTTTGAGTAAAAGACCTCTTTTCTTCTTCACCAAACCTCTGCCTCTGGAATTTGCCTATGGGTGACCATGGTTGGTGAACCGCAATTTCTGTTCGGTAACAATAAAACAAAAGCTAAAAATGACTATGAGAGTAGAAGTAAAATACACACATAAAATACACCAAAACATTTCTGGGGATTGGGATCATAGGTAATTTTTTTCTTTAAATGTATCTGCATGCTTATTTATATATTACAATTCATTATGAAGAATATGAAAAACTTTTTCAAAAAATAATATTTGTTTTTTGCTTGCTTAGTTTTGCTTGCTTGTTTGTTCTTCAGCATGTACACAAAGATCCTGCCTTTTAAAACAGGAGGCAATGATGTAGCAAAAAGACCTACTTTGTAGTAATCATAGAAGAGCTAGGCAAAGGGTGGGAAAAAGAGCACAAAGGCTTTTGGGTGAGGGCCCTGGAACCGAGGCGATAGCCAGTGCAGATGCCCCTTTAGGTGCTCTGCCCACAAAGATATCACAGCCAAGTCCTCACCCACAAACTCTTCCCAAACTTCCTTTAAATGTAACCAGAATACATTTTGTTTTTCAAACTGTGGGAGGTCAGCTGCACTGCGGGGCAGTTGCCAGGGTTTATGGAATGACAGAGATTTCCGGGAGAGGCAACTTCAATAAAGGAGTGTCGAATAACATACAGCAAATGTAAATCAACACCGAGGCTGGAATAACCAACCCTCAGAAAGGCTATAAAAAGCCAGCAGACTCGCACTTCTCATCAACGGAACTCTATTTGCCTGGGGGCCAGACCCAGTCTGGGAGTTCTGACTACTCTGGCTGCCAGAGAGCAGGCAGTGCCCTGATCCACCCCAGGAGGGAGGCTGGTGTCCTGGAACCACCTCCTGTCTTGCATAAGCACCAGGACAAGAGAGGCCAGGGCAGTGTCACTCAGAACAGTGCATTCTGCAATTCCCTTGTACAGACCAAGAATCATAAAGCTTACTTATACATCACACGAATGACCATGCAGGATTTTAAAAGACTTTTTTAAAGCATTATTTTTCAGCAGAAGTAATGAGTTCATTGCAAAGAAATTGGAAAAGATAAAACAAAAGATTAGTTAGGGACCATGTCTTCCTTATTTACCATTTATCTTTAGCACCCAAAACAATGCCTGGCACATAGTAGGCAGTCAATAAATAATCAATGAATGGAGAGTAATTAAATAAATCACCAACAATTCTATTCTTCATACAAAGTGGTGCGTAACTCTCTATTTTGTGTTCTATGTGTTGTTTTTAATTCAGTGGCATATCATGAATATTATTTTATGTCAACAAATATGTTTCATAATTTTTATGGCCATGCAGTATTCCATTTTTTTACAATACAATAAAGTTGTAAACAACATTATAAAACTGTAAAGAAAAATACAATATTTCTTTAACCAATCTTTTGTAGCTAGTGTCATTCTCTTAAAGGCACAAATACCTTATTGGCCAATCAACAAATTCTGCTCATTTTTCCTTTCCTTAGAATTTAAGTCCTATGAGAATAGACAGCTTTTCTGTCTTACTTGTTACTGGATCCTCAGAACTTATTACAGTTCTTTATGATCAATAAAGAATGAATGAACAATCGTTCTTGTCTGTTCCCTTCTTTTGATTCTTATTTCAACCACCCCGCTTCTGACTGCATAACTGGCATAGCCTCTGAGCTGGTTTTTTTCCTCCAATATGTTTAAACCACTTTTACTGAATTTAATACCAATAAATACCCCTTTACTCATGTGATGAATTCTCCTTTCATTGTATGGCTTCCTGACTCAGAACTTAAAGGCTCCATAATGTTAGGATAAATTCAAGTCTTCATTGCCGTTCATCAAGGACCACCATAAAAGAATCACAGAATCCTTTAAAATAGGAAGCTACCTTAGAGAATTTGAAACCACCATTTCATATCTGAGTAACTGAACTTAGAAAATTCAATGACTTGCCAAGGACACAAGACTGGTGAGTGGCAGAACCCGGTCTCTGGCCTGCAGGCCAAGGCTCATTCCTTCAGGCCACACCGGGCGCCTCCCAGTCTACCTTGGCAGCTCCTGCTCCCACTCAGATTCAGAGGAGACAGTTTCCAGACCACCCCTGAAATAAGCCTGACTCATTCTGGCCCTTGACATTTGCTCACAGCATTACTGCTGTCTAAATTCTCCTTCTGTACCCAATCAAATCTTTTTCAAGGCCCACTTTAAGCCCCTCCTCCTCTACAACGCCTTTCCCAAACCACACTGAACTCTTTGTCCTCTGATCTCCAACAGTATTTGCCTACCACACTGATTCCACCACTTAATTATACGTTGCCTTACATTGTTTTTTCACAGCCCAGTGGAATAGCTTGCTGCATGTGTAAGAAGGGGGAAAAGGGAGTGGAAATGGAAAAAACACCACCACATGTGCTGAGCCAAATACATTCTGATACTGGAACACAGCACTCAAGCCCAGCTACCCAGTGTTGCATCTTGATGTTTCTTTACCCTTTCTTTTCTTTAATGTAGAACTTGATTTGAGGACAAAGTTTCTATCTTGCTAATTCTGAAGACTTACAGCTAAAAAGCAAGATTATTTTTTATGTGTTGAGACACTGGATGGATGGTAAAGCCTTTGAGAGGAAGGATTGCACCTTATTTTAGTGTTCACAAGCCTGCATATTTTGGAACAAGTCTGATTACTTTTCTATAAGTAACTCTACAAATGCCTAATTGGGGGCTTGCTATGCTATGAGTATGTAGTTGACAAATAATAAGGAATTGTTGGATGCGTAGACATAATACTGACCAAGCTGGAAAGAAAATGGTGAAACATTTTACTTAACAACTTTGCCCAAAAAACAAACTGTAATATTGAATATATTTAATTTATCCAGGCTAGTCACCAGTTATTTCTTCCTATTCTATAACTTTCTATTCTTATTAATGCCTAGACATTTTGAAAATTTCTCTAAGATGTGTGTGTGTGTATGTATGGGTGTGTACAATTATATACACACATATAGAAAAAGAGATAGAAATTTCTTTAAGTTAAAAGAATGAAAATGAAATTCTTATATGAAAGAGTTACAAATACCATAAAAATACCATAAAACTTATTTGTATTGATATATTGACATACAATATATCAGTATTTGAATCTGTAATTGAAATATTCACAGATTTATTGATATACTGTACAAATGAACTGTATCTACCTATTGGCCCACAAGTCCATATGTGTCTAGATACTGACATATGCACACAAAGTCAAGGCCAGATCTTACAACCACAGCATTGCTGAAGGTCTGGAGGGAGGAGGAGCAAGGGCAGGTGCAGATCATATGGATGTGGTAGTGGCTAGTCTTTCTTTTTTTTAAAAAAATTTTTATTTTTTTTTAATTGATTATGCTGTTACAGTTGTTCTATTCCCCCCTTCATTCCCCTCCACCCTACCCCCCATCCCCACCATTACCCCCCCTTTAGTTTATGACCATGTGTCTCAAGTCCTTTAGATTCTATATTTCCCATGCTATTCTTGCCCCCCCATCTATTTTCTATCTACTGTCTATGCTACTTATTTTCTGTACCTTCTCCCCCCATCTCCTCCTCCCACTCCCCTGTTGCTAACCCTCCTTGAGATCTTCATTTCTATGTTTCCACTCCTGATTTAGCTGTCCTTTTAGTTTGCTTTCGTTTTAGGTGTGGTTGTTAATAACTGTGAGTTTGTTTTCCTTTCACTGTTCATGTTTCTTTAACTTCTTTTTCTTAGATAAGTCCCTTTAACATTTCATATAATAAGGGCTTGGTGATGATGAACTCCTTGAATTTGATCTTATCTGAGAAGCACCTTATCTGTCCTTCCATTCTAAATGAAAGTTTTGCTGGAGAGAGCAATCTTGGTTGTAGGTCTTTGGATTTCATGACTTGGAATACCTCTTTCCAGCCCCTTCTTGCCTGTAAGGTCTCTTTTGAGAAATCTTCTGACAGTCTGATGGGGACTCCTTTGTAGGTGACTGTCCCCTTAGCTCTTGCTGCTTCTAGGATTCTCTCCTTCATTTTAATTTTGGCTAATGTAATTATGATGTGCCTTGGTGTGTTCCTTCTTGGGTCCAACTTCTTTGGTACTCTCTGAGCTTCCTGGATTTCCTGGAAGTCTACTTCCTTTGCCAGATTGGGGAAATTTTCCTTTATTATTTGTGCTTATAAATTTTCCACTGGTGGCTGTGCCTTTCCCCTTTCTGGTACCCCTATAATTCGGATATTGGAGCGTTTAAAGATGTCCTGGAGGTTCCTAAGACTCTCCTCATTTCTTTGAATTCTTGCTTCCTGACTCTTTTCTGTTTGGCCATTATTTGCTTTCTTCTGCTCCACTCCATTGATTTGAGTCCCAGTTTCCTTTTCATTGCTATTGGTTTCCTGTGCAATTCCATTCATTTCAATTAGTTTCGCCTTCATATGTTTCTCTAATTTGTGGCTATAATCAACCAGTTCTGTGAAGATCCTGATGACCAGTGTTTTAAACTGTGTGTCTGAGAATTTTGCTATTTCTTCATCGCTTAGGTCTATGGGCTCAGGGATTTTGAGAACTTGCGACATTTTTGGTCTGTTCTGGCCCTTTAAGTGTGAGCAGCGGCGCCTTGGACTCCCAGGTCGCTGGGTTGTGACACTGTATGTGGGGGCGTGGTCAGAGCGGGGAAATGGCGGTGCCCTCTACTGCCGCTTGCCGCGGGGACGCCTGGCCCCGGTCGAACCGCCCACTCCCTCGCCTGTCCGCTCGAGCACAAATAGGCGACCACAGTCAACACGCAGCACCGTTTCCCCACTGTCTCCTCCGCGGTCGCTCGCCTGGTCACTAGCTCGGTCGCTCACTAGGTCCAACCCTGCGCCTAGATTCCGCGTCTGGATTCCGCGCCTGAGCCCGTCTGACCAAGTCCTCCTGTGCAACCCCGCTCCAGCAGCCACTGGTTTCGCCCCTTACCGGTCAGGCTGAAGAATTTGTTGTTAACGGACTTCCGAAAAGTTCAATTTTCCATGTTCTGGCTGTGTTTTCTGTTGCTAATATTTAGTTGTCCCTAAACTTGGTTGTGTGAGAAGGCACGGCACATCCACCTATACCTCCATCTTGGCGGAAGTCTCTAGTCTTTCTATAACAGGACATCAACCAGAGTCTTCATAGACTCTTGTTATTTTCAACTTCTACACTAAGGCAGAACAAATAGAAGTATGATTTTTGTTTTATACTCTACAAAGCTGGTTCAATGTATCTTAGATAATTCTATTAAGTTGCTGACAGTTACAGTCTTCTCTGTTCACCGTAACTTGCGGACATTCCTTCAAATCATCGGCATGGATGAGCAGCCACATTAATACCAGACTTTATACATCCCAAAGCAATATTTTCTCTCTAAGTGTTCACTCTATGGAGCTATCTGCCTTTTTCAACAATTCAGTTAACATAGAAATTTCTAGAATTCCACTTTAAGAACTGTTTGCAGGGCAAGTTCACAAGTTACATAATAAAATAAATATCATGTCTTCACATGTATTTCTGATTTTGATAAAAATTAATATCCAGCTTAATAACCCTGCATATTTACCCAACACTTGACCCTAAATCACTTTTGTCTGTTTTTAAAAATCATTTGTCATTAAAAGAATGAAAATTGGGCACCACTGAGGACTTTCAAAGAAGTATGCAGAAGTCTCTAAAGAGGATTTCAAAACTGAATTCTCCAACTACTGTGCATATTACTGAACTGTTATTGTGAATAGATGTATATTTATTTCATACAAATATCTTATGATTAATGAAATAATTCACATTTACTTATACCTCATAAAGAAGATATACATATAAGTTATGCATGTAACAATGCCTTGTACACAAAACTCTATAAATATGTTTTTTCAATAACTGTTCATAATGACAGGACCGGTATCATTGATTTTTCCTTTAGTCCCAATGCTGGCCTGACCTACCATCGTTATTAATTCTGTCTTTCCTAAAATTTTGATATTTTGCTTATCATAGATTCTGGCTTTTTAAAAATATTGCATTAAAATATTATTTATCTTTATTTTTGTCACCCTCTTAAATTTTGTTCCTGAAGTAAGTCCCTCACCTTCTTCAACCTAATCTCTACCAACAGACTAGTAGTTTGAGGAAGATGAGAAACACATGAAGCAGAGCCTCCCTCACCAAGCCCAGCCACCACTGCCACCCAGCGGACATGCGAGATAAATGTGTCCTGCTGCTGTATGCCACAGTGGAGTGCTACACTGTGTAGTGGCCTGTCATACAGCAAGAGTTAACTGATACAGCAATGACAATCGTAGGTCTATACAAATAAAGCATGTGGAGCTAGTGGATGCTAAAAATTATGATTATGTTATTCAATGTGACTGTTATTTGCTGCTTTTCTGGAAAATAAATTAGAGATTATAGTAGACTATGTTTTGATCTCTAATAGTCAATGCTAATCCTTTGGGGGAAGGATTATACTTCCTTACCCCATTGATAGCAGGCTTGGCCATATGACTTGGCCAAAGAAGTGAGAACCAACATTAAGAAGCTGGAATTTTAAGAGCCATGGAGTGGCTCTGTGTTGGGAACCACCCTTCCAGGTTTCAGAAACTGTAATCCCCCATGGCTGAGGCTGAGTGAGAGACCTTGGGACCATAGCCAGTAAGGAGACAAAGCTTATCTCCCTGGCAGGGGCACTGCCTCTGTCCCCTTTTACTTTATCCTGCTTGGCCCCAGATGGATGACTGGTTAGCTAATGATGGGTAAGATTCCTCAAGAAAGGGATGACCTAAGACAGACACAGTCACAAAGGGGTCCTCAGGGAAGGCCTTGGGAGGCTATAGATAAAGGGGGTGATGGACACTGGCCCCTCGGCTTTGACATAGCCTGAGTCTTCATTCTGTCTGCGAGAAGTCTCCTTATCTCTCAGCTGCCTTACTTCCCCTGCCTGCCATAAGCCTGAAACAATGACAGAGGATGGTGCAGCCCTGTACTGGAAAGGGTGGGTTCCCCAGGGCAATCAGGCCTAAGAAAGAAAACGTAAAATACTGTGAAATCTGCTTTGCTAAGAATGTTCTCAGTTTTCTGACAAGGGTCCAAGCATAAAATGAGTTTGTTTCCCAAAGTTTTATAGCTCTTTAGCTAATTGACTCTGATTCAGAATAAGCCCTCGTAGTTCTTTCTATGTTATCTATTGTTTGATCTTTATGACAATGATTGATGAGCTTTACCTGTATTCCTGTGCAAATTGAATCCAATAAAAGCTTATTAAGGAAAAGGCTCCTGGCCCTTCTCCTTTGAGAAATCGGCCACCTTTCCTCCTCAAGCAGATCATGTCTTGGTAGACTTATTCTCATCCATGGCAGCTGGGGGGGGGGGCCTGCAGACAGAGCCCCCCTACAGCTCTGCAATCACTCTTTCCTTCTTGATTTTAAGAGACCAGCATATCCCAGATATATCCTGTCCTTCAGCCTGGTCCCAGGTGGTAAAGACATGGAGCAGAGCTAAGACCTGTGATAGTCATGTAAAATGAAAAATAAATACACCTTATTGTTGTGGGTCATAAAGGTCTAGGAGTTGTTTTTTGCCAAAAAATAACTTAGTGAAAGTCAACTGAACATGAGGAGTGACTATTGGGAAAGAGAAGGTAAGCCTACACAATTCAAAGATGGTATGACTGTATACCTGGAAAACTAACAAAGAAAAAAATTCTATCAGATAGTGGGATAAAAATGTTATTATCAATAGTTATTCTATGTACAAATAATAAGCTCTAGGGAATGATAATTGAAGACTTCATGAACAATATAGCACCACCAAAGATAATAAACCTTCGAATAAATTTAAGAGGAATGAGGAAGACATAAATGAAGAAAATTTTAAAACACTACTGAAGATTTTTTTAAATGAACAAATGGGGTAACAAAACATTTTCCTGGATAGGAAGAGTCCACATCATTAAAAGAGCAGCCCTTCCTAAGTTATTTAAATGTAATGTGATTCCTAATACAAATGACAGGTTTTTACTGAGGGAGGTAGGAGTAGAAGGATGGGGACAAGAAATAGTCTGATGTTAACATGTAAGTGGACAAACAAGAAAACAAAGCCAGAGAAGACAAAAAAAATAATAAAACACAAGAGCAATGAGGGAAGACTAGTCTAGCAAATATTAAAATATAAACTCTTAGTAATTAAAACTGTGCAATACTGAAACATAAATACAGACAGACAATTGAAAAGTATAAGTCCAGAAGTAGATTCAAATACACATGGGTATTTGAGCATGTGATAAAGGAGGCATCTCAAACCAGTAGGGGGAAAAAATAAGTAGATAGATATCTGGAAAAAACATAAGTTCAATCCACTGTGTATGTGAATAAATCCCAAATGTATTAAATATTTAAGTGTAAGGAAAAAGCAAAAATTTACTATTAAAAATATGTAATTTTTTAATTTATAAGCTTATAGTGGAGGAGGCATTCTCTCTTCAAAACCCAGAGCCATTGAAAGAAAAAAACTTGACTACAATGATAAAAATGAAAAGAAAATAAAACATCTATGTAGTGAAAAAAATATATATATGAAATCTGCCCACAAGATATTCAGTGATGTAATATGAAAAGTAGAGACATTCACTTCTCCTACTGAAGAAGATACAAGATACAAGAAACATTGTATATTGGACAATGATGCCTTAGTGTCTTTCAAAGTAGGTACCATGGGACCTCACCAGTTCTCCCAATTTCCATCGGCTGCCTCATCATATTTTCTCGAATCTCATCAAGATTTCCTGAAAACTCTTCACTTTCAAAGGTGATTATAGTTTTAGGAAAAGCCAGAAGTAGGGTGACAAATCGGGGTTGTAAGGGGCTGAGTCACCTGGGTAATTGGATGTTTTGCCAAAAAACTCTGCATGAGATGTGATGCCTGAGTAGGCATGTTGTCATGATGAAACTGTCAATCACCAGTTGTCCACAGCTGCAGCCTTCTGAATCATCCGAATAGTTTCTACAGAGGAATGTGTGAGTTTAATGCAAAATTTGATGCAGATTTGTTGCTCTACTTGCTCATTTTGAATTCAGTGGCCACACAGTACACATGCTCACTCAATAGCATCTACCTCCCACCCTGACCAGTACAGGAAGGTCATCATTGTTCACACATACACATTCCAGTCCACTCTCCTTGGCTGCCAGGTTATATCAATGTTGTGCAAACTGTTCTCATTATACTAACAATGGCTGGACTTTTTCCGGATGTACCTTGTACATATACTTTAAGCAAAGCCAAAAGACAATTAACAGACTAGAAAAAAAATATTGCAGTTCATGTACTAGGGCTTATTCTCCTAATCAAAACGTTGCTCCTACAAATCAGTAAAGAAAAGACCAAGAACACAACTGAAATAAAAGCAAAGGAAATGAACACAGTTCATAGAAATGGAGTAAACAAATGAAAAACTGCTCTACCTCCCTCATATTAACAGAAATATAAGTTTAAACTATACTAAAATATCATCTTTCGGCTATAAGTTAAAAATTCAAAAAATTGATAATACAAACTATTGGCCAAGGTGTAGAAAACAGGCACTCTTACGCATTTCCGATTGGAGGGTAAATTAATACAACCACTGGGAGAGCAAATTGGCCATTTGTCCAATTTCGGATGTATATAACACATTGACTTGCAATTCTACTTCTGAAAATTTATGTCTCCAATATATTTACACTTTTTGTGAAATGATGGATGTTCCAGCCTATTGTTTGTTATACAATCTGTAATATGCAAAGACTGGAAACACCAAATGTTCTTCAATAAGAGACTAGTTAAGTAAATTATGGTACACTCATTCAGTAGAATATTACACAGTTATAAAACCAAGTGATGATCATAAAAAAGCAAGATCCCCATTTATTTTAAAAAGAAAAGTATGGAACAGTGTGTATAGAATAGCATGGGAAAAATAAGTAAATTCATATTTGCTTATAAATACACACACAAACTCAGGAAAGATCTTTAAGAAACAAATAAGAGCCCTGGCTGGCATAGCTCAGTGGATTGAGCGTGGGCCTGCGAACCAAACAACCACTGTTCAATTCCCAGTCAGGGCACATGCCTAGGTTGCAGGCCAGTTCCCAGCAGGGGATGAATGAGAGGCAACCATACATTGATATTTCTCTCCCTCTCTCCTTCCCTTCCCCTCTAAAGATAAATAAATAAAATCTTTTTAAAAAAGAAACAAATAAGAATAAGTACCTACCTAGCTGGGTTAGGGAAGGGAGAAGTTTGGGAGAAGTGTCAACCCTCTGCATTAGTGGATAGAAGGGGGACCTTATACTGTATATTCTGTAATAGTTTTAACTTCTTGAACATTGTAAATCTATTTTATATTAAAAAATTTAAAATAGCAAAAGCCCCAGACCAGTTTGCTGTGTGTAATTTAAAGCTACAGGGTCATGGTCTAATTATATTGTCTTCAACAAAACCCACTCTTGTAAGGACACTGTGTTATATAGTCAGTAGTCCACAGAGAACCATCATTCTCTACCACTAGTCAGCTTCGAAGAATATTATCTTACTTCTCCATCTAAAATATCCCCTTCTATCTAAGAAATAAAGCAGCTCATCCAAGCACAACAATTTAATAATTTCACCATTAAGAGCACTTCTGTTACTATTCTTCTAAGCACTTTTAAACAGCTGAAAACTTCAGTTGAACAGACTGCTCATTATAAGATAAAATGCAATTTATACATTGATTGAAATGGCTTGATATGGGCCTTAATAATCCTTTGCTTTGAATGAGAAGCTTCAGTATGGGGAAGGAAAAAGCCCACTCAAAATGATAATGCAGTGCTCAGAACAGTATCATTAGTTGAACTATTCAGTGATAAGGCATATTTGCTTCATTATACTGGGCTGCCTATCATTTTCCAAAACAGCACTAATAAGATACTGTCACTAAGTCACAGAGCATCTTGGAAGAGCTGATGAGATAAAATATTGAAGACATCAGATTTTCTGCAATTACTGTATCTACATGGACAGAATTAAAGGGGAAATTGAGAGACAAGTAAAGAGGAGGGGGCAGGACAGTCTAAAGAAGAAGCACCACCCTAGGAAGGAAAGACCTGCATTCTACTTCACATTTCCCATTAACTAGCCCATTATTTAATCCACCTGGGCATCAGTTTCCTGATTTGTAGGGTGTGGATAATGATACCTCATCCACTATCGTAGCATCTTTGCTGTGTACTCACCAAACCCATTTCCTTTTCCTCCCAGGCACAGGGCTAAACTACATTTCCCAAACACACCAGGCACTTAGGTGGGATCATATGACTTTGTACTAGGCAATGAAATGTGGGTGGAATGATACTTCGTTATTGGGATTGATCCTTAAAACATAGTTTGGGATCTTCTATGCACTCTCTCTTCCTTATTTACTGGCTAGATTTAGAAAATCCAGTGGAAGAATTTGAGGTCTTGGAAAAATGGCTCTACTGTGTTCAGTACGGTAGTACTAGAAATGTGGCTAGTCTACACTGAGCTATACTGTAAGTGAAAAATCAGAGACTTAGCATAAAGAAAATCATTTTTCAAGCTTATTAAAAATTTTTATATTGATTTCATGTTGAAATGATAATATGGAAAAATGGGTTAAATAAAATACATTATTAAAATGTATTTGTTTCACTTTTTTAATGTGGCTACCAAAATGTACGTGATTCACATTCATGACTCATATTAGATGTTCATTGGACAGTGCTGCGTGAGATGGAAGGAGCCCTGAATGACTGCATCCAGGGATCACTCTGCCCTGCTACGGTGCGGTGCTCACCCCGTTCCAGAACACACTTGCAAGGGGAAACCTTAGGGCTCCACCCTTGTTCCTTCAGAAGTCTGTTCTAAAGCTCCTGCATCTGTACCTGCCCTAGTTGAGATCAAGAACAAAGAAATTATGCACACCAAGGGTAAAAGGTATAAGGGAAGAGTATATTACAACATGATGTTGGCCATGACATTCATACCTTTAGATGCCAGAAACATTTGGCAAAACTGGCAAAGAAAAAGATAAAATTGGAGGATATAGAGATGTCCTGACATAGGCAGTAATTTGCAATAAAGTATAGAATTGCTTAGTTCCATCTGTCCCTCCAAATCTTCACCATTATAACTAGTATCAACACCCACACTGACAGCGCCATACCAATCCTGGCTGGATACCTTGAATCAAAGCGATTGATTGGAACAACAGGTACTATGCCTCCTGAATGGCGAGAATGCCCTCCTTTCAATCATGGACTTAAAAGAATGTTTTTAGTGCCACACAGTATGTTCAGTGTCACGGTGCTGGAAAGAGCAATTGGCTGGATATTATATTTTCTTTCTTTCTTTGTAATATGAATCCTTCAGACACATTGTAATATTTTTATATAATACCAATAAACAATCTTAGCAAACAAATATTTTATAGGAAATTGCCAAATGACTGAGTCATAGGATGTATGCCGGTGCCTACTCCTCCATGAAAAGCATTCAAGCCTTTTGTAAGCAAGATCATTGCTAAGAGTAATCTGTATTTCCTTTTGATAATTTCATGGATCAAGCTAACAAAGCATGTTAATGAGTTTTCCCTCTCTCTCTTACTCATATCTTTTCCTTGAAAGTAAAGATCTTGTCTAAGAGAGTCGATCACAAGGGTACTAAAGAAAAGAAGCAAATCCGAGTCTCTGGTATTTCTTGGGTGTAACAATTACAGTTAACCTTCTATAGATAATGGCAAAACATGTTGTTCTGGTTCACACAAACACAAATTTTTACTGAAAATCTTCAGTTTTTTATAAGATATGCATATACTCACTCTACGAGCTCTATTTTTAACAGTAGGTATACATTATAAATGAGGATTAATCAACTGCAGTTGTGATATCTTTAAAGTTAAGAACCTTGTAAAACATGAATGTTGTGCCTAGCCTTTCTGTTTCACTCTCTTTTTAAGTGATTAATGTTTGAAAAACTTAAACACAAGAAATATGAAATGCTCATCGTTTTTTAAAAATGGATGTTACCCTAAGTATGAAAACCTACTCTTTTTCTCTTTTTTAAAATTTATTTATTTTATTGTTATTTAAGTACAATTGTCTCCATTTTCCCTCATCACACCCCCCACCCCCCCACCTCCTGCTCCCACCCTCGAACCTTCCTCCTTTGGCTTTGTCCATGGGTCCTTTATATATGTTCTTTGATCGCCCTCCCCTCATTATCGCCCATCATCTCCCTCCCCTTTCCCCTATAATTACTGTCAGTTTGTTACCAATTTCAATGTCTCTGGCTATATTGTACTTGCCAGTTTGTTTTGTTAATTAGGTTCCACTTATAGGTGAGGTCATATGGTATTTGTCTTTCACTGCTTGGCTTATTTAGAGCACTATTAGCATAATGCTCTCCAGTTCCATCCATGTTATTGCAAGGGGTAGGAGCTCCTTCTTTCTTTCTGCTGCATAGTATTCCACTGTGTAAATGTACCATAGTTTTTTAATCCACTCATTTACTGATGGGCACTTAGGTTGCTTCCAGCACTTGGCTGTTATAAATTGTGTTGCTATGAACATTGGGGTGCATAGGTTCTTTTGAATTAGTGTTTCAGGATTCTTAGGGTATAATCCCAGCATTGATATTGTTGAGTCAAAAGGAAGTCCAGACTTCTGGCCAAGATGAAGTGTAGGTAGACACACTGTACCTCCTTGCACAACCAAAAAAAAAAGGACAACAACTTAGAAACAAAATGACAACCAGAACTGACAGAAAATTAAACTGTATGGAAGTCGGACAACCAAGGAGATAAAATAGACACATTCATCCAGACTAGTAGGTGGGGCGGAGTTGGGCAGCTGGCAGAGAGGGGTCATGGCACAAAAAGCGGTGGCTCCAGACGTGCAAGGCACCCCAGGTATGAAAGACGGCAGTGGGCAGACCCTGGGCACAGGGTTGCAACAGGCAGACCCACTGAGGTGGTGATTGTGAAGTGAGGCACTGCATGCAAGGCAGCTGGCTGAGCAGGAGGTCCCACGTTTGTGTGCAGATAAACCAGGCAAAACTGGGGAGTGAGACAGACCACACAACCCAGGGCCCCAGTGCAGGGAAATAAAGCCTCAAAACACTGATTGAAAATACCTGTGGGGGTTGAGATGCAGGGAGAGACTCCCAGCCTCACAGGAAAGTTCAATGGAGAGACCCACAGCGTCTAAGAACATACATAAGTCCACCCACCCAGGAACCAGCACCAGAAGGGCCCAATTTGCTTGTGGGAAGTGGCAGAGGGGACCGAAATCCAAGAGAGAGCAGAGCAAGCGCCATTGTTCCCTCTCTGACCCTGCCCCCATGTAAAGTGTCATAACCCAGTGACTGGGTTGCCCCACCCTGGTGAATACCTAAGGCTCCACCCCTCATATGAAACAGGCACATCAAGACAAAAAAAATGACCCAAACAGATGAACAGATCAAAGCTCCACAGCAAATACAACTAAGCAACAAAGAGACAGCCAACCTATCAGATGCACAGTTCAAAGCACTGGTAATCAGGATGCTCACAGAATTGGTTGAATTTGGTCACAAATTTGATGAAAAAATGAAGGCTACACTAAGTGAAATGGAGGGAAATACACAAGGAACCAATAGTGATGAGAAGGAAACTGGGACTCAAATCAATGGAGTGGGCCAGAAGGAAGAAAAAAAAATGCAAAAGAATGAAGAAACAAGAATTCAGAAAAATGAGGAGAGGCTTAAGAACCTCTGGGACATCTTTAAACGTTCCAACATCCGAATTATAGGGGTACCAGAAAGGGAAGAGGAAAAGCAACAAGTGGAAAAGTTATTTGAACAAATAATAAAGGAGAACTTCCCCAATCTGGCAAAGGAAACAGACTTCCAGGAAATCCAGGAAGCTCAGAGAGTCCCAAAGAAGTTGGACCCGAGAAGGAACACACCAAGGCACATCATTATTGTATTAGCCAAGATTAAAATGAAGGAGAGAACCCTAGAAGCAGCAAGAGATAAGGAGACAGTAACCTACAAAGGAGTTCCCATCATACTGTCAGCTGATTTCTCAAAAGAGACCTTGCCTAAAGAGGCAAGAAGGGGCTGGAAAGAAGTATTCCAAGTCATAAAAGGCAAGGACCTACATCCAAGATTACTCTATCCAGCAAAGCTTTCATTTAGAATGGAAGGGCAGATAAAGTGCTTCTCAGATAAGGTCAAATTCAAGGAATTCACCATCACCAGGCACTTATTATATGAAATGTTAAAGGGACTTATCTAAGAAAAAGAAGATAAAAAACATGTATAGTAAAATGACAGCAAACTCAGTTATTAACAACCATACCTAAAACAAAAAACAAAACTAAGCAAACAACTAGAATAGGAACAGAACCACAGAAATGGATACAACAGGGGAGTGGGAGGTGGAGAGAGGGGGGAAAGGTACATAGAATAAGTAGCATAGATGGTAGGTAGAAAATAGGGGTAGGGCAAGAATAGTATGAAAAATGTAGAAGCTAAAGAACTTATGACACATGGACATGAACTAAAGGGGGAGATGTGGATGGGAGAGGCTTTGCAGGGTGGAGGAGAATGAAAGGGGGAAAATGGGACAACTATAATAGCATAATCAATAAAATATATTTTAAAAAGGCAGTCTATCATCTTTGCTTTGATAATAAATATGTAATAATATCAAATATGTTATAATGATATATTGATAACATCCAGTATCTCAAACATGATATATTAATAGTGTTACTTGTTTAATGTTACTACTACTGTGTCCAAAGCTATCTACTTTCTTTTCTAAGCATCAATATCAATGCTTTGTATTATCTACCACACTTATCTTCTGAACAGATTGAATTATAATACAAAAAGACCAAATTACATAATGCCAAAATCAAATATAATCTACAACTAGAGCAAGGGGCAGCTTTCCTAATTACATAAAGAATGATAGGCCTTCGACAACAACAATGAAAACAACTCAATTTAAAAACGGGAAAAGGACCTGAATAGACATTTATCCAAAGATGACATACAGATGGCCAATAGACACATGAAAAGATGTTCAACATCATTAGTTATTGGGGAAATGCAAATCAAAATTGTAATGATATCACCTCACACCTGTTAGAATGGCTGTTCTCAAAAAGGCAAGAATAACTTGTTGTCAAGGGTGTGGAAAGAAGGGAACCTTCATACACTATTGGTGGGATTGTAAATTGGTGCAGCCAGTATGGAAAACATTATGGAGATTTCTCAGAAAATTAAGAATAGAGCTATAAATCTAGCAATTCCACTTCTGCGTTATGTATCAGAATAACACCAGAACACTAATTTGAAAAGATATATGTAGCACTATATTCATTTTAGTATTACTCAAAAAAGCTAAGATATAGAAACAAACTAAATTGCAATCAATGGATGAATAGTGTGTGTGTATATGAATATATATATATATATATAATGAAGTACTACTTAGCCATAAAGAAGGATGAACTCTTGCCATTTGCAACAACATGAACAAACCTTGATGAGGTTTGTTTGTGAAATAAGTCAAACAAAGAAAGTAAGTCAAACAGAGAAAGACAAAAGCACCATAATTTCACTCGTATGTGAAATCTAAAAAAAGGAAAGAAAACAAACAAAATAAAATATACTCATAGAAATGAAGAACAGATTAAGTGGTTACCAAAAGGGAAAGGGGTTGGAGGGCAGGCAAAATGGGTAAAGGGGGTCATTTGTTTGGTGACGGATGGTACCTGTATTTGTAATGGTTACTGCTTTGTAGTGTATACAGATGTTGAATTATAATGCTGTATACCTAAAACTTAAACAGTAAAAGAAATTTAAGTATGCATATGAAACTACACTTATGAAGAAATATATACAGAATATACACATGATATAAGATACATATGTGGTATATGAAAATAGGATTTCCTATTTTTCTCTTTGAGTTATGAGGGTAGGGACTTTGTTTTATGCACTGCTGAATCTATAGCACCTGCACCAGTCCCTTACATACATCAGAAACTTAATAAATGATTGTTAATTTTAAAAAATGACAGCCTTAAACAAGTGATTAAGAATGAAAATCCCTTCTCTCTTTCTGTTCACTAATTTTATTTTTCTCATTGTTTTAAACTTTTGTGCTATGAAATATGGTTTCATACATGAAGGCTTATAAATCATACATTTACAGCTTAAATAACCATGAAGTGAATACATGTAACCACCACTGTACTGAAGTAACTGCACACTGCCAACAGCCAAGATACTCCCCATATGTACTTTCGCCTAGAGGTTATCAAGCCAATTACTTCATGGTAATCACTTCTTGCTTCTTTTTTATCATTTTACTTCCTTAGTATGTGTGTCTAAAGAAATAGTTTAGTTTTCTCTGTTTCTGACTTTATATACATGGAATCAGTATATAGTCTTTTATTTTAAAGACTTTGAAAGTACATATCTATGTTTTGCCTCTTTAAGCTGACAAATGACTGAATGACAACATTTAGCAATACTTAACATGACAACATTATTTCATATCCTGTGGCTTTTCTATAATGAGAAATGTTATAATACACAGAAGGATATTTAATTTATATGTAAAGTATAAAGCGTAATAAGAAAATGAACACTCCTGTAACCTATTATCCAGCTCTAGAAAGTTCCCTCACTTCTAAACTGGGTTTCCTAACAGTTTCCAAACTATTTTGACCAGAAAAAGAAAAGTGAGGAAAAAAGTATAGAACTATTTTACTATCGTACCAACTCTTAGTGACTGGATGTCCAGATCCTCTATCTTTGCCACTTGTGCGACCAAACCAGCCTGACCTCCTAACCCCAGCCCACTGGAGCTGCTCTGGTCTAGAGACTGAAACTCATTTATTTCCGTGGCCAAGCTGCTGAGGTTACACTGTGTAAAAAGGAACAGAGGCATGTAGATCCCACCCGGGCCTGAGCTGCCATAAGCTGTTTCTCTTTACACACGAGAAGGCTGTACACACAAACTTATTTTGTTGCTCTGACTCCAGTCCTGGAGGCGTATTGTGACAGCTCATTCCTAATCCCTAAAGATGCCTAACCCGAATGCTGCCATGAGTGCTTTCTGGCAATAGTCACTTCCTCTGGGTCGTATCCAGCTCATGACAGGGCTGAACAAAAGCTGCAATATCTGGCCCAGAGGCAAATATTTATTCATTCATTCAACACATATTTATTGAGTTCCGAGAGTGTAAGGCACTCTGTGAGGTAATATATGCTACATGGAGCATGGGGAAGTGGAGTGAGAGCTCTAGAAAAGCCCCGGACACAGACAAAGTAGATGATAAAAATCTCTAAGAGAATGAAATAGGATTTATATTATAGACTGGTTGCTACCTTTTGGGAAATAGGTGAATTAAGTTAATTTGGGCTCTTAGATCCTAAGATAACCTGTAAGGCCAGAGGTGTCCTCTTAAAGACTCCACCTCTAAACACCCCTAGGCGTCATCTGTCTGTGAAAGCACAAACAGGCCCCTCTCCTTGATTACAGCAACTTCTTAAGGGTGGAGACCAGATAGTGCCATTCCTCTCTGAATTTCCAACGGCTGACACATGAAAGGGCCTCAATAAATAACTGATAAATTAATGAACAAATATTTGCTACCTGAAATTTCAACCAAAATCTAGAATAAAAGCTTAAAAATAGGTGTCTAATGGAATTTTCCCTTAATATTAGAAGTCATGTTTTAAGATGTTGATTATACATGTCAATCTGATTATTGAACAGCTCTAGGTATTCTAAGCAGATAGATTCTTAAAAATAATAATAAAAGTACCTACAGAAGGTGCGGCACTATAAGCGCAATTGAAAAAATGGTTCCTGCACCTGACTCAGGAGTTATCAGTTATTTTCTGAGCAGGATAGATATGTGGCCAGCATGCAGCAGTGAGGCCACACCTGTTGTCTAAAGCTGGCATCCATTCTCATTGGCCGGTGCTTATTTCATGCTACATGTCAAATATATAAATATCATGCATTACGTAGAAAAAAGGATATGTACTATAAAATGACAATCACATAACAGTGAATGAATTTTCTACTGTGCAAGTGGAATTGTAAAAGGAACTCTGAAAACTATCGCTGAGTTGTACTTATACCTTATTTAATAAAAGTTATACAGTTTATCTTTGTAAAAACACCCGAGATAGAAATTCCTTAAAAAAGGAAAGCCTTTATAACAAAGCTGGAGTGACAATATTAATATAAAAAAAGTAAATTTCAAAGCAAAAAATACAACTGAAAGAAAGAGAATTATTTCATAATAATAAAATGGAAAGTTTATCAAGGGGATATAACAACCCAACATGCATCTAGTGAGAGAGCTTCAAAATACATTAGAAAACTGTTAGAACTGCAAAGAGAAATAGACAAGTCCACAGTTATAACTGGATATTGCAACACCTTTCTCTCGGTAATTAAAAGAGGAAATAAACATCAAATGAGCAAGGACCCATAGAGGGGAAAGCTGAACACTAGTAACCAACAGGACCTAAAGGACGTTTCAGAACTCTCTCTCAACAGCAGAATACGCATTATTTTTAAGTGCCCATGAAACATGTACAATAGGTCATCATCATAAAACAAATCTCAAAAACTTTTTTAAAATTCAAGTCATAAAAAGTATGCTCTTTGGCTAAAATGAAATTAAATTCGAGTAACAAAAACAACAATAAAAAGACCACTGAAAAATCCCCAAATATTTGGAAAATAAATAATACACTTCTAAATAATCCATAAGTCAAAAGAGAAATCAAAAGGTAAATCAGAAAGCATTTTAAATGAATGAGAATAAATATGTAAGACAAAAAAATTGCTGCTGCTAAAGCAATACTCAGTAGAAAATTTATAGCACTGTAACCTTATATAAAAAAATGAAGAAAAAGCTCAAATCAATGACCTCTGATTCCACTGCAGGAAATAAAAAGAGAAGAGCACTGAGACAGGACCCACCGAGAAACCCTAAAAGTATAATATCCATTTGTCATTGATAAGCGATCCAGGCACGGACCTTCTCAAAGACTCGTAACCACTGGGGATGAGTGCCCACAGTCACCGGATCTGACACACGCTGTACGAAGACTTGGCAGAAACAGTAAGTCCTCTTTAACAAACCAAAGAAATTAAGAACTGAAAGTAGGTCACAAAAAGTAACCACTTATTCACAGAAAGTAATCATTGCAGATCATGCATTTAATGAGCTCTCTCATACTTTATGAGAATATTTGACTCTTGCTATTTTTGTGGGGGGTTAAGGCTAAACTTTCATCAAAATGAGTTAATGTTATTAAACAACTACAAGGAGCCACACAAAATTGCCATTTTTATAGGTCCAAACTTTTCAAATATTGGCAATTTCATATTGTTCAAAGTAATAATTCCTGATACTGTAATAGATATAAATGTTAGAAGAGCAAAAATTTGGAAGGTTTTCAGGTTTGTTAAATGAACATAATATGTCTTTTAACTTTTATTAGATATATTAAACTTTAACATAATTTTTAACTTTTATTTTTAATTTCTTAATTCTCAGACCATTACTCTTTTTTCCTGAAAATCCTTCCCCACCAAAGGCACCACTTAATATCCAACACATACACTAGGCCACCCCCATCTCCTACCACACAGACACCCTTCTAGGGACACCCAAAGGGTTTGTGTGATCATATACACAGACATGTAGTTCCTTTTAATTAAAAGGCATTTTTCTCTGAGAAACCTATTCAACATTATGCAGCATTGGCATATTCCAATTTTTTAAAAAAATGATGTACAAAGAAGGAACATCAAAGCATAATTTAAGTCATGGCTTCCTACTCATTTCACACATAGAGCTTAAAAGTGATCCGCTTTCGAAGTGTGTGTCAAACCATTTCTATTACAAAAGCCAGTTTGCACATATGTTTCAGAAATGTGTCTGTCATATGATGTGAAGTATATGTATAAATCTGAATAAGTGCTGGATTAAATAACACTCTCAGGCGCAAGTTCCAAAGCACCATTTATAGCATTTACATCCTTATTTTATGTGCCAGATACTCAAAAGCCAAAACTAAATTTGATACTTTAAAATGTAGGTCAACATTGGAATAAGAAAAGCAATTGCACTGCAGCATTTTACGTTAATTCCACAGATATGGGGCATAACCATAAGGTTACATGAGGTTATTTGGGAAGAAGTATGTTGATTTTCATCTTAGTCTGAAGATAAAACCCAGGTCCTATTAAGAGGTTTTAAAATACATGAAAACAACAGTGTGAGGCTTCACAACCTTCCTATTGTTTCCCACACATGTAACGAGTCTGCCTTGTGGAGCTAGAATAAGGGAAATAGAACAGAGGAAGGTCAATTTTAAAGTGGCATTTTACCACATTCCAGATAAATCACACTTCGTGTGAACTTCATCTGTCTCCCATATGTCCTGGAACTTCAGTGCCCTTGAGTAAGAACGCGAAGACTCCCATCTGGTGTAATGTCAAGGTAGGGGGTGAAACACAGTGCCCACCAACACAGGCCTGCAGTGTGCAGGAGAGACTCTCACGTCCAGCCCTCAGATTGAGCAGTTTGGTGACCTCTGTCCATCTCCTAAAGAATTTCACATAAACAACATCCTACCTGAACCGTGCAGCAAGAAGAGCTCCAAAGTACTGTGAGGTCCTACACAGGCCGCCGCAGTTTCATGTCCCTCAGCCAAGGCATCCGCTTCTGCCAGTTGCTCCGCTACCAACCCAGCAGGTTGAAGCAGGGCACAGATAGCCCGGATCTTGTGACTCAGTAGATTTGCTTCTTATCCAGCTGTCACTGGCTAACCAGCATTACAAACAGAATATAATAGATGACATAGAACTTTCCACACCTAAACACTTACAGGATTCAGGTCCGACTGCCTGGAGGCTTGTTGTGAACTCCAGATACAGTAAGGTTTCAAATCCTCGGTCTCTCAGTTCCCAGACTGCTAACTGGAATCTCAGTCCACATGTGCCCCTCACAATTAGCAGGGTTATTTTAGGCTCTGACCTAAGTTCTCTGAGAATGTAAGCTGATGGCAAAGTGGTATCTAATGTGTCAGTTGCTTGATTACAATAGAAACTCATTCGAGAAGCTCACAATCTGTGTGCTGTTGCCTCAACACCACACTACATGGGTTTTTTATTTTGGCTAAGGAGAAACACTGAACTTAGTGTTTCTTTTAATAATCACAGAGAGCTTACACCCCATCGTGAATAATAATAATTCAACAGAAACATGCAAGTGACTCAGGCAGCTGTTTGATAAAACAATTCTAAGTTCTGACTGGCACTATCCAGTCACGTGGTGTTTTGCTCCACAGAAAGTCCCAGTAAAGGCAAATGAACTGCCCAGAATCTTATCAAGGATATTCATTCCCTTCCAGGCTCTTACAGAGAAAGCTACAGATACAAAACTACTTTAAACACTTTTTCATAATCATGAATGTTAGTCCCCCCTACAAGCTGGTACACATCTACTAAGGCCTGCTATAGCTAATGAAGCACTCCACCTACTGGCTGTTATGGCCGTTTTGTAGACAAGCTTGTCGGGAGAGAAATAACCTAAAAAGAAACAGCAGAAAGAAATTGCATTGTGCCTCCTCACCCGTGAGTACCTCCATGCAGCACTGAGCATTCTGACTCCCAGAGGCAACAGAGGACAAATTCACAAACCTCTCAACTTCCTCATCAACACTCTTTCTCATGGTTTTCAGAAAAGTCAGAACTCAGGGAGAAATCATGAATTCTCTGGGGAGGGAGGGGGGAAATAAATTAGAAGGAAGAAGCTCCTGGGTTGGAGATCTGCTGAGAACTACTCATGGAAAGAATTAGTCAAGCTTCATTCTGAGAGAAGTGTAAATAAAAGTGTTGATAAATCTGTTGGGAAAGGTCAGCCATGATCTCCCTAAAAAGGAAGCACCAAATGGGCAAAGCCTGATAGTCTCTTCTCTGTCCTTGGCTACTGTTCTCGAACTTCCCGACAGGAGCCTCGGTGCTCCCAGGCTCTGCCAGCTGCCTGGGGTCCTAAGGATGTTGTAACAGCCTCCTCGCCCCCCAACAGGGCACTCAAGGTAGCAGTCACTCTGTCAGGTTCACCTTTGCAGACTGGGCCCTTAGCAGATGTCAGTGAATGTTTGCTGAATAAATTAATTCTGGGCTGGTTTGGAATCACTGGAGCACTCGTGGCCTGCTTCTGGGTTCAGGCTACTCTCACCCTTTTCCCACTCTCCTGCCTGACACAGTTAGTTCAGGGTGACCAAGTGGCTCTGAGGTGACACAATGAATGTCAGATAGACTCATTATAAACTCAATGGATATCTGTTGAAAGCACAAACAAATGAATAACCACATGTCCGATTTTGAGTATGAGAATACTTAGAGCCCATTCCCAGCTTCAATCTTAAGCCAGGTCTGCTCTAGTCAGTCAGTTCCACTGAAAAATATGAATCTGCCTTCCCAAAGCCAAAGGCTGTCACACAGTCCCCTCCCTGTCACAGTTACCTCTTGTCTCTAACGCACCAGCTCCCACTTCCACAAGCAGGGGTTCCTCCATTTGTGATGAGAATGCAGGCAGGAAAGGCACATCCAGCAATCAAAGTCAACTCACAACGTGGCTGAATCGCAGACTACAAAGGCCATGAACCGGTAGAACTTTAACTTTAAATTTTTTTAATATATTTCAAGATGAAAAAAATCATATTTTCTGTTAGGAGTGGTGAAGGTATTTGGACCACTGGAATACCTCATCGCAGTGGTTTTTTTCATCATCAGTTTTTATGTAGAATTTGACAGCATAGCCTGTGATAATTTTTTTAAGACAGAGAGATATAGGCCAAGTTCTATGGTCAGTTATATCCTGGCAGGAAGAAAAAGAACATGTACTTCACTGACTCCTATTTTTAATTCTCATTTAAATAGCTGTCAGCTCTTGCCAGGACAAAAAAAGAAAGACGACAAAATCAAGACAAGATTTTCTGACCAGAACCAACTATTGACATCAGTCTTGAAAGTTACAGTTACTTGAGAATTTATATATCCCTCAGAGAAATTAAGAAGCATCCAAATATAATTCTCTATAAGTCTACACGAGTCAAACGTTTATTTTATATGTGTGTGCATGTGTGATTTCTGTGTGTATGCATGTCTGTGTATGGATATATTCTGAATAAAGGTATTTGCCACAGTCACAGTTAAATTCAAGAGGGACTCGTCTAATATTCCTATAAGGGAAATGCATTTAATGGCTCTTGTTGTAAAATATATTTATTCATTTAAACAAATTGTTTGTTCAACATCCATTATATATTAAAATCTGTGCTCAGCTCTCTGACATTTAAAAATGGAGAGAACATAGTCCTGTCCTCGAGAAACTTTCAACCCAGACAGGTAGTCAGGTAAATAACAGATTATAATGGAGTTTGAAGAGCACAGTAATAGCATCTTCAGAAAGTGCCATGAGAACAGGAAGGGGGGGCACCTAACCCAGAATAAGAGAGAGAAGTCGGCCTTTTCTTTCACAGCAGGTGAGAAAGCCAAGTTCCAAAAGACAAGTAAGAGAGACAGCTTTGGGTTTTGGGAGAAAGCATTTGAGAAAGAAAAAGCATTCTGTGGTATCTTAATTCCATGGGGGAAATCCTTTCACGACACATACGTGTATCAAATTTTCACATTGCACACTTGCACTCAGCATGAGAAGAGCCTAGTATGCAAGGGTGGAAGAGAGCAGAGGGTCAAGAGATGGAACCACGAAATCTAACACCTCCTCACACATCCCAGAGGAAGGGATGTTTGGGACAGACTTTTGCAGCACACCTCACCTTAATCCTGAGGGACTTCTGCAGGCCTTTAGTGAAGAGGACTTCAATTAAAACAATCCAATTAAGTCATGACTTAGTTTCCCATTTGATTCATGAATCAGCACAGGTAAAGTCACTTGCCGATATATAAAAATTATATAATTGATGCTTGATACTACTCTATACATAGAATTTGCAACCTAAATATGGATGTTACTATAAACATAAGCTTCATTTCTAAAGGCACACATAATACATTTTTAAGGCAATGATTCAGAATCACAAAGTCATCAGAGTAGGAAATCTTCTACTTCAATTTCCTCTAATTGTAAAGGAGGAAACCAAGGTCCAAGGATGTTGTCATTTGCTCCAGTCACATGCTAGAAAGGGGCAACCCCTCCAAGAACAGAGGTCTCTGCGTATCTTACAGCATACCGTGCCCACCTTCAGTATTTAATGTGTGTGTGTGTATGTGGGGGGGGATAATGTATAATATGTATAATTTTATCCTAGGGTTTATAAAGAGTCATTGTTGGAAATTAGACACAGCAGTGAAAGCTTAGGTGAGATTTGTATTTTAGAAGGATCATTCCTTGTTTTGACATGGGAATGAGTATAAAGGTCTTTTCGATAACTCAACAAAGGATGATTTGGACCAAAGCAAGGACTGTGGAAATGGAAAAGATAAGAGTGAACGAATTTTGGAAACAAGAAGCAGCTGCGAGAGACCTGATTTGGTGACTAGTGGACATGCTGGGTGAGGAAACAGAAGCTGAGCATGGCTACCTCATTTCCTGGCACGGGAGCCTGCATAACCCTGGAGGAGGTGACTAGTGGCACGTAGGTGAGGCATTTAAGGAGGAAGGAGAGGCCAAGTGGCCTTGAAATGAGCAGAATTAACCTGGAATCACTGGAGTGACAGATGTCACAACCAGATCACCTTCATGTCCCTTCGGAAACCAGATGACATTCTTGGTATTTTAGGTAGTTTGTTGCCACCAAAGACCTATATGAGTACATAAATTACATTCACTGTTCACTGATACTACTACTGTCCTTTAACAGTATCTTCAACTGCCACTTCATATCATGTTTTCATTTCCAATTCTGGTTATGGCAGGCTAGGCTATGCAGACCAACCATTTCACTGAGACCAACCAGACAAACTGAACATCAACAACGAAAAACTGAGTTTGAAGGCACCAGTAAATTACCAAGGCAGCAGGGATTTAAGAGCCTAAGATCTCACAGAGAACAGAAATTAAGATGAGGTATATGGTACTATTTTCTCCCTCAAGGCCTCTACAGATATATAAGCAGAGCCAAGAAGTTGAGAAGTTGAGCTGAACATCTAAATGTGTTCAGTGATGAAGTAGAGCTGAGAACCCACCAAGGAGGAGGAGTCCTGGTAAAAACCCAGGCTCGGGGGTGGCAGTGTGCTTAGTGCACCTAGTGAGCTGCTAAACAAACTGGACAAGGGGCAGAGTGTTGGAGATGTGGCCAGACCACACAGAGCCATTTCAAGGACTTCAGGCTTTTATTCTGAGATAGGAAATTATTGGAGTATGCCGCAAGTCAGTTTTCTGGGAAGCAGCCTCTGATTTGGAGAGGAGTGTGCAGGAAATTTCTTAGGGAACGCTCTTGGGATGAACTAACTCTTCAGAAAGGGAAAGAAAGCAAGCAAGAGTGAGGAAAGCTGGGTTGTAATGCATTCTCAATAAACACATCCGTCCACCTGATAGAACTCTGAAACTGAGACTGCTCTTCAAATCATCCCTGCTAGGATGAGGTGGGAGGCCTGTAAGGCCTCCCGGCAGTGCGTTCTGAACTATGACAGGAAAACTAAAGTTGCTGTGAGCACATCAGAGGGTGGGAGGAGAGGGAGTGAAGACAGTAACCAGGACAATGTTTGTAGGATTACTGTTATAAGTAATACGGGAAGAAATGGGGTGGCAGCCGGGAAGGAATGTGCAAGTCACGGTGGAGCTCCTCCTCTTTCCGGCGGGGATATCCTGCAGCTTCCTCGTGTACTGATGGAAATAATGCAGGTTGTATTTGTTCTGAAAGGACATATACGACATCGGAGAGAGGCGCTGTGAGGCAGAATAAGGGTGGGAGATTCAGAAGCTACCATTTTGTGTCTGCACACACATTATTTAATCACAAATTAATCACCAATTAAAATTAAACAGATAAAGTAGATCTTTACATATTCATACAGAAAAAGATCCTAAATATTATGTGAAGAGCGGGTTACATAATAACCAATGTGATTGTAAAATTATATAAGTATGAATATAAATATGGATGATAAATCTAAAATAGTATATACCAAGCTGTCAAAAGGTTTATCTCTATAGAACATGAAAGAATTGTCACTTATGTGTTATTTGATTTTTTACAACAATCTTGCATGTCAGAAAATATGTATTTCATATTTTAAAACTATTTTTACCATATGCTAACCTGCAAGTATGAATTAGTTGTGTTAAAGTGATCAGGAAACCAAGTAGATACTTTCCTGGGCCACTAAGCAGGCTTCAGCAGGTGGGGGTGGGGGCCGAGGGGAAACAAAGAAGAATCAAACTTGTGCTGATGGAGTAAAAGCGTATTAAACTCTGGATCTTGAGAGAACATCTTGCAACACTTTATGTACCAAACCTTGCCCAGTACAGTGACACCTAAATTCAACAAAATCATAAATGAAATTATATTTTAAAATAATCTTTTGGGCCTGGCTGGTGTGGCTCAGTGGATTGAGTGCCAGTCTGCAAACCAAAGGGTAGCTGGTTCAATTCCCTGTCAGGGCACATGCCTGGGTTGCAGGCCAGGTCCTCAGTGCAGGGTGTGTGAGTGGCAACCACACCTTGATGTTTCTCTCCCTTTTCTTCTCTCTAAAAATAAATAAACAGAGTTCTTTAAAAAAATAATCTTTTGGCTCCCCACTGGTATATACAAAATCACAAAACCATTTTTGTTTACTTCCTTCAGAAAAGCTACGTGAATCACTTTACACAAATATCTACAAATCATGGAGAGAAATCCAATATCAGACTGACTGTAAGTGGGCACCTTGACTGTGAATAGGGCCAAATATTTAAGAAGATTCCGCACATTGTGCTATTGTTTTGAGCAGACCAGGGCTTAACAAAGCACTTTCATGAATGCAAGAGCCCGCATAGAATTTACTGTTCGGGTCCTTTGTAAATAGTGTCCTCTTCAAAGATGACTACAGCATTCTCTAACTTGGGGCTGTGATTTTCCAACCAACCCTGAAGAATAGTTTGATAGTTTTTCTTTTTTCTAAAATCTGACAGAGTAACCAATATTTCTCTCCCAAAGACGCAGCTGCCTATCATTTGTCTGAATTGGGAAACACACATTTAATCAGAATGTACTGCTCAAAAGAAGACTATGAAGAGGGATACAAACACCAAATCCAAGGTCCAATTCTCTTACATTTAGAACTTGTTTTTTCTCTCTCAGCTTAAGGCAACATGCAAACCCCAAATTGGCTTTGTAAGACCTAAAATCTCCACATTACCAGCTTAAGGAAGGTAGAAAACTCTACAGATGCCTTACTAATTAACTTATTAGGGGTTACCTGAGCACAAGAATTATGAAAAAGATAAATATATCTATCTATATGAATACACAAATTGTAAGAAAAGATAAATATAGGTAACAACATGATACATATCTCCTCTCCTCTCCTTTCCTTTTTTTCTTAATGCCCTCTTACTTGAAACTAACTCCTTTCCCAAGGATACTCATTTTATTCGGAGCCAAAGCAGACAATGCAGTAGAAACCAGGAACTCTCACAATGAATGGTTAATTCTATTATACCAAGGACACTGTGCATCCTTCCATGCCCTGTATTAACACAACCCTTCTGTCTCCCTGGCTACCGTGCATCCAGGCTCTATCCGCCCTCATCTCTTGCCTAAGCGAGCCATAACCATCTTTCTTGCTATATAGTCATCACAGTGTAGTTTGTATACTTTGGAAGCTCCCCATAAAATCCACCCTGGCATTCACCTTCTTTCCCTGATCTCCACCTTGAACAGACATATATTTCGGGCCAAATCTAGTTTTCCACAGGCTGGTTATCTCCTTCCATCGAGTTACATTTTTGTGTTCTCTAATGGCAGAGGTCTCCTCTGTTGTGTTTTCTAGCTGCTTTGGCTTCCCCCACCCCCAACCCCGAGAACACTCAGTCTGTCTTTAATCCTTGTTACCCAGGGCTATTAGCTTAGCTGCTGCTGCTTCACATCTTGACTTCAGTGGAAGCTGGTATTTCCTTCCTCACTATTCATTTACTTAATTTTTCAGTCATCTGTTTGACAGAAGGACCTTCATCTCCCTGACATCTGTCCCTTAATTTCATAGATCTGAGCAAGATGCCTTTCTGACACATTTGATGGCAATCACACAGGGACTTGCCTTGTGGGCACATGTGCGTGCATGTGCGTGCATGCAGGCATGTGTGTGTGTGTGATGTTTCTTGGCAACCACATTCACTGATTTTTGGCTCTTAATCATTGCATATGAAAACTCAAACTATATATGGCCACGCTCAGCACATGCCTTTACTCTGTGTCTTTGTTTTCAGCATTTCAGGCTGATGCCCACCAGGCCTATCAAGCTCTGTGAAAGAGTCACTATTGATGCTAAACCCCAGCCAGGCAATATGTACTGACAGGAAGATCCGAGACTCTCGTCACTACTAGATACATTTACATAGTGCTTAGTGTGGCCAGGCATCATCCTAAGCATTTCACAGATACTATTTCATGTAATGCTCATTACAGTCCTGTGAAGTAGATGCCATTATTATGGCCGTCATTTTACAGAAAAGGAAAATGAGGCACAGCCAGCTGCCTTGTATAGCCATGTAAGAGGCAGGGCTGAAAATTGAACCCAGACAGTTGGGCTCCAAGAATCAGCTCCCTTAACCACCATTCTAAATTGCCTCTTCTTTATAGAAAAATCTCTAAATAATAATTCATTAGTAAAAAGATCTGGCTAAATTGATTTGGGGGACCAAAGTAATAAATATGTCACAGGGCATTTTTTTAAAGTCTGTGATATGCACCAGCCTTGGAACTGTGGCACTAAATGAGTTTGTTGGGACAAACATTCACACACATAAGGAAGCCAAGTTGCCTCGGAGCTAAGTTTTAACCAGCCAGCCTCAGCCAGTACTTGGGAGAACTGTGAACCTCACCCTCTTCAGCTGCTTCCACTTAAGGAATTTTTCTATTATTTTTAACTCTGTGATCCAGAAAGATCTTCAATTTGGGGCCCACCATTTAAGGGTTTTAATCTTTATCTGACATGATTAGAATATAGCTAGATAAAATTCTACATATGGAAAACAAGGCTAATATTCTAATAGGAGACTTTGATTGCCATACAAATATCTTAATACAATATGTCTTCAAGGTAATTTACAAAAGGGAGGCTCAACTTAAACCTTCTTCCAACCTCATTTTGCTGTCTGCTTTTGTCTGAGTAGATTCTGAGCTGGCTTTTGGGGCCCCTGAATTAAGGAGGCATCATGCATTTTTCCTCTCAATCCTCTGTAGAAGTTGCTTTCATAGATCCATCCTTCTTTTCTGGCCTTCTGTTGCTAAGTCTTTAAAACACTAATCACTATGCTAATGTGGAGTGCTCAAGGTCAGATTTTTCCATTTTGTTCACTGTTATGTCAAGAAGAATATCTGACATATGATATGCCATCAATAAAGGTTCATTAAAATGATAAATATTATATAAGATACTAGAAAACATAACATATAAATATGTTAAGAAAAAACATATTGGACTTTTGTTTCAGCACAGAAACAGGAAAATTTAAAGGCACTAGGTAGATAATAATTACAATATTGTATAGTTAAAAATTACTTAAAACATTTTTATGGGTAGTTAACAGAGCTGAAAATGATTTCTGGCTGCAGATTCGGCTCATCCGTTTAAGACGTATGGATTCAAGTGTGTGGACTGATTGTATGCTAGTACTGCAAACAAGGTGGTCTGCTTAAATCTCCACATTGAGAAAATCCACTGAGATGCCTATTTTGAAGCTTCGTTCTTCATAGAATAGTCACTATGCATTTGCCACCAGCCCTTCAAGACACTTTGCCCAATGTCATCTTCAAAATAAGAGTGCCCAAAGTAGTCACTAAAAATGGCGATGTCTGAATTAGTTATAGTTAGTGCAAAGGCAGAATGTTATATGTAAATGAAGACAGCAGGCCTGGAGAGAGCCTGAAAGTCAGTCTTAGCATCACTAGTAACAATTTTGGGACTTCTGGCCAAGATGGAGGCATAGGTGGAAACATTGTGCCTCCTGACACAACCAAGTTTAAAGACAACAAAGTTTTAGTAACAAAAATGCAACCAAAACACAGAAAATTGAACTGTATGGGAGTCCAACAACAATGAACCATTCATCCAGACTGGTAAGAGGGGCGGAGTCAGTGGCTGGCAGAGAGGGGTCCCAGCAGGAAAAAGCGGCTAGACTGACCCAGGCACGCAGGCGGCAGTTGGCAGATCCCAGGTGTGGGGTGGCAGCAGGCAGACCTAGTGAGGGCACTAGGCGGCTGGCTGACCGCAGTCACACATTCACGCACAGATACACCAGGTGAAGGAGCGAGCAGTGAGACAGTGCAGGGTAGGACCCCAGGGACAGGAGTTAAAGCCTAAAAGCACCAATTAGAAAAACTTTCAGGGTTGAGGTGCCAAGAGAAGCTCCCAGGATCACTGAGAGTTTGTTGGAGAGGCCCACAAAGTCCTGGAGGGTGCACAGGCCCACACACCCAGGAGCATCACAGGGGCCATTAGAGAGAGAGAAAGGCCAATACCCCTCTCTGACCCCACCCCCACATATAGTATCACAACCTAGCAACTGGGTCTCCCCGCCCTGGTGAATACCTAAGGCTCTGGCCCTCATACATAAAAGGCACAAACAGACAAAAACACTATGGCTCAAGAAGAAAAAGGGTTCAAAGCCCCAGAGCCAATACTTTTAAGTGACTAAGAGATAGTCAACCTATCAGATGCACAGTTCAAAACACTGGTGATCAGGATCCTCACAGAACTGGTTGATTTTAGTCACAAATTAGAGGAACAACTAAAGGCTAAACTAATTGAAATGAATGGAAATGCACAGAAAACCAATAGTGATGGGAAGGAAACTGAGACTCAAATCAAGGGAGTGGACCAGAAGGAAGAAAAAAATCACCAAACAGAAAAGAATGAAGAAACACAAATTCAAAAAAATGAGGAGAGGCTTAGGAACCTCCAGGACATGAAACATTCCAACATCTGAATTATAGGAGTACCAGAAGGGGAAGAGGAAGAGCAACAAGTAGAAACCTTATTTGAACAAATAATAAAGGAGAACTTCCAGGAAATCCAGGAAGCTCAGAGAGTCCCAAAGAAGTTGGACTCAAGAAGGAACACACCAAGGCACATCATAATTACATTAGCCAAGATTAAAATGAAGGAGAGAACCCTAGAAGCAACAAGAGATAAGGGGACAGTCACCTACAAAGGAGTTCCCATCAGACTGTCAGCTGATTTCTCAAAAGAAATCTTACAGGCAAGAAGGGGCTGGAAAGAAGTATTCCAAGTCATGAAAGGCAATGACCTACATCCAAGATTGCTCTATCCAACAAAGCTTTCATTTAGAATGGAAGGGCAGATAAAGTGCTTCTCAGATAAGGTCAAATTCAAGGAATTCATCATCACCAAGCCCTTATTATATGAAATGTTAAAGGGACTTCCCTAAGAAAAAGAAGATAAAAATATGAACAGTGAAAGGACAGTAAACTCACAGTAATTAAGAACCACACCTAAAACAAAAAACTAAGAGGACAGCTAGATCAGGAGCAGAACCATAGAAATGGAGATCACATGGAGGGTTAGCAACAGGGGAGTGGGAGGAGGAGAAGGGGGGAGAAGGTACAGAAAATAAGTAGCATAGACAGTAGGTAGAAAATAGATAGGGGGTAGGGGAAGAATAGTATGGGAAATATAGAATCTAAAGAACTTGTGACACATGGTCATAAACTAAAGGGGAAGGATGGTGGGGGAGGGGTGTGCAGGGTGGAGCGGGATGAAGGGGGGGGAATGAGACAACTGTAATGGCATAATCAACAATTTTGATTCCTTGGGAGAGAAACTTAACTTTTGTGCCCCAATTCCCTCATTTGTTAAGTGAGTTAGGACTGGAACTTACATCATAGGATGAAAATTAAATGTAATAGTATGTGCATAGTACCTGACACATAGTAAGTGTTGAATTAACATTCACTATTATTATTGTATATTCATAAACCACTGAAAATAAAGTATAAAAGAGCATCGAGATTCCATCCCATTTTAACATGTTCATCAGGCTGCAACTCTGGGTTCATTTCCAGAGAGTCAGTTTAAACACACATACTTCTTGTGTCTGAAATAAAAATATAAAATTGAGAATGAATGGTCTAAAGCTGTAGAAGTGAACAAATGCACATTTCTTTCCCAAATGAATAGAAAGTTAGAGTTTTCAACTAAGAAAAGTTGATACACTTCCTATCTTTCAAAGCAAAGAACTTATAAACAAATCTATAGAAATGTAACAGAGATCTGGAATCAGAATAAACTTTGGAAAATGAATGAAGGGCCAATATGAAAAAGAATTTTCAAGATAAATGCAAGTCCCAGTGAACCGGAAACATATCCCACGAAGGGAACTTAAACCCTCCTCTCCCTTAGGGAGAAGGGTTCGTTTCCTGCAAGATGCAGTCCCTGTTTCTTTCCTGTCTGTGAACTCTAAACCTGCCCATCTGGAATTTAATTTGGTTACAAACAAGTTTATCAATCTTCTGAGGAGAGAAGTCTTTTTTCTCTCCTCAGAGAATTCCAAGGATGGTCCCCACAGTCACCCAATTTGGTTTGTTTTTACCAGCGAACTTGTTTGTCTTCAGAGAAGTTGAACCATGTGAAATTACCTGTATTTAACTGCCTTTGACTTACCCCCCCCAAAGGCAGTTTCATGTGGTTCCGCTTCATTTGTGTAAATTGGATGGATGGGGTCATAGGGGAGTTGGGAGATAAGGAAGTGGATGGATAAGAAAAGGAGATTTAGTTCTCAATCAATTTTAACTTCACCTCTTCAAAGGTGTTGTGTCATAAAACCAACTGTCGAGGAATTGGAACCACCTCCCGTGAAGGGAGTTAAATTTTCATAGCACTGATGAAAAAAGAAAGAGATGCTCACGTTGACAGCAGAAGTGGACTCATGACCCACCTGCATGAGAAGGTGGCAGGAAGTGGACCACTAACCACACAGAGAAGACAATGGCCCATGGTGCCGGGACAAAAGCTGCATAAGCAGTGGGTGAACAAGTTATTCTGAAAAACAAGACACAGTCACCTCCCATGCAAAACACTAGAGTTTTGGTCCCCTCCCCTGTAATCCACGCCCCCTCAAATGAACCTTGTCTAGGCAGGTTTACTAAACAGTTGCAAAATGCTTGAATTATGAACCTAAAGAACTTCGAGCAGCAAGCAGTTTGCCCCGCTAATTAGACATTTCAAGCTCTTTTTCCCCACTCTCTGTCTCTCATGCCTTCTCTCTTTTTGCTTTGGAATGTCCATTACAGTATGACATTTGACTCATCCTGAAAGCAAACACTGTATTTTCTAATTTGAAAAACAGATGGCCCCTTCCCTAGCCCCAGGAAAAGGGAAAACAACTTGTTACTGACAATTTCACTTGGCTACTCATTTTGCAGTTTTCAAACATGCAATTCCATGATTACCTGCTGTATGTGTACCTAGAATCAGTGGGTGTAGCCGACAAAGCAGGCTTTCAGCAGCTCACCGCCTCTGAGGGCCCCCCCCCCCCGTTTTCTCTCATCTTCAACTCTGCTCCCCTTCTACATTGCTTACCAAAAGCAAAATAAAATATGTTCTAAAATTTCATCTGTTATATGGGAATTATTGTTTTAAAACTGTGGTAAGAAAGCAATCAGTAGGTCCATCTTAGAGAAAATGCATGCAGAACATAGAAACTATTTTTCATGCTGCAGTTCACACATTCCACAGGAACTTATATTTAGGCAAATGCACGTGCTTGGGGCGCTTCTGGACTCAAGTTCAATCACTCCAAGGGAGGAAGATCCCACCCAGTTTAAACTAGATTTTTACTCTTTGTATCCCATGTGGCATTCCAGACATTTCTAAGCATTAGAGTTACATCATTTTTTTCTCTTCTCTTTTTCTTTAATACAAATGGCCATTATATTCCATTTTCCCGACCTTTAAATTCCCACTATCAAATTACCCAGCTGTTGTTTCACTCTCTCTCAGTTGCTAAGAGATGGAGAGGGTGGCAGACCAGACTGATTTCTTCCACACAGAATTCCAAGTTGACATAAGAGGGAACTAAATTCAGCCAAAGCACAATGAGCCCAACAGTTGGCAGCCAGGCTGTGTGTCTTTTCACAGCTGCAGGGGACAGTTGGTTCAGAGAACCTCACTGCCATCTCCTGCCAACCTCTCTGCCATGTTTTCATGCATTCTCCACAGAGCCTCTGAGCAAAGAGAGGCATTTTCATTTGCATTAAAGGGATCAGGCTGCGGTTACATTGCCTCTCCTAGAATTAAGTTCCATGGCTAAAGGCCATGATCTTTCTGGGCCAAGCCCTTCAATAATGCTAATAATAGACAAAACACGAGGGAGTCCTATGGGAAGCATCTCTCCTTCCCTACCACTTCTGACTGAGGCACTTATTCTCCCTTGCTGGACTGAGTGCTGCAGGCTTTCTCAGCTGAAACCCACTCTGGGAATTGCTCTCAGCTGCCTCACACAAGGTCACAACCTCCCTGGGGTATTTCCACATGCAATGCCTACTCTGTTGGGGGGAGGTGGGGCATAAAACCTGGCAGAGAAGAGGTGGGAGCACACCTCTATGGAGTTCCCCACAGGAACAGCTGAGACCTCTATGGCAGCTGCACTGGAATTCAAATCCTTTCCCTACTTGACAGGCCTCACCTCTCACAGGTGTGTTCCCCATGGGTCATCCCAATGAGCCTCCAGCATGCAGTTCTCAGAGGCTCAGAAGCTGCTTCCTGGGAACCCGAGCTACGACAACCAGTACACTCTGAAACCTCTAGTTTCTTTTAAGGAATAATCCACATGTTGAAGTCTGAAAGAAATTTCAAAAGGACTATTGTTCTTGTTTTGCTCACAATGATTGTGCCAGCACTAAAGTCGTAACACAGAATGCCTGACTCTCTGTGCTCATTCAGTGGAGTCCAGTAACCCGATGTACAGGTTTCACTTGTTGCCAAACTCCAGCTGGGGGACAATGTCCATAGAATGACGGCAAAATGGAGGCCAATGAGACAGATAACAAACTACAAAGACAGTATATATCCTGGATGGGGCTGCAGGTTTCAATGAATGCTAATTAAGCTGCAGCCCTGGTGGGCAGTACCCAGTTCCATCTACCCAAACTGAGTGAGAGAATGTCAAAACGGTATCTAGTAAAAAAATGAATGAAGGTAGAATACACCCTGGGGGAAAGATGCACTGGGCTGTTAGTAACTAAGTCCCACCTGAAAGCCATGGACCTGGATTGCCCCCTTGGCAGGGAAGACTTAAATACTATATATATGTGCACCATAATCCATCATTTCAGAAACAGCACCCAGGTCTGGCATTACAGTCCACAGCATCTCTTACTATATACACTTGTCTGCAAATGGATCGGAACACTGGTCATGGATCTAATAACTTCTGCTTCCATTAGTTGTACAAGCAACTATGAAACACTAGGCAAATACAGAAATAAGTATAGAAATGTAACATAACTCACAGTCCCTTGTTCTAAATTTAGTAGTAAGTTTTACAATTATGCAGATAATCTCTGTGTTTTTTACTTAAATTTTTTGAAATGTGTTAAATAATCTGAAATGTAATAGTGCCTTCAAGTTTTAATTTGAAATGCTAAATAGATATAAACCATGGTTTTAATAAAAATAATTTGATTATTTTTATATGAGTCTAGTTTATCATACTTAGTTTGGCTTATTATATTTTCTAGTTTATCTAAGTGCATAAAAAGATCACCTTCTAAGTTTATCCTATTATTCATCTAAGGTGTTTGAGATCATTAGATAGATTAAAATGTTTTAGGAAATTTAACTAAATTTGTGAATGATATGAATTTGTTAAAACTTATGAATTAATTGAAGACTAACCAAAAAACAAATGAACATAACTGCTCTTATTTTTATACTAAACTTACTAGATGTATAAATATTTAGAAGAAAGAGATAAAATTAAGACTTTAAGTAAATCAAGGTTTAAATTTTTTAACTTTAATAATAATACGATCTCTGTGTGTTCCTTTCTATCTCAATTGTCAGGAATTAGTTAAGCCTCAACTTCTACTGTCTGTTCAAACTGAGGCTCTTGATTACGGCAAACAAATATTTTGTTAGCATTTGCATGACCTAAAATACCAGAGCTGTTGACTTTCCCCTCAGACGCTCTCAATGGCTCCATGATTATGTCTCCCAAGAGATGAAGCTGACCAACCCAGTAGGAAAAGACTGTAACTTCTTTACTTGCTTGCTGATGGAAGTCATAATTTATATGAAGTAAGATATGAGTCAGACAAGAAAATTGTATAACTTTTTCCAAGAATAAAATATTGTAAATCTGAAATTATAATAAGTCTTGGTTTGATTGATGTTTTATGTTTGGTGGGGGAGGTCAGGTAAGTCTCTAAAACAGTGCATCTCAAATTTTAATGGGCATTTCAGTCACCTGGGGATCTTGCCAAGGTGCAGGCTCTGATTCAGCAGATCTGGGCAGGGGCAGAGACTCTGCGTTCCTAACAGGTTCCCAGGTGTCGCCTAACCTTTCAGCCCATGGACTTTGCTACTTTGGGTAGCAAAGTTCTAACATCAATAACCCAGCTGGTGTTTTGTGGCTTTTTTAGTGGTGAATACACTGTGTCAGGAGTGGCAAGAAGGGGCATTAGTGCCAAAGTAATAACCCTGGACCTGATATGGCATCTGGCATCAATATATTTGGAGGAATTGATGTTTTACCACTTAAAGATGTTTGTTGAAAAAGAAAATGAAGCTAAAAATAATCAGTAATTTTCCAACACCTACAGGTTGTTTTCTCAGGAAATAAAGACATTGGGCTTAAAAGCATTAAAAAATGTCACATATGCATGTCAATAAATACGTTGATTCTGATAATTAGGTAAATGATGACATAATACTTCATTCATCTGCATCTTATAACTTAGAAAGATTTTTGAGCAACACTATTTTTGTTGACAGGTCAGGAGAATACTTGAGGTGTGCCCCGGTTAACCAGGGAGGGAAGCTGAGAAAGCTGTAGAGAGTTTATTTCCCTGCCAACACTAGGTGGTGCTATGATACAAATAAACATTAAATGTACAGCTCCCTGGTTAGGGTTCAATTCTCAATGGTCTAATTTATTGCTGAATCTTGCCTACTTTCTTACTGATCAATATCAAAACTCATCTTGAACTTACAGATTACTGGACATGTCTTAAAAGTTTTCTACTTCTAGGAAACACTGTAGAAATCAACCAGCAGTTTAAAGTCACGTAATGCAATGTTTGTTTGTATTTTTAACATATGAACATTTGTGTGCATCTTCATTTTTCATTCTCCCTAAATTACATGGGAGAATCTTCATGGTCATGAGGTTGTGATACATTGGCATACAAAAGAGGTTGTGAAAAATCTCTTCCCTTCGAGATCAAAAAAATTTTTTTTTAATCCTCACCTGAGGACATGCTCATCAAGGAAAAAGAAGGGGAAGAAAGTGGAAGGGAAGCACTGATGTTAGAAACATCAATCATTTGCTTCTTGGACATGCTCCTCCAGGACTGAACCTGCAACCTTTCAGCTCTGGGACAATACGGGCCAGGGCTTCCCTTAGAGGCAATAAAGAGCAACACAAAACCCTCTATTGATTTCCTGGATTATTTTTATAGGCCTACTTCAAAGCATCAAAGCAGGCTGATGAACTTGATCAGACAATGCCTAGAAATTATTTCCTGGCACAAGGTCTTGTGGCAGGACAGCAAAGCACTTCCCCAAAGCCGTGTCAGTTCTTACACTAAACCCCATGAGTCAGGGAGTGGTCACAAGGCAGAGGCGGGGTCAGGAAATCTAATGGAATGCCTAATTATTCCATCTTCCAGTAGTGAGTGCCACTATCGAATTTAAGACAATGTTTTCACATGTTCTACTAGGAAAAAATTAATTTGGATTAAACCTGCCTACTGTTTGTATTTTAAGAATCACTTTAAACGAATGCTCCATCTTAGATCAGTACCCTGAAAATAATGTTGTTGAAGGTGGAAAAGGATTGTTAGAGCAGAGGAAACAAATCTATTAGAATGCAGGAGCCCTGGCTGGAGTGGCTCAGTGGATTGAAGGCTGGCCTGCGAACCAAAGGGTTGTCTGTTTCCCACTCAGGGCACGTGCCTGGGTTGTGGGCCAAGTCCCCAGTAGGGGTGCACCAGAGGCAACCACACATTGATGTTTCTCGCCCTCTCTTTCCCCTTCTCTTCTTCTGTCTAAAAAAAGAAAAAGAAAGAAATAGGGAGAGAGAGGGAGGGAAGGAGGGAAGGAGGGAGGGAGGAAGGGAGGGGGGAGGAAGGAAGGAAGGAAGGAAGGAAGGAAGGAAGGAAGGAAGGAAGGAAGGAAGGAAGGAAGGAAGGAAGGAAGGAAGGAAGGAAGGAAGGAAGGAAGGAAGGACTCAGGACGTGTGCGGATTGGCAAGTCTCTGAAGGTGGATATAGTAGTGGGAGGGCTTTCAGGGGAAACAGGAGAGAGAGCAGAGCAGAGAGGGACAAAGATGGGAGGTGGGAAGAAAACAAATACCCATGAACAAAAGTCTTGTTTTGTAGTTTGCCTTAAGTAGTGGTAGCACTGGCGTGTGACCAAGCAGAGACCCTTCCTAGCATTGGATGTGAGCAAGAGAGATGAATCCTGCAACACCCAACAACTACACGGTGCCTAAGCACAGAGACGTAAACTTGAACCAAAAAGGTCCTGCCATCAAGAAACTCCCAATCCAGTGTTTCTGTGCGATGCTGACAAGGTGGGCTGGTCTGCACCCTGTAGAGAGCAAGACATTATCTCACAAGTGTATGGTGTACTCATTTCCTGGATATAGAAGGCAAGGCATACAGGAATGAAAACTGGCTCCAACACCCCAAAAGGCACAGAGTAAGGAATATTTTTGTCATGAAACCAGCTCCTCTGAGTACATTGTTTCATTTCCTCATGATTGATGTCATTCATAAATATTAATGGAATACCTACTTTCTTCAAGGTGCCAGGGTTCCTCTCACACTAATGTTTAAATAGAAAAATCACAAGTCTTCTTAGATTCTGAATACAATTTTGGGGGTTCCTATCATGGCCGCCTCATGAGAGCTCTGTTTGCTGGTTCGGTGTCTTCAATTCACTTGAATTCAACTCTTTGAAAGAGAGGTGATCACTAGGGTGAGAACAAGGGGGCAGGAATAATGTCTACAGTTCAGCCAGGAACAGAAAGACTGGGGTGGGGGAAAAGGAAACAGTGTAAAAGGCGGGGTGGGGAAGAAAATAGAAATTAGAAGCAAATAAAACAGGGAAAAGTTCACATGTGAAGACAGAAGGAAGAAAAGAAAGAGGTGGGCCCGGCACACAGCAGCCTGCCTGAGGGGAGCTGAAACAGACTGGAGACTCATTGAAAAGTAAAAGGTGTGACCCGGCCGGAATCACAGACATGGCTTCCTGGGACTCTGACTTCTCCCGCACTGAAGACCACACTGATGACCATCACCTGTGGTGATGGCCACACCCCAGGACGGCTCACCCAAAGGATCAAAGAGCTGCCTCTGCTTTAACATGACAACGTTTAGATGGTGACCAGACTTAGTGTCGGAGGGTCAGCAGTGGACTTTTGATTTTAACAATCTAGTCGCCTGTCTGGAAACACATGATCCCCTCTTCAAGACTCCTGTTCTTGTTCTAGAGAACAAGAATTGTTTCACCTTATGTTTGTGAAAAATATTATATAAATGTTAGTTATCTTTAGTCTCTCATTATGTAAATTTTCAAGAATACAAAAGCAGAGAGAAGAGGATAATGAACCCCTATCACTCAGCAGTAACAGTTATCAACACTTGAACAATTTTGTTTCATCTACGTTTCCACCCACTCCCATCAACCTCAAATTATTGTGAAGCAAATCCTAGACATCCTGTCATTTCATTTAAATAATTCAGCAGGTATTGCTAAAAGCCAAGAACTCCTTTTTTTTTAAACACAACCACAATACCATTAGTATAACCACACATATATTAATTTGCCCTAGTATTAGCAAATAAATCAAGTCATTTCCTCAACAATGTCCATATATTGATTGGTTAATATGGCTCTTATATCTATGTATCTTTGGTTTTCTTTCTTTCCCCCACTCTCTCGGAAATTTGTTGAAGAAGTGAGATGGTCTACCCTATAGTTTCACATGTCACAATGTCTGGGTTTTGCTGATTGCAATCCCATGGTATTATTTAACACATTCCCCTTTCTCCTATGTTTCCTGGAAATTGATACATCTAAAGGTTTGATCATATTCAGATTTCTTTTTCAGTTTTTAAAATTGATTTTCTAATATGGAGGCATATGTAGACAGACTGTGCCCCCTCACATGACCAAAAGGACAACAACACATTTAAAATAAAAAATAACCAGAACTGCCAGAAAATTGAACTGTCTAAAGTCAACAACCAAGGAGTTAAAGAATAAACATTCATCCAGACAAGTAGGAGGGTCAGAGAGGGCAGAGAGGATAAACAGTAAAGCTGAGGCTGAAGGACTGGGGTGGGCAAGGCAGCAGCTGGCCAACTGGGTGGTCCCACATTTGTGTGTAGATAAACCAGGAGGAACATCTGGGGAGCAAGACAGACCGTGCAACCCAGGGCAGGGAAATAAAGCCTCAAAACCTCTGACCAAAAAAACCTGTTGGGGTTGAGGCGGCAGTGGGAGAAACTCCCAGACTCACAGGAGAATTCATTGGAGAAATTCACAGGGTCCTAGAATGTATGCAAAACCACCCACCTGGGAATCAGCACCTGGAGGGCCCGATTTGCTGGCGGGAAGTGGGGGAAGTGACTAAAAGCTGGCCAAGAGCTGAGCAAGCAGTGTTGTTCCCTTTTGGACCCCTCCCCCACATATGTTGTCACAATGGAGCAATGTGTGTTGCTCTGCCTTGGTGAATACCTAAGTCTCTTCCCCTTACTACATAACAGGGGCACCCAGAAAAAGAAATATGGCCCCAATGAAAGAACAGATCAAAGCTCGAGAAAAAAAATAATAATGATGAAGAGATAACCAACTTATCAAATGCACAGTTCAAAACACTGGTAATCAGGATGCTCACAGAAATGGGTGAGAATGGTCACAAAATAGAGGGAAAAGTGAAGGCTATGCAAGGTTAAATAAAGAAAAATGGACAGAGAACCAACAGTGAAGGGAAGGATATCAGGACCCAAATCAACAGTTTGGAGCTGAAGGAAGACATAAACATTCAACCAGAACAGAATGAAGAAACAAGAATTCAACAAAAGGAGAGACTTAGGAACCTCCTGGACAACTTTAAACATTCCAACACCCAAATCATAGGGGTGCCAGAAGGAGAAAAGGAAGACCAAGAAATTGAAAACATAATAAAGGAGAACTTCCCCAATCTGGCTAAGGAAATAGACTTCCAGGAAGTCCAGGAAGCTCAGGAAGTTCCAAAGAAGTTGAACCCAAAGAAGCACACACCAAGGCACATCGTAATTACATTACCCAAGATTAAACATAAAGAGAGAATCTTAAAAGTAGCCAGAGGAAAGGAGAGTGTTACCTACAAAGAAGTTTCTATAAACTATCAGCTGATTTCTCAAAAGAAACCTTGCAGGCAAGAAGGGGGTGGAAAAAAGTACTCAGTCATGAAAGGCAAGGACCTACATCCAAGATTCTCTATCCAGCAAAGCTATCATTTAGAATGGAAGGACAGATAAAGAACTCCCCAATAAGGTCAAGTTAAAGGAGTTCAAATCACCAAGCACTTATTATATGAAATGTTAAAGGAACTTATCTAAGAAAAAGAAGAAGATCAAGACTATGAACAGTAAATAGACAACAAACTCATAACTATCAACAACCAAACCTAAAAAAAAAACTAAGCAAACAACTAGAAAGGGATAGATTCACAGAAATAGAGATGACGTAGAGGATTATCAGGGTGAGGGAGGAGAATAGGGGAAAAGGTACGGGGAGTAAGAAATACAAATGGTAGGTACGAAATACACAGGGGGAAGTTAAAAATAGTATGGGAAATGGAGAAGCCAAAGAACTTATATGTGTGACCCATGGACATGAACTAAGGTGGGAGAATGATGGTGGGAGGAGGGTATAGGGCAGAGGGGAATAAAGGGTAGAAAATAAATGGGAAAGCTGTAATAGCATAATCAATAAAACATAGTTTAAAAATTGACTTGAGAGAGAGAGAAATATTTGTTGTTCCACTTATTTATGCATTCATTGGTTGCTTCTTGCAATGTGGCCTGACTAGAGATCCAACCAGAACTTTGGCGTATCTGGATGGTGCTCCAACAAACTGAACTACTCAATCAGAACTGGGTTTCTTTTTACTCTCCTCTTTTCTTCTTTCTCTTCTCTTCTCTTTCTTTTTTTTTTATTTCTTTGTTTTAGCAAGACTAATTCATAAACAGTGTTGTACAGTTTTTTTGAGCTGCATAGTGTCCTTTTGTAGTTTTTAATCAGCCAATGAAATCACTGCCAGCAGTCCTTATGTGGACATGACTCCGATTGTTTTGACTACCTAACACATATTCCCCAGGTACCTTCCTTAATAATATCTCGGGAAACAGCATACCCTGATTTCTTGGGATTCTGTGGACTTCAAACTTGAACTACATTTTGGCTGAATTTTTAAGCCCCCATTTCTTTGCCAAAGTTTCCTAAATATGTTACTCCATTGCCTTCTAGAAAGAAAGAAAAAAGAAAGAAAGAAAAAGAAAATTTTTCTTAAAAGCTGACAAAAAAATTTAGTGACAAGCTCATTTTTTTCCTGCTTATTAATGACTTGATTATTTAGCCTAAATGACTATAGAATTATTTTTTCTTCTTTTTATAGTTAATACCTTTTTGTTTTCTGGGTAGATTTTTTTTGCCTTGTATAAGTAGTTCCTTTCTAACATATTCTAAATCATTTAAAAATGTATTTCAAGACAGTTTTCATGAATTGACCATTAACAATGACTGTATCCCACTATGTTAGCTTTCTTTCTTGGATCTTCCTATTATGTACATGTTTAATCTTCAAAATCTGTTTCTATCTACTATATTTTGCCGTGTATAATGCACACCCACATTTTTGCACCAAAATTTCAGGCAAAAAAATCTTCATTTTCATTCCCTAATCCAATTATTTATTTATATTTAGATGCCTGTTTTTTGTATTATAAAGGAACTTAAGCATTTATTTTTGAACATATTGTGGTACAAGAAATTGCATGTAACAACTAATTACATATCACAAGAACAAATACAAAGTATGAGAAATTTTATGTAGTGGTAACAAATTAGTACTACTCCCATCCAAGTACTAACCAGGCCCGACCCTGCTTAGCTTCCAAGATCAGAAGAGATTGGGCACATTCAGGGTAATATGGCCGTAGACACAAATTAGTACTACTTATGTAGAATATGCATCCTTATTTTTCCCTCAAAATTTTTTGGGGAAAAGTGCACATTATACATGGCAAAATACAGTACTTTTCTCAAATACTTTTTATCTTTTTACTTTTTTTATCCTCACCTGAAGACATGCTTATTGATTTCAGAGAGAGGGGAAGGGAGGGGAAAAGAGAAACACTGATGTGAGAGGGAAATACCTATCGACTGCCTGCTGTACGTGCTCCCATCAAGTACAAACCTGCAACCTAGGCATGTGCCCTGACCAGGAATTGAACCCTGACCTTTAGGTTTATGGGAAGATGCTGCATCCAACTAAGCCACAGCAACAAGGATTTTACTTCTTTATTTTTACTGAGGACTAATTTACATACAATAGAATTAATCCTTTTAAAGGATACAGTGTGGCAAGCTTTGGCAAATGTAAGCAGGAATGTAACCAAGATATGGGATATTCCCATCAACTCAAAAAGTTTTCTCATGCCTTTTAGAGTTAATTACCTCCCCCTTTCCCCAAACATACATTCCCAGCCTCTGGCAAATAGTGACCTGTTAACTGTCCCTATAGTTTGCCTTTTCTACAATATTTTGCCATGTACAATGCATACCTTTCGTCCAAATTTTTGAGGGAAAAATAAGGATACGCATTATACATGGGAGTCATGATCTCATACCATGGGTAATCCCATGCATAATGCACACCAAAATGTGGGTGCAAAATACAGTAACTGAAATAGGTTCACAAAGCATGTTGTCTTTTTTGTGTCTGGCTTATTTCATGTAGCAAAATATTTTAAGATTTATTAATGTTGATGCATGTTCATTCTTTTTATTGGTAAACAATATTACTTTTGAGGTAAATGAAAATCTCTTTATTCACCACTTAATGGATATTTGGGCTGATTCCATTTGGGGGTTATTTTGAATGTCTTTCCTCTTTTCCATATTTTATATTTCTTAAGATATTAGCTGTTGTATTTATTTGCCCTTGTGTTTCCTCCTTAAAGTCTTTATTCTTGAAATTATTTTTTCTTTTATTTCCAATTCTATCCCGAGTTTTTCATCTTTCTTAAAATCATTCTTCCCTTCAATTATCATGCTTTTGAATTTTTCTAATTGTGACTCATATTTTTATCTCATAGCTTCTATCATTTTGGGGTTTTTAAGATTTTATTTATTTATTTTAGATTTTATTTATTTATTTTTAGACAGAGAATGGAGGGACAAAGAGGGAGGGAAATATCAATGTGTGGTTGCCTCTTGCATGCCCCCTACCAGGGATTTGGCCTGCAATCCAGGCATGTGCCCTGACAGGGAATCAAACCAGCAACCCTTTGGTTCCCAGGCCAGCATTCAGTCCACTGAGCCACACCAACCATGGCTTATTTATTTCTAGAGAGAAGGGAAAGAAGTGAGGAAGAGAGAGAGAGAAACATCATTTGGTTGTCTCTTGCATGACCCAAATCCAGGGACCTTGCCTGCAATCCCAGACATGTGACCCGGAATTGAATTAGTGATCTTTCATTTTGTGGGATGACACTCAACCCACTGAGTTACACCAGTCAGGGCTATCATTTTCTTAATTGCTTTGGGCTCAATTGGAAATGTTAGGTATAATTTTCATACTTTTGTGAGCATATCTTTTTGTCATGTTGTCATTTTCTGTAAAGATGTTATTCTCCTTATTCTCTTATTAAACAGTAATTTTGTATGTTAATCAACCTTTTCTGCTGTTCATTTTCTTTACCACTATTATGGCTAACTAATAACCCTTTTAAGGGCATTTGCAATTGCATATAATATAGGAAAACTTCCTAAGAAAAAATGCGAAAATAAGTACAGCATCAGCAGCACATATAATTATACAATATTCATCATTTGTGAGAAGCAAGTAAAATTATTACTCTCTGTGAATTTTATGAAATCAGTATTTATCCTTACTATACTGAAGAAGAAAACTTATACAACTGAAATTTAAAAGCTTCAAAGGACTCCACACCAGAAAGACAAACAATCCAATTAAAACATGGGCAAAGGACCTGAACAGACACTTACTTCTCCAAGGAGGACATACAGAGGGCCCAGAAACATATAAAAGGATGCTCAGCATCACTAGCCATCAGGTAGGTGCAAATTAAATCCACAACAAGATACCACTTCACACTGGTCAGAGTGGCCATCTTAAACAAATCAACAAACAAGTGCTGGCAAGGCTGTGGAGAAAAGGGAACCACAGTGCATTGCTGGTGGGAATACAGACTGGTGAAGCCACTGTGTAAAACAATGTGGAATTTCCTCAAATAACTAAAAATAGAACTGCTTTTTGACCCAGCAATACCACTGCTGGGATTATACCCTAGGAATCCTGAAACACCAATTCAAAAGAACAGATGGACCCTAAATGTTCATAGCAGCACAATTTACAATAGCCAAGTGCTGGAAATAGCCTAACTGTCCATCAGTAAGTGAGTAGGTCAAAAAACTTTGGTACATATACACAATGAAATTCTATGCAGCAGAAAGAAAGAAGGAGCTCCTACCTTTCATGACAGCATGGATGGAACTGGAGAGCATTATGCTAAATGAAATAAGCCAGGCAGTGAAAGACAAATACTGTATGATTTCACCTATAAGTGGAACCTAATCAACAAAACAAACAAGCAAGCAAAATATAATCAAAGACATGGAAATAAAGAACAAACTGACAGTAACCAGAAGGGAGGAGTAAGAGGAATAATGGAACAAAGAAGGGGGAGGATCATCAAAAAGCGCCCATGGAAAAAGACAATGGGGCAGTGGTGGGGGCAGGGAGGATTGAATGTAGGAGGTGAGGGTAGGTAGAGGGGGGAAGAGTGGTGGGGGAAAGATGGGGACAACTGTAACTGCACAACAATTAAAAAAAGAAAAATATATATGATAAAAATAAATAAAAGTTTCAAATTAACAGGAGGAAAATATTACAACTCTAAGTTCCTAGTTATCAGATTATACTCGTATATAAAGATGTGCATAATTGGAAAAAGGGTTCATTGCCCTAAGCTGAAGAATTGCCTTTTCTAAATAGACTTTTCTCTGCTTTGGATTTCTTTTGGAAAATAAAAGGAAATTTGGTATATTTTGCTAATATAGCCTTTGGGTAGTAAGATAATTGTTATCTTGTACAAGGTAACTTTCTTTTATTTACCTACATGAATTTGCCAAAACTTTCCATTCATACTAACTTGTTATCATGTAAGCAAATTGAACAAGATATAACTTTGACCATTGGAGAATTTCTGGTACAAAACTGATGGAATCCCTGAATAGCACCATAAATAATTGTGACTTGTTAAAATGAGAACCAGGTCAGCATTGCAAATTTTGGGGAGGCGGGGAGTTTTTAGGCAAGTGAACAGAAATGTTTACTTTTTCTACTTTGTCATAATTTGGGTCCTATCATATAATTAAGGCTTATGGCCTGTGAACAGAGATGAAAATGCCAACATTTATAACATAGATGAGAAGTGTGAGGTTCAGAGCCTTGGTCCAGGCTGTGCAGCTTCACCTGGCACCTGAACTTTATCACGATGTCAGTCAGCTCCAGCTGTGCACAGGGATGAACTTTCAGGGTGGGCATAACACATGTCTCTCTGTTTGGTTTCACTCTCTCATCTAGCACTATGTTAAAGTTCTGACGTCGACTGTAGATTAACAAGAGGCTTGGGATTTCTGAGTTCTGCCTGCCCCAGCCCAGTGCTGAGAACGAGGGGGGAGGAGGTACTCGCACCATATTTGCACGATTACAGAACTCTCGGTTAGCCAAGGCAAGTTTCTAATTTTGAGCTGCCTCCACTCCAGCGTCTTTTGAGGACCAAACTGTTACACAAACAAAATCTTCATGACCTCACCTGATCCTACTAAAAATGCCCATTCCCATGGAGGCAATAGGCCCTTCCCCTCCCCACTTGATCAACACATCCCTTTTTATATTGAATTTCCTCAGACCCTACTCAGTAGATGGTGAAGCCCTATTCAGTTGATTAATTCAGTAGTTCTTCAACCTTGCCTTCACCAAGAAACCTCTTTTATTAGTTCTTTCACTCTATCTAACCATTTCCTAACATAAACCCATGTTTCGAAAGACTATCTGTTGGATAAGCTAAATTAATTTGGAAATTATTATTCTTCCAATTCCCATTATTCAGTGACAAATACAACTGCTTCTCAGAGCTCCCTGAGCAATGTGAAATAGGAGCTGTTGGTTACATCACGGGCTTGATAGATTTTCAGACAGAAAGCAATGAAAAATGTCAGTCTATGAAACCATATCATGGATACATATACAGTTTCTATTAGGCTTCTTGAAGTTTCCAGAGTAGTTCAAAGACTGTCCTTTACTTGGGATATCTTAGGTGGAAGACCATTGATTTTTTCATATTAAATTATATCTCTTAATATGTGTTTTACCCTCCTCTTGGGTAAGATAATATCTTTCTTTCACTGCAATGCATAGAATTATTAGCACTGAAGAAGTAGCAAGTCCATTAACAGTTGTATTTTAGGTCCATGGAAAGGATCCAGTTCTCTGACTCTGGTAATGACCAGCCCAGTCTGCCACCCACAGACACATGGCAATTTAAGGTGCCTGTTTTGAAACAGATCTTCTGGCCCAACCATTTGACAAATCATTATTACACCATAATATATAGTTGGTTGATTTATATTTCACATCTGCCAAAAATATTTTTTCAATTTGAGAGCATAATTCACTTTATAAGACTTGGTATCAGCTACATATTTATGTTATGTGATAATGAAACAAAAAATCTTGCATATTTATTTCTAAAAACAGTTGTATTTGGTGATTGGTTTACATAGTATGATAGCCTTTTACTCTGGATTCCGGGTTTTGGTTTTGTGAAAAGAATTTTTATCTCTACTTCTTGTTATTTTTGAAGTTAAAATTGAACTACAATTCTGTGAAGTAAAGACAATATTTCCACTTTTTTCTTCATTATAAAAATTTACTAAATTAAACACTATGGCACTGTATGCCATTCAAAGACTGCTAGCATGAAAATGACACTATAATGAATGTTTTGTTTCACATAAGGTATTGTGATATTTTGTCTAATTTTCCCAGATCCTATCAGCATTAGCACTATCATAGTACCTGCTTATTTTTTAATTATATTTTATTGATTATGCTATTACAGTTTTCCTAATTTTCCCCCTTTGCCCCCCTCCACCCAGCACCCCTCACTCCCTCAGGCAACTCCCCCAACATCGTTCATGTTCATGGGTCATGCATAGGTTCTTTGGCTACTTCATTTCCTATACTGTACTTTACACCCCCATGACTATTCTGTAACTACCTGTTTGTACTTCTTAATTTCCTGATGTCTTCACCAATTCCCCCCAAACCCCCTTCCCATCAAGCATCAAAACACTCTCCATATCCATGATTCTGTCTCTATTCTGTTTGCTTAGTTGTTTTTTAGATTCAGTTGCTGATAGGTACATATTTATTGCCATTTAATTTTTCATAGTTTCAAATATCTTTTTCTTAAATAAGTCTCTTTAACATTTCATATAATAATTCTTTGGTGATGATGAACTCCTTTAGTTTTTTTCTTGTCTGGGAAGCTCTTTATCTGCCCTTCCATTATAAATGATAGCTTTGCTGGGTAGAGCAATCCTGGCTGTAGGTTCCTGCTTTTCACGACTTTGAATAATTCTTTCCAGTTCCTTCTAGCCTGCAAAGTTTCTTTTGAGAAATCAGCTGACAGTCATAGATGTTCACCTGTGGGTAAATAACTTCTTTTCTCTTCCTGCTTTTAAGATTCTCTCTTTTTCTTTAACCTTTGTTAATTATGATGCGTCTTTGAGTGGGCCTCTTTGCATCCATCTTGTTTGGGACTCCCTGTGCTTCCTGGACCTGCATGTACATTTCCTCCTCCAAACTAAGGAAGTTTTTCTTTCATTATTTTTTCAAATAGATTTCCAATTTCTTGCTTTTTCTCTTCTCCTCCCGGCACCCTTATGAAGAGAATGTTGGAATGCTTAAAGTTGTCCCAGAAGCTGCTTCTACTATCTTTGGATTATTTTTCCTTCTTGTTGTTCTGATTGGTTGTTTTTTGCTTACTTATGTTCCAAATCATTGATCTGATTACATCAATGTTCCAATTCATTGATCTTGGTTTCATCTACTCTACTGTTGTTTCTTTGTAAATTGTTCTTTATTTCAGTTAGTGTACACTTTGGTTCTGACTGGATCTTTTTTATGTTGTTGAGGTCCTCACTAAGTTTCTTGAGCATCCTTATAACCAGTGATTTGAGCTCTGTATCTGGTAGATTTCTTATTACTGTTTTATTTAGTTCTTTTTCTGAAGTTTTGATCTGTTCTTGCATTGAGGCCACATTTCTTTGTTTCCTCATTTTGGCAACCTCCCTGTATTGTTTCTATGTATTAGGTAGAGCTGCTATGAGTCCCTGCTTTAGTAGCTTGGCCTGATGTAGTGGGAGTGTGCTGTAGGGTCCAGTGGCACAGCCTCCCCTATCACTCAAGCTGGGTACTTGTGATGCGCCCTTTGTGTGGGCTGAGTACACCCTCCACTCATAGTTGAGCCTTGATTACTGTTGATAGGTCAATGGGAGAGATTTACCTAGGCCAATCAGCTGCAAGGATTGGCTGTGACCACTGACCACCACTCTCTGCCCTCCATGGAGGATTAGCTGTGCTGGAGCAGGGTGGTGGTGCTGCAGCTACATGATCTGTAGTTGTCCAGTGGGTGCACAGGCTCTGGAGTTCCCAGGTGGTGCAGGGGAAGGTAAGCCCTGACCTGGGTTTTGCCCAGGGCCACCCTGCCTGAGCTATAAAGCAAGCCAAGATGGCTACTACTTGTGCTGGACTTGAAGATTCCCAGAAGAAGCCAAGCTGTGAATCTAGATTTGTTGCTGCTAGTGCTGGGCTCAGGGCCCCTTAGCAAGAGGTATAAGGTGCAGGGGAGTAGGGGGGTGGGGGCTCACTGAAGCTGGATATTGCTTATTTGAGAGGATTTGGAATATGTGAAGCATAAACCAAGACCGATCATTTATATGGAAAAGCAGGTTGGGTAGGCACATAACTTGGGTGGGATGGAGTCTCTAGGGTTCTCCAGGTCAGTGCAAATAGTTAACCAGATTGATAGAGTCTCAGATATGGCACCTGCCTGCTGGCTCTGTGGCTCTGTGGGAGGAGGGCTCAGAAAAGAGACAATAGCCCACCTTTCTTTCTGGAAGAAGGCTCTCCTCCAGCTTTTACCTTGATGCCAGACACTTCAGTTCTTCCCTGTATGCCACTGGTGCCTTTCAAGCTGCTACCCAGGTGCTGGAGCTCAGAGGAAATGAGTCTGAGTGAGTCTGCCTGTGGGTTCTTTAAGAGGAACCGCTTGGGGCTCTAGAACTTTCTTCCACTGACTCAATACCCACTGGTTTTTGAAGCCAGAAATTGTAGGGAGTTATCTTCCTGGCACTGGAACCCTTGTCTGGGGTCCCTGGTATGGGGCTGGGACTCCTTGCTCCTTAGGTATCCCTCCCTAATTTTTATTCACCACACGTGGATGTGGGACCAGCCTGTTCTGCATCTCCACCCCTCCTACCAGTCTGGATGGATGTGTTTTCCTTAATTCTGCAGTTGTCAGACTTCTATTCAACTTGATTTCTGATGGTTCTGAGTAATGGTTGTTCTATATTTTAGTTGCAATTTTGATGTGGTTGTGTGAAGATGTGAGTGGGGTTACCTATGATGCCAACTTGATCCAAAGGCCCCATTGTACCTGCTTTTTAATCAAATATTCTCATGTATTTATTACATCTTGAAAAAAGTGTAATTCTTAACCATTTTTATATTTGAAATATATGTATGTCTGTTGTTTTCTACATCTGCTTTTCACCACCAAAAGAAAAGAAAAAAAAAAAAGAAAAAAAAAAAAAAAAAAAAAAAAAAAAAGAAAGAAAGAAAGAAAGAAAGAAAGAAAGAAAGAAAGAAAGAAAGAAAGAAAGAAAGAAAGAAAACCAAACAGAATAAAAAACGATGAGGTAAGCACTTCAACAAAATGCCTTACTCTATCCCTTATGGGTTCTCCATTACGTTTTGCTTTGACCAATCACTTTCTTCTACCAACTTATTTTATCTAATAAGATGGACACTCTGTTATTTACTTGGGATTTATTCTTCTTGCATTTCCAAAGTAGGTTTGAGGTGGATACAAATGTTATATAATTAAAAATAAGACAGCCCTGCTAAAAACAGAGCAGTCACTCTGACGAAGATAGGGAGATAGACTATAAGGCTCACCATTCCACCCCCCACCTTGACCCAGCGTCAACATCACAAAGGCAAAATAAGCCAATTTTCCTCCAACAAACAAGGAAAGGCAAGCAAATTTATTTTCAAGAGAAACTTTTTGGGATTTTTAGTAAACCATGCTTAACCATGCTTGATAACAACTTGGCAAATACACTGAGCCACTATTCCAATGGGTAATTCTCATATCCACATTATTCAGTTGCCATATATTCAGGAAAAACATATAAACACATTTTCAAATGAATAAAAGAAAGAAAACGATCAACACAGGAAGCATTTAGGTTGAAGAAAATAAACCTATCTGTTCCAAATGTATAATTATAATATGTATTTTTAACTATATAGCAAAAGAGAAATGTGACATAAAAATAATACTTTAAACATCTAAAATGTATATTATCCACATTTTTCTCATGTAAAAATCAAATTTTCACTGTAATTTAGCTCCCTATTGGTCTGCTCCTACAAATCACTGATCCTTATACTGTCACTTCATTCTCTACTGCTTAACATCAGCAATGCGAGATGAAGTGTTTCCATGTTGGAAAGCCCTGTGATACAAGTTTCTGGCATGGCCACATGAGAAGCTGTGCTTTGCCTGAAAACCCTGCAGGGCTTTCCTTCCTGAAGGATAAGCATTTTCATTGTGTTTCAGTCCAGAACAGGACTTGTTGGAGAGGGGTCTGCACTTTCTAAATTAAAGAATTCTTATAGTTTCTTAGAAGACCCAGACACAACTAGGAGGAAGGCCATTAATCTTAATTTCTCTAAGTCATTTATCTCTAGCAGCTATTAAACAATAAAAAAATGCCAGTAAAAAGAAAGATCTTGAGGGAGGCAACTGGGCAGAGATACACAGGTAAAAGACTTCGAAACCATATTCAGACAGTACAGGGGGATGTGGCCATCAGGTTGGTTTTTCAGCCAGTCAAAATCCGGGAAACTTGAAGCTGTCCTTCCTCATGATTTCTTATACAAAGTAAAAAACTAAATTAGGGTATTAAGTTCAAGTTTCAAAAATGAGCTAAATGACAGAAACTCTAAGAGCTTCACCAAACAATTCATTTCTAAAGAATGCAGTCTAACTTGGATGCCATTCATGGGAAACAAATGTGATTTGTAATTTGGTATGAAGAGCTCAGTTGGAAAAATTATATTATCACTACAGGAATTTCAAATAGCTAATAAGCATTTGACAGCCTGCTTTTCAAATGGCTCAGTTAGCCTATACAAGCATTGATTTTAAAAACAAATTTCTAGCTCTGGCCAGGTGGCTCAGTTGGCTTGAACGTCGTCCCATGCACCACAAAGTTGTGGGTTCAATCCCCAGTCAGGGCACATATCTAGGTTGCTGTTTTGATCCCCAGTTGGGCCTGTAAGAGAGGCAACTGATTGCTGTTTCTCTCTCACATCAATGTATCTCTTTCTCTGCCCCTCTTCCCCTCTCTCTTAAATCAATAAATATATCAAGTATGGATTAAAACAAAAAAGAATAAACTTCCAGATAAATACTAGTTATCAAACTGAATTTTGTCTCAAAGTTCACCTGAGGGATAGCACAAACCCTGCCACATCCTGGCTGAGTCATTTAGAGCTGTGGATGTAAAGGAAAGGGTGATGGATGGAGATCATAAGACTGTGGTCCAACCTGATTAGCTATGGGACTCTGAGAACTCATTTAACTCCTCTGGACCTCTGCTTTCTCATTTGTAGAATGAGGAATAAGGCTGGATGATTTCCCAGGCTTCATCTTATTCTAATTTTAAGACAAAAATTATCCTGCTTTTTCAAATGTCCTTGTATTAACAAAAATGCTATCTTTATATTGGTGTCTTTATGCCTACAACAATAAATGATGTTTCTGAAGCCAGGGTTTTTTTTCCCATGATGAAGTCTTCAAAGTCGTGTTCTCTCTACAACTACCACAACCATTATTCCTTATTTGGGGCGTTAAACTAGATCACAGAGGATTAAGGGTCCCTGACTTCCAACCTTACAACCAACAAGTGGTTTCATATGAATATCATATGTGACAGTAGCAACTTTCCTTCCAATTGTTTACAGTATTCACAAATACTTTTTAATTTCTAGTAACTACCCAGTAAGATAAGTGGTAAGTATGACTATTTCCATTTTGAATAGAAAAATTAGATGAGACTTAAAGAGGTTTGGTGACTTGCTCAAGAAATTATGAATGCCTTTTCACAATCCATTAAGGCAATATTTACTGACACCATCTCTGGAAGGCAGCTCTGAAATATGTACCAAAATGTAAGATGCATAGTCTTGAATGAAGCAATTCCAATATTAAATATTTTAGACAAGTACAAAAAATGTAATCTCAGAGATATTGATCACCATACTTTTTATAATGGAAAAAAATAGAAGCCAACCATTTGCCCATCATTAACAGATAAGGCAAATAAATTAAGACATGTTTGGGCAAGGAATTACAATGCAGCATTAAAAATGGTAGCACAGAGGACTTCCAGCCAAGATGGAGGCATAGGTAGACACACTGTGCCTCCTCACACAACCAAAATAATGACAACAACAATTTAGAAACAAAATAACAACCAGAACTGACAGAAAATTGAACTATATGGAAGTCAGACAACCAAGGAGTTAAAATACACACATTCATTCAGACCAGTAGGTGGGGTAGAGTTGGGCCACCAGCTAGAGAGGGGTCGCGGCACAAAAAGTGGTGGCACCAGGCATGCAAGGCACCCCAGGTGTGCAAGACGGTAGTGGGCAGACCCTGGGTGTGCAGGTGGTGGCTGGCAAACCCTGGGCACAGAGTGGCAACAGGCAGACCCAGCAAGGCAGCAACTGTGAAGTGAGGCACTGCACACAAGATAGCTGGCTGACCAGGTGGTTCCACATTCATGTACAGATAAACCAGGTGAACTTGGGGAGCTAGACAGACTGCACAACCCAGGGTCCCAGCACTGGGAAATAAAGCCTCAAACATGGATTGAAAACACCTGTGGGGGTTAAGGCACAGAAAGAGACTCCCAGCCTCACAGGAGAGTTCATTGGAGAGACCCACAGGGTCCTAGAATGTATGCAAGCCCACCCACATGGGAATTATCACCAGAAAGGCCTCGTTTGCTTGGGGGAAGCGGCAGAAGGGACTGAAATCTGACAGAGAGCAGAGCAAGCACCATTGTTCCCTCTCAGAACCTGCCCCCACATACAGCATCACAACGCAGCAACTGGGTTGCCCTGCCCTGGTGAACAACTAAGGTTCCACCCCTCATATGTAACAGGCACATCAAGACAAAAAAATGGTGCAAATGAGAACAGATCAAAGCTCCAGAAAAAATACAGCTAAGCAATGAAAAGATAGTCAACCTATCAGATGCACAGTTCAAAACACTGGTGATCAGGATGCTAACAGAATTGGTTGACTTCGGTCACAAATTAGATGAAAAAAATGAAGGCTACAATAAATGAAATAAAGGAAAATACACAGGAAACCAATAGTGATGGAAAGGAAACTAGGACTCAAATCAATGGAGTGTACCAGAAGAAAGAAGCAAACAACCAAACAGAACAGAATAAAGAAACAAGAATTCAAAAAAATGAGGAGAGGCTTAGGAACTTCCAGGACATCTTTAAACGTTCCAACATCTGAATTATAGGGCTACCAGAAGGGGAAGACGAAGAGCAACAAGTGGAAACCTTATTTGAACAAATAATAAAGGAGAACTTCCCCAATCTGGCAAAGGAAATAGACTTCCAGGAAATCTAGGAAGCTCAGAGAGTCCCAAAGAAGTTGGACCCAAGGAGGAACACACCAAGGCATATCATAATTATATTAGCCAAGATTAAAATGAAGGGGAGAATCCTAGAAGCAGCAAGAGATAAGGAGACAGTAACCTACAAAGGAGTTCCCATCACACTGTCAGCTTATTTATCAAAAGAAACATTGCAGGCAAGAAGGGGCTGAAAAGAAGTATTCCAAGTCATGAAAGGCAAGGACCTACATCCAAGATTGCTCTATCCAGCAAAGCTTTCACTTAGAATGGAAGGACAGATAAAGTGCTTCTCAGATAATGTCAAGTTAAAGGAGTTCATCATCATCAAGCCCTTATTACATGAATTGTTAAAGGGACTTATCTAAGAAAAAGAAGATAAAAAACATGTACAGTAAAATGACAGCAAACTCAAAATTATTAACAACCACACCTAAAACAAAAACAAAAGCAGAAACAAACTAAGCGAACAACTAGAACAGAAACAGAACCATAGAAATGGAGATCACATGGAGGGTTAGCAACAGGGGAGTGGGAGGAGGAGAGAGGGGGAAAAGATACAGAGAATAAGTAGCATTTCCTCCCACCGGGAGGAAATAAACAGGGCAAGGGCAAGAGCAGTGTGGGACATGTAGAAGCTAAAGAACTTATGACACATGGACATGAACTAAAGGGGGAGAATGTGGGTGGGAGGGGGTATGCAGGGTGGAGGGGAATGAAGCGGGGGAATGGGACAACTGTAACAGCATAATCAATAAAATATATTTTAAAAATGGTAACACAGAGCTATAGTTAGTTACATGGAAACACAGCCACAAGAAAAGGGGTGGAGGAAGTATAGGCTGAAAGAACAATCAACACTGTCCAACAGAACTTCTGCAATTGTGGAAATATTCTTCTGTGCTGTCAAATACAGTTGCCTCTAACTACTCTTACAACATGACTAGTGAAACTAAGGAACCGAACTTTTCTTAGTTTTATTTAATTTTAATTAACTTAATCCAGAGATATCTATATATGGCTTGTGGCTACTGTATCGGACAGCACAGTAGACACTGATATTTAATGACTATATGTTACTCTATAATCAGAGAAAATATTCAATGTTTTGTTTAAATATCATCATCAACAACAACAACAACCAAATCAACCCTCTTGGGCTTAGGAGACAACCAAAAGATACATGCACAAGATAGTCAACGATAGGTTTATCTAAGGAGCTGCAGAGCCTGCAGCATTACCTGGGCATGATCATGTTAATTTGGCATGTTTCCTAAATATTGGCTCACATGCTGGCAAATAAATAGCTTCATGCCAAGAAAGCTACATCCTTTGTGCTAGCTCTGCAGAATCGACCAGAAAAAAAGTGATGAATGGAAGGAAGCAGAAAATAGAAGCTGGAGCATTGAAAGCAGGGCCAGATTTTTTGCAAGGATGTAAATTATTCAACTCACTAAATGGATTTGTAATGATTAGGAAGCTCGTGTGTTCTACTTAAAAGTTTGATTATATCAAAATATACTGAAGCAACAAAGTATTATACTTTCTCATATCCAGCCAACATAAAACTTAGTCTTTGAGAATCATGCCAACTAGCTAAAGGCAAATTGGAGGTTTAGACCCACACAAAGCAGGAGGGATATTTATTCACAGGTATTTCCAAACTCCAATCTATTTGCAAATCTAAAAGAACAGTTTCCCTAAATCAGTCAACTTTTTCCACTAGCAGATTATTAGGTAGATGAAATATAATAGTGAAACCACTTTCCCCACTTGTGTTTTTCCTAATACTTTCCTATTTAAACAAAATATAATAAATTCATATATAAGGTATGTTTCTATATTTGGGATTAAAGAGGCCTTCTTAAAGACAGAAGTGACCTGAATTGGAATGTTCCTAACAGCAAAACTATAACTAAGCAAGGTCCTTAATTAACTGGATCCTCCCCTTACTCCACTTTTCAGGAGAAAAAAAAACAAATCCCAAAATAGGATATTTAAGGAAAAAGAAACTTGAACATAATTCTCTTACTAGATTTAAATCTACATTACTCTATTTTGTGAAAATTATAAGCGATAATTTAACAGCTGCAGTACCAGTGACCTTGAGAACGATTCAGGTATGTTCAGCACCATGCACTTGAAATGGGGAGACAGCAAACTAATACACAGTAGAAAAATTTTTTGCATGATATAAAATTTGTTTTTATTTCATTCTTTTAAATAAAAGTGCCCTACTCCTTGCAGTCCTCGTTAATTAAGGCTATATTTTATTATTTTAATGGCCAAAAGAAAATTGCAGATGGGAGTATTACCATACAATTGGCAGTATATACAGTTGTCACAACTCTAACACATAAACGTGCCCACACCTGCCAGCTCACCCAGCCACAGTCACAAAAATAGCAGGCAAGTGTGTAGACTGGGAAACTATAAGCAGAACCATTAGCACCTGAGAGATTTACAAGTTCTTCTAAAGAATAACAGGACTTGATTTTTGCAGTAGCCTTTAGATGTAAATATTTACAGCTAAGGAAATTAAGCCTCATAGAAATTACTGAATTGCTTGTTGTCTAACTTCTAGTCAGAGCCGGGATCAAAGCCAGCCTGCTGTGTCCACATCCTGAGGGCTTCCCACCTGGCCACCCTCCTGGCACTGGGACAGCAGGAATTGGGTGGAGGGAGGCATGAGGACCCAGATGACAGCTGACACTCATTTTAAAAACTCCCATTCCGGCACTATGAGCTGGTTGATACTAATGAGGCATCAGTCTTTCATTACTCCCAATCTGCCTCGGAAACCTCTGAGGCAGCTTGAACTAAATGAGCTACCATCGAGAAAAGGGACCAGGACATCAATAACCCTATAAACTCTAGTAGACAGTCTCACCCAGTTTTAAGAATACCTTCAACTGTTTTAGCAGTTATGACCAATGTCTCACAATCTAGTTTCTTCTGCTTGAATTAGACCAGCAGCCTCTCAAGCCTTGAGGTGAAAAACTGGAAGTTCATTGGCAGGTCCCCTTTCTGAAGCCTTTCCCTTCCATCTACCTTTCATGGGCCCAGAGCCCTCTCCTCCATCAAGAAACCTTTTGTAAGAAAGCCTCTGCATTTATTCTTGATGTGAATGTAAGCCCATGCATTACTTGTCCTAATGGCATTTATTTTTTAATGCTTTATCTCTAATTATAGAGAGAAAGCCCTTGTGGAGGATAGAGGATATTTGGGCATTAAAGAGCAGACCGGAAAGCTAGTGTTTCAAGGTGAAGATCTCTCCTGCAGTCCCATGATCTACCTCCAGGGCAGCACCCCCAAGACCTCTGACATTCGTGGATGTGAAGAAACCTAATGCAAATGTGGATCCAGATGACTATTTTCTACTAATCATAAGACTGTGTTAAGAACTATGCATTTTTATCACATCTCTCTCTCAGAATCTTCCCATTTTGCAATCAGAAAAAAATTAACTGAAAAAAGTAGTATGATATAGTATTTTAGTATACTATAGGAGTTAACTTGAAGTCCCCAAGACTCTTAAAATAGTATGCAAAATATTATGGGCATGTGTGGGCAATATCTTGGGAAGATAGCTTACAGTTTTAATCAGATTCCCAAAGAAATTTTTAATCTAAAAAATGTTAACACAGATTTGAGGATTAGAAAGACCGAGTTATTACTCCTAGCTCCACCACTTTCTAGCTGTGTGACCATAGACAAATCAATTAACCCCTCTGTGACTCAAGTCCCTCAGCAGAAGTCTAGGTACCATTGTAAAGATTATCTGGAATAGCCTGGCCGGTATGGCTCAGTCCCTATCTGGAGCGTGTACGGAAAACAACCAATCGATGCTTCTCTCTCACATCAGTGTTTTTTTTTCCCTCCCTTTCCTCCTCCCTTCAACTCTCTCTAAAATCAAAAGTAAAAAATAAAGATAAAAGAGGAAAAAGAAAGAAAAGAAGAAAAATTAACTGAGATAAGGCATGCAAGCCACTCTGAAGAAAGCAAGCCTAAATGATTCAAGGTAGCTGGTTATTATTATGACCAGCAGAGACTTGAGGAACTTTGAGAGGAAGGAAGGGTCCTCGTCCAGATGCAGAAAGAGCCACAAACTCAGCAGAATTTACAGTTTGCTTAGGGTGTGCCTGTTTATTTTCACAAAATGTTAGGGCAGAAGGAGCTCTGTAGATCCCTCATTTTACAAATAAGGAAGCTGAGGCCCAGAAAAGGGAGGTGTTGCCACATCATAAGGACCATGAAAGACTTGGACACTAGATTTTGGTTCTACTCCAAGCAGTTGAGAACAAAGAAAAGCTGCCACCAGGGTACTGTTGTTATCCCACTACAGAGAAAAAAACATTCAGCTTCACCTGATTTATAGATGTTTTTCCTCCCTTGCAAGAGGACCTTTAATCCTGGGCATCATTAATCAAAATGTCAGCACATTTACTTTCTAGTTCTTCTCCCCATGTTCTCCTTTCTACAGAAAAAGCAGTGTACACGGACAGATTTATGACATTTAAGTGCATCAATGTACCTGTTTTAACCCCTGAAGCCAAGACAACTCTCACTGTAGAAGCCATTGGAATGTCATGTGCAAGCCCATCTCCCATCAGCTTTTACTTGGGCAGAAATTGAATGTAAATTGACATTCAGCTGCCAAGTAGTCCAAGATGGAGTTGGATTCCTAATTCCATTTCTCTCAAACATACATGTGTGTTCCACGGAAGATTTAGAAGGGCTGAAGTGATGAAAAACTTGCATAGAACTTAGAGATTTCATTTGACTCAAACTTCGGGTTATGTTAACTGGAGTCTGTTGTCTTAGAAGGAACTTAATTGAAGTTACTCATTCTTATTAAGGAAAATGTCAAATTTTGCTTTGAGTTAATTCCAGCAACACTCTGCTTGCTTTGGCCAAGCCTAAGCATCAAAACCTGTGAACAAGTGTGCTAATTTAAAAATGCTTATAAATACATTTTGTTATTTCACTGCAATACCCTTGGGAAGTTACGGTTTTCCCTGGCATGCTAATGCCACTCAGAGCAGAAGGGAAGGTTAAAAATAGTAATGTGAAGATTCGATCAGTTGACCAAAATGCAGTTCTATAAAAAAAACTAAAGGGAAAAAGTGGGAGAGTTTCCCCCTAAAAAGCATTTAGACTTCTTTGAGAAAAAGTAGCAAACAACATATGAAAAGGCAAGTAAGAATGAGAGAGAGCAAACACGGTGCTACATCATGGGTCGGCAGGGCAGGCACATTCTGAGTGGTGCAGGACAAGGGCATCCAGGAAGGCTTTACAGCAGAGAGAAAAGTGTGCTAGCAGGTGGGTCCATAGTTTCCAGTGATATGTGGATAAGAACAGTAGTGAGTCTAGAATCCATGCTATAGCGTTGAGCTGAGGTCGTAATATGAGGAAAACACCATCATCTTCTTAAATAACTTCAGTATGGGATAAGATTTTTGTGGATAACATCACCGCCTTTGACTAATAAATCTATAAGAATATCAATAAAAGACCAAAATAAAGGAAACAAAAAAACCTAAGTTTTGATAAAGAATACAATCTACATTTGCTTTTAAAAATAAAAGGCAGAGACTATAAAATTCTATTAAATAAGTACATATTCTTCAGAAAGCTTATACTGTGAGCTCTAATAAATCTGTTCTGGAAACCTGCAACACATTTATAAAATTGCATTTTAAAAGATGCACTGAATTTTAGGATAACCACATTAAACAGTTATGAAATATTCATTCTTATTTATGATTCTGTCACAGACCAAAAAAAATTGCTAGTACAGCCACAGAAAAAGCTAAGCCCAACAATTTTTAAAACCTAAGACAAATGACAATAACAAAACAGATGTCCACCAGCTCTGAGAAAGAAATTTACCATTTTTTTCTAACGTAATACATTTTTACACATCTACAAATTTACTAATGAAAGTTTAAAAAGAAATATTTTTATAACATAGATCCCTCAGGTTTATAAGTAGAAGAGATCCATATACATAGATCATAAGCAGAAGAGAAGGTATGTCATCATTTGCACACAAAAAATAATGTAGCTACTGTGCTCATCTAGGCAGAGTTTAGATGAATTTTTATTTCTCCAGCTCATTACTCAATGTAGAAGACCAGAATCCAAAAGATATGTACACTCTAGGGAAGACTACTAGAGTTAGGAACACATTTAAACAAGACCCAGGGAATCATCAAATCCACATGGGTGTTTAATAGGTTTTGCCACAATAATGAGGTATCTATGTATTCACTTATGCAAATTCTACATTTGTCCATAAAAGATACTACAGAAAAATTCCAATAAGCTAAAATACCTCATCATCTTTGTCTCCTTGCAATATAGCTCTTTAATGACATCAGATTTTTATTACCAATATGATTTAGTACTTTTGAAATCAGAGTTTTGAGGTGAGGATCCCCCCAAGTCCAGTATGTCTTTTCAAAGGTCAGACAAAATGAAACAAATGCACGCCCTAGATTTCCAGCATCTGGGTGGGAACTAACTCTGCCTAAGGAACACCTGCTCATTATTCACAGGTCTCAGTATATAGCCTTGTGTTTGATCAACAAAATAATCAGAGGAAATGTTTGTATGCTGATTGTTTTCTTCTGTCCTGATGTTAAAGTCATGCAAATGTATCAACAAAAATATTTAGGTTGTGGAATAGAAAAAACAAGATTCCTCATAATGGCCAGAGCAATAATAACTCAACGTGAATGCTGCGCCCACCACCATGCTACAGTAAGCACCGTATGAAAATATGGGGCGAACCACAGAAGGATTGAGCAGATTGGCCTTCAAAATGGTTTCACCAGGTAGGCGACACCTTTCACCATATGATTCGGGGATGTGTAGCAATCTTCCTGGACAGAGAAGTTTGGGGTAAGGAGTGAGGTGATTTCCCAGGGAGAAAGAAACCGTGTTCCATGGCATGGACTTTCTGCAAGGACCTGCTATTTAGAGGTACAAGACGGGAAATGTCAGGAGAAACAATAAGCCAGCTGGGGCCAGATTATGGAGGAAATTATAGGCTCTGCCCACGCATTTGGACTTTATCTGGGTGGGCAGCTGGTAGCTACAAGAGGTAAACACGTTAGTTAAAATATTTTTGAAAACAACGTTGCACTCTAGTTATTTTCAGGATGGGGGCACAAACACGGGCATGAAGGAGGTAGCTCTCTATGCGGTGTCATTGCAGGGCTCCCTCCCCGTCTTGTCACTAATGCCCGACTCCCACCGGCACGGAGATGGTCGGTGTGATAATTCCCTTTGCAGAGGCAAAGGCTTTCTGCAGCCATTGCCAAGACTATTTTTTAAATTACTTTATAGGGTCTTTTGACAGAAATTGGGTTTCTGGAAAAAAGAAAAACTGCAAGCAGCGCTCAAGACTTTCTTCATAATTCTCCTGAGCCCAGTTTCCCTCCTGGGGAAGTAATTCTCCAGCAGACCCTGTCCCCATTCCCTCTTCCTTGGAAGAAGAGCAGATCACTTTCCATTTTCATCTCACACATTCCTTCTCCTTCTTTAATGATGCATGTGGTATGTTTGCCTCATTCAAATCATGAGGAAAAATAGTGCATCAAGGTGTCACAGGACAACAGAAGCCGCTCACAATTGTGGGGGCGACCTCTTTCTCGAGGTCCCCCCCGGTGCCACGGACACGCGTGAATGAGTAAACATGGCCGAGACATGCTGGATCTGCTTTGGGGATGGAGGAGTGGGCTGTGGCCAGTTTCTCTGGGGAGAAAGAGGCCAGCAGTGGCCAGATTCTCCGAGGAGAAAAAGGCCCCGAGTGTCCTCTTCCATAGCCTTTTATTGGGTTGTAATACACAGGAATACAGGGTGGCAAGGATCAAACAGTACATAACATTACAAAGAGGTCTGAAGGTTTCAGTCTGAGTGTCTGTCAGGAAGAAAGTTGCAGAAACTTTGGGAGACATACTCATTTCCTCTTGGACCCTTATCATATGAATGAAAGCACTCTTAGCAGAGCAGATTTCACAGGTTTATCAGCAAGTCTTTGTGGTGTCAGATTTTTCCCCAGGGCATGCTCTAGCCAGGCAAGGAGCTGCACCTCTCCCCAGCAGGTATTCAGGCTTAAGGGGATTAGAGCCAGGAAGTACTTCTCCCAGAGAACATGGGGACTCGGGCATTGACAAAGCCGGGGGGGGGGGGGGGGGGGCGAGAGTCCATTGCTCCTTATTACAGCCCCGCCAGTCCTTCCATGAAGGCCTCCCAGGTGATCGAGTCTGGCTTAGGTTGCCCCCTGCTGTGAGGGGTCTTACCCGTCATTGACTTCCGACCAAGCTCTGGGGGCAGGGAGAGGAACTGAGGCAGTGTTTGCTACCATAGACAAGCTTTGTCTCCCGTGGCTGGCATTCCAGAGGTCGTCTCTCACCCTTAGCTACAAGGGGTAGAGATACAATTCCTAAAACTACGCAGAGCGGTCTACAACACACAATAAAAGGCCACACTGTTAAAATGAACACAGGAGCAATTTCTATTCTGTTTCTTTTTATTCTAATCACATTTATACAAAGAAATACAACCCTCGGCCCTAACACCAAGTGACAACAGACATAGCAGTTCACTTGGAGCCTAATGCGGGGCAACTTAAGCTACAGAGAGCCATTGGCCCCTGACTCCCCTGCTGCCTCTCTGGGATTGCATCAGTTACCTGGGCTGGTGGACTTTTTCTTTCTTCCTACTTCCACCACCATGCCCAGACACTCCATGCCATTTACTGAACATCCATCCTCATTACTCTCTCTCTCCCTTTTCCAGACAACCATGCACATACCCACAAACTCACCCTAAGGCCCAGATTTTCACCATGCATTTCTTTGTTTGCAGATGTCTTTGTGACTATTGGATCAAGCCCAGACTCCTCTGAGGCATTCAAAGTATTTATGGTCCTTTAAAATGTCTTCACTAACCTCAATAATATATGTCACTCATCATTCCTTGGCTCCCGGGAAAGAGGCCCTCTGTCCTTCACAACCAGAGCACACTTCGTCCAGGCCACCTTCCATCCCAAACAAGGCGGCCACAGACAGCAGCGCAGGCGGTGCGCTGAACAACCGCAAAGGGTGCCGTTCACCTATCACCTGCACAACTACAGGTGGGCAGCCCTGTGCCTGCCCTTTCCGGAAAACAGTTTTTAGTTCAAAAAACTGTTGTGAGAATTAAGTGAGAGAGAAACATTTACTCTCTCTGGGTTTGGTTTTTCTTTTGTATATAACAAAATGTAAGAGAATAACATAAGATTGTACTTGAAACATATGACCTGGTGATTGGTAACAACTTATCCCCTTCCTCTCCATTGTTTTTTTGTTGTTGTTGTTGTTTATCTTTCTGGTGCTGACCAAAATGCATTTATTCTTGTTTTCTGTGTTTTTTTGTTCTCTTTTTCCCTTCTTTCTTTTTTTTTTAAATTCTATTTTAACTGTTGTTCAAGTTCAGTTTTCTGTCTTTTACTCTCATCCCAGCCCACCCCCTCAGCCCTCTCCATCCCCCTCCCATTTCTACCCCCCGTTGTTTTTACTGACTTTATCAGGTCATTTCAGAAACTGAAGAAGTTCAAAGAAATATGGAAGAGTCTTTACTCCTAAATAAAGAAATCTCTGGCTGTCTTTCTGGAGAAAAGGGAGAATGCATAGAACAAGCAAGATGTATCCAAAGCCCTCTGCTCAAATACATCTCCTTCCGGGGGCTGCCAGTTCTAACTGTATTGGAATTGCCTGAGGAGTCTTTTTTCATTTCTGCAATTTTTTTATTGTTGTTCAATTACAGTTGTCCCCCTTTTTACCCCATCACTCTCCCCTGCCCTGACCAACCCCCCTCTCTCACATTCAATCCTCACCCCACACCCAGCCTTGACCCTGTCCCCATGGATCCTTTACACATGTTCCTGGACTTGACCCTTCCCCTTCTTTCCTCCATTATCACCCTCCCCACTCCTCTCTGGTCATTGGCAGTTTGTTCTTTATTTCCATCTCCTGAGGAGTCTTTAAAAGTAATGATGCTATGCCCAGGCCCACATTCCGATGGAGCTAGTCGGAAACATGGCCTGGGAAATGGATTTTTTAAAGCTTTCCAGAAGAGTCTACCATGTATGCAAAGATGAGTACTACAACTGTCTCTGTATACATACCATACCTAGAAATCAATTGATTTGTTAACATTTCTCATTAAAAACATTCATCTCTTGCTCTACCCACTTCCATGCTGGGATACTAGCAATTCATACCTTAGTACAATTTCACTTTAATTATATCACATTTCCTCCTTTTGATATGTAAATTTTTAAGGTGGGAGAGTGGATGAAATAGCAGCAAATGATGAAGAGAAAGAAAACAACAAGTTTTCTCCCTGGTTTAGGGGTAGCTGTTAGTGCCCCTTACTCAAAAGGACCTCAGATTTCCTTCACATCCCCCCTTCAAAACCCTCACATTCCTACTTGTGATCAATTAAACTGCACATAGGTTGGATATTCTTAATTAAAATAAAATAAAATAAAAAACAATGAGCTCTTCCACCCTCACATCCATTCATCTTAACCATAGTTCAAGAAAACTAGAAGTATTATCTTATAGTCTAAAATTTCTCACACCTATAGAGGGGTATGAGGCCATTGCAATAAAGTAGAAAAAGTATTAAACTTGAGGCTGATTACCTACCAACCTTTCTGAAATTCAATTTCCTTATGATGAGGACTAAATAAAATACTGTTCAGTAAAAATTCCTGATACATAGGAATTCAGTGAAGCTATTTAACTGAAAACTCTCTAGGAAGGAAAAAGCTAACTCATACATTAATTCTGGTGGGTTGCCCCTACAAACATCTAACCCCCAGAATCATAAAAACTGATGGCTATTATTGCTCAGTAATAGTTCATGCTGACATTTTTTCAAAACCATTTTTAACTAACAAATACCAATAACACTTCTCTAATCAAAAAATGTTGCTTCTTAAGACTTTTCTCATTGGATTTATCTCTCAAGTTCTTTTCTATATATTACTTTTCTCTGAACACTGTTTTCACTGTTTCTTTCAAGTCGTGAAGTCTGTGATACTCTTCATTTTCCATGCTACTATCACTAATTAAAAATTACGCAGCTGGATAATCTGGTAGACTTTTGGGGCTACCTTCACAACCAATGCTGCCACCCCAAGCTTTAAATACACCAGTGCCTGTGGCTAAGGCTCAGACATACCCAGAGACCCTCCATAATAACAGTCAGAAACTACCAACAATCACTCCGTGTCACCCTTTCCACATCTTCCCAAGACCGTCCATGTGCAGGATAACCATGTGCTGGGCCTGAGACTTTTAGATCATCTCCCCAAATCATGAGGAAAATACAGGGTGGGGTAAAAGTGGGTTTATAGTTGTTCATATGGAAAATAATACAACAATTAATAAATAACACAAAAACAAACTTTCATGTACTTTCTGCTGTAAACCTACTTTTGCCCTACCCTGTACATTAATTGTTCAACAATCATAATGTATTTATTTAGCACTTAGCCTATTTTCCAGCATTAGATGTGTGTATGGGGGTGGGAAGATAATTAATCAATAATTAAGATAGAGTTTTCTACATATTTGGACCTTCTAAATATCTAGAATTAGCCTTTCAGGCATTAAACATTCCTTTTATCCCATCCATGTTATTAGTCAATGATAATAAATATCCTTACATGATCTCAGTACCGCTAATAGGAAAAACTTTCCCGCCGATAAGCACCGTACTGAAACCACTCTCCCAAGACACTTCACAACTAGTGTCCAGTTTTTCTGAGATGATGCCCCCTAAGAAAGACATATCAACCAAAAAAAAGGGGATTCCAGCCACAAATTGGGCTTTGGATGAAATCTAAAATAAAAATAACATCTTCATACCTACCAACAGAGAAACCAGCTGCAATACCCAGTTTCCTGGGGTTTGTAACAGGGCTTGGGGGTTATCAATTTAATGGGCATTTCATGTGAGTTCTGACCCCCTGTAAGTACAAAAAGCAATGATGTTGCAAAAATTTGTACCAGTCTACATTTACTTACATAATATTTTCCAAAATTAAAGTACATATCAAAGGTATTGAAGAAAGTTTGGAGTGGTCTAAAGCAGTAACTATCAAACTGCTCTGGCCTTAACTCGGAGAAAGACATAAATCTTACATGTGACCAAGCATATATATAGAAATGTATATAATTAAAAATAAAACCAAGTTTCACAAAACAGTATTTATCTTTACTTTATGTAACTCCATTTCATTGTTTTAGCTCCTTAATTTGGTAAATTGATTTCATAACTCACTAATGAATTGATATGGACTTCTGGAAAAACAGCAGTCTAAAGGGCAAAAAGAAAAATTTTTACTCTTCCCCCAAAACAAAGATATTTTGTCTTCATTCTTAAAGTGGTGCTTACATAGCTTCAGATGCATAAGAAATCAGAAATCACTCACAGATGGTATAAACTGAACATTATAGGCTTTAACATGTGATTATATTAACATTAAGGTCGGAAATCCTGCACGCCCCAAACCACTGATGTTAGAAGTTTAGTTCCACTCAAAGTTCCTTTTACCAAGAATTTCTGAGAGCCACAGGGCATTCTAGATGTGCCCCAGAACCAACCCTGACTTGCTCACTGTCACAGCCAGCAGACAGCTGCCTGTCCAGTACCACACCTGCCACCTCGGGCAGAGCTCAGCTAGCAACACTCCGACAGTGGGAGAAAGGGTCCGCTTTCCCTCTGCACCTGCTGATCAAGGGGAGGGTGAAGCCCGCGTGAAGAGTCAGCTGAAACAGGTCCTCCAAGTCACACCCACGGCCCTTCCCCTCACTGGGCACCCATGCTGCCCAGAGGGTGGCTGCTGAGGATGGGTCCCAGGGCCAGGAACAAATTTACCACAGACCCCCACACCTTCTCCTCCCTCCTGTGCTGGGACAGACTGCAGATGATGAGGGTGAGACCTCTTCCAAGCCTGTCACCACCTTGAGTCCGTCAGGCACAGCTGAGGGCCAGCTCCAACTGTGGAGAGCATGTGAGCCTTTTTCCAGCAAACACTTCATACCCCATGTCAGTCACTTGCTTCTAACTTTGAGAATCAGGCCAAGATCAAAGAACAGACACAAATTTCATCTGGAGGTAGATGGAAGCAGAATTTATCCAAAGTAGATTTTTGGGGGAGCTGAACCCAGCTAAGTCACTTCAAGACTGTCATTTGTCATCCACCCACATCATTTAGCTTATGCTCTCCCCTTTCCTGCTGTCATGTTCTAGGATACAAATAATATCTTCTCTAAGAAGACTGTTAATCAGTAAGCAGAGGTGCCTGATTGGCCTGTTGAGCACCCAAATACATTCATCCAGACCAGACATCTCAGTTAAAGTCAAAATCTATTAAGATTCTTGGTCTGACTTCCCTGCACATCGCTGCCTCTGAATCTAAAGGAGGACAAGGGAGGGGAGGCAGAGTTTCTAAAATTGGTTCAGCTAGCTTCTTGTACTTCTTCACTACATAATGTCAGGAAGCAAAAGCAAAATATGTGGATTACATTTTCAGTTTTAGAAATAATGGAAAAGCTATACAGTATAATATATTGCATTGTTTCCATATTTTAATCTTAAGGGTAGAAGTTTTTACTCCCTCTCTGGGACAATCAATCCCCACCTCCCCTAAAATGGGAATATTATAATAGTGGTTTATAGTTCATCCTGGGAGTTACAAAAACTTCCCCTAAGGAATTAAAAATAAGGTTGATGAAAGCGACCTCTGATAAATAAATTTTAAGATTAACACAATGACCAAGAAGACAAAGTTACCTTTAAAGACAAAGAGTGGCTCCAGGTCTAGCAGACCTACGAATGCACTTACCAACAGCCTTACCAAAGGAGGAGTCACACAGAAAGGGGGTGCAGGGGGGAGTGGAAAGACAACCAGGAACAGACACCTGCAGCAAGAATAGATTCTCCCACGCAGACTCCCCATGCAAGATCTCCAAGACTTCTGAACCACCCACAGACTCTCCCAGATGGGACTGTAATGCTCCTAATGACCTTGGACCTTTGTCCTAATTTAGTCCTCACCAAGTAGCCTTTCTTATGTGACATCTGGTGTAAACCTGTGTGTGGAGAGAGAAGGCACTGACCACTCAAGCTCAGACTTGACTCATCTATCCAACCACAGATGTGAACTGAGCCCCCGCCAAGCAGTGTGCTTGTCCTAAGCAACAGACATACAGTAGACAAACAAGTACACAAATAAACGAGAGAATTGCAGCTAGTAATGAGAACGCATACGAAATAAGCTGAAAAATTGTGGGATAAGGAAATGGGTGTTTTAAGAAGAGGGATCAGGAATGGCTCCTTGGAGAAAGTAACATTTAATATAAAACAAGAAGCTGACCCTACCCTGAGCATATTCCAAAAGCATTGTTTAAAAAAACAGAAAGAGACGATAGGCCCAAATAGACTCACTTATGCTAAGTCCCATGTTACCACCTGAGACTTAACACCTAATCTAGTTACAGCTGCAGCTTCTCTCAGGAATGTGATCTTACTCGGGCTGGACTCTCCTGTTCAGCACTGGATACCCCCTAAGGGGAGATGCCCTTACCTGAAACAGTCCACTCTGTCCCTCCCTCCTCCCTTTCTGCCTCTAAAAATCTTCCTTGGAGCTCCTTTCCTCCTGTTACATGGGATGCTGCACTGATTCATGAAACTGTTGAATTAAAAACAGATCTTTACATTTACTCAGTTGAATTTTATTTTTAACAGCATTTTTCAACTATTTTTTAAAAGTTACACATCAATGCAATGGTAGAGAAAACTATAATGATTAAGACAGAGCAAGCAATGAGAAAGGGTGTGTGAGGCGTGTAGACAAGTTAGGTAAGTGCAGCTCCTTTTTGTTCCTGCTCTTCACGAAACATAGCAAAGGCCCCACCTCACTCCAACCCTCTCTCCCCAGCTTGTGCCTCTACTTGTTCGAACTTGGCAGCACCTCTGGCTGGCTGACTGATGACAATCCAAAAACTGCCAGACAAAGATAGAAGAGAGTTTCTAGGCAGAAGGAACAGGAAAACCTATGAGGCAAGAACTAGCCTACCATTTCTTTGGAATTTCCAATGTGCCTGAAGCTTTGCGAATAAGGGGAAAGTAACAGGAAACATGGCCAGAGGAGCTGGCAGAGGCACAGCCACAGAAAGAGATTTGGGTTTCACTGTAAGCTAATAGGAAGCAAGGAAGGAACACAGCCTGACTGACATCTTTAAAAGCTCCCACTGGCTACTGTGTGGGAGTGAAGTGCAGGGTTGTAGAGGAGCTCCAAAAGTGTCCCAGGCAGCAGTGATATGGTACCATGAGAGCCACAGCAGCGGTAGTGCTGGGGAGAAAGAATGACTCCAGGGCACATTTTGGAGATGGATAGCCAGAACTGTTAACTGGCATATGGGTAGGGTTGGGAATCATTCTTTGGCTTGGCAAAGAGTGGTGTCTTTTATTGAAATTGGGAAGACTGGGAGAGGGGAAGTAAAGTGGAGGGGAAATTCTGAGATTTTCTTTGTTTTGTTTGTTAAATCCTCACCTGAAGATATGTTTATTAATTCGAGAGAAACATCAATGTGCAAGAGAAAAACAGATCAGCAGCCTCCCGTATGCACCCCGACTGGGGATTAACCTGAAACCTAGTGTACGTCCTGACCAGGGAGGGAGCCCACAACCTTTTGGTGTACCGGACAACGCTCCAACCAACTGAGCCACCCGACCAGAGCAGAGTAAGAGTTTTTCCATGGGCATATCAGGTTTGAGATGCTTACTAAACACACAAGTAGAAATGTCAGTCAGGCAGTTGGGGCTTCCGGGAAAGTACTGTAGTGAATACCCTGTATATACAATCAGAAACCATCAGCACCTAAATGGCTCCTTAAAGCCATGGCATTCCCATCCTGGAGACACTGGTTTTTTTTATTGTAAATCAATAAATTAACACCAAGGCAGTGGGAGCCAAACTGGGGCGCCCCTTACCACACGGCTGGCCTTGCCCTGGCTGGGCCTGTCTCTCTGCTTTGCCACTTACCTCAACTGAGTGCTTCTACCAGATTTTGCTGTGTTTCTTCTACATGGAAAACACTGTGCCTAATTCCCCCTTTTTTGTGTGGATCAATGGGGAAATCTAAAAAAGTGACATGTATTTAAAATCCTATTTTTATAAAAATGCACTGAAGTGCTTATTTGACTGAATAAAGAAATATTACACAAGTAAAGGACAAACTTTAGGCAGATTAGGAGACCAAAACCAGAACCTAGTTTAGAGATGGCCACAACTCACAGACCAGAGTTGTTGATATTGGGTTCCATTATTGCAGAATATTTGAGAACATTACAGAGAAGGTTGCTAAACCACTTGATAAAATAAACATCAACAAAGTATTAATAGAAACCCTAGAATTAAATGAACATAAGACAATTTCAATTTATCCCTTAAGCCATTGGTTAACTGCTACTAAGTGATTATTTTCTTGACTTCCTTTTTTCCCCCGGGGCTTGGTTCTCAGCAGAGGAGGCAGACCACACTTGTGCAGAGAGCTGGCCAGAGGCAGGTCTGAGAGGTTTTTTGACTGAGGTCAGAAGGTGACAGGCAGTCCCAACATAAAAAGATAAGCAAGTCACCCAACAGGTGATTTCTCAAACATTAAATATAAACTTGGTTGATTGTAAAAAAACTTTACATTCCTACTGGGAATTAAAGTTTTAATTTCCACTTCAGTGTCATTGAACTGATTAAATGAAGTAAATTGGCACATTCATTTTTCTAGGAGCCTTTTGCAGCATTTTCGGTGGAGTCTTCTAAAGAGATTTCCATTTTCTCCCCTTTCTCCTTTATCGTTTACCACTTTTTTGTGGGTGTAACTCTGAAAGATTTTGGAGAGCAACGGTCAACTTTTCTTACAAACCCAACCCTGCACTTACTTTTGGGAACCACATGGAAAAGTAGCATTAGAGGACACGGAGGGGAGGGGTGAAGTGGAGCCCTCACCCCACTCCCCACCCCGCTGCACTTCATTTTCACTCCAGCCTCAAGTTGCTGGGGAGCTGCTCCTTTAATTAAAGGAGCTGTGTTCTAAGGGCTGAGACTCATTCTTCCCTGTTGCCACAGTGGGAAACCAGCCAGGCCTGCATTCCACTGAAGCTGGTTCCTAGCCATTTCTCTGTTACTTTTTTGTGCCTTCTCCTTTTCAAGAACCTGTGAGAAGTCCAGTCACCTTGGCATTCTGGCTCTTTTGTTCTTTCTCCCCACCCCAACCTCATCCTTTCTTCTCCTGGACACTCTCTCAGGTGGCAGCAGGCTCCAGAATCTCCTGGGCCAGCCTGAGAAAGTTGAGGTAGCTCTGCTTTAGGCTTTGGGTACGTGCTTCCTCTTAACTGCACATCTTTCCTCTCACCCTGATGGTTGCATGCCACAAGCCACTTAAGTGTTAAGAGCCAAGGATTTGTTTGGTCTTTGGTTTCAAAATCATTTAGAATGAGCTGGCTTAGGTAAAGGAATTCTCCTTAGGATTCCATCTAACTGACTAGAAATTCACACTGGGGTTTGGATCCAATGCTCTGATTGATTACAAACCTGCCTTGCTTTGCTGATCACTGACCTGAACATGCATTTCGCTCAGGGACTTAGAAGGAGAAAATGGATATGACAGGACAAGACTGCCTGTATTCTGGGGTCCCTAGGCCAAAACATCTGTTCCAAGACTCTTTAACAGCATCTCCATTTCATTATTACCAACAGTCAAGCTTGGTAAGGGCTCTAGAAGCCACAGAAATTTTTCAATGTCTGAATTTTAGATTAGTTGTTACAAAAGCATCTTTGTTCTGCATGATACATCCTCCCTGGATGCAATGACTAGTTCTAAAAAGAGAACACTGTCCTTCCCCATCATGCCAGACTCCACTGTTTGCCACGAAGGCAGCAGTCACTCCAACAGAAGGTAATAATCATGGACACACTCACGGTCACAGCTCAGCTTGGTGTTTTACCTGTAAGAGTCCACTTATTGAACCTTTTGTAATGTTTTATTCTCCACACTTCTCTGCATTATCCCCCAAGGTCAGTTTTATTCTAGATACTCAGCCCAAGAAGTAAAATCGGGAAAGAATTCTGTCCATGTTTTTCTACAAAGACAATATTTTCAAGCCTGGTTTTGGTTTTCTATTTCTCTTCCTGGACATTTCCTCATTGAGAGTTGCAGAACTCATGCTCCAGGTGCCACGGCCCTTCTCGGCCCTCCTCCTGGGAGGGCCGGGAGCCCAGAACCCACCTTACCTTCAGCTGAACTAGATGCACATCCACGTGCTTGCTGTCGGAGTCCTGCTGCACCGAGTGTGTGAGGTCCCGGACCCTCTCCGAGGTCATCCGGAGCCAGGTCTCGATTTCCGGTAAGTGAAGGACAATCTTCCAGTCGGCCCCTGTATGCAGTGGGGGTGGCTTTTCATACTGCTGGTCAGGATCCATATCCTTCATCGCCTCTTCTCCCTCACCCTGCTCCACAGTGGGTGTCAGGTTGATGGCCATGGGTGAAGCATCAGTAGCCATGGGATCCAGGTCTTGTGACCTCAGGGGGGACAGTGTCACACTCATGGTTAACATGGAGCAGTCTAAGCCTTACTTCTTTCCAAAACAGCTGAAAGGCAAGAGGAAAGAATAAAACAGGAGTCAGACGAGATTGCCAAATAAAGAAATGATACTTTGCAGAAGAAGCAGGATTTCTAAATTAAGCCAGATTTCTAAATTAAGAAACCATAGCTCATAGCAAAAACAGAGAGGTGTTTTAAGTTTGTACATAGTAGCCCCAAGACTCAGCATATAATAAGAACACAAAACCATGTGGTATTACCTACCCCAACATCCATCCTCTCCTCATTCCTTATAACAAAACCCTGATTTCCAGCTGTGCCTATTCCTGCCAAGAATTTAAAACCACATTCCCTATCTCCATCATAGCTAGGTGTGGCCAAATGGCTAAGTTCTGACCAATGAGCTGTAAATGGAACTCCTGTGTAGAAAATCTGGGAAAGGTATTTCAAGTACCTGTTAATGGGAGCTGACTCCATTAACAGGGCCTCCCTTTTTGTGCTCTGCTTTCCTCCTTCTAGCCAGTAACATGGACTTCATGGCTCAAGTTCCCGTTGCCATCTCACACCAGGAGATGCTTCTGACCATGTCAGGTAGAGGACGGCAGCACAGACTGATTGGAACATGGGTTCCACATGACAATGAGGAACTACTGTACCAGTCCAGAACTGTTGCCCTGGACCTTTTTTATTGAAAGAAGAACAAACTTCTGTCTTGCATAAGCCTCTAGTATCTGGGGATTTTCTACTACAAGCATCCAAACATCATTTTGACTATTGAAACCAGTATATCCAATACATGGAATAACAAGAGAAGGAACATGTTTGAATTAGTGAAAACACTGTGCTGAATTCAGGAAGGGCTGCTCCTCTCTGTGATTCATTAGAGAAATAGATATCATGCAATAATTCCAAACCTTTACTTTCCTGAAAAGTATAAATCATGGATTACATAGAATATATCAATAATTAACTCTCAATCTAAGTGAGAGTATTTGGTCATGTTGAAATTTTTAGAGGCTCTGGAATTTCCAAGTAATAAATCTCTCTTTAAACATAAAATGTTAAAATATTCATCAAATACCTTAAAAATAACCTAAGTGTAAGTTATAATAAGGTTGCCTTTTAAGATAAAGTTGACTAGCTTGCTAATTATCTAGCTGTGTAATTTATGTTTCTTCTGGAACCAGTCTATCATAAAATAACAATGTTTTGAATCTTCTACATTAAACATTTTAAGTAGACATTATTTTTAGTTCCAGGAGAAGCTTCTTTTTGGGGGGTAAGCCTTTTTCCACTCTACACATTCAAGTTACTGTATAGCTCCATCCCCCTAAAGACAAAAGGTGGCTGATCAAGATATAAAATATAAACATGATTGTCAGAAAGTAGCTTATATGTCATTAGATTCTTACATCCACTTAGTATCAGCAAAAAATTATTTTACCTACAGAAATGGAGGGTAAGAATGAAGATCCCAATTTGACTGGAAATACATAACTTTTTATACAGGAGTGAGTGCAGAAAATTAAAGGACTTGTTGAATTAATACAAGCCTTAAAAATAAGTTACTCCTATGACATTATTTCAAAAGCATGTTGCCCCTCCCCAACTTACTGAGCCCCTTATTTTTAAATTAAATGATAAAAAGGTTTACAGGTGAATTTCTGAAAGCATGGTTATTTACAATAAAGCAAAATATTATGTTATTAAGTAGGTTTATCACCTTGGTACCTGCCTTAGAGAATGGCTTTAGGCTTCAACTCAACAGCTTTCTCTGCCTAATTACAAGAGGAAATCTATACCCACATTTTTAACTACCTTTGCATACAATTTTTAAAATAACAATACTACTATACTTGGCTATTTTTAAAAATCAATTAGAAGATATGAAAACTTCACTGGGAGCCATAAAACCCTGGGAAGAGTAAACCACCATACTTCTTTTTTTAAATTAATTTGTTTTATATTGTATTTTTTCCATGACCGTTTAGTACCATACTACTTAATAAACCAAACCATAGCTTCAGACAGGCTCTGATTCTGATTTTCCAAAGCACTTTTAAATTTTTAATAAATTTCTACCCTCTGGGGAATCTGTTTAGAATCACAGCGCCAGAGAAGGAATCTGATAAACAAAGGTAAATAAAGGTTTCTAGTGCAGGTCATAGAAGTGGTGGTAAATGAGGATTAGGAGACTGATGTCATAGTAGTTCCCTTTTCTAAGGAACCAGACTCATCCAAACCAGAAAACTGAAAGCCAGTGCGGTGGACGATCAACTCTCCAACCTACACCCACACCCACTCACCCCCAGACCCCTGCCCAACAGCCCTGCACCACTGAGAAATGATGCCGGGTCACCGCATTTTCTCTGGAACCCCTAAGCACGGCTGTGCCTTCCCTGGAAAGCACATCATACTGTGAATTAAAGACTATACCAAAGAATTGGCTCAGTGCAATTCATGTCCCAACACACATTTCTATAAATAGCATCGGGCTATGCCCCAAGCAAGCACAGTGCAGTTTGGTGTGATTTGGGGCAAGATGCTCCACATTTCTAGGTCTGTTTCCTCACCTGTAAAATGGCAAAATTGGCCTACATGACCGGTAAGATCCCACTGTCCCTAAAAGTCTGTGATTTACTTATCCAGAGATTCGAAATTATTGGAAATGTCCTGGCCGTACCGAGGCTATGCAGACCCTAAATGATGCCCTTCCATTTTACCAAAGCACACACACAGCATCAATTGAGCTGTCCCAGTTAATGGAAAGAAATAAATTCTACCCAGGCAAATGCATTTTGTAAATCATTATTTATACAATATGTGTTGCTAATTCTTTCCAGGGGAGCAAATATGGGAGATTATCCCCTCTGGGAGTTTGCAATTTACTGACAACACAGACGACGTGGTTATATATGTAACAGAATAAAATAAAAACATTACACAAAACAGCAGATGTGCCTCATGTATGAGTAAAGGGCAAGGAAACCTTACATTCAAGCTGCCAAAACAAAATTATCCTGGGTTATAAATTTCAGCCTGGACGTGATGTTACTGTATTTAACTGATCAGATTATAAACAAGAAAATATCCTTAACCCAGAGAAGGAGAGCAAAGGACTTTATTCAAGTTTTATTTTAGCTTATGTGTACCTACTTTCCCCACCATATACCTCTGCCACTGTGAAAGGAACACAATATGAGTCATAATAGCCTAGCGAACCTGGGCAGTGGCATACATTTGATTAATTACCCATTTTCATGGAAAAGAGTCACTATAGACATTTCATTGTCAATTCTAGTACTTCACATTTAAGTGGCCACCCTCAGATAAATAAACCCTATTTCTGATTTTCACAGTTACATCTGATTTAAAAGATAACTTAAGCCTGTAATTTAAAGGAAAACTGCTTCCCACTGTGAAGCCTTATAGTAACATCTTCATGTATCTTTTTCCTGTACTTATCACCACTATTCAAGCTTGCTTTCCCATAAAATTAATTATTCCATTTGAATGCAAACAAATAGTAGGAAAGTCAGCACAAGTCTACACATTCTTCTAAATACGGTAAGCTTTTTATTTTTCCTTCACCAGGCATCTTGCAATAAGATTCCTCTCTAGTCACAGAGAAACGTAAAAAGAAGAAGAAGCCGGTGGACCAATGGGCTCAAGTGCACACGAGAACCCACCCAGTTACAACTCTGGCTCCACAGCTGTGAGGAGGCAGTCGGCCAGCTTTTTGGAACCTAATGACCTCTGCTTCCCTTCCCCCCACCAAATGCTTATCTGTGGCCACCTTTCCAGCATTAGCCATAATGCCACCTTTATCCCAGCTGCTGTTAAAAATAACATAGATCAAATCCTTTCCTTTCCACAAATCCACAGAATATTCCACATTTAAAGCACAAACGTTGAAAGCAGTAAGCATTTTAAAGCTTTTCCCATTTTTTAATCTGTGAAAAAGGGTTTCCAACCACATTCTATTTATTTAATATCATTTTACGGAAACAGAAGAAACATACCATAGACTGCTTCCCAACGGGGACTGGTTCTGCCACCTCCCCGACAATCCACAAGTTTTACGTCGAAACCTGACATTAGCCCAATGCATTCAATTTGAAAAAGACACACTTAAATCAGGACAGTGTTCTTCCACACTGGTGGGCGAAAACACAGCTGCACAGCCATCAGAGCTGCCCACCTCCTCCTCCCTTCTCCTGTAATTTTCTCTTTTAAATAAAAGCATAGAAGAGCCAGGAATCTGCCACCAGTACTCACTGTAAATGCTTAGTCCCTAAAGGTCCTTCAGGATTAAACGTCTGGCTCCTCCTTCTCTCCCCCCTTGGGTTCTCTTCTCGAGCAGCCAAACAAGCTGAGGCCAGTGTCAGGGAAGCTCCGACAGCAGGGCAGTGGCCGGTCTGCAGGGCACAGCTTCATACACACTAGTGGCCTGACTCACTTACAAAGAGAGGGCTACTACGCTGTCCCTATTTGGAAGCTGATGTATTAGCTCCAGGCCCGTGCAGTTATAGGCAGGCTTTTGCAAAGAGGCAGTGATAAGTGAGCTGAGGAAAAGGAGACAGTTGCCAAAACAAGGGTCACTATGGAAAAGAATGGGTGGACAGAGCACACCAGTCACGGTTCAGAAGAATCTAGACCGTATACCCTAAAAACAGCAATCCTAAAGCAGGATAAATAAATCTGTAAATAAATTAATAGTACTATATTAACATATCCAGCTGACAAAGCCAATCTGAGTTAAATAGGTTCAGGCTCTCTCTCATTTCTTAAGAAGAAACTGTTCTTTCCAAGCAAGAACATTATCATGAGTACAGCGTCAGATGCTGTCTTATCATTATGTAAAGCTACCCCCAGCCTAAATACTCACTCTCAGTCCTATGTGCTCTGCTCACTTCTTCGAAAGCAAGTGAGAAACTAAAGCATAATTCTAGCCAAATAAACAAATCTGCTTTCTACAAAGCACATGTTGTAAAACAGAGGTAGAGAACATTGTTAGGCCCTGACTGGTGTGGCTCAGTGGGTTGGGCATAGTCCTGCAAACCGGAAGGTGGCCAGTTAGGCTCCTGGTCAGGGCGCATGCCTGGGCTGCAGGCCAGCTCCGTGGTTGGGGGCCTCCAGAGACAACCAATTGATGTTTCCGTCACACATCCATGCTTCTCTCCCTCTCTGCCTCCTTCCTTCCCCTCTCTCTACAAATAAATATTTAAAATCTTTAAAAAAAGAGAACATCGTTAGGCATCACTAAGTGTCCATTTTTCTTCCTCTTCTTTTTTTCTTTCATATCCTCATAATTACTCTTCACAGAAGCTATTCATTAGAGATACTGAATTTTGAAAATAAAGTTACACTGGAATTTTTGTTTTTGTCTAAGGTTAGTTCTCCTCCTCTGATTGCATTAGGGAAAAATTAAGTGAACTTGAAACATGCATCCTGTATCTGATTCTAGTATTCTAGAATCAGGCTCTGTGAAGATAGCACAAAAACACAACACATTTAAGAAATTAATTAAATGTCTTGGTCTATCTAGATGAATGAGGCCTTAATTCATCACCTAGTTTTAAGCCTTGCTGTCCACCTACCTTTCTGGCCTCTTGGAAGGTCAAGCGTTGGAAAAGTAGCTTTAAGCTCTTAAAGAAGAAAGCTAAATGCTACTGTCAAGTATTATGTTAAATTTGTACTTAGGGGAAAAGAGAGTGGTCTTTTTAAGATGCTCCTAAGGAATTTTCCATAGTCACTGTCTGTCTCCTCCCTTTCCTTTGTCCTCTTCTCCTCTGGGCCCGCACCCTCCAGAACTCACCTGTAGTCATGGGGTTTACTGAGATCTCTGAGGAAACCCCAGATTAGCCTCACTTTCTAATCCTTCCACTGTAACCTAACAGGCTGCAACGGATATCAGTGAGAAGGACTTAAGCTTTAAGGAGGTGGTGGGGGGAGGAGGAGCCAGCAGGAAAGTAGTAAACAGAGGGGCCCAAACAGATTTCTACAATTTAAAAGATCTTTTTGGTGTTATCACTGTTGTTACTTCTCTCTCTTTTTACCACTTTAATTTGTCTTTTTTATTAGCTATTCCCCCCAGGAGGATGGCCGATTAGATCCTGCTAATCACACAGAGACCACGGACACTCCTGGGCCTCCCCTCAATCACCACTGATGTTCTTGCCTAGAGCAGAGTCTTTCTATCAGCCCTAACACACTTCATCAATAATCTTCCTTGCTTCCATCCTTCTCCTACCCCCCCCCACTGTTATCACCAGCCTCTTCCCCAACTATTCAGCTCCCTCTCCTGTGACCAGAAGTCCCAGACTGACTCAGCCGATCATCCTACCTCCTGTGTTTTCTGCCCCCACGACCACAGTCGGTTCCTGTCACTCTGGGATTCACTCGGCTGCATCAGCTGGTCAGCTGCAAATGGTGCCCACGGTCAGCAGTATATGGACCTGGACTCTGGGAACACTAATGAGTGTTCGTATTTCTCACCCTCTCCTCAACTTGCAAATAATCACTTTTAAGCAGTTAGGTAGCCACATTTCTGTTGTTCAAAAAAATGTCTTGAGAGAAACTGGATTTGTAAAACCGTAAAACATAATTTATACAATCGTTTTTGTCAATGCTATTAACACAAAGACAATGAAACAAGATTCATTTCAAATCAACTGACATTACTGAGAACCAACTATATATGTATGTATATATATGTACATATAAGGCGTTATGTATATATATGACTCATCATATTTACCCTCAAAGAAATTATAACTGAATAGAGACGACTTCTCTCCCTGTGCTCTCCTCCTCTAACACTCGCACCCACTAATATCTAAGGCGGGATGTGGGCGATCAAAACCCTTTGAGGTCCCGGTGGCGTGGCATTAATCCTGGAAGAAAGAAAGATAATGGGGAACCTTTATTGGAGAGGGTAACGTTTGAGATGGGCTTATCATAATACGTGTAATTTAGATAGGCAAAGAGAGAAGAGAGGTGGGGGGAAAATAGAACTGGGGAAATTACATGGACAAAGACACCTTAACACCAAGAAGTTGAGCAAATCAGCAAGTAATTCAATGTTGAGGGGAGTTGGGAACTTGATGGGGACCAAAAGCTGACAAAGCTACAGGTACATTGCAGCCATATTATAAAAGGGCTGTGAACGCCATGCCATGGAGTTTAGAATAAATCTTTCAGGGAGCAGGAACTCTACAAAGATTGTAGGAGAGAAATAGAATTACAGTTGTGTCCTAGAATGGAACAACAACAAAAAATCAATACGTGTACTCTTGTTTACCAAGAAAGTAAAATGAGGAATCAGCATTATCAGAAGATCAACATCCTCTTTTCCAGACAAACTTCATTAAGATAAAAAGTAACCTTAAAATCTCTTTCTAGCCCAGAAAAAAAGAGAGTCGGAGAGAGAACAGAAAGAGGAGGGTGGGGACGGTGAGAGAGAGGGAGGCTGCAAGTCTGGCTGTTAGGCCAGACTGATTGAAGGAGCTCTGTGCTCTGTCCTACCTACCCCATTAAATATAAAAAGAATTCTCCATTTTTAGATCTCCATTAACCCTAGCATCGTATACTTGAAGTGGAAAATTTTTAAGGATCCTTTTAGGTGATGTTTTTACGGTTTTTCTTGTTCTAAAATTATTTTTTAAATAATTAAAAAGTAATGTAGAATAATTGATGTAATATAAAAATAGATAACACTAAAGTTAAAAGATCCTCCTCTGCCTCCGTATTCTCACCCCCAGTCAATAAGAGATAAGAGGCCATCTATCTTCTGTAACCTCAATGTGTAAAGTGGAAAGGAAATAACGCTTTTTAAAGATCCTGAGGCCTGAATTAGATAGTTATTTGCATTAATGTAGCAATCTAGAAATGTTTGCTAATTCAGTGTTTATTTGCCAGGTGTAAACAGGTATTCTACCAAAAGTTGCTATTGACAAATACACTGGGACAGTACTGGGTGGTTTCTGGGCAGAGGTAGCTCCTTCCACAAGCCCCGCTAACACTACCACAGAGGATTTTTTGGTGTGGGGTTTAATATAAACATTCAAGAATGGGAGAAGAAATAATAACAATTTTGGAATCTGGAAGTTAGCTGAACAAGTAATAATTGGCTTGAAATTAGCCAATTCAAGAAACCTAAATCCCAAGCCAGCAGTGCAAAACACAAAGAACCAAACTTCCAAGCCCCTTAAGAATTTTGGACTTGGTGGAACCAGCTACCTCTGAAAGTGGACAGGGAAAAGTGTGTGGTGAAGAATTAACTTTCCCCAAGGAGAAGTCTGGACTTTGTCCCAACTTCTGAGAGGCAACCTCTAAACTCCTGGAACTGCCTGATAAGAGTATTTTTGTTATTCACAGCCGGCCTCGGTTTACACTAACAAGATGACTCAGGATGGGGACAGCCAGACAGAAAGTGATTGGAGGGCTGGGGCTTCGGACAGCCACACAGGCGTGATTCAACCAATCATGCCTAAGCAATGAAGCCCCAGTAAAAGCTATGGACAGGGAAGCTCAAGCTAAGCCCTAGGTTGGCAGCACTCCAAGAGAACTGTCACCCATCAATGACAAGAGAGTAGCGCATCCCCGAGGCATGGAAACTTTGTGTTTGGAACCTTCTCAGTTCCAGGTTCCACCCCACGTGTTTCTTCCTTTGGCTGGTTTGGACTTGTATCCTTTTGCTATAATAAAACTATAATCGTAAGCATAGCACTTTCCTGAGTTCTGTGAGTTGTTCTATCACATTATCACATCTGAAGGAGTCTGTGAGGACCCCTGAATGTATAACCAGCTGGTCCAAAGCGAGGGTAGCCCTGGGGACCCCTGCACTTACAGCTGGTGTTGGAAGTGTTGGGGGACCTGGCAGGCTTACAGGACAATAGCCTTAACCTCGAGTTTGGTCTCCTGGGCCACGAGCAGCAATGATATGTCACCATTAGTTTTTAATTTAAAAATGTTTCAGAAGCAGAACTCTGGGTCTTTATTCTGTAATGCTAGGTGGTTGTTCCCACTGCCAATTCTGGTGGAAGAGTAGAGGTTTATTCCCCAGAAAGGACCAATCAAAGCTTCTCTGGACTTAAGGACACCGAGTACAGTTGACAGAAGCACCTTGAAAACAGGGAGATAGAGTTAATACAGGCATTCTGAGGGCTGAGACTCTGCAGTCCTCTTCCCCAACTTGACTCTCCAAAGTATTTACCCTCCAGTCCAGAGACTAGAGCTCACCTCTGTAGACCTGATCAGTCCAAGAAGACAAGATACTGAAACTGGCACATCCAAATCACTGTACTGTGACATTTGTAGTCAGTAGACCCACCCACACACTTAGAGCATTCAGTCAGCTTTCTAGTCTCCACTTCCAGGTGGGATCAGGCAGGTGAGGGTTAGCAGAGATTTGGGGAGACCTCTAATAGAGACGACAGGCCCAAAGTGGGCCAACAAAAACATTCGACCTGAAGAAAATATGCTATGCAAAAAGAAGATGATTTGGGAAAAAAAGAAATATGAGAGATAAGAGTACCATGAAACAAGAGTACAATAGTATTTTCAAAAAGAAATACTCATATTTATAGAACAAAAAAACTTTGTAAAAACAAAGACATGATAGTAGAGAAGAAAATCTCAATACAACAGCTAAAAACAAAGTTAAGGAAATCTCACAAAAAGCAAAAATTTTAACAAAGAAAAAATTGAGAGAGAAAAGGTAAGGTAATGAGTCACCAATCCAGGAGGTTCAACAACTGGAGAATAGGCAAAAGGAAAAGGAAGGAAAATAAAGTATTTTAAGAAAATGAACAAAATGCATTTCTAGATTAAAAAGACCCTATGGGGAAAAAAACTGAGACAACTGTAATAGAATAAACAATAAAAAAATAAAGTAGAAAAATAAATAAATAAAAAGATCTACCTAGTGTATAAAAATAGACACACACCAAGGCCCCTTATCTGAAATCTCAGAATATTAGGGAAAATGATTGGTGGGTTGAGTTAGAGGCATGTGAGGGGAGACCCCAAAAAATAGAATTTATTTATAAAAAATCGTGTATTTATTCTTACATGTTTAAACTTCAGTCACCTTCAAAGTACTCTCCATCTGATGAAATACACCTATGGAGACTTTTTTCCCACCACTCAAAACAGTTTTTGGACTCATCTGTTTTGATGCCTTTTAGTGCTTCTGCCATTTTTTGTTTCATCTCTTCCACATTTGCAAAAATGTTCCCTTTGAGGGCATTTTTCATCCAGGGAAACAAACAAACAAAAAAAGTTGCTTAGGGCAAGATCCAGTGAACAGGGAGGGTGGGGCATGGGGGTCATCCCATTTTTTATCAAAAACTGCTTAACAGTCAGCATGATGTGGGCAGGCGACTTTATATATTACCCATCGTGAAATGGGCGACCATGTTGAAAGAGTCTTCAAAAAGAATTCACTGAAGCTGAATGCAGCCTCTCACAACAACACCAACTGGTACACTGATACAGATGGGTTCCTAGAACACTCACCTAACAGTGGAAACCTATACTATAAGGGGCTTACCCTCCATAAGATAATTCCAGGTTTTTGGGGGGATCCCCTGTATACAAGTATGAGGGTTCAGAACTAATCACCCCAAGATACAAATATGTGTTATACAGATTGTTTTGAGCTAAAGGTAACTTTAGTTGTGGGCTCAAGAGAAACTTCTGCCCCTCCCTTAACTACTTAGAAGAACTTGAATTAGAGTTCTTGATGTATGTATTTGGCAGGAAAAACTTTGATTTACTAAATATCTGCTTATCTTATTGTCCTACAAAGACCCTTTGAAGCTCCCAAGGCACCTTACCTCATCCCTACCTTAATGTCTCATGCACCCATTTTTCTTTCTCTGCCTTTGAATCTCTCAGGCAAGTTGGGTCTCTGACTCATTCCTGTATGTGGGGTTCCCAAACATGCGTGGGTATTAAATTTGGTTATTTTCTCCTGCTAATCTGTCGATGTCAATTTGATTATTACACCAGTCAAAATGGCCTTGAGCATAGATGTTTCTTCCTCCCCCACACAAGGAATCATAAATTAGATTGCTTTGGATTTCTCAGCAACAACTGCAATATTGTTATTTATAATAAGAAATACATATATTTGGTCTTTGCCTCCATTTCTGTCACAAAGCACCTAAAATTCTCAGCGTTTCCTAAGCACAAAAGCAATGGGAATACCTTTTGTGATAGTATTTGGTCTTTTGTCCTTGATTCCTAAAAACAGTTCTGGAGCCATAAAGGTGGAAAGAGGTGTCGTTACTCACAATACCCTTTCAACCACATCAGAGTTTATGTTAATGAGATGAGTTTGGGGAAGCTTTTAAGGATGAGGTCTGGTTGCCAGGGGAAACAACCAAGATTAGAGGGTTGACACTTTCAGTTCTACCAACCAACCTCTGGTGAAGAGAGAGGCTAGAGGTTCAGTGAGTGATTTAATCAATTATGTGTATGTAATGAAGCTTCCATAAAAACTCAAAAAGACAGGATTCAGGGAGCTTCTGTCTTGGTGAACGAGAATGCATCACAGGCCAGGAAGATGGTACACACCAGACTCCACGGGGATAGAAGCTCCTTTGCTTGGAACCCTTCCAAACTTCATCCTATGTATCTCTTCATCTGGCTGTTCATTTGTACCCTTTAATATCCTTTTATAATAACTAAAAGTTTTGTAAGTAAACTGTTTTTCTGCATTCTGTGAGCGGTTCTACAAGTTAATTCAACCTGTTCAATTTATAGGAGGGGTTCAATTTATAGCCAGTCCCTCCATCAGATGCACAGGTAACAATTTGGACTGGCAATTAGCATCTGCAGAGGGAGGGAGATAGTCTTGGGGGACTGCACCCTTAAACTGTGGGGTTTGGCACCATCTTCAGGTAAGTAGTGTCAGAATTGAGTAAAATTATAGGGCAAACAGCTAGTATCAGAGAATTGCTTGGTATGGGGAAAACCACCACCTCTTTGGTGATCTGAAGGGCCAGGGGTGGAGTATTGAGAATAGAGAAGACATAGAGAAGTATGTTTTTCCATAACAGCAACACTGGATGCTAGAAGGCAGTGAGTTCACTTGAGAAGGGAAAAGAAATCTAGCATAGAATTATATACCAAAAGTAACATAGACTGATAATCAAATGTTAGGACAGAATAAAGATATTTTCAGATATTTAAGTTCACATAAAAACATAATGCACACTTTTTTTATGAGATTCCAGAATCTCTCTACATACTCTACAGAGAGAGCAAATCAAGAGGAAGTCACAGGATGTAGAACACAGGAGACTTAGCACCCCAGGGTGATGAGGAAGGGAAATCTCGGGGGGCAGTCACGCATAAGGTGGGCACAGATCACAGGCTCTCAGAAAAAGTGTGCTGAACAGACAACATTGAGAGAGAAAACCTGATGTGAATTAACGTATCTACCTAGAAGAGGTTTATTCAACTGGTGGAGAATTGGGACTTGAATTAGAGATAAACACTTAGAAAATGAGCAAATAATAATGATAAACTCCAGGAAAAAAAACTTCACAAAAAATAAAACAAAATTATATTATTCCATGTGGGTTAGCTAAAAATTGCATTTACTTGTTCTTAATAATAAACAATAAATATTGATATAATCCAAATCACACATACTTATACAGGAAAAATGGGGGAGGGATTGTGTGTCTGCATGCATGTACATGGGTGCCCCTCTCTGTGAGAGAGAAATGGGGTGGGAGAACAAGGTAAATACATTCTCAACTTTGGTACTGAAAAGTCAATAGATAAAGATAAGAGAAAAAATACTCAGGAAGCCCTGGCAGGTATAGCTCAGTGGATTGAGTGTGGGCTGCAAACCAAAAGGTCACCAGTTCAATTCCCAGTCAGGGCACATGCCTGTGGGCCAGGTCCCCAGTGGGGGGGGGGGGTGAGAGGCAACCACACATTGGTGTTTTGCTCCCTCTCTTTCTCCCTCCCTTCTCCTCTCCCTAAAAATAAATAAATAAAACCTTTTAAAAAATACTCAGGAAGTCACCCCACTATTGTATTGTTTCAGAATGAAGGCAGTTACCAAAATAATCAGCTAAAATATGAAAAGTAGTTGCCTCTGAAGAATGGAAAATGGAAAAGAAGAAAGTCTTGGAACTGATGTTTTCTTACAGCTCAGAACTACTTGATTCTTAACTATTTGTGTACAAACATAAAACTTAAAAATATCTATATTAAAAAATGAAGGAGTTTCTTAATTATGAGACAGGGCTTTAATCCTCACAGGAACATTGAGGATCTCCAAAAACAAAATGGAAGTAATAGGTGCATTAATTCCCAAATTTGTTTGAAAATGATTATTTTTGTTTGCTTTTTGGGTACAGTATGGTACAAAACTAAGTAGAGTCACTTCGCTAAAGTGCTAAGTTTAAAACTGTGCCTACTGTCCTCCTAAAACACTGTATTTTTAAATACAAAATGCTCGCTGTGACTTAATTCAATATTTGTTTCACACAAACAATCCCTTTAAGAAAGAACTGCTTCTTATGAACTAAATCTGATCTCATTATGAAAGCCACAGGTGATTAAGAGATCAAGTTAAAAGTAAGCTTATTTCATATTGGTCCCACAAGCAGTTATATTCTGGAGTGAATAACTTTTATTTTTGAAGAAAAATAAATCAGGCAGAAATCAAATAATGAACTCAGGCCAAATTTTTCAACTAATATTACATCTGATTTTGCTGTTCATGCTGCAACATGAGAACACATCAAATAACTACCCACACTGCTATTCTTTCATAGACAGAAGGCATTTTACTGGTGATGAGCTTTCATAAAGACCAGGATTTTCAAAGGCATTGTTTCCTACTCACTATTATTTCCTAGTCACCCTAATACCCCAGACATGCAAAAAAGGATTTTCTTTAGAAGATTCCAATGTCAGATTTAAAATACTAATGGGAGCCCTGGCTGAGTTGGTTAGAGCGTCATCCTGTACATCAAAAGGTTTCCGGTTAAATCCCTGGTCAGGGCACATGCTTAGGTTGTGGGGCGTGTATGGGAGGCAACCCAACCCATCGCTGTTTCTCTCTCACAGCGATGTTTCTCTCCCTTCCTCTCAAATCAATAAAACACATCTTCCTTCAGGTGAATGTTAAAGAAAAATACTAATGGGAGACAGCAAAGCCTCTTCCTATCCAAAAGTCTGATGTAATCAGAGATCCTCTCTCTGAATGCTGTCTATTACAGAAAGAATAATGATAGGTCTGGTATTATATCTGTTTTTCAAAGAAATAATTTCAACAAGGTAAAATCTATTTATTTAAAATATTTTACAACTATTTTGCTTAAACTGCATCAAGTTTATTAAATACTGTCAAACATTTGTGCCCAATCAACCATCTACACTGAGGGTAAATTTCTGGTAAATTATGTCTTGTTCTGACATGAATTGGTGTTTTAAAAAATAATTCCTAGAACAAATAAAAGTTATATACCATGAACCTTCAAAGAAAAATAAAGTACACATTTTCTAGTAAAAAGCAGAAAGTACAAACCCATAAATATTTTGTACTATGTATGCTGGTAGACAAGAAAAGCATGCATCATAAACCAACTTAACATAAGTTCATCTTCATTGAATTTTGGATTTTTCTTGATAAATTATTTATTCTCTTCCTTGAGGAAATAAATAGCAATAATGGAAACTGCTGAGTAAGAGCTAATGACATAAATGCCTCTAAAATAAACTTAGGACATCCTTCACCAACTCTAGAACATGTTATATATTGAATATTACAGAATACCTTGCCAGATCTTCCTTTCAACAAAGATAGAAAACAGATTTTAAAAAAATTGCAGGGCCCCTCTAAATCACAGAAGAACAGAGGACAAAGATGCTGATCACCGTGACAGGCCAATCCACACTCTCCCCTCTGCCACAGGGTGCCGAAGCCAAAATTGAAAGCAAAACCCCTCCAGCCATTGGATTTAATCACTCACCGCTAAGCAAGTCTAGCTGTGGTCATCATCCAAGCATATGAACATCACCCAAGAGTGGCTGTCACCCAGAAGATAGATACTTGAAAGCTAACTGTCCCTAGCTCTTTAATTTTTAATATCTTGCTCTGTTAGCAATAGTCACAATTGATGTGACATGCAGAAACAATTGGTCCTTTTCTAGCAGCCTCTAGAAATCCTCTATTTGTAATTTTTTAATTAATGTTTCACAATCATATCGTACACCACATGACACAACTATTTTGGTCTGACTTTGTCATTTGCAGCCAAATACAATGAATCGCAGACAAGTTCTGCTTTCACAGCTTCCATTCACTGTGCCCTTTGCCATGATCCATCACGGGTAACAGTTCTGTGTGATTCAAACATTGGTTTGGGTACTCAGGGTCCTTTGAATGAGTTTCCTCAACAAGAAATGTTACGTCCTTTGTCTTAAAATGAACAACCAGGCTATTTCATTAACATACAGCTGACTAAGTTTTTAAAATGCATTCTGAATAACCTTTACTTAAACGAGAGTTTATGAGGAGAGAGTTTTGTTTTATTTCACTTGAGCACCATGTAAAACACAAATAGCTAAGAATATTTTTTCTTGGTTTCCACTAAAATGTGTGAAATAACATGAAAATTTAAAAGAAGATATAAGGAGGAGGAATATGTTATTTATTACTGTTCTCTTTTGGTTACCATTTGCATGGAATATCTTTTTCCATCCCTTCGTTTTCTACCTATGTGTGTCTTTGAAACTAAAGTGAGTCTCCGGCATGAAGTGTATTGTTGGATCTTGTGTTTTTAGTTCATTCAGCTACGTTGCACCTTATGATTGGAGAATTTAATTTATTTATGTTTAAAGTGATTCTTGGTATGCAAGTACTTACTACTGCTATATTGTGGTTTTCTGTTATCTTAGTTCCTTTGTTGCTTTCTTCCTCTCTTAATGTCTCCCTTCATCATTTATATTTTAGTGGTATGCTTTAATTCCTTTCTCTTTATCATTTGCGTAAGTATTAAAGTCTTTTTGTTATAGCTACCATGATGCTGAATAAAACATGTTATAGATAATTACAATGTTTGTAAGGCTATTTTAGGCTGATAAAGATTTACCTTCAACCTCAATAAAAAAAAAACAACTACATTTTTCTCTCCCCTCCCCATGTTTTATGCCATTGAGGTCATACTTTGTGTTTTTATATTGTGCATCTATCACCAAATTATTGTAGCTATAGTTATTTTTAAAATATTATTATTTCAACTTTTACACTAAAAATAAAAATGAGACACTCCACTATTGCATTATTAGTATTCTAAAAATGACTATATATTTCCTTTTGCCAATGAGTTTTATATGTTTTCAGGCTGCTATTGTTCCTTCATTTCAACTTGAAGGGCTCTCTTTAGCATTTCTTGTAAGGTAAGGTTAGTGGTAATGAACTCTCTTAGCTTTTGTTTGTCTGGAAATATCTTTCTACATTTCTAAATGACAGTTTTGCTTGAAAGGCATATTTTGTTTGGTTCTTTCTTATAGTTTATATTTCTTTATTAAACTAATTTTGTTCATACCTTGTTTTTCTGATTTTGGACCTATCTGTGTTTTGTTGCTTTTCAGCCATTTACTTTCAGAAGACTGTTTTGGATTCTTTGTCACGCAAACTGTAGATCTCTACTTCTTCGAAGTTGGTTACTGGAGCTTTATTAATTTTCTTCGGTGTTGTCACATTTGCCTGATTCTTCATGATCCACGCGGCCTCTCCCTGGTGTCTGTGCATTTGAAGGGACAAATGCCTCTTCCAGTCATTTCAGCAAGTGGAAACCTCCTGTCTATTCCTCTGGTTGATGGGATTGCCTCCAAATCACCGTTGTGCTGTATTAGAGCTGAGAATGGGGCTGCCATGAGGCTGCCACTGGGTATGCAGTAAGATCAGTGATTGGAAGTCTTGTTACCAGGATCTCAAGTGGGTGTCACGAGGTGGATAAGACTGCCTCTAATACCTTGTTCAGTAAAGTGGTGCTGGAACAAGTACGCACTTCAGGGTCTACAGTTGTGTCTTCAGACAGTGGGCCTACTACCCGGTATACAGCAGGTATAGCTCCCACCAGGACCCAGGACTGCTGCTGCCTGATTGCTGGACGGTCCCTGTTAAGGGACTGGCCTTGGACCTTGGCCAATTCAGGTTCCGCAGCCCAGATTGAGGTCAGCCACCTGACATGGATAGGCATGTTCCCTGAGCAGGCTGGACTGTGACTAGAGAGGAGCTGGTACCAATGGCAGAGCCCTTTCAGCACCTCCATGGGTGGGGACAGGAATGTCTGCTGCTTGGCCTCTGTGCCAGCAAACTTCTGGCAGACAGAGGCTGTGAGAGAACTGGAGTACCGGCCCTTTCTGGATCTCCCAGGGTGTGTCCCCACTGGGACCTTGTGCCCTTAGAACTGTTAGAAGATGGACTGACCATGGCTGTGAAGAGGCTGGAGTCACATATAAGTCCTTTCAGGGTCTCCGGGGACGCAGATGAGAGTTTCTCCTGCCTGATCCCTGTGCCCATGGACTGCTCCCAGACTGGCTTGCAAGGGGCTAATGCCTAGTAGGAGGCCCTTTTAGGATCTCCAGGGACACAGACAAGAAAAATCTCCTGCTAGGTGACATCTCTGTACTTTTAAATCAAGTTTCCTTGTCTATCATTTCACAGGGTTCTTATAACCTTCAATATTTATACTTACATATTTAACCTTATTTTAATATGACAGGATTCATATATATGAGATATTTAAATATAAGAATTTTTAATGACAGAATCTCAGTGTTGAGGCAAACACAGGTAAAATAATATAATTTTACAGTGTTTTAAAATATCTTTATGAGGGCAGAATGTTTTAAAATAGCATCTTGGGTTCAGACTATGAAGCAGTTGAATTTAATAACACCTATTTCTATTCTTCAAAAAGTTATCCAAAGTCTTAAAATAACTAAAGCAATTCTTAAATACCTTCTGAGTATGTGTCATTTAAGGCACTGGGGTGCACACAGTGCAGGTTCACATAAAAATCACTACAGTAGACCAGGCTGGTGTAGCTCAGTGGATTGAGCACAGACCTGAGAACCAAAGCATCATGATTTGATTCCCAGTCTGGGCACATGCCTGGGTTGCAGGCCAGTTCCCGGCTGGGGACGCACAAGAGGCAACCATACATTGACATTTCCCTCCCTCTCCCCTTCCTTTCCCCTCTAAAGATAAATAAATAAATCTTTAAAATTTAAAAAACTACAGTGTTCTTTTTAAAAAAGTCATTACACTAATAGCATCAGGAAATGCGTGCTTTACATGAATACCACTGCAGGGTGAAAGCACCCAATGGCTAACAGAGGGTCTTCCTCACCTGCATATCACATTACAGCTCTCGAAGAATTCATCATCATGCAGATTTAACCACCTCTTCTTCACTTTTACTTCTTTTTCCAGTATCAGCAGCTATTTCTGTGTCCATAAAATATTTAAAGAGAAAAATTTCCAAAAATCTCATTGTTAGCTTATAATTGGATCAATTCTATTTAAAACTGAACTGGGATAAGGGGTTTTAAAATAAATACAATAATTACTTCTGCTTCAAACTAAACATACATCCAAATTCAGTTATCTGAACAAAGGTAAGTTTAACTCAGTGAACAGATTACTCTGGTAAATTATTCAAGATCATTCGATCCCAAGGGCAAAACTAAATGAAGATCTGAACTGCCCAGAAACTTCACTTTGGTCACTCTCTCCTTGTAACTCGGCTATAAAGTGAAAGAGCTTCCATTTTTTTCTCGGTATTCTGTGTCATCTTAAAAAACAATGGCTACAGAATAATGGTAAAGTATATCAACAAATTCCTTCAGCTGAAAATGTGACCAGGTGAACTCTGACAACCAGCAGGACTTAGTGTCCCTAGATGAAGACAGGGAGACTCCACATGAACACACTGGTCCTATGAAGCACTTATAGAAAAGGTCTGGACATTAAATGCCTCTGAACAATACTGCTTACACACTCACCCTACGGGAGATACACCATACACATTAGCTCTAGGAGTCTTCAGAAAAATACTTTTAATTTTGTTTAACCAATGTTTTCCCAATATTTTTCTGCATCAACAGAACTAGTGTTCCTTGGGACACTCTGGAGAACACTGCTCTAGAGAACTCCCAGGTATTCTTTATGTACAAAAAGACTGTGGATTCCAGACTCCAGTAGTCAAAAGCAACAAGCCTTTCCTACCCTGCCTCCTGGCCCTCTGACTTCAGTAGTCCCTGCTCCCAAGTGCCCAGGCTCACCCGCCCGCAATCTACCAGTATTAAAAGGAGAAAAGACTGTAAGTCATGCCTACATTCCCATTTACCTTTTAATTTCAGCTCTGTATTTCTTATTCTGCTTTTGATAAGCTTATGTTCCTTTCAATATTTTCTCTTTTGATTTAATCTTTATTAAGTTTTTCCAATACCATTTAGGGCCCTTATGCACCCCTCCCTCAAGTAATCACCACACTGTTGTCCATGTCCACAAGTCCTTTTTTGTTTTTGCTCATTCCCTCTACCTACTCTCCTCCCCAACACAAACTAGCTGTCATCTGCTCTCCATCTATGAGTGTCTCTGTTTTGCTTGTTAGTTCAGTTTGTTCATTAAGATTCCACATATGAGTAAAATCATATATGTGTCTTTCTCTGACTGGATTATTTCACATAGCATCATGTTCTCCAGGTCCATCCAGGTCACAAAGATTAAAATTTTCTTTTTATGGCCAAGTAGTACTCCATTGCGTATATGTCCCATAGTCGTTTTATCCACTCATCTACTGATGGACACTTGGGCTGCTTCCACAGCTTGACAATTTTGTAAATAATACTTCAATCAACATAGAGGCGCTTATGTTCTTTCAAATTACTGTTTTGGGTTCCTTCAGATATATTTCCAGAATTGAGATTGCTGGGTCAAAGACAGTCCATTTTTAATTTTTTGAGGTATCTCCATACTGCTTTCCACAGTGCCTGCAACAACATGCATTCCCACCAAAGTGCAAAAGGGTTCCCCTTTCTCCGCATCCTCTCCAGCAATTGTTGTTTGTTGATTCATTGATGATAGTCATTCTGACAGGTGAGAGATGGTATCTCATTGTGGTTTTGCTTTGCATTTCTCTGATGATTAGTTACATTGACCATCTTTTCATATGACAATTGGCCATCTGTATATCCCCTGTGGAAAAGTGTCTATTCAGGTCCTTTGCCTATTTTTTAATTAGATTTTTTGTTGTTCTTGTGGGGGTGGTTGGTATTGTTTTTTAAGTTCTTTATAAATTTTGGAGATTAACACCTTATCAGATGTATCAGAAAATATGTTCTCCCATTCTGTGGGTTATCTTTTTATTTTGTTGATGTTTTCCTTTGCTGTGCAAAATCTTTTTAGTTTGATATAGTTCCATTTATTTATTTTTCCTTTGTTCCCCTTGGCTGGGGAGATATATCCAATAAAAAATTGCTACAAGCAATGTCTAAGATTTTGCTGCCTATGTTTTCTTCTAGGGTTGTTATAGTTTTGGGTCTTACATTTAAGTTTTTTATCTATTTTGAATTTATTCTTCTGTGTGATGTAAGAAGGTGGTCTAGTTTCATTTTCCACACATATCTGACCAGTTTTCCCAACACTCTTTATTGAATAAACTGTCTTTAGCTCATTGTAAGTGCTTACTTCCTCTGTCAAATATTAATTGACTATAAAGGTGTGGGTTTATTTCTGGGCTCTCTATTCTGTTCCACTGATGTGTGTGTCTATTTTTATGCCAGTACCATGCTGTTTTGATTATTAGGTCCTTGGAGTATAATCTGATATTAGGTAATGTGATTCCTCCAACTTTGTTCTTTCTCAGAATCATTGTTGCTATGTGGGGGATTTTGTGGTTACATATAAATTTTTGAAATATTTGTTCTAGTTCTGTGAAATACGTCATTGGAATCTTGATAAGAATTGCAATGAATCCATTCATTGCTTTGGGTAATATGGACATTTTAGTGATTTTAATTATTCCTATTCATGAACACAGTATTTGCTTCCACTTATTTGTATCTTCTCCAATTTTTTCCTTAGTATTCTATAATTTTCCAAGTATAGAATATACTTTTACATCCTTGGGAATGGAGTGAACATATCTAAACATTATAAAGGCCATATATGACACACTGCCAGCATCACACTCAAAGGGCAAAAACTACAGGCATTCCCCTTAAGATCAGAACAAAACTGAGATGTCCACTTTCACCTCTTTCATTCAACACAGTACAAAAGTCCTAGCCACAGAAATCAGACAAAAAGGAGAAATAAAGAGCATCCAAATTGGAAGGGAAAAACTAAAACTGTCTTTATTTGCAGATGACATGATACTGTATATAGAGAACCCCAAATATTCTACCAAGAAACTACTACAACTGATAAAATGAATTCAGCAAAGTAGTAGGATACAAAATTAATATCTAGAAATCACATGTATTTTTATGTGCCAATAATGTACTAACAGAAAGAGAAATTAAGAAAATAATGCCATTCACAATTGCTTCAAAAGAATAAAAAATCTAGAAAGGGGGACCCTTTATCTGGCATTCCACATACTGGCTACCTGAGTCCATGACTAATTTCTGAATCTGGCATTATTGGTGCTCAATGCCTAGGTTTTCCCTTTGATGTTCTGCATAGACCTGTCAGTCTAGGTCTCTACTTTGGGTTCATTCTTCTTCTTGTGACTAATCAATAAAAGCAAACCCCAAACTGTGACAAGGAGGATATGTTCTATAGAGACACAGAAATCCAACAATGTTTCTCGCAGCTTGGATTCATCCATCTGTCAGTGAAGAAACGTGCTTGAAGAGCTTTTCTCATCAAGACATTGTGTTAAAAGCTGTGACGAATTCAGCAGAAAGCATGCTGGCAGGGAATTTCACTTTGAGATGTAGTATTTGGGGATGAGTGGGAGCAGAAAGCAATGGAGAAATTTGTGGTTCAATAACTGTGCGGCTCCCCCATCCCATGGATGTATATTACAAGGATTTAAGAATACCTTGCCCTGAAAACTTTTGTTTTAGTCCCTATGACTATTCCTCACTTATTCAATGCTATTCTTATATATTATCTTTGGGTGATCAAGACAGGAAGCTGTTAAAAAAAAAGATGATTCAAAGTGGTATGAGGGTAGACCCCCAAAAAACCCGAAATTTACTTATAAAAATATTGTGTATTTATTTTCATGTGTTTAAACTTCGGCCACCTTCAAAGTACTCTCCATCTGATACAACGCACCTACCAAGAACGTTTTTCCATGGCTCAAAACAGTTTTTGAACTTATCGATTTTGATGCCTTTTAGTGCTGCTACCATTGTTTGTTTGTTTTGCCGCTTCCACATTGGCAAAACATTTCTTTGAGGATATTTTTTCATCCAGGGAAACAAAAACTGTTGTTCAAGGCAACATCTGATGAACAGGCAGGGTGGGGCACAGGGGTCACACCATTTTTGGTCAAAAACTGCTGAATACTAAGCACAGTGTGGGCAGGTGTAAATCAACCATTATGAAATGGGCAAACGCATAGAAAGAGTCTCCAAAAAAATTCACTGAGGCCAAATGCAGTCTCTCACAACTCCAGATGGTACATTGATACACATAGGTTCCTAGAACACTCACCTGGCAGGGAAAGCCTGTATTATAAGGGGCCCACCTTTCAGAAGATAATTCAGGTTTTATCTGGGTCCCCCTCATATACCCATTCATAAGGACCTGGATAGCCTTCACAGTAGAAATCTAGGAGACACTTATGGAATGGCAAGTGTAGGATTGATTGCCTGTGTACAATGAAAATCTATAAATTTAAGATTAAGACAAACAAAAGTACAGTGTCTGCACCTACTCTCAGCCCATCCTACCATCTTTTTTCTGTAACCAAAGAAAAAAATTTCTTAAGAAATGTAGGACCAGACCAAGGCAGGCTGCTGACACCATCAACCCTGCCACATATCACTGAGGATCTAGCGTACATATGGATATCTTGGCATATGTTGATTCATTTTAGGGAAATAATTTCTGGTGACTTGAAAAAGTGTGTCAACTGGAAGCACCTTTGTGGTACTCAGCACTAAGTTTTTAGTTTCACCTCTTAAGGACTCAAAAGAGCCACAAAGGAAGTAAATAGTAATAGTTTTCCTTTGGCTATGACATTTGATAAAATGGAGTCCCTGAATATTTATAATCCATTATTTTATGCAGCCATAGCCTTGCCCAAAGATGCCTTTCAAAGTTGATGGTATAAAAGGGGACAGTGGTACTATGTTAATATCACATACACAGATCATGAGGTATGTAACATTATCATGGAAAGATGTCATGGCATTTGGTATTTCCAAAAGATGGAAAGAAGATTGCGAAGTTTGTAAAAGCAGGAATTATGTGACAACTTTGCATCCTGCATATTGTCCTACTCAGACCCTTCTGCAGAGCAGGCATGTGGTTAACATTTGCTGAACATGTGAGTGGGTCAGGAAAAGAGCGAGAGTGTGAGTACATGAATGATTCAATTAGGGAGGAAATAAAGGCTTTATATGAATAAACTGGTAGGCAATTATATGCTACACATTAAGTAAGTGGCTATGAAATAGTTAAAGAGAAAAATACAGAGAGGTTAAAAGCAATACTGGGAAATGTTTTATTGTTTTGTTTTTAGTAACAATAGAAACTTTTGAGGTAACACTCAATCTGGACCTTATCTAACAAAAAAAAACAACAAGATACCCAATAAATCCATTCTCTGAACAATGAAAAAAGCCATTTCCTGGTATTAATAGGCACATGGAATAGCAAGTATTACAAAAACATATTAGAGAAGAAAAAATTATCCTATACTTCTGGTAAAGATAGAAAGTCAGATGCTCTCATTAACACCTGCTCCCTCTCAAAATCCCACAAAAATATCACTAAGAATTTTTTTAAACAGAATTAGAGATATAGTAATGGCAAGAGAATTTGGAAAACCAAAATACAAATGGGGACTTCTGCCAAGATGGAGGCGTAGGTGGGAATACCTTGCATCCTCGCACAATCAAATCTAAAAACAACAAAGTTTTAACAACAATAAATGCAACCAAACCACACAGAAAATCGACAATACCGAGTCTGAAAACAGCGAAATGCTCAGCTAAACTGGTAAGAGGGGCGAAGCCAGGAGTGGAGTAGGTTGGCCAAAAAGATCCCCGACCCAGGCGGTGAGCAGGCAGCCAAAGGCGCGGATCCCAGGTGCGGGCTAGCTACGGGCGGACACAGGGAAGAGGCACAGCTGGTTGTCTGCGGTCTGTCAAGTATTGCGTGCAGATAAACCAATGAAGAGGCGAGCATTGAGACCGCACGGCGCAGGGAAGCGGGATCTCACATTGGCACTCAGATAAACAGGCAGGGGCAAGCGATGAGATGGACTGGGCAAGAGGAGAGGACCGCCATTGCTCCCTCTCTGAACCTGCCCCCACATACAGCGTCACAAACCAGCAACCTGGATGGTCCTACCCTGGTAAACAGCTAAGGCTCCACTCCTCATACGTAACAGGCACAAACAGATCAAAACATGGCTCAAGAACAACTCAGAACCCCAGAGCCAATAAATCTAAGCGATGAAGAAATAGCCAGACTTTCAGATGCACAGTTCAAAACACTGGTAACCAGGATGCTCAGAGAAGTGGTTGATTTTAGTCACAAATTAGAGGAACATCTGAAGGCTAAACTAATTGAAATGAATGCAAATGCACAGGAAACCAATAATAATGGAAAGGAAACTGGGACTCAAATCAAGGGAGTAGACCAGAAGGAAGGAAAAAATGACCAAACAGAAAAGAATGAAGAAACAAGAATTCAAAAAAATGAGGAGAGGCTTAGGAACCTCCAGGACATCTTTAAACGTTCCAACATTCAAATTATAAGGGTACCAGAAGGGGAAGAGGAACAGCCACGAGTGGAAACCTTATTTGAGCAAATAATAAAAGAGAAACCCCCCATTCTGGCAAAGGAAATAGACTTCCAGGAAATCCAGGAAGCTCAGAGAGTCCCAAAGAATTTGGACCCAAGAAGGAACACACCAAGGCACATCATTATTACATTAGCCAAGATTCAAATGAAGGAGAGAATCCTAGAAGCAGCAAGAGATAAGGGGACAGTCACCTTCAAAGGAGTTCCCATTAGACTGTCAGCTGATTTCTCAAAAGAGACCTTACAGGCAAGAAGGGGCTGGAAAGAGGTATTCCAAGTCATAAAAACCAAAGACCTACAACCAAGATTGCTCTATCCAGCAAAGTTTTCATTTAGAATGGAAGGACAGATATCTACTTCTCAGATAAGATCAAATTCAAGGAGTTCATCATCACCAAGCCCTTATTATATGAAATGTTAAAGGGACTTACCTAACAAAAAGAAGATAAAAAAGATGAACAGTGAAAGGACAGCAAACTCACAGTTGTCAACAACCACACCTAAAACAAAAGCAAATTAAGAGGACAGCTAGATCAGGAGTGAACCATAGAAATGAAGATCACGTGGAGGGTTAGCAACAAGGGAGTGGGAGAAGGGGGGAAAAGGTACAGAAAATAAGTAGCATAGATAGTAGATAGAAAATAGATAGGGGGGAGGGTAAGAATAGTAGGCGAAATACAGAATCTAAAGAACTTGAGACATGTGTTCATGAACTAAAGGGGGGATGGTGGGGGAGGAGTGTGCAGGGTGGGGGGAAAGGGGGGGAATAGAACAAATGTAATGGCATAATCAATTTAAATAAATAAATAAATAAAACTGGGTTACTCATCTTTAAAAAAAAAACAAAATACAAATGCGCAAGAACTAACTGATTTAGTAGATCTGAGAGAGATAACTGGAAGTAGGGAAACTGAGAACCAACTCAATTTATATGTGGAGCACCTCAAATGCCCCCAGACAGATGGCATCTTGCTCCCCCCGAAAGTGGGGAGAGGTCGACCTAAAAACAAATCATTACCTGAAAGTCAATTTACAAACTGCTACAACCCCAGATTCCTTCTTTGGAAGTTTGCCTTTCTCGAGAGAGACAAAAATGGAGAGTCTCTGTACTAGAAAATGCCAAACACAACCGAAGACAGGGGCACCTCACCCCAAAATGGGAAGTTAGGTCAAATATGCCAATTGTATGTTTAGATCCCACTTCTTCTTCCACTCAGATCCCAGAATGCTATTGGCATAACCTGAACCCTCTAGTCAGGAGGTTAGAATCTGACCAGACCAAAAGGAAAGCCTGAAGGATGTTGTTGGGGGAGGATACTCCACCAGTTAAACAGCCTCCATCACCCTACAGCAGGCTTTCTCAGGCTGGACACCACTGACATTTGGGGCCAGGCAATTCTTTGTTGTGAGGGGCTGTTCCACGCATTACAGGGTATTCAGCAACATCGTGGTCTCCACCCACCAAATGCCAGTAATACTCCCACTTTTCCAGTCACAAAAATCAGAAATGGTTTCAGATATTGCCAAATGTCTCCTGGGAGGCAAAATCACTCCTGGTTGAAAACCACTGCCTTATAGTGAGGCTCACAGTTGACATGCTTCTCCCACATACTCAGACCTTCGAAATCAGCTTCCTAGATAGTAACTGAAATGATGAGTAGGTGAATATAGGTACTCTTGCAAGTTATGCCTAAATTAATCATTTAAGAAGCATAGTGCAGTTTAGTTCTTCTCAACTAAAATTACTTAATACTTTATAAGATCTAAACTTAAAAAAAAACAACCTAAAAAATACCATCTAAAATTAAAGGATCCCAAAAGAATTACAAAACAACAAAAAAAACTATTAACATTTTCTACCTATTGGAAATAAATTTGAGGTTACTTTATAAAATTCTAAAAAGTTTGCTGTTTTTCACTCAAGGAAGATTTCTCACTATCACCATCATCATCCTCTTTTTAAAAATCTTATCATACAAAACCAAGACAGATGAGTAAGTCAGGTGGGTTCTCCTGAGGATATCTCTGAGGTTTTGACCTTTAAGAGATGAACATCCACTGTTTGAGCATGCAAAAATGTATTTGCCACATGTATCAGGTGTAATGTTAGTGTCAAGTTAGAGGAGGAAGTAAACCTTTGCTACTATGCTATATCAACATGTGAAGTACACTTTGCATGTAAGAAAAATCCTTTTATGAGAATCACACAATTTCAGAGTAGAGAGGAACCTCAGGAGCTATCTATCAACCTCCCATCCCAAGAAGAAATCACCACTGCAAAAGAGATTCCTGTAACATGTTCAGAGATAAAGGGCTGTTTTGTTTTGTTTTGTTTTTTGAACCAATTGGAAAGTTAGGCAAATCTGCTTTAATAATTTTTATCCAATGGTCTAAAGACAATTCATCAGTTTCAGTTTAACAGTTCTGGGGTCCTCCCTCAATCATGTCATTTTGCAGCCCCCACAAATACTCCTAAGCCTTAGCACCATTAGGAAATGAGGAAGCAAAATAAGCTTTCTGAGATGTCTGACAGAACATCCATGCCTCCAAAACACTTCACACCTGTGTTTGAACCTAACTCCTGCTTTGCACCTGCTTTCAAACACGCAAGGTGATTAGCATTTTCAAAAGGAAAGAAAATGTGTGCACAAGACTGGTTACATGAACTAATCTTAATTGGCTATATCAACTGACCACCCCGCACACATCACCTGCCACCAGCATCACCCCCTCCATGGACATGAATATCCACCCCTCACCAATGTCCATTCACCAAGCAGTGGTCCTTATTTATACTCCAAGGCCAGTAGAGTAGAGACATAATGATCATTTTCCTCCCCTACATGTACCTACTTTGAGAAAGTCTTAAACTATAACAGGGTACAATGAATAGCCCTGATTATGAAAAAAGGCTAGAATCAACTCACATAAAATTTGCCTGAATTATTAAGGAAAACTCTGCAGCAGATACCTGACTTTTCATTATTATCTCCAGAAAGAGTCCTCATCCATCCAAGTGGAAATCAAACAAGCTCAGTTAAAAAGTCAAAACCATCACCCCCCAAAAAAAAATCCCATCTGTTACTCTGAATACTTTCTAGCATAAATATTGTTACTAATCTGAGACCTTTTCCTTTATTGTAATCATTTTTAAGATTCGAGCCCATTCCAGTCAATCATTTCAAAGTTTAATTTGTAAATTATTCAATGACTAATTTTACCATTTAGTACAACATTTGAAGACTCATTAAAACTTTTATTGTGCCCTTCAGTAGACTTTTGCATGTACATTTCCACCTGAATAGTTCTGACTCCCAGACCACCTGTCTTGAAGAAGACCCTGCTCCCTACCCACTCCCCACCCCTAGCTTGCTGTACCAAACAGTAATTTTTATTCATGCTGTCACAGCTTCTCTGGTCATAAAAGCTTTTCCATCTCCACTGTGTTACAGTTTGGGGCTGTCACAAGGCGGATGGGTTGTGCAGGTGATGGAGGATCCTGACACTGCTCAGAAGGAGCCTACTTTTATAGCACTTTTCTGCACATCATTAGGTAGTAAATCTCATCTGCAGTCCAGCAAAGTACTCTTTTCAGGACCTTGGAGTGGTGGAGCTTCAGTGCCTAACAGGCATTAAAACTAAGTATTTTACCAGATTCACCCTACCCACCATGATGAAAGCATGGTTTCCCCTATATTGGTATCTTCCAAGCCAGAATTCTAAGGGGTTTTGTTTGGTTTGTTTTTGTGTATTTGTGGTGGTTGACAACGACAGTGGCTCCGAGGTCTCCTGGTACCATTTGTTAGAGAGTCTGAGTCTAAGACTATGGGTCTCCTGAAACCACCAGGAAATGAAGTGAGAAAGAGAGAGATAAGGTAAGAACAAAGGAGGAAGTAGAGAAATTCCCAACCACCTCACCACCGCACAGTGATTATTCAGTTTATGATCCTTTGCAAAAATGCCTGCACCTCTCGGTAAGCTGCCTTAAGCTTGGCTCAGTGGGCTCAGCCTCTGCCCTCATTCTCAGTGCTCTGTGGAGGGTAAGGCTCCTCTCTGTGCCCATGTGGGGATCTCCTCAGATACTGCTGACCCAGTGAGCCGATGCTGCCCAGGCCAGAAAACAGTGGGGGCTGGACATTTTGTCTCTCTGAACATAAACTTGGCAAGATGTCCTTCACATTACCAAGCAACTGAATGTTTGACACGAAACATTTAACAACCTTTTCTATAGATTACTAAAATTTCCCAGAACAAATTTATGTCTGATCCAGTGAAGTAACAAAGAAAAAAACAGATATAGCCGAGAAGGGTGTGAGAAGAAAGCCAAGAGGGCAAAGGAACCAGCATGCCCATGACACACAGAGAAGCAGGAAGAAGCAGAAGGCAGATAAACAGGAGACACTTTGGTGAGGGGTGGAGACTCCCAGAGAAGGAGATTATGCATGTAGAATGGTACAAAATGACCCCAAAATGGCATTTCCCGAAAACTCTAGGAAGCATTGTTTCTGCAATGGGCACATACCAAGTTTTATTGCATTGGAAATCACTGATGCATTAACTTGTGCTGCCTAATCAAGAATTTTGCCCAGATCCTCTGCCATGGCTATGCATGTAAATGCCTTTCTTACTAGTGCATTACTGTTTGGGTTTTTTATATTAATTTATTTTCAGTTACATTTGACATACAAACTTATATTAGTTTCAGGTGTACAACATAGTGGTGACACATTTATATACTTTACAAAGTAATCACCCCCATGAGCCTAACACCCATCTAACACCATACATAGTTATTATAATATTATTGACTATATTCTCTATACTGTAGTCTACAATTCTGTGACTCTTTACAACTGACAATTTTTACTTCTTAATGTCTTCACATTTTTCACCCACCCTCTTCTCCCATCTGGCAACCATTAATTTGTTCTCTATATTTATGAGTCTCTTTCTGTTGGGGGTTTTTTGTTCATTTATTTTGTTTTTAGATTCCACACATAAGTGAAATCATATGGCACTGGTCTTTCCCTGTCTGATTTATTCACTTAGTATAATACCCTCTAGGTCCACCCATGCTTCTGTAGCAAGATTTCATTCTTTTTTATGGCTGAGTAATATGCCATTTTATATATGTATCACTTCTTCATCCATTTGTCTATTGATGGATACTTAGATTGCTTCTATGTCTTGGCTATTGTAAATAATACTGCAATGAACATGGGGGTGCATATAGTTTTTTCAAATTAGTATTTTGGATTTCTTCAGATAAATACCCAGAAGTGGAATTACTGGGTGATATGGTAGTACTATTTTTAATTTTCTGAGCAACTTCCATACTATTTTCTGCAATGGCTGCACCAACATGCAATCCCACCAACAGTGCAGGAGTGTTCCCTTCCACATCCTGACCTGCACTTTTTGTTTGTTGATTTATTGATGACAGCCATTCTGACAGGTGTGAGATGATATCTCATTGTGGTTTTGATTTGCACTTCCCTAATGATTAGTGATGTTGAGCATCTTTTCATATGTCTACTGGCCATCTGTATGTCCTCTTTGGAAAGCTGACTATTCGGGTCCTCCTCCCATTTTTTGGTTTAGCAGATGATGCTCCAAACAACTGAGCCACACTAGCCACGCCCTCCTCACATTTTTAACTGCATTGTTTGTTTCCTTTGGTGTTAAATTGTATGAGTTCCTTATATATTTTGGATATTAACCCCTTATCAGAAGTATCATTGCAAATATGTTCTCCCATTCAATAGGTTGTCTCTTTGTTTTGCTGACAATTTCCTTTGCTGTGCAAAAAAATTGGGTTTGATGTAGTCCTGCTTGTTTATTTTTTCTTTTCTTTCCCTTGCCTGAGAAGTCATAAAAAATATTACTAAGAGTGATATCAAAGAGTTTACCTACATTTTCTTCTTGAAGTTTTATGGTATCAGGTTTTACATTAAAGTCTTTAATCCATGAGTTTATTTTGTATAGGATATAAGAAAGTGGTCTAATTTCATTTTCTTGCATGTATCACTCCAGTCTCCCAACATCATTTATTGAAGAGACTATTTTTACAACCTTTATAATCTTACCTCCTTTGTCATAGATTAACTGACCATATAGGTATAGGTTTATTTCTGGGATTTCTATTCTGTTCCATTGACCTATGTGTCTGTTTTCATGTCAATACCATGATGTTTTGATTACTACAGCCTTGTAGTATAGTTTGATATCAGGTAGTGTGATATCTCCAATTTTGTTCTTCTTTCTCAATATTACTCTCACTATTCAGGGTCTTTTGTGGTTCTATATACATTTTAGAATTATTTGTTCTATTCTGTGAAAAACACCATTGACATTTTAATAGAGATTGCATTGAATCTGTAGATAGTATTGACATTTTAATGATGTTAATTGTTCCTTTTAATGAGCACAGAATATGCTTCCATTTATTTGTCTTCTTCAATTGCTTTATTCAGTGTCTTATAGTTTTCTAAATACAGGTCTTTCACCTCCTTAGTTAAGTTTATTCCTTGATGCAATTGTAAATGGAATTGTTTAATTTCTCTTTCTAATATTTCACTATTGGTATATAAAAATACAACTAACTTCTGAATATTAATTTTGTATCCTGCTATCTTGCTTAATTCATTTATGAGTTCTAATCGGGGGGGTTTGGGTGGAATCTTTAGGGTTCTCTATATATAGTATCTTGTCGTCTTCAAATAAGGACAGTTTTATTCTTTCTAGGAAGAAGTCTTGCAGAAAAAAAAAGTTTTTCAGATTTTCATTTGTCGTACAGAATTATGGATCCTTCCTACATTTTGTTACATAATCATTCCCCATAGCCACTCATCTCAAGTACACAGATGTCACAGAATCTGTCATAGGAGACTACTGTGCCTCATATATAAACAAAGAGTAGGAAAAACACCAGAAGAGAAACAGTTAGTGAGGATGTAAGGGTTCACCAGCTCTAGCTTAGAAACTCTCCATTCCTAACTTAATGTTGGGCAACCTGCCTTCCTGCTGCCCCTCTGGATTCACTCCCTACCCTGCTCTGTGCCCTCATGTAGATCATAAAGGGGTGCATTGCATTGAGGTATGATTGACGCATAAACATAGTGTTAACAACCACACCTAAAACAAAATCAAACTAAAGGACAGCTAGATCAGGAGTGGAAACATAGAAATGAAGATCTCATGGAGGGTTAGCAACAGGGGAGTGGGAGGGGGAGAAGGTACAGAAAATAAGTAGCACAGACAGTAGATAGAAAATAGATAGGGGGGCAAGAATAGCATGGGAAATATAGAATCTAAAGAACTTGAGACACATGGTCATAAACTAAAGGGCGGGTAATGGTGGGGACGGGGGGTAGGGTGGAGGGGAATGAAGGGGGGAATAGAACTGTAACAGCATAATCAATTTAAAAATTAAAATAAATAAATAAAAAACATAGTGTATATATTTAAGATACACTAATAAGCAGTGTGTATATTTAAGGTTCATGAATAAACATTGAATACATTTAAGGTGCACAACATCAGGACCTGATGTTCTTATATATGTATACATTGTAAAATGACTCTTCCAGTCAAGCTAATTAACCTATCACTTTGTATATTTTCCTCCTGTTTGTGTGTGTGTGGTGAGGACATTTAAGATCTATTCTCTTACCAACTTTCAAGTATATGATATGGTTATTAACTTTAGTCACTGTACTGTACATTAGATCTTGGAAATTTATTCACCTTGAAGAAGCTGAAACATTGTAGCCTCTAAGCAACATCTCCCTGTTGCCCCCACCTCCCACCCCTGGCAACTGTTCTACTCTCTCTTTCTATGAGTTGGGCTTTTTAGATATCACATGTAAGTGATATATATTTGTCTTTGTCTGCCTTATTTCACTTAGTATAATGTCCTCTAGGATCATCCATGGTATCACAGATGGAAGGATTCCCATCTTTTTTATGACTGAATGATATTCCATTGCATAGCCCTGACTGGTGTGACTCAGTGATTTGAGCATCGTCCCATAAACTGAAAGGTGGCCAGTTTGACTCCCAGTCGAGGCATATGCTGGGCCGCAGGTTAGGCCCCCTGTTGCAAGAGGCAACTGATTGCTGTCTCGCACACACTGATGTTTCTGTCCCTCTCTTTCTCCCTCCCTTCTCTTCTGTCTAAAAATTAAATAAGTAAAATCTTAAAAAAATATTCCATTGCATAATATTCTGATATACCACATTTTTTATCCTTTCATCTTCTTTATCCTTTCATCAACCCATATGAACACAAGTTGTTTCCATATCTTGGCTCTTGTGAATAACACTGCAATGAACATGAATATCTTTACGAGATAGTGATGTCAGTTTTATTTAAAAATACCCAAAAGCAGGATTGCTAGATCATAGGGTAGTTCTATTTTCAGGGTCTTTTTGTAGTTATTTTATTAGGAATCTCCATACTGTTTTTCACATTCGCTATACCAGTTTATGTTCCACGATCCTTTGACTTTAGCCAGAGTTCAGAGCTCCTAGTAGACACCCTCTTCGCACAGCTGATTCTCAGCATCCTGTGGCTCTCTCTCTGTTTCTGGATTGTGACCACTGCTTGCTTCTCTCACCAGTGCAGACCCGGAGACAGATGGGCACTGCCCTCACCCCTCACCCCTTACTGGCCTAAGCATCTTAGAATGTTGCACTGTTTTTGTCATTTCTCTATACTCTGCCCACACCTTTAGAGATTTAGTTTTATTTAAACTCTCTGAAAATTACTCAATTTGTATGTATCAAATATTTTCTACTAAGTTCCCGACTAATACATATTCTTACTCTTCAACACTACAATTGCCTTTACAACTCTTCATTCATTATCCTAGACTTAAATGAAGTTTTCCATCCTTAAATATGTGTATTTATATTTATAGCCCTTCCTTAAACACACACACACACACAAACACACACACAACACACGTTGAGGTAATCAGTAAAAAGTCCACAGGATGTGCACCCAGCTGAGGAGACTCGGCAGCAGTCTCGGTGCATCTCCTGCCTGCATGAACATTTGCCAGTCACCTCAGAAAAATAGCATTGGACAAATTGCCTCATTCAGCACAACCCTTCCCTCCACAAAAATCTCTTCATTATTTTTCTGCTTTTCTCAAAAGTAGGAACTAAAAACTCACTGGTCATGTCATCTCTGTAAATTAAATTTACACATTCTGGTATTAATCAAAAACTTTCATCATTTTAAAAGGGGTAATCATAAAGCTAATGGAAAGAATTCATCCCAAGTAGTACTGACTTCAATCTGTCCACATCCTCTGCATTTTATTTTATCCTTTTCCAAGCTAACAGCAACTAAAATGATGATCAAAAAACTCTACTAATAGTTTTTCTTTAAATGAAGAATATTTTTGTTAATATTTTTCAAAGATATTTTCTAGGAGAAAAGGTACATCCACTGAAATTCAAAAAATCTTGCTTTTCCACCCTTGTAAAATGACAAAAATATTCTCACAGTGTGAAAACTTGACTTCAGAGTACCAAGCAAACCCAAGCAAAAACATATACATGTTCACTTAGTAAAGAGTAAAACTGCACCATTTCTGTAAAGCCACTCACCATTCTGATCTGACCCAGGAAAGAATCTGGTGATGAAAATAGCCACTGAAGATACAATTACTATGACTAATCTGAAGTAGTGAAAATAAGAGGTGGGGTTGAACAACACAAACAATAATAATAAAGCTAAAATACTGTGCTTATAATGTATGCAAAGCACTATTTTAAATGCTTTGCAATCATTGACTCATTTACTCCTCTGAGCAACTCCAGAATTCACCTCTGTTACTACTCTCATTTACAGATAAACAGATTCAGACAGCTAGTGTGAAATGTTGACATAAATGGAGCCATTTCAAAACAGAGCTAGAGAACAGCCATTCCAGAGGAACTACTTTGCACGCCTTATTCCTTGAAACTCTGTAATGTTTGAACCAAGCAAAATAACCTTCAGACTGGGCCAAACTAACATCCTCTTACAAACAACTGTTTACAAAGCTAACAGGAAGGCAGGCATCCTGGTCACAAGGACTGATGGTTATGGACATTCTTTAGAATCAGTAACCAGCCATGTATTGCTAAAAAGTAATTGAACTTGTTAACACTAATAGGAATTCCTTTCTTCTGTTCATGTAACTATTTCCCTTCCTTTTCTCATAAAAACCTCTCGCCTTTACCCCATAATTTGGGTTTCTGCCTGATTTATCTTGAACATTACAATTCTTTTTTAACTCAAGATAATGCTTGTTGCCTCTCATTTTGGATTTTTATTTTTAGGTTAACACTAGTAAGTGACAAGCTGAGATTAAAATGCAGTCCATCTGGCTTCGAGCCCACACATCTAACCAAGACATACCATGTCTACTGGCACTTGGGAATGCAATCCTTTTAATAATGTGGAATTAAAAAATACAATCACCTTAGCACAGTACATGAATTCCATGTGATCTCAGCTTCTCTTTCAGGAATAACAGCTCAAAATGGGAACTGATCCCCAGAGAACTCCTACTACCACGCCACCTGTGAGATCATGACCATGGCATTAGGACCTAGTTTTATCGAAAATAAAAGATGATGAATAAATGAGTTCAGTAATTCTACCATTTAGGATGGAATCAAGAACCTCTTTGTGAATTGTGGACACCTGTGGCTCTTCTCCACAGAAAATGTTTCCTTTGCATTCAATTTCAGAGACTTTGCAGAAGTTCTTGATGCTCATCCTTCAGCGTCATGTAAGAAATCTCTCTTCTTAAATAATTTCTGGGTCTACATGTTGTATACTTTATTTTTAAAAAATCAACAAGTGAACAAATATTTATTGAGTGACTCCTACATGCAAAGCACTATAGTGAATCTTGCATGCATGAAGAATATAAGAAAATACATTATATAGTCTCTGCCTTTGAAGAGCTATATGGTCAATGTTGCAAAATAAGACAGGATAAAAAAATAAGGTCATTAACACCTCCAGATACTCAGAAGACAAAAATACTACTTATACTTGGGTCATCAGGCAAAGCTTCAAAAGAAGGCTTAGTCTAGAAAAATGATTAGGATTGGAGAGTAAGTTAGAAAATGCACTTGGTATCAGAAAACGATAGAATTCTTCATTCTATAGCAAGAGTAACACTTCTCAGCCAACTGAGCAAATAGGGGTTTGAGCTAAGTTAGGTTCAGTAATAAAAAAATAAACAATCATTTCTGCACACCTGAGTTATTATTATAAAGCTTTAATCCCACTATATTTTCTTAGTGATTATGTATTTCCATGTAAAGCAAGGAAAATTCTTTATTTTAATACTTGCCTTAATTTGGGGGCAGAAAATTTCTATTTTATGATAAATGCTAGCTATAATAATTAAGAACCTGATTTTCCTACCAGATGATGTAGTTCATGCCACATCAGTACCAGTCTGCTCACTTTGGCCCAGCTATCTGCTGGGAGGGCGTACGCAACTGGAAGCCCTTGGCCTTCCCTCTAAGAAGCCAACTCAAACATGCTTTGCACTGTTAACCATGATAAGGATACACGTCAGTAGAAATTGGTTTGAGTCTTTTAACTCATTTCCCCATGGTCAGAAGAGCCAACAGACAGAAATTTATCTTGATTCCAAGGTGGTTTTGTATCTCATTAGCAATCCCATGAGGCTCTACTCTTTTTATTCAACTGTCAACAGTACTTGATGTTTTGAATAAAGAAGCTGTCCAAACTAGGATTAAAAAGAAGGGGGGGGGGAACACTGCTGCCTTCCTCAGACTCCATGTGGAGGTGCTGAGCTGGCTCACTCAGCTCCCAAGAGAGCTCCGTTTATTTTCTTTGCAATCCTGGTCATGATTCAGGATTCGGGCATTTGCATCATGCAGCCTTAATTCTTGCTGCAGTTCTTTTCAGCAAAAAATACAACCCAGGAGGACAGGGTAGATTTGAAATTCTGGTGGAATCAATGTTCACTTGATCAGGGAATTCTAGAAATTGAAAGTCTGAAAGCAGACATATTAAGTTACAAATTAGTTAAGGTTACAAGAAAATACTCATGTACAGAGACAGAATATATGAGGAAGAAGACGTAGAGTAAAACCGTCACTGTGCGTTCAGCCGGAAATGGACCGCACTGCAGCCCCACGTGTGTGAATGCGACGCAAGGTGGGCCAGGCGCTGCCTTTCAACTCCACAGCGTTACAGAAGCACATCCCCAGGGGACTGAGTGAGACTGGGGCTGGGGGGTGTAAAATGAATGGGTAAGAGAGCATCGAAGAAAAGTATTGGTTTAAAACAAGAAATAAAAGCACAATTTTAAATGAAAAATGCTCTGGCACTCTACAGCTGCAGGTTGCAGAAAATAAGGTTTAATGTACCAATACAAGGGCTACACCACTTAGACTATTTGAAGCTATAAATAACTGGAAAACTCTGACTCACACCATATTTAAATTTTTTAAAAAGATTTTATTTATTTATCTTTAGAGGGGAAGGGATGGAGAGAGGGAGAGAAATATCAATGTATAGTTGCCTCTCGTGCATCCCCTGGTGGGAACTGGCCTGCAACCCAGGCATGTGCCCTGACTGGAAATTGAACCGCGATCCTCTGGTTCACAGGCCCGCACTCAATCCACTGAGCTGCACCAGCCAGGGCCATATTTAAATTTTTAAGTAACTTTTTGCTTATACACTACCTCACATAATGAAATAACAGAGGTGGGGTAGTACCCAGCCAAGGAGGAACTATCAGAATTGCAGCTCCGCTGCCCTGGGACTCTCTTGGCTCTGCTCTCTACCCTAGACTGGCTCCATCCTCAGGAGGAAGGCAAGATGCCTGTGGCAGTCTTAAAGTATCATATCCTGACCCATTGTCCAGAAGAAAAACCAGGCCAGATTTCCTGTTTATTTTTCCCAGGATCGAGGTAACCTTTCCTTGAAGCTTTCAGCAGGCTTCTTCTTACATCTCTTCTGGCAGAGTTAGATCACATGCCCCTTCCGAACCCAATTGCCAATGGGAAAACTAAGATTATCGTAACTACTTGTCAAAGTGTGGCCCCCAGACCATCAGCAGTGCCTGGGGACAATGCAAACTACTGGGACCAGCCCCAGACTTACTGAATCAGAATCACCAGAGTTGGTGCACAGCAATCTGTGTTTTAACAAGAATTCAGGAGATGTGGATGCACTGAAGTTTGTGAACCACTGATTTAGACTAAAGCGGAATGGGCATTGGATTTGCAACCACAATGACCGGGACCCAGGTCAAGGGATCAGCGGTTGAGGCAGACCACCGCTATTAGGTGACCAGCAGTTACACTCATGTTTTTTCACCTAGCATTTTTGAGTGCTTGAGGGTTCCAACTTTTTTTTTTACCTTTACTATACCCTTTAATTTTTCATAGCAATGCTGTCAGTTTTATTGTCTCCATTTTATAAATGAGGAAATGAAATTGGAAGCTCAGACAATTATGTTAACTCACCCAATTTTACATAGCCAAGTCAAGATTTGAACTTAGGTTTTCTGATTCTAAATCTAGCTTTCATTCCAATTTGCCAGAGCTAAAAGATGTAAGCTACTCTAGCCCATACCTCTATATTCTGTGGAGGCTCTAAATTCCTTGATACTCACATTTAAATGGAAATTAAACAAAGAAATAGCCTCAGGTCTACAGACTGTCTTGGGTTCTGGAATTCTAAGGAATGCCCAGGTTGTGAGGCCTCCCTGAGGGTTCTCAGTTGCTTCTCAGGGTCCAAAGTCAACAGCCCAGAAATACACAGAAACTTTTTTTCCTTTCAGGCATGGAAGGGAAACCTCCATTGTCCCAAAACAGAGAAAAATCTGAAAAACCACTACTCCACTTTCTGTTACTCCAGCTGTCATTACCTTTCTGAATAACAAAGGGGCTTGTATGTAAATGACACATGGGTAGCCACAAAGTGGGCAACGGAACTGAGATTCTTACACTGAGCCAGGACCCTCAAAGGGCTCACCTCTCTGAGCCCTTTACTCTCTGAGAACCATGAACTAGAAACAATTCTACTTGGAGAGACAGGCAACAGGAAGTTTATCTCTGGGAGAACTCCTAGGGAAAAATATCTCCCCCAATAATTTGTAACCACAAGCCTGCCTCATGTGGGTTTGATATAGGGATTTATACTCCCTGCAAGAGCAGGTGATTCCAAACAGAGAAGTAAACATACAAATTGGTGTCCAGATTGTCACCTCCCCTGAGGTCCTGGCTGATAAAAGAAAGTCTCTTTGTAAAGATACATCCTTAACTCAAGCCACACAGGGTTCTCATGGGTAACAGGAGCTTATCACCCCGAATCCCAAATCCTGAAGGAACACACCACCACGACCAGTCAGGGGACATGACAAATATGAATTTCACATACCAGAATTATCAGGAGGGCAGACATTAAATTATTTTTCAAAATAAAAGAAGGAATTTAGCATACGAGAGAGGAACAAAATGCTATTTTTAAAAAACTAAGCAGATTTTAAAAAGATATACAGAAGGAAATTTTTCAACTTCTATCATTCTCAGCAATAATATATATATGATCCCAGTGAGCAGTCAGCCTGGGCTAGAGCAGAAGTTGTCAGAGAAGCTGTCAGATTTTCCTTGTAGGAAAATGCAAGGTTAATTTCATTGCTCCATAAAGCATTTTATAATTTGGGTATCTAAGCAAGGAACCCCTCAAATGCCCTGCCATAATGGTATCCAGCGTCCAGCCCTCCACAGCATGGAAAGACCTGTCCCTGTCCCCTGCCGAAACATGGTGACAACCTGGACAACGGGTGATGGCATTTTTGAGAGTATGGAGGAAACATCTGAAGAAAAGCTTTGTGAAATTTCTTGCTCCATAATCCTCTTTGTCATAGTTTCACCTTTGTTTTATAGTATTTTACAACAAAGGCCAGCATTTCAGAAATCACCAATCTGAGTTCAATCTGAGTCTAGCCTATCAAACTTATTATAGCTTTTGGCTCCGACTCTCTAAGTGAGGAGTGTTTCCTTGAAAATTTATTTCTAATAACTTGTAGAAAATATAAAGGGAAAATGCAAGGTGCAGAGTGCCATCAATCTTCACGAAATGAAAATTCAGTTCCCATGTTGGAGCACTGCTGTGAAGGCCTGCAGTTCAGGGACCGTCATAAACTGTGCAAAATGTGACAGAGATTACCCCACCCTTCTGCTGGCCAGACCAAGCAGAAGCCTGAAACCCTGGGAGAGGCCTGAATGCATCGTGTGGATGGCTGAAAAACACAGGGATCACATCAAGTCAGGCTCATCAAACTGAATGCTTCTTAATCCATTCTTGGGTAAGAAAAGGCTGCTCCTTCGGATTCCTTTCTGTGTGTCCAGCATGGGTGAACCACTTGGCCAAACTTGAAACCAAAAGAGATGCAAAGAGCAACTTAACCCCTGCCTGATCCTGCCTCAGGGTGAACAAACACCTGGTTTAAACAGAAGTTTGGAGGAGGCGGTGACCCCATGCCAGGGAGAAGTCCTCACGCCCACCAACAGCCACCTTCCTTGCACGCCAGAGACAGAGCCTCTCTGCCCGTAGAACCGCCCTTTGCTGCTTGGGAAGAAAGCAGAGAAGCACTGCTGGCCCTGCACAAACACCAATGACCTTCCTTGGTTATGAGATGGGTATTTCTCATTTGTCTGAATGCAAGCTACATAAAGGCAAGAAAGTTCTCTTCTCTTAGAAAGTCAGAGTTTATCTACCCATAATACAAAGGTCTCCTTTACTCTAAACTTGGAGTTGAAGTGTCAACAGAGGGAATAAATACTTGAAACCAAAGCAATGCTGGCAAACCAGTGGAGCAGCACCAAGAATTCCTTTTGTGGCTGGCATGGAATATAGAAAGTGACAGGTGACAGTTTTCCTAGTCAGATGCCTAAGGATCTGAAGAGGATATTTCAATGCTGGCATTTCTCTAAAGAACAAGTTGCCAAAGTTTCTTAGCAACTAGGTGAGTTCTTATTTACATAATCATTGTCCTGCATTAGTCCTGGCCTTTTTTTGCATTGTACCTACCCTTGTCTTAAAACACCCAACCACAAAAGCTTGGCAGGTAACTCTTTCCTTCCAGTAAACTCATCCAGTATTATTGAGTGTCTACCTGTGCTTAGAACTGTGTGCTAAATCCTGAGGGAACAAAGATATTCCAGTCATAAACCCTCTCTCTCCTCATGAAGTATGTGGTTTATTTAAGAACATAATTTTTTTTCAATTACAGTTTACATTCAATGTTGTTTTGTATTAGTTTCAGGTGTTCAGAATAGTGGTTAGACAATCATGTACTTTATATAGTGGGCCCCCTGATATTTCAAGTGCCCACTTGGCACCACACATAGTAATTATAGTATTATTGACTCTGCTCCCTATGCTTTAATTTATATCCCCGTGACTATTCTGTAACTACCGGTGTGGTTTTGAAACTGTCCCATTGTGTGGGTTTACCTGCTCCACCGGCTTCCGAGCGTTCCTGCTTTGACAGCTCCTGCGGGAACAGCCAGAGCTCCTTCTTCGCACATGGCCCTGCCCCCCACCTTGGCCAGCCTGGCAGAAAAGGCAGAATATTCGGAAGTCTAAGGTGTGGTCCCTGGGCCAGCCCCATTCCACACCACTGGTTAAAAAATGCACATTTTCAGACTCTACCCAGGGCTACAAAATCCGGAGATCTGGGGCTCCGTCTCAGCAACTTGTGTTTTAACAAGTTCTTCAAGCAATTGTAATGTATGCTCCAGTTTGAGAAGCACCGGTCTAAAAAACCTACTTTTTAAAAGGTCTATCTGCCAACTGTCTTGCATTGTTTCCACTTTCCCCCTATTCAAACTAAAGAAGTTTTGTTTTGTTTTGATAATGAGTTACGACAATTTTGGTTGCGAGTCATAGCAGACACTTACAAACTAGGTTAAACGATGAGAACACTTACTAGCTCATGTAACTGGAAAACTATCATAAGGGTAGGTTACACCAGCCCCAGCGCAGATTCCCCAGAATTCTATTAATTCTGCCCTCACCTGAGGGTTAACTTCACTCTCAGGCTGACGGTGAGAGGGTAGCGGAAATTCCATCTCAAGTGTGCACGCAAAAGCTTCTTTTTGGAAGCGCTCCCAAAGAAGAGTGAGGGGAAACGTTCCCACCGGGCTCAAGCACATATTTCTTGTTTTGTCATTGGTCCAAATTGCAGCACAAATTCATTCCTGAACCAATTACTGGCAGGAAGGATGGGATTGACCAATTAGGCCCATTCCTTCAATTGGGGGTGGAGTCGGGGCCTGCCCTGACAGGCGTCCACGCCAGGCAGGGAGCCGGTGGATGCCAAAAGGAAATCATGGTTCACCTAGAGAGAAGGGAACGACTGATACGTAGACAACCCCAGTCAACTCACTTCCAAGAACACGCTCTTGTGAAGGGAAATCATCTGTTCTTGACATGGCAGTTAAAGCTAAACATCACCAGTCTGGCAACCAAGATCACACATTCCACCTTTTATCACTGAATAGCAGCAGTTAGTCTGGAATCAGATTTATTAAATCTTCATAGGCAACCTCAGGAGTTAAATGAAAAAGAAAAACTGTTGATTTTTTGTTTCTCTTCCCATCATTCTCCCTCTCCTCCCACCCTAACAATACAATTTTCTATTGACTAGCAGAGGGCTTTTGGCGATTTTCCTGGGACATGAATGTACATGCTAGAAAATGAATAACATATTTCACTCACAAATAATGTATCCTGGAGCTATTTCCATAGCTGACCAGATATTAATTAGAGCAGCGGCTCCAGGCCAGGCACAGGGTTAACCAAAGGTGACACAATGGTGAGTGAGGGTTGGGTCCTCATCTCTAGGACCCACAGTGAAATGGAGGACAGACACCTGAACACGATGCAGGGCGTGGTGGGCAATAAGAGATGTATGCCCACACTGCACATGTGCTACAGATGCCAAAGAAATGAACTTCGTCTGACATACCAGGGATGGAGGAGATACTCCAGAAAGATTTTGAAAGATAATTGGGGAGGGGAGTGAAGTTCCTGGACAATCTTCAGAAGTCACCATAGACAACATAGCATTCCATCTGTGTAACAAAGCAGTGGACCTGTCCCACAGCAGGATGGGACAGGATGACCACTCCAGTGTGCGGGCTCAAGGGCTGTATCCATCTGTTTTGAAATACACTAAAAGTTGACTGCTACAAATAATAAAGTACTGGAACATGCAAATAATTTACCACTGAATAAATTAGAGCAGGTTCAGGTTATCACTATAAGCCTGTTACTATCGGTTGCATTCTCATGGGCTTTCAGCAGCGGAGGAGAAGGGGGATGGAGGTGTACTTGTCCTGCTGGAGACAGAACATATCCCTGGGCTTCCTGTGATTGTACATGTTGAGTATGAACAGGATCTGTTCTGAGGGTCTAGTGGGAAAGGTAAAGATGGCAGCTCTAGGTTAATACTGTTACCACTGAATTCCTGACGTCAGCTCCTAACTTTTGCTAACCAAAGTCCCAGGAAAGGAAGCCAAAGTGGCCCTGACTTACACCAGGAGCCACTCTGGAATGAATGATGCTGTTTAGCAGACGCTTCATTTTCTTACATGTGCAATGTATTTTGCCCCACAATTTTCAGCAACTAGTGTCTTTTTCTTCCTTTTTCTTTAGTTTTTAAGAATGGCAAATAGAGAGCCTTTAATCTTTAAAATGAAACTGTACTTCCAGGTCAGGCCCTGCTACTCTAACTAAATAACAGAGTCCAAATTAAGAAAAGTACCGCTTCAGCTGACTAGAAAAGTGTGTTCCATCTCACCCCATGAAAAATACAAGGCCAGAGGCCATGCTCTCACAGTCCCAGTTTTGGACATTTATCTCCCTAATGTTACAACACATACTTGTCAGACTCTTCCAGAATCCTAAATCTGTAGAATTTTGGAAAAAGGACTCATGGACACGGACGACAGTTTGATTTACCTTTAAGGCTGGACACTGCCACACTGACAGGTTTGATTTCCAGGCCACTCTTCCAGATTAATAAACACATCCAGCTAACAAATCAAGAAGTATACAGAAAAACCGTCTATTTTTGCTTCTTAGTTAACATACTCAATACACTTCTAAATGGATTTCTTAATGTATACTCACATATTTCATTTTTAGCAATACATTAATGTCACATTTGAGAATGAGGAGACTTTTTAAGAAATGAGTTTTACTTTCCATAATTTCTCAGATCCATCTGCATAATCAAATACAGGGCAATCATTTTAAAGGGTGGTGAATATCTAAATTCTCTCATGAAGAATGATGTCCATAACATACTGTTGAGTTAAACATGCAGATGACTGGAGGCTTGCACCTTGGGTAAGGAGGGTGATTAGCAAAGTCCAGAGCTACCCTCCCACCATACACAAGAACATGGATAAAATATATAAAACAACTGTTTTCACTGGGCTGGAATTAGAGTGAGGCAAGAAAGGTGCATGGGGTACAAAAGTTAATAAAGCATTCCTCGTTAAGGTCAATCCTTCACTCGCATGACCCCAAGAGTGACAGTCTTCTTAAATTTTGTACCCTCGTGCCTCTCCTCACCCTAGGCTCAGCTCTGGTTTTTAGCCATTGACCCCTAGGCAGCAACATGACTGTGAATCATGGAAAAGTGGGGTGGGGCATGAGGTAAGTCCCATGGTAGACCCATATTTCTGCCTGGGAGCAAGTTACAAAACATACTGCTGAGAGAGGGCATGCAGAGAGAGCTTGTAGTCTTGCTGAATTAAGGAGAGAGGGCACAGAAGCTTAAACTGATAGGAGAGAATACCAGAGCAGAGGAAGCTACCTACAAAGAGAAAAAGCTCAAGAAATGTAAGTAGGAGCCTCTGTGAGTTTTTGGTTGAATACAGTGTGTGCATGCATGCATAAAATGAAATCTTTCAATGACAGACAACTTCCTAGGAAATATCAGTTAAAAAGAGACGTAAGCCAAACAATTCCCAAAAGTCATATAGAACTTGGAATCCTAACTCTCACTAGGCAGAGCAGAGCAACTTCCTTGAATACATAGGGTATTCAGTGGAGACTCCAGAAGAGTCATACCATAGTGGTGGGACGAACTTCCTTGCATTTGCAAAGTATTCAGTAGAAACTTGAGTCATAGCCCAGGTGCAGAACTAAAATACCCATAGACTAAAGACTGTTCTATAACAGCTTATGAATAAAACTCTAACATGTTTTAATGGTTTGCAAGCCATCTAACTTCTGCCACAAGACATTCAACAGTCTTTAAAGAAATACAACAAAATCCAGTGCACACAATGTAAAACTCACAATGGCTTGCATCCCACTGAAAAGGTGACTGAAAATGTTCTCTCTTGTGGAAGATATATACCCACAAATCCCAGAGCAATAAACTTCAAGCAGGATAAACACAAAGAGAATCACACAAAGGTGTATCATAATCAAGTTGCTGAAAATCTGTGTTAAAGAATAATCTTAAAAGCAGTCAGAGGAAAGACAGATACTTTACATAACAAGAACCAAATAAAAAAATGATCTTAGGATTCTTGTCAGAATCTATTAAGGCAGAAGAAAACTAAAAAACAATTGTAGTGTGCTAAAAGAAAAACACTGTCAAACTAGAACTCCATCGCCAGTGAAAATATCTTTCAAAACTAAATTTTTTTACACACAAAAAAATAGCTGAGAAAATTTACCATCAGCAAGCTTGTACTACAAAGAATGTTAAAAGAAGCCCTTTGTGGAAAGATAAATAATGCAATGGATATCTGACTCTGCACAGAGAAATGAAGAGTAATAAACACGGCAAATATGTAAATGTATATATGCATACATATAGATATACACATGATATTTTTCCATTAAAAAATGTCTTTAAATAAAATATAACTGTTCAAATCAAAATAACAACAATGTATTATGGGATTTACAACATAGGTGGAAGTGAAATGTATGACAATAGCACAAAGACCAGGAGGTTGTTAGATTCTTATACATGAAGTGGTCAAGTATTATTTGAAGATAAACTGTGCTTCTAAAAATGCATGTTGTAAACTTTATATCCATAAAGCAGTATAGAAAAATATAGAGAAGATAAAATAAATAACATTTACTACTAAATAATAATACCAAAATAAACACTCAAAAGGCAGAAAAGAAGGGAAAAGTTAACAGAGACTAACCAGAACAAATAGAAAGCATATAGGAAGTTAGTAAGTTTAAATCCAACCATATGATACTAAACATTTCATTTAAAAGGCTGGAATTGTAAAATAAGACCCAATTACATGCTATATATAAGAAACTTTCTTTAAATATGGAGACTCAGATAGTTTAAAAGTAAAAGAATGAAAAATATATATACCATAAGAAATCTAGAGAGTTTATTTCAAAATCAAACTAAGTAGACTTCAAAACAAGGAATACTACCAAGGAGCAAAAGGGACATATGATAATGATATAGGAGTCAATTTATGAAGAGGATATAACAATCCAATCGAGTTTCAAACTCCTAACAGAGTTTCAAATTACCAGAAGCAAAAACCAATGGAAACAAATGGAAAAATATCTTCTAGTATAAGCTGTCTCTTCAAATCTTCTGCTCATTTGTACTGAGTCATTTGTTTTCTTAATATTTACTTGTATGTATCTCTTTTAAGATAAACTTTAGGATTTCTTTTCTTTTTTATTTTTCAATTACAGTTTACATTCAACATTATTCTGTATTAGTTTCAAATGTACAGCATAGTGGTTAGACAACCACACTCTACAGAGTAGTTCCCCTGATATTTCAAGCACCCACCTGGCCCATTCATAGTCATTATGACATTATTAACTATCTTTCCTATGCTATAATCCACAGCTCTGTGACTATTCTGTAACTACCAATTTGTACTTTTTAAAACAATTTTTAAAATATGTTCATTGACTTTTGGAGAGAGAGAAACATTGATGTAGGAGAAAAATACTGATTGGCTGCCTCCCATACACTCCTATACTGGGAACGAAACCCTCATCCTAGGTATGCACCCTGACAGGGAGGGAATCGAACCCCCAAACTTTTGATGTATAGGACAATGCTCTAACCAACTGAGCCACACTGGCCAGGGCCAATCTGTACTTCTTAATTCCTAGATCTTTTTCACCCAGCCCCCAAGCCCCATCACCTCCCTCAGACTGTTCTCTGTATCTATGAATCTGTTGTTGTTTTTCTATTTTGTTTTTTAGATTCTACGTACAAGTGAAATCATATATTTGTCTTTCTCTGTCTGACTTATTTTACTTAGGGTAATATCTTCTAGATCCATCCAAATCTTTATACTTGTCAAAACTCATTTAACTGTATAGTTAAAATGAAGGTATTTCAGATATTTATCCAAAGAAAATGAAAACACCACCTTAATAAGACATATGCACCCCCATGTCCATTGCATGCAGCATTATTTACAATCACCAAAATATAAAACAACCTAAGTACCCACTGATGGATGAAGAGATAAAGAAATTGTGGCATATATGTACAGTGGAATGTTAGTCAACCAAAAAATAATGATATCTTGCCATTTGTTACAACATGGATGGATCCCGAGGGCATATGCTAAGTGAAATAAGTCAGATGAAGAAAGACAAATATCATGTGATCTCTCTTGTATGTGAATCCATCAACAGGAAAAAAAAACCAAGCTCATATATATAGGTAGACAGAATAGACTGGTGGTTGCCAGAGGCAGGGGGTGGAAGAATAGAAGAAATAAAATATTGAATAGTAAAAAGCATATAATATAACCCATAAATGCAATGAACTTGGCCATGTAAACAGCAGAAAGTTGCAATAAGCTAAATGAGAAAAATTAGTCAAAGCTTTATTGTCACCCTTCTTCCCCCAGGATGACCTGCATGTAATGCATGTGATATGGATTTTCCAACATATAAACCAAGTAAGGGAAATGTGCCAATCTGCACATAGAATTATACTAAAGCTTTGTTTTTTCCTTATTTAGAAAAATAAGTAATAACCATATATAGAGGTTCTGACATTTTCTTCCCACAACAAAATGGAAGTCCTCCATAGCCCTCGGGGTACGCACACGCTCTTCTGGAGATCACTGGTGCACACAGCGGGGAACCAGGGCAAATGTTTGTGTAGGGGTAGGACTAGGGGTGCCCTTCAGAAGAACGAGTCTTATATCTGTGTGTAGACTAGGACAAAGGGAGAGAAACTGAATCACAGTAGCTCTTCATTCAAATTCTGCCCACCTATTACTGCAGTTGTCACCAAGTGTTGAGGATCCTGATCTAAACCTCCAGTGAAGTTTAGCTCTGAAACAGTGAAAGGAGATGTCATTCAAAACTTCTGAGATCCTGGCAAAATGAGGCTAAACATTAAAGAGTTAGGAATAGAGAAAGAATACCAGCCATAAAGAAATGAAAGTGTTAGCAAGGGAGTGGACCCTTCTACACATTGAAACCAAGGATGGGGAAAAAAAGTTTTTTTTAAAACTTTTCATTGCCCCTTAATATTGATAGGAAGCATAACTTATAAAAACACATAGCTTATAAAATACTGAATTTGACTGAATCCAGGGTTGAGGAAGGGGAATTATTATCTGCTACTTCCTAGAACTTCTTCAATACCATAAAACATAAAAGATAAAATAATAATAAAGTAAATATATTTTATTTATGTAAGTTATACATTAATAAAATTGACTTTAAAAAGTAAATTAAAACTTAAGTTGGAGAGAGTATTAAATTGTCATCTGCTTCTTTGAGTTTTGGATTCAGTAACAGTGACTTAAAACTTAAATAAAGCAGATTATAAAACGAGATGTATAATAGTATGATCACATACGCATAAAAAATAAATGTGTGTATACACATGTAAATACACATAGAGAGAGACCAGAAAGGATAGTCCCCAAACACAGCATCTGGCACAAATAACGTCCCTGTTTTTATTACAAAATCTTTTATTACAAAATCATATAAGCATGTAGTTCTGTAACATAACAATATCACACTCAAGCACAGCATATGACATTTTAGGTGAAATGTTCAAATTAAAACTATAAATTATTACAGCCATATTATTATCCTACTAACAACACTCCAGCAGACGTTACTTCTGCTGAACCCTATATTTACCTGGGTTGTTCTCAGGTCTGAAACATGGGTGAATTTTGCTTTGTAAATCAGACTTTTGTTGATGTCAATCAATGACAACTCCCCTATTAAGGTCTTGGTGTGAGAGATGCTTCCCTACAAATATACTTGCCTGAAAAATCTACTTACCTACATACAGCTGGTAGGCAAAGGACCAACACTAGGTAAGGCTCAAGAGTCAACAAAAATAATAAATCTCAGGCACCAATAACATTTCCTTTCTCTGCAGTTCCTAATCTACCAGCCTCATCAAGATGCCTTGTGCTCTCCAGCTCTCTCTCCTCTCAGTCAAATGAGTCAAGATAAGCAGTATATCACCACAAGCTAGCGGGCAGACTACATATCTGTCCCCTCAGAAAACAAGAGATAAAAGGACAGTCACCTACAAAGGAGTTCCCATCAGACTATCAGCAGATTTCTCAAAAGAGACCTTACAGGCAAGAAGGGGCTGGAAAGAGGTATTCCAAGTCATGAAATCCAAAGACCTACAACCAAGATTGATCTATCCAGCAAAGCTTTCATTTGGAATGGAAGGGCAGATAAAGTGCTTCTCAGATAAGATCAAATTCAAAGAGTTCATCATCACCAAGCCCTTATTATATGACATGTTAAAGGGACTTATCTAAGAAAAAGAAGATAAAAAAGATGAACAGTGAAAGGACAGCAAACTCGCAGTTATTAAGAACCACACCTAAAACAAAAGCAAACTAAGACGACAGCTAATACACATAGAGGGTTAGCAACGGGGGAGTGGGAGAAGGAGAAGGGGGAAGATAAGGTACAGAAAATAAGTAGCATAGACGGTAGGTAGAAAATAGATGGGGGGAGGGCAAGAATAGTATGGGAAATATAGAATCTAAAGAACTTGTGACACGTGGTCATAAACTAAAGGGGGAGGGGGTGTGCAGGGTGGAGGGGAATGAAAGGGGGAAATAGAACAACTGTAATGGCATAATTAATGAAATATATTTTTAAAAAAAGAAAACACACTATCTTCTCTCACTGGAGTCCTCTTCCAGGAAGGTTTCATCCTGCTCCACCACAGGCTACCTGAGGGAGCCCCCTCACTCAAAATCTTTACCTCGACCTTATTCTTACTGAAAAACAGGTCAGTCTCCTGCCTTCACCTCAAACTCAATTCCAACCAATCCTTTCTTATCTGGAGTCTGTCAGATATTGTCGGTTTTCTGGGATATGTGTCCAGGGTACAGTAGGAAGCACACAGAATGCAAGTCAGAATTGTGTTCAGTCCCTGTTCTGCCTCTGACCAGCTGGAAGTCTCTGGAAAAGCCATCGACACTATAATTCAGTTTCTGATTCTGGGAAATGAAAAGCAAAACTAAGATCTTTTCCAGCTCTCATGCTAGAATTTAGAGATATCTTCTGCTGTTTAATGACATTCTGGAATAGAGCCAAATTCCTTCTTTGACATGAATGTCCAGCATATATATACTTTTGTCTTTAAAAATGCAGTTGAAATGTATCATCTTCACTTCAGGGGAATTGTTGAGAAATGGGATCAATTTCCAAATCACAGATTAACATAATCCAACAGAAGGTAAAGCCTCCTTCTGGATCTATTTCCTACCTTCAAAGAGATACTTTCTTTCTCTTTCCCAATATCTTCCCCTCCTGTCCCCTTGCCCTCCTCTGTACCCACCATGCTTCTCCTTTTTGCCTCTCCTTCACCCTCCCTCCCCATCCCTCTGCTCACTCACAGACAGATGCAGAGCTGACAATTGGAAAGTTTGTAAACTTGCTGAGCTGCATTTGGGTATCACGACTAAGTCTTTTGTGCATGAGTGCTAATTTATGTTGATTTGGCTCACCCAGACATGGGTAAAAAGCGACCCCCATCCCCATCAGCTGATTCCCACCAGCACTATGTGGACACTTGCCACTGTAGCCCAGGGGTGTCTAAAAGAGTCAGTGAAGTCTGTGTAAAGGAGGAGGCTTTAGGTAAGAGTCCAATGAGAAGTTTCTTTCTTTCCGACCAGAGTCCAGCTGTATGATCCAGCAGGTCTCTCAACTGCCCAAAGATCAGAGAGGAGCTGATTCCAGTGAACATGCTTTGGAGGAAAGCAAACCTCTTAATATGCTACATTTTCACATATTTATGCAGAAAACTGGCAGGAACAGAAATAGCTAGAGCCAAAAAGGGCATGAACTTCCAGGTGCTGCTGGTAAGGAAATTGCAAGTTTTTCCAAGTCGGTAATAAAATCCTGGCTGAAGGGAAATAAACTCTCCATTGAAGACAAAGAAAAGCAGTAGACTCAACAGCAGAACATCACAGAAAAAATCTCAGTAAGACAAGAGCAGCGATGATTTAGTAAAGAAAGTTTGCAACTTTCTAAGCAGTAGGCACTGGAGATCGGAATGTGAGAATGATGCTGCATGTTATTTGCCTTTGCTTTAAGTTGGCATTCAGCCATCTGAGGTCCTGCACACTTAATCCCTTGGTTGCTTTAACAAAAAAGGTTCCCAGTAGAGAACCTGGTCATGTGTTATTGAGAGGAGACGTCTGGGCAGAGGTGGCCTGAGAGAACTACTGTAGGTCCTGTTGTCAGAGCACAGAGAGCAGCCCCTCATACACTGATGCCTAAACAGGAGTTACTCCCTTCTGGGGTGGTACAGGCTATGTTAGTAGCAAATGCAACATTCAAAAAACAGAGGCAACTAGATGCAAGTAAATCATCATCATCATCATCTTAGTAAAATAGAGTTTCCATTCAAACCAATGTCATCAAAAGATAAAGAGCCATGTGATCTGAACTCCTGGGTTTCAAAGCTTAAATGAGAGTAAACACGTAAATAAATGCCTTTGATTTGCATAATAGATGCTGCTTTTGCCTCTCAGAAAAAGTGCCTTTTGATTTCTTAGACCCATTCTTCTTTTCAGGGTGTGTTGAGGCTAGAGGAGTTTTCTCACTGAAGGTGAAGTCAAAACAGGACCCATGACTGCACCATGCCAGGTGAAGTACGGGGAAAGCAGTCTAGAACCATTTCTTGTTTCAAATTTACTCCTTACTGATCTGGCTACTGCCAAACAGATCAAAGCAAGGAACATTCATAAAACCCTTATTAATTCCATAAGCATTCATTATCATAAGTGGAATCCATTTTTGCAATTGTGGCTTTCATTATCGTCTATAACCCTTCAGTCATTCCAACCCACCCCATTCTAATCCCTCCCCACCCTCAGCAGATACAAACATGAAACATTTTTAGAATTTAGGCATATCTGGCACTTTGCCAATAACAATCATACCCTTAAAACCAAAACAAGTGAGAATAATGTGCACTTTGTTCTCCGGGTCCTGGGAGCTCATAGAAGGGTGGGGCTATACATCCACAAAACAGGCTAAACCAGTTCCTATTACACCAGTTCATCACAGACATTAAAACAGCCTAAGGAACAGCAGCCCGGGGCCAGGAAACTGAAGCTCTGGTCCTAGCTCTGCTGCACATTTGACCTTAAGTCATGTCATCCTCTAAAATTGAGGAAGTGGGTTCAGTTACCAAAATTCTGTGACTTCCTGTGGGTAGCCATTATCAGCTATCTCTCGCTTCTCTCCTCCCCATATCACTAAGCAACAGTAACAAAACATGAGGTGACAATCTTAGAATTTCCCAGTTTTACTTCCCACTCTCCCAGGAGAATCTGTCTAATGGTATTAAAAATACCCTGAAAACTCTGCAGAATAGGGCAGTGTGAGACAGAACAAGTGAGTCTCTACTCTACCTATTGCTCTGGTGTTGTGGGAATTAACCTAGTCTAGAAAGAAAGCCCTCTTCCTGTTATGGTAGCAAGACAGAAACACGATGACCAGAATCCTCTTAGGCTAGAACCTGTTTTCTCTAGTTAAGGGATTTTGCTCCCTCATAGTGTTTCTGCAAAACTAAGTCTTTATTCTGCAGTGCTAACTCCTAAGCAGGTGCTCCTGATTTCAGCACTGAGTGCCACATTGCTGGTGGCTGCTTACTAGTCATGCACCAGCCCTTCTACCACCTATCCCTGGTCACTTATATGCACAATGGCAAAGGAAGAGAACGTAAGTTTGAGGAAGGGGTGTGGAATGGCAGATAAGGAAGGCAACTAATGGTAGAGTGAGGAGATACATTTCACCAGAGCTTAAATTCTCAAGGCAGCACATGTGGCAAAAGATGCTCACTTTGAAACTCATCCTTGAAAATTCATTAGGAAAGCACCACATTAGAAATTGATACTTGGGCCATCTGTAATACTGTTTTTCTCCAGAACTGGAACAGGTAACTCTTTCTTGGGTTAAAAAGAAACAAAAAAAAAAGGGCTTGCACTCAGTTTAAACACCAGAATCATCCTCAGCTCAGGAAGATGCTGCACCCGGGAAGACTGAGGGAGCTGAGATGCCTGAGGAAAAAAACAAAAGCAACCTTCCATCCTAAGGGAGCTCTCAGGGCAGGCCTAGGCTTGTTCAGTAAATCACCATGTAGAACAACTCGCAGTACATCAGTCTTTCCAAGTGATCCTTAGAATATTTGTATATGTTAAATGTCACATGATGTAACTTCATTATATAACCTCACTGTACAGCTACAGCGTTGGGAAAAACTTTACAGTAGCGAGCATGCAAAATATAGAGCTCAATCTTATATTATTATCTATTAATTATTGTATTATTTTCCCTATGAACAACTGTAAACCAACTTTGCCTCACCCTGTAAAAAGCACTGACATAACTTCACTGTCACCAGGCAGCTGGATTTTCTGGGACTAGCTAAATTCAGATATTCTGTTTCAGCTGCAGAGTATGTGATAAATTATAGGCTTTAGATACTACAGTCATTCCAAAAAATAACACAGACCCTTGAAAGATAATTCATCTGCCTTTTATGGCTAGAATAGAAAATGACATAGTACCTTTATGTATATGTACACATGACACTGTCTTATTTCCTACTAAAAAGTATTGATCTATTTCTGTGGCCAGAATCTGATATAATATTATTTTTGACAAATGGTTAAGTTACAGATATTGTTTTCAAATTGCTTTAAGACAATTCATTTTTGTTTTTTGGACACCTAAATATTTTGCTAATCCTTACAAGTAGTTACTACTTAATTTCTGAAGCTAACTCCTACCTTGGACGCTGGAAAGGAAACCAAGGAGGCCCCAACTGACATCAGGACCCACTCAATAATGAATGATGTTACTGAGCAGACACTTAATTCTTTTACATGTACAGTTTGTCTTGCACCACAATTTTTCAGAGATCAGTGTCTTTTTACTTTACTTTCTAAGAATGGCAAATATAGAGACCTTAATATACTATCAAATAAATAAAGCTGTATCTACAAATCAGGAACTGCTTCTCTGACTGAATGATAGAACCCAAATAAACATACATGTTTTGGATCTCTTGGCTTCCAATTGGCAGTGTAGGTAAATGCTGCATTTCATCCTCCCACAACCACATGAAAATTACAAGTGAGCTTCCCTGGCCAAGTAGCTCAGTTGGTTAGAGTGTCATCCTGATATGCCAATCTCGTGGATTCAACCCAGTCAGCACATATAAAAACCAACCAATGACTTCATGAATAAGTGGAACAACAATTCAATCTCTCTCTCAAAAAACTTTTTTAATTTATATGAAAAAATTACAATTAAACTACATTACAACCATTATTCAGAGCTACAATCTAGCTGAACAAATCTAGCTGAACAAAAGTCCTACAATTAAGGATATAAAGAAGAAATTACATCCCAAGACTAGTAAGAGGAGAGACTCATGGCCTGGCCCCACACCCACATATGGTGGATAAAAATCAGGAGGGTTATTTCAGCTGCAGAGGTCCATCCTGAGGAGCAAGGGGTCCCTGCCCCAAACCAGGACCCCCAGCCCAGGGTTCCAGTGCCAGGAAAAGAAGTCTCCATAACTTCTGGCTGTAAAAAACTACCGAGAATTGTGGCTGAGTGAGGTAGAGTGCTTATAGAGTCCCAGTCAGTTCCTCGTAAAGGGCCCACACACAGACTTTCTTGGACACACTTGCTCTGAGTTCCAACACTGGGACAGTAGCTCAAAGGGCACCAAGTATATATGGAGAGGAAATGAACTGTCTGGCATCAAGTGAGAGCTAGAGGGGCAGCTTTCTCCCAGGCAGAAGTGCTGCCAGAGAGCATTAGTCTTTTTCTGAGCCCTAGCTTTAAAAAAAACATCAGGATGGCACCATAGCTGAGTCTCCATCAACCTAGTTCACACTGTTCGCCCAGCCCTGGTGATTCCCTGGAACTCTACCGTACCCAACTTGCCAGCCCACCCAAGCACTTGCCAGTGGCTTTTCCATATGAATAGCCTGTCTTTGCTCATGCTGCAGTTTTTCCTAAAATCTTCCAAACAAGCAGCATCTGGCCTCAGCATACCCCCATATCACTCACTAAGTGGCCCCAGGCTCAGCACTAGCAACAGCCAGCCTTGGTTCATAGTTTGGCTTCTCTTGGGCACCTCCAAGCCCAGCACAAGTAGCAGCGATGTACAGACCACTTTATAGCTAATTCCAGGTGACCCCTGGCAGAACACAAGCAACAGCAGAACTTGGCCTACACCTCCTGGGAAGCCCAGACCCAGCTCACAGCTTCAGACCATGTCGAAAAATGACCAACCATCTTCACAAACAACACACTTAAGGGGAAAACTCAAAGGGCACCAGAGCCCCCACTGAACTAACTTGTGTTCCATGAATGGGGCCCTGTACAGCTGATCCCCCACAGTGGTCACAGCCAATCCTATGGCTGATCAGTCTGGGATTAAATCCCCATTGAGATGCCAACTGCAATCAAGGCTCAACTACAAAAGAAGGGTGTACATAGCCCTCACAGGGCATGCACCTGGACTGCCTGGTCAATGGAAAGGCTATACCACGGGATCCTACAGGACACCTAATACATAAAGCCACTCTACCAAGCCTGGGAGACATACCAGTTCTACCTAATACATAGAAACAAACACAGGGAGGCTGCCTAAGGAGACAGAGAGACATGGCCAATGAAAGAACAGAACAAAACTCCAGAAAAAGAACTAAACAAAATGAAGACAAGCAATCTACTAGATGCAGAGTTCAAAACACTGCTTATAGGATGCTCAAGAAACTTGAGGGAAGAGTAGATGAACTTAGAGAAAACTTTAACATAAAACAAGACATGAAAACCATAAAAAAAGAACAAGTCAGAAATGAAGGATACAGTAACTAAAATGAAGAAGAATTTACAGGGAATCAATAATAGAGAACATGAAGCAGAGAATCAAAACAGTGGTTTGGAATATAAGAAAAAAATCAGAGAAACAAAAAGCATCTGAAAATATGAGGATAGTGTAAAGAGCCTCCAGGGCAACTTCAAGTGTACAAACATTCACATCATGGGGGTGCCAAAGGAAAAGAGAGAGAGTAAGAAATTGAAAACCTACTTGAAAAAACAACAGAAAACTTCCATAACCTGGTGAAGGAAATATACATACGAGTCTAGGAAGGGCAGAGAGTCCCAAACATGATGAACCTAAAGAGGCCCACACTAAGATACATCATGATTATAATGAAAAAGTTTAAAAACAAAAATAGAATCTTAGAAGCAGAAAGACAAAGCAATTAGTCACCTACAAGGGAGCTCCCAGAAAACTGTGAGCTGATTTTTCAACAGAAATTTTGCAGGCCAGAAGGGATTGACATGAAATATTCAAAGGGATAAAAAGCAAGGATCTACAACCAGGATTACATTACCCAGCAAAGCTGTCATTTAGAATTGAGGGAGATATAAAGAGCTTCCCAGAAAAGAAAAAGCTAAAGGATTATACTACCAAACCAGGAGTACATGAAATGTTAAAGGGTCTTCTTTAACAAAGAGAAGAAGAAAATTAAAAATATGAACAATAAAATAGCAATAAATACATATCTATGAAAAATTGATCCTAAAAAACAAAATAAAGGAAAAGCAGAACAGAAACAGACTTACAGATACCAAGAACATTCTGATGGCTGCCAGATGGCAGGGGTTGGGGGGAATGGGTGGAATAGGTGAAGGAATTAAGAAGTACAAATTGGTAGTTACAGAATAGTTGTGGGGATGTAAAGTACAGCATAGGGGATATAGTCAATCATATTCTAATAACTATGTGTGGTGTCAGATGGATATAAGACTTATTGGGATGATCACTTAGTAAGTTATACAATGTCTAATTACTGGGGTGTACACCTGAAACTAATATAATCTTGTAGGTCAACTGTAATTAAAAAATAAAAAGTAATAGTAAAAAGCCAGGACCATCTCCATCTCAACCACTTAGATTTGCATCAGCCTCACCAATGACCCAGTAACAAATTCAATGATAATTCTACAAATTTTCAATATTACTTCAACAATAAAAAAAGTAACATACATTTTTTCAGTTGACTAGGGAAGGATGCTCATTCTCACCCCATAGAAATACACAACCAGAGGCCACACTCCACTCTACCTTGTAGCTCCAGTCTGGGACCTTTCTCTTTCTCATGTTATAACATGTACATACCAGACTCTTCTGGAACCCTAAATCTGTGGACCATGATCTTTCTAAAGCAGTATTTTTCTAAGCAGGAGTTGGTGGACTCCAGTACTATCAGGGAATTTCTGGGCGAGAGGGTGAGGCCAATGTGATACCAAAAACCCATCAGGTGATGGCAGCAGCACCCTTTTCTGGCCCAATCTCCTCAGTTCAGCTGCCACCACCTCTCCTGTCGGGGCAGCCATGTCCAAGTGATTGCATCATTCCTTGTTGGCACAGCTTCTCTTCCACACAGAACAGACCTGGTGCACTTCCACACTCCCCTTCCACCACAGGCAATGGACCCAGCGAGTATCTATCAAGGGCCTGCCCTGGACACACCACTGTAACTGGCACTTGAATCCTGACAGTTTGCTTCTGAAAGAAGATGAAGCTGGGACACTTAGGAAATAGTTCCATTTGTCATAAGACACTCGGCAAATTTCCTAAGTTGAGGTACCTATAACATTTATTGAGCACTTACAATGTGCTAGGCATTGCACTTATACTTTTCATTAAGTAGCTCATTTCATCCTTTCTATAAAGTAGAAAGAAATATTATCCCCAAATTACAGATAAGGAAACTAGGCCATTAACAGAGTCTGGAACCTTCTCCGAGCTGCCACAGCAATTATACGGTGGGAACAGGACCTGAACTTGTGATTCTAACTCTGAAGCTGGTCCAAAGGTGTCCTCACTTCAGAAGCTCCCTCTGAAACCTTACTCTCAGACACAGAGGTAAACTCCAGGAAGAATTCCAGAAGAAAATTCCCAGCTGATGACTTAATTGGCGAGAAAACTGGAGAACATTGGTATCAGTTGAGCGGAAGTGAGGCAATGGGAATAGCAGCGAACAGCAAAGGAGGGAGGAATGTTTGCTGAGGAACTGCTGGGTGACTCACAATCTTGTGAGGTATGTGTTACTAATCCTCTTCTCACAAATAATACACCAAAGGAAACTCCACTGAACCGGAGATGAACAGGCAGAAATTGCATTCATCTAGGGAAAGAGAGAAAGAGTATGAGATCCACAGCGAGTGGGACCCTGTGCAGGTGAGGGTCTAGGGACACCATTAGAAACTGAGGGAAAAACCTGAAGCATCTAGGGTACACATGCCACTGCGGCATGGCTTGGGCCACATGAGGTAAGTCAAAGGAGGGAGAGACGATGAAGCACAAACCTCAAAGAGAATGTTATGGAGGATCTGGGGAACTACGGGAACGACCTCTTCTCTCGGGCTGGCTCTCCCCTCCCAGCCTTTCCTCTAAGGCAAGCTGTGCTCTGCCTCCTGCTTCTCCCACTGCTCTGCCTCCAGATCTCTCTTGGATTCTTTTCTCTATTTTAATTTTCCAAATAATGGAGCTGAAGTATATTTTATATATTTATTGAATAAAGTGAGATATGGTCACTCGATTTTTAAATCATCTAAAAAGTTAATTTTCTCATTACCATTGCCTAGAAACATCACTGAAATTAAAACCAAGTTTCTCATAATGGTTGTACCAGTCTGCAATCCCACCAACAGTGAACGAAGGACCCCTTTTCCCCACAACCTCTCCAACATTTGTTGTTTGTTGCTTTATTTATGATAGCCATCCTGAGCGGTGTAAAGTGGTATCTCATTGTGGTTTTAATTTGCATCTCTCTGATAGCTAACGATATTGAACATCTCTTCATGTGTCTCTGGATATTCTGTATGTCCTCCTTGGAAAAGTGTCTGTTCAAGTCATTTTCCCATTTTTTAACAGTATGGAATTTTCTCAGAAAAATAAAAATCAACCTGCCTTTTGACCCAGCAATTCCACTGCTAGGATTATACCCCAAGAATCCTAAAACATCAATTTCAAAGAACCTATGTACCACAATGTTCATAGCAGCACAATTTACAATAGCCAGGAGTTGGAAGCAACCTAGGTGCCCATCAGTAAATGAATGGATCAAAAAATTGTGGTACGTATACACAATGGAATTCTATGCAGCAGAGAGAAAGAAGGAGCTACTACCCTTTGCAACAACATGGATGGAACTGGAAAGCATTATGCTGAGTGAAATAGGCCAGGTATTGAAAGGCAAATACCAAATGATCTCACCTTTAACAGGAAGCTAAACAACAAAACAAACAAGCAAGCAGAATGAAAACAAAGACACTGAAATAGAGGGGACAGTGACCAGAAGAGAGAGGGAAGGGAATTTAAGGGGGGAAAAGGGGAGGGATTTGGAGGAACAAATATGAAGGACACAGGGACGAGAACTAAGGGGGGTGGAAATGGGAGGGAGGTGGAGAGCACGGGACGGGGGGGGGGGCTGGGATGGGAGAAATAGACAAAAAACTGTACTTGAAAAATAACTAAATAAAATTATTTTAAAAAATAAATTAAAAAAAACAAGTTTCTCTTCATAGGTAAGAGGACCTTATTTCGAATGTTTTCTTAAAAGGCTTGCATTCTTACCACAGATTGGTATTTTGGCTGTGTGTCTCTCCAATTGTATTAACACTGTCATTAAAAATCAGACTTTGGGGATTTAGATGTTTGATATATAGGCCCTGGTGAAAACACTAAGGAAAAAACTTTGTAAGAGGCTCTCAGCTGAAATCCTGTCAGGAATCTTGAGAAGTAGAAGCTCTGAAGCAGATGACTGGTGTCGTGATAGGGGTTACTTTTCTCATTTGAGAGGGAAGCTAACAGCAGATGATTCTCAGGGTGGTGCAAGGGTTTACGACAACCCCAGGACCAAAACTTTCTGGCTTCCAGCTGCATAAGCCCCAGTGTACAGGCATTGTTTTCCCTTAAAACAGACAAAAATTTTATATCTTTTCTAACTGTATGCTGCCTAAAAGGAGAATCTATTAAAATGTTTTAGTATTTTAATGTCTGAGCCAGCACCTTTAATAACATAAAACACAACTTCAAGCCCAAATATGAGTGAAAAATACTGCTCAAAATCACCATTAATTAATTTATCAAGCATTTACTGATTTGTAGCAGATGTAAAGTAGGCACTGGGGTGAGGATTAAGAGAAAAATAAACAAAAAACTGGATTTTCCAGGAGATACACAGTAACAGATCATCACAGGCCGCCTCACCAAGCACTGCACGTGAGGAAAGAACAGAGGGTGGGGGCCCAGAAAAGGGGAAGGCAGCTGCCTCGAAACACTGGGGAAGGCCTCGCAGAAAAGACCCTCCACCTGGTCTTGAAAGATGCACTGACATTTGCCGAGTGTTTTAAGCAGTATTTTTAATAGTAGGAGCAATGGACTTATGACATGGAAAAAATGCTGGCAAGTCAGGTCAGAGTATAAAATGCTTTAGAAGCTCAATCGAGGCAAACAGGGGGTTCTTAAGTCTGAGAATGACATAGTCAGCATCAAATTTTAGGAAGGAAACTTGCAATAGTGTGAAGACAAGTCTGTACACAGGAGTGAGCAGAGAGGAGGTAGTTGTGGGCACCAGCAAGATATAATGAGGGACCAGATCAGAGCAGGGCAGGGAGGAGTGAAGAGGTGGCAGATAACGATGTCCAAGGTGGATGTGACGGGACTGAAATGATTAGAAATGGAATGATAGGGAGGAAGTGCTGTCAGGGGCAATTCACAGATTTTCAGGCAAGATAGCAAGTGATGCCACTCATAGATATTGAAAATGAAGATATTGGCAAGAGCTGCTGAGTTCAGCATGGAAGCATTAAGTTTGAGACCCTGAGAAGCAGCTGAGTCAAGATCCAATCAGAGATGCAGAGCTCATACCTGCAACCAAAATCCAAGAGTCAGACATCAACAGAGGCCTCCTCCGCTCATAGGAGGGGCTGACATCGTGGGAGTGGACAACAAGGAAAAGGAAAAGGAAAAGACACAGGTCATCAAGGAGAGAATCCACAGGAAGTGAGGAACAGGACAAGATGAGAAGAGAGAAAAAGAAAGAAAGAAGGGACAGTCTTCATACCTCGCCCTGCGGGAAGGACATGAAGCCACGGCAGGCCTCCCGTCCTCCCTCAGGGAACTGTGGGAGGTAGGAGAGCCCAACAGAAACAGAGCTGTGTGACCTGTCACAGAGGACAACTGGCAGCATGCGAGGAAGCGGCAGCAAGAATGAGAAATCATTTACTTGCTATCTTTCTCCAAAGAATTTAATGAATTTTTTAAATAAAGCTAAGCGGTTTGAAGTCATTTCATATTGGAGAAAATAATCCTAAACTCTTCAATTGTCCTAGAGGAAATTACTTCATTAGATAATTACTAGTTTCAATTATCTGGAAAAATCACTTAGGTGAAACAGCATTTATGAGAACTGGAGTCAAGATAAAAGAATTATTTCCATTTATAAATATTCATTTTCTCCAATCATTTGAAGTGAAAACACTCTTCTAAAAAGAAGTAACCAGTTTGGGTCATCCTAACAGCTTATAATACTAGGAAATGAATGAGACTAATTTGAACGTCACTTTGATGTGGAGTCTAATAGACCGTGCACATGAGGACAACCAATAAATATTATTTTCTGGTGATGATTAGTCTGGTCCTTCTTCCCTTGCAGGCACCCAATCTTCAGCCACTTTTTTCTCTTCCAGGCATGAGCTCCCACTGACTTCAAAGGAAGCTTTAAAAATGGATTAAAGCAAAGACCATATATTGACTTCAAAGGGAATGCTGAAAACACAGAAGATATTTCATAGGGGAGGGGATGGAGATGCAAATTTTGTTCCCCTTATTATTTCATGCTTAATGAATACCATCAGCATTCCCTGCTCATTCAGCCAAAAGTGTGTTTTCTTCCCTTTGCAGCACTTTCCATTTTGATGACATCATAATAGTTATTCACCCTTAAAAAAATAGCCTAATGCTTGGAGCTTAGGAGAGACAAAGGTAAAGGTAATGCACCTGAAGGAAGAAGAGGTGGATGGAAAAGGGTCCCAAGAGGGAGAATGCACAAGAATTATTCTTGATAGTGTAATGTTCTTTTATAATACACAGCCAGATCTGATTCTCAGGACTTTTTACCTCTCCCAAACTGCAAATCATTTAAACTGATAAGAATAGATACTACACTTGATCTTAGCCAAAGGGCCAAAAAGCAACTGCAAATCATTTAATATAAGACATCTACCTTGGCTGGTGTAGCTCAGTGGTTGAGTGCCAGACTGTGAATCAAAGGGTGGCCAGTTTAATTCCCAGTCTAGGGCACATGCCTGGGTTTTAGGCCAGGTCCCCAGTAGGGGGCGAGAGGCAACCACACATTGATGTTTCTCTCCCTCTCTTTCTCCCTCCCTTCCCCTCTGTCTAAAAATAAATAAAATCTTAAAAAAAGAAAAAGAAATCTAGAACTGTCAGTATAAGTGGCCACTATGCGTATTGCCTCTCTGGACAATAATTTTTGTTGTACTATTACTATATAACATATGCAAATTCAAATAACTCCCTCTTCATGGCATTTAAGAAACTCTGGAAATAAAAAATATATATACTCAAGTAGAATTTGCCTTTTCCATAAAAAACTTCTTATTCATTCTAAAAATAATTGTGACTAAACAAGTATAGTGAGCTAATGAAACTCCTATAGTGCTCTCCAGATTCACAAGGATTCTGGTGTTCTGCCCCAAAGGTAAGACATCCAGCTAACAGATAAACAAACAAAAGTAAATTGCAGGTGGGGTTGACATGTAGGAGGAAAGCAGCCATTTTGCCCAAATGCTCAGGCCTTTCCTGGAGATCTCCATGCTCCTGTTGGAGCTCATGACTGGCCTGACTCACACTGGCTTATACACATACTCCTTCTCTCTCTCTCTCCTTCTCTCTCTCTCTCTCTCATACACACACACACACACACACACACACACACACACACGCTTCTATATGACTGATCCATATGTGGGAGTTAGAAGCCACATGAAGCAGAAAAGAACGTGGGAGGGAGTCACATGTCCTCTATCCCCAGGAGAAAACAGAGGGTGGCATAGCTGAATGTGTTATGCAATTTAAAGGAGAGAAAGATCAGAAAGAATACTATATCTGATTAAATTCTATATAAACACTCACAAATGAAATGATGAAGCCAATGGGACTACTGACAACAGTCAGTCAGAATGAGCAATCATTCTGAATTTGCATTCTGAACAGTCAGAATGGAAATCATTGCATCGCACCCCTAAGAAACATTCAAAGGGTATAGGCATACACTGATTTAGCTTAAAAAAATCCAAGTCTGATCTTATGTTATAAGATAAGACCAGACACTGCTCAAGAAAAGTGATGTTTCCAAGACTTCATGGTATATCCCATGTGCATTTAGGACAGAAATGACCAAAATGTTAATTACATTCCTCCGTTTACTCTTCAACTGAACTCAAAGCAAACAGTTCAATGCAAAGAAAACCTGAAAACATATATTCCCCTTATTCACAAATAAAAGCCTGGTTTGTGCCTGAATTTGCATTCATGTTTTAAACCACATAAGTCCTTTTAATAGAGAACATTTATTTGAAAGAAAAATACTAATTTCCTCTGTGTTTTGTACACTTTATTTAATCACAAGTAGACACTAAGGAAAAATGAGTATGTATATGAGAGGCACCGTGCTAGGTCTATGCCAGACACTAAAATGAAATAGACATAACTCCATTCTCCTGGGCACAGTCAAACTCCAGGGCACAGATAATAATACCACAGGGAAGAATCTGTTCTGTGGCCATCAAGAATGAGAGTCAAATAAAGCTATGTGCGTCTCAAAACCACCTGAGGAAAAAGTCAAGTCACATTTCATTTGCAGTGTTTCCGAACCCTGGTTCTGGGGGAAGTTTATAGATTTTTTTAATGAGGAAAAGGGGGATGCATCCCAAGGTCAAATTAGTTCAAATAAGTTCAGTAAACATTTGGTAGACAAGGTGAGAGAATAGATTCTTTACTGCAGGACTTCCCAATACCTTCAGTGGGCTTGCAAATTTAATCACAAATTTCCAGGGAGAATAGAGTTGGCGGGATTTCTCAACCTTACTTGACCACAGCACACTTTATTTCACAGAGCATTTCATGTAACTAGTGATCCACAACACACTCTGGAAGCTCTAGTAGAGTTTGAGCTTGTGTAAAAGACTTGAAGCACTTCAAATGGATACTGCATACTTGAAGCAGTATCAAGTAATTAGAAGACAAAGCTGAAAAGGGAGGTTAGGGTCAAATCATGGAGGAGGAACTGTAACCTGTTGACTACTCTTCCCTGGCAATTCTGTCTTTCCTTGGTCACCATGATAAGGTAAGTCTAAATAACTTCAATCCAATAAGACTTGTTCTGCCGCTTACTAACTACAAGAACCTCAGCAAATACATGACTCTTCTGTCCCCGAGTTTCATTATTTCCTCACCTAAAAAAGAGTTGTTATGCGCACTCAATGAGTCCATGAATATAAACCACTTGTGATACCTGGAACATACAAATAAATAATAAACCTCTATCTATCATGATTTCCTTTCTAGCCTTCTGACTGTTCCTCTCTATCTCTTATTATCTCAGCATTTTCTTCTTCTCACTTAAATACTGGCTTTCCCAGAGTTATCCTTTTTGTCCCCTTTTTCCTAAATGCTCTCCCCGAGAGATGGCATCAGTTTACTTGGCCTGATGCCTCCCGTATCTACAATCAGAGTTCTGATATTTCTCTATAACTACTGAGAATATCTCCAAGCACTACCTGAACATGCCCATCTGAAATGTCCTACAGGCACCTTGAGATGAACATGTTCAAAACTGTATTTACTGAATCTCTCATTCTACTTCCAAACCTCTTTCTCCCTGCATTATGTACCTCATCATCAAACACCCAGTTGTCCAGGCTGGGAAACCTTGAGTCCATTTTTCACTATTTATACTTCCTTAATCCTGACTGTACCCTCCCCTACTTCCCCCTCACTACAGTCAGTTGGTCAACTGAGTCATTGACTCCACTTCTGGAGTGGTCTAGAATCTGTTGGGACTATGCTAGATAGTCCCAACTATCTGGATTATCTCTTGAATTGACTGGAACTCCTCCATTCCTACTGTAAATTCTCATCCCAGTCTTACTATCTCTCACTTAGATTTTTGTAGCAGTTTCTCATTTGTTTTCTCTCCCAATTGACCCTCCACACCATGATATTTCATAAACATGAAATCAAATATTTTATTCTCATACTTTAAAACCTATAAAGAGTATAATTTTGTATTAAATACCTTAAACAGTGAACTCGAATTAATGATAGTCATGCTGAAGTATTTTGAGAGAAATGTACCAAAATCTGTAATTTGTTTTGAAATGCATAAAAAATAGATTGATAGACTAAAGGCATGAGTAAATGGATAAGCAGGGGAATTAAACAAGTACATTAGCATGTTATCAGTACAATCTGGATGGTAGTCACACAACTACTCATTGTAGAATCTTTCGACTTTGCTATATGTTTGAAAACTGTTCATAATAAAACAGTGGTGGGGGGAGGACTATGAATGCTACTCCATAATCTAGAGAATAGCATCCAAACGTCTTAGATGAGCCTTTCACAGCTTGACTCCAGTCTACCTCTCCAGGCTCCCATTCTCCCCCCTAATTTGCACCCTATGTTATAGCCAGATGGAATGAGTCAACATCCTCTAATACCGCCATACTCTCCGTTACCCAGGCTTTTCTCTTAGCCTAGAAGACCCGTGAATTATTTCCCTATCTGGAAAATGTCTATTCGTTCTTAATAGCAGCATCTCCTCTGAGGTCACTTCCTGGACAACATTAACTGATTGATATATCAGTTATTGTTAAGCTATTATTGGTGCTTATGTACGTGTTTTTCCCAAGTGCACTAGGATCCCCTCGGTGGACTACATCTCTTAATCATTGCATACAAAATATCTAGCATAGTCCCAACACATTCTAGCCCCCCTGAAACATGTCTGTGAATTAAACTGAACAAAAGGCTGAGTGTGCTATTTCTTGTCCAAAGTAGTAAGTTGCTCTCCCTGGACCTTTTACTTCACTTGGTAGCAATCCCTCTGTCCTCTGCTCCGCATGACGAGTTTTTCCCATTAACCCTCATCTTTAACCAGGGACAACTGTGACATCAGGATGTGCAGCTGTTGTCTTTTAATTCAAATGGATTGCACACATTTCAAATCTGTTTTCTATAATTATGTAGTAAGTATTTTTTCCTGTAAAGACTTTTACATCAACATGTAAAAGAGGAGAAGCTCACTTCAGATTAGCTGATGCTTGATCTGTTTCTAGAAGTGCTAAAAATGACCTTATACAAAAACAACCCATAAGTTTTAAAATAAAATTTTATAGTATAAATAACTAAAACCATTACACTCTGAAACATTGAAATGTCCTTCAGAATTTTTATCAAAACTGGCATCCAACCTTCCCATCTTTCCAAAACTTAACAGGTAACGATTAGCGGTAACACTTCTCTCTCTCACTGTGCTTCCTTCTAATCATTCTGCCTTCTCACGAGAATGCGTTTTGGAGAAATACCCTCCAAAACTACCCAAAATCTTGCTTTGGGAGTTCCTAATCCCTCCTTATACCATCTTGGGGAAAATTCTTGTCAATTTGTTACTCAATGCTTGATTCCAAAAATTTGAGTCTTGCCATTCCCTCTGCTTTGTCTCTAGTGTCCAAAACCCAAAAATGTGACTTTTAACAACTGCATTTATTGTAAAAAGTATTACTCTGGTAAAAAAAAATAATAATGTGACTGTTTCTGGGTTCACTGTGATGGCATTTGACTTGGATCTCTAGTACTTCTTATTTAACTACAAAATCTGTATCTAGTCCACTAAATTTGAATTGGCCCAAGGCTCACTGAACACAAACATTCCCTCCTCTGCCTGCCAATGGTATATTTCTTTACAAAAAGCTTCAGTAGTGATTCAGAACTCCTCTACAGCACAGTAATCCACAAAGGACCCATCAAAAGTAAAAGAAAAATGTTAAGTTAATAAATAGCATTTGCAAAGTGGTTATTATTTCGATTTGCATAACAAGCCTTTCCTGACTCCCAGCCTGTTAGCCATTCCCTCAGCATGCTAGCCTCCTCAGAAGTGCACGTGTCCTCTACAGAGCAGTTTTTTTGTTTATCTCCTCTGTGGGGGCTGGGCCCAATCTATATTCACAGGGCATAGTACAGTAGCAGGAATAAAGTAGGTTCTTAGTGAACATGTGTTGGAAAGAAGGAAGGAAGGGTGGTAGGTAGGTAGAAGAAAAAAAGGAGAAATAGGGGTTATGGTTCATATGTCTTGATTATGACACCTTTTAGGTCAGAGAAAACAAAATCAGCATTTATTTTTAATACTTAGTTACTTTTCATGTTGCTGGAGTTCTCTTTCTGTAGTTTGGCATATTCAATATAATCTATTTCCCAGTGCTACTGCTTAAATTATCAAATATCTTCCCCTCAACATAAGATGATTTGTTGACTCAGTTTTTCACCTTCAGGAATAAATGAAACTAAAACCAGGAGTCATCATGAGTCACTTCTCTTCCTCTTACACAAGGAAAGAGGGTGTAATTATAGACGCAATACACAAAGAACAAAGCAGGTCCCTCCAGTACTGAAACCTGCCCAAGTATTTGCATGCCGGTAAACCTGGAAAATACAAACCCCACACAGATCCTTAACGACTTACTCATTTGTTTACATTCTGAGAGCTTTTATAAGAGTAATATATTTTAGCTTTAAAGGACTATCCTCCTTTCCTCCATCCCCCATCATTTAACAGTGATGTAAAATGCCCTGGCTGGTGTGGCTCAGTGGATTGAGCACCTGCCTTCGAACCAAAGGGTCGCTTGTTTGGTTCTAGTCAGGGCATGGGCCTGGGTTGCAGGTCAGGGCCCCAGTTGGGGGCATGCAAGAGGCAACCAATCAGTGTTTCTCTCCTTCTCTTTCTCCCCTCCTCCCTCTCTCTGAAGATAAATAAATAAAATCTTTTTTAAAAAAATCTTTTTTAGTGAACTAAATGATTTATTTTATGCAAGTTACTCAGTCCTTCTTCCATTTCCAATAGATGATGGAGCCACTGGTTTCCTCATTAATCAATAGATAATTTATTTATAGCTAAACCTCAGGACCGTGCAATTAGAAACATGGAAGAACTCTGCAAATGTTCGTGCATTGGGAGCAACAGTTCTAATCTGTAGGGAACTGAACTCAGTCACAACTTGAGTCATTACTTGAGTCATTGCTGGTAATTAAGCATTTAAATAATGCTATATATATAGCATGTTCAGCACCACCGCCAGATTAATAGTATCATCTTGATAAGATGCAAAATTTTGTGCCCTCGCTGGGTAGCTCAGTGGGTTAGAGCATTGTTCCAATATGCCAAAATGATGGTGGCCAGAAACCAACAAGTTCTCTCCCTTCTGTGTGAAGGTGATTCTTCTCCCCTGGAGGCCAGCACCAAGTTGCTCCTCCAACTGTAGTTTCTGGTTTGTGCTGATTTGTCCACAGTGTTTTCAGTCTTTTACTAGGTCCACTTTTGCCAGATGGAAGATATTTCAGAACCTTTGACTCCATCCTGAAAATGCCATGCATCATACACTCTGTGGCCAAAGTGGAACACAACATACTGGCTTAGAAATAATGGACACTTATTGGCCCAAGCTCCTCTAGGGGATTATGATTTAAAGAGAACTTAACACACTTAAAGAAAACAAAAGCACTGAGAACAATGAGATTTGTTGTTTACATTTTTGGAGAAAGTCAACCACTGAAGGGATAAACTCAAAGCTGAAAATGGGTAGTTCTCTCCCTCACCTGTTGAGGAAGATTCTTTAATTCAATATAATAAACGTAGTGTACATGTGACAGTTATTTTTATGTGTCAAGTTGACTGGCCTCAGAATGTACAGATAAAGGATTATTTCTCATTGTGTCTGTGAGGATGTCCCTGGAAGATATTATCATTTAAATCAGTAGACAGAGGAAAGAAGCCCTCCCTCACCAACGTGGGCAGGCATAATCCAATGCACCGAGGGCCTGAATAGGAAAAAAAAGGTGGAGAAAGGGAAAACTCATTCTCTCTACTTGAGCTGGGACATTGATCTCCTGCAAACAGACACTAGTGCTTCTGGTTCGAGGACGTTTGGACTCTGACTGGCACTTCCCCCATCATCTCCCCAGTTCCGGGCCTTCAGACTTGCACTGAATTACACCACCAGCTTTCCTGGTTTTCCAGCTGGCAGACAACAGATTGTGGGACTTTTTAGCTTCCATAACTGCATGAACCAATTCCTATAATAAATCTCCTCATGTATACAGTTGACACTTGATCAAAATGGGTTTGAACTGCACAGGTCCACTTATATGCATATTTTTCTCCAATAAATATATAGTCAGCCCTCTGTATCACTGGATCTCACATCTTCAAATTCAACCAACTGCTGATCAAAAAGTATGTTCAACCTGTGCCTGGAAATCCATGAAAGGCCAACTGTATGCATTGTTCTGTGTAATTTTATACAAGGGACTTGAGCATCCATGAATCTTGGTATTTGCAGGAGGTACCTGGTAACCTGGTACCCACACAGATACCAAAGGACAACTGAAGCTTTGGGGGGAGCCAAAGTCATTGTCCTTAACCCTCATGTTATTCATTGGTCAAAGGTATACACACACACACACACATGTGCACACACACACCCTCTATATATATACTGTGTATATCTCCCATTGGCTCTGTTTCTCTGGAGAACCCTGACTAATAAGGGCACTAACCATAAGCCAACACTTGAAAGGAGTAACATTATCAGGGTCAATATCTGAATAAGTCCTGTCAGGGTAACCTCCCCCTACTTGTTTGTTTTTAAACAGGTTTATGGGACAAGCAGTTCAGAAAAATGTAATAGATGTGTATACCTATCTAGATTCCAGTGAAATGTTTAACTAAGTTGATCATGATGTAGGTAACATAGGACAACAGGAAACAAGTAACAGCTAGTGACCTGGCCTAAATGTTACTGATTTCTGGGACCCTATCAGACTGGAAGAAGGTTTTTTTGGTGCCACGTGGAATTCACTGTCCCAACAGGTCTGTCCCTCTGCCCTTCTCAGACGCAGCCATTTCCTCCCCCTGCCCCGCACATCTCGGTGCCGGTCCTGGCTGTCTTTCCCCTTGGTTTCTGCAACGGCCAAGCTCTGCCTCCAGTCTTGCTGCCCTTCAGCCTTTTTTCCATGTTTTAAAAGGGTGCCCATCTTTCCTGCTTCACACAGTTTATGCCTATTATGCCAGGATAATCATTATTATTAATAATAGTTAGTAGTAGTAGCACTTTTTATTAATAATTACTTTCATTCTCAAAAGTGGCCCCCAGTGGGGGAAATTATATGCCTAACTTTAAACAGTGTGATTCTAACCACTTCACTCTCCCACTAAACCCTTTTAGTGGCTTTCCCTGCCCTGAGGGTAAAGCCCAAACTTCCATGAAGCTTTTTAACGTTTTTTTTTAAAGATTTTATTTACTTATTTTAGAGAGAAGGGAAAGGAGGGAGAAAGAAAGGGAGAGAAACATCAATGTGTGGTTGCCTCTCATGCACCTCCAATTGGGGACCTGGCCTGCAACCCAGGCAAGTGCCTGGGAATGGGACTATAACCCACAATCCCTTGGAAGCCACACAAGCCAGGGCTTAATGTCTTAATATCCACTAAACTTTAATTACCATGAGGGCAGAATGTTTTTGGGGGGTGTTTGTTTGTTTGTTTGTTTGCCTTGGTCTGTTTTTTCAACTGCCATAACCCCAGAGCCCAGGATAGCACCAGGCACATAGTAGGTGCTCAAACATGTTTTGAATGATGAGCTTTTAAGGGGCCCACAGTTCGGCACTGCCCACACCTCCTACTTCATCTCTGCCTTCTGGTCTTCACGGTCTAACCCTCAGTTAGATTGTGCTGTATTCGGTTCCTTTCTGTCCTCTAGGTCTTTGCATATGTTCTTCCTTCTGCCTAATACATTCTCCTCCTTCCTGTACCTCTGCCTCTCATTTCCCTAAGCTCTTGCCTCATTCCTTTAGGGAACAGCTTTAAAGTCACTACTACTGGGTGGCCTTCCCTTAACCCTCTAACTAGGAAATGCCCTCCCACTACTTATTTATTTATGCCCACACCACTGTGCTTCTCCTAGGATAATACTCATCATAGTTTCCAGTTAACTGTATGCATCCTATCTCTCTCCATTTCCCCTCCTGGTCTGCTTGCTCGGTAATAGCACTTACACACATTCCCAGCACCCAGGCACCTACTACAATGTCCACCACCTGGGAGGCAATTGATAAAGTACTGTTGAATTAATGAAAATAAGCTGAGGTGATCTTAAAGGTACGGTATAAAGATGAAATGGGATCACAGTCTGCCTTACTCTGGAATGGATTGTTAATCCAGAGTACCACGTGTTAATGGCAATGTAGGCTCTGCCTGCTCAGAGAAAAGCAGTCAGGAGGTTAATGGACTGCAAAACAGAAACTGAAGTAGTATCGCTTAGAGAAGAGAGAGAAGGAGAAGGAGGGTGGCAGGGAAAGAAGAAATTAAAAACATGAGAACTGCCTTCAAATTCCAAGAAGAAAGATTAAACATGTTTCATGTGGCCTTGGCGGGATCAATGGAAGGAAACTGGGGGCAACAGGTTGGGGCTTTTCAGCAGTCAAAGCTGCCTAAAAACAAATGTGTCGTCTGCAAAGCACTGAGTTTCCCATCTCCAGAGGCACTCGTGGTAGGCAAAATTGTGACTTGGGGGGAACGTGAGGTTGGACTAGATTATTGTCATAATAAATAACAAAGAATACAAGTAGTAGGCATTGAAGTAGTTAAGCAGTTTGGTCAGATTAGAAAGGAAGTACGAAAACTGCACCTCTGTGCACCTCGCTGACCTAGATGGGAGCCCATCCCTACCCCTGTTTCACATGCCTGTGAGAAAAGCAGTGCAGGTCAAGTAGGACAGAAACCAGGCTTAATGGGTAAGACCCTAAAGGTGGTACAGTCACTGAGGAGGAAAATTAAAATCATAGAAATGTGGTTGATGGAGAGCCATTCCTGTTTAAAGATACAAAAAATAAACAAATCCAGTAGTCAACTTTTAATAAAAAGAAAATTTTAAAAATCTGTTCACTTTAAGATGATGAGATAGATCTGATTTTTTTTCATAATAAATAATATCTAGTGACACTTATGTTCATAATCTTAGCTCCTGAGCAATTAATAATTTAAAAAACAAGCAAGGAGATGGAGTTTGCAACCACTTAATTCAAGGAGCATGAACACTTCTGACAACCCCATATTCTTAACCCAGGCTTCTAGTCACTGGTGTAGAAGTACATGTCTTATTGCACCCTGAGATGAGACAGCAAGTGACAAACTGATGACACTGATTTATGTTTTAAAGGCCCTACTGTTTTGTGGACTTTATGGGGCAGGAGATAAATTCCTGCCTGCCTACAAGTCTGAGCAAGTGGCTGGGCCTCTTATTCAAAAGAGCCCATCTTAGGGGAGCAGGACCACTGTTCCCAGGAGAGCTTCCAAAAGATCTTCTGGGTAATTCACGGTTTGAGTTGAGGCAACCCATTGCAGGGTATTTTATAATGCCTTCATGTGTGGCTGTGACGCAGGCCCCTTTCAAGAACCCATTCTGGAGTTTCATGAAGAGGGAGGTCAGGATGCTTTGTAAAGCACCCTGGCATGTGCCTTGGAACTTCTTTCTCCCAGCCACCTCTTAGTTGCACTATGAACTTGCACAAGCCTTCCTTTCTCTTAAAGGAGAAATTTGATATTTGAACACCTCAATTTTCATAACATTTTGACTAAACAGACTAAACATAAATAGAACCAACACCACTTTCCGCTTCTACTTCCCAACACACACTCACACACACACACACTGCAGCATTTCTAATACAAATTAAAGAGAGAAAGATTTCACAGTCTACTTAGAAAAGAAACACAGCAAGAGATAAAATATGCAATGTCAGTTAAAGTCAACATTCTAAAAATTAGAGGGCTTGGTTCCCAGGACAGATTGTCATGCTGTCCCAGTAGATTTCTAAAGACCTTGGACGGAAGTCAGAGAGTATCTGCCAAGGCCTTCGGTCACCCCCTTCTCCCACCCGCAGTCACGATTGGCCACTGGGTGGTACAGGAAACAGGCTTTCGGCTCAGTTTGATAATTCTTCCAGGGGGCACTTTGACCCCAGAGGGACTGCCCCACAAAGAATTAATAGCTGGGGATGCCCAGAATCAAGTGTGACCCAAGTCTCAAGTTCTAAGTGAAGGAGAACTTTTACCAAGTAAAGTACTGTAGCCCAGTGATCAGGTGGCATCGGGCCACCACAAACGGATGGGGAGTGAGGGCCTGAGGCCTGAGCAGAGGTGGCTCTTCCTGGAAGGGGACAAAGGAGAAAGTGTGGAACGGGGAGACATGGACCAATGGATTGTTGTCTGGTGTGTGCGGGTTTACTTACACGTTTGGTTATTTTAATGGAAGAGATGTTGAGGGTATTTATAATGTAAGGGGAAGGGTCAATGAAGACGAAGAGGTTTAAAGATACAGCAGTTAGAGAGGAGCCGACCAGTGGGCCACAGTGGGCAACAGCTCCAGGAAGGTGGAGACGGGTGGGCTAACTGCAGACAGGGCTAAGACACCTCTCCCCTGAGGAAGGAGGAAATAGTGAGTGAAAATTTCATGGCAATCAGCATGTCTGGGCCACAGAAGCCAAGGAGTTCTCACCCTATGTCAACAGTTTCTTGAAGTCATAGGCATGGTCTTTGCCTGAGTGGAGGAGGTGAGGTCGCAGGGAGAGTTCTGAGGTAAAAGTTCAGGCTGGTTGCTGAGAGGACAGGGGAAAGGCTGGCCGGAAGGAGTGCCTGATGGCGCAGAGGCCTTCCGGACAGTCAACCTGGGTATAGGTGCCCTGGCAGTAGCAACTATGGGAGATCACAGGACAGAGCAGAATCCGTAAAGACCAGAGCAGCTGGAGGAAGCTATTCAGGTGGCAAAGGGCTGGAATCAGTAGTCCAGAGGATTAACTGACAATACAAGGCACACATTATAAGGCGAATTCCAACAGAAGGCTCAACAGGTCCTAGGGTTGTCAGTGTGTCCTGGTGAGGCATCAGACACCCTTAATGCCTGAGATGCCTCAGAGGCACCAGGCATCCCTGTGAGTGCTCCACAGGAGGGAGAGGCCTAGGCCCAGCCCAGGGAAGCAGTGTGGAAATCCCTACTGGGCTGTGGACGAGCCTGCCTAGAGAGATCTCTCTCTCCTGTCCCATGACTTAATCATTAGAAACTTTATCGTTCTGAGATGAGTCACTTAACACAAATACTGCCACCCTGTAGCTTATGTGATCAGAGGAGAGATAAGAGCAGCCCAGAAGCAATTTGGGAATGCGGAGCTGCCTCCTGTCATCTGCAGCAGAGCCACGTGCCAGGAAGTCAGGGAGTTGGACCTAGAACTTGGGCCTAATTTGGTTTCCTCTGCTAACTTGGGTGCATGGCTTAGATTCTAAGTGGCAGCTTCCTTATCTGTAAAGTATGGAGTTTGCCCTAGAATGTAGGTATAATTTCTGAGCTGTTCCCTGATTCCATTTTTTTTGTAATTTTACTATCAATCATATTTATAAATTAAATGCCTGATTTCAAAGTCCAAGCATGTCTGGCAAAGTATATCTACCACTCAGCAGCAGACAAAATGGAACATTCTGACTGGGGCCCTGTCATAAGTGCCATGACTTGCTGTTTGTGTTGTCAGTGATTATCCAGAAAAAGCAGCTTTCCCAACTGGATATATAAATCGTGGGAAATGACTCAAAAAAGCCCTGTCTCCACTTTTTCTTGGGGTAAAAATCTTAACTCCTTTCCCTTGACATTTCTACACTTCATTGAAGAATGGGGTGAGGCAGGAAATGAGTAGAATTGGAATAGAGGGACACATGGTTGGGATGAAATAAAAGACTAGAAAATACACACAGAGTGAAAGATCAAAAGAAATAATGTCTATTTACCTTAGCCAAAGGGATAAGTAGTTACTTAGATATTCACTTAAATAATCCCACTCCCCCCACCCCCACCCTCCCACAGATGGGGTGGGGAGTTGTGCAGGGGCATTTATGTTACAGCTGCAAAACTACAGTTGGATAAACTTTGCCATATGGCCCGCCAGACAGCATCCACAACTTACGATCCAATTGGATTTTCCAAGGGCCCTGCTTACAATAAAATGTAAGAGGGGCTTACCACGAAGGACTCTGCAGAGTACTGAACTAAACTGGTCCAAACTTCAGCTCTCTGCATCCGTGTTTTACTTTAAAAACCTGCCACATTCTTTCTCACACCTTCCCTTTCCTGCTCAGCTTTTACAAAGAACAATCCTGATTCGTTGTCTCTACAGCTTCCTACCACCACTCTTCCTGCTTCTCCTGCTCTCTTTCCTCCCATGACACTGGACATACAATGCTGAGCAAGAGGGACATAGCCCCTACCCCCACCCTGCTTACAATCTGATGGGCAAATCAGTCATTTCCTCTACAATCCATCCTCTCGTTATTCTTTTACCTATTACATGTTACTCCCTCACCATGGACTCAGCCACTGCCCTCTTATCTCACTAGCAACCACCTATTCATCTTTTCCATGGAAGCTCCTCCTCTGTGAAACCTTTTTCTTTACTCCCTTCAGTAGACCTAAATGCTTATTTTCTTGCATTCCCACAGCACTTAGTACATAATCAACCTGCTTATCGTAGGTGGTTGGTTGGTTGGTTTTTGCACTTCTGTGTATCCACTAAGATGGTTAATTGTTTGACAGAGGGGACTATGAATCTCTCTGTAGTTCCAGTGCCCAGAGGATCACGCGCCTAGCAATAAACTAACCAAAACACACTATCTGACTCATGTGTTAGATAATAATACTCTATCCATTCAGCCTTTCACACTATAAACCTCATGGCCAGCTTTGGTTCAATCTTTTCTCTTTCCCTATTCCATCAAAGTCCTGGTATATGCCTCTGAAATACTCACTCTCTTTTCCACTGTCTGACCCCACAGTCACAGCCTCGCACCAGCCTTCGTCTTTTCTCACCTGGCCTATGACAACAACCTGCTCACCACTTTCAGCCCTCCCACCTCTAACTAATCTTTCACATAATTGCAAAAGTGCTTTTCTAAAACACAGGCCTAATGTGCAATTTTTCTATTCAATGGGTAAAGTCTTAGCTCTTTAGCATGGTGCTAACTCACCTCTCTAGTCCCACATTCAATCTCTCCTCTGTGACTTACCTGCCCCAACCAGCCATCTCCACACCTTACACTCAAGTTACATTAAACTAGCACATTCCATGCTTGTTCTTGCTTCCAGGCCTTTGCAGATGCTATTCACCCTACCTGACTCACCACTACCAGCCTGTCTTTCTCTCTCACACACATACACACAAACACCCTTCCTGGAAAAGCCCTGTTTGGGATAGAGGCCCATCTCAAATGTTACCATCTCTCTGAAGCTTTTCTTTACTCTGGCAGAACTCAAATCATTTCTCTCATGCTTCACCCACATTCTTTTGCTCATGACCCTAGCATAGTACTTAACAAACTGAATTTTAATTCTGTCTACATAGCTGTGTCTCCTACAATATTATAAACTTAACTATCTTTGTAATGCACACAAGCCATATAGTATCAACATTAGGTGGTTCTTAATAAGTGCTTTCACCACTGCTGAAGGTGACTATAGAGTGTACATGAAAAGAAAATATGAAACATTTCACCTCAATGCCTGGGCAGTCACTGTCCACAGGCTGACAGACAGACCAGATAATCCCTCACAGACCCTCTCAGTTCTAATCTGATCTGCATACTTTTGGAGGGCCTACAATAGGCCAGGTACTGTGCTAGGTGATTTTTAAAATCATTCTTGCCCTGAGAGCATCATCCTGTACACCAAAAAGTTGCAGGCTTGACCCCTGGTCAGGGCACATAGCACGAACTGGAGGGAACCAATAAATGTTTCTCTCTCACACTGATGTTCTCTCTCTCCCTTCCTCTCTCTCTCTCTCCCTCCCTCCCTCCTCACCTTTCTCTCTCTAAAATCAATAAATATACCCTCAGGTGGCCCTGACTGTGTGACTTGGTTGGGCTTTGTCCTGCAAAGTGAAAGGTAGCCAGTTTGATTCCTTGTCAGGGTATATGCCTGGGTTGCAAGAACCCAATCAGGGGCATACTACAGGTTGCCAATTGATGTTTCTCTCTCACATTGATCTTTCTCTCCCTTTTTTTCTCCCTCCCTTCCTTCCCCTCTCTCTAAAAATAAAATCTTTTATATATATACATACATACATATATATATATGTATGTATGAGATTACATATGTGTATATATATATATACATATATATATGTAATCTCAGGTGAGGATATAAAAATAAGTAAAAATAAAAATCAATCATCTTATTCATTTCTCACAACAGACCTATGAGGTAGGCAAATTATTTCCTTTTCAGTGCTGAAGAAAGAGAAGCTTGGAAGGAAGACTTGCCCAAGTCCCTGCAGCCAGCAAGTAGCAGAGCCTCCTACGGACTACAACTCAAAGATTAGCCTGCATGACCGGAAGTGAGTCTCCTTTACACACTGGAGCACAGCAGCACCCTGCTGACCTTAATGAATGGGAAACAGCCATCAAAGGATAATAGAGGAACAAACAGAAATTGAACAATTGTTCCTGTAGCCTAAATGAGCCTTGGTCTATGTTGAGATTGAGCCACATAAAGTGTAAAGGCTTAATAAATACCAGTAAGAATTCAATCCTCATTACAACTGTAGGAGGAACTCTCCTCTGCTGAAAGGGGAAGGATTTCAGAGGCAATGAAGAAAACTCTAATTAGTGCCTCATATCACACTTCACTCAGCAGAATCCAAAACAAAACTCTAGATGGCATCCCTTAAAACGGTCCAGCGATTCATTACCATACTTTGAAACAGCTGCCAGCTGAGCTGCTTGCAGCCTCCTTTCCAGTGCTGGCCTCACCCCATCCCTGTCATCCTCTGCCACTTAGAGCAGAGCCTAACCTCAGGTCCCTGATCCCACCAAATGCCTCCCCTACTAGATCATTTCTCAAACTGCGTTCTCAGCCTGTGATGACCTTCCCTGGTGTCCCAAAAATATACATTCAATAGCCAAAGGTGAAACAATTTGAACAAGAAGCATAATATTGGATTAGAGCCTATATATAAATTAAATATTCATGAGTCTATATTGATATAAATGATTGAATAAATAAATAAATGCAGAAGTGACTTCCTTACCAAAAAAGTTTCAATTAATAAATGTAGAGAAATGAGGAAAATAGAAAGTCACTATTATAACACCACAGTAAAAACTTCTACAGGAAACATCCATTGATGAGTGCTGTAATCGGTAGCAAAATATTCAGAAGAAAGAGGATATTTGCATGTCCCCAGAATACCTGCCCCAAATTTACTACTGACTTTGGTGATTTTAACATATGCCCACAGATTCTTTGATAGACTTCCCTCCAACAGGTAAAGCTCAAGGCCCCTCCTCCTGACTGTGGCTGGACTTAGAGAATGGAAAGGGAAAAAGAGTAGTGTTACTGGAACCCCCACCTCAACTGTGGGATCAAGGTTAAAGTCAAGAGCAATCAATTGTGTGGGTGTCATAAGCCCTCTGATATAATGTGATGAGAAAGGCATATCGCATCTGTGGTATTATCTCCCAAATCCATATTCTCAATTTATTCAGGAGAAAATACCAGATATACTCAAATTGAAGTATATCTGAAAAAATACTGGCCGCTAGTCTTCAAAAGTATCGAAGGCATAAAAGACAACAAAAGACAAAGAAACTGTCATTGACTGGAGAAGACTAAAGAGACATGATGGTAGAATGTAATATGGGATCCTGGACTGGATCTGGGAGAGAAAAGGGGCATTGATGGAAAAAATGGAAAAATCAGAGGTGAGGGTAAGGAGAAGTCTATAGCTTAGTTAATAGTACTGTTACAGTGTAAACTTCTAAGGTTGATAAATACACCGTCGGAGGTTATGTCAGAGGTTAACATGAAAGGAAGCTGGGTAAAAAGCAGCATATGGGGACTTTCGGTACTATCTTTGCAACTCTCATACATCTAAAATTATTTCAAAATAAATAAAATTTAAAAGCATTCCTTTTCTTTTCCTGCTTATTGCATGTATTCTGTACTTCCATGTTTCTAAAATGAGCATGTTTCCTTGAAAAATCAGGATCAAACAGAAAAATGTTCATATTTAAAGATCACCTTGGCAAAGGCTCCTCCTCTCATGAGGATAAATTGCCCCTTAAGCTGCACTCTCTCGGGATTCTGTCTGTTCAGAAACTCTGTTTGGGGCGCTCTGTTCACCCTGCTTTATTTTTAGTTGTTATGAGTCTCTCTTTTTGGCAGCTGTACTGAGGCAAGGGCTCTGTAATCCCACCCTGCACTTAGAATCCAATGAGTGTCAGCCGAGTGATTGTCGTGGAAGGAAGCCCCCACCCATTCAAGGCCAGTCCCTGAGCCAACCCTAGGGACCAGCCTGCCAGCTGCTGTTTCTCCAGGCCTCATCTGCACCTGGTACCGCAGCAGGTGTCTGCTCTGATGCAACTTCATGTCAGAGCTCTGAGGCCAATTAGTCCTATGACAATTCAAATCTCTACCATCCCTGGTCACCACTGAAACTATAGCCTTTACAACCATTGATCCTTACCCAGTGGGTTTCTCATACAGCTCTGAACATCTTCTCACCTGGCCCATATACCACAGCTTTTCTCCCTTTCCACTACTTCCCACCCCCACCACTCCAGCTCCAAAGTTAGCCCACCTATATATAACCTGTACCTATCCTCAGAATATTACATTCACCTACTAGCTTTATTGAGGTCACAGCTCTCTTGCTATGACAATCCTGTTGAGAGGTTAAAAACCAGAACACACCTAGAGAACACATTGCTATGGCTCACTGCATACCTGTCCCTCATCCCCATCTAACACACAGGTTAGAAACCAAACCTAGAGGGGAAAAGACAAGAGACACAAAATATATCCAGATTACTTAGATCCAAAACTTCATTCTTTATGAGAAAATAAGCAAGGATTCACTTTTATTGAAAGAACATATAGTTTCCTGGCTTATGTTGAACATAAACCACAGGATTCGTCTAAGAACAGGGATTCCAAGTTCTGGACCAAGGAAGTGCAAGAAGAGGCAAAGATCAAATGCTGACCTCAACTTTTGGTGCTTTACCATAAACCCAAAATTTGTACTTGGAAATCTGCCCCAGAGTTCTAGAATAAGAAGTTGAAGGAGTACCCTTTTGGAACTATAGATAATGCAAATGGTGTTTCGGAACCCTCAAACGCTGTATTTTTCAAGGCAAATAGGCGGCAGCCTAAATATGGTGCTCTCACGCCCTGTTTCTATTCTGTAGGAGACAATGGTCTGGACGTGACCTGAGAGTCACTTGTACCCAAATTTAACTTCTTCTGCTCAATTAAAGCACAGCTGATACTTCTTATTTTTCATCTGCAAACTTTTGCCCTCTTTTAAATAATAAGTAATGGATAGCAAACCCACATACAAGGAGAAAATGCTGAATACAATCCCGTAGCTAAGTCAGTCATACATGTCACATCGTAAGATGTTCATTATACAGGATGCTACTTCTGGGTCCTGGGGTGGTGGGGAGGGTGCTTCGCATCGCAGATATCACAGGTTTGAATACTTATTAGTCTTGTTTTCCAGAAGATGTCAGTAAAGCACCCTGTTCTAATAAAATAAGTCTATGATGATAATTTCCTAAAGGAGCACGTATTTTGAGGAGGAATTTCTTTTTCTAATTTACATGAAGGTGCCTCACAGGGTAACAGCAGCCACTATTTAAATGCATTCTGTAAGATTGCTTTCCACTCAGTGATTCTGTCTCTGAATTCTGAAACATTAGTCTGAAGTAAGAGCCTACAAATATTCATGACTTTTTGTCTATTTCTCTAAATCTCCACTTGTAGTAAATCTAACCTCAACTTGGATAAACATTTATAAATATGAAAAAAACATTTTAGACAGTTATATATAGTTAAGTGGAGAAAATATGCAATGTACCTTAAAACAGACATATTTGGCTAAGATTTTATATACAGCTTTTAAAATATCTACAATTTTGTTTTCCCTGCACCTGAACAGTTCCTTGACCTAGTTTCTCCACTAGAGAGGTCCAATTATGTTACACTAAAATTTTGTCCTAGATTTATAATGGAAGAGACTAATTAGTTTGCTCTCATTCCCTAAAAAAAAAACAACTACTCTCTGTGTGAATCACATAATCATGATTCATTAAATATGTCAACAAATATCAGTTGGGAACAATAACTGTATGGTAAGAGCTCCTACCTGCCATACTAGGAGCTAGAAATAACATAAATGGATAAAAAATAAGGTCCTTTTCCTTAAAAATTTTGTATTTCAGTGGAAAAGAGAAATATATAGATACTAATTATAATTCATGAATTCTGAACTAGCAAGTAATATGAATTTTACTAGAGACATATGCTATGTTCAAGGATGAAAGGAGGAGGGAGGGTCAAATATATGTGAGGCATAGAAGAAGCTTCAAAGAATTTATATCAGTTCGTAAGCAACAGAACCAACTACTATCTAACCAAAGCAACAAGAAGTATATTGAAGGGACAGATTTCCAGTCAAGATGGAGGCATAGGCAGACACATTTCACCTCCTTGCAAAACCATAAGAAGGACTGCAACTAACCTCAAAACAAAAAACACCCAGAACTGACAGAAAATGAAACTGTATGGAAGTCTGAGAACCAAGGAGTTAAAGAAGCCACATTCATCCAGATGGGTAGGAGGGGTGGAGACGGGGCAGAGAGATACACTATGGTGGGGGGTGGGGCAAGGTGGGTGGAATGGGCCATCCCACATTCGTGGGTTGGGGATAAAAATCAGAGGGATGCCTGGGGAGTAAGCAATCCCTGCCCCAGCCCAGACTGCACAGCCCAGGGTTCCAGCACTGGGAAAATAAAGCCTTATAACTTCCAGCTGTAAAAACCAGTAGGGGAAGAAACTGCTAGTCTCTCAGGACAGTCTGTTTAAAGGGCCCACACACTCCTGGAACATATGCAAATCCACCCACTCTGGGAACTATGACCAGGGCAACAGCTAGAGGGGTACCAGTCACATATAGGAAGTGGGTGAAATGACTGGCAATGGGGACAGTGCCAAGTAAGCCTCCAGAAGTCAGGCAGCAGTACCGTCCCCTCTCCAACCCCTCCCCCACATACAGAGCCGCAAAGCAATGAAGCAGGTTACCTCACCCTGGTGATCACCTAAGGTCCTACCCCATACAACATAACAGGTATGTCAAGAGAGGGGGTCAAAGCAGCTCTAGCTAATATACAGAAACAAACACAGGGAGGCTGCCACATTGAAGAGACAAAGAAATATGGCTCAAATAAAAGGACAGAACAAAACCCCAGAAAAAGAACTAAATGAAACGGAGATAGCCAACATATCAGATGCAGAGTTCAAAACACTGATGATAAGGTTGTTCAGAGAACTCACTGAGTATGACAAAAGCAGAAGGGAAGAAATGAAGGCTACACTAAGTAAAATAAAGAAAAGTTGACAGGGAACCAACAGTGAAGGGAAGGAAGCTCGGGTTTAAATCAACAATTTGGAACAAAAGGAAGAAATAAACAGTCAACCAGAACAGAATGAAGAAACATGAAGAGAGAATAAGAAGACTCTGGGGCATCTCAAAAAAAATGCCAACATCTAAATATGTTGCCTCTTCCTATAAAACTCAGAGAAAGTAGGTAACAGGAGTGTGCCAGCTTATGGATTTGTATCAAGGAGGTAGGATATGGAAGAGATTCCTATCATTTTCTGGCTTCACTTTTCTTAGCCACCAATTGAGAAATGGAAGGTTGGAAATGGTACGGTGAGGATGATCAGCAAGGAATCGTCACAATGTGGCTGGCAATGGGAGAGAACTAGCAATGACAGGAGAAATGACCTGAGGAGCACGCTGAAGACCCCATACACATACGCACACCCCCCCCCAGGCTGCACAGGAGTCAGTGCCCTCTGCCATATTACTCTACCAGGGTGTCCAAACTTTTGGCATCTTTGAGCCACAGTGGAAGAAGAGGAATTGTCTTGGGTCACACATTAAAACACGCAAACACTAACAAAAACTGATGTGCAAAAAAAAAGGTTTTAAGTAAATTTATGATTCTGTGTTGGGCCCCATTCTTAGCCATCCTGGGCTACATGTTGGATACTCCTGTGTGACGCCTTCTATGCCGGGTCTACCCAGTGGGGGTAGGCGACAGTGTAGCCTAGTGTTTGAGACAGTCCCAGCTCTGCTGCATTACAGGAGGGGTGGATATAAAGAAAACCCTATTCATATTAGTAGTTTTTCTGGATCTGGATTTTCTTAGATAATCAGAGGTTATTATTGTTATTTTGCCTGAACCGGCAGTAAAGTGATGCTTTTAAATAATGTATATACATTACGAACACTCACAAATTTCTATGACTAACAGCTTTAGTTAGCATCTATCTACAAAGTTATGATCTAAATGTAGTCAACTAGCAACACTTTTCTTATTTCTATATTTTATAGTGATGATAACTACATTTAAAACATTTTTGTTTCTTAAAAATCCACAATTATGGCCCTGGCTGAGTAGTTCAGTTAATTATAGCACTGTCCCAATATGCCAAGGTTGTGGGTTCTAGCCCAAGTCAGGTCACTTACAAGAATCAACCAATGAATACGTGAATAAATAGAACAACAAATTAATGCTTCTCTCTCTCTCTTTCTCTCTCTCCCCCTCCCTTCCTCTATCTCTCTCTCAAAAGAATCAATAAATAATTTTTTAAATCCATGATTACCAAATGCTATTTTTAGAGCATAGCAGGTAAGAACCTTAGATAATATGACAAAAATTTAGAAATGCCTATTAAAAAGTATACCTACAAGGCTTAAAAATTAAGTGCACTAACTAGTCCTCTGTGAAAGCAATAAATACACTCTAACAAGTATTTAAAAATCACCAAATTATTACATTCTATCTTGAAACCAAGTCCATAAGTTAATGTTGAGTAGAGAAAAAAAAAGAAGACACAGGGCAAAATGAAAAGCAAGATTCTAGTTCTACATTTTTAAAGTATGTACATATAGATCATGGCAACTATTAAGGAAAATTCACACCAAAATGTTAGACTATATTTACCTCTGGGACTGGAATGGGGTGGGTTAGGAGTTCCTACTCAGGAAAGACTGGAATTTTTATCTTTAATTTTCTATAATATTCTGATTTTTTTAAGCCTGTGTTACTTTTTTAAACTTCCAACTATTTTATTTACTTATCTATTTATTCATTTATTTATTTTTATATATGGTTTATTTTGGAATAATTTTAGATTCACAGAAGAGCTGCAAAGATAGTATAGCGAGTTCTTGGAATACCCCCAACTCCGTTTCCCCCGTTGTTAACATTCCATATCGTCAAGGTCCATGTGTAAAGCTGAATTTGGTGTTATACAGTTAATTACAATCCAGTTTTTATTTGAATTTCACCAGTTCTTCCATCGATGCCCTCCTTTGTTCTAAGACCCAGTCTTGAGTACTACATTGCATTTATTTGTCATATCCTCTTGGTCCCCTCTGGTCTATAACAGTTTCTTGGGCTTTCCTTGTTTTTCACGACCTTGACAGTCTTGAGGAAGACAGGCCAGCCATTCTGTAGAATGTTCCAGAACCTGGATTTATCTGATGTTTCCCTCATGATTGGAATGGGGTTATGGTTTCTCAGAAAGAACACCACAGAGAACTGACTTTGTCACCCACCACACTGTATCAGGAGTACATTTCATCGACACGTCACTGATGATGTTAACCTTCATCACTTGCCTAAAAGTAGTGCTTGCCAGATTTTTCCACTGTAAATTTACTATTTTTCCCTTTCCATATTCTGTCCCCTGGAAATAAGTCTCTGAGTCTAACCCACCCTCCAGGGGGCAGAAAGATGAGTTAAACTCTTACTCTTAGAGATAGGAGTACTTATATACATTATTTGAAATTCTTCTATAAAAATGATTTGTTTCTTCTCTCCTGTTTATTCAATCATTTATGTATACTAATACGCATTCATGTATATTTGTTTGTGCCTTGGACTATAACTCGATACAATAGTATTTATTTTCTTGCTCATATTGTTTCAAAAATTTGGCCATTAAAAGCTCTTTCTGCTTGGCTCCTGGGTCACTTTGTCATGACCAGCCCTTTTGTTTTCTGAGCATTTCCTTGCTTTCTCACACTGTATGATCTCCACACTCATCTAAATTTTTCCCTGTCCTAGCCCAACAATTAGCCATTTCTCCAAGGAGCCCTTACTTCTCTGACTAAGGAATACTGTTTAGAAACAAGATCTGGGCACTGAGTGTGTCCCTTCAACTACTTTTTAATAAATTTGTTGAGGATTTAATTAGTGTATGTGAGACATTTCTTAACATAGAGCCTGTCCTATAGTAAGCACTCAATAAACACAAGAAAGCTATCCTTATTGTCATCCTTATTATTATGCACCTTTTTAGTAAATTTGGAACTTCCAACTTTTAAACCAAAATTGTATCCCATTAGTCATTATATCAAGCCATGATAGGCCCACATTTAGAAAGATATAAAGATATAGATCTTTCTATATCTCTGAGGCTCAGAACTATATAAGGCCAAGAAATAGATATTCTTCTACCTCTGACCCAGGATTCTGCATTCTCTAGCCATAAAATATGTTTTCTCCTTTCTTAGCATCTACATAAAGCCATAAAATCAAAGGACTTCTGTGGGAAAAGATGTCCCTTGATTTTTAAGGTTTTAAGTTTAAGTGAAGATCACTTAAAAATAATCATTCCCATACACCAAACTCACTTTGAATCTGTAGAGTCCAGTTTTGAATTCCTGCCCAAAATAGCTGTTGTTCTGAAATACTGCAATGTCATCGGTATAGAAGTGGCAACTGTCCAATAGATCTATAAAAGTCCCTTCAAACAATCCTGTTCTCTTACATACCAATGCCATTATTTCTTATAGCACAATAGGTACTAGAGAGTCCCTTTTATGAACCAGATAAGCAGTAGTAAGGGGCCTAAGGGGGTGAGTTAAAGGGGACCTCTACCTCAAGTACTCTGGCCAATTACAGTGGCTGCCAGGAGTCCTCAACATGAGAATCAGAGATGTGTACTGGTAGGATGTGTGAAGAGGACCCTAGGACCAATGGACATGCTCAGGATACCAGAACAGAAATGAGAGAGATATAGGGCCACTCACAGGGCAATGCCTGAGCCCTGCAGAGTTGTTGGGTGGGGAGCTCCGAGGGAAAGCCACTCTGGCTGAGAACATATCAGAAGCCTCCAAGGGCACAGGGTAAAAGTACTGCAGGAGGAATGCTAAGAGATGAAAGGAAGAAAAGTTCCCTGATCTGACAACACTCTTCTGAGTTTTTCAGTATCCATCATTCTTCTTGATAAACACTCAGGGTCTTCATTTCTATTTGAATAGCTGCATTTTGCTCTTGGTATTTCAAAATGTACTAATTTTATTTTGGGTCGTTCTTGCTTTGTCTCAGGCCTACACTCCTTTGGGCAAAGCCAGATGATCCCTACTATAAGTTGCAACTTTTAAAATCTCCTGGCACCTGTCTAGCATATTTCTAGTCTGGCCCACCTTGAACTTTTTGCTTTTGCTCCCAGCATGGTCCCACCCAGCTGTCTTCTCTAGGTCCTTGACCTGCTAAGTTTTTCATCTACCTCTCACTGCCCAGAATTTCCCCTCAGCCTTGACTGACATGGCCCGCCAGCTCTCAGGGGCCATGAGGCTTCACACAAATGTCCTTCAGTCCCTGGAAAACATGTCCTGATTTCTGTAAGGGAAAAAAAGTTGTAAGAACCAAAACAACCAGAGCCACCATTTGAGTATGTAAGCAAAGCCTCATAATTCTGATGGGGATCGTCTTTCCTCTTCTCAGGAAGAGGTACAGGAGGGGCCAAGTCAGCAGAGGAAGCAGGTTTTTACCTTCTTCTAATATTGAGATATCAGTATTAACTAAACTTCAGTTAACTAAACTTTTAGACTTTATTAAAAAGTGGCCAATGGGCACAGGTTTCACATATAGGTGCATTGGTTTTACATAGAAAGCAGGTGATCAAGAGTCATTTACACCTGGGTTCATTTTTTTTTAATTTTTTAAAAATTGATTATGCTGTTACAGTTGTTCTATTCCCCCCTTCATTCCCCTCCACCCTGCCCCCCATCCCCACCATTACCCCCCTTTAGTTTATGTCCATGTGTCTCAAGTCCTTTAGGTTCTATATTTCCCATGCTATTCTTGCCGCCCCCATCTATTTTCTATCTACTGTCTATGCTACTTATTTTCTGTACCTTCTCCCCCCATCTCCTCCTCCCACTCCCCTGTTGCTAACCCTCCTTGAGATCTTCATTTCTATGTTTCCACTCCTGATCTAGCTGTTCTTTTAGTTTGCTTTTGTTTTAGGTGTGGTTGTTAATAACTGTGAGCTTGTTGTCCTTTCACTGTTCGTGTTTCTTTAACTTCTTTTTCTTAGATAAGTCCCTTTAACATTTCATATAATAAGGGCTTGGTGATGATGAACTCCTTGAATTTGATCTTATCTGAGAAGCACCTTATCTGTCCTTCCATTCTAAATGAAAGTTTTGCTGGATAGAGCAATCTTGGTTGTAAGTCTTTAGATTTCATGACTTGAAATATTTCTTTCCAGCCCCTTCTTGCCTGTAAGGTCTCTTTGAGAAATCTGCTGACAGTCTGATGGGGACTCCTTTGTAGGTGATTGTCCCCTTAGCTCTTGCTGCTTCTAGGATTCTCTCCTTCATTTTAATTTTGGCTAATGTAATTATGATATGCCTTGGTGTGTTTCTTCTTGAGTCCAACTTTTTTGGTACTCTCTGAGCTTCTTGGATTTCTTGGAAGTCTATTTCCTTTGCCAGATTGGGGAAATTTTCTTTTATTATTTGTTCAAATAAGTTTTCCACTGGTGGTTGTGTCTTTCCCCCTTCTGGTACCCCTATAATTCGGATATTGGAGCGTTTAAAGATGTCCTGGAGGTTCCTAAGACTCTCCTCATTTCTTTGAATTCTTGCTCCTTGACTCTTTTCTGTTTGGCCATTATTTGCTTTCTTCTGGTCCACTCCATTGATTTGAGTCCCAGTTTCCTTTTCATGGCTATGGGTTTCCTGTGGAATTCCATTCATTTCCATTAGTTTAGCCTTCATATGTTTCTCTAATTTGTGGCTATAATCAACCAGATCTGTGAGGATCCTGATGGCCAGTGTTTTAAACTGTGTGTCTGAGAGTTTTGCTATTTCTTCGTCGCTTAGATTTATCTCTGGGGCTTTGAGGTCTTCCTGCGACATTTTTGGTCTGTTCTGGCCCTTTAAATGTGAGAAGCGGTGCCTTGGACTCCCAGGTCGCTGGGTTGTGACGCTGTATGTGGGGGCGTGGTCAGAGCGGGGAAATGGCGGTGCCCTCTACTGCCGCTTGCCACGGGGACCACCGGGGCCCGGTCCAACCGCCCACTCCCTCGCCTGTCCGCTGGCCCGCAAATAGGCAACCGCAGTCAACATGCAGCACCGCCTCCCCACTGTCTCCTCTGCAGTCACTCACCCGGTGGGTTGCTTGGTCGCTCACTAGGTCCAATCCTGCGTTTGGAACCCGTGCGTCTGGATTCGCGTCTCTGGATTCTGTGGCCAGGTCCGACCGAGTCCTCCTGTGCAACCCCTCACCAGACGCCGGTTTCACCCCTTACCGGTCGGGCTGAAGAATTTGTTGTTAACGGACTTCCGAAAAGTTCAATTTTCCGTGTTCTGGTTGTGTTTTCTGATGCTAATATTTAGTTGTCCCTAAACTTGGTTGTGTGAGAAGGCACAGCACATCCACCTATACCTCCATCTTGGCGGAAGTCCGCCTGGGTTCATTTTTTGTTCATCTCTTACCAGCTAAGAGATTTTGGGCAAATCCTAGGTCATAAGTTTCCATGTAAAATGTTAATGTAATGCCACAAGATTTGGTATTTGCTTTAAAATACTTCAGTATAATCTGTGATGTGCATGACAATTAATTTAAATTTCACTTCTAGGCATAGTCAGCTAAAGAAGTATCTGGAATATACAGTCCAAGGGTGGGGAGCATGTGCCAGCCGGTATTATATCAGAAATGGGATGTCCTCACTCCTACTTTGATCAATAACCATTGCTTTACCATACCACTTAACAAGCTTAAAGTTAGAAATGAATTTTCCTTGAAGAAATGAAAAGTATTCATGACATGTGAGTTGCTAAAATATTGCAGAAACACTTTCAAGAAGAAAGGGTAAGAATCCTCTTAGGATGAGATGTAGCCCTCAGTGATGTTCAAAGCTCAGTTTCTAATCTGTACTTGTCTCCAACCACTGGCTTAGAAGAATTTCTAATTGTATAATGCTTACTGAAAAATTCAGAGTCCTACCTCCAGTAAAGCTTTTACTCAATATATAGTTGGAGCACCTACAAGAGAACAGGTGCTCCAAATATAGCAGAGACTTTAGCAGACCTACAGACTGTATGAAATATTTTGTGCCATCACTGTTAATGAATGTTAGTCTAATTAATATACGTATGTACGGTATTTTGGTCTGAGGCTTGCTGTCATTGCAACTTGATAGCCAGGCTGCAGCAGAGCAGTTATCACTACCTGAAACTTCTTGGGTGGTTATTATGATTTCAAAGAAAACCGGAGAATTGGATGTGATTAAATTAGCTTAAAGAAATTCTCAATTTTCATACCGTATCAAGTTGTTGAGAAGTTACACATAAAAGCTAATGGTAAACTCCAAAGTTCAGTACAAACCGACTCTCTCAAAAATATCTTTGATCTGTATAACCCAAGTTTCCTCAGGGCTCACCATCCTGGAGGTACAAATGAAGTGACATTATTGGTAGTGTCTTACATTTTTCTGCTTCTTTCACCTTTCTGCCTTTCCTGCCAGCCTCACCAGAGTCAGCTACCTAAAAAAGAGGGCCGTATGCAGAATTTCACCTAGTTTCAGCATGGGTTTCATGTGTGCACAGGCTCATTACAGTGTGGGCAGGAAGACCTGCCCACACCCCCTGCAGCACTGGCCAGGAAGAGCCGCTACTTCCTGGCACCAGCAGGCCCCTCCCACCCATGCTCTAGAGCAGCGGCCTGAGGGGCAAGGACTCACTCCATGGGAAATTCCAGGCAGACCTTTGAGAGTACGAAGAAAATATTGAGTTTTTGTTTAATTTTTGTTACATCTTTTTAAATTTTTACTTAGTATGTTTAATAAAAAATATATTAATATATTGTGTTTGTTTTTGTATGTATGTTTAATAAAATATATAATATATTAAAATAAGAGAGGGTTTAGATATTTTTTAACAGATTAGGATATCAATCAAAATAATATGGAACTCTCTGGTTACAGCATCCATGGATACAAGGAAACATGAGTGCCTTTCTCCTTCTTGTACAATATCCTCTGGTGAAGGTGGCTAAAGCAGTGATCTTGTGCTCAAATGAGGTACAGATTCTTTGGTGGACTAGCTCATATGTCCAGTCCACTGGCCTCTTCTCAGCTGTTATAGGACCCACCCTGAGTCCAGGGAATGACCAAGAGAGAACACTTCCTTGTGACCCACATCCTGCTGAGCTCAAAATCACTCTACCTGTCTTAGGATGAGTTCTCTCCAGATACCTCTTCTGATCCTGATGCCAATATACTCTGTCCCCCAATGGGACAGACCATCACAGACCCAGGGCAGACATTGAGCAGATGTGCCCAGACATGCCAGAGATGGAGGCAATTCAAGCCGAGAGGCGCCAGACTACACCACAGCTGACAGAACAGGGAATAGTAACCTTTCATTGCTAAATCACATAATCATTTCCAAGGCAAACTTTACCTGTACCCAGACAACCCCTCTAGGCAATTCTGTCCCTTGACAGTGGATGCATAACCCCTGGTCTGCTTACATATTCAACACCCGTGGGGAAATGTAAAGTTAATTATATAGAGCGTTTCATCAGATTGTGCACATTGAATCTGTGCTAACAAAGTAAAGGCACGTTTTAAAATGTGGAATTCCCCTTGACAAGATCATGAGTTTTAACAGTAAGTTATTATTCACTGGGCCCAAAATAATTTTCTATGGGAACATTTTCCCAAAATTAGAAAGGGAGCATAAGAAAATTAAAATGTGGTATATAAATATTGATCATATGATGTGATTGTTCCTGTCCAATTTCAGGAATAGGCAGGGTAGTTGGACAAGATGCTGGTACAAGACTAATGTGACCACTCAAATTCCACAGGTCTGGGATCAGAACATAAATTCTCCTAAAACGAGGACAGGCAGTGAAGCTGGCCACCAGTTAGTCCTCCTTTGACATTATGAATCACTCCAGCCTCCAGAACCACTCCTGAGAATTTCCTGTGTCCCGAGACCTGTGCTAAATGCCTTATACACATTGTGTATACACAACGCTCGGCAAGGCAGGTCCTGTGAAGAAAAGCAGAGCCTGGAGAGAAGAGGCAGCTTTTCCTAGGCACAGAGTTAGTGTATGACTGGGACTGAATCCAGAAGATCTAATGGCCCCAAACTGAGCCCACCAACATGCCACCTGCCTTCTTCATGGGAACCAGTCATTTAAGTCCTTCGAGGGGAAAAACAGGCTGCCGCTTTGCTCTCTTGTGAACAATGCCACTGTTGTGGGCCACAGAGTCAAAACTGGCTCCTATCCACTGGAATTAATTCAAAAGACAAATGAGAATCATGCCTGCAAAAAAAATTCATCCTGGTGCTGAAATCAGCAGTATGTAATCCTCTTGAGTCAGGATGTAGTAACTTTATATATCAACTTTTAGGACTCTCTGATCAGATAAACTTTTATTTCAAAGTGAAAAAGTAACAAGCTCTTTCCATCTAGGGTAACGCATCTCTTCTCCATTACAGTCCTTGCCCAGCACTCACAACACTGCATTTCTCCCCCTCTTCTTCACAGTAGGCTAAGCCACACGGGGTACCTGACGTTGTCCTGCACACAGGCTGTCACGGGAGCACACCTAGAAAGGTCGTGGAGATGTAAGGGACGTCCATGAGAAAATGCCTAGTGATACCAGGTCTATGGCTAAGAAAAAGGGAAGCCAGGAGGTGGGAGAGCATGCCTTACCTGTATATTACATAATAAAAAATGATTTGGGGTGATCCTAAGCTCATTTTTGCCAAATCTCAGAGGGTTAGAAATGCTACAGGACTGGTGATTCAGCAGGACTTGAGTGAGGGGAGAGGTGACATAGAAGGCTGAGGATGACCCACAGCCTGTACGCTGAAGGATGGGACTGAAGATAAGGCTTTATTCCAGACAGAATTCAGAAGAGAAATAAGTTTGGAATGAGAAAAAGGATGAGATCATTTCAGATGTGCAGAGTGAAGGGAAGATTCAGGAAGAGAAATAGTTTGAATCTCAGGAGAAATAAGCAGAGGCTAGAAAACTGAATTCAGCACATGGCTACAGGAGAAGTCACTGATGAGCATGGGATCATCCCCCAAAAAGTGCGCTTAAGATTTGGTCCCTGTCCAAACTTCAGGCTGCCACAGACTCACACAAAAAACATCCTCAGTCATGACTGTCATGCTAGCAATGCACCTTTGTTAGAACTGATGAATATGACCTCAGGTGGATGGTATGTGAGCCCTGGTTTAGTGAAAGAGTTTTTTCCCATCCCACTCAAGAAAAAGGACCAAACATTTTTCACTTACATAGATTGGACAATGATATATATTCAGTTTTGCTCAAGGAATTTTTAAGCCCCCCTACCCCTTCTCATAAATCCAATGAGACCTGGATTTTACACAGAATGTCACATTGATCTATACAGCAATAACATGAATACCTACATACATACAATTTAATAGTCCACGGTGTTCATAAAAGAAATCTGTACTTACTCTCAAAAAATAAAATATAAAAAGGAGAATAGTTGAATTAGATGCCCAATAAACTGTGAAATTATCGCTTCAGAGATAGTCATTGATATTGGACAATAACACAAAAGACAACTTCCCTATTCTCCCCCAAACTGTCCCCTGGGCACCTTTTCAAAAGCACACACTGCCCTAGAGAATAGAACTCTTTCCAGGAATCTGTCCCTTCTCATTGATCATTTCTCATTTAATATATTCAGGTGTATGTGCTTGTTTCTTTAATAAAACATTTAGATAGTTATAACTGAGGGAGTACTCTGATGATGACTAGTAACAGCACCGTGACCACTTACCCGAGAGCAGAGGCACCATTCTTGGAGTCACGGGCATTCTTTTGAGCAAGGCTATGAGGCAGACATCAGTGTTTCCACTTCCCAGTCAAGGAGACTGAGCTCAGCAAAGCTGAGCACCTTACCCAAGGAATATTGTTAGTGTATTGGGTTGAATCACATGAAACTGCCAATATATGACCATTTTTGACCTACAAAAATGGGAATCCACATCGTTTGACCTTATAAAAGCGCATGTACTGGTATTATTTATGAATGTCTGGAGAAGCAGTGTGAGTTTCTAAAAAGATTCCACAGCCGATAGGACAGATAGAGTAGAGCCAAATACTTCCCTCAGCTCATCAACAGAAAATATATGTTACAGACAAAAAGAGAAAGAACAAGTAGAAAATATATGAATTTTCAAGATAAACAAACTATTAAAAATTGTGTTGTGAAAAACTAATTTGTTAGTTTAGGTGAAACCTTATGTATTGGCTATATTTTAACCACCAAAAATACTACAAAACCCAAGCTAATGAAAAACTCAAGAATGAAATTTAAATGGTGTATAAATTAAAACATTTTCATCTGCATGAGGGCACTAACCAAATTTAAAATATCCTATGTAACATCATCTTAGAAAAACCACGAAGCTGAATAATTGAAAGGCATAGCGATCCTTACAAGGGAGCCATAAAATATTAGAGCTAAAAAGAAACAAAAATCATTTAAATTTAAGCCTTTTGTCTTATTGTGAAACTGAAGTTTAGGAAGATTATGTCAGCAGGCACTAAAACTCAGGTTCCTTACTTCCGGTCCAGAGCTCCTTAAAATATCAGAGTAACATGCTACTTAGACACAATACCATCCTTGCATATTACAACAGCCATGGGATGTATTGCAGATGTGAGAAAATTTTGAGGCATAATTTTTATCTTGTAGTATGATGAATTTGCTAAAAAGCAAATGTAGTAAATATGTTTCATAAACATAAAGTAAAAACACTGAGCTTTTCAATTTAACAGCACTACATTTTCTTATTCAGCTTGTTTTTATTACAGAATAACCAGAATACTGCCTTTTCCCAGAATGTTTTTCTAATTGCTTTTGGATATATTCAATAGTTTTGCCCTTTTAAAGAAGAAAAAATTCTAAAAATAGGATGCTCTTAAAATGGTTTGAATTTCAAGAAAAAAACCTCATGCCTGCTCACTGAGAAATACTTAGATGTATTCTAAATGTCATGCTTTTGAATTGAGTATTTCTTAGTGAGCAGGTGTAAAATTCTTTTTCTTGAAAGTCAAACCATTTTCACAGCATTCTATTTTTAGATCAGCTATCTTAATTATTTTCTCCATTTATGAGGCTGTATGATCTTCTGGCCAAACAACTGTACTGCTGTTTGCCTATTTGCTTTATTTTTCAATAGAAAATTTTAATAGCAATAAGGAAGGGTCAACTGCTATAGCATATCATTCTCCCTATCTGGTGCTTTTCTTAAATATTCCTTCAAAGTCCACCAATTCATCGATCAATCTGAGATTTAGAGCAAGATTCAAGGTTTAAAGGAGAATAAGTAATTGTTCTGGAAGGAGACTCAAACACTCTAAAGAAATGGAAATAAAGAGAAAGCCACCAGTAGAACCAATGTATCTTTCAAGTGACCTGTGACACCCCAGCTCCCTCATAGAAACCCCATAGGGAGGAGAAGCCCATCAGACCTGCCTGGGCAATATCCCTATTTTCAATAGAAGAATTTAGAATAATTGGATGTTATGTGATGCTCTAACCATCTGCCACAAGGGTTTCTTGGCATGCTATCTGGAACAGCAAGAATCATTCGAGGGCATTTAGAACCTTGAAAAGCATCACTGAAAAAGAAAATTCAGTTTCTGTGTGCTGAGTGCAATCATGTTTCCTTCCTCATAGGGCTGTGTGAATCTGTTCACTCATGCAACAAATATCTGTGGAGCACCTACCACCTATGGGCACTATTTAGGAGCCAAGGAAACATCGATGAACAAAATAGACAAAAAAATCTCTGCCCTCATGCAACAAGCTTCACACTTAGGGGAGACAAATGATACATAAGTAAAATATATACTTTGCTGATGGTGATAAGTGCTATAGAGAAAAATAAGCAAGAAAAGGCAAGTAATATAATATATGTGCCTACCACAGTATAAGCATTTAAAATATATTAAAGGGCTTTTCTTTCCACTAACAAAAGCTCTGAAAATTATTTTCTTGGTTTTGGGATTGAATTTAAGGAAAAATTACATTTCTTCTCAGGGGAGTAATAATTTTAACTCACAGAATATGAGTAGTGAAGTAATAATAACTTGTATTTATCAAATACCAGCTTTGTGCCAATAAGTTTACATAGAAATACTTCACTTTATCTTGTAAAATGAGTATTTTTCCCATTTTATAAATGGGAAAAACATGACACTCTGAGAAGCTCAAAATCACAGATCTAACAATTTTATGTTAGAGCTAAGATTCAAAGGTAAGTATACTTAGCTTCAACATCCACCTGCCAGGCTAAGAGGCAGAGGGCCGAGAAAGAGGTAACATAACCAGCTTAAGAAGAGACATGTTTCTCCAAATTATTTTTAACTTAGAGGGTTTTTCTTTGTCCTGATTTGTATTATTAGGTTTATTTGCTGTAAAGGTGAGTAAACATGTTTTGTCTTAACTTTTTAATCATTCTTTCAGGAAATAAAAACCATGGTCTCTGATACGATGATTTTCTCTGATTCCTATATGCTAGATCCGAACGCTATCCTTGTATATATACCATAGGTGCTTGATGCCCAAACAAGAAAGAGCAAGCTGAGTGCTACCTTTTGGCTTGAAATAAAAACCAATGATCCTTCTCAAAGAGACTCTAGAACCTCAAATTACCAAACCTAGAGTGATTTGTTTGCAATGGTTTGCCCCAAGTGAGAGGTTTCCATTTTGGGTTTTCGAACCCTAAAATCCAACAATTGACACAGACACGTGTGCAAAGACTGAGAGCCTCCATGCAGGAGATGAGCAGTGAGGGAGGTAGGCAGACCCAGTGGGCCTGTGAGAGCGATGGCCTAGTTTCCCTTCTTGATTCACTCCATCTCCTGATGCCTTAACCCTAAACACCTTTTCAGTTTGGTTAGCCAAAGTTCAAATGTTTAAAAATCATGTTGTCAGTTATTTATTACTAAATTGGTGAAAACAATAATGGCTTAATTCACTAATTTGATTCTTTATTGATTGTCTAAGCAATCATGCCTGGTTCTGTGGTTATTTTTACCTTGAGCTTTATTTTCAGAACCATTCATTCTCCTTAAGCAGCTGCTTTTCTGAGACGGGTATTTCGCTACAGTGGGTAGAAGCTTCATGCCACTCCCAGGCAAAGCTGCAGAAATGTGCACCCCTCTGGCACCTTGCCGTGTTGCTCACCATCTCACCACTCCATCCCCTTATTTTTCTTTATTTTTAATTTAAAATGCAATGTAATAATAATAACTAAAGAACAAATTATTGTAAAACTACCTTTGCACACCCATTTCCATGTTTGCATATAGTCTTCCATCAGTAAGGCCTTGCTTTCTTAATTATTTCTAATCGATGTCTGATAACAGCCTATAAGAGTGACTAATATGGCTTTTAAAGAGTTGTTCCTTTAATTCACACACAAAAAAACCACAGTTTAAATACAGTGAAATAAGTGAATTAGCTATCAGAAGCTACAGTGTTATTTCACTTTTGATGGGTTGTCTTTATGCTCATGTGATGGGGATAAATGATGGCAGGAGAGATGGAGGCCTGGGGGACTGCTAACAGGGAGGATCACCGGGGTCCAGAGCTCTTGCAGAAGGGGACAGTGATAGGAGACTGGTGGGGTAGAAACAAACTATGAGCACTATGACTTGAAAAAGCTGAGTGTGTATTTGGGGGTACAGGAGAAAATAATTTTAAGTGGGCCAAAAAAAGTAATGAGTTTATTTAAGAAAAAACAGGAGCTCCATCTCGGTAGCTGCAGACTAAGGGAAGAACTAATCAGGGTTTTCCACAAGCAGAGCCCAAACAACACAGTGTTAAATCTACAACAAGCCCTCCAAGTAATATACATGTGCGTGCCTTTGGTCATCCTAATTTGAAAGTGTGTGTTCCTTCAGCACATGATCTTGGACATGGTAGACATTTTATACACATTTGTTGATTGCTGACTACTGGTGAAATTATCTGAAATGGCTGGTTTTGCAACTTGTACAATGGTGAATGTGGTAGGCGTTAGGATTGTTTCAGGGTACAGAGCAAGTCTGTGAGTTCTTGTCCCACTGCAGTCTTCTAAGAGATAACAAGAGTCAGTTTTAGATTTGTCAGGTCCTTGTTTACAGTCAGCTGAAAAAACAAAGATAAATTACCTTTTTCCTGTATGGCAAGGATGGTCATTCATATGAACTCTCTAACAATTCTCCACACATCTTCAAATTAACACAGCCATTTCTCGCTGTCACACAGTGGGTGAGAATGCTTCACCTACTACAAAGTCCAGAAGTCTGTCACCAGTCTCTCATTAGTATAACAGCAATGGCAGATCTGGACTTATGAACATTAGCATGGCCAGAACTGCCCTGTTGGAGAAGGGTTCATTATAAGTATTGACTGTAATTCCCTTTTTAATTAAAAAAAAATGTGAACTTTTCCTGTAGTAATACAACTTCAAATCATAGGTACCCAGCCTCCAGGAAAGAGAATAAAATAAAAGGATAATGCTAAAAAAATACCCAGCCAGCATAAAAATGTTGTGTAATTTAAATGAGTTAAACAAAGAAGGTGATAAAAGTAATCAAGTAGTAAAAGAAAGGGCAGGAGAAGTAATATAAACAATGAACCAATAGGATGGTTAATTAGCCTGCTTTGAAGAGAAGATTTAATTTCTCCCCTGGAAGCAATGGTGGTGACAAATAAGCCATACCTACCAAATATCTCAAAGTGTAATGTAATATGTCCCCCATTGCCTATAAACGAAATGCTACTGAATTACTGAGCTTGGTGCTGAATTGCCATGGATGCCTCTGATTACCATGAACAGGGTCTTGGCTCAGGATTGTTTTGACAATGGTACTTTAGTTTTTTTAAGCTCTACAGTTTCTATCTGAATTGTTCCAGAGCAGAAGTCTCAAACTCAAATAACCACAGTGCTCAAGCAGCAGCACTGGGGATAAATAGACAGGAACTGAGGGAGACCATTACAATTTGGAGAATACTGCTCCATCTAAGGCAGTCAAGTCTTGTCAAGTGAGCCACATCACCTAATCTTACTGACAGGGCTAAAACTCAGATTTGTGTATCCTTTCTTTTTATATCAAAGGGACCATATGGGACTGGCTATGTAATTTTCAGAGTCCAGTATAAAATAAAAATGCAGAATTCCTTGCTCAAAAATTACTAAGAATTTCAAGATGCACTAAACCAAATGCAGATCCTCCTGAGCACAGGGCTCTATGGGCCTGCACAGGTTGCAAACCCATGAAGCCTGCCCAGGAGCCATAAAACAAACTGCAGGCCAACAATCAGCTGATAAATCACCCAGTTTGAGACCCTGTCCTAAAGGTTCCCCATTTTCTCACCATTTCCCCTTATGACTCAAAGCACAGTTGCAAGATGACTGGAAGAGTTTGGAGCATGTGTTCTTAATAACAGAATAAAATATGGCTGGTGGCTTATAAAGGAAATAAAGTCTCTCCTTTGTTCATATCAAGTCTTAAAACCAACTGGAGGATTCAGCTGCTGACACATGTGCTTGTAGGAAAAAAATCTTGTACTTTATTAATTCAAAACATCTAAAAATCCATAGCTATGATCAAAGTCCTTTAAAAAGTGATATTCCCACTTCTGGACAAGATGGAGACATAGGTAGATATACTTCAGCTCCTCACACAATCAAAAGAAAGACAACAAATTTAAAAACAAAAAATAACCAGAACTGCCAGAAAATCAAACTGTTTGGAAGTCTGACAACCAAGGAGGTAAAGAAGAAATATTCATTCAGACTGGTAGGAAGGGCAGAGATGGGCAGCTGGGATGGAGAAGATATGCAGCAAGGCAGCAGCTGGAGAACCAGGGCGGGCAAGGCGCAAGCAGCTGGTGGACTCGGCAGTCCCACATTTGTGTGCAGATAAACCAGGAGGAACAACTGCAGAGCAGACAGACTGCACAACCCAGGGTTCCAGCATGGGAAAGTAAAGCCTCAAACCTCTGGCTGTAAAAACCTGTGAGGATTGTGGCAGCAGAAGAAACTCCCAGCCTCACAGGAGAATTCACTGGAGAGACCCACAGGGTCCTAAAACATACACAAACCAACCCACTCAGGAATCAGCATCAGAATTTGCTTGTGGGTAATGGAGAAAGTGTCTTAAAGCCAGTGGAAAGCTGAGCAAGCAGCATTGTTCCCTCTCAGACCCCTCCTCCACATGCCCCACCCTGGCAAATACCAAAGGCTCCACCCCTTACAAAGTAATGGGTGCACTGAGTAAAAGAAATATGGCCCAAATGAAAAAAGAGATCAAACCTCCAAAAATAGAACTAAGCAATGAAAAGACAGCCAACCTATCAGATGCAGAGTTGAAAACACTGGTAATCAGGATGCTCACAGAAATGGTTGAGTATGGTCATAAAATAGAGGAAGAAATAAAGGCTATGCAAAGTGAAATAATGAAAAATATATAGGGAGCCAACAGTGAAAGGAAAGGAAACTGGGACTCAAGTCAACAATTTGGAGCAGAAGGAAGACATAAACATTCAACCAGAACAGAATGAAGAAACAAGAATTCAAAAAAAATTAAAGGCTTAGGAACCTCCAGGACAACTTTAAACATTCCAACATCCAAATCATAGGGGTGCTCTTTTTGAAAAAAAAAATAAAGGAGAACTTCCCTATTCTGGCCAAGGAAATAGACTTCCAGGAAGTCCATCAAGCTCAGAGAGTCCCAAAAAAATTGGACCGAAGGAAGCACACACCAAGGCATAGCATAGTTATATTACCCAAGATTAAAAATAAAGAGAAAATCATACAAGCAGCAAGATAAAAGGAGACAGTTACCTACGAAGGACTTCCCATAAGACTATGAGCTAATTTCTCAAAAGAAACCTTGCAGGCAAGAAGGGGCTACAAAGAAGTATTCAAAGTCATGAAAGACAAAGACCTACATCTAAGATTACTCTATCCAGCAAAGCTATCATTTAGAATGGGAGGACAGATAAAGTGCTTCCCAGACAAGGTCGTGTTAAAGGAGTTCATCATCACCAAGTCCTTAGTATATGAAATGTTAAAGGGACTTATCTAAGAAAAAGATGATCAAAACTATGAACAGTAAAATGACAACAAGCTTACAACTATCAACAACTGAATGTAAAAAAAACAAAAAAAAACCTAAGTGAATAACTAGAACAAGGACAGAATCACAGAAATGGAGATCACATAGAGGGTTATCAGTGGGGAGGGGGAGAGGAAGGGGAGAAAATGGGGGAAAAGGTACAGGGACTAAGTAGCATAAACGGTAGGGAGAAAATAGACAGGGGGAGGTTAAGAATAGTATAGGAAATGGAGAAGCCAAAGAACTTATACGTACAACCCATGGACATGAACTAAGGGGGGGAATGCTGGTAGGAGGGAGGCTGCAGGGCAGTGGGAAACAAAGGGGAGAAAAAAATGGGACAACTGTAATAGCATAATCAATAAAATATACTTTTAAAAAAAGTGATATTCCCCTGAAAAGCCTTCCCACTCATAGCCCATGTACAGAGTGTGGTTGTGCAATAGCCATCAAAGAGGAATGGTCACTCTGCAAGTGACTGTCCCAAGTCAGACATACCTTATACATGAGTGAATATGCACCTGAAAAATTTCATGAAAATTTATGAAAATACCATCATAGTTTTGAATACATTAGTTAATATGATAATTTAGAGAAAGGCCTCCTGTTTAAAGTGATGTTTGTAAAGCACGCCAGGGTGGATGGCTGGAGGTAACTGGTGCACTTACCCCCATGTGGCACACACCTCCACTGGCATGCTGGCTAGAACTTTCGATTTAGAGGGCTGTCTGGACAAAGAGTTTTTAAAGCTGAGAAATTTCTTCTATAAAAATAAAAAATCGTCAACTGAAATAGACATGTACTTCTTGGTTGTTTATAGTTATTATTTTTCAGAATAGCATATACCCACAAAATGCTAATGCCATTTTGGCTTTGTCCACTCCCAGCAAGATTCTAATCCAAACACAAGCAGAAAAAAACAACATATGCAGTTATTTTCCCAGCATATGTGGACCATACATGCATTTGCACCTATCCATATGGGCAGAGATAACGGGCTTATCTATTAGCACATGGAATAGAAGTAAATAGAAATAAAAATAGTCTTACAATATCAGAGAGAATAAATTATTCCACTACAAATATACCTGTTCACTTTTGTTTTCCTGCTCTAGAATGCAGCGGGGGAAAGATCTGCAACAGTCTTGTTCACTGCTATGTTCACTGACATTGCCTGGAACATAGTAAATACTCAATAAATACTTGTTGAACTGAAACCATAGGATCAAAACAAATTATCATTCACTAATTCTAGGATTGGAAAGAGAAGAAAATGAGACATGTAGCAGGACAACAAACTTCCCTAAATTCCACTGGCTTTTTCATTCCCTAATTGGAAGCTAATTCCCTTAGTCACTGCACTTGATAACTGGGTTGCTTCCTGATCAGTCTCTCATTCTTATAGCTCATGCAGACATGAACTTGGGCCTCCTTGGAGAAGGCTAGGACAAAGGTTAATTTCCTTTCAGAACCTAGAAAAGGCTAATGAGCTCTGTGGAATAATATGTCTAAGTATCCACCATACCAGAATCAATATCAATGTACCATCAGTGTGTGCATTAGCCCACAGTCAAACAAAGAACGGCCCTTGGAGCCCAGTAATGACGCTGGGCGTGGGTAACTGGGGATGGGCAAATGATGCAGCGATGACTGTATCAGCTCTCCTTAAACACCAGGCTTCCAGGATGTTGCACAAGACTGCCTTTCTTGTACTTTGTCAGAGATAGGGAGCGTCTGGATTCAGCCACTGATACACTCAGCAAAATAACTCTTATCTTCTCGACCAAGAGGTGGATTCAGAGTACACCTTCCTCACTATGAGAGGTTTCTCTTCTATCCTTGCCTCGTGTTGGCAGAGAATGCAAATACCTTAAAGTTATCAGAGCATGACATATGAAGCTGATAAGACAGGTAAAACAAATCTGAGTCATTACTGACTCAGGTAAGACCTGCTTTTATTGCCACTCTACCATGTCCACGTGCATTTGTGCAGCATTTCCCATATGCTAATCCTACTAGAAAAATATGTCAAACTAGGGTAGTGGCACAAAGTCTGAGCATTAATTCTGCATCAGAGTAGAATCTGACCAAGAATCACATTCATTCCTGCAGTAAAATTGATCTCAGTGTTGTAAATGGGATTTCATTCTGCACATAAAATCTGATTTTCCAGTTAGAATGAGAAGGGGTGGGTGAGTGTGAAGATGATGACTGATCTGTATAGTATGCACAGTTGAGATGTTATAAAACTAAGATGACTGGGTCAGCATAAGGGTGCCATAGCCAAATCACAGTGGTTTGAAATTCTGGACCAATCACTTCTTAACTATACGACTTTGGCCAAATTTGTTAACCTGCCTAAGACTAAGTTTCTGCAAGATGTGAATATTAACACCTAATCCTATAAAGATTATTAACTCTCTACTTCATAATGTCATTATAAGAACTAAATAATATATATACATATACAATGCTAAGTCCAGTACCTGATACATAAGAGCTGAATAAGAGATGGCTGTGGTTTTTACGATCACTATTTTTATCACCCCCACCATGGACTAGTTAACTTCTCTGTAACTGCAATTTGGTAAAGAAAGCTATAACCTAAGGCACAGTACTTCTTGTCAGCTTCTTGTGAGGCTTCCATAGTCTAAACTGGGCCACACAGTAAGGATAGTCATGATGATCATTCACCTGTCACTGTGAAAAAAATTCTTTAAATTCTAGGAAGTTTCAGTGAAACACCACTAAATGTAGCCATACAGCAGTCACTCCCCTCCCCCATACTCACTTGTCCCATCCACCCCTTGGGGATCTATTAAACATAAAACTAAGGCAACTGAAATAGACTTCGCCAGTAATTAAGGCATGCAGCTAATCAAAGAGCAGCACAGGCTGTGGCCCTGTGCGAAGAAACCAAACACCAGGATGACAGCTCCCATTGCCAGGGCTTTGTTCTCCTGGAGCAAAAAAAAAAAAAACATAAAAGCATAAAGTTGAGGAACTGTAACTGCATTTTCAACATTTGCAGTGGCAGAGGGAGATTACGGGCTCTTCTGAACTAGAAGCATATTCTCCCAGACAACTGCGGCAGCCCACACCCACCAGCGCCACTTCCACTCTCAAAGCATGACTCCACTTTTCTCTAACACTGCCCTTAAGGAATCTAGCTCTGAATACTTCCAGTAATTGTACAAGTCACCCATGATGAAGCAGCTGAGAGCACTGTTAGACAAAAGAAATAAAAATTAAGCAAATAAAAAACTCATTAAAATGCTGCCTTTGGTTATTTTTACTCCTAGTAATTCATTTTACCAAATAAATCTTTCTTCATTTCCTCAGAAGTAATACTTTAAAAGAATTCTAATGGGCACTGAGTGATTTTCTCTAGACTCATAATCCAGCCACTAGACATGCTGTCCCTTCCCCCATCACCATCTAGCACTCCTCCCTGTCACCTTAGAGCTTCTGACTTAGCTGTGTTCACACCCAGCACTCCCAGCAGAGCTTTCTGTTCACATTATATGACAAAAAAAGCAGGGAATGAACAGTTCGTGCTCCTAAGTGCTTGCAATAAAGCCAGGCTGAGCTGACCTCTCCTATCCCATACAGCTGCATGTCAGCCACATAAGCTTAAAGGACCAAGAGTAGCATGTGCGTGATGTGTATAAAAAAACTAATTAAAATCTGAGGCCTTTCATTTCAGCTAGTGCCTAATGGGACCAATATGCCTGACTCTGTGCAAAAAAAAAAAAATCACTCCAAGCTGGCTAGAGGATTGCCCTTCCTGCTTCGTATGATGCATCCCTTTCTGGCCCAACAAATAGCTTAAAAGAAGAGGAACTCAGGGTTGCTATTCTTTCCTATAAGACTTCTCAAACAAAAACTGTCAACTCAGCAGCACTGAGCCAAAAGACCACTCCCTGATTCCAAGTGGACATATTGATCAATTGAACTGACATGTGCCTCTGCCTTTCTCTCCCTTAGTAGCAATCAGCGGCACCAGGGAAACCTAGTTTATTTCCCAAAACAAAAGGCAACACACTGTTCCTTATCTGACATTGTCAGACCACATATTTTTTAGGGTAAAAAAATATAATGAAAATGCCCAAAAACAGAGATGGGAGTTGAAATGAAGATGATACATGTTTACCAGGAGTTTCTGAATTGAGTTGAGCTGTATTCAGCACACTCACTGACGACCCTGCTATTTATGCATCTTGCCAGATTCTGGCTAAACTTAAACAAACGTAGCAACACCACTGCCACTTTCAGAGGCTCTCATCAGGGCCACCCTTCACAGCAACTGCCGCAGAGAGGAACCTTGTCACAAGTCAGCCTGCAAACAACTCCAGCTATTTTACAGACTACCTAGAGATGGAAAAACATTGTGGCAGTCCTTCAACTAACTATGAAGGACACAACTTGGAGGACTACCATATAAATCAAAAGGCTCCAGTAATTTTATGTGGTTTGGGTCCCCAGGTTTTTAATAAATTCTGTCTTGCAAGAGATCCCCTTTCACATCAGGGTTATGTCAAGTGCTTATTCAGCAGTCATTCCTTGCCATGGAGAAACTAAAACCCAACCGAAGTAAACACTGAATTTCATACTGCAAGTCACTAAATATTTCATAAATCACAAGAGCAAATAGGAGAACAATTAGTTCTGCCCTACTAAAATATATATGTACATCTTTACAATGTTGAAAAACTGTAAACAACTCATTTTAGAGCCTATTTGGGATTTTACAATAGGAAATTATCTTATGCTTATGAAAAAATCCATGAGAACACTAAAAATAGGCAGAGGTGGAGCAAGAAAAATTTCATACATTTTGATTTCTTTATGATTCTTATAGGCCTTTGTCTTAACCCAGCAGCCTGAAAAACAGATTTGGGTAAAACAGCCCTTCTTCCCCTAGTCCATTTTAAGCAGACAACAACCCCCATCTCCGCCTTAGCAGACACAGACTAACCAACAAAACAACCATGCAATTAATGCCCAGACATTCAACACTCACCATCTCCTGCTCCCACTGTCTTCTTTTGATGTTTACAGCACATCTGTAGGATGCAATACTAGGAGATGCCTTGTTTGACCTGCTGCATGATGCTGTGACATCAGTTCAGATGATGCAGCTCATTATGGGAAAGACTGCTGTTGCTATGGCAACTGGGATGTGCCAGGAATCCTTGCTGCATTTCCAGTGGAGCCTGAGACAATACGGAAGCCCTGTAAGAAACAGACGATATGCAAAATTTAGACCAAAGGAAGAGGATCCCTCATTGGACTAACATCCATAGATTTAAAAGGGATTTCCCTGAAGGCACTTCAGAGAAAATAAAAATTACCTCCTACTTTGTTGTTATACATTTAGTAGGGGAGGGGTACATAGGTTTAGTACTGAGAAAATACAGACTCAAATGAACAGTGTCCCTCTGTTAGGCAATTTGATCACTTTTTCTTCTCTGGACAGCATCACAATACCTTTTTAGAAGTTATTGAAAAATAATTTTTGCTTATTTGCCAAGGACCAAAAAAGAAAGTAGGGAGCAAAAAAAGAATTAAAACTGGAATATAAACAGCTGAGAAAGTGACTGTAATTATAAAGTAAATAGGCTTTAATTCTCAAAACATGGGCAAACTCCTTCCAATGAAGGCTGCCCTTACCAAGTTCCCTCCTGGGTACCAACCCACAGACCCCTCTCATGCAGAGTAGCCCCAGCACTCACTCGAGCATCAAACAGGCATGTGGAAGGAGGTTTAGAATCTGGGCATGGGACGCACCACACAAACCTTAACTTCCAGGGCACCTTTCCTTGGCCTGAAGAACCCTTCCCACTTACAGCCAAATGCAAGAGTCTTTTCTGGGACCAAATCTCATGGTCAGAACAAGTGGCAGACCCATTAGAAACTTCCTAAATCATTGGCATTCCAAACATTGGAGCTCTGTTCTCCTCTCTTCAGGGCAATAAGACACCCAGGAGAAAATTACTCATGCCCCTTCTCCCACAAAAGCTGAGACTGTGTGAAAAGACACATTTAAACAGGACACAGTGAGATATTTCCCCAGTTGGTAAAAAGAAAAGCAAATCTAAAGCAATCACTCATTTCCAGTCCTGAGCAAAAACAAATATTATGTGGTGAGAACTAAGGGGGAGGAGCCATGGACAGAGCAGCCATCTCTTGCATATTTAATACTCGCAGAACATGGATAGAGACAGAATCAAGCTGACCTCCATCCACTCCATCTTCACCTCTGGATAAGAACAACATTCTAGAAGTCCAAAGTCTAACGAGACAATTATGTTGTCCCCTCCTACTTGAGATTTTAAATGGTACTATTAGTCAACTGCATGGGGGTTGGGGGGATGGAATGGCAGAAGGAATTCAGGCAATCCTCTGTCAAATAGGGGCTGATAAAATGCATGAGAGGTGCCAAGATCCTAGCAGGGTGCACCATCAGCCATGCACAGAGCAGCTCTGCCCTGGATGAGGAGCCAGGATTGTTCCTGCTTCATTAATGAGGAGCTTGGATATCAAGAGCAAGAGGCGAGGCTGCCTGCCCAAGTCACCCATGCTCTCAGTCATGGGCAGAGACTGACTCCTACCCTTTAACTTAGGCCACATGTCACACCAAGGGGAATAACAGGAAGCCACTCGAGTGCAAAGAGCATTTATTTGGGATTCAGAAAACCCAGGTGCTAATGCCAGTTCCTCCAATGAGCACCTGTGTGACATTAAGCCAATCAATTAACCTCTCTGGGCCTCAAGTTTTTCATCTGCAGAGATGATGGCTTTAGCTATGAGCCGTGATTTTCAAGGCGTTTTTGTTAGTAGTGGAACCAAAGGGTTCCACTTCTAATGAAACAGACCAAATCTGGTCTGCCTTGGTTGAGGGGTGGGAGAACCCAAGAGCCAAGACTAATGAACCCTTCTCAACCCCCAAACCATACCTAGTGCCTTGAAGGCACCTCTGAAGAAGATGGAACAAAAACAACATTATCATCGTTTTCAGATCCAAACTTCTATGGTTCTGTAGAAAAGAGAGAGCAAGGTGGGTCAGGTGTTCCAGGCTTGAATTTGGCTTCTCAGAATTTGAGGAATCGTCTCAGCTTCCTTTGCCAAAAGCAAGTCATTTGGTGGAAAGAGATGGATGACTCAACAAATCTGAGGCCTGGTCAGACTTTTAACAACCTAAACTGGCTGCATAACAGAATGGCCCAGACTGGGTAAAAAGGAGGCCCACAGAGCAGAAGCGAGTCAGGAGTGTTGTCTTTCCTGGTGAATGGGCCCGTAGTAATGCGCTGTGGACTTCCCAGTGGCCTTTCTCACTGACCCCACATCCCTACCTCATGAGCTGGTTTTGAGAGTAGCGTACAATAATGTATCTACAAGCATTTGAAAACCAGCAGTACCATGAAACTGTCAAACCTGGTTAATACTGTCATTAATAGTCCACTCACCCTAATTGGTGGAGGCTCTTTAACTCTCACCTGTAGGTCCAGCCAAATCCTTGACTCTGAAATGAGATGGTTAGGAAGTGGCTTGCGAAGTCTGCACAGCTACCAGGGAGGACTTACTCCTCACCACTCTCTTCAGATGAGTTCAGGGAAAGTAGTGAACAGGGGATCCTCTTGGAGCACAGAGCCAGGGTCTTAGGCAATAACAAACAAATAAGTTTCTCCTGGACAGCAGAATCACATCCAGATCAATGAATTGAGGCAGGGAGTTTCAGACCTGAGTGATCATAGGTATACCTCATATTATTGCGGTTTACATGTTTCACAAAATGGAGGCAGGATCCTCCACCAGCAAAATATCGTAACTCTCCTTATTATGATATTTGCTTTATTGCAGGAGTCTGGAATTGAAGCTGCAACATATCTAAGGTATGCTTGTAGAAGGATTTCAGAAAATAGCTGTGAGGCAGAGACCACATGTCTCTCATTTTGCCTCTGACAGAGAAAACTCTGCATCACCAAAAAATCCTGAATTCTCCGCTTACTGGAGAGACTAGCTGGGACTTTGGGTAGCTCCTTAGGATGGGAATATGTATGTTGTAAGTGGAGAGGAAGCAAAGAGATATTTGGGGGACAGCAGGAAAACTTGTCATAGCTATTGAGATTGCTCATCAATCTCCATGTCCTCTTCTTCTGCGGCACATCTCCAGTGCACCTGCATGTGCCTTCTCCATCCTCCCTCCCCTACTAACCGGGTGCAACGAATCTAGTGTAGAAGTCAGGCCCTGGAAGAACACCGTGAGAGGAGCCCAGGTCCCTGAATGGCAAGAGGCACCACTGTTCTCTCCCAACTACCCACTGACCCACATGGAACTGCAGTGAGTGAGAAATAAACCCACTGGAGCATTGGGATGGTTTTATTACAGATAAATTATTTATAGATAAATTTTAACAACAATTTAATAAACTATAAAATATAATAATAATATAATACATTTACAATATTATTTATTACTATTTGTTATAAACTGACAATGGTACAAACAGGTTCCCTTATTATAGACTTTCTCAGAGACCGATGTGCTAATATGCACTGAGACTGTCCCATAAGGGAAATACAGTCTATAGTATTTTCCTAATTTATTTAACCATAAAATTTGGTTTTTACTACTGTTCCACTGGCTGTCAACTAACAGTATGGAAAACGTGATATAAACAGCATGCACTAGAACCCCTCTCCACCCCTCCATGCTGAGCTCCTGATGCAGCCTGGGGTCTACAGAAGAGAAAGAAAGTGTGCTCTCATCTCCAGCACAACCCACTCTTTCTCTGCCATCCTGGACTGGCAAGGCAGAAATTCGGTGGTGTTAGTACAGTCAGAGCAGCATGTACACAAATGTTTTCTCCTGGACATTTTCCCCCAATTACAGTTAGGAATTGCAACCCAAATCTTTACCATTTCAGGAGCAAATGACTTTTATTTCCAAATCATCAGCTCATGGTATATACATCTTGTGTCTGTATTTTAGGAGTTAAAAAAATCTGAAAGCCATTCCTGGAAATGTGAGGCCTGGGCCCCTTAGCATAACAGTGTGAAAATTTCTAGATCTGAGGAATGTTAGTTAACAACTGTTAGGGGAATACTAGCTAATTTCATAGGTAAGCTTCCAAATTATTTGGGCTAAATACAATAAGTGTGTATTTCTTGTTTACTTGAAGTCTAAATGGATATTCCCAGTTGCAGGTGACCTTGTCCATGGTTATCCAGAGTCTATCTTGAGTTTCACATTCCTCTCAGGGGGGTCCAACCCGTGGCCCACAGGCCGCGTGCAGCTCAGGATGGCTATGAACGCAGCATCGTAAACTGACTTAAAACATTATGAGATTTTTTACCATTACATGTCACAATGCATTTAGTGCGTGACCCAAGACAACTCTCCTTCTTCCACTGTGGCCCAGAGATGCCAAAAGGTTGGACATCCCTGTAAGCTCTAGAGCCCTTGGCATTCACTGAGCATTTAGAGAAAACACAGGGAAGGTTTTTATGGGCCAGGTCTAGCATTATTCTTCTTTACTTCCATCCACATTCCATTGGTTAGAACTTATTTAAGTGGCCACACATACTGCAAAGGGCTGGTAAATGAAGTCTAGTTTTGATCCCAGGAAGAAAAAAAAACAAGCAAACAGGTATAATGCACAATTACCTAGTCTCTGCCACACTATGAGATCAGAAATCTGAACCTTATTTCAGACTACATTTTCCATCTATCTGTACCACCACCTTCTTAGGCTCTCTTAGGCTCAGCTGAACATTCAGACACACAAGACTATCCTAGCCAGCATTTGGCACTGGGCTGCTCAGAGAAAGAGCCAGCAGGGCATTGCTCTTCTGCAGTAGTCTTGCAGCAATCCAGTGTCCCGAAACTACTCTATCTGTCCCCTAGACGACAGTTCAAGACCAATGAGAACACATTAGGCAAGTTCAAGACCAGTCTTAAAAGCATTATTCCACATAGAAGCCAGTATCTTGTAACAATTTCATAAGCATAACTTCCAGAGTCCCTGCAAAAAATATGCCAAGTTACAAGAGTCACTGCACTCAGAGAAGCCCCAAATTATGGCTTCCTCTCAAGATTTATAGTCATCTCAATCCAGACCAACAGGGCTTACCCCTCATCACCCACTTCAGATGTAGCCAGAGAATACAATGAGTGGACAGACCTCCTGGGGGTCCCCCAGAGCCAGGCCCATGGACAGAATGGACAACTAGCTCCTCTTAAAGAGCAGAGTTAGTGCCAACCCAAGGAAATTTCTCTACTTCCAGGTAGCCATTTTTACTAACCAAAAGTCGATTGTACCCTAAGCAATGTTGCCTAGAAATATTATTGACATTTTATCACTTTTAGGTTTCCAGGGGAACAGATCTACAAAGTCAACCAAAGACCAGACTCTCATGCAGAAGGAGAAAGGCTTTAGTTAACTCTCTACCAACAATGTCCAATTCTGGCTTCAAAATTAACCTTTGTCCACAAAATATAAAAGTATTCAAATATTTTGACCACATGCCTATATGACCACATACTGGTTGTGAATGCTGCTTAAATCAGTACACTTCATATACTTTCTGAAAATATTTGGAAGCCAAAAATATTTGGACACAAAACTACAGTGGACATTTGCAGCTCTTATTGTTGAATGCTCAGCATCCCTTGTACTTTCTTCAGATAACCGTGCAAAGCAGAAATTGTTGCCTGAAAATTATTAATCATTGGTGGTCAGAGTAGAATCACTGGTGGTCAGAGCAGCCATAATAATGATATAGAAGTTCAATTATTATTGTCATTTCCTGATGTTTGGATTTATTATTCTGTCTCAGACATCACCTCTTCCACATTCTAACATATGCTTTGGGTGGAACTCCAGCTAAAGAAATGGAGCATGTGACTCAGTCTTAAGCCAATCAGCTTGTATGTCCATCCCCCTGACCTACAGAAATTAGTTCAGAAATGGGGATGGGACACCACTGAAGCTGATGAGATTTTAATTGAAAACCCTGTTGCCTCCTGATTTTGATGCTAAAGAATGTCAAATCGGAACCTGCTCATCCATTTTGCATTCCTGAGTAAAAAAAAAACTGTCTAAGAATAAAGCCCACAAGGAAGAAGGCGCAGCTGGGTTGAAAGACAAGAAACTGAGTTCTGGTGAAACTGCTTGGGCCAGAAATCAGCCCTATTCCAGTTCTGTACATTGTAAGAGGGAAAAGTCCCTTTTTCTGAATAAGGCAGTATGTTTTGGGATTTTTATCACGGTAAAGAGACCTGATCCACACAGCCATCAGAGAAACTGGGTAATGTGTAAATGGACACCATTAGCATGCAACTTCCTTGGAAGGGAAAAGAAAAGCTTGGCTTCTGGAATGGTTCATGAGCCCCAGCAATGAGACCCCTCAGAGGGCCCCAGTGGGCAAACCCTCCTCTCAAGGAAGATGCAAGGCATTACTCAGCTTTTCCCCTGGACATCCTGGATTGATGCGTTACCTTACTGCCCAGTCAGCCTGAGACCTGTTCTGTCCTTTCCCAGGCAAAATTCACAACAACAAAGGCAAAAAGTCTCAAAAAGCCCAGAGAGGGTGGATTATATTTTGAATGATCACCTAGATTTGGAGCCTGAAACAGACATTAGGGTGATTTTGCCAACGGAAATTGGCCCCAATCAGTTCAGCGATTTCCTTGCTACCCTTCTGAATTTGAGATTGTTCTCTTGCCTGACTTTATAGAACTAATATTTTTGCTGTTTCACTTAGATTTAATTCCAAATACGAAATTTGACATGAACCCAAATGACTCTAACCTGTTGGGGGAAGCACAGCTATGCTGCCTTCCTTACGCAGCAGAGAGAACATTCAGGACCAGCCCATGAAGAAGGGTTGGCAAACTGCTTAACTCTGCATGAGTATTTCTGAGTCTTTCTTGTTTTAGTATTTAATTTTTTCCCCATAGGTCTTAATCTTATCTACTCAAATAGACAATGCTTTAGGGGACTAACCATGTCTTGTTCTACTTTTGATCTCCCCATAATCTTTAGCACACTTCTATGCGTAAGTAATTCCTTAATAACTCCCTCTTAATTCTTAATTTCTTTCTTATAAAATAATATCAGTTCCATTCCAGTGAAAGATGAATTTCCTAACAGCTTTCCTTATCACCCCAAAGTTTGAAACGTTGTTAAGATTTTACCAAGGCTTGTATGTATAAATATTTATACCTCCTTTTGACAAAAAATGAAAAAGCAAGTAAGCAAGCAAATACCTTTCATGGGTCATTAGAGATAGAGGGAGTAGTGATCATAATACCTTTTTAAAAATTATTTACCACCGAGTCTTATAACTAACAGCATTTTAAGTCCATAATCTTTTAAATTAGAATCCTCCCCTTACCTGAGAAAAATTATTAATAAAATAATTAATCCTAATTTACAAACAAATTACACCTATTTTAAGTAAAATTACTTCAGTAAATAATACATTAAAAGGTTTACTATATCAAAGTCACAAACAGCTATAATAAAAGTGATTTGTTTACCGGTACAAACATTTTTTAGTAATTAATCCAATTGAATAAATACATTCTTAGAAGCCAGCTCTGTATAAGCACAGAGTTACACACCATTAGTGAAGAAATCTTTGTTCGCTGGGAGGCCATGAAACAAACGAGAGAGCTGAAGTCCTGCAACCTGTTAGAGTCGGTTTTATTTTAAGTCTACCTGAGTCTTTCCACTAGCTGCTTTATATTCCATTAACTAGATGTATGTCTATCATGAAAACAACATCAAGTCTTTTTAAATTATTGATATTAGAGAGAGAGGGGATGGAAGAAAGAAAAAGAAAGAAAGGGAAACATCCGCAGGGTGGAGGGGAATGAAGGGGGGCAAATGGGACAATTGTAATGGCATAATCAATAAAATACATTTTTAAAAGTATATATACATTAAAGAAAGAAAGAGAAACATCTGTTTGTTGTTCCACTTATTTATGCATTCACTGGTTGATTCTTGTACGCTCACCGACCAGCAATCAAACCCACAGCCCAGGGGTATCGTGCCAGGCAGACGGGGACAGTGCTCTAACCCACAGAGTTGCCCAGCCAGGGCTTTAAGTTTCTTCAGCAAAAAGACAAGGCTTCCAGAGTAGGATAAACCTATCCTGCAGCATAAATGTAACAAGTGCTTTTTTCCATACATTGCCTCATAAATGTTTCTTTATGTTTATCAACCTCAGAGACTTCATTCTTCCTCCCATTCTCCATGACCAGCTAAAGACATGCAATCAAAAACTCCCAAACCACCAGTCACACATAAGTGCATGTGCATATGAATACAACACACACACAAATTAAAAACATAGGTGAGAATGGTTTTTGGCACATAACACCAGTCTTTTCCTCTCACTGTAGCCAATGACATAGTTTTACTTTTAAATTTACTACTTTATTGCTGGACTAAACATGATATCAATGTGCTTATTATAAAAAACATTTCATGATAATACAAAATGTTATTACTTCACAGAATTCATTTGAAAAGGATTATACACACACAAAATGAAAGTCAATCTAAAATACTCTTAAGTACTTATGTCACAAAAAAACACATACCATAATATATACATTGAGATATCATTTTTAAAAAAACGACACAATCAAGTACTAAAAGCATTGCTTTACCCAGCTCTATGTTTATAGTGCTTACCCAGTGCTATGAACAGAATATTTGTTCCCCACCCCCAAATTAATCCCCAAGGTGATAGTATTAGCAAGTGGGGACTCTGAGAGGTGATTAGGTTGTGAGGATGGATCCCTTATGAATGGGACCAACGCCCTTATAAAAGAGGACCAAGAATACTCCTTTGCCCCATTTTGCCATATGAGGGTTGTGCACAGTGAAGAGGCACCATGTATGAACCAGACAGTGGGTCCTCAATGTACACTGAATCTGCCAGTGGCTTGGTCTTAGACTCTTCAAACTAAAAACTATGAGAAATAAGATTCTATTGTTTATAAGCTGCCAGACTATGGTATTAATGTTATAGCAGCCCAAACAAATTAACATAACCAGATCTTCAAAATCATTTGTGTTTCTATACATTAACAAACTATCCCCAAAAGAAATTAAGAAAACAATCCCATTTACAACAGCATCAAAAAGAATACTTAGGATTAAATTTAACCAAGGTGGTAAGAGATCCATACACTGACAATTATAAAACATTGATAAAAAGAAATGGAAGACATATATAAATGGAAAGATATCCCATGTTAATGGATTAGAATAATTAATACTATTAAAATGTCCATCATGCCCCGAGTGATATACAATATAACCCAAACCCTATCAAAATTCCAAGGAGTTTTTCTATAGAAATAGGAAAACAATCCTGAAGCTGGCATGGAACCCCAAAATACTCCCAATAACTCAAACAATATTGATCAAGAAGAGCAAAGCTGGGGGCATCGCACTTCTTGATTTCAAACTATATTACAAAGCTAGTAGTCAAAACAGTATGATATTGGCATAAAAACAAATAGATCACTGAAACAAAATTGCCCAGAAATAAACCCATATATATATGGTCAACTAATTTTCAACAAAGGCACCAGGAATACAGAGTGGAAAAGACAGCCTCTTCAATAAATGATATTAGAGAAACTGTGTATTCACATGCAAAAGAAGAAAACCCTTATCTTACACCATACAAAACAATGAAATCAAAATGGATTAAAGACTTGAGGGTAAGACCTGATGCTGTAAAACTTCTAGAAGAAAATGTAAGGGAAATGCTCCTTGACATTGGTCTTGGCAATGATTTCTCAGATAATAAACAAAATCAACAAGTGGGACTACATAGAACTAAAAACTTTCTGCACAGGAAAGGAAACAATCAGCAAACAAGAAAACACTTGAAAACCATATATCCAATATGGTTAATATTCAAAATATAAAAGAAACTCTTACAACTCAATAGCAAAGAAACAAATAGTCCTTTAAAATGGACGAAGGACCTGAATAGACTTTTCTAAAGACATATAAATGGCTAACAGGTATATGAAAAGATGTTCAACATCAGTAATCAAGTAAATGCAAATAAAAACCACAATGAGATGTTACCTTACACCTGTTAGGATGGCTATTATTTAAAAAAAGACAGGAGATAACAAATGTTAGTGAGGATGCGGAGATGCCTCATACATTGTTCATAGTGATGTAAACCAGTACAGCCATCCTGGAAAACAGTATGGAGGTTCCTTAAAAGATTTAAGAAATAAAACTAAAAATCTGACACTGAGTGGGGGAGGAGCACATACTAAGTGTTGAGTAAATTCTTATTTGGCAAAGCAATACACAGATCTCCAAAATGTTCAGCCACCAGACAAGGTACTGAGTCCCATGCTATAAATGCCAATGCTGCTCAAGGGCAAAGGTTCGGTAAAGGCAGTGCTGCTAATGAAAGTGAATATTGGCTGCACAAAGTGCATGGCGCGGCAAGTACACCAGGGGGTAAAACCTCAATAATTGCTGGAACTCTGTCCCCCTAGACTAATTTTCAGGCTCTGGGCCTCTGCTAATTTTCAGGGTTGCTTTATAAATACAGAGTCAGTACAACACTGTTGCTTCGTAGGAAAACAGCACAAGGCTGGGAACTGGGAGCCCTGAGGCTCAGTCCTGGTAACTAGCTCTGAGTGTCTTTCATATTCTGTGTATCAGTTTTTTCATAAGACATGCCCTGCCATTTCTGGAAACTACTGTGAACCCCCCTGGGATAATAAGGAGAATCTTCTTTCCATATTTAAAGACTACAGGCCAGCCTAGAAAAAATGACATAGGTTTTAGAGGACAAATAATCTAGGTTTAAATCCCAGCTGTGTCATTCACCAGCTCAGTGATCCTGGGTATACTACTTACCCTCTCTGAACATAGTTTCCTTGCCTATTGAAAGAAGTTCATAGTAAGACCTGTCTCTTAGTATGGTCAGATAACTAAATGAGCTAATTATATAAGGCATCTTGCACACATTGGTGTTATTTAAATGGTAATTATTGTGCTTATTTGCCAATTATTATTTCTCAGGTTAGTCTTTTGTAACCTATGAAGAACTTAAAGTCTTTGATAATGATTTTTTTAAAATCCCTATAGCACCTAGCATAGAACTGAATTTGTGAATGGTAAGCAGTAGCAGCAGCAGAAAGAGCAGTGCTCCCAGCAGCAGAATCAGCCACAGCAGCATCAGCTATAATTGTTATTGGAGCAGCAGGTAGCAGCAACAATAACAGTAGTAGCAATGGTGTTAGGGCAGCAATAATAACAGGAACGGTAATTGTACTTCCAGCCTATTCCTTCTTATCTGGTGCCTTATCTACTCATATACCAAGAAGATAGAGTCTCCAATACAAATAAGCACTGATGTATAGGACTGGGCCAATAAGAAATTGAGCAAACCCTGCATACTGAGGAAGCTCAAATGCTAATGAATGTTCAACACAGGTTTCGACATAGCAATCCTGTACAAAGGTATCAGACAGAGAATCTCTGTGCTACTATTAAAAGACAACACTAATGAAAGAAGCTAGTATAATTCTGAATAGAAGAGTGAACCTAATTCATTCAACAACTGAAGAGAATAGAATCCTAGGCACTTGTGCCCTCAAACCTCAACCTAGGTTAGAACTTTCTCTGACCCTCAAAACCACAACATTTATTTAAGAGATTGCCATCCTCAAGGTTCAAAGTCATGTTTCAGATGTCAGAAACACAGCAAAAAACCCAGATAACTAGTTGAAAGAGAGCTGGTACAACCCAAGCTGGTACTGGGTAGTTTGGGGGAAATGACAAAGAGTTTGGCAGAGTGACCAAAGTGAAGCCAAGAAAATAAACTTAAAGCACTGAAGGAGTCTTCCATCCGTCCTCACAAGCAAGGTTTTCTTTCTGTGGTGAAGATTTCAACAAATGTTGGAGAAAGTAACCAAGGGCATATTAGAATTTCCTGTGTTTTGCACTTCTTTTTTACTCATGGCTTCCCCTGGGGAACATGGGAGAGGAAGTTTATTTAATAATATGTACAAGAGTATAAGTTCAAAAAAAACCAGTTACAACGAGCTAAACTCAGATAAAGCTTGACTGTGAACCACATATAAAGAAACATTCTTCCAATAAGAGCAATTCCAAAGGAAAAGACACATTCTCTGGTCAGTAAATGGGGGGGAGGCACAAAGTAGGTTCACAGCTGTGAATACACAAAACACAGAGTTTATTCTTGTATTATCATTTATTCATTATCGTATCATTTTCCATATGAAAAATTGCAAACCTACTTTTGCCAACCTGTGTGCACATGAAGACATCAGCACACCTGTCCAAATACATGTATCCAGGACTCAGCACAGTCAAAGTAACACAGCACATCAAAGTGACAAAACACTGTGAAACAAACGTACTAATAAAATAACTCAAAGGAATTAAAATAAAATACGTCAAAAAATTATTGCTACTGCTGCAGACATTTTAATTAATGTGCACATGAGGAACAACCATCTGCCCTTTGAGAACAAGCAAGTCAGAAGCTCTGTTTCCTACACAGGCCTGATGAACTCTCCGTAACCCAGAGCCTTCCTCTTTCTTCAGCAATAGGAAATGAGAGGTCGTAGCGAACCTTCTGTTTGGCTGAAGGACAACAGGAGGAGCATTTTTTCTGAGAGCTCTCTGAGCAAGAAGGGCCGGTGATTAGGAAGCCTGGGTCTCTCCTGCTCTGCAAGAGATACACGGGGACGATGGTGCAGGGAACGGTGCTAGAAGAAAAGTGTCTGCAAAGCAAAATCTGTCCTCTCTATCTCAACACCACATCCCCAAAGCCAGTCTGTGCTCCCAGCTCTTAAAACTTCCCTTGGTCCACTCAAGAACTGGTTTCCTGATTCTACATTCCTAACTTTCCAAAAGCTCAGTATTTTCCGACAGTGATTTTCAGCTGGGTAATGGAAAAATCCAGAATTTGGCAGCATCAAATGGGTATGCACTAGCAAATACCCATCTATGGCTGATGGTGAGCCAGGATGATTACATAAGTTACAGTTATGTGTTCAATCTAGTAATGTGGTTATCTCACAGCCCTTTCCTCATTGGTGAGAAAGGATTCCCCGTTGCTTTTTGGTCCCAGGGGAAACAGAAACTCCAGAAATGCTGGGGGCAGGCAGGTAGTGGCGGGGCAGAGAGAATGGAGAAACCCAGCAGAAGCAGAGGCACCACTGTGGTGAGAAGAGGCAGAACGAGGCCCCAGCCCTACCACAAACACCCACTAGTTATTTGAATGACAAGATCTGGAATCAGCAGCTTGGGCTTGAACAGAGTGCTCATCCCTAAAAGAGACCTAATGCTAATCCACCAGACATTTTGTAAACTCTAAAGTACTTTGTAAATGTTACCTGTTATTTTTACCATTATTACCAATAAATAAATAACACCCTGACTCAACCATTTGCAAATTATATTTTACTCTAGGTGGTTTCTTATTGGACTATGGAGCACTTAACAGTGATGTTAAATAGTCTGCAGAGAAATCCTAGATTAATCAATCAGTGAGGGTGGCAGGCAAAAAAACAAAAACAAAAAACACACTTCTAAATGTTTATCTTTCTCATTAAGAAACATTATTTTCCATTGATAAAGAAAACACAACTCAGCTTGAAGTGTTTATATTTTACTGACTTTACCAATATTCAAGGCTGTTCCAAGCAATCAGGAGTTGGTTTTTAAACTACAGCTATATGACCTACAGGGCTTTCAGAACAAAGAAAAACTATGATCCAACTAATGTTCCCACTTCTACCCAGAAAACACATTTCTGGTAGTTTTAGGATAGGAGTATTGTCCTCTCTTCCAGACACAAAGGTTCAGAAATATAAAGGGCCAGTTTCAGAGGCTAAAATATTGCACTGTGTGATTCGGTACCAGACTCAGACAACGTAAGGATAATGTAAATTCTGACCCCTCCTACGATGTTACAAGCCTTGATGGGCAAAATCTGAGGGGAAGGGTAGTGGAAGGAAGCCTGCCATCTAAATGCCAGCAGCAATTCTATCTGCCCATACGCAGGACTTCAAGTCTCTTTGGGGTGGGAGGAGTTTTTGTTTCAAAAAAGATATCTAAACTCACCCTTGGTTATACCTACCAATTTTTCTTGAAGGGTAATGTGAAATCACCTAAATGTCGATGTTTTGAATTCTTAAAATATAAGTACTCTTTTTGGCACAGAAGATTTTAACTTGGGGTTATGTTTGAGTGGTCTTAAGAAACATTTTTATCCTTTTTTTTAAAGAGAAACTATAGATTAAGGATAAGTTTCCCCTAGAGGCAGTGGATATTCTCAATCCTTGGATGAGACAGACTTAACTAAAAGTAGGGACTGAGGAGGCCAACTTTACACAGGGAGGAAAGGAACTCGGTCCTCTCTCTGGGTCTTGGCAGAGGTATGCGCAGATTCCTGTGACTAGACATACTCAGAGCACACCAGGGTATGGTCAGCCAGCCTCTGCCATGTAGAAGCATGCAGGAAACCAGGCAGGTGAACATTAGAAAGGTACCTAAAGGGATCCTAGAGCTATGAGCTTTAAAGCTGGCCACTCTGCTATGAACTGAATAGTATCTCCTAAAATTCATACATTGAAGCCCTAATCCTCAATATGATTATGTTTCAAGATAGGGCCTATAAGGAGGTAATTAAGGGTAAAGAAGTCATAAGGAGCCCTGGTTGGTGTAGCTCAGTGAATTGAGCGCGGGCCTGCGAACCAGGGGATCGTGGTTCAATTCCCAGTCAGGGCACATGCCTGAGTTGCAGGCCAGTTCCCAGCAGGGGACACAGGAGAGGCAACCACACATTGATATTTCTCTCTCTCTCTCTCTCCTTCCCTTCCCCTCTAAAGGTAAATAAACAAAATCTTAAAAAAAAAATAAGGACAGTAACCTGATCAAACAGGATTAGCATCCTTATAAGAGCAAATGCTAGAGAGCTTTCTCTCTCTCTGCCACCTGAAGACACAGCAAAAAATGCAGTTGTCTATTGGTAAGAGAGCTCTCACTGGGAACTGAATCTATCAGCACCTTGATCTTGGATTTCTCAGCCTTTAGAACTGTGAGAAAATAAATTTCTATTGTTTAAGCTACCCAGTCTATGCTATTTTGTCATAGCATAGTAACTGTTTCAGGATACTGTTTTTGAGATTAAAAACACTGCATAAAGTTTATTTATCTCACCAAAAATAGCAGCAAGAATTTCTCTATTTTTCCTATATAGAATTACCTAGAAAAAATTTCCTATTTTTTCCTAGGTAATTCTTACAAATCAAGACAGGCAATGAATATATCATGCAAAGAAAACAAGCAAATAGATGGCCAGTAAACTTGGCCTCTGATTCCGTCTGGACCATGAAACAAAAGTGTTCAATGTACATCTGCTGGAAAGCTTATGGTTCAATTAAGACATAAATTCAACAGAAGAATGCAAATAACAACCAGATGTGGAATAACAATGGATTGCTTTCTATTCAAATTTAATTTTCTCTTTATAGTCACTTAATAGAGACAAAACCTGCACAGAAGTCTCTATTCAGTGAACTCAGAGTTTTTCTACCAGTAGGTAACTTCCTCACTGACCATTAGAGATCTTTTAAAGTAAAAAAACAAAACAAACAAATAACCTCATAGACACAGACAACAGTATGGTCATTGCCAGAAGGAAAGGAGGGTCGAGGAGGCGGAAGAGGGTAAAGAGGTTATAAATGGTGATGGGAAAAGACTGGAGCTCAGGTGGTGAACACATTAGTGTATAGAAATAAAGCAGATTTTGTGTATTAATCTCATATCCTTCAACTTTACTAGTTTTTGTTTATTAGTTCAAACATAATAAAATTATGGATGACTTATTATAGAATTGTGCACCTAAAACATATAATTTTATTATATGACACCCCAATACATTCAATTAAAAATAAATAAATAAGAAAAATTGTAATTCATTTAAACTAAAAAACAAAACCAAAAAATTCAACCCATTTCTCCATCCCCTCGGGCAACCATCAATCTGTTCAGTGTCTATGACCATGTTTTTTAATTAGTTATTTTACAGTTCTAATATATAAGAGATTATATGGTATTTATCTTTCTCTGCCTGACTTATTTCACTTAGCATAATGCCTTTCAGATTTGTCCATGTTGTCACAAATGGCAAAGCGTCATTCATTTTTATGGTAAATAATATTCCATTGTGTGTATATATATCACATTTTATTTATCCACTAATCTATCCATGAACTCCTACACTGTTTCTATATCTTGTCTGTTGTAAATAATACTATACTAAACATCAGGGTGCTTATATCTCTTTTGAGTTACAGTTTTCATATTTTTCAGCTAAATACCCAGAAGTAGAACTGCTGGATCATATGGTAGTTCTATTTTTAATTTTTTGAGGGACCTCTGTACTGTTTCCCATACTGGCTGCATCAGTTGACATTCCTACCAACAGTGCACAAATGTCCCCTTTCCTCTACATGCTCACCAACACTTGTTATTTCTACTCTTTTTGCTAATAGCCATTCTCACAGGTGTGAGGTGATATCTCATTGTAGGTTTGATTTACATTCCCCTGATGATTAGTGACATTGAGCACCTTTTCATGTACCTGTTGGCCATCTGTTTGCTTCCTTTGAAAAAATGTCTACTCAGATCTTCTGCCTATTTTTCAATTGGATTTTTTTTACTACTGAGTTACATAAATTATTTATATATTTTATATATTTCAAATATTAGCCCCTTATCAATATATGATTTGTAAATATTTTCTCCTATTCAGTATGATGCCTTTTCATTTTGTTGATCATTCCCTTTTTTGTACAGAAGCTGTTTAGTTTGATGTAGTCCCACTTGTTTAGTTTTGCTTTTGTTGCTTTTGCTTTTGGTATCTGATTCAAAAAGTTATCACCAAGACCTATGTCAAGGAGCTTAGTGACTATGTTTACTTCTAGAAGTTTTCTGGTTTTAGGTCTTACATTCAAGTCTTTAATACATTTTGAGTTAATTTCTATATATGATGTAAGATAGTGGTCTATTTTCATTTTTTTGCATGTGGCTGTCCAATTTTCCCAACATTATTAATTAAAAAGACTGTCCTTACCCCACTGTATATTTTTGGCTCTTTTGCCATAAATAAATTATCATATACTGGTATGTGTAACTTTATTTCTTGACTCTCTGTTCTGTTTGATCTATGTATCTGTTTTTATGCAAATACTATAATGTTTTAATTACTATAGCTTTATAATATCATTTAAAATCAGGAATCATGATACATTCAGCTTTGTTCTTCTTTCTCAAGACTGTTTTGGCTACTAGGAGTCTTTCATGGCTTCATAAAAAGATTTATGATCTTTTTTGCTCTATTTGCATGAAAAATACCATTGGAATCTTTATATGAATTGCATTGAATCTGTAAATTACTTGGAATAGGGAGGACATTTTAATGATATTAATTCTTCCAATCCATGTGTGTGGAATATATTTTTATTTTTGTGTCTTCTTCATTTTCTTCCTTTAATGTCTTATAGTTTTCAATATCAAGGTCACTCACCTCCTTGGTTAAATTTATTCCTAGGTATTTTACCTCTTTTGATGTAATTGTAAAGGAGATTGTTTTCTTAATTTCTCTTTCTGATAGCTCAATTATTAGTGTATAGAAATAAAGCAGATTTTTGTGTATTAATCTCATATCCTTCAACTTTACTAGTCTTTGTTTATTAGTTCAAACAGTTTTTTGATGAACTCTTTAGGATTTCTACATATAATATCACATCATCTGCAAACAGTGACAATTTTACTTCTTCTTATCTGCTTCATGGCAGCGTGGCAGCTGGATGAGGAGACTGGAACACAAAACTGAAAGCCTCATGAGAGCAACAATGATCTCTCCCTTCTTTACTGCAGCATCCCCAGAATCTAGCGTCCCTTGGCACACAGTAGACACCCAATAACTTTTCTTAGGTGGATGGGCACAAATGGCAAGACCCTAGGGGAAATCTCAGCTATAAATGGGAGATAATCTGAGGAGATTATAGTCTTATACTTCAGCATATAAAGACACAGAGTTGCTATAAAAAGAGTATGAAAAGAAAGTGACACCTTATTACAATGCTCGGGGACATTCCAGTAACATTGGCTGAAGATTTGTTTTGGGGACCATGTCAGAGCTCTGCAATAAACACATTTTGCCTCTGTCCAATAGCCATTTCCAAAGCTTCTAAGAGATCTGAAGTTTATTTTGGAAAAGAAGATCCAAAATTTCCTTTGGGAAACCACCTTTCACTATTCTTTAGTCATGTGGTTTCCATGGAATTGACTCCAACCCTAGCTCCAGGAGAATCCCTGGTTGGCTTGCCAAGGAAACATGTTTAGTCTTCCTCTGGAATTGGTAGTGCAATGATATGAAACCACAAAGTAAGCCAGTAAAGCTAAAACCCAGATAAAATAAGCCTAGAAACAGACCCTATTAATAATATTTGAGCACTGGACCAAACCACACTGGAAGCTCAGCCTGCCTGTGGACTTTGTGTGGACCAATACATTCCCTCTTTGTTTAAGGTACTTTAGACTGGATTTTCTAGTACTTGCAATCTAGACTAGAAAGTCCTAATGGACATACGCCTCGTTTGCCCTGGCCTCATGCTCTTCTGGGCTGAAGGAGGCAGGGTCACAGGAGCAGTGGATCTCCCTAACTTAAGCCTCTCTGCAAGGACTGTTAGGATTTCTCTGGCAGGTCTCCACAGTCATCCTACCAGCACTAAAGGTCCTGGGAGAGTTCCCTTTGCTCTTATGATTAAGGGCTCCAGCTTACAACCTGTCCTCCCTGCATCTGTTTCCTATGACAGGAAGGCAAAATGCCCAATATGAGATAGATGGGGAAATCCCTAGGTCTGAAGCTCAGAGTTATTGATGCAATGACAGATTTCAGCTGTCTCCCTTTCTGGCTCACCTTCTCAGTATCACTCAAAACCCAATAGAAAAGGGAACTTCTGAGGCTTGGTGGGATTAGATAGACAGGTAGCACAGCCCCTGATGGAGGAGGGGCAGTTTGGGCTCTTTTTCTAAACTGCCCTGAAGCCCAAGATTAAGTGGCTGTGGCCCTTTCCCTCAGTTCTCCATCACAGATCTCCAGCACCCAGTCACATCCCTATTATCATAGGATCCTGTGAACTGAATTGTGTCTGCCAAAATTCATGTGTTGAAGTGCTAACTCCAATAACATAGTATCTGGGCCTAATACTTACTACCCAAAGGTTAAGTAGAGTCATAATGGTGGGTCCTAATAAAAGACAAAAACATGCAGAAGCTCTCTCTCTCTCCCCAGACACACACATCAAGGAGTAGAGGCCACGTGGGGACATATCAAGAAGGAAACTGTTTGCAGGCCAAGAAGAGAGTTCTCACCAGACACCAAATCAGCCAGAATACTTATCATGGCTGATCAAAACAGATCAATTTCTAGATTCCAGAAATGTGAAAAAATAAATTTCCATGGGTTAAGCCACCTAGTCTATGGAATTTTGCTATACAGCCTGAGAAGATTAATAAACAGGGAGACTATAGTTACCTAAAACCAAGGGGAGCAAACTGTGTAATAAGGTTGTACAAAAAGCCCATGCAATCTTAACTTGCATTGAAAAGAAAATTATTTACTGTTGATGAACAATAATTGACATGTTTCACTCCACCACACTTAAAATCAATCAGAGGGCCAACCAGAATGATGAGTCATCGTTGTGGAAAACCTGAACTTACCAGCTGGGAAAAAAGAAGGTAACGGTTTTCAAATACCAAAAGGGTGTCATGTTGAAGAGCAAGCTAACCTTGTTCCGGGTACCTAAAAAACTGGAAGACCAATGGAGAACGAAAAGGTAAAACTGGTTTCCTTTTTCAGACTGAGAAGCAGAAGCTAAATAAGCATCTCTCAGCAATATCAAGCAAGTAATTCTCACTGTGCAACACAAGGTTGAACTATAAAACCTCTATTTCTTCTTCCAAATTTATGATCTTATGAATCTATGACTCACAGCATAGTGGTTAAGAACCAGACTGCTGGTTTTAAACACCAGCTCTGTCACAAACTGTATGACTGTGAATGTTACTTCCTCATCTGTAAAATCAGGACACTAAGAGCATTTTCTTCATCTTGTGGTGGTTAAATGAGTTAACATATGCAGAAAGCCTAGAATAGCACATAGCCCATGGTAAGCTCCCATTAAGTGTTAGCCATTATTATTAATAGGTCAGTGATAACTTTGTGCTTAATCTATGACAACTAAAGTAGGATACAAAAATATACATACTACATAGTCCTGGTCTTCCAAACTAATGCATGAAAGTAGGAGACAGCAATAATAGCTATCAACTTTTGAGTTCCCTCAACAAATTGAATAATACATAGTTGTATATATAATTTATAATACATATCACATATATCATGTTTCATCTTCCTGGAACCAGAAAAATAGGCATTTCAATTTCCATTTTAAAGGACAGAACCAAAATTACAAGAAAGTAAACTGTCGCTTTGTTACAAGGTCATCACCTGTAGGATTCAAATCCATCTTTGTCAGGCTTCAAAAGATAGGCTCCGTTCTAGCAGCCAAAAGAGACTTAAAACTAGTCTCTTCCTTTCTCTTGCCACACCCTATGAGGTACGTACAGTGGATAGTATGGTGGGAGTTGAATATTTATATATGTATGCTCTGGAGTCAGGAGACCCGGGGTCAAATGGTCACTTACTAGCTGTGTGACACTTAGCAAGTCACTTAGATCTCAGCTCCTGTACCCACATAGAGAAAGTACCTGGCCCACGGCTCATCATAATGAGGGGTTAGCTATTATCATCATTCCCATTGGTGTATAAAGAAACTGAGGCAAATCAGCAAAAGAACTTAAGATGTAAATCAGGTTACTTGCTTCTTAACCATTTTCCTGCCAGGCCATACAGTTGTACTGATGTGTCACATTGGCATTTCTATTCCAAAATAAAACACTACATAGCTTATTTCCACAAACTGGAATATTCCTAATACTGATCTCTTAGTCAGAATGACATTTCTGCCACCTCTGCAAATCTCAAGTACCTAATATTTTAATGCTAATGACTCAGACTTCAACCATAACATCGGGCCCCTGATTTTCCCCCTCTGCCCACCCTTCCCACACGGCTCAGGAAAAGACCCGCCACAGCCACCACAGGCAAGAGCACTGCCTGGTGCCCGCCCCCACACTTCCTGCCCTCTACAAAGCTGGGTGTGCAGCTGTGACAGAAATGCTACCTTCTCACATCTTGCTTACATTTTCTTCACCAATGGTCACATTTTCACTTTGTGACCCTTTCAATGACCCCGCTGGACTTCCTAACAAACCCACCCCCACCATGGGCAAGCATTTCCTGTTGGTGAAACTCCTGATTATTGTTTGTTCCGTATTATACTCCCTTATGGTGACAAACTAACACTCATTCCCCTCTCCTATTGTGGCATGGAGACCAGAATAACAGTCCTTGAATTAAAAACATTTTTAAAGAGGCAATTAGAGCTTAACAGTGTCTATTTTCTCTTTCCATCACTCTCAAATTAGGCCTCTGACCCACACTCTAACTTGAACGATGGGGCTTCCACCAGGCTGTGAATCCCAATTCAATGCCAAATATGGCTCCCCCATATGGCACAAAGGGCCGCTGCCACGGGACAGCTGCTGGGCTGAGGCAAAAATCCTATTTGCAGCACTTATGGCCCAGAGGGTGTCACCTCCAAGATGTTCAGGGCTCCATCTCTCCCTCCCAGCCTGCCCATTAGGCTCAGAAGCAGGCATGCAGCATAATCACCCGGGCCTCTCCTGGGTCCCCCAGGGGAGCCCCCTCCTCAGGGCGGAGCGTCTGTCATATGGCTACCGGGCATCTGGTTTTAAGCAGATTTTTGTTTAGAGGTGAAATGGTGCCAGTATTGTACTGTTTCTTTTCCCTGCAGACATTCATCAGAGAAAATGACAAGAGCAGATTAGCCCATCAAGGATTTGAGTCCCACTTGGCTAACATAGATTATTTGGATCCAGGCTCTTAAACTTCATATACTAGGAACTCCTTTCAGTGTTAAAGTACAGAGGCACTTGAATCGGTTTTCAGAGTTTATATCCTTATCTGGTTACTGCCACACACACACACACAGACACACACACCCCACTCATTCTACAGCCTACAGTTGGTTTCATTTCCTGTCTTATAATTTCTCCAAGTCCTTGCTATTGCCGTGGAAACATTATGCTCTTCAAATTCAGGTTGGTGAATGGTAAGGCTAAATCAGCAAGAGGCTGGACAATACTAAGGTCAAAAAGGTTAGCTCTTCCTACAGCATCAGAAAATGCCAGAACTGGAGGCCTGGGGACACAGTCTGACTTGGGACAGACACGAAAGCAGAAACTAAAAGTCAGAAGAAATGTTTCATTATCCAAAAGCATGAAGAAAGAAAGGAGAAGGAAGGGACGGGGGTGCCAAGAGGGCAGTGAGAGATGGAGTGAGAAGGAAGAAATGAATATTTATTAAACATCTACTGTGCACCAAAACTTTACAAGATGATTCCATTTTTATGGAATCCTTAATGTCACGAGGACCCTGCAAGAAAGATAACACCTCAGTTTTAGAGAGGAGTAAAACTTCTTGTTTGACACTGTCATATAGCTAGTAAGTACGATATAGTACCTGAATCTAAGTTTGTCAGAATCCAAAACCCCAACTTACGGCCAAGATGGAGGTGTAGGTGGAGACACTGTGCCTCCTCACACAACCAAGTTTAAACACCAAAGATTTAGTAACAAACATGCAACCAAATCAGACAGAAAATTGAACTGTACGGAAGTCCGACAACAACAAACCATCCAGTCAACTGGTAAGAGGGGTGGAGTCAGCGGCTGGTGGAAAGGGGTTGTGCAGTAAAAAGCAGCTGGACCAACCCACACACGCAGGCAGTGATTGGCAGATCCAGGAGCAGTTGGCCAATCCCAGGTGTGGGATAGGAACGGACAGACCCAGTGGGGGCGCAAGGCGGCTGGCTAACTGTGGTCACAAATTCACATGCAGATAAACCAGGCAAAGGAGCAAGCAGTGAGACAGACCTCACAACCCAGAGCCCCAGCATTGGGAATTAAAGCCTAAAAGCACCAACTGGAAAAACTTTTGGGGGTTGAGGAGCCAGGAGAGGCTCCCAGACTCACAGAGAGTTTGTTGGAGAGACCCACAGAGTCCTGGAGGGCGCACAGGCCGACACACCCAGGAACCAGTACCAGGATGACCCGATTTGTTTGTGTGAGGTGGCAGACAGGACTGAGACCCAGGAGAGAGCAAAGGAAGCACCCTTGCCCCTCTCTGACCCCGCCCCCACATACAGCATCACAAACCAGCAACCTGGGTTGCCCTACCCTGGTGAACACCTAAGGCTCTGCCCCTCATACATAATGGGCGCAAACAGACCAAAACATTATGGCTCAAGTAGAAGAACAGCTCAAAGTCTCAGAGCCAATACTTCTAAGCAACCAAGAGATAGCCAACCTATCAGATGCACAGTTCAAAACACTGGTAATCAGGATGCTCACAGAACTGGCTGATTTTAGCCACAAAGTAGATGAACAAATGAAGACTACAGTAACTGAAATGAAGCAAAATGCACAGGGAACCAAAAGTGATGGAAAGGAAACTGGGACTCAAATCAAAGGAGTGGATCAGAAGAGAAAAAGAAATGACCAAACAGAAAAAGATGAAGAAACAAGAATTCAAAAAATGAGGAGAGGCTTAGGAACCTCCAGGACATCTTTAAATGTTCCAACATCTGAATTATAGGGGTACCAGAAGGGGAAGAGGAAGAGCCATGAGTGGAAAACTTATTTGAACAAATAATAAAGGAGAACTTCCCCAATCTGACAAAGGAAATAGACTTCCAGGAAATCCAGGAAGCTCAGAGAGTCCCAAAGAAGTTAGACCCAAGGAGGAACACACCAAGGCACATCATAATTACATTATCCAAGATTATAATGAAGGAGAGAATTCTAGAAGCAGCAAGAGATAAAAGGACAGTCACCTACAAAGGAGTTCCCATCAGACTGTCAGCAGATTTCTCAAAAGACACCTTACAGGCAAGAAGGGGCTGGAAAAAAGTATTCCAAGTCATGAAATCCAAAGACCTATATCCAAAATTGCTCTATCCAGCAAAGCTTCCATTTAGAATGGAAGGACAGATAAAGTGCTTCCCAGATAAGGTCAAATTCAAGGAGTTAATCATCACCAAGCCCTTATTATATGAAATGTTAAAGGGACTTACCTAAGAAAAAGAAGATAAAAAAGATGAACAGTGAAAGGACAGCAAACTCACAGTTGTTAACAACCACACCTAAAACAAAAGCAAACTAAGAGGACAGCTAGATCAGGAGCAGAACAATAGAAATGAAGATCACATGGAGGGTTAGCAACAGGGGAGTGGAAGGAGGAGAAGGGGGGAGAAGGAACACAGAATATGTAGCATAAACGGTAGGTAGAAAATAGATGGGGGTAGGGCAAGAATAGTAGGGGAGATATAGAATCTAAAGAACTTGTGACACATGGACATAAACTAAAGGGGAGGGGTGTGCAGGGTGGAGGGGAGTGAAGGGGGGGAAGTGGGACAACTGTAATGGCATAATCAATAAAATATATATTTAAAAAAAGGATCCAAAACCCCATACTTTTGAATGCATCAACCCATCTCTCTCAAGTCTAAATGACTGTTCATGCTCAACCACTAAAAAACTACTGTAACTATAGGTATACTAGTAACATTAGAGGAAGCTAGGTATATGAGTACATGAGAACTCTGTGCTATCTTTGCAACTCTTCTGTAAGTATAAAATTATTTCAAATAGACTTTTTGAAAATGAGTGTAACTGTATTTCACAAGGCACATGTAACTTAGACAAGCAGCTGGTGATGCTGTGGAGTAAGAGCCCAGTGACTCAAAGATCAGTAAACTGGCTCCATATGATGTATTCACTCTCCTTTTGACCTCGGAGGCTAATGAGCCCAAATACCGCATCATACTAAAATAAAGTAATTATTTTAAAAATTGTGATCAACCTAAAGGTACTTCCTGGCTAAATCTGTTGGCATTGCTAATCCAAGCATAGTATGAAAAACTGCAACTACCTACATTGCCACATGCTTATGATGACCATACCTCACCTCTTCAGAATATATGCCCAGGAATCTCACTGATATTACCAGCAACTAAACACAGTAGAATATTTCAAGCTTTCAGTGATAATGTCTACTACTAGTTGTCTAGTGATTGGTAAATCAATCATTTAGTTACAAAGTGATGCCTTTAGTTATAAAGGTTCTATGTACTGACCTGGCGTCACCTTTGTGATGGCTATCAGACAAGAAAGAGGTCACATCAAAAGACACAGCCAGGCAATAGAGAGTGACAGCCTTCTAATTTTACTCTTTTTCTTCCTGCTACACATTTTGTGTTTCCAAATGGATGTTTTAGAATTCCGCCCTTCTCTTGGGGATAGCCTCTTTTTACCCTCCTTGTGGTACTCCTGGGTGTATCAGCCTTGACACCCTATCATGGCCAAGGGGTAGGTGTGTAAACAATCTACATCTGACCCTCTCCCCTAGGAGATGAAATGATGGGCAATCGAGGAGCAGATGGCACGTAAGTGGCGCTGAGTCATTCTGATGGCAGCTAAAGAGAGTGTCCATGAGCTCCTCTGACTGAGACTCTGGCACTACCATGGCTTCTTGCACTTGTGAGATCTTATTTCCTGTTATTGTGTGAGCTACACAGATCTATTTAATACATTTCTTTTTTCTCCCTTTCTTGTAATAACAATTAGTCAGTCTATTTCTGTTAGAGGATCAGAGCACTGTATCCGGAAGGCAACATAGAAATGTTCTAATGATAATGCTCCTTTACCCCTGATCATATGTTTCAATTAAAGAAAATGAATACTTTGTTTTCAGTCTTATACATAGAAAGTTGATTTTCTTGTCCTTGATAATAACAACACTCTGGTGTAAATAGTCTCTGAGGGCTTGCCCATAAATATTTCACAGGATATTGCTATTTTAAAAAGGGGGGAGGACTGGTCTTAAAGAGTTATTTATGCCAGGAACTAGCTTTCTCTAAGTAAAGATCCAACAATATAGAATATCAATATTTCTGCAGTGTTTCCTGCCTCTGAAAAGTGCTAAAGGAGAAAGCACCTCTGAACCCTAATTTAAAATAGCCCATTTAAGTTAGGGTTCACTGCTGTAGCTAAGACCCCCCCCCCCCAGATCTCAGTGGCTTAGAACATTTCAAGCTTCCTTCTTGCTCACACCACAGTCCAATAGGGTCCCTGGGAAGCCTCGGCCCCGCAAAGTTGTTCCACACTCAGATGCCTCCATCCTGTAACTCTGATCTCCTTCAGGTCTTCAATCTCTCCATTCAGCAGACAAATGGAGTGGGATTTTCCCCCATGAAATTGTTATAAGTCAAGCCCAGAAGAGGATCACATCACTTTAACTCACATTCCATTGACAAAACTCAGACAAGGCCATAGAGAGCTACAAGAGAGGCTGGGAAGTAAGGTCTACTTTTGTTCCCAGAAAGAAAAGAACACGCATATTACTGAGTTCAAGTGGGCTCTACTACAAGCAACCAATTCTTTGAAACAACAATAACCTGAGATTAATTTAGTGTAATTTATCTCTATAACCTCAGTTTTTTTTCTTCAGTGCAATTTATCTCTACCTAAATACAGAGGTTGCCCTACTTGAATTATCTATATACAGATATGTTTTTTTAAAAAATACTTAATTTTACAAGGATACAATAAAAGCACTAAAATTATCTAAGTAATCAATATATAGGCCATATTTGTTTCTTATCAAATAACAAAAGCAAAAAAATTTACTAGGATATAAAGAAAGTTACGTGATTAGGCCTCAAAAGGAAAAAGGGGCTATTTGCACAGAACTGGTTTCGTTTTTGCCTGTTCCATCTGTTTTGATGTCGATATAATCATATCAGTAAAAGGAGTGGGAGGAGAGAAGGCCATAGAAACTCTAGTGTGGTGGTCAGGAAATAACCAAAGTAAATTGTGTGTTTTTTTAACTGTGCTGAAACATGGTTTATGGGAGCACAGTTCTGGAGTTAAGGAGGAGAAAAGGAGCCTTTTGAGCAGAACTTTCTGTATTTTTGCTGGACTCTCTAGATCTTTCTCCTCCATTTCCATGGTCAGGTGGGCTGACAACCTGATCTAGGTGTTCCCTATGTGATTAACTGCTATGTAACTCCTCCTAACCCTGCCATGGTCAAATAACACAATCCTTGTTCTTGGTCTGTGTTCCTCTTTATGCTTCTCATGGGCCATGGTAAGGGTAAAGCATCCTCATAAAGGGGAACTCAGGTTCACAGAGAAGAGGCTCAAAGAGCAGTTCTCTTTTATTATATAAACACCACTGGAGCATAGGGTACAGCTGCCAGGGTGCATATGATGCTTCTCATCCAATAAGGCCACTGGCTCTGGTCATCTCTAAACTCTCAGGTCCGAGATATCCCTAGTAAGTCCCCAGCGTCTGAGTGCCTCACCCCTGGCACAACCCACCCTGAAGAATAAAGGCCCTCAATTCCTGTGTTTCCATAGCACAGTGGCTTGGAGAGGAAGGAGGGGAAAGGTTGAGGAAGGAGCGTGCAGATTGGGGGAGAGTGGGTCCAACCAGCAGACAGTGGGCTGGGCTGGGCTGGCAGGTTGCTTAGAGCCTGCTGCCTTCCACCAGGGGTTTTGCTGACCAGATCAGAGCAATACTTGAGAAGGCAGCAGCTGTGGCCAGAGACATTTCCTCTAACTGCTTCTTAGCTAATGAACTGGAAGAATCCAGGGGGAGCCAGGGAAGAATGGCTCCCATGGGGTGTGTGGGGACTCTCCTTCCATGAATTTTCCATTTCTAATTAGGCCTGATGGTTTGGTCAGAGTAAGACTTTTTAGATGAAATATACTGATATACTGAGCAGGGATGCCCAAGGCTTAATTCATCAGATCCCCCAGGACCTCAGACCCAATACTTTCCCTGATTGGGCTTTCCTGACTCATTTGAAGAAGCAAAGAAGAAAGAAATAGGGTATTTAAAGTATGTTTTTTACTTCAAAAAGAATACATGATATTATTAAAAGTTGAGGCAGTTTTTAAAATACATAATAGAAAATGTGTCCCATAAATCTACCTCCCTAAGGGTTCAGTGCTTTTGTTTAGTTTTTTTTTATAGGCAGACAAAGATACCTTTTTGTTTATATATATGTAAGTATTTAAGACAAATATTTGATCACCATATACACTGTTGCTACTTGCTTTTTACAGTTAACTATAGTTTCTTACACATCTATCTCATTCACTTTAAGAGCTGCATAGTGTTCCATTTAAGTTTTCATTTAAGATATCTTTTACTGACTAATATTTTTGCCTATTTTTCAGTGTTTTAGTAGAGTAAATATCTAAATATGAGGGAATCATTCGAATGTATTCATAGAAAATATAGATTATATTTTAATAGATACTGCCAAATTATAATCTTTTTATATATTTTGTTCACTATAAATATGCTTCCAAAACAAATTTAGGGCAAGTTATTTGAATGATGTGGCCAACCAGAGAAGTTCCTGCTTAGAAAAGTTAACTGTAAAATCTAGGTGTATGGCTATGGAGATAGTTGGCATGACTGCAACAAGCAAAGAATCCACTCAAAATAGGCAAAACCATGAACAGACAAATCATTTGCACAATTTTACATTCAATTTATGATCCTGGAAATTATTCACAACTGAAAAATGTTAATTTATTTTAGTTTATTCAATAAATAGTATTGGGGAAATGGGACAAACACATGCAGAAAAATGCAATAGACCACCTTCTTACACCACACACAATAATAAATTCAAAATGGATCATAGACTTAAATGTTAGACCCCAAACCATAAAAAACATATAAGAAAACATAGGCAGCAATATCTCAGACATTGCTCATAGCAATATTATATCAGATATACCTCCCCAGGCAAGAGAAACTTAAGGAAAAATAAAAAATAGAACTACATCAAACTAAAAAGATTTTGCACAGCAAACAAAATCATTAAGAAAATATAAAGACAACCCACAGGATGGGAGAACATATTCACTAATATAACTTCAAAGGGTTAATATCAAAAATTTATGGAGAACTTACAAAACTCAACACAGAAAAACAAACAACCCAATTAAAAAATGGGCAAAGGACCTGAGTACACACTTCTCCAAAGAGGACATATAGCTAGTGAACAGGCATATGAAAAGGTGTTCAATTGTCATTTAGTTATTAGAGAAATACAAATAAAAACACGAGATATCATCTCACACCTGTCAAAATGACCATCATTAATAAATTAACAAACAACAAGTGCTGGTGAGGATGTGGAAAAAGAACACTTTTGCACTGTTGGTGGGAATTCAGACTTGTACAATCGCTGTGGAAAGCAATATGGAGATACCTCAAAACTTAAAAATTGATCTGTCCTTCAATGCTGTGGTCCCACTTCTGGGAATATATCTGAATGAAGCTAAAACACTAATTTGGAAAAATATAAGCACCCCTGTTCACTGCAGTGTTATTTACAATTGCCAAGATATGGAAGCAGCCCAAGTGTCCATCAGTAGATGAATGGATAAAACAACTATGGGACATTTACATAATAAAATACTACTCAGCCAAAAAAGAGAAGAAAACTTTACCCTTTGTGACAGTATGAATGAACCTGGAGAACATTATATTAAATGAAATAAGCCAGTCAGAGAAAGACAAATACCATATGGTTTTACTCATATGTGGAATCTAATTAACAAACTGAACTAACAAGGAAAAATGAGGACAGGCTCATAGATGGAGAGCAGGTTGACAGCTGGGCAGTGAAGGGTGGGAGTGGGAGGTGAGGGGATGGAGGGATTGAGCAAAAAGGGAAAAGGACTCATTGTCATGGACAACAGTGTGGTGATTACTGGAAGGGAGGTAAAAAGGGACTGACTGGTAATGGAGTAAAAATAAAGATTAAATTTTTAAAAAAGTAATTCATTTTGGAAACTAGAAATGGAACAGGATCTACAGGGAAAGAAGCTAATATTCGGTGCCCCAGTTCTTGCAGCATGAAGAGGTGGGAGGGAGGAGGTTCCAGCCTGACAAACACTTCTCTTATGCAGATGTGAGATGCCCCTGCCCTAGGTATGGGCCCGGGTAGGGTTTCAACAGTGCCTCGGTCCTTGATAGGCCAAGAAAGCCAGCCTCAAACTGTTGCAACTCAAACATTTGGCTCTTTCTGCCTACCCGACTACCCTGAATCCATAAGCAGTGGGGAGGTCTATATCCTCACTTTCCTAAGTCAAGGTTGAACTCTCTTCCTCAATACACCATGGCCTGGATCCAATCCCAAGTTAGTGTGTGTGACCAGCAGAATTTGGCATGACAGCTTTTGACATCACTGGAGCCAAGTGTAACATGGAAAAACAAATGGACTTGTCCATTCTCATCCAAGCCTGTGTCAGTCTATGTAGACCATAAAAAGTGCTAGCTGGTATTTGAATGAGATGGAAACATTATAAGGTAGTACGAGGTCTGTCTGGAAAAAGTCCAGCCATTGTTATTATAACAAGAATTGTTTACCCAATATCAATGTAACCTGGCAGCCAAGGAGAGTGGACTGGAATGAGCATGTGTGAACAATGGTGACTTCACGGTAATAGTCGGTGGGGGGTACATGCTGTTGTGAGCATGTGTACTGTGTGGCCATTGCATTCAAAAGGACTGAACAAGGAGAGCAACGAGTCTGCATCAAATTTTGCATTAAGCTTGAACATTCCTCTGTAGAAACTATTCATATGGTTCAGAAGGCCGCAGCTATGGGCAACTCATTGGCAGCTTCATCACAACAGTGTGCCCCCTCATGCATCATATCTCGCGCAGTTTTTTTTTTGCAAAACAATGGTCATTCAGGTGATTGAGCCCATTACAGCCCAGATTTGGTGCCCTGTGACTTCTAGCTTTTCCCAAAACAAAAATCACCTTTGAAAGGAAAGAGATTTCATACCATCACTGCGAGTCAGAAAAATACAACAAGGCAGCTGATGGCAATTGTGAGACTGTGTGAAGTCCCAAGCTGCCTACTTTGAAGGGGACTGAGGCATCATTGTCCTGTGTATAATGTTTCTTGTATCTTCTTCAGTAAATGTCTCTATTATTCATATCACGTGGCTGGATACCATCTGTACTGATCTTGTATATTTTATGGATGTGTTTGGGAAATAGCGATATAAATTCATGCAGTCTTAAATATTTACTTCTATCCACAAGTTAAATTTTTTTAAAGTGTGATTCAAAAATAAGGACTACTGATTGTATCAAAACTGTGTAAATTGAAGATAATACAACAAAAAAGCCAAAGTAAAGTAAACTCAGCTTCCAAAAATGGATAGACTGGTTTTGAGTAAGATGTTCTGGTAGTCAGTTCCTTTGTTCATTTTCAAATTAGAGATACGATACAAAGAATTAAATAACTTCTTGGAGTTTATATAAATTATATGAGAATGCTGATAATCATTGATGCTATAGTTAAGTTTAATATGGAGATTAATAAGGAAAAGCATATCTTGAATATAATCAGTAGACATTAATATTAGCATAAGTGCTAATAATAACAGTTTATGTATATAAACATATACCTTACAAATAATTCCTTTTTTTTTAAAAAAAAAGAGCCAACAGAGTGTGGCTCTGTTGTCTGGGTGTCATCTCACAAACCAAAAGGTTGCTGGTTCAGTTCTCACATGCCTAAATTGCAGGGTTTTTATCTGGATTAGTACAAAAGGCAACTGATCGATGTTCCTCACTCACATCGATGTTTTTCTCCCTCCATTCCCCTCTGTCTAAAGTCAAAATAAATAAGTAGGATATAAAGTAATGTTTTTACAACCATGGCTTTTTAATGTAGAATTATTTTTTAACATCAAGTCAGATTAAATAACCCCTCCCTCTAACAAGCATAAACATACATGAACATGTGTGTGTGTGTGTGCAAACAGGCACACCTCCAAGATATTGCAGGTCCAGTTACCACCATAATAAAGTACTGCAATAAAACAAGTTGTAATCTCTCTTTCGGTGGATGCTCTTGCCTTCAGTTTGTAAAAAACACATCTGTGAAACGCCACAAAGCGAAGCACAATAAAATAAGACATGCCTATATGCACATCCTGACATTTTATTTCATTTCAAATCAGTGTGTTATCTTATTGTATATCCATAACAAACTTTACTAAGGAAACCTAAATATAACAAAGACCCGTCTTATTTTTAATTAAGCAATAACAACAAAAATGGGCTTTGGAATCATATAGAACTGTGTTCAAATCCTGGCTCCAACATTCACAATTCAGGAGACCTGGGACATGTGAGGGACCACCTTCTGAGGTGACACCCTCCATGGTGAGCTGGAGAGCTACTCCTCACAGGGCTGCAGTGTGAACTAGTGAGATGGAGACACCTCGCGTGCACCAGACAAATCCTGGGCATTCGGTAATACATCAGATTCCCTTCCCTTTCATTAAAAAAATGGTGATTTATGCAAAAATGGTTTCCTAAGCTATACAGGGTATTGTGATTAGTAGACAAATGACTAAGTTAATTGTATCAAAAAGCATAATTTTAATTTAAAGATGAAGTTTGATATCCTAACTATAATCTTTCAATCCAGTGATGAAAACACAGTGCCAAGCCCAAAACAGACCATAAACAGGACTACTGAAAATAATATATCACTGAAAAGAAACAAATGTCTCAAGAGTTTGTTTTTAAATCACTTACAAGTTTTAGATAGTACTGCAAAATAAAGGTAAACAAAGGGAACCACCTAACATAACACCTGAAATAAAAAATTGTTAAACTACCCTGTTCCCTTTTCCCCATTCTGCTGCCAGAAAATGAAGCCCTTAAATTACAGGCCCCTAATCAATGCACATTACCAATTCTAATGTTTAAATTTGCCAGTGCTCCTAAACAGAAAAAGGTTCAAATGTAAGGAAGACAAGCTAAGAGTAGCGATAAATCCTGAGCAGATTAAATACTGGAATCCAAACAAGATCCAAACAACTTTAAAGACCAGAGGCAACAAGAACTCGCAGGAGCTCAGCCCATCCTGTGGGGTTCTGCTTGTGCGGTAGCTCCAGCTCGTCTGTGCTGCCCTGTACTCTGCACCTCACGGCCTCTTCCCTTCCCCGCCTGCTGTGTCCACAAGCTCCAGCATCAGATCTGAACACAGCCTTCCAGAGACTGTTGAGATCTGGGAAATTGAGAACATAGCCTGACCACAGCAAAACAGGCTGATTGTAATCTGTTTAGCTTTGAATTTTGAAACCCCACCCTGTTCCCCGCATACGGTCTCTATCAGCAAACAGCTACCTGCCACGTCTGCTTCTGTTCAACGCTTGCTTGCTCGCCCCTACACAAGGACTTAGCTGTAAGTGCTCGGCGCGACTCTCATCTACAGCCCTCTGGGCACTGTTTCTCAGGACACCCCGAGAGTTAGCCCCTGCTCAGGTTAAGCTTGGCCAATAAAATAAGATCAAAACGCTGAAAGGTCTTCGAAAGTTATTCTCGCATCTGGTGGATATAACAAGACCACTGCCCGGTTCTCACAATTACATAAGGTCACACCCCTGTAACAAATCTCTTGATACACATGTAGATGTGTATGTATATGTATACACACACACAGGAAGGGATATGTTATAGGCATCTTACATAATTGTAGGAGCCAGGGATACATATGTACATATTTCTCTGATGGAACCCTGACTGATACAACACTCATATACTTAAAATGTATCAATACTTTTCTCTAGACATACCAAATCTCTTTGTTCTCTTTAACACAGCAAGGGAAAAGGCAAAAATATATTTAAAATGCCTCTCTGCGTCAGGTTATTAGGTCATAATTAGAAGCCATTATCATGGTGACATCACAGGATAAAGTATGCTCAGAAGCAATTTTCCACATCTTTCTTGTTACAAGAAGTTCAGTTTAATGCAGGTGTCAGAGGCCCACTTGCCTCCAGGGAGACTGGGCCCTCTGCAGCCTTAGGTAATACATCTTAATTAGCCTAAGCCAATCGTGATAATTTACTTTCCTTGACAGTGATTGGGTTAGGAATGGGCATGTGACATCACTTTAGCCAGTAAGATGATCAGGGAAGTCTGTTGGGAGCAAGGAGGCATTAAGAAATTTTTCTGCCTCCTTCTTAAAACGGGACGTGAAGATGCTGTGGCCCTTCCAGTCTTTAGATGTTGTTGTGTGAAGACATGGTATCTGGAGCTGCTGTAGCCCTGTGGGGGCAGAATAATGGCCCCCACAGCCTAATCCTCAGAACCTGGATATACATGAGGTTGCATGGCAATGGAGAAGAATTAAGGTTGCTAATCAGCTGTTCTTAAAACAGATTACCCTGGTTTATCCAGATGGGCTCAATGTAACCACAAGATTCCTTAAAAATGAGTGAGGCAGAAGTCCCTAAAAATGAGTCAGACGGAGATGTGGCTATAGAAGAAAGGCACAGAGATAAGGCTTTGAAGAGGGAGGAAGAGGTGCAGAAACCAAGAAACGTGGGTGGCCTCTAGTTGCTGGTAATCCAGGGAAATGGAGCCTCCACCAGGGAGCACAGCACTGCTGACGTCTTCGTTTTAGTCGGGTGAGGTTCCTGTGGGACAGCTGACCTATGGAACTGGAAGTTAATGAATCTGTGTTGTTTTAAGCCACAAAATGTGTGCTACTTTGTTTTAGCAGCAACAAGGAACTAATATACCCTGTTTTACTACAATGCTGATATACTGAATTCAAAAAATCAATGCAGGAGTAGAGGGTAGGAGAGATCTGGCTTCACCCTGGAATCTTAGCTGACCAAAACTTACTGTGTTTAAATGAAAGCAAGTGTAGACCACATTACCATCCCAGCGTAACTCTCCCGCTAAACTCTGCACTTACTGATTGCTGTATCCAGTTCTGAGCATTATGTCTGAAGAGCACCGGGACTGTTTATGTGATATTGCAGGAACAGCAAAGAGCCCTGAGCATGTTCACCTTGGAGGGGACTTGAAGGAAGGTGGTAACACCTGCAAACCCAGAGAGGCTGTCGTGCGTAAGTGGGAATGAGCCTGTTCTCCATGGGCTAGATTAGAACCCATGGAGAGAAACAGGACTCGAGTTTCAACACAATATATGGAAGAGCTTTTGATCACTCAGAGATGACCACTGTTAGAGGGTGTTGCCTTTGAACAAAGAGCATTTGATGTCCCTAGAAGACATTCCTAGATAGAGTAGTTATCAATCTTCTAAAATCCCTTCTAAATCTAAGGCTATATTGACTTACATTTTAAGTAAGAGTTTAGAAATTTAGAGTGTAGCACAGTACCTACCATATAGTAAGTATTCAATAAACACTTGCTAAATGATTGAGTGAGGTGGGCTTTGAGATTCAGATCACAGACTGCAAAAGTCATCTACTCTAGAGCTTGTCTATAAATGGTGATGTTTTGGTAGGTCTTTAAAAAACAGGCCCAACCACACTATCAGCCCCGTTATCACTAATAAGTACTTAGTATCCAGGTGATACAATTGCTTCTTTTCATCCCAGGTCTCCATAATTCACAGAGAGCAGCAGAATTTATTTTGTTACTCCTTGGGTGGTTTCAAACCAACAGTAACAGTGTTTGTAGCTATTCATCATTCCAAGCAACTCTTCAGTAAAGACAACACAATGGATTGCTTAACAAAGAGTAGTATTTGGTGGTGATGAGATTGAATAGTATCTTTGTATTTGCACCAATGTTAGGACACTTTTCAAGACTACCATCTGGGCTAACCAAATGACAATGATTATTTCTTGGCTGGCCCAGTCTTCATCCTAATTTGGCCTTTTGGTTTCTCTGAAATCCAAGACTTTTCTGATTAAGAACCAAAATAAGTAGTTACTTGTACTTACTACTAAGACTTTGGAGTTTTGGTTAGTTGGTTGGGTTTTGTTGTTATTTGGGGTCCAGGCAAATACCTTTAATTCCCTTACATTAAACACTACTTTGCTCTTTCCTCTTTCTCTTTAAAAATGCAGGTTGTTCTAGTTCGGAGAGAGGGTAATAAGGTCATACATGAATTGTTCTCTTCACCCTGCAGGGCCTGGGGCATCAGAGCTCTAGGCACTGCCAGAGGAAGAGGGGAAAGACCAGAAAGTGGGAAAACAAAGATGCACTGCACTACTCGGAACCACAAGGTGGTGCAGGCATCTCCTGTGGTGTCACAGCTCGCTGAGGAACAAATCTTAGAACATTTGACGGATGAACAAATTCTAGAAACTCACTGAGTAAACTCTCCTTAATTGTCTGTTTCCCTCTTAGTGGTGGGTCTTGGTCCTGGAGCCATTCTGTATAGTGTGACTCTGATTGGGCCAACAGTTGAAACCTAAGCTGGACCAACCAGAGTTCACTTACCTCCATTTAAATTGAAATAGTGAGGAAGGAAGAAGGGAAATACTGAAAGAATGGCTCATCTCTTGGGATGCCTCATCCAGTTGCCATGATGCAGCCTTGGGACTTGTGGGCTGGCCATCTTGATCTTGCACTGTAGATCAAAGGGGCAGAGGAAAGAGGCCTATGTGGAGAACGAAGCAGTCATGCCTCAGTGAAAGTACGAGGGTGGTGTGTGATGCTTAATCTCTGGGCCTTCCAGAGGCCTGGCTGCATTCTTGCTCAGGGCCACTTGGGTCACGCTGTTGTCTTGCCAGTTATCTTTTCCTTAGCTCATTTTCATTGGAACCTGTTACTTACCACCAAAGAGTCACAATAATCCAAACCTGTGGTGGTGTTTTAACATGTCAATTTGGCCAAGCAGAACTACACTTTCCAGAATTCCCTATCACAAGACATTTCCGATGAGGGCTGGCTACAAGAAAGATTCCTGTGGGAGGTTTGGTGAACAGCAATGATGCAGCAGCAACTTGTAGCTCACATAGGTCACTGCTTATCTTTGCTGGCTCACCTCACTGGGCCTGCAACTTGTTCTACTTTCACCTGGATCTTCCTTTAGCTTCTCCAACTTCTGGGTCGCATGTATGTGTTCAGCTAATTGATGAGGAATTCTAAAATGTTATTTTTATCCATATATTATTTCATCCCATTGACACCAGGCCCATCTCCCCAACTTATTGAGATCACTTTGATTATCTGTCATTTTGTACATTAGCTACCTAAGCTTCAGTATAGCTGCAATCTGACTCTGGCTGTCCTCCCCCCCATACCTTTCTCATTAACACTCCTCTGGGGCCTTCCATCTTCTAGAAATCTACTAAGGGCCTTGAGCAAGAATGGAACAATATCTAACATAGTAATGTGCTCTCCTTCCTGATACATTTTTAAGTATTTCTGAACATAACAGTAGCCTAAAGAAATAACTTTTGCAGAAGTGGAAATTTCAGTTCCCAAGTCAGGCTTGGGAAAGAGATATTTTAAAGATCAAAGGGGACCTTAAGAAAAGTGGCTGCCTAGTCTGGCTACTCTTGTGGTAGGGTTTGGCCACCACACCAGAAAACAGGAAACCCCAGCTTCTCCTATCTTTTACTCATGACAAACATTAATAACCCTTTTATCAGGGAACAATTGCGAGATCAAAGTGTCTGACTTGTTTCCAGTCTTACTACCCTCTTTTGCATATGCCTTACACTAGTAGGTAGTCAAATATCACTGTTTGTTTGTGGCATTAGCTTGCATGAGGTCCACTTTGACACTAAAAACTCAGGAAATGCTAGCCAACCCTAAACACAAGCACAAACACCACCATCAAAGTCCACAGCAGTGGACTTTTCCAGCACTGACTCAAAACAACATTTGGGAGTAAGAAAGGAAAGGAAGCAAAGATGATGATGTTTGTTTTGTTGATTAGGTTCCACTTATAGATGACATCATATGGTATTTGTCTTTCACTGCCTGGCTTATTTCACTTAGCATAATGCTCTCCAGTTCCATCCATGCTGTCACAAAGGATAGAACATCCTTCTTACTTTCTGCTGTGTAGTATCCATTGTGTGCCTGTATCAGAGTTTTTTGATCCATTAATTTATAAGCAAGCTGGCAAAATATAACCAGAGACATTGAAATTAAGAACAAATTGATAGTAACCAGAGGGGAGGTGGGAGGGGCTAATCAGGGGGAAAGAGGGGAGAGTTTTCAGGAAGCTGTATAAAAGGCCACATGGACAAAACCAAAGTGGAAGTAGGATTGAGGGTGGGAATGGGGGCAGCTGTGGTGGGGGGAAAATGGACACAACTATACTTGAACAATAAAAAAAATGTTATAAGTAAAAGAAAGATGGCGGTGTATTTATTCCTTTTATCAAACCCCAAATTTCTACTCAAAACTAGAAGTTAGTCAAATACATTATTGTCCTTAAGCCTTTTTAATTCTGAGTCCTTGCAAGTTATTTAAACTGAAGGGTACCATCTGTGAAAAGTGCACATAGTATGTTAACTGTTTAAGAAGGGAGAGGGAAATATGAGATAGGTAGTTATTACAGATAAAGATAGATATCAAAATATAGAAAATGGCTATCTATAGAGAGAGGAAAGGAATAAAGTGGACAGAACAAGGATAAAAGCTACATGTTTTGCATGTATTTTTTGTAATTTCACTGTGGAACACTATAAATATTTTATATCATTATTAAACAAAATTAAATTTTAAAAAGCAATCCTTTTACACTGAGTCCATACTCAAAAAGCTATGCACTCAGGAGATCTACTCAAGATGGTGGCATAGGTAAACATGGCTCATCTCCTTCCACAACCACATCAAAACTACAAGTAAATTATGGAACAGCCATCATTCAAAACCATCAGAAATCAAGTTGAAAGGAAGTTTGACAACTATGGAATTAAAGAAACCACATACATCTAGACTGGTAGGAGGGGCACAGACTCAGAATGGGCTGGCCCCACATCCGTGTGTGGTGGATGAAAATTAGGAAGGGATCATGGGAGGAAGAAGTCCCAGCCCCACACCAGATTCCCTAGCCCAGGCTTCCAGTGCCAGGAAGATAAGTCCTCACAACCTCTGACTGCAAAAATCAGCAGATATTGAGTCAGTGGAAGAAAATGTGGGAGTCCCAAGCAATTTCTCTTAAAGAACCCACACATGGACTCACCCCTTCTGAGCTCCAGCATGAAGGTAGCAACTTAAAAGGCACCAGTGGCACACAGGGAGGAACTGAAGTGTCTGGGAAAAAGGTAAGAGCTGGGGGACAGCTTTCTCCCAGACAGAAAGGCAGGCAGAGGCCACTGTCCCTTTTCTTAACCCCTCCCCCTACAGAGCTACAGAGCCAAAAGGCCAGCAGGCAGGTACCACATCTAAGATTCCACCAACCTGGCTAACACTGTTTACCCCACCCTGGAGATCCCCTAAGGCTCCACCCCACCCAGCTTACAGCTGTTAACAGTGGTTTTTCCATATGAATGGCTGGTTTTGGTTCATGCCTCACAACTTCCAAAAATCCTTTCAAACAAGTAACAGTTGGCCTCAGTCGCCTCCCCCAAATCCCCTGTACTTCTTGTTAAGTGGCCCTCAGCATGGCACTACTAGCAGTCAGCCTAGATTCACAGTTTAACTTTGCCTGGAAAGCTCCAAAACCAGCACAAAAGGCAGCCATCTCAGATTGCTTTATAGCTCAGGCAGGGTGGCCCCAGGCAAAACACAGGTAGGTGTTGACATTGGTCTGCACTACCCCAGAGCTTGTACACCCAGTAAATAGCTACAGACCCCTTCAAAGCACCACCACTCTGCCCCTGCACAGCTGATCCTCCACAGAGGGCAGAGTCTGGTGGTCAATGGTCACAGCCGGTCTTTGCAGCTGACTGGCCTGGGTAAATCCCTCCCATTGGTCTGCCAACAGCAACCAAGGCTCAACTACAAAAGGTGGGTGTACTCAGCCAACACAGGGCACATCACAAGTACCCAGCTTGAGTGATAGGGGAGGCTGTGCCACTGGAGCCTACAGGACACCTATTACATTAGGCCACACTGAAAAGACATGGAGTAGCTCTCTCATAGCAACTCTACCTAATACACAGAAACAAACACAGGGAGGCTGCCAAAATGAGGAGACAAAGAAGTGTGGTCCAAATGAAAAAACAGATCAAAACCACACAAAAAGAACTAAACAAAATGGAGATAAGTAATCTATTGGCTGTAGAGTTCCAAATGCCAGTCATATGAATGTTCAAGGAACTTAGTGAGGGCCTCAGCAGCATAAAAAAGATACAGTCAGAAATGAAGAATACATTAATTGAAATAAAGAACAATTCACAGGGAAACAACAGTAGAATGGATGAAGCCAAGAATCAGATCAATGATTTGGAACATCAGGAAGCAAAAACAACCAATCAGAACAAGAAGAAAAAAGAATCCCAAAAAATGAGGTTAGTATCAGCAGCCTCTGGGACAACTTCAAGCATTCCAACATTCACATCATAGGGGTGCCAGAAGTAGAAGAGAAAGAGCAAGAAATTGGAAATCTATTTGGAAAAAATAATGAAAGAAAACTTCCCTAATTTGGTGAAGGAAATAGACATGCAAGTCCAGGATGAACAGAGTCCCAAACAAGACAGATGCAAAGAGGCCCACTCCAAGGAACATCATAATTAACAAAGGTTAAAGAAAAAGAGAAAATCTTAAAAGCAGTAAGAGGATAGAAGTTAGTTACCTACAAGGAGTTCCCATAAGACTTTCAGCTGATTTCTCAAAAGAAACTTGCACCTAGAAGGGATTGGCAAGAGATATTCAAAGTCATAAAAAGCAGAGACCTACAACCAAGATTACTCTATCCAGCAAAGCTATCATTTAGAATCAAAGGGCAGATAAAGACCTTCCCAGACAAGAAAAAAACAAAGGAGTTCATCATCACGAAACAATTATTATATGAAATATAAAGGCACTTATTCAATAAAAGTAAGATCAAAACTATGAACAATAAAATGGCAACAAATATATATCTACGAATACTTGAATTTAAAAAAGAAACTAAGTGAGCAAAAACAAGGACAGAACCATGGATACAGGGAGTGTTTTGAGGGTTGCCAGATCAGAAAAGGGTGCGTGGGAATAGGTGAAGAGGTGAGGGGATTAAGAAGTACAAATAGGTACTTACAGAATAGCCATGGGGATGTAAAGTACAGCACAGGAAACAGAGTAGCTAAAGAACGTATATGCATGACCCATGGACATGAACAATGGGGTGGGGATTGTTCGAGGGAGGGGATTGCTTGGTGAATAGGGTCAATGGGTCAACTGTAAAACAATAATTAATAAAATATAATTTTTAAAAAGCTATATACTGTATGATTCCATTTATGTGACATTCTGTGTAAAAGCATAACTACAGGGACAGAAAACAGACTGTGGTTGCTAGGAACTAGAGTGGGGGTCAACTACAAAGTGGCTTGGGCAACTTGGGGGTGATAGAACAGTTATATATATTGCTTCTAGTATGAGGTACATGATTTTTACTTTTGTCAAAACCCAAAGAACTATACATTAAAAAGGATGTATTTTACAGTACATAATTATACCTCAATAAAAAAAAGATTTTTTAATCCTTTTGCTAAAACAACTAAATATATGTCCAGTTGGTGGTAAAACCACCAGAAACAAATCATTCCAAGTGACTTTAAAGCACAGTAATATGTCTGATCATTCTTTCAGATACATACCCTCATTAGAAAAAGAAGTCCAAACAATTTCAAACTTTTCAACCAATCATATTGTTGAGAATAACATTCATAATGCTACCCTCAGGCTACTGTGTGTTTAGTGTGAGATGAGATTAATGAGTAATTAATTATGTTGGTGTTAAGAACAGAAATTTTGATATAGAAAAAAGGAGGCATACATGTAAGATCAATGAAATTAAGTTAAAGTCCTGTTTTTTGAATTACATGTATCAGTATGAATTCATCATTTATCTTCAAAAGTATTTCCTACATCTGTGTACTGAAAAGATTTAGAAATAATCACCAAGCCAGAAACAATAAGCACCCATAGCACCCACATAGTAATCTCAAATACAAGCAAACAAACAAACAAAAACCTCAGGGCTTCTTGGAGAAATGGCAAATTCAGGTGTGGAGCAGGAAATGTAAAAGATGAGCCCATAACTACTGATTACACTATAAAATAAAGAAGGCATCAAACACAACTAGAGTTGTATCTCAAGCACCCAGAAGCCAACTTGAATGCTACTGCTGGCCAAGTATGGAAAAAATTTAGGCACCAGTAAGGATAATACCTGCATAAGACTGGAATATATCACATGTGTTTAAATCCATAAGTCCATAATGGTACTAAAAAGTGCTGGTCATCATTGGAGCATGCTCGGCAACCCCTCTGTATTTTAAAGTCAATCAATAAAGGGGAATAATCAAGTGACTTTCATGCCTTTTCCCTTTGAATTGTACATCATAGAATCCTAATGGTTGTTGAGGGGAAGATTTTCTGGGAGATGGAAGTATTTCAGCTAATAAAGGGAAAATTTAAAAACAATACCACTCTTTGGAATGACTTATGAATTAATGGATCTAGAAAGTAATCATCAGTGGTTGCTAACATCTCCAAAAGGGAGAATGCTAGATATTTCCATACTTCCTGGTAGAGTACTCCACACAGCAACTTATAGAGTATTTAAGCCAGTCAAACACTAAAATTAACCATAATTTATAGGAAAAACAGGTGCAGAGAAGCATATTCATCAACACCATAAAGAAGCAATTAGCAAAGTACGGACTGGAAAACTTCTGATTGCTTCAACAACAAAAAGTGGATTTTGAGGGGGGAAAAAGAGATGCAAGTGAAACCACAGATTAAAAGATATTTAAGAGATGCAGTCTCAATGATTGAACCTCATTTGGGCCCTGGCCAGGCGGTTCAGTTGGCTAGAGCATTGCCCCATGTGGGTTCAACCCCTGGTAAAGGCACATACAAGAAACAACCCATGAATGTATGAATAGGTAGAACAACAAACTGCTGTTTCTCTCCCTCTCTCTTCCTTCCTCTCTCCCCCAGAAATCAATAAAGAAAAATTTAAAAAGAAAAATACTTATTTGGAGCCTAATAAAGTGCTACATACACAATCAAGGAAACGCATGCAATTTACGTATCAGAAAATATTCAATATTATCACTGATTTTATTGTTTAATTATTATAATGCTAATTTTAGGTATAATAATGGTGTTGTGGTTATTATGTTTGTTAAAAAAAGAAAGCTTATATTTTAATATGAATATCTTTACAGATGAAAGGAATATCTAAGATTTGCTTCAAAAGATTGTTGGGGGGCCCTGGCCGGTTGGCTCTGTTGGTTAGAGCATTGTCACAATGCCCCAAGGTTGCAGGTTTGGTCTCTGGTCAGGACATACAGGAAGCAACCAATGGCATAAATAAGTAGAACAATAAATCAGTGTTTCTCCCTCTCTATCACTCACTCACTCTCTCTCTCTCTCTCTAACCCCCTTTCTCTCTAAAATCAATAAATGAAATAATAAATTGGCCCTGGCTGGTGTAGTCAGTGGATTGAGTGTGGGCTGTGAAGTAAAGGGTCACCAGTTCGATTCTGAGTCAGGACACATGCCTGGGTTGCTAGCCAGGTCCCCAGTGGGGATCACATGAGAGGCAACCACACACTGATGTTTCTCTCCCTCTCTTTCTTTCTCCCTTCCCCTCTCCCTAAATATAAATAAACAAAATCTTTTTAAAAAAATTAAAGGAAAATTGTTGGAGGGCAGGGAAGGAAGTAGAAGAAACAAGACTATGCATGAGATGATAATTATTGAAACTAGGTAATGGGTAGGTAGGGCTTCATTAAACTTATATTTTTTTAAAGTATTTTACTGGGAATCCAAGATTGCAGAGGAGTAAGTGGAAGCTGCACAAACCTCCCCCCAGGACCAAACTAGAACTACAACAACACTGTAGAGAAATCATCCTGGATAACCAACTGAACAACGACTGGAGAGAGGCCTTATAACCACAGACAGAGAAAAAACCACTTCACCACAACGTGACCGGTAGGGAGTGTGGAGGAGCAATAGGCCTGGCTGGGCTCCCACAGGGAGCAGCTCAACTTCCAGAGGGATATTTAAGCGGCTAGGGAATACCCCTAAGAAGTTTGGGGTCTAAGCCCCAAGCTGGACTCCCCAGTCTACGGCACCAGAGTCAGGAAAGGAATCCAGAGAACATTCAGCTTTGAAAAGCAGTGGAACTCCTGTCTACCAGTAAGAGATGGGCTGAAGATGCAGAAAGATTCTTAAAGAGCCAATTTACAAAATTCTGTTTGCAGCCACTTACCCTGGACTTTGTCAGAGAGAAGGCAGAATGGACTAGGGATGCATCAGGAGAGTCTGGGGCTGACGGCTCTGGGGAGAGAACTGAAGGAACAGCCACCAGGATCCCCCAGACTGCAGAGGCCATCTTTCTCAGACAGAGCACTCCCCTCCAAGTGGCACCAGCCTGAGGGGAAGCAATAGCCCTGCCCACAGGAACTACTCTGCCCCACCCTGAGGAGCTTAAATGAGGCTGCTAAGGAGTCCAGCTGGAAGCTATCTCTGTGATTAAGATTAATAACTAAGGCAGATCTCTGGGAGTTCTGAGACTTTAGCTGACCCTCCCCTGGGGCCGGTGGTCATAAAAGCCAGCCTTGATGTGCAGCCTGAGTCTTTCTGCTCACACCCACACCCAGCAGAGGGATCCACTATCTGTGGATCACTGGTAGCTTAAACAATCCCATTCATAATTGCAAGGAAGTAAATTTAACCAAGGAAGTAAAAAACCTGTACACAGAAAATTATAAGATAACTGAGAAAAGAAACTGAGGAAGACACAAATAAGTGGAAGCATATACCATGTTCATGGATTGGAAGAATTAACATCATTAAAATGTCCAAACTACCCAAAGCAATCTATAGATTCAACACGATTCCTATTAAAATACCAATGGCATATTAACAGAACTAGAGCAAATATTCCAACAATTTATATGGAATCACAAAAACCCCAAATAGCCTCAGCGATCTTAAGAAGAACAAAGTTGGAGGTACCATGCTACCTGATATCAAACTGTACTACAAAGCCATAGTAATAAAACCAGCATGGTATTGGAATAAAAACAAACATATAGATCAATGCAAAAAAACAGAGAGCCCAGAAATAAACCATGCCTTTGTGGTCAATTAATAGTTGACAAAGGCAGCAAGAACACCACCATACAATGGGGTAAAGACAGTCTATTCAATAAGTGGTGCTGGGAAAATTGGACAGACATGTGAAAAAAATGAAATCTAAGCCACTTATACCATACACAAGAATAAACTCAAAATGGATTAAGGACTTAAATGTCAGACTCAAAACCATAAAAATCCTAGAAGAAAACATAGGCAATAAAATCTTGGATACTTTTCACAATAGTAATTTTTCTGATATATCTCCTCAGCAAGGAAAACAAAAGAAATAAAAACAAACGAGACTATATCAAACTAAAAAGAGTTTGCACAGCAAAGTAAACCATCAACAAAATAAAAAGAAAACCAATTGAATGAGAGAACATATCTGCCTGGTAAGGAAGAGGTTAATATGCAAAATTTACAAAGAACTCAAAACAACTCAAACCAATTAAAAAATTGGCAAAGAACCTGAAAAAAACACTCCTCCAAAGAGGACATACAGATGGCCAATAGACATATGAATAGATGCATGCTCAACCTCACTAATCATCAGAGAAATGCAAATTAAAACTACAATGAGATACCACCTCACAGTTGCCAGAGTGGCAATCACCAATAAATCAACAAACAACAAGTGCTGGCAAGGATAAGGAGAAGAGGGAATCTTCGTGCACTGTTGGTGGGAATACAGATTGGTGCAGCCACTGTGGCAAACAGTATGGAGTTAACACAAAAAATTAAAAGTTGAACTGCCTTGTGACCCAGCGATTCCACTTCTAGGAATATATCCAAGGAAACCTGAAACACTAATTCAAAACAATACATGCACCCCTATGTTCATTGCAGCACTATTTACAATAGCCAATATTTGGAAGCAGCCCACCTGTCCATCATTAGATGAGTCAACAAAAAAATTGTGATAACATTTACATTATGGAATGGAATGTAATTTAGCTGTAAAAAAGAAAAGAAAAGGCTTACCTTTTGTGACAGCATGGATGGACCTAGAAGGTATTAAGCTAATTGAAATAAGGCAGTCAGAGAAAGATTAATACCATACTATTTCACTTACCTGTGGAATCCAATGAACAAAAGAAATAAGCAAAAGAAATAGACTCAAAGAAACAGAAAACAATCTGAAAGCTGTCAGGGAGTTGTTGGGGGGCTGAGTGAAATAGGTAGAGGGATTAAGCCCCCCCAAAAAAAAACAGAACTCATAGACACAGACACCAGCATAGTGATTACTGGAGGGAAAGGGGGGTTGGTGTACAGGGGGAATAAATGGTGACGGAATGAGATTTGGCTTGAGGTGGTGAACACACAGTACAATATACAGATGATATATCATAGAATTGTACACTTGAAACCTATATAATTTTATTAAACAATGTAACACCAATGAATTCAATAAAAAATTTTAAGTCAACTCAAAATAATTCAATTAAACAAAATGCAAAGCTTCTCATATATGGACCCACTTTTTAAATGTGTTGTTTTTTGACAATCATGAAAAGAAATGTCAGAGAAGTAAAATCTTGATCATGACTATAAATACCTATACTCTTACCCAAGATTGTGAATATGTTTCTGTCTAATTTATTTTTATCTTTCACTATGTTCACCAACCTGAGTCAAATCCTGTTTAAAGTCTCTTTTTAGATATTATTGCCAACAGTACTTTTTATTTACAAGTTTTCATGACACTGACCTGGAGGTAATTCAGATTAATCATAAATTTGCATAATGACTATAATTTTTCATTAATAGAAATGTCTCTGCATTTTAACATAAGTTAATCATCATATTTCAGATAATGACATACTTTTCATGTGAAATTTATACTGTTTGGCTAGGTGCAGGGCAGGCAAGAGAAGGTTTTAATTGCATATATGTACCTGAAATAGAGTTCAACTTCCCATCAAAGAGAGCCTGCTTGGATCAAACAAAGCAGGGTAAATCTACCTGGCCCTGTCGTCACCCCCAAGAAGGGTATTTGCTTTCTGTATTTAGAAACACACACAGAACAGGGTGACAGAAAGGTAATCTGTGACAAGCATTAGCCTGCCTCCAGCCACAGGACTCTGAACCCTTCAGGGCACGGACCAAACATCATTCCTTTTATCCTGTGCCTGACACAGGATGCTTCTGATATATCTGAGATGAGTGAAGGCTGGTCAATTCCAGGTACACGATTCAAACCAGAAATAAATTAAAAAGGGATTTATTCTGTTACCAGGCTACAGGGTTTAACATTCTATTCTTTGTAAAGCCCATTGCTTCACCCAGCATAGTTAAGCATCTTCTAGAAACCGGGCACCTTTATATTTCTTGGGAAATATAAGAGAATAAAACAAATATTCCTTTCCCTCACAGCCTAACACTCTAGTGGAAGGAGACAGCTAATAATGAATAATTATAAAAATCTGTATTCTATGTTCGGTAACAAGGGTTATAGGAAAAGAACTAAACAGAGCAGGTTAAAGAGGATCAGGTGTGCAGAAGGGCGTGATTGTGATTCTAAGCAGGGTGGTCAGGGGAGGCTTTCTTTAAGAAGATGGCATCTGAATAAAGACTTGAAAGAAGTGAGGGGATGGGTACTTGGGGGAAGGGCAGTCAAAGGAAACATCTTATGCAAAGGTGCTTATGTGGAAGACATAAGCCAGCACTGCTTAGAGACTAAATGTAGGCAGCAAGAGCAGGGTGAGCAAGGGGAGAGGAGGTCAGAGAAAGCACTGGTGGGGCAGGGAGTGTGGACAACAAAAAGCACATGTCATGTGGACCTATGTAAAGATTTTGAGTTTTAGTCTAAAATAAAGATCCTCTGTGTGATTTCTGAACTGAAGAGTGTGACATAACCCAACTTACATTAAGCAAGATACTTCTCATTGCTTAGAAGATGCTGAAGCAAACAAATCGACAGGGAGGCTCTTGCGGTAATCCAAATGAGATATTATATCTATTCGTTCACTAGGGCTTCGGTAACAAAGTGCTACAAACTGGGTGGTTTAACCAAAAGAAACATATTGTCTCCCAGTTCTGGAGGCCAGAAGTCTGGGATCGAAGGCCATGGGCAAGGCCATGCTCCCTCTGAAAACCTAAGGCAAGGAACTGCTCTGGCCTCTCACTCAGCCTCCGGTAGCTTCAAGTCCGTTGGCCTGTAGATAGCTGTGTCTTCTCCCTGCATTTCTCTCACATTAGTGAAGATAACGAGAGATGGTCAGATTCTGAATAGTATTTGAAGTTTTGGCCATAGATTATTTTGACAGACTAAATGTAGAGAATGTAGAAAAGAAAAGAATAAAGGATGAGTCCATGATTTTGACCAAAGAACAGGAGATGTTGCCAGTAAGATGGGGAAGACTACAGGCAGGAAAGTGGGGATGAGGGTGTATCACTGAAATCTCTCTGCTACTCAGCAGTGCAGTTACCTGTCAGTCTCCATCAGACACACCTGCGGGCTGAGGTAGCATTCAGGCCAAGGCCACGGACACCAGGACCACTATCAGCCAGTGACTGCGTACAGCAGGGGTATTAGAGGGGGGCCATTTCTGCCACAGCAGGTGCATTTAAGGGCAATTTTTTCTGGTTCTTTATCTGCCTACTAAAATTTTTTTCTCAGAGTTGCACTGTGACTCTGGCTCTTCCTACCCTTTTCCCCCCCTCTCTCCTTTCACAGGTTTCAAGTTGTTAGATCCAAAGTCACTTCTACTCCTGCTCTGGCTTCCCTTTATTCTTCACAGGATTCTCCCCCTACAACTCCCTTGCACTTCTATCTTGGGGTCTACATCCAGAGAACATGAACTGGCACAATCAGCCCACCTGGACTGAGAAAGCAGGTGGGAAGATAGGATTTGTGGGCTGGTTCATTCACCCCTCATCCGGCAAAGAAGAGCACATCCCAAGTGGTATGTGGGGCATGAACTGCCCCTGCACAAGGTGGTGGGCCAGCTGATGAAGATTTACTGGTAGTGATGTGGGAACTCACCCCAGGGGAGAGGAATGCCCTTGCCAGTAAGATTCAGGCATTTGAAAGGTAAGGGAGAACAAAATGCATGAAAGGAGAGTCGAGTCAGTTGGTTGGGAAGTTGTATTGCCATGCAGAGGGATAATGAACAACTTGCAAGAACTTACTAACAGTTAAAGACTAAATATAACAATCTCAAATATTTGATAGTTTACAAAGAGGCCCATATCTCCTATAATGGAAGAAGAGTAAACATAACTGAGGAGCAAATCCTGGGCTGAATAGTTGCAAAGCTCCAGAACCATTTAAATACTTAGCCAAGGCAAATCTATTACGCAAATGTCCCCATTGGAAAAACCAAGGACCCATATGGGATCACCGGGGTTAAAGCCCCTGAGGATTATGGCTCTACCGACTCCCCTGAACCCTTGGAGCCTGCGGAGGTGGCCCAAGGAGCTAGCATATCCCCTAGGCAGGAAGATACTACAGAGGCCTCTGCCACAGGAAGCACATGCCACTTTCAGGAACAACCCATCTTGTCCCCTGGATGCCAAAATATTAACTAGAGGTAAATTCCAGCATAATCTGTGATAACATGCTAGGGCTGGTAAGAGAGGAGAAAGATTACACCTCAATGGAGCTGCTGGGCACATGCCCACAGTGGCAGAGATGAAAGCTATACATAGACCCAAAAGGGCATGATTCCCACTTACCAAGCCCAGTCTAGCTATTGCCATCTCTGAATGCCAACTCCGGAGATTAATGCTGAGCAGCCTATATGGCACTATTCTGTGAGGAAACCGGACAGCCACTTACTTGGTGGCAAGCTGATACCAGACCCCTTCTTTCTCATAGGAGTAGACACTTACTCTGAGCGCAGGTTTGCCTTTCCTATCTGTAGAGCCTCAGCAACACCACTATCTAGAGATTGCAGTGTGCCTATTCCACAGACATGAGATCCCACAGACCACAGCATGTGTCTAGGGAACCCACTTCACAATGAAGGACGTGGGTCCTATCACATACTGCACCATCCAGAAGCCACTGGCCTGACAGAGCAGTGAAATGTTCTGTTGAAGGTGTAGCTGAAATCCCAGGTAAGAAGCGATTCTCTGCAAGGATGGGTGCCGCCTTCCAGGATAAAGTGTAGATATTGAATATATGACACTGTGTTCCAGTAGGAAGAATTCGTGTATCTGGGAACCCAAAGGTGAAAGGAGTGGCCCACTTACCATCGTTTCGAATGACCCGCGGTGGGGCAGCGGGCGGTGGGGAGGGGTTGTTTCCGATCCTTATTACTCTGGCCTCTTCAGGGTTGGAGGTCCTGTCACCCAAAGCAGGTGTACTCTGCCAAGGGACACAGCTTTCTCTGACATCATATGTAACCCGCCAAATGCAGAGCCCCTTATTCTCCTCAGTTTGGGATTTGAGACACTTCTAGGGCTCGTGACTGCGCAATGTGTGCGTTACAGAAATTGCAGGTCTGGGGTCCCCTGCACATTGGGTCTCACCACTGTGTTACAAGATGACTAAGCCACAAAAAGACCGTGCTCAGGTTCATACCCATGCTGCTCATAGAACTGCCAAATTACTTAAAATGCCTTCCTCAAGGACTATTTCCGGTAAAAGTCCCAGTTTAGTAAGAGACCAGAAAAACCACCTGCTGCCTGGGGCCAAGGCTGAGTTGGTTGATGAGTCACAGTTTATCTATTTAACTCTTTTCCTCTTGCCAGATGCGGCGCTACCTTCCTCTCTGGAAGCAGAAGAGGAAGCAGCATTATGACAAACATCTGAGACCAGGCATCTGCAATAACCTGTTTCTGCTGTAGTGAATGGCATGTCAGAAATCGTATTCTTAACACGCAGAGGCTACAAAGAAAGGGCAGTTTTTCTGTAGCGAACTAGGAGGTGAGCAGATGCTGTCTGTGCTAGGAGAAAGGAGGCAGCGTTTTAACCACCACCTTCCTCTAAAATCCCTAAAGCACTTGTGATACTTTGTGGTGGTGGGGAGCTAAAATACTTGAATTTTTGAGGCATGGGAGAAATTAAGGAGTTAATTCTCCTTAGCTCTCATAACCAAAAAGAAAAAGAAATGGAGACCTTAGATATCTTTCTCCTAAAATGAATACAGCAGCCCCCCTTTACTCATAAGGGATACATTCCAAGATACCCAGTGGGTGACTGAAAGCTAAGACAGTATTAAACCCTTTATATGCTATGTTTTTTCCTGTACTTATATACTTATGATAAATTTATAAATTAGACACATATAAATAAGAGATTAATAACAATAACTAACAATAAAATAGAATGATGATAACAATATACTATGAGGGGGAACCCCCCAAAACGGAATTTATTTGTAAAAAATCGTGTATTTATTCTCACATGTTTAAACTTCGGTAACCTTCAAAGTACTCCCAGTTTGACGCAGTACACCTATGGAGACTTCTTTCCACTGCTCAAAACAGATTTTGAACTCCTCGATTCTGATGCCTTTTAGTGCTTCTGCCAGTTTTCATTTCATCTCTTCCACATTGGCAAAATGTTTCCCTTTGAGGACTTTTTCATCTTGGGAAACAAACAAAAAAGAGAGTTGCTCAGGATGAGATTGGGTGCATAGGGAGGGTGGGGTATGGGGGTCATGCATTTTTTGGTCCAAAACTACTGAACACTCAGCACACAGTGTGGGCAGGTGCTCTTGTAAAGCACCCATCATGAAATGGGCAAATTCTTCAAAAAAATTTCACTGGAGCTGAATGCAGCCTCTCACAACAACACCAGTTGGTACACTGATACAGATGTGTTCCTAGAACACTCATCTAGCTGAAGAAGCCTGTCCTACAAGGGGATCACCCTCTAAAAGATAATTCCTCATTTTTGGGGGGCCCCCATATAATAAAAGTCTCATGAATGTGATGCTCGCTCACTCTCTCTGAGAACCAAGCTGATAACTGAGATGGCTACTAAGTGAATAATAGGTAAGTAGTACATACAATGTAGATATACTGGGCAAAGGGGTGATTCATTTCCCAAGTGCAATGGAGTGGAACAGGGCAAGATTTCATCACATTATTCCAAATAGTGCACAATTTAAAACTTACAATTGTTCATTTTTGGAATTTTGCATTTAATATTTTTCAGCTACTGTTGACAACAGGTAACTGAAATTGCACAAAGCAAAACCACAGATAAGAGGAGACTATTCTAGTGCACAGTCAGGCATTTAAAGCACCTTCCCTTAAAGTAAAAATTGCATAAACAGGGTCCAGACCGTATGTGCTCTACAAAATTATTCCTTCTAGAAAACTAATCATCAACAAGGTAACAAAGACAGCCACCAGGATTAGTGGCAGTCCAATAAGCACTCCCTTTTTAGACTAAACTTCATGCCCAAATAGAATTTCATTTGTATGGGCCTGGGGGGCAGAAAGAGAAGGGTTGGGTTTCTAAAGACAAATGGGTTAAAAGCTGGGAGTCAAGACTCTATTCCCAGAGTTGCTGTTTACTTAGCATCGGGTACATTCAGTTGTTCGGTAAAAGCTGTACTACGAAAGGAAGGAGACACTTGGTTTTAAGGTCCTTCAATGGAGTTTGAATTTCCTGGAATGCCAGGGGGGGAAAGTTTAGAGCAACCCACCCTATCTTTTCAGAGAGATGGCCAGACCTCAGTGATGATGTGATCTGGGCAGCCAATAAGTCTCACTTTTTATGTTTTCTAAGAAAAAGTTGGGACTCTGCCCAAGTCAACAGAAAAGGGAAGAGGCTGGGATGGGAGTTGAGACTGAGAGATGACTCCTGCCTACACCTGGGGTTGGCGTGTCTAGTTTGAGGCCTCCTGCTTGCCTGCTTAAGCCTTGGGCAATTACTGAGCTGCTGTTTACTGAGTCTTTTTTAGAGGGTATGTTCACTTACTGTTCTCTGTCACCCTATTTTAAAACATGTTCAAGAGGGTCTTGCCTGTGACATTTGATACCAGTCTAGAGAGTGGGACCCTGTTGCCTCTCCAGAACCCTTTCCTGCGAGGTCTAAATCAACTGCCCACTTCTCTGGATGCTGAACACAGAGGAGGACAACTGGGCTGGGAACCCAGTCATAGAAACTGGGTTCAACTGGCCTGTGGAACCTGCTTTCTCTGTAGCATATTACTGGAGAGGTAGGATAGTGTAATGGTTTCAAACACGGGTCGTGAAATCAGAGCTGGATCGTTTCCCAGTTCCACCACTTACTAGCTAGATAAATCTTGGCAAGTGTGTGTTTTTTTAATATCTATAAGCCACTATTTCCTCATCTGAAAAAAATAGGAATATACCTACTCACAAAAAAATGAGACAATGCATGTCAAGGGATTGGCATATAATAAGTGGTTGACATCTCCGTTATCTTTATTACTAACAGAACAATGAATTGAGGAAAAGAGAGACAGGAAAGTAATTCCTCACCTGTGACTCTTTCCCAAGGTGTATAATAGGTGTGTGATTACTATTCCCATTTACCTTAATGGGTATTTGACAAATAAGATGACAGATGTGGAGTCCATTGGGAGAGAGATACAAGACAATGTCATTAATAGAAAGCTATAACAAGAGGGAACCAGGACATGGCCTTGACTCTTGATTGTTCCCTTTTGGGCGTATTATTTCTGAACTCTACCTTTCTGATTTGTAATTCTCCTAAGACATAGGAAAATCCACATTTTCAATTGCCATTGAGTTACATACTGAAGTTTCCAGATGCAGGTAATGTCAAAATCTCATAAACTCTTTCAGACAAGAAATTTTTTTTAAAAACTACCAGGTGATGAAAAATGAAGCTACCATATGTCCAGACTTTGCTGGGTTAACAAGCAAATCACAGCAAACTTCAATCTAGTCATCTTCAATGAAATATAATTTAAACTGACCTAATTCTATTGGAAACAATACTTCTTATCCCACCCTGGAAAACAAAATCATTCTCTTACCAAAATTTTGATTCAAAAGCTAACGATCCTGCAATGTTTTGTTTTTGTTGAAAAAAAATGTCTACAGTTTATTGTCTTTCCTTGAAAATAATATATACAAAGTCCTAAATATTTACCAGATGATACATATCTGCCAGGGTTTTCAGCCAAGTTTCAAGAGTTTTATGAAATCACTTCTTGGACACATTTCTAACACTCTGACCCCTGAAACGTTAACTGGGGAGGGCTTTTCCGCCTTCTTCACACGGCCCTTAGGTCACAAGTCTGTGTGTGTCCATATGAAACTCACACCCTGCAATCCGGAAGGCCCTTGTTCGCTTCAGAAGCAGTTGTTACCAACAGATAAATATTTTTTAAAAGTTTATTCTCTGGGAACATCTATTTCCAATGAAGAGACCATGTGTTCTGGCTTCAGTTACAAACTTATTTTCCCAGCCTCCACCTACTCAGACCTCAGCTATCTGCCTGCTTAACAAAATACCTTCCCCCAAGTCCATTTTAACTTAGTTTTCTATACTAACAATTTTCAATTCAAATTCCATGGACCAAAGTGCCAAACCTGCCTCAGTCAGAGTACCTCCACTTTTATTTTGTCTTTAATCTTATAATTTTATTTGAATTAGTCTTTTAAACATTTGGGGGTAAAAATTATACTCTCCAGTAATTACAACCCTAAATAGAGAAGAAAGTCAATTTCATTTCTTCAGTTACTAGACTCTTAACTAATTATAGATATTAAAATGTCATATTCCCATTTAAAATTCTTTCGGAAGTATTGTATGCCTCTGAGAAAAATTTAGGGAGAAGCAGGGAGGCTGGACCTTCATATCCTGTCCCAGTTGCCTTGAGGGTCTGCCTGCCAAACTCTGAGTCTTCCCCCGAGGGAGCTGCACACACACTTCCAGCCAAGGAAGGTCACATTCCATCCAGACTCCACAGGAAGGAATGACCTAAAGGGGTGTGAAACCAGGCCAAGCATTTACTACAAACCAAAATTCATCTATAAAGCAGCGACCCAGTTAGTGAAGAGTTATTATCTTCATTCTACCACACTATTATTTTTGTGTTTTTATGTGGGTCGCAGCAGAGAGAAATCCACAGAGAATTTGCCAGGGAAAATATGGAAGCTACAGTTGAGGATGGTTGACCCCACTTTTCCACCCAAGTTGTCACAGGAAGGGAAAGGTGAGACCACAGACAGGAGCAAACCATGTTTGCCCAGACTTTGGAATTTCACAGGCAAGAAAATATGTTTAAAGAATTAGGAAACTGACTTACCATTTTGAACTTTTCCTTTTGCCAAGGAAATATATGCTTAAAGCAATAACTCTCATCTATTACTGTCATTTTGGAAAAGGCCATTTCAATACCAAAAAGTAGGAAAATTATAATCTCAGAAAAAAAGGGCATTCCTTTCCTAAATAGATCAGTTGGCCCTCATATACTGACTGACATCACAACAAAGGCAGCCACCCTGCCTCCCACTTTGGATTTCACCTGTGGTTTTGATTCCACTTCAAACCAGTGAAAAGCACTTCGAGGCAATCCCAGTCAACATACTGGGTTCAGAAATGGGGCCAGAGGACCTGATGCAGGCTTCCCAGGCAACCTGGGTCCGAGGCGGCCAGCCCTCAGCTCAGCAGACTAGGGGGTAAATCCCTGTGGGATAACTCTAGTTGTAAACTAGGGTGATTCCAAAGAAAACCAAGTGCATCGTGATATTTTATGAGCTTTGCCATACTCTGACAAGCCCTGAGAAAGGAATGGGAGGGTGGGGGGCAGGGCTGCACACCCTCCTTCACTTGCCGGTCAGCTTTCCAAGCTTGGTGATCCTTTTCCAGCAGATGGCAGAACACACACATAGAAAACTCCAAAACAACCCAAGGTTTCTGCCTCACTTTTGGCTCTGGATGTTATTTCTTTAAAAGTGTGCCATGTGTAAGGAGAAATCTTGCGAACAAAAAGCCCCGCCCACATTCCATCCTTGAATCCTGTTTACACAGTACTTTAGCCTTCATGAAGAGCTGACATTCTTAGCAAAGAGAAGGAACGCAAAGTAAAGAAATCCTGACCAATAAAATGCAAAGACCAGAATCAACATCTTCTTGCTGTTAGAAAGCCTAGCAAATAACTCATGCATTTTTTCCAATTTCTAAACCCAATCAAGCCTTTCATTAATCTTCATCACATGCACAGATAAAGGTATAGTTACAAAGTGTCCTTTCTAAAGAAGCCCATGGATTTTACATCGCCTCTGTCCAAGGACAGAAGTCATATAGCATCCAAAGTTACACTGTGGGTCAGGAGAACAAACAAGTAAACCAGTGAGGTGTCTCTCTACTGAGATGTGTTTTCACAAAAGTAAAATCATGTTTCAGGCTGAAAGTGTATTTTCTAAAATGTACTTAAACAGAGTATTTCAGGCACAATAGTAAGTAGGTCACTTGCTCTCTAGGATTCAGAAAATATCGGCATGCAGTGCTCCATTTCTGTCCCGAACGGGAAAGGGAAAACACTCCACACAAGAAAATCCACATCACAACGCCCTTTACAGCAGCAGCTACAGCTCACGGCTTCCATCTACGACCAGGGGTTTTATAGGTGACTTTTAAAACTCATTTGACCTACAGAAGCATAAGTAATTGGGCTTCCCCCATCACCTGCAAAAACCATATCCACACTACCACCCTCCCTTCTAGACAACTTCTAGTCAGAAGTGAGATCCAGGAATAAATGCCCTAGAAACATTTTTTTTAAATAGCCCAAATGTTATTGTCAAGTCATGCTCCTTCTCTCTGCTCCCCTCTTTTTTTCAGTGTCTAATCTGGTCTTGACCCAACCCCCGAACAATTATCCAGGGTTCCCAAGGGTGCCCCATGTTCTGTGCTTTCCTGGATGGTATCTGCCATTCAAAATAGAATGTTCGAGCTAGAAAGGACTTGACAATTTAGCACAGCTTCTTCTACAGATGAGAAAACCTTGGCCCTGAAAAATAAACTCTCCTTGGCCACAACTTGACAGTACCAGAGTTATAACTCTACCCCTTGGAGTCTCCATCCCTCTAGGTCTTGTCAGGTGGTTCATTTTCACCAGCTAGTGAGTGTGGGGCCAAAGTATATGGCTTTATTATGACCTCTCTCAGAAAACAGATTTTTAATGAACAAAGGGTTTGGGTTTAGAAATTTCAAGGAAGACTGGTTGGAGCAGACAAAATTTTGAACAGCGGGTACTTTCCATGTCTTCAAATCTCATTCTACCTATAAATAAACCACTCTCTAGAAATGTAAACATGGAAGACTAAGGTGTGGTGACCTGCCCCTTGGCAACTATAAAGAATGAAAGCTCTGCCCTGGCTGGTGTGACTCAGTTGGAGTGTTGTCCTGTGGTCTGAAGGGTTGTGGCTTCACTTCCAGTCAGGGCACAGGCCCAAGTTGTGGGTTCAATCCCTGGTTGGGGTGCATACAAGAAGGCAACCAATCAACATTCTATGTTTCTCTTTCATGTCAATGTCTGTCTGTCTGTCTGTCTGTCTATCGTTCTCTCCCCCTCCCCCTTCTCATTCTGCCCTCTCTCCCCTCTCTAAAACCAGTGAAAGCAATGTCCTTGGTTGAAGATTTTTTAAAAAATTAATGAAAGGTCCATGAGGGCAGGGTCTCTGTTGTATTTACATCTGTATCCCCAGCTTTCTGAAGATGGCATTGAATAGCAGCTCCACAATAAACATTTGTTAGATGAACAAAATGAGGGGAGGAATTACGCCCCTTCCTTTCTCCATATTGTTCATTTCTACCCACTTTCTGCCCCCTGATGTACTAAAGTCTAGTCCCTTTAATCAGTACTCTGTTATCAGGTAATGTGTATCAGTCATTTATATTTTAGTAGTCTTTAAGCCACTGCTTAGGGTGTTTGAAGTTTTCATTTTACCTCTTTAAAAAAAGCTTTACAGGCCCAGACTCAGTCAGCAAAGAAAGGCCTTTGCGGCCAGGCCCTATCCATCTTCTCCAAGCATATGGCCAAGCTTTAAAATCTTTGGAAGAATAGCAACTGTTTCATAGGAGCGCCTACAAGGCAACTGGTCAAAGGTCAGTGTTTCTCATGTCAATGTTTCTCCCTCTCAGCCCTCTTCTCCGGTGACATCCAGGTTCCCTCCTGTGGCTCTCCTTAGCTTTCACATCTTTGTAAAATAATCTAAAGCCCTATCTTCTAACTGTCTCTATTTTCCTTTCTCAGCTGTCAAAACCTAGAAGACTTGCTGCTGTTGAGTATTTACGTTCAGCCGCACTATTTAGTAAATGCCAAGCAGTGAATTTCCCCACAGCTCACTGTGGGGTGAGCTCACAGCCAGAACACCTCACCTTACCAAGTTAACCAGGAGCCCATCCTCACCTGATCACACACTAGGGGGTGCTGTTGTTGTATCCAGACCCAAGGAGTCTGGTGCCATGGAAAACAGGGAAGCGGTAAAGCTTTGGGGGGTGGGGGACCTGGAAGACATTTCTAGCTGGGCTTCCCTGCACAATCCCTCTGCACGGTTCTCAGAATCAAAGAGCGTTATACCTCATCGAGCTGCACAATTCCAGGGTGAAGCCCACCGATGAAGGATAAAAAGGGAGGGCTGATGATCTCCAAGTTAGAGGTTTTACAGTAAAATTTTTTCAGGTACACAGGCTTATGTAATAGTATTTATGACGACTGCTGGGTATGAATAATTAATATCCACTCACCACCAGAGAAGAAAATGCTGTTTAGGCAATCAAGTGGCAAACACTGTCAGGCAGGATTAGATGTATCATGGGGAACCAGAACAGCCGGGAAACACTTGAGTTTGTCCCTGCTTTTTACAGTCATCTTTCCTGGTATGTGTTGTCTAAGACTTTGGGAATGAAAGCTTCATACACAAACAAATGCATATCAGCGTCTCTCAGCCCCCAGCTTGGCTGTTGCACAAAGCTTGCAGGCTGCCAGAGAAGCCTCCCAGGCCTCTCGGTTAACTCTTTCCTTGAATGACTGGTGGACCTGCACTGCAGGAAAGCCTCTCTCCTACAGCAGAAGGCCTTTACAAATTTCTGAACAAGTCACGACAAAGAGAGCGTTTTGTTGGGTTTCTGGGGGGTTTCTTAAGATAAGTTGAGAAAAATGTATTTTTTTTAAGTTCTCTGAAGGAGACTCTCACCTAACAGCATGAACATTAAACATTCCCACACAGAGAAGAATGGATCTGCACCAGGGGAAATTACCCTGGTATTAATCCAAGGAGAAACAATCCCGCTGCCCCTCGCCCCCACCACGAGCTAGGGTTTCACACCCTTTGTTGCTGTGACTTGGGTACTCCACACAGATGCTAATGAGCAACAACTCACTAATGCTAATGATTAGAATTCTCTGGTTCCAAAAACCACCCAGCCAAGCTAGAAACTTGGAGAATCCCAAAGCAGTTCAAGAGGGACTCAGCCAGGCAGAGGTGCCATTTCAGGGAAAATCTTTTACAGAATGGTTTCCTTTTGCTCTGAACTCCCATCCATAAAAGGGGCAGAATGCTAGCTAGAGATGCATCAAACTTTCAGATAAAATGCAAGGAATTCCCGGTCCCAGGTTGGTTGCAACAACTAGCGTGACATTTCCACATAAAGCTCTAAAGACAAGGATAAGTAAACCGAACTTAACGGAGTGTTGGGTAAACTTTTTGAAAGTGGCTCTTAACCTAATTTCTGCACTCCCATATCCAAAAGGTACACTCCCATCTGTTACCAAGGCTGACTCTGGTAGTGTTACTTCATTGGGGCCCCAAGGAAGCGATATCACTCGGCAAATGCAACTCTGAATAGCCGCCCCCCCCCCCGCACTGTGCTCAACCTCATTGGAAATCACTAAGGTTGACACAGTCATGTGCCGAAGACGACAAGCAGGTGGGTAACACCAATGTACGCGAGGCCTAAGGTCCTGATAAATAGTGGGTAAGTATTTCTAGTGGTAAGACCCTAAGTTTCATTCTTTAAAATGAAAAACACAAAGACAAAACCTTGTACCTACTGCTATACAAAAACCTTCACATGCAAAAATGTTAAATGGTTTACAAAGTAATAGCATTAGCAAGTTTTAATTTAACATTATTAGTGACATTTTAAAAATTTTGTTTTACAATGATTCCTGTGACTTCCTAATCCAGTGAAAATGAAGTCTTGCCTCCTTAGTCATTCTGCAGTGATCTCCAACATCTGTCCATAAGATTCACTGAAAAGATTAAAATATACTTGCCTTGACACCCCCCACCCCATGGATTGCCATTTTTAATTGGATTGGGGCAGGACCTAGGAGTCATAATTTTTAAAATCCCTCAGGTGTACAGCCAGGGTGGGCACCACTGAACTGGTGTATCCAGGCCCATAACCTGAAACTAAGTGCTGTCTTTGAACTTCCCCAAATCTGAATTTTACTCTGCAAAATATATAAAGTTAATCAAGAGTCCTCCCACCTGAATATAGTGAAAATAAGACTGTACTCATAAAGGACTTCGAGGTCATGGGGAAAAATATGAAGTGGGTACTTTGATCGATATTTGAAACCAATTGTTGGCACTGCCAACAGTGAAGCTGATACAGGGTGCAGCCAAAGGGGGCCCCCCCCAGAAAAAGATTTGGAATGGTGTCCAGAATTCAAAGTGTATGGGAATGATGGAGAGACATATAAGATGTCCTCACCCCACCCCCACAGGTGTGAGTTGGGGGGAAGGGACAGTTTTGCACAGCCACAGCCTTGCAGCTAATCCATGGCATTGTCTTTTAACATATCTATAGCCTCTGGCGGTCACTTGGATATGTTAAATGGCTGTGGCCAGGCTTGGAGCTAGGGGGATGAAGTCACTTCCCCCCAAGATGTAACTGGGGGCAGGTCCCCCCAAGTTACAGCGCTTGCGTAGGGGCTTGGAGAAGATTGGCTCGAGGACATGGGATGATTACTGCCCAGACTAACGATGGCAGCCCAGTAAACTTGTATTAATACAGAATACTGGCAGGTGTAACTGATTTTGGGAGGAGTCGGAAATAGGGGTACAGAGGAAGATGGGTGCTGGGATTTAAGAGCCAGGCACGGCAGCCATTGGGAGAGAGCCACGCGGTTTCAGCAGAGTGAGGACCCCCTGTTGGTGAGGTGAAAGAGGGAGCCACGTGGTTTTGGCAGAGTGTGGAACCCCTCTTTCCCAGGTGAAAGGGAAAAACCACGCAGCTTTGCCAGAATGGAGATCCCTGCAGCCAGGTGAAGAAGACAGCCACATGCTTTTGGTGGAGTGCGGACTCCTGCAGCTTTGGTAGAAGAGGCCCTGTGGCTTTGGGGTGCCCCCTTTGGCCGCGGGGCCTGAAAAGCAACAGAGACTTTGACTGGAACTGGGTACAAAGGACTCTTGCCAGTGGACTATGAGAGGGTACCACAGTACTTTGGATTAACTCGAGATCCTGCCTGCACAGTGACACAGCTGACGGTGCCAGCGGCCTGCAACACAGACGTGTGCTCTTTTCCTGATTTACGGTACCCGGAGTTGGGACAGAGGGAAGGGAGCGCTGTGTGGGTGTAGGTGTATAACCTAAAGGACTTTGATATTTTAGTGGTGGCATTAGGCCTGAATAGCATTAAATAAACATTTTGTTTCCTTTTCACAAATCTCTGGCATTAAGAGATGTGTTTCCAATTGGCGGCGGACAGAAGGGCCCAGTAGATTTTAGTATTTTGGTTTTTGGGAGGGGCCCCTGTTGTACAGCAGTTTTGGGCATCCCTAGGTGGGCCAAATATTGTATTGCCCCTCCCTCGGACCTCCTCTTGTTCGGTAACAAAGCCACAGATGATGAGATAGTGAGATGATATAGCAAATATGTAGCAAATCTATAACTCTATAGATTCAGATAATTCTGAGGTAGTAATGTATATTACATTGCCTCACCAAAGAATTTATTGCATTGCAGAATTTAGCATTAAATGTAAATAAAATTGCAGTAGAAGGACAGAAAAAAGAAAGGGCCCTGAGAAGCTTACGAAATGAAAACTCTAAACTCAGATCCAGATGCTGGTGGAGGAGAGAAGCACATCCCTAGTCCTGTGGTATGAACACAACAAAGTCCCCTGGGGAAGGAGAAGTTAGTGCTGGCCTCTCCTTTGCTCTCTGACCCTCCCACACCCCCCTGAAAGTCCCATGGACCTAGTGGGTTCCTGACTGAAACCATTCATATTCCTTCCTCCCTGGGTAGGAAAGAGCAGTCAGTCAGCCCCTCACTTGCTGACAGAGGTTAAAAGGACACAGACCCCGTTAGGGCCTAAAACATCTCTCAGCACCAAATCAGATCACGGGAGTAAGAATCAATAGACTGAATCATAGAAATTAGAGCTCCCTGAGTCCCAACTTCACTCAAGAAGAGGCCAAGTGGCACCCCTCAAATACACAAGCTCTGAACTGACAAATTTCACCTTTTCAGAGAACAAGAATCACAGATGCGCTTGGCCAGCGGAAGATGGCACGTCTCCACTCACCCACACCTGCAGCATCGCCGCGAGAGGAACACCTTACATAATCAAAGATATGCAGTGAGGTGACGTGCACGGACCTGTGTTGGAATTTCACATGGGTAAAAGTCTCTAGCTCTTTCCAAATTTATTTTTATGACCTAATTTGGTCAGGGTTTTGGTGATACGGCTTAGCAACCAGCACAAAGTAACTTCCCTGCCCCTTCCTGCAAAGCACCCACAACCCCGGTTTGACTCCTCTCAACCCTTCCTGGTCAGGGCAAGCCCCAGGTTTTCAGCTTCCTGAACAGGCCTGGGATTTTACTGCTGTGATTCTTCACGCAGTGACCTCAAACTCTTGCTTCCGGAAGGCTGACCTGGGCTTCTAATAGCCACTAATTATTAAGCACATACTCTGTTCTAGGCTCTAATCTCAAGTTCATCTTCATAACAATTTATAATGGAAGTATAGTATCCCTATTTTACAGACGAGGAAATTGGAGCGCAGAGAAGTTAAATAACTTCTGTCTAACGTCACATAATTAGTAAGCAGTAGAGCTGGCTTTGAACTCAGGTTTGTCTAATCCTGAACTCAGTTCTTTAAAATAATAATGGTGGATTCTTATACACCAACATTGTCAGGCACCAATCTAAATAATCTTTAAATCTAACTTATTTTATCTTCACAAAACCCCTAGAAGAGAGCCATTATTTTTACCACTGCCATCAGGTAGATGAGAAAAGTGAGGGACAGCAAGATCCAACAACTCTTAAAGTAGCAAAACGCATACCTGATAACACCAGGATTCAAACCCAGGCAGCCTAGTCCCAGCATCCAGGCCTTAAGCACGGCACACACTGCCTCTTATTCTCACTGTAACTTTTCTGTATTCATTCATTCCAATATTGCTAAGGCCCCTTTATGTACCTAATGTCTTACCAGGTATTGAGTGATTCCTTCCCTCAGACAGCAGGGATCTAGCTGAGTAAAATTCGCAAAACAATAGGAAAAAAGCAAGCAGTTACCCCACTGTGAAGCCAGGTAACGCATGCTCAGGCAGCAGGAAGACTCCTGCATTGGAACAGGCAGGAGGGCCTCCCAGAGTGCTGAAAGTTAGTTGAATGTGGAGAGGTAGAGAGAATAGTCCAGGTAAGAGGAAATATATGAGCAAAGGGAAAAAGAAAAAACAAAAATGGAAGAAGGGAAACTCCCATGCCAGACTCTGCACTACTGTTTTATATGTTGTCTCATTTAATCTTCACACCGGTCTTCAAGGCATCTTCATTTAACAGATACAGAAAATGAGGTGCAGAAAGCTCAACAACTCATGATGGTCACACAACCACCAAAAACAGAGCTCGCTTTGTTTGCCTCTGACACCTTGTCTCTAAACAAGGGGACTCTTCACATGGGTGAACACAAACTGAGACGGCCAAGGAGCTGGCAAAGCACTGGCGGGGCCCGGCAGAACCAAACCATTCTGACGTGTAGACCCTTTAGAGCATCCAGGGCTCTTTGTCTTCCTCCCATCCCCCCAGAGGGGCATGTGCATTTTCAACTTAAAAGCCTCTTCCTGTGGGGTTCCCACTCCAAACAACTCCTTCTCTGCACACTGACACATCATAACCTGCTTTGTCCAAATACAGAGCAGTCCTCTCGCCAGGGAAAGGCCTGGCTGAGGACGTTCTCTGCTGGTGAGGACAGCTGCAGGGACACAGGCAGGGCCTGAGGGACTTCCAGGGTCCCCTAATCCAGACCCCTCTATTCAGAGGAAAATTTGGATACCCAGCGAGGGGAGGAAAGTGAGTCACGGAAGGCATTCCCTCACCCCCCACACACACACACAAAAAAAAATCTGAGCTCCCTGGAAGTGCTTTGGCAAGCAGAGGTCTTAAATTCCTGCAACAGCTTGGGGAGGAGGTAACTAAGGATCTGCCTTCCCACAGAGTCTGTCTTTAGATTCCAGTGTTGCTAAGACTAAAAAGAGCAAATCTGTTTTCTTAGCAAGGTTCAGTTTGACTCAAATTTCGTTGCTGTTAGGAGGGAGCTGGTGTGGAGGAGCATCTAATTGTGAATCATCAGCTTTTAATTGAAGTTACTCTCTTTCCTCTGCAGGGCAAGCAGGCCCTGATGTTGCAGCACCCACTTACAGCTTCTTATAGCATGCCTCTTACAGCACCCACTTCCCACTTCCCACAGTAGAAATATAGGAGTCGTGATGCTTCTGCCATTGCCCCCTTAGGTGGCCCTCTAAACAGACCTGAAGGAGTAGAGCTGACCACAGCAATCTGCTGTCCAAAGATAAAAGAAGCACCCACTGTGTCATTGTCAGAATGTTAAAGTGTATATCGAGATCGTTACTCGTCAAATTTTCCCTCTGGGGACAGATATAACCCATTGCTCTTTCTAAGGCCAAAAGACTGTGAGTTACTTTCCATTAATATTTCCTGTCACTCTTCAGCTCCATTTCCACCAATCATCACATTAGACCATAGCCAAAAGACATAACATTTTAAAAAAATGTACTTACTTTAATGTGCTTAGAGTATTTAGAGGTCAATTTCCCCACTGGCTACTTTCAGTGTAGTTCTATAGTGAATGAAGGGGATTTCTCCTCATTGTTTTTGGCAGGAGGTAAAATCCTCAGAGGGAGCAGAACCTGGATATGTTTCAGTAAAATAGGCCAATGACCTTGGGCTATATCATTCACACAGTAGTAGTTGAATATGCATTTTTTTTCTGATCCAGGATTTATTGACCAAAAGTAATCTGAAATATTTGGGAACGTAGACATTGGACGACTTAAGTGTGAGGAAGTTGGACCATTCCCTCTTTCTTTAAATTCTCTCTTCCCCTATGCACGCCCCTAAGCACACCTTTCTGACTGGTTATGGTTAGGTTTCTTCATGCACCCCTCCCCCTCTACCGAGGCCTTAAATGTTAGTATTTCCCTGAACAAACTCATCTACCCCCATACCTACATCATATCATCCCAATTCTGTAGCTCAGCTGATATCTCTTCAGAACTCCAGACCCACTCATGCAACCGCCAACTGCACGAGCTCCTCCAACTCAATACGTAGAAAACTGAACTCATTATCTTCTCTCTGTACCACCTCCTCACACCCATTTCTCCTTCTCTTCTTTGTTTTGTTAACGGCGCCACCTTTTATTGCATCGTTGCCCAAATCGGAGACCCGGGAGTCATCCTTGTGTCTTTGTTCCTCCCCACAGCAATTCCCTCACGCCCGGTAACAGTGTAACAGTGTCGAGGACTATCAAGTTCTCTTGAATCCCTTCACTTTTCTCCACTCTCACAGCTATTAGCTCAGTTCAGGTAAAATTCATCATTTCCCAACTGTGAGATTTCTCCCACCTGGTTCTCCTGTCCCTTTACTGGAGTGCTCTCATCCATTCTTTATGCTGCACCCAATGATCTTCTTAATATGTACATCTAAGTAGGTCATACCCCTCGCGAAAAATCCTTCTAAGTAGCTCCTCTTTTAGGATTAAGTCCAAATGCCTTAACCCACTGAGGAGACCCTGCATACCTTGGCCTCCACATACCTCTCCAGCCTCATCTCTTGCCAAAATTCCTTCGCATTTCAAGATCCAGCCACACGGAATCTCTTTCAGACGTTCAAACCAGCTGCTTTCTCTCTTGCCTCCTGGCCTTCCTAGAATCCTAGACTGCACCAAGGAAAGGGACTGAAAAATACTCAAATCAGAGCTTCCCGCTAATTTCCTCATCTTCAGAAAACTCAGTCCAATTCATTGAATATGTATTGTATCTCCACCAAGTGAAAACACTACTCTAGCAGCTGAAATGACACTTAATAAGAAAGATATAGTCCATGCCTTTTGAATTTACAATTTCATTGCTTCTCTTAAATCTGTGTTTAAAAATTCAAGTTCCTAAACGTTAGTTTCTTTCATGAAGCTGAAGTTCAAGCCACACTAAGAAATTACCTGTCCCTGACACAACTGGCTTATGCCCACATTCACTTTTACCAGAATGCTTCACCCCCTTCTTTACCAACCCAGGGCCTATATATTTTCCCCCCATTTCGACACTTCAAAGAAGCTCCAACTGGCTGTTTATGCCTAGATTAGAAAACTCTTTAAGTTTCTGTTGACTTTCTCAGCTGTTGCTTAAGGCATTTCCAATTGGCACTGATCACCAAGAATTCCCAGGAGCCAGAAGCCCTGCATTTCATAGCTGTGTGTGGTGTTGCATCAGTCAGTGCTGGGAAGAATGTTTAACTTTAAAATAACAGAACTCAGGAAAGGGGTAGAAAGAAGAGCCACCCTAAGGAAATTTAGTAACCAGGATATCTTGTTTGCCCCTGGTCACCCAGCACAATGATGGATCTAGGCAAAGAACACCTACCTAGAATCAAAAGACCATATTCTATGTTTTTGCTAAATTAGGAATGTCATTGGATAATGAAGAGACGACCTTTGGACAGTGTTCCTTCTTCTTGGTAGGCAGATGACTAGAAGGCTTTGTATTACTAGAATTGCAAATAGGCATCCCCTCTGGGCAGACAGGTGTAGAAAGGTCAGCCCTTCTTTCTTCCCTCCTGACTGGAAGCAGGCTCCGTGCAGGGCATCGCTGCGTGTCCACACATGGGCTGCGTGTCCACACATGGCTGACCCTATGTGGCACCCCCTTGCCTCCCAGATTCATGGCTATCACTACATAAACAGAGGGTACTCTCTCAGGTTTCTCACTACCCAGCCCTGAACAAGAGGGGGTCTACTTTCTAAACAGAGAAAGTTACTATATTTTGCATTCCTATTCTCTACTTGGAAATTCATGTGAAGTCTCCAAATGTCTTACACTTTCATCATCCGTTCATAAGGGCCAACACAAACACACACACATACATACACCCTGCTGCCCTTAGTGAGGCAAAAATTTGGATTGTCCTCAAATACAACACAAATAGAATTCCTGGCGACCGGAGTTTTACCCAGAGGTGTTAATGAAGCATAATCCTCCCCGGCTGACCAGAAGCCCAATGACTATTAATAGAGAGAAGCAACATGAAAGTGTCAAATGAGGGAAGCATGCCACAGCTGAGTTGAAACCTCAATAAATAGGAGTAGGCTGCAGAGAATGATGTGGCCATTTGTCCACTGCCTTATTCCCTTTGTTTCGTTTTAGGCTAGGTTGATTCCTGTCTACTTCAGGCAGGGGACATACTAGACTAACTTGGTTTGGGGGCCAACCGAAGATTCGAGGTGTTCCTCTTAAGGCAGGCCCTGGACCTTAGTTTAGCCAAGTGTTCTTAGGTGAAAGACACCTTTCCTCCCATCTATGGCAGAGTATGTTGGTGAGTCTGGCAGACAGCAACAGCAGCAAGCAGGAGAATCAAAAGCCTGGATGTGGCATCAACCCTGTATTTCACCTGCATCCCTGGGGGCCTGAAGATTCCGCAACTGGGGCAGCAAAACCTCCCCACAGGATGCACTCAGTGACTTTCACATTTTCCACTCCTTTGGTATGATCTTTTTACTTAAGGGACATTAACTCCCACATTCCACCTAAGAACATTTCAGTGAGTCTTTCACAGTACAGGAGGTACCAAATAAGGAAATTTCTGATTTGTATCTTTAAGTTTCAAAGATATTTATTGAGTTAGAAACCATGTATCAATGACCTTCTTTGAGGAAAACAATAGGTTTAGCACTAGGGCGCCACAGAGTAGGGAGAGGGAGGGTTTGAAACATGACACACAAGAAGCCTCCCAGCACAGACCTTAAAAATGGAGGAAACTGGCACCGACATAAAATAAATAACACAAAGAGGGACAGAGCCCAGGTGTCTGGGGTGGCGCTTGCTGAAAGAGAATGGAATTTGGAACTTGCCATACCATCAATACCTTTTCAATATTTTTCAGTCCTCCAGAGTAAAACTTTATCATACCTGCCGAGGAAGGAAATTACCATAAACAGAAGTATGCTCCTTGGGGAAGATTTGTCTGTACTCTTCCAGTATTCCCAGGATAGAGGCCTGAGGTCTCTGTTCAAGTTGAGTTGGTTTTGATGTTTATGAACGGTTTGGTCGTTAAGTCGGTTAAATGGCCAAACAGACCCGAAGGATTAGAAAGGCCCACTGAAGCAAGTTATGGTCCCCCCACCAGGAGGTGTTCGGACTCTGCAGCAGGGCCAGGACACAGTCCTACTGACTCCAGTAGATGAGACCGTAACTGTGGGTCCCACGGGTCTTTCGCACCCTGGAGAGCCAGTCATGGCAGCCCTGACGGGAAGGTCTGAGAAACCAGCAGCAGAGCTCCGCAACAGACTGCACTCAAAGCTATCAAAATCGGAGGCTTTGCTGACGGAGGAAGTGGAGCATTAAAGAAAGTAACTCAGGACACTGAAAACCCTCACTCAGTGAGACCCGCTCCTGCTGGATTACAATTCTTGACTCCAGGCCTATTTCTAAAAGACATCAAACACAACAAGAAAAAGAGAGTCTGAGGAAAAAAAAAAAAAACAAAGCTTATTCCAGTTGGAGGACAGAGACTGAGACAAGTAACAGATGGAATGGGGAAGGGTAAAGGGCTTAATAAGATTCACGACAGGATTAGGCGTTCATTTGATTAAAATCAGCATATGCAAGGCAGAGGCAGAACAGAATCATACCACCCTGACTCATCATGCTTCAGGGTGTGCAGCCACCACCACGCAGGTGGGACCAGGTGGAAGCCATATATATCCACGAGCCCTGCCGTGAAGCATCATAACTTGTGAGCCAGACTGTGAAGGTTTTGCCTTGCTCGCTGATGTCACGAAAGTCTCAGCCGCAGGAAGAACAACTCACCTGGCACAGAAACAGCTTTGAATGCTCAGTTCCAAGCACAGCGTCACATATATCAGTGCTTAATAACTGTGCTGTGAATGAGGATAAGTCATAGCTAGGTCCGTGAGGTTTAGAAGGGGTGTAGGGTCCTTGACTGTACCAGTTTATCTCTCTTGTATCAGGATAAGTAGTGATGTGCCCTTTCACTTGCAAAAGGATATCAGTTTGCACAGCAAATTATATTTTACCTTAGGTCTACAGTCTATCACCAAAATAAATGGTTTCCATTGATTAGATTATCACATATATACATGGGGTCCTTGACTATTTCAATCAAGTAAACTCCTCAGTCCTTGTAGAGCCTATGTTTGGTGAACTTTGACAGGCCCTTTGCTCTTTGGTCTCCCTTTTTATCTCTTTGTCCCTGTGTCTGTTATTTCTTCCACTTCTGTCTTTCCCTCGTGTCCTGACTCTATCCCCGGGAGAGGGGAGTGTGAATTAGCTTCTCTGTGTCCTGTGAGTCTTGATTATTTTAAGTCCTTTGGAGACTAGGAGAGACACCACTTCTAACATACCTTTCCTTGCTAATGTTGACAATCTTTCATAACACAACTTGAATATACTTTTATGTTAACAAAATCTCTTTTTTTCCTGTCTTACTAAAGACCCCTCCCAAGAGTGAGTGCTAATGAAGAGAAGGAAAAGAAGCAAGAAAACCCTAGCATGCTGCAAATAAACAAAGAGCTTGAGCAAGTTCCTACATACTGACTTTTAGCCCTGTGGATTCTTCTTATCTACCAGAAAGGACTGAATTACATGCTTCCTTTCTAAGCAAGGAGTCTGATTCATTTTTGGGACTTGTATCTATTTCCATTTATTTAGCTTAACGTGTACACCAGCAGGATTCAAGAACAAATTTCATTTTGTGCAAGATAAATTATCTTTCACTCTGGGAAGCCCAAAATAATCACAAAAACAAAGAGAAGTGAACAGAAAAAGGAATGTTAGTCAGAATTAAATCCAGGAATGTGTTTGGGATTTTTATATTTTTAATGTAAAAATTTTCAACCCTTCTCTCAGACCACAAGTGGGAGTTTATTATCTGCTGTGTAAATTCTCGTGAGCTGCTGGCGTCATTGTTAATAAGGAAATAATCGCAGATCTATAGCCTCTGTCTTCATGAAAGGAAGCGAGAGACTTGTTTGGCCGTATCTAATGCAGGACTGAATTGGGAATCTTAAAAAAATAAATTCAACTCCACATAGGGTGTTGTGAATGAAGTTAGAGCCTGAAGACAAGGATTGCAATCTCATTCCACCCGTTCCTTGCTGTGTGGCCTCGTACCAGTCTCCTGGGGCCTCAGCTTCTTATTTGCACAATGAGAGTCTTGTCTGTTCTACCCATATCACTATGACTTGATCGCTTGGTAACAGAGAATTTTTTTCTCTTATCAGCCCCATGTGAAGGACATCAAATGCTCCCTCCATCTCCTACTCCCACATTCCACCAGTTATCTTCTAAAAATGCTAACAGAAGCCTCTGGGATCTCTATGCTCCCTCGCTGCCCCCATCTTCCCCTGACTCAGACTCTGGATTACGTAACTTCACCAGGGTGATTTCTGTTAAACGAAAACAGTCTCTGCTCACAGTGCCCAGCGGTGCCTCAGCTACGAGCACAGCAAAACATCTCAGATCAAAAGGTCCCTCTGTCTTTAGCTGGAAAATAGTTAGAATAACCAGGTTTGCTGCAAATTGGCCGGCTCAGGTCCACCACTGGGAAATCAACTGCTCAGCCTTCCATGTCGCTCCTGAACCAGTGTAGGTTCAGTGGCTTCAATAACACAATTCCAGCCCCCGCTGCTCCTTGGCTAGGTAGGTTTTTTTATTCCCCTGCCTAGAAAGGTACCAACATTCCCTGACTTGCTATTGACACTCGGAGATTCAAACCTGACTCCCAGACATGTTTATTTAAAACAGCCTCAGTAAAGCATGTATTTTTCATTTTTTCCTCCATTAGAGAAGATTTTGCAGGATCTTTTTAAAGCATCCTTTGTCAATCTGCTTTTAAAACAGTGGTCACAACTAACTAGTACCCTTTTCTCCATCTCACCTTTGCAGAGTCAGGACCAGGAGCCTTAAACCACATTTGGAGATTTCCGGGAAGTTCCCTCACAGCTCCCTCCTGGAAGTGCGGGGACCATGAAATGAGATGATGCACATGAAGTACACAAAGCCTAGCTTATTACAGGAGCTCTTATTTCATAACAGAGCACTGCAGAAGAAATCTTCCTGATGGTAGGGAAGGGTTACTGCGGGTGGTAAAAGGGTAGGTAGGGGCAGAAGAGAAGGCACAGAGGCAGGAGTAGACAGAAAAGTGAAACAGCTGCGGATCAAACCATGAGCACAGTGTGGGAAAGTTCCCCCAGACTCTGCCTTCTCAGCGTCCCAAACGGCCACATTCATGGCAACCTGGTTTTCTGCTGGGTCTCGAGTTCCACCTTCATCACAGAGCCTGTAATCGACCTACCAACTTCCCCCTCCTACTCTCTGAACCATCAGAACACGCTCTCTGCTCCCTGGTTCTTATGTGTAATTCCTCCCTCCCTCCCATGGGATCGATGACATTCAAAACTCTACATCTGATTCCTCTGATCTGAATGAAAACAGCCCCCTGAGATGCTCCTGTACAGATAATTTGATAACTTCATGCCCATTTACTGTCTAACAATTGTATGTGCCACTGCTCTGCTATGTTCAAGGGCCCATAGTTGATATTTTCTTCACAGCAATCATGGAAGGTATGTATAGATTTCCAGATTCTTTCAGTGCCTAACTGAAAACAGCTTCCCACAAGAGGGAGAAATGTCCTGCCCCAAACATCAGTGCTGCCCTCCCACGCCCTGCACTGGCAAGCTCGTCTAACCCAGGGAAGGACTTCCTAGGAGAGAAGTTCGTCAGAAGCCCCCATAATTCTAAATCCTAGGTTTGCTAGGCTGACTCCGCACTCCCACACCCTGGCTGCATATAACACACACCACTCATTGTCCCCAAATCCCATCCCCTTGTCCCTACTAACCGGGTTCAGGTACGGTGGCTGGGACCAGACATTCTTGAGAATGAGACTTCCGGCCCCAAACTACCAACCATGATATGAAACCCTCAGATTAAACTTGCTCTCAGTCTTTTTTTCCGTGATTTTCTTTTTCTAGCTTCCTCTGCTCTTCTCATAATTATTGTTTTTCCTCTTATTATATGTGAGCCCCTCTTTCTGTCATCTCCCAAACCTCCCTGCAAGAATTCTTTGGCAAGTTCTAGGCATTATAAAAAGTATGAAAGATGCTGAAAACCAGTCGAATGACAACAACAACAAAAGAAGCCTGCATTTGGTCTGGAAACCACATGCTTCTGTGCTATCTTAGGCACTAGTACAGAAGGGTCCCTTGAGAAAAAGTCAGCCTGTGATATTACTTTATATTGAGTATCTTGGCAGCATTGCAAGGTGATATTTACCATGGCTTTCCTTTGTCCCGAGGGCTCGGGTGCCAGCAGCTCCCTCCCCAGAGCCAACCTCTAACAGCTTTATGACCAGAAACTGCAGCACAGCTGGGACTTGGGGGCAGGACTCAGACCCAGGCCCAATGTGTCAGTGGCACTGGATACAAAAAGCTGGTCCCTAGAGGAAATAAAGACCTGAAAATGCTTTGTCCACTTGGCAATTTGAGAGTATCACTAGCTGCAGAAAATGTTTGAGGTCTAACCCAGACAAAAGGGGAAAGAGGAGCCTTACCTGCCAACTCTACACTGAAATAAGAAGGGAAGCCCGGTCTCCAGACCTTCTTCCAGCACCGAGGGCGGTGGCATAACAACCTGGCGGCAGGCCTTAAGCCTCCCTTCACCAGACTCCAGTGGGAAAGCATCCTCAATATAAAGTTCAGCAACGTTCTCCCTGTAAGAGTGACTAAAAAGGGGTACGTGGCCTCACCACCTTCTCCAGGGTGATGAGGAACCTAGAAAGAGGCCATAAATACAACCTTGTATGGCCACCACATTCTAACTCGCACCTTTGTATGTCAGAGGCCCTGTGGGTGGACGTCCTGGATGGAGCATGGGTGTGATTTCAGTCCCCACTGCCACCCGTGCTCTGTAACAGTGCTCAACACAGCCACACAGAGCTGCCCCATGCCATAGTTCAGAGGCTAGAACTACTTAGGCTCCAGGCAGAGCGTCGGAGAACACAGCAGGTGTCACAGCTGGACCAGGGCGACCATTCTCACATCCTGGGCATCTGGGGCTTCCGTCTGTGCCAGCCTAGCTGAGGGCAGAGGTGTTAGGGGTGGAGGGGAGGGGAAACGTGGTGTCAGTGCTCACGCTCCAGCCAGCATGTCCTAACCTCATTCTGACACAGCCACTGAAACCCAACCCACTCCTGTCATCAAATTCAGTCACCACCATCTGTCTCTGAGGAAAATGATCAAGAACAAGTCAGGCTCTCTTGCTCTGAGTACATCTGGGGATCCAACAGTGATGGGAGGTGTGAAAAATGGGCAGAGCAGTACTGTCACTGAGGAAGGGAGAAAAAGGAACAGGGGAAAGCTTTCAAATCAGGGTGCACTGGTTCCTCATAAAAGAGAAATGCGACCACACCCCTCTGACCACTGCTCCAAACATGAAGTAACAGATAAAATGTAAAAAGGAGACACTTAAAAGTGGGCTTAAAAGCAAGATAGTGATCTCCTTGCACCCAACTGATTTCAGCTCTTGGAGATTCATGGCAACTTGAGATGTTCCATACATGGCAGGTGCCCGGAGCCGGGTCACTGTGAGAAACCAGGGCCAGACCAGGGGCTCCCCCACCCTGCCCACGAGAGGACAACTACTGCGGCTGCTGCCTGGGGGGTTGCCCCTGTGAGGCTGCAAACCTAGTGAAACAGAAAGAAACCAGCACAGTTCTGAAATCAAGCTGACCTGGACGAGGACCTGAGCAAGGCTGAGCACAGGGACTAGGCCTGTGACCTATTTGGTAGCACACGGGGCAGGACTCTCCCGCACCCTGGTAATACCTGGTTCCAAACAGGGTCCCAGGGCACTGGGGGTAGAGACAATCGTCCAAGCAGTGAAGAGTGAAGAGAGAGGGAATAAAAAGGGAGAAGCTCTCAATAAAGAAAGACAACCAAAAGAGTGAGGCAACATCGCAAATGCAATTAAAATAATAAAATGATCCCTAAAGTGTTTAGGTATTTTTACGATCTTCACAGAAATGAAGGAAGAACATTCATTTAAAAATTGAAAACAACAACAGGCCCATCTCATCAACTCCACAAGAGCAGAGTTCATGGAAGAGAATATTCAAAGGGTTAGCAGCTAATACTTTTAGAGAACTGAAGAAATATGAGAGTCCACAGTTTGAAAATGCACTCTGAGGCAAGGTGAATCAATAAAATAAATCTTCAACCACAGTGTAGGGTCAAACTATGGAACACTATAGAAGTTACCAGAGAGAAAAAGTAGTATTCCCATGAAGGAATTACAGTTAGATTGACAATAGATATATCATTAGCAACAATCAGTGCCAAAGGAAAATGGAGTAACATCTTTCACATACTAAGAAAAAATTATTATCTACCTTGAATCTGTGTCTGTACACACACATACATATATATGTGTGTATGTGTGTGTATGCATGTGTGTATACACATACCAAGCCAACAAAGGGAATAAAGGAGAATAGAAAAATATTTGTCAATCCCACAGGAAACAGAAAAGAAAGAAAGAAAGAAAGAAAGAAAGCCACTCTTCTATGGCAGAAGAGTCCAGATGTCCACCAAAGATTTGTGTTCTTCCAACACAGTGTGGAATTGTTGCTGGGAATCGTGGCTTGTGGGACAGGGCAGCATTAACAGGTATGGGTCATAGATGAAGAGAGGACAATGAAAGGCAGAAAAAGTCATTTGTGAGCTGAGCACAAACCAGAATTATATTTAATCACAAGGATGAGAAGGTTTCTGGTGAAAACACAATTGGGTGCTTAGATGTTTCTTTTTTTTTTTTTCCTCTGAAGTGCTGGATAATTTCCACTGGGGCTCATATGGCTTCTGATAGCATCCTAGACAAAACCAATAGACTAATAGTAGGTACAAAGTAGATAAAAGTACTGTGACTTTTAAGTCTTAATCCCCCAAAGTGGCTGTTGCCACTTGGTCTCTCTCATTCTCATCATGTATTTCATAAGGATGACCAAAATGTATATAGCTCTGGGGTTTAAAAAAAATAATTAGAAAATGTTTAAACAGGCAGGGGCCTAATATTTTAAGTCTTTGGGGAAAGATAAAAGGTGATTGACCCTAAGTGTGCTTTTCCTCCCACTTACATGCCTTCCTTTCCAGCATTTTAAAATGTTCCTAGTTTCCAAGGTAACAGCCAATGGATACTGGGTTGTATTCTTTCCAGTTTAAGGTTTGTAGGCAGATGTTCTCTTCAGGATGTAGTGAAGGCCTTTGATGCAAATACCCAAATGCTCTTTTTGAATTGATGAGTAAAAATATTAAATCACTGTCAACCTTAAGGCTAAAAGTGCTTCTCATGGCAACAACAGACCTGCAGAGCTTTGCAATGCACAAGGTACTTTCCCAAGCTTTTCTCACAGATTCTTCTGTTCAATCCTCCAAAGCAAGCAGGGCAGACATTATTATTATCCCTATTTCACAAGAAGATGTGGGTTGTCTAAGAGATGGAGCTGGGATTTGAATTCTGACCATTAGACTTAGGGATCCATCCAGGATACCCCAAACACACAATTAATTTAAAAAAGATATTTTCCTCCTTCAGAAATAAATCTGAGAGGAAGATTTGATTGATCAATATTTTATTTGCAGTATACATTATTAAATACTTCAATGGGGTGGCCTCAGTTTTCCTGGTAGACTTGAAGTTTAAATGTCCTGTGAAAACAAAAACCTTTAGCTGTGTGAATGAACGGAGCTGGTAGAGGTAGTGAAACCACAGTGTGGCTAAAGAGATGTGAAATGTAAATGCTTTATACAGCTGGGGTCTTGGCATAAGAACCAAACTCCAACTTATCTTATGAGCCAGAAATATAAAGAGCCACTCCTAGAAGCAGGGAGCCTGGCCCCCCAAAATCTGTGTTATATAAGGGCCTGAAAAGCCTCCTGAAAGAGTGGAGTTCAAATAACAGGAGTCAAGGGTGGGGGAGGCTAGGGTATTGCTGTCTGTCACTCACACTCACCATTCTGGAATCATTCAGATTCCAGACTAAATCCTAGCTAGAACAGAGGTGGCTGGGATACAGACAGCAAGTTAAAGCAAAGAATTATCTCCCTGACATTTTCCTGAGACCCTGAGAACCCTTGGCAGCAGTGTTCTGCGGCTCTAGCTGTGATGCAGGGCAACCTGAGAGCACAAGCTGAAGTGTGGGAGTTGCTCGTAGAATAGCCCCTGTGTGAGCAGAAGCCATCTTGCCATGGTATAAATGGGTTAAAGCCATGGAAACATTATGTTCTTACAGTCCCTGCAGCTTTTTTATACATTATTTCATTCTCAAAGTATATATTGAGATCAGACTTCGTGACAGGTAGTTGGGATATAGCAGTGAAGGAAATGGATGAAGTCTTACCTTACTCTTTGGAAGTTTTATTCTAGTGTGGGAAGATAGAAAACCAACAAACAAATAAATTGTGTGGTGGAGATAGTTGCCATAGAAAAAAACTGAAGCGGGATAAAAGGATGTGGCTTTGACAAAACACAAGGTGTATTTCTATTTTAAATGCTTTTATAACTCATCAAAAGCCCATTTGATAAATTAGTAGTTGAAAAGCATTTATTAATAATAATGGAATCAATTCCTCAAGAAGACATAATAATCCTAAATGTGTACATATCTGACAACAGATTATAAAATACATGAAGCACACACAAACTGTTGGAACTAAAAGGCTAAATAGAACTCCCTAATTATAGGTACAGATTTCAACAGTCCTCTTGCAATAATGAATTAAAGAAGTACAAAAAATCAGTAAAAATATAGAGGATTTGAACATTAACTTAACCAATTAACTTACTTAACCATCAACTAACTTAACCAATTAACATTTAGAACATTCCAGCCAAAAACTGCACATTCTTTTTCTGTACACATGGAACGTTCACTAGCCACACCACATCTGGGCTATAAAACAAGTCACAATAAATGTAAAATAACTGAAATCATACCACAAGTAAATCAAATTAGAAAAAGAATACAAAGATATCTAGAAAATCCCCCAAGTATCTGGAAACTGAATATAAGTGTCTAAATAATCCAGGTGACAAAGAAAAAGAAACGTAAAAAGGAAAATATATATTTTGAACTAAATAAAAATATAAGCACAGCACAATAAAATTTGTGAGGTACAGCTGAGACAGCTAAAATTGCCTAAAGTCCAATTTATGGTTTTAAATTCTCCTCTTAGAACCAAGAAAAGTCTAAAATTAACCATTTAAATTACCTCTATAAGATACTAGAGAAAGAAGAACAAATTCAGACTAAATTAAATAGTAGAAAGGAAATAATAAGAAGTAGAAATTAATGACATAGGAATAAACAAACAATAGAAAGAATGAACCCAAAAATTGGGGGATGGTTTGTACAATACAATAAAATTAATAAAATTCTAGCCAGAGAGTTCAAGAAAATAAGAGAGGAAACACAAATTACCAACATTAGCAATGAAAGAGGAAATCTAATTCCAGATACTAGTGAGATTAAAAGAAAAATAAGGTGTTATGAAAAACTTTATGCTGCTGTTTCAGGACAAAATTAGTCTTTTCCTTAAAAAAATAGAAGTACATATAGTTATATTTCCCTGAAAGTATTACTTCTCAATGTAAGCTCAACCATTTGTAATAATTACAACTTTTAACCAGAGTAAACTCTATTTTCCAGAGAGGACTGGGGTGGGAGGGGAGATAATGTGAACTGCAATCCCAGCATTTTATCAGAGCAGCAGAACTCATGAATATGTATAACACAACTTCCTACAGCTGCCAATATCCCATATACAACTTCTCACTCAAACTGGTGAAAATGAACGTGTTCATTAATGAGACCTAAAAATATAGTCTTTCTATAGTATATAAAATTAAGAAGCAAAGGTATATAAAGTTAAAATTATACTAAAAATTAATACTTTAGTATTAGTTTTTATTTAGAAATGATCTAGGTACTCAATAATTTTCCGTTAATGAACCCAATTTAATTCCAATCCAAGTTAAATAAGCTGACATACTACAAAGCATAATTACTAATGAAATAAAGTTCATCAGAATAAGAATGTGCCCTGACCAGTGTGGTTCAGTCAGCTGGCATTATATTGTAAAGCTAAAGGTCATTGGTTTGATTCTGGTTGGGACACTTGCCTGGGCTGCAGGTTTGGTTCCTGGTAAGGGAGCAAATGAGAGGCAAAATCTGTCATGTTGTTTCCTTCCCTCTCTCTCTTCCTCCTTCCCCTCTCTCTAAAAATTAATTAATAAAATCTTTTTTAAAAAAGAGAATAAGGGTCCAATATGGTTAAACACAAGATTACATTTTTTATAAGCCAGCACTGAGTAGAAGTCACACTAGCTTCTCTGATCAGTAAACCTGTGTAAGTTTAGAAAAACATACACAAGTATGATAAAAATGTATACTTGCATTATACATAACCCGGATAAATCAGAGAAGACAGAGTTATTTTCTTAAACCAAATAATTAAACTAGTCAAGTTTGCCAAAGCTTTACTTAAATGATGTGAACTTAAATTCTTAATATGTTTCTGAGCTGGTTTCTTCTGAAATACCTCTAAATCTAGTACATTTAATATTTTAGAAGTTCTAACCCCTCATTTTCTGAGAATTATAGAAATATTATCTTTATAAAAACACTTATATATTTCATAAGCCAAACAGAACAGGACTACTTTAATTTAGTAGATTTTATCATCTCATTTAGTTATACCATCTGAATTTAGGGAAACACTACACATTCATACAATGAGAGGTAAAGACCTTTCTGAATTACAGACATACAGACATGGAGTTTATAGCTTCAATTTTGTAATTTCAGTCATAGGTCAAGAGTAAACAGAGAAGCACAAAAAATTTACAGGTTCAGATATCAAAGAGTTGTGCTGCTTGGTGGCACACAGATTTAAACCCACATAGATGAGTAGGCAAACAAGTTAAAACTGACTAGTTTCTTTGTTATCTCTCACCCAAGAGAGACTAGATCTCTACAAATCATTAATTCATTCACAGAGCTCACCAAATGGTCAGACCATAACACCAAATACCCAATCACTGTTACCAACAGAAGGCAATGACTTATTGCTACAAACAAAACAAAAACAAAACACAAAATTAATAGAGAACAATATGAAAACTAGAAAGGCAGACAGTCAACAAAGTTCTATTGTCACTTTGAAACCCAAAGCAGCCAATAAGCTGCACTTCTCTGGTGAAAAGTATACCTGGTTTCATTAGGTGAACCCCCAAACTATTAAAAGACAATTTTAAAAAGTAAAAATCATGCCTCTTATGCAGATATAAAACAAGCATGAGTTAAAATTTTTATTGAGCCATGGCTGGTGTGGCTCAGTGGATTGAGTGCCAAACTGCAAACCACAGGGTAAGAGGGCTTAATTCCCAGTCAGAGCACACACATGCCTGGATTGCCATATCCCCCAGCAGGGGGTGTGCAAGAGGCAACCACACATTGATGTTTCTCTCCCTCTCTTCCTCCATCCTTCCCCCTCTACCTAACAATAAAATCTTCTTAAAAAATTAAAATTTCATTAAATTTATTAATGAAGAAACAAGATAGATGTTGTAATCAGCTCCAAGGAAAAATTAAAAATCACAAATGTATATGGAGTCAAGGAATGTTGAAGTGAATGTGCAAATGGAAGCATAAGTAGCTTTTTCCACAGTGGTAGAGGGAAATCAACTAGGCAAGTTTGGAAAACAGGGCTTTCCCATATGGGGTTAGCCAGCAGAGCCTTGAAATAAAACCCAGCCATGGTGAGCTCTGAAATATTTTGGAGTTCTTTCTAGCTGAGACATTTAGGAGAAATCCTGGGGAGTTAATGGGTACAACATGAAGGAAGGGGTATGACCATAAAAGGAAGGGAATAGCAGAGAAAGGGGCCCAGTGGGGAATTTAGATAAGTTTTCATCTGATGGATAGTGTGTGCCATTAAAAAACAGGAGTCAAGAAAGAAAAAAAAGTGGGAAAAAACCTGAAATAGATCTGTGAAGCCTCCATTTCACAGTAAAGAAAGGCAAACAGAGAACAATTGAGTCAGAACTTTCAGGGTAGATTTGGGCACTGGTATTTTAAAAAACTCTCTTGGACTTCCAGACAAAATGGAGGTATGAGTAGACACACTTTCCCTTCTCGCACAACCAAAAGAAGGAAAACAACAAATCTAAAAATAAAAAGTAACCAGAACTGCCATAAAATTGAACTGTATTGAAGTCTGACAACCAAGGAGTTAAAGAAGAAACATTCACTCAGACTGGTAAGAGGGGCAGAGAGGATGCACAGCAAGGCTGTGGCTGGAGGACCAGGTGGTCCCACATCTGTGTGAGGCTAAACTGGGAGGCACAACTGGGGAGTGAGACAGACTGCACAACCCAGGGTTCCAGTGCAGGAAAGTAAAGCCTCAAAACCTCTGGCTATAAAAACCTGTGAAAGTTGCAGAGGCAGGAGAAACTCCCAGCCTCATAGGAGAGTTTATTGGAAAAACCCACAGGGTCCTAGAATGTACACAAGCCCACCCATCTGGGAATCAGCACCTGAAGGGCCCAATGTACTTGTATGTAGCAGGAGAAGTGACTGAAACCAGGCCAAGATATGAGCAAGTGGCATTGTTCCCTATCAGTTCCCTCCCCAACATACAGCACCACAAAGGAGAGATCTGGGTTGCCCTGCCCTGAAAAATATCTAAGGCTCCACCGCTCAGAATGTAACAGGTGTGCCAAGACAAAAAAATATGGCCCAAATGAAAGAACAGATCAAAGCTCCAAAACAAAAACTCAGTAATAAAGAGATTGCTAACCTATCAGATGCAAAGTTCAAAACACTGGTAATCAGGATGCTCACAGAAATGGTTGAGTATCGTTGGAAAATAGAGGAAGAAGAGAAGGCTATACAAAGTGAAATAAAGAAAAATATGCAGGGAATCAACAGTGAAGGGAAGGAGACCGGGACTCAAATAAAAAACTTGTAGCAGAAGGAAGAAATAAACATTCAACAAGAACAGAATAAAGAAACAAGAATTCAAAATAACAAGAAGAGGTTTAGGAACCTCTGGGACAACTTTAACTATCTCAACATCCAAATCATAGGGGTGCCAGAAGGAAAAAAGGAAGAACAAGAAATTGAAAACTTATTTGAACAAGTAATGAAGGAGAACTTCCCCAATCTGGAAAAGGAAATAAGACTTCCAGGAAGTCCAAGAAGCTCAGAGAGTCACAAAGAAGCTGGGCCCAAGGAAGTACACAGCAAGGCACATCATAATTACACTAGCCAAGATTAAAGATAAGGAGAGAATCTTGAAACCAGCAAGAGAAAAGGAGACAGTTACCTACAAAGGAATTCCCATAAGACTGTCAACTGATTTCTCAAAAGAAACTTTGCAGGCAAGAAAGGGCTGGAAAGAAGTATTCAAAGTCATGAAAAGCAAGGACCTACATCTAAGATTACTCTATCCAGCAAAGCTCATTTAGAATGGATGAGCAGATAAAGAGCTTCCCAGATAAGGTTAAGTTAAAGGAGTTCATCATTACCAAGTCCTTATTATATGAAATTTTAAGGGCACTTATCTAAGAAAAAGAAGATCAGAACTATGAACAGAAAAATGACAACAAACCCACAACTGTCAATTGACCCTAAAAACAAAAACAAACTGAGAAGACAACTAGATCAGGAACAGAATCACAGAAATGGAGATCACATGGAGGGTTATCAGTGGGGAGGGGGAGGAGGGAGAGAATGGGGAAAAGGTACAGGGAATAAGAAGCATAAATGGTAGTTAGAAAATAGACAAGGGGAGGTTAAGAATAGTATAGGAAATGGAGAGGCCAAAGAACTTATATGTATGACCCATGGACATGGACTAAGGGAGGGAAATACTGGTGGGAGGGAGGCTGCAAGGCGAAGGGAAATAAAGGGGAGGAAAAAATGGGACAATTATAATAGCATAATCAATAAAATATATATATTTTTAAAGCTCTCTTGATTATTACAAACTCCAGCCCAGCGAGAATTCACCAATTTCACACCAGGTAAAGCTGGTCATTGACACTGTGGTTCTAAGTGACTCACCTGTTCCCTGTTCCAGAGGATGTGAGGATTTTGGTTGAGTATCTTCTTTTTAATTAGAGCAAAATTCCTAAAGAAGAAATGACTTGTGGTTCTGGCCAGTTTTAACTGAGTCATATCACTGAATGTTCCTTTACATGAATTTAAGAAAGAATAAGGTAGGCTTTGCAGTTATCAGTGTGTACTCTTCTGTTACTGCCATCAAATGAGCCAAACTCAGAAATGTGGTTTTAAAATGGCAGGCTTGAAGTCTTCATTCTTTTCGTTGTAACATATTGCAAATAGTATGACCCAAATACTACACGTGCAGTATAATGAACAATGGGTTTGGCCCCAGAGGATAGTAGGACCAGTGCTGGTATTGCCTTGGAAGACTACTACCCACTCGGCCTCAGTTTCCTTCTCTGAAAAAAGAGATGCTGCATGTCTCTGGATCTAAAATGCCATTGATTTTAGGATGCATCGCAGTTTTATATACTACTAAAAAAAAGATAATTGTCCATTGTTTGTTAAGAATTGATCCTGAGGGCATAAGTCCCCCCACCCCTTCTGTTTGCCCTGTGTAAGGGTGGGGAAAGCACCGCATCCTGCAGTTATAGAAAGCCCTTGGCAGAGAGTTGCAGGTGCTCGCAGTATGAAGCCCTCGGCAAATACTAAAATCCTAAGTACCGAGTGATATGGGCAGTACCTTATTTGGTGACTATGGGCAAGTCATGGTACCTCCTCATATCTAAATCCTCAACCCTTTACCTTTCCTCCTGGAGGCTCTCTTTTGAGGACAATGAGACATTGAGACCTTCTCTAGGAGAAGCTTCACATTTTCCCAGCAGGGGCAGAAGGTGGGGTTGGTGTTCACCGTTTCCCATGCTGTCATTCCTCCAGCATCTTTTTAAAACTCTGCTTCTGTGAGCTGCATGCTGTCCGGTTGTCACTTCATTAGCGAGCCTATCACAGGGCTCAGTCTTCTATCACACCTCACATCCTAATATCCCTCCTATGTGACTCCCACACCTGCATGGATGTGTCCCCTGACACCCAGGGCCCCTCCTCCACAGACCTTTCCTTTGACTACACTTCAGCCATCTCTTCCGTTAGACACACACAGCACTGTGTCATCAAGAACTGCTCCCTACCAAGTGTAAATTCACATGCTGACCCCCACCAATTCTCAGCTTTCAGTCCTTAGTGAGTCACATACTTCTTTAGATTTGATCTTTGACCCTGCTGAGACTCACACTACCTTGAACCCCTCCACCAGTCTCACTCAGACTTTGTTTTTCCTTTGCAGGTGAGACCGCATGGTTTATGTCTCTGAAGTCACTCTTTTCTTGTGATTATTTTAATACTCCAGCCTAAAGAAACCCTCACCCTCAGTCATATGTCTCTCCACTTCCTCTGTGTCTGCACCTTGGCAGTGGATTCCTACTGGTCAACATCACAGAACTATGGGAAATTATGCCTCTAAAAGGTCATGACCTCTAGTCTTAACTGGCCCCTTGATGCTCTTGGCAATCCTATTATTTTTCTAAGGTGTTCTCACTCTCTGGTTCTTTTTAGCAGCTATTTCAGATTTGCTTTAGTTTTCTCAATCCTTCTATCTCCCTCACACAACCTTCCCTGCTGGTATTTCCCCATCTGATTTTTCTTGCTCGCTCTTAAAATATGACTGTATTGCAGTTTCCTGCTACAGATGCACCCACGCACCCACCCAAACACACACAAAATAAACCATGGGATGAGAATTCTCTCAGATTCTTGCCATGGAAATCATACATTTTTCCACTTTCCTCCTCCTTTTCTGTTTTTGTTTTTTTGACACAGTGGAAAATTGGTCATGTATGTGTTACAACAATCTCTCCCCATCTCATCCCAGCTGCTTTGATCACTCCCTCTGGGAAGCCTGGTCTGTCCTCTGCCTTCACCTGTAATCCAGCCTAGGTTAGGTGCCCTGTTCATGCACTCCCATGGCACCTCCTTGCTTTGCACTGAGGACGCTGTAACATGGTGGTCACCCACCAGTCCCTAGCCATAAGCATAAGGACAAATAAGATAACAATTCTGCCTGGTTAATATTTGTAAATTCCTGGTTGTAAGCTCAGTAGGTATTTAAAAAGCATTTGCTGAATAAGTAAAAAAAAACAGGAAAGAAAAATGAGTTGACTTTGTATATTTTCTCATGTTCCTTAGAGGTATTTTTGTTTTCAAGCATTAAATTTCAATAAGACTTGTTCAATGTACAGAGATTGTGAGTACCACAGCTATGCTTTCTAAATACTTAAATCAATCAGTTTAGTCAATAAAATGTCCAATTATTGGAAACTATGCCAAAAAAAGATAATTATATTATTCTGCTGCTAATGTAAATAGTTGGAATGATTAAGACAGTATGGTCCAGAATATAAAATAAAACTTTTTGTTAAAAAATTAGATAAGCTAAGAAAAACCCTTTAAATCAATCTCCCCTATAGTCAAATTGTTAACAATGCCTACTGAAATTTTCTTTTCTCATTTGGGTCCATTCTTAACTCATGATATAGAAGATTAACTTAAAGGCTAACTACTCATAACTTCCCTACATGACTTCCAAAAGATTTGATATATCTTCCTCTAAGGAAGTGATTGGAGATTTACATATATTAAAGCAGTGATAAAAGCAAGACTTGTTTTGGCAAAATGCAAATATAGGGTTTTAAATGTTGTTTAGTTTAGCAGAAGCCAATAGTGTTGTAATGTTGCAAACGAAACATTAAAGTGTGAAGATGAGCATAATTACACAGGCAAAAAGTGAACTGGATAAATGTGTTCAGTTAGTGAAGTACGCAGTGCAGATGGGGGGTGCAGGTTGGGGGGAGAAGAAACAGAAGGAAAGAGTGTCTGGGGAACACAAGCGTTTGGGGGGGAAGCAGGGAGTGGGGAGAACTGTTTAAGAGTAGGGGGAAAACACAGTAAGGAAATCCAAGGCATTAAATTGTAATGTCTCTAGCACAATGTCCTGTTGGATGAAGCTATCGATAAATGCATAGCTTGACAGAAAATAACATTCATAAAATACCCAGGAAACAAACATCGGCCTATATTCAAACAAGGATGAGGGTAGGTGGAGCCATTTTCTTATCCAATTGATTTTACACAGATAAATGTAGCCAAAGGATAGTTCACCGTGAGAGAGCTGGAGACCCAATACTCAGAGCCAACATTAAGCAGCTCCAGAACTTCTTAGCAGTGAGGAGACAGATGTTAGCTCATATAACCAAACTATGGAATGGAACGAATGATCCGGAGACTCAAATCACATTGGCATTCTTCCTTCATTTCTTTTCCTGGTCTTACTTTCTCAGTTTTCTTCTTTGGGGCACAGAACTTAGACACCAGTAGTTACCTTGGGTTTACATCGTTATGGCTCATGACCCAAAAGTTAAAAACCAACCAACAAAACACCAGTTCTACCTGCACCGTTCCTCAGTGTATTCTAAAATCATTAAGTGAGAGCCTTGTGAGAAACATTATATAATGGAGGGGTTCCGCCAGACATTACAAGCGTCAAGCTGGGATGCAATATTAAGTCCACGGTCCACTAGTGAGCCGTTCATGCTTAAAAAATTAAATCCTAAAAAATTGAGGCTTTCAATCTTTTAATTTTCAAGCAACATGGAGGATGGAGAAGTTAAATGACATCATTTGACCCAAGAAATGGGCCAAATGCAAGAATCATGACATTCCACAGGGCAAATACCCGCTTTCCCCACTAAATCAATGGCATGAAGAGAAATGGGGAGGGGGCGACGTTAGAGAATAATAGAGGCCTAAGAGAGGCAGCAACCAAACACAATGCGGGAAATGGGACTTTGCTTGGATCCTTGACAAACCAACAATAAGACATTTTTGAAATAATCAAGGAAGCCTGAATGTACAGTGAATATTAAGTGATATTAAGCAATTAACTTTTCAAGATGTGATAATTAATGGCTGGGTGATTACATTTTTTTTAGATACCCATCAGAGAAAATTTAAGTGGAAAACGACTTGCTTTAAAAGTATGGCGCTGTCCCGGCCCAGCCCTTCCAGCACCAGAGACGACTCAAGAACCAACTCTTCCCATCTTGCTAAGTCCTCAAAGGCATCGCGCATTCAAGTTTCGGCCTCGGCGCCGCTCCCGACATGCTCCGCGGACACGGCGCGAAGGCCTGAAGCCCCACAATCCAGCCTGGAGTCCAGCCACGGGCTCCTTACCCAAGGTGCCCCGGGAGTCATTTGCATATCCCACCAGACGGGTAAACCCGGAGGCTCGGTCGTAGCCTAGCGACCATAGCAAACAACAGACCAGCCTAGTGAGGTGCTCCCTTTGCATCAAACCCCCCTAAAAGTTCCGTGGTCGCCAGGAAAGCAGGCGATTCGGTCACCATAACTAGAAAAGGGAAAAATGTGTCGCACTTTAAATAGCTGGTGGGGGCACCTGTGTGTCGTGCTCGCTTCGGCAGCACATATACTAAAATTGGAACGATACAGAGAAGATTAGCATGGCCCCTGCGCAAGGATGACACGCAAATTCGTGAAGCGTTCCATATTTTGCCCCACGCTGGCACCCTCTGATTACAACCGAAAAAATGTGAGTCAAGGTACGAAATGTGGGGCACCCAATAGCAAAAATCGTGACTTTTCTTTATAAAGACATTCTTGTAAACCTTTGAAGCAAATGAGGTTGAGTCATGAGGCATTTGTACTAATATTTTAACCTACATTTTTCCTTCATAAACCTTAAACGTCTTGTTTACGGTTTTCTCTCCCTCAAAGACACAAACTCCACAAACCCAGGTAGGTTGACTTTTGTTAACTAGAAGAGTGGCACGTAAATTGCTCGGTGAATCCCTCCAAATCATTTCTGAATTATTGAGTTACTAAATAATTGCTAAAATAATGGATCGTTACCAAAACAGGTAAGCAACATTAGTGTTCATTTGTTGTGTCTACTTTGTGGCATTTTTCGGCCGTTTATAAAGACCTGAGGAAGTACTGCGCCAAGGCAGAGACGGTTGTCCAGCAGTGGTTACACCGGACGAGATCAGTGGTGGCGGGTGCTTGCGGGCCCTTAGAGGTCGAGGACCAACTGAAAACTGGCTGAAGGCAGCAAACCCATTCGGATTTGCTTCCTGAGACCGGCTTTGTATGTCCGCATTCTTGTAGCCTTTACCAGTCAGAAATGCCGATCTATCGAAAACCAAGTGTGATGGGAAATTTGATTAAAAGTTCAATGCCCAAACCAATTTAATCAATAGAAAAAAGTACTCGGATGCAGGTATCACGGTCACTTGGTATTGGAAAAGTAAGCACCTCCTGAGACAGTCTTGGTCTGCTCGGTGAACATTACCAAAATTGCTATTGGGTGCCCCACATTTTGTACCTTGACTCACATTTTTTCGGTTGTAATCAGAGGGTGCCAGCGTGGGGCAAAATATGGAACGCTTCACGAATTTGCGTGTCATCCTTGCGCAGGGGCCATGCTAATCTTCTCTGTATCGTTCCAATTTTAGTATATGTGCTGCCGAAGCGAGCACGAAACACAGGTGCCCCCGCCAGCTATTTAAAGTGCGACATATTTTTCCCTTTCTTGTTATGGTGACCGAATCGCCTGCTTTCCTGGAGACCACGGAACTTTTAGGGGGGTTTGATGCAAAGGTACCACCTCACTAGGCTGGTCTGTTGTTTGCTATGGTCGCTAGGCTACGACCGAGCCTCCGGGTTTACTCGTCTGGTGGGATATGCAAATGAATCCCGGGGCACCTTGGGTAAGGAGCCCGTGGCTGGACTCCCGGCTGGATTGTGGGGCTTCAGGCCTTCGCGCGGTGTCCGCGGAGCACGTCGGGACCGGTGGGCACCGCCGCCGAAGACCCCGGGCCGCCTGCGCTCTCGAGGTCGTGTCGAGTAGCCAACTCGTGGTCCTTGAGGCACCTGGGCAGGCGTGATCGAGGCAGTCCCGGCGTCCTGCCTGGAGCGGGCGGCCTCTCCCCAAATGAGTTAGTCTGCTAGACCTAGGGCTCTGGGTCCATTACGGATCCTCCCACCAATATATGGAATATATCACGGATACTTCACCCGTGACACAGGGGCCTTGTGCTATTGCAAAAGGTATTGGCGAAATGAGCTCAGCGTCCAGCCCTCCGGAAAATTCCTACCAGTGCCTCTCCCACTCGGTTCCGGATCGTCAGCAGCACACTCTCTGTTCCCTGGGCTTAGCAAACTTTGGCAATAGTGTCCGCGGCTTGAGTCCATTATACCCAGTGGGGTGGGGAACGGGCCGGATGAGCTCAGAAGGACGGCCACGCCTTGCACAGGTGTGCTTTCCCTAGGGCCCAGGGGCCACCTTGAACTCTGGTTGCCAACTAGCTGAAACACTGAAGGACATGCTGAAGCCCACATTTTTGGCCTGAGAGGTGGATTCAAGGAATTACACTATCAGAGTTGAACTGGAGCATCATTCTTGTAGTTCTTTATACTTCCCCGCACCCTGACCCTACCCCTGTTATGATAAAAATGCGTAGGACAGACCTACTTGCGAGAAATACCGAATGTTAGTATTCAAGATTATGATTTTAACTGCAAAAACCGTACCTCTCAAGTCAAAGCCTTGCGCGTTGTGAAATGAGGGCCAAAAGTGAAAGAAAGCCTCTGGTATTGCGGTGGTTGCACTACTCCATATATTGAAGGAAAGTGAAGAGCGTAGGTTACCCTGCTTAGGATGGTACCTTTAATAAAGAATACGGTGTATTTATAGTGTAAGTGCAGTTTTGCTGGGGGGCGGGGTTTCTCTTTCATTTGGTCGTCCTACCTCTCTTCAAAACTATGGCACAATACTTTGGAACCTATGAAAAACAAGTAATTTTAAGAAGTTTTTTAATTAGTACACAATTTTATGATGTACAAAAAGAAAACAGTGTGAAACCATATGAGTTTCTGGTATGTGGAGTCAAAAATAGAAAAGGAACAGAAAGACTACGGGGATTATTGCTAAACCTATCTATGTTTGTGGTTACAATTCTCTTTCAACACTTTGAAAAGTAATAAAAACAGTGTTCTCCCCCGACCCCAAAGAAAAAATTAGGCAAAAATCATGCACCTATTGAGTAAATTCTCCAATCACAAGTAAAATCTGCTTTGATGTATTTCTTCTAATGGCCTATCTTTCCAATAAACTATTACTGCCTTCAGAGCTATTAATAAATTGATGTTCAATTTTATGACTTGAAGAAATATATCTAAAACCCTTCATGTTTTCTTTAGAAACCTGCCAACCAAAGAATATATTAAAGGATACATGATGACAGAAATCTATAGGTGGAAGGATGGTCAGAGTTCCAGAGTCACTAACTTGATTTCTCTACTCCTTAAGTCAGGCTACACTCCTGGATCAACATGTTTAAACCCTTTATATTCTGAAAAGAGAAAAAATATTTGCCGCACACAGGGGGAAAAAAAGATTGATGAGATCATCAATCCTTGGGTGGGGGGGAATGTTTATAATGGCTCTAAATTATCTGATGAGTCCAGAAATACAAAAAAAAGTATACTTTTAGAATCCTGGCACTGCCACACAATATGCTGTAAAAAAGCTACACTAGAATTTCTCACAGATGACTTATTTGTGAACTCTTTTAAAGCAATAAATTATCTCTAGACCTCCGGTGTTCCTAAAATTATTTCTATTATATTGGTATTTAAATACTTATAAACATTAAACTGTATAAACTTATTCTTATAGCTGCTATAAATGAAAAACAAATTCAACTACTTTAGTTTTGTGTTATATTGTTTTGTAACTAACCAGAAGTCAATGTAATGCAAATTAAACTACAAGTCAATGCAATTCAAATTAACAACATTAATTTATTTCAGTAGATGATGTGTTTGGCTAAAGCTGAATCACTAATGTTGGGTTTGGTAGTGGATAGATGTAGTCTCAGGTTCAGTTCTATACTTAATCTGTTTCTGGGGTTTGACTAATGCAGATAATACCAATTCACACAAGTATATTAAAAAAATTAACCTTTGTTTACAACTAAATTATATAATATTAATATTTTAATATCTTTGAAATCAGGACACAGCACACAGTAAATGGAAGCCAAGAGTATGAAATAAGGTAGTTTAGTAAAATCAGGCTTCATACTTATACACTCGGCCAGTGAGCAATTCTTGAATGCCAATATATTACTTGATGACTGTGTAAAGCTGTATTATGTATTTCAACATGGAGTTATAGTGTAATTGAAATTGGTACTAAATGTATAATCAAACATTGTTGAAGTTTGGAACTAGAAAACATGTTCTGAAATTAGTTTGAAATTCTAGACACATTTTTTAAACTTTTTAAAATTATATTTATTTATTTATTTTTACAGGGGGGAATGGAGGAAGGAGGAGAGAAACATCAATTTGTGGTTGGTTCTTGAGCACCCCCTACTGGGGAACTGGCCTGCAACCCAGTTATGTGCTGTGACTAGGAATTGAACTGACGACCATTTGATTTGCAGTCTGGTGCTCAATTCACTAAACCACACCAGTCAGGGCTAAACTGTTTTTTTTAAGTTTCATCCCTAAGCTCAGACTGTTGAAGATAAAGAAGGAACCAGGGTTCTTTATATAGTGTTTTGTATAAATACTGTTTTATTTATAGATATTCATATATTTTCTGGGTTATATAAAATCCATAACATGAAATTTCATTTGATTCTGTGAAGAGCTTTCTGATTTTCAAGAAAGATTTTCTTTGCGACTTCTCTGATATATATACTTGGAGCTGATTGGAAGGCCTTTCCCACAGTCAGTACATATTATGAGTCAAGTATGACTGCTCTGGTCATATTCAAAAAACCTTCCTACACACACACACACACACACACACACACACAGAGTTTTTCTCCTCTGGGAATCTGCTTATGTGGTATTTCCCAGAGCAATTACCACAGTCAGTACATTCATAAGGTTTCTCTTTAATATAGGGTCTCTGATATTTAAACATGTTTATTCATGAAGACCCTCTCTTAATAAAAACAGGGGTTTTAAAAAGAAAACTTCATTTTTGTTCAAATACATTTGTCGCCACTTTTCCCCCACCCCAGCCATCCCCACCTACAACCCTCGATCCTACCTGCCTTTGGCTTTGTCCATGGGTCCTTTATGCATGTTCCATGACAACCCTTCCCTCCTTCTCCCCCCATTATCCCCTTCTACTTCCCCTCTGAAATCAAGTTTTTTCTTAATTTCAATGTCTCTGGTTATATTTTGATTGTCTGGGTTTTTTGTTGTTATTGTTCTTGTTGCTGCTTAGGTTCCACTTACAGGTGAGATCATATGGTATTTGTCTTTCACTTCCTGTCTTATTTCACTTAGCATAATGCTTTCCAGTTCCATCCAGGCTGTTGCAAAGGGTAGGAGCTCCTTCCTTCTTTCTGCTGCGCAGTATTCCATTGTGTAAATGTACCAGTTTTTTGATCCACTCATTTACTGATGGGCACTTACATTACTTCCAGCTCTTGGCTATTGTAAATTGTGCGGCTATGAACATTGGGGTGCATAGGTTCTTTTGAATTAGTGTTTCAGGATTCTTTTTTTTTTTAATTATTTTTTTATTGATTATGCCATTACAGTTGTTCTATTCCCCCCTTCATTCCCCTCCACCCTACCCCCCCGTCCCCACCATTACCCCTCCCTTTAGTTTATGACCACGTGTCTCAAGTTCTTTAGATTCTATATTTCCCATACTATTCTTTCCCCCTCCTATCTATTTTCTATCTACTGTCTATGCTACTTATTTTCTGTACCTTCTCCTCCTCCCACTCCCCTGTTGCTAACCCTCCTTGAGATCTTCATTTCTATGTTTCCACTCCTGATCTAGCTGTCCTTTTAGTTTGCTTTTATTTTAGTTGTGGTTGTTAACAACTGTGAGTTTGCTGTCCTTTCACTGTTCATGTTTTTTTAACTTCTTTTTCTTAGGTAAGTCCCTTTAACATCTCATATAATAAGGGCTTGGTGATGATAAACTTCTTGAATTTGATCTTATCTGAGAAGCACTTTATCTGTCCTTCCATTCTAAATGAAAGTTTTGCTGGATAGAGCAATCTTGGTTGTAGGTATTTAGATTTCATGACTTGGAATACTTCTTTCCAGCCCCTTCTTGCCTGTAAGGTCTCTTTTGAGAAATCCGCTGACAGTCTGATGGGAACTCCTTTGTAGGTGACTGTCCCCTTATCTCTTGATGCTTCTAGAATTCTCTCCTTCATTTTAATCTTGGCTAATATAATTATGATGTGCCTTGGTATGTTTCTTCTTGGGTCCAACTTCTTTGGGACTCTCTGAGCTTCCTGGATTTCCTGGAAGTCTATTTCCTTTGCCAGATTGGGGAAATTTTCCTTTATTATTTGTTCAAATAAGTTTTCCACTGGTGGCTGTGCCTTTCCCCCTTCTGGTACCCCTATAATTTGGATGTTGGAGCGTTTAAAGATGTCCTGGAGGTTCCTAAGACTCTCCTCATTTTTTTGAATTTTTGCTTCTTCACTCTTTTCTGTTTGGCCATTATTTGCTTTCTTCTGGTCCACTCCATTGATTTGAGTCCCAGTTTCCTTTTCATCGCTATTGGTTTCCTGTGCAATTCCATTCATTTCAATTAGTTTCACTTTCATATGTTTCTCTAATTTGTGGCTACAATCAACCAGTTCTGTGAGGATCCTGATCACCAGTGTTTTAAACTGTGCGTCTGAGAGTTTTGCTATTTCTTCATCGCTTAGATTTATAGGCTCTGGGGCTTTGAGTTCTTCTTGAGCCATTTTTGGTCTGTTCGCGCCCATTAAGTGTGAGGAGCTAAGTGTGAGGAGCGAAGCCTTGGACTCCCAGGTCGCTGGGTTGTGACGCTATATGTGGGGGCGTGGTCAGAGCGGGGAAATGGCGGCCCCCTCTGCTATTTCATACCGCTGGGTGAGGAGCAGAGCCTTAGGTGGTTTACCAGTGCCAGGCCACTCACAGAGTCGCTGGGCTATGACGCTGTATGTGGAGGTGGGGTCAGAGTGGGGAAATTTTCTGCGCCCTCTGCTGCCACTTGCAGCGGGGCTGGGTCCCGTCTGATCGCCCACTTCCTCGCTTGTCTATCAGCACAGGAATGCGCGACCTCACTGTTTCCCCACAGTCACTGGGTCTCTCACTAGGTCCAACCCTGCGCCCGGATTCCACGCACCTGAGTCCGTCTGACCGAGTTTTCCTGTGCTACCCCGCTACGCCAGCTGCTGGTTTCGCCCCTTACCGGTCAGGCTGAAGAATTTGTTGTTAACAGACTTCCGAAAAGTTCAATTTTCTTGTTCTGGCTGTGTTTTCTGTTGCTAATATTTAATTATCTCTAAACTTGGTTGTGTGAGAAGGCACAGCGTCTTCACCTATGCTTCAATCTTGGCAGAAGTATTGTTTCAGGATTCTTAGGGTATAATCCCAGCAGTGGAATTGCTGAGCCAAATGACAGTTCCATTTTTAGTTTTTTGAGGAAATTCCATAGTTTTCCACAGTGACTGCACCAGTCTGCATTCCCACAAAGAGTGCAGTAGTTGCCTTTTCTCTACAACCTCCCCAGCACTTGTTTGTTGATTTAAGATGGCTATTCTGACTTGTGTGAAGTGTTACCTCATTGTGGTTTTAATTTGCATCTCTCTGATGGCTAGTGATGATGGGCACCCTTTCATATGTCTCTAGAACCTCTGTATGTCCTTCTTGGAGAAGAATCTATTCAGGTCCTTTGCCCACTTTTTAATTGGGTTTTTAGTCTTCCTGGTGTTGAGTTATGTGAGTTCTTTACCTATTTTGGAGATCAATTCCTTGTCTGAGGTATCATTAGCAAATATATCTTCCTATACGTTTGGTTCCCTTTTCATTTTGCTGGTGTTTTCTTTAGCCATGCACAAGCTTTTTATTTTGCTGAAGTCCCATTTGTTTATTCTTTCCTTTATGTCTCTTGCTCTAGGGGACATATTAGTGAAAATATTGCTGCATGGAATATCTGAGACTTTCCTGCCTATGTTCTCCTATAGAACTTTTTTGGTGTTGCAACTTATATTTAAGTATTTTATCCATCTTGAGTTGATTTTTGTATATGGTGTAAGTTGGTGGTCGAGTTTCATTTTTTTTGTCCAAAATTTATGGATCACAGCAAAGACAGTCCTGAGAGGGAAGTTCATAACAATACAGGCCTACCTAAAAATTTAAGATAGAGACATTTCAAATAAAAAACCTAACCCTACAAGAACCGGAGGAATAACAAGAAACAAAGCCCAGAGCAAGTAGAAGGAAGAAAACAACCAAGATCAGAGCAGATTTAAGTGACACAGAGACTAAAGGAACAATTCTAATGATCAATAAATCCAAAAGCTGATTTTTCTAGAAGATAAACAAAATCAACAGGACTTTAAGCAGACTCAAGGAAAAAAGAGAGTACCACAAAAAAACAAAATCAAATATGAAAGAGGAGATATTACAACTGATACCACAGAAATACAAAGGATTGTAAGAAATTACTACAAACAACTATCTGCCAAGAAATTTAAAAACCTGGGTGAAATGGACAAATTTCTAGAAAATAAAAAATTTCAAAGCTGAATAAAAAAGAAGCAGAAAGTCTGAACAGACCAATAACAGCTGATGAAATCGAAGCAGTAATCAAAATACTCATGGCACACAAAAACTCTGAACCAGACAGTATCACAGGAGAATTTTACAAAGCACTTAAGGAAGAGCTAACTCCTATCCTTCACAGACTATTCAAAAAAACCCAAGAAGATGGAAGACTCCCAAACTGTTTTTATGAAGACAGCACCATCATAATCCCTAAAACAGATAAAGAAACAACAAGGAAAACTACAGGACAATATTGCTGATAAACATAGACACTAAAATCTTCAACAAAGTATTGGGAAAACTGCATCCAGCAATACGTTAAAAAGATCATACACTATGATCAAGTGGGATTCATACCAGGGATGTAAGGATGGTACATTATTCATAAATCAATAAATGTAATACTTCACATAAACAAAAGGAAACACAAAAATCACATGATCATATCAATAGATGTAGAAAAAGCACTTGATAAGGTACAGCACCCATTTAAGATAAAAACAATCAGTAAAGTGGGAATAGAGAGAGCATACCTCAACATAATAAAGGCCATATACAAGAAACCTACAGCCAACATCATACTCAATGGCCAAAAACTAAAAGCTTTTCCACTAAGATCAGGAGCAAAACAGGAATGTCCACTTTCACCACTTCTATTCAACATAGTATTGGAAGTCCCAGCCACAGTGATCAGACAAGAAAAAAAAAGGCATCCAAATTTGAAAAGAGGAAACAAAACTGTCATTGCTTGCAGATGACATGATAGTGTACACAGAAAATCCTATAAACTCCACCAAAAAACTACTCAACCTAATAAGTGAATTTGACAAAATGGTGAGATAAAAAGTCAATATCCAGAAATGGAAAGCATTTTTGTACACCAACAATGAAATATCAGACACAGAAATCAGGAAAGAAATTCCTTTTGATATAGCAACAAGAAAAATAAAATACCTAGGAATAAACCTAACTAAGGAGGTAAAAAACCTGTGCTCAGAAAACCACACAACACTGAAGAAAGAAATTAAGGAAAGCACAAACAAATAGAAGCACATGCCACGCTCATGGGTGGGAAGAATTAACATCATCAAAATGTACATACTACCCAAAGCAATTTATAGATTTCAGTGCAATCCCTAGTAAAATACCAATTACATATTTCACAGATTTAGAACAAGCATTTCAAAAATTTATATGGAAATATAAATGACCCTGAATAGCCACAGCAATTTTGAGAAAGGAGAACAAAGTAGGAGGGATCAGAATTCCTGCCATCAAACTATATTACAAGGCCACTGTAATCAAAACAGTTGGCTACTGGCATAAAAACAGACACATAGATCAATGGAACAAAATAGAGAGCCCAGAAATAAACCCAAGTCTCTACAGTCAATTAATATTCAACGAAGGGCCCAGAAGCATAAAAATGGAGTGAAAATAGCCTCTTCAACAAATGGCACTGGTATATCTAGAAACCTACATGCAAAATAATACAAATACTTTTTCACTCCAGTGAGTTTTCTGATATACAAATAATGCCCCCTTTTTATTACATAATATTTCCTTACAAAACCATAAGCATGTAATTCTGTAACATAACAATATCACACTTAAGCAAACCATATGACACTTTTAGGTGAAATGTTTCAAATTAAAACTATAAATTATTACACCCATATTATTACCCTACCAACCACATTCAAGCAGGTCTTGCTTCTGCCAGACCCTATATACAGAGATTGAATCTAACACTTGTGTTTTCCCACTCATATGGTTTCAGTTTCACTGGGAATATTCTGATACACTTGGAGTTGTGACTTCGAAGTGAAAGAAATGTACAATCATCACATTCACAAAAGTACCTCCCCATTATAAACATTAATGTGCAATTGTACTTGTTATTTATTGCTGCATAAATTACCCTCAAACCCAGCAGATGAAAATAACACTCATCACTTTACTGAGGGATAGAAATCTGGGAATGGCTTAGCTGGAAGCTGGTTCAGGTTCTCCGATGATTTTTCATTCAAGATGCCAGTTGGGGAAGATGAAGCAGCTTCCATGCTCATTCAAACAATTATTGGTAAACCTTAGATCCTCTGTTGCTAACCAGACTTCAGTTCCTCACCCACGTGAGACTTTCCATAGGGCCATTCACAGAATGAAAATTTGCTTCCCTCAGAGCAAGAGATCATAGATATAGTGGATGCCCAAGAGGAAAAACCAGTCTTATAATCTAGTCTTGGATCTAACGTACCATCACTTCTGCTATCATTCAAGACCAATCTTGGCAAAGATGAAGTAGACCATGCAAAAATGTGAATACCAGGAGCCAGTACCATTGGGGGGCCATCTTGGAGGCTACCATTCAATAAGCAAGTTTGACGTATGGTTGATGCCCTTTAACACTTTCTCTTCAGTATGAAACTTGGGTGTACACTGAGTTGTAACTTCTGGGTGTAGGCTTTTCCATGGCACTGCATTCAAATGGCTTCTTGTAGTGTGAATATTCTGAACTTCGATTAATACTTAGAGGTGAAGGCCTTTTCAAAATCAGTTACAGCTACAAGTCTCTCTCCAGTGTAAGCATTACAGTGACCAAAGATAAGTGATCTTTTGGTGAATGCCTCCCCATACTTGATGCATGAATAAGATTTCTCTCTTGAGAAAAATCTTCCAAATATTCACTAAGGTGAGACTTGAGTGAATTTTCATTATATTGTTTCTCTCCAGTATGAATTCTCTGATGTACAAATGTGTCTTTCTGAAGGCCTGTTCACATTATTACACATATAATTTCTTTTGTAGATGAATTCTTCAAAGGAACCTGAATACTGACTGGTAAGTGAAGTCTTTCCTACTTTATTCACCATTACGTTTTCAACTTTACTTTCCACAGTAGCCTATAGGTGGTTTGACTATTTCAATCAGAGCTGCTGGAAGAGGCAGGCTAGTCTCAACAATGATCACACAGCCTCTACTTCATGCATCCTGAATTAAAATATAGGCCTTTGGAGTTTTTTTTTAAAAAAGTGACTAAGAACAGAAGCAGTTACTGAAACCCACCATTTCATCAACTGTGTTTGCACTGAGAGCGTCATTCTTAGTGGCTAATAGATTGCTAAAGCTAAAAAGCCCTTTACTGTTGGTGAAGAGTTGATACTGCCTGTTGCTAAGGACCTTTGTCGTGAACTTTTTAGGAGGCTGCAGTTCAAAAGATGACATGCATACCTCTTTCAGCTAGCACCATAACTAGATGAACTGTTGAGACAGCAAAGGATATTGAAGCACAATTGTTAGAGGAGTTATAAATCACTATGATACAATCTAGGTTGATGGGTCTACCGATACTGACAAGGCAAAAATGCTTGTTTTTGTGTGATATATTTTCCAGGAGGATGTTATGTGCACTTTTGTTACCAATGCCACAGCTGCAGAACTATTCAAGTCTTTGAATGATTACATATCAGGAAAACTGAATTGGTCATTTTGTGTTGGTATATGCATGGATGGAGTGGCTGCCATGACTGGATAGCTTTCTGGTTTCACTACTCAGGTCAAAGAGGTCGTTTCTGAATGTGAGTCTACACACTGTGTTATCCATACAGAAACATTGACTAGGCAAAAAAAAAAAAAAAAGTCACCTGAACTTAATGTTTTGAAGGATGTCATTAAAGTTATCAACCACATTGAAGTACATGCCCTTAATTCACATCTCTGTTCATAGCTCTGTGAGATGGATGCAGAGCACACATCTTCTTACACACAAGTGAGATGACTTTCTAAAGATAGATCACTGGACAGTTTTTGAGTTTATGAGAGCTGTTCAAGACATTTCTTCTAGAAAACATCACCAAGGACTATACTTTCAGGGATCACTTCTATAATTTGTTACTAGAAAAAGTCACCACTGGCAACACATTTCAGTGACACAGAATGGGTCACAAAACTTGCTTGTATGAAATACTCATCCTGATCAATGAACTCAAACTGTCATTTCCTGGGAGAATGACAACTGTGTTCAAGTTGGCAGATTAAGGGGCTGTATTCGAAGCCAAACTGGAAATATGGGGGTGACGAGTGAACATTGGGATATTTTACCTGTTTCAAACATTAGCAGAGATTTTGAAAGGAACTGAGCCAGGGCCTTGTTTCTCCCAGCTGGTGCACGATCACCTATCTCAGCTTTCAAGAATTTGAGCATTACTGCCCAACCATAAAAGACCACTGAGCTGGGAAGGAATGGATCCGTGACCCATTTGTGAATAAGCCAGGTGATTCAACTTTGTCTGTGCTAGAAGAGGATCAACTGCTTGACAGTGGCCTTAAAAGTATGTTTGAGACTTCAAATCTCCCTATATTCTAGATTAAATGTAGAATATTCTGAGATTGCCAGAAAAGCACTGAAAAGTCTGCTTCCATTTCCAACATCCTATCTTTGTGAAGAAAAAGTTTTTTGCAATGACAGCAACCAAAATTTGATTACAGAGTAGATTGGACATGAGCAACACACTTTGGCTGTCGCTGTCTCCCATCACCTCAAGATGAGACCATCTAGTTGCAGGAAAACAAGCTCAGGGCTCCCATTATATTTGCATTATGGTGAGCTATATAATTATTTCATTATGTATTACAATGCAATAATAGAAATAAAGTACACAATAAATGTAATGTGCTTGAACCTTCACAAAGCCACACACCCCCACCCATGGTAAAATCATCTTCCATGATACCAGCCCCTAATGCCAAAAATGTTGGGGGCTGCTCTCTACTTGTTTACCTGATATTCAAAACTCCAAATCTTATGGATCTTAGAGGGAATTTAAGATTTAATGCTCAGAGTCCCTCAGGAATGAAATGGTTGGAACTCTCACTGACCACAGTAAATTGCCTGAGGACCACTTCTGCATTCCTGTTTTTACAATATTTACTGAAGGCCTGCTGGTGACAAAGTACCTTAGCTTTTGTCTAGAACCATCTTTATACCACCAGAATATACTTTTCATTTGCATTTTCCCCCTCTTTAGTACTTTAAAGATGTCATTCCATCATCGTCTTCTGTCCTTGATCATTTCTATTGAGGCAACTTTAGTCTTACTGGAGCTCGATTTAAAGAGATGTGCCTGACTTCTAGCCAAAATGGAGGCATAGGTAGACACACTGTGCCTTCTTGCACAACCAAAAAGATAACAAAAACACCAGAAATGCCAGAAAATCAAACTGTACGGAAGTCCGATAACCAGGAGGTTAAAGAACATTCATCCAGATTGGAGGCAGGGGTGGAGCTGGGCAGCCAGGAAGACTCACAGCAAGGACGGAGCTGCCACAGCGGGTGAGGTGGAAGCTGGTAGAGAGGGCAAGGCTGGCAGAGGAGGGGGTCCCACATTTGCATGCAGATGAACTGTAACAACTGGGGAGTGAGTGAGAAAGACTATGAATCCCAAGGTCCCAGTGTGGGAAAAAAAAGCTTCAAACCTGACTGAAAAAACCTGTGAGCTTTGTGGCATCAAGAGAAACTTCCAGCCTCACGGGAGACTTTGTTAGAGACCCACAGCATCCTAGAATGTGCACAAACTCTCCCACCTGAGAATCAGCACCAGAAAGGCCCAATTTGCTTGTGGGTAACTGTGGAAGTAACTGAAAGCTGGCAGAGTGGAGCAAGTGGCATTGTTCCTTCTCAGACCCCTCCCCCACTGAAGCATCACAATGCAGCCACATGGGTTGCCCCACCCTGGTGAACACCTAAGGCTCTACCCCCCTTATGATGTAACAGGCTCACCAAGAGAAAAAAAATGGCCCAAATGAAAAAACAGGCAAAAGCTCAAGAAAAAATACAACTAAGTGACAAAGAGGTATCCAACCAATCAAATGCACAGTTCAAAACACTGGTAATCAGGATGCTCACAGAAATGGTTGAGTACGGATGCAAAATAGAGGAAAAAATGAAGGCTATGAAAAGTAGAAATAAAGGAAAAGGTACAGGGAACCAACAGTGATGGGAAGGAAACCAGGACTCAAATCAATGTTTTTGAGCAGAAGGAAGAAACATTCAACCAGAACCGAATGAAGAAACAAGAGTACAAAAAAATGAGAAGAGGCTTAGGAACCTCTGGGACAACCTTAATTGTTCCAACATCCAAGTCATAGGGATGCCAGAGGCCAAGAAGAGCAAGAAATTAAAAACTTATTTGAAAAAAATGGAGAACTTCCCCAATCTGGCCAAGGAGATAGACTTCCAGGAAGTCTTGGAAGCTCAGAGTCCCAAAGTTGTACTCAAAGAAGCACACACTAAGGCACATCATAATTACATTACCCAAGACTTAAGAGGAGAAAATCTTAAAAGCAGCAAAAGGAGTTACCAAAAAGGAGTTCCCATAAGACTATCAGCTGACTTCTCAAAAGAAACCTTGCAGGCAAGAAGCTGAAAAGAAGTATTCCAAATCATGAAAAGCAAGGACCTACATCCAAGATTACTCTATCCAGCAAAGCTATCATTTAGAATGGAAGGGCAGACAAAGTGTTTCCCAGACAAGATCAGGTTACAGGAGTTCATCATAACCAAGCCCTTCTTAGATGAAATGTTAAAGGGACTCATCTAAGAAAAATAAGATCAATAATATGAACGGTAAAATAATAAAACTCTTAACTATCAACAACTGTCCCTAAAAACAAAAACAAAGCAAAAAACTAGAACAGGAACAAAATCACAGAAATGGAGATCACATGGAGGGTTATCAGCAGGGGAGGGGGAAAAGGTACAGGGAATAAGTAGCATAAATGGTAGGTAGAAAATAGACAGGGGGGTTAAGAATAGTATAGAAAATACAGAAGCTAAATACATTGTATTTGACCCATGAACATGAACTGAAGGGAGGAAATGGGCCTGAGAGGGTGTGTGCAGAGCGAAAAGGAATAAAGGGGGGTGAGTGGGACAACTGTAATAGCATAATTAATAAAATATATTTTAAAAAGTGATGTCTTTTCCATCTTCGATTTTCAGCATTTTTGCCATGGGTACAATAAGGTGTAGTTTTTAACATTTAGCTCTGAAATTCACTGAACTTTAGTCTGTGGGCTCTTACCAATTTTTTAAATTTGTTGGCCATAACTTCCAAGCATTGTTTCTGCTCCATTTTCTGACTCCAAGTCACATGTTAGGACATTTTAAACATACCATGTTTCATTACGTATTAACAATCTTATCTTCCAGTTCAGTTTTCTGGTGCAATCTGTTCCACCATCTAGGGAGTTTTTAAAAATTTATTGATTTTTTAAACAAGATGACTGAGGAGACACTGATTTATGCATTCCACTTATTTATGCATTCACTGGTTGATTCCCCTATATGCCCTGACAAGGGTTCAAATATGCAACCTTGGTGTATCAGGATGACACTCTAACCAACCAAGCTGTATGGCCAAGGCCCAGACATTTATTGTGGCTTTTTTTAGTTCTTGAATGTCTTTTTTAACACAATGAAATTAAAAATTTTTATATTAAAAAACTTCCCTCATCAATTTGTCAACCTTTTCAGTCACCCCCCCCCCGCCCCAATTAATCAGGATAACTTAAAAGTCATTGTTGAACTCCACAATTTAGATCTGGATCACTGAGATCAACTTTACTTTTCCCTCCATTGTCATCTGATTATTGCTTCATATAATTTTTAAATTTTATGTGGGTATCATGTATAAAAAAACTAGAGGCTCCAAGACAAATTCCTTCTTTAGAGGGGCCCTCCTTCCCTCTGTTAGGCAAAGAATTCTGGTAGATTTTAGCCCAATTCATCCCTGTTCCTAGGGTAAAGACTTAGAAACTTTCCAGTTGTGAACCTGGACCTCTCTTTCCTCAGGTATGAAAGTTCTGCAAGGGATTCAGCTCTGCCTCTCAGAACTTTTCAGCTTTGCTTCCTAGCTTCACTAAGCTTTGACATTTAACAAGTATTTGACAGTGACTGGGTTTTTCTCAGGGACTTTCAAAAGTCCCTATTTGTCACTCCGACCAACCCTAATCAATCAAAAACACAGCTGATTTCTAGTTCTCTTAACACAGCCCTCTGCCTGGACCAAATCTAGATTACCAGGCTGAGCCCCAATTCTGCAAAGAAAATCATAGGACATTTTCTGATTTTCCACTAACCTCTGAATAGTTCTGCTTTTCATATGAGACTCTTTTAGATCTCATTTCTGTTATCACATTGGTGCCTTTTAAAATATGGTTTTAAAGTTATTTTTGTGTTGCTGTATGGTATGACCTACACCTATGAAAACTCTGAAAACTCAACCCCCATGTTTGTATGGCAAATAGTATATATGAAAGAATTAAAAACATTTATGTAGATACAGAATTAGTACTACCCATGTAAAATGCACATCTTTACATTTCTTTCAAAAACCTGGGCAAAAAAGTGCACGTTATACATGGCAAAATATGGTAGTTTAAATCATCCTTAAGAACACAAGACTGTGAAAGCAATTTTGTTCTGATGTATGTATACATGACCAGTCCTATCTACCAAATGCAATGTATTAAAGTATTAGGATCTTTTAAAACTATTAACTAATGTAGCTCTCTGCATTTAATCATTACCTACAACTAACAAAGATGGTTCTCTTTAGGAAAAAAGGTGGTAAAAATGGCAACTATCAGCATCCTTTGTAAAATTTTACTTTTACCTATCTTATTTTGAATTAATGTATCATAAATTATTCCACATGAATAAAACTTGGAAAATTTAATTTTACTAACAGTCTAAGCCAGGAATCAGCCAACTATTTTGTAATTAAAGAACTAAACTTTAGTTTTTATTTTAAAAGCACATTGATGATAGTGGTTTCTTGACATAAAATAAGTGTCAACAAAGATGAACAATCTGGAAATGAAATTTCCAAGAAGTAAATCTGAGAGGGTATCTGAAGACATTCTCTCAGATACCTAGATTTAAAAAAAATCGTTTGAGTGACACATTTAAAATAATTCAAGTCCTACAAAAATAGTAAAGGTAGGGATAATGTGCTTTAGGGTATCAAATATATGTTGGCTTGACCAAACACCTACCAAGACATTTATTTCAATAAAATGAAATACAAAGAATTTAAGAAAAAGGGAAACTAAGAGCCCCAAATCTAAAACTGGTATAAGGTATTTTAAAAACTGCCAAGCTCTAAAAATATTAAACGATCAATTAGGACAAAATACTGTTTAAGGTCACAAGAAGATGATCTGCTGAGCAGATACATAAATAAAACTAATTTAGATGAATTAGTAAAGAGACGAAAAATAGATTAATTGCTACAACTACATCACTTATATTGGAATAATATTTAATGCAAAGCAGAAATAAAGTTTAGTAAATAGTATGTTGTAACATTAATAAATTTTTAACTAAAAATAAGGCAAACCATTAGAACAGGAGAGCCATTATCTATTTGTTCATAACAATTTTTACTACTTGAGAAAAATAAAACTGATAGAAAATCTGCACTGTAGGAATAAATATTGTTTAACTACAAATGCCTTGACAACTACTCAAACTGTATATAGTACAAGACAGCACTCCTTACTATGATAAAAATGACTAAACAAGAACTGCCAGCAATGTAGTAATTTCAAGGTTTATACTTTATATTTTAAACTTAGTAATAACATAGTAGTACTAAACTTAGTACTAATTTAGTTTTAAAAGTACGTAGTAGTTTTAAACTTAGTAGTAAATTTTGACTACCTTTAAGCTTTTCAAACTTATTGCTACCGCCTACAAAATTTATATAGGACTAAACAACTTTACGATTTGAACAACGTGTGAACTATGGATTCCTCCACCTCTGAGATAAAACTAACATCATGAGGGAAAATGCAATCACTCATAGGATGATGATGAAATTCAAATAGTAAATATTCCCAAAGTTCATTAATTAGTAGGTAACTGCTTTAAAGAGATCAAGGTACTTGGATTCACATTATGAGACATCACATTAGTATCTCATATCCAGTACTGTTATCCAGTAACTGGATATTGGATATGAGCTAATCATGCTTGCACAGCGTTCCCAACTACACAGAGATGTTACTTACCATAAGAAATCAATTCTGAAGAGTAGTTCCTTCCCTTATTAAATCTAGAAAATTTTATTTTCAGACATTTGTTCAATTTGAAAAGGCTACTGAGAACTTCAGGAGTTCAAATACAATGTAAGATTAAACACTTCCTGTAAGTATTCAAACAAATCAGAAACTGTTCAGCCTAAGAATTAAGGTACTTAGTTAAAATGATTCAATTCAGGATAAGCATATACAAAATTTCAAGTCAAAGAGACCTCACTAGATCCATAGAATCTGACAACATATGCCCATAAAGTTTGGCTTAATATTCATAAATCATGAAAACAAAAATAACTTCTTCAATGTAAGCAGCTCTGCTATAAACTAAAACAGGCTTCAAAAATATACCTTGTGGCTCAAAGGAATGTCTAGCTATAACTTAAAATCCAAATCCAGGTAAGATTTGAGTCTTACAAATCTGGGCAACCTTGTTTTTCCTCAACACTTAAAAATTAATTTTCATCTGTATGTACACACCCAGAATGAATTTTCAATCTCTTTTCATGGCACCATAAAAGTTCAGTAATATACCTCCCTAATAAAACTTTCATCGTATTGACATCAACTAAAATTATTTTTATTTTCCTATTTTATGCACAAAAAAGTAGTTGATTTTTACCAATGAAATGGTAAAATCACAGGCAACTAAAACTTAGAATTGCACAGCTTCTTAAGGTTTTATTCATAGCATTCTTTATACAGAAGAAGCTTCACTAATATTTAATTTATTGAAGCATCCTGTGGGTAAAGCACAAAATGATTTAATTATAAACAAAAAAACAAAGCACTTTTGACTTTCAAAATTTATATATATATTTGTATCCAGTTGACAAATAGCATCACAAGTATTACTGTATAAAAAACTAAAAAATCACCATGTAAAGCTAAGGCCTAAGTTCTTATTCCAATTGTTCCCTTTTGTTTAGATCTAGGAGATATTAGAAATTAAACTCCAGTACCTCAAAGAAAACGTCTACATTATTTACAAACAGTATGGAAAATAAAAGCTGCTGTTCAGCTAAGATACCTAACTATTATCTACAGTATTTACATTGTAAATATTAGGTTGGGGGGGGAACCACTACTAACAAATATTTCAAATGGAAATATATTGTACCTGAAATTTTGTTCTAAAATTAATTATATATCCTGTTGAAAAGAATTTGACTTCCAATAAATCAAAATTTGAAACTGAGTAGTATACTTCTTCACATTGCTAATCTAGATACTCTTAAGTGTAATATTGTAATAACTGCAAGCTTAAATGAAACAATGGCAACATGTGTGTAGATGGAATTTTATTTAAAATTGTAAAATATAATGCCTTAATGTTTACCCATAATAATGAGACTATCTAATATACTTTTCATCCTTTAAGAAGTCTCACATGTATGTCCCTAAATGATGAAATCTTCCAGTAACTTACCAGAAAAAGTTTAATTATATTATTCTATTCTTAGAATTTATTTTTCTAACACTTAAAAATATATCTAAACCCTTGGCAAAGCAAACACAACCGATTCAGTGTAACAGACTGAGCTTTAAACCGCAGTTTAATTTTCAATTAACTGTAACCTACTGGTTAGGTGAACCAAATGTAGATTTTAAAATGACTCACTATGAAGATTTTCAAATCAATTAGAGAATGCATAGAAAAGTGGAGATAAGTTTTAGGGAAGGTTTAAGATAGTTAATGTAGAAAATGATAAATGCTAGTTTTAATAACAAAAACGATACCAAATGCACATGAAAGTTAAATTAACACAGTATAAAAGAGAATAGCTTAAATAAATTGGGATTCACATATTACAATAGCAAAGTTATGAGCGAGTGAACTGAAGACACAAACAGTTCTGAAAATTCTCTTTTCAGCCTACTTTCAGAGAAACAGTCAGGCTTTTTTCCTGTACATAGTTTTGAGCTTTGTCTATACCATATATAGTAGAAAAATAAATTCTTTAGCAACCTAGAAACAGTTTATAAAACTCTTAAAGTTTAATTTTCTTTGCCAAACATGCCAATGTTAAACTGACAGCTATAAATTAAAGCTATATAGACAACAGGTATAAGTAATATAGAACAAGTTAAGAATACTACATTTACCGGATTTTTCTTTTTAAAAATTACTGTACTTTCTTAATTCCTGTGTGCTTTGCAATAGGAATAATAGGGACTTTGTTTTCTTAGAAAAGATAATAACATGTAAGAGTATAACACAAATAAGATAATTTATAATATACATGTACTTCAACAGCAGCCTCATTCATGTTGACATCTTGATTATGAAGTTAAAATCAGAAGTACAATACCTAGAACATAACAGTTGGGAAAGACAACATTTATTTTAGGAAAAAAATGGAGCAAATCAAACTCTTAGGAGCCTGGAATCTCAAAATCATCTATTTACTATAATACACTTAAGACAACCTTAAAATTGCAGTATGAATGTAGATTACAACATGGACCAAAGAATTCTCTCTTTACTACACAAAGTATCACCTAGCAATAAAAAACAGACCTTTTTGATTTCCTTTCCAGAAAAAAAAGGGCATGGTTTGATAATGAACAAATTTTGAATAAAGCCTAAAAAATTTACCTATGCCACCTATTCTGAATTTTTTAACCATAATTTAGTGTTCTGATGCAGCTTCATTAACAATGTTTAACCCCATAAGCAGCAGTCACTTATAGCAAATCTGGTACCAACATCAAAGGAAAAAACTGGTTTAAAAAATGGTGCAAAAGCCACTTTAGATTTTAGTACAACATGTCACAGGAAAGAATAAGAATACAAGCTCACAATTATATATATACACACTCCAAAGAGGCTGTCAGTACCCAAAGTATTTTTTATTGCTATATTAGCAATGGATTTTTGGATATTTTTAAGGGCCACATAAAAAATAGATTCAAGGAACAGTTTAAATTGAAGTCCTAGATTAAAATGTTTGGTTTAAAGAATTTTCTACAACAAATTTTCTTGTTTATGTATGAAAAGTTATATAACCTTATATGAAAATGTCATGAAGTATTTTCTACACTATACTAAATGTATTTCCCAAGAGGGAAAAAATTAAAATATCTAAAATATATTAGATTGAGATTACAAGACCATCATAGATCTTTTGAACATGCACCTGTTTATAGAATTAACAGTATACAAGATGTTTATTATGGACCATAAAGAAATGAGTTGTTGACTACTATCCTTTGCACAACATTATCAACTCACTTTAGCCACAAGTGTGTCCCTTGTATGTGTGTACAAGAGATATATTCTTTTACCCCTCATCGTATCATCCACAGGTTGACTCAGCAGTGAAGATGAAGGTTCAGAAATGTTAAGTGTATTTTTCTTTCTTTCAGACAACACCCCGAGCATGGCATAAGTAGCCTGAAATTATAAAATACTTAAACTGGGCTTTTAATTATCTACAGAGACTGCTAAAATGAAAATTAGGTTACCCAAATTAGCACATCAAATAACAAAACCAGCCATAAAGCAGGCTGAAAAGCATTAAATGTTTCATATATGTGAGTTTTTAAATTATTTAATTTCTATAGAAAAATTTTATTCACAATATAATGTGACAGAAAATGCCACAGGAATGATATACTGATTGCAATAAGGTTGCATGCAACAGCAGTTTTGTATTTTATATCTATTTTTGTTTATAAAAATTAAACCTCTCCAGTCATGCTTATCACATGGTCTTAGATTTGCAATTTAAATGAATAAGGAATACCATACAGTTCAAAGAGAAAATGCCTCATCATTTTGAATGTGAATTATTTGTAAGAAACATGAAGTATACTACTGAACCCTGAAACATGCATGTCTAGATTTGTTTTTTGTCCATTTTCAGGCTGTCTGCAATCACTTCCTACTCATATAATACCAAGAGGATCCGTCTGTAACTGTGGTTGTATTAGTTGAGGTTGCAGTGGTGGTGGTAACTGAAGTGGTACCATTGGCTCCACCAACTGTCCTGGGTTTGAAGGTGGTGGAGGAGCCACAGTATTCACAATTTCTACAATTTCTCCATTGTAAAAGAAAAACTGACATTGCTGAATGAATGTTTCAACAACAGATTGATGGATCTTAGTGGTAGACAGAAATTCTCGTTTTTCAAAATCAGGTCTCATCAAGGTTGGCCAGAAACAGATGGATAAGTTGTCTGCTGTCATTAGGTTGACTTTATTTTGTTGACTAACCCTGAAATTATAATAGAAAAAACAATTAGAAAATCAACCAAAACTCATTATGATTAAAAAACCCTAGAGCTGAAATTGATCTCAGATGATTTACTTTTACCTTTTAACTTCTAATTTAAAACATTCTTCTTGTGCATTCTATGTTCAACTACATTCTGGTAATAGGAGACAGAAGAAAATCCATTCCTTCTAAGAATCAAAGGTAGCCTTTAAAAATGCACCCTGGGGCCCTGGCTGGCGTAGCTCAGTGGATTGAGCATGGGCCTGCGAACCAGAGTATCACGGTTCAATTCCCAGTCAGGGCACATGCCTGGGTTGCAGGCCAGTTCCCAGCAGGGGATGCATGAGAGGCAACCATACATTGATATTTTTCTCCCACTCTTTCTCCTTCCCTTCCCCTCTCAAAAAATAAATAAATAAAATATTTAAAAATAAAAATGCACCCTGGGGTTTTATAATTTATTTACAGAAGCTATCTTATTTATGTGAAACACCTTTACCTCATGATAAAGACACATAACAGATTTTGATGAGTTTTCTGGCAATAGAAACAGAAAATTCTAATTGCACATCCAAATTACTTGAATATTGTGAGAGATAAGACAAACTATAGTATGTCATCTCCTTCAACCTTAGAAAAATAGAACTCTGAGAAAAAGTCACTTTAACATATCCTTCTACCAGGAGACTTCCAACTTTCAAAACAATTAGTTCCCAGTATTCCAAAAAAAAAAAACTTTTCAATCATTAAATATCCTGTACATTGTTAGAAATTTATTCTGAAAGCTAATACTCAGTTCATAGAAACATTCCACCTTAAAACTATTAAATAGTTTAATAAATATAAACATACAGAGGTAAAGGTATAAACATCATTAACCAATTTTCATCCAATCCTCTAAACCAAGTTTCATTCAATCCTCTAAATATGTAAGCACTTCTACCATCACCTATAACATGCAAGAAATGAGACAATTATCTTGAATTGTAACTCAAAATTATTAAATTGAGAAGGAACCTTAGGTATTTTATCCAATCCTCTCACTTTACACATAGAGAAACAACCCACTATTTAAGATAGTAGGGAAATGTTATACTTAAACGTGCACATCAAAAAATTTAAACCAGTTCCTTTCCCCAGATGCCGCTAGGTGCTTGGTCCTTCCGAGGAAGCCAAGGTCGAGTTGGGGTGAGGCCCTCACTTCACCCAAGACTAGCCACCACTCCTGGCAGTGCTTGTTCAGCTTTTGTCTATACCACGGCCTCTGTCTCAGAGCTCACCTGCATCTGATCAACCCTTATCCTGTGAGGATGAGATGATGGTGATGAAGAATAAGATCAATGCCCTTATTAAAGCAACTGGTGTAAATGCTGAACCTTTCTGGCAAGGCTTGTTTGCAAAGGCTCTGGCCAATGTCAACATTGGGAGCCTCACCTGCAATGTAGGGGCTGGCGGACCTGCCCCAGCAGCTAGTGCAGCACCAGCAGGAGGTCCTATCCCCTCAACCACTGCTGCTCCAGTTGAGAAAGAGAAAGTGGAAGCAAAGAAAGAAGAATCTGAGGAGTCTGATGATGTCAGGGGCTTTGGATTATTTGACTAAAACCTCTTTTATAACAGTCAATAAAAATCTGAACTTAAAAAAAATTCAACCAAAGGAACCCCAATCCAACTCCTGTATGCCAGGAGTTGCACATCTAAGGTAAAATATGTGCTCTAAAAACATGTGTTGTACATGGATGGAACTGGAAAGCATTATGCTGAGTGAAATAGGCCAGGTGCTGAAAGACAAATACCATATGATCTCACCTTTAACAGGAAGCTAAACAACAAAACAAACAAGTAAGCAGAAAAAAAAAACCCAAAAAACAAAGACACTGAAATAGAGAACAAGGGGATAGTGACCAGAGGGGAGAAGGAAGGGAAGTTAAGGGGAAAAAGGGGGAGGGATTTGGAGGAACAAATAGGAAGGACACAGGGACGAGAACTAAGGGGGGGGGGAGGAAATGGGAGGGAGGTGGGGAGCAAGGGGCAGGGGAGGCTGGGATGGGAAAAATAGACAAAAAACTGTACTTGAAAAATAACTAAATAAAATTAAAAAAAATATCTCAAATAAAAAAAAAAAAAAAAAAAAAACATGTGTTGTGTGGTAAAAGTTATGGCTGTTTGTTGAGATACTGATTTACAGTAAGTGAATAAAATCAACCTTTTGCTAACATACAGTGCGCCCAGACAGGGGTTTTTATACAGCAGGCAAGTGTAGATCTGGAAAATACCTATAAAGTTGAAGGATGTAAGAGTATGGGCATCAGGTCTAATTGTTGATTCAAAAAGCACAAAGAAAAAGTATCAAAATCATTAGACGTGAGGGTGGCCAGGGAAGGTTTCCTTGAAGAGGTAATGTTCGAGTTGAGTCCAGGGTTATGAGCTTTGGTAAAAAATGATAGGAGGTAAGAATAATTTAGTCAACTGTGGTTTTTCTCCACTTCAGTATGTATGGATAACTCATGGAGGGCTTGCTGAAACAGAAACTGAAGGCTCTGCTTGAGGTGGGCCCTGATAATTTGTATTCCCTACAAGTTCCCAGGCAATGCTGCTGCTGCTGCTGGCTTAAGGACTGCATTTTGAGACTGAAGCAGTCATGTTAAGATGTTATGAGGGATGAGTTACAGATTAAATCTTTTGGTTGAGTGCTGTTAGTGTAATAATACAGTGACGCTTACTTGGTATGTGCATGGGAGAAAAAGTTAGGAAATGTAACTGAAGAAGTTAGAAGTAAACCAACCCAAGGTTATACAATTTGGTTTTTCTTCTTTAGTACATAGGGTATTAATTAGCAGCGAGAGAGCTCAATTACAAAGAAACAAGTTCCCTAAATGAGAAATGATAAAGCCTCAACTGAAGCTGTGGTAGAGAAACAAAAAGGAAAAAATAATTTTAAGAAAAAAAATAATAAACTGACCTGAAGCAGTAACTCACTAAATATGGAGGGTGAAAGACTATAACCAAGTAACTCCATGAATTAATTTGGTCATTTGTCAATCATCCAATACGCGCGCGCGCACACACACACACACACACACGTATGTATGTGTGTGTGTGTGTGTGTGTGTGTGTGTGTGTGTATATATATTTGTTTATGTCCTATGCCAGAATGTAAGTTCCATGGAATAGGTGACTGCTTTACTCACTGCTGTGTCTACAGCACTTACAAGAGTACCTGGCATACAGAGTAGCCATTACAATCTAGTTATTTCTCTGTTCTACTCTCCAATGGCTCCACATCAACATTGAGAGTAACAAACATGCAATGCTATTTTCATTGTGAAGTCTTGTGCCTCCTCCAAATAAATGTCAGTTAACTTTACAGTGTGCTTAGTGACATACACACATGAATCACCATTCTTCTTTTGTCAGCAAAACATTTTGAGGACTAAAGCTAGCTATAGCACTGTCCTACTAATCTGGCACAGTCCCTCTTCCTTTTCTGACCTTATCTTTTACTCTGTCCTTCCCTCACTCTGCTTAAATCACAGAGGCCTTCTTGTTGTTCCACAACAAATTAACTATGCTTTTGTCTATAACATTGTATCACTACAGCCAAACACAGTAAGTAAAATAATACTGATGGTGGACTAGCACTCTGATTCTTTCAATATGCTCTTCCCTTTGTCCCCTTTCCCTATACTTTTTAATGAATTATAATTCTTATTTCAGCACTTTGATCAGGCTAAACAATAATATGGTCACGAATCATCCCTATATTCCTTATTTGTAAAGAATCCTATAGTACCCTGTTCAGTTTTACCATGAACTGCTTGTATGGTAATTTTCAAAACAGGAAATTCCATAATTATACTACAATAATGTGTATACAGATATTTCCTTGAAGAGAGAGACTTCAGAGAATAAGTATCAGATATGCTAATATAACTTTATTCTATAATGATAGCAACAAAATTTTAAGCAATGGTTAATATTCTCTCCTAAGAGGTAAAGCCTGAAACATACTTGGTTTGGGCACTGACGTTATTAACACAACAAACTTCAGATCATAAAAATTTCAGTAAAAAATACGAAGAGTAAATTTTTGAAAAAACTAATACAAATACTAATGATTATATTCAGTCCCAGGAACAATTTTGTGAATCCCATTCTTTTTGTAGTTGAGAATAAAGACTTAGCAAGGGTAAGTAATTTGCCCAAGGTCATAGAACTAAAAATGTTTCAAAACTAAGACTGTTTGATTCCATAGTCTGAGATTTAAGCTATTATACAATACTGCCTTTCACCTAAAGTATGGCTTTGGGAGGAGTATGTTCAGACAAAAGCATAAACTTGAAGCTTAACATATTTAAGACTGTTAATATAGGATTAATGTCCTGCATCTTAGGTAACAAACAGTCATGGTGGATAATAATATGAACTCAATTTTCTAATAAAATTTCACTGTGTCAAATATCTCAACAAAATTAGCAAGTTATACAAAACCAACATGGAGATTAAAAAAGCAAATGGAACCTCTTAATAAGATTTGGATTCTAGTCATGTGTCATTTGTTAATTATGTAAAATTAAGCATAAAATTTCCTTCTTTAAATTTTTCCAACTTCAAACAGACTGATTTAGTTAATCGTCATTTTATACCTAAAATTCTAAGATTCTATAAAAGAGAACTGTTAAAGAATAACAGTGATGAGACTTCTGGCCAAGATGAAGGCCTAGGTGGAAACATTGTGCCTCCTCACACAACCAAGTTTAAAGACAACAAAGTTTTAGTAAATGTAAGCGACCAAGAAATAGCCAACCTATCAGATGCACAGTTCAAAACACTGGTGATCAGGATGCTCAAAGAACTGGCTGATTTTAATCACAAATTAGATGAACAAATGAAGACTACACTAACTGAAATGAAGCAAAATGCACAGGGAACCAATAGTGATGGAAAGGAAACTGGGTCTCAAATCAAGGGAGTGGATCAGAAGGAAGAAACAACCAACCAAACAGAAAAGAAGGAAGAAACAAGAATTCAAAAAAATGAGGAGAGGCTTAGGAACCTCCAGGACATCTTGAAACATTACAACATCCAAATGATAGGGGTACCAGAAGGGGAAGAGGAACAGCAACAAGTGGAAAATTTATTTGAACAACTAATAAAGGAGAACTTCCCCAGTCTGGCAAAGGAAATAGACTTCCAGGAAGTCCAGGAAGCTCAGAGAGTCCCAAAGAAGTTGGACCCAAGAAGGAACACACCAAGGCATATCACAATTACATTAGCCAAGATTCAAATGAAGGAGAGAATCCTAGAAGCAGCAAGAGATAAGGGGACAGTCACCTACAAAGGAGTTTCCATCAGACTGTCAGCTGATTTCTCAAAGGAGACCTTACAGGCAAGAAGGGGCTGGAAAGAAGTATTCCAAGTCATGAAATCCAAAGACCTACATCCAAGAATGCTCTATCCAACAAAGCTTTCATTTAGAATGGAAGGGCAGATAAAGTGCTTCTCAGATTAGGTCAAGTTCAAGAAGTTCATCCTCACCAAGCCCTTATTATATAAATGTTAAAGGGACTTATCTAAGAAAAAGAAGATAAAAAATATGAACAGTGAAAGGACAGGAAACTCACAGTTATTAACAAACACACCTAAAACAAAAACAAACTAAGAGGACAGCTAGATCAGGAGCAGAACCATAGAAATGAAGATCACATGGAGGGTTAGCAACAGGGGAGTGGGAGTAGGAGAAGGTACAGAAAATAAGTAGCATAGACGGTAGGTAGAAAATAAGTAGAGAGGAGGGCAAGAATAGTAGGGGAGATATAGAATCTAAAGAACTTGAGACACGTGTTCAGGAACTAAAGGCGTGGGGAATGGTGGGGGAGGGGGTGTGCAGGGTGGAGGGGAATGAAGGGGGGAAATAGGAGAACTGTAATGGCATAATCAATAAAATATATTTAAAAAAGAAAAAAAAGAATAACAGTGATGATAAGAAAATGTGATGTCCGAGTAATAAGGAAAACAAATGTACTTAACACACTCACTACTTACACATCATCATTACATATATTAATATAGAGTCACATACCTTTCTTTAAACAAGCTGATTTTTAAAAAAGCCAAAAAACTATCTTAAAAATCCAGAAAAAATAATTTGGAGAACTAAAATTAAATATGTTTAAGTTTATATCCCTTTTTGTTTTATAATTACCAATTTATAAAGTTGTATTTGAACTTGTACTACATTTTATTTATAAGAATAAAAATACCTGTTCAGATGTGTTATTATATATCTGAATACATCATAGTTTACAGGATGAAACTTCTTAACGATTTCTTTCAATGCATGAAGACGTTCTGTTTTATCTGGGGTTTCTGTAAAAGTAAAGTATTAAGGCATTTGTGTGAAACTGATATGTTTAAAAATATTTGAGAAAGCTTCCTACTATGCTTATTGTAAAGAAACAACCAAGAATGTGTTTGAAGCATATTACCATAGGCAAACAAAAACAAAGACAATGTCCTAAAGAGCCTGCTAAAAACATATTATCTATCACCTATTACAACAGCCTTTTTGTAAATAAAGCCAATCTCTAAATAGGAAAGTGACTCAGAGGTGGTAAATAGAAAACAGTATATTTGCAATTTGCTCAAGCAATTTACAACTGGATATTAATTTAGAATCAATTAATTACTTATAAAGCTGTTAGGCTCTTAATATTCATGGTCCAGAGAGTAAATACTTTAGATTTTGTAGGTGCAACACAAAAGCAGCCACAGACAATATATAACAAATGACTGTAGTTCTGTTGCAATAAAACTTTTCAAATCTGAATTTTATATAGTTTTAATGTGTCACCAAATTCCTTTTTATTTTAGTTTTGTTTAACCATTTAAAAATGTAATAACCATTCTCAGCTTGCAAACACCTACCAAAAACTGATGGCAGGCTAAATCTGCCCTGTAGGCCACAGTTTGCCAATATCTGATTTAAAATCGTCACCCTATAACTTATTTATAATCCACTTTGCTTATTGAAAATCTTTCTTCACAAGGAGGACAAGCATTTAACTCAGTTACTCTCCAAATTTATGCAAATTATGAAACAGAATAACTGAAATGTGGTTCTGCAGTAAATAGGATACAACAGAGTGCTTTTATTGCTCTTCCTCATTCATTTGATTCTTCCAAAAGGTTACAACAGGTTCCTCTGCAGGAGACCAATCTGCATACCAACTCATGGCAGGTAGTATCACCTAGTACTAACAAATCTGATTTGCTATACATTACTTCTAAATCAGTCCTCAAGAATTTCCTAAGTAGGAAAATTCTGAGGCTACTGTTTATTACGGAAATCTAGGCTACCAAATAAAACCATTTTCCCAATTTACATATGAAAGTCTATATAAGGTAAACTGTATCTTGTGACAATATACTGTGATTTTTATTGTGGTTTTTAATGCAAAGAAAATTAAGAACTTTAACATAATCAAAATGACAAGAAAGTAGTCTCACTGAAGAGCTTGAAGACTTGTCATCAAAATAAGAGAAATACTTAGAAATATCCACTTCAGCCAACTGACAACATAATATGGATTAAGCACTAAGTTACTTGATACTTGAATAGATATTCTGTATCATTTTGCCATGTAACAAATGAGTATCTGTTTAATAGAACTATCAGGATGAATGATGCCAAAGCAGATATAAGTACCTTTTTTTCCTGCCTTACTTTTTAAAAAATGACTTTAGGACATGGGCCCAACTTAAATTTGACTAAAAAGTTTTTCAAATACATGTGTATAGACCATACACAGGTTAATGTTTTACTGAAGTACATTATATACACATTCATTTGAAAAGTTTAATTAATTTTCTTACAATGCCTCTGTGTTTAAATTAAAAACACAACTCTCAAACTTCTAGCACAATGATCTTCAAACTTCTAGGAACAGTGAGTCACCTGGGAGACTAATAAAACTAAATATTCCTGGGGGTCAACCCCAGGAATTCTTGATGTTTATCTACGTATCTTGCTGTTATAAAGAAAAGCACCTTTAAGAAATGGTACTAGTAAGCTGAATTTTTATTAGCTACACATTCTAGCACTAATTCTAACACTGAGCAATCAATAAACAAAACCCATCATCCCTCTCAGTAAACAAACAAACAAACAAACAAACAAACAAACAAAGGTGGCTTATACTTACTTGCTGCTTCCAATAGCTCTGGATGAAGAGAATACGGAATTAAAGGATCTGGCAGATCTGCAAAGAAAGCTTTAAGGGCTCCAGCTACAGCATTTACTGTTACTTCCATGGATACTAGACTGATATTATGATCTATGAGACAAAAATGAATATATTAATTTACAATTTATATAAGTTATTATAGGAGTACCCTAAACAGGTACTTGTATACCCAAAGATATTTAAGTCTTCTCATTAGCTACCTTTCTTTACAGGCTGATTCATCTCTACCCCATTGTTTTAATAGAGATAAACTACATAGATAAGAGAAAGAGAACCAAGCAAGAAGCATTTTTTTGTTACAATAAAAAATGTTGTTAGGCTTATTAGTATATTGAAGAACATTAGCTTGTACTAATATCTACCTTCTTTTAAAATATTTTCTTTACACAAGCTATTTAAAAGAGGCCACAAGGAAAAAGAAAGATAAAAGATAAGAAATTAAGGCCCTGGCTGATGTGGTTCAGTGGATTGGGTGCTGGCCTACAAACCAAGAAGCTGCCAGTTCAATTCCCAGTCAGGGCACATGCCTAGGTTGTGGACCAGGTTCCCAGTTGGGGGAGTGTGAGGGGCAACATATCGACATATCTCTCATACATCTCTCCCTTTCTTTCTCCCCCCTTCCCTTCTCTCTAAAAATAAAGTTTTAAAAAATCACCATTCATTAACATTTTGCTCTACATAAATAACTCTAAAGGCTACATAAAAGTCTGCAAATTGAACAATTTACATAATATTCTATTACTGAACATTTAGATTTATTTCCTTTAAAAAGAAAGATGCTATGATAAACCTTTTGTGTACTAAAGATTATTTCCTTAAGATTATATTACTTGTACCAACAGCTACTCAACAAACATTTAATATAGTGCCTGGCATGGCAAACCATTCATATGAATTATCTCATCATTCCTCCTAGTTACTCATAACACTCCCTTCTAGACATTAAAAAGCTGACATATAGAAAGATTAAACTTCCCTCAAGAACTAAAGACAATTAAGTGGCAGAATCAGAAAACAAAACCAGGAAGTCTAACTCAAGAGGCCCTCGCATTGACTACTAACTACCTTTCCTTTATTACTGGAAGCAAAATTGTACTAATTTTATGTTATAAAGGTTGAACGGTTTTTCTAACAAAATACTTTTAAAAAATGAAACAATATGCTATATACAATATTCTTTCAAAGCAAGGCAAATGCAGAGAACTCAATAACTGATATTTTATTATTTTAGCAAAAATCTAAGTTATTATATATGTCTATCTAGTATTCTACTCATAAACACATGGGGAGCCCCCTTCCTTTTTAAAAAAATCACACACAAAAAAACCCCAGCAATAAATGCCCTTGTGAGTATATTTGATATGCTTACACAAAGATTTCTGACACAAATATTTACAAATTGAACATCTCTAACAATGCTACTGAATCTTAATAAATAGTCAAAAGGCACACACAACCAACAGTATATAAAATACTGGTTTGCCTACACCATATCAACAATCTTTTTCACTGTGATAATAAAACAAACACAATCTTTTAAATTTTTATTTCTTTATAGCTGATAAAAGTAGCACATATTTTCACATACATGTTGGCCCCTTTTTTGTGGATGTGAATTCCTTAATCTAGTTTAGACATTTCATAACCTTTCTCCAAATTTATCCTTTTAAAAATAATTTTATATTTAGTACACTGTCTCAAACATGATTGTTAGGCTTTTAGGTAGTCCAGTTTATCATCTTGTCCATACTTTCCAAGGTTGATATCAAGTTTTGGCCCTTCCCTACTCTAAGACTATTACAAATATTTACTCATTTTTCTTCCTAGTACTTATAGCTTTCATTTTTACACTTAAAACTTGGACGTACTTATAGCTTTCATTTTTACACTTAAAACTTAGTATATGGAATTCAACTGCTTTTACTTCCAATAATTAGTTGGCCCAATGTCATGGGAAAACTTCTTAAATTGCATTTTTAAATAAATACTCTGTGACATACAAAGATGCCAGTGTGTTATAAGTCAATTTACTATGATATTTGTCCAATTCTGGCAATAGATTTGTAGTTCTCCTGTTGCTTGACTGTGGTATCTCTTCTATGAAATATTTCTAATCCCACTCTCTCAACAAAATTCTCTTCCCTCAACACCTATATCCTTAGAAGGTTTTCCTATGAAAATAAGTCTTAACACGAAATTTCAATAAGGAAAATAATAAAACAATCATTTTAATTTATATAATTATCATCATACCTTGGTCAAACTGCTTTTGAATATTGTCTTGATCAGTTTTGTTCCCACTAACACGGTAGAGTCCTTCAGTACATAATCCTAAAAGAAAAAAAAAGAGGTATATATAACCTTATGGACATTTTAGTGACTTACAAAAATAGGTGGCAGAATATTTTAATGAATTAAATATTTTTGAGCATTCCATTTTAAATAAGTTCTTAATAGACTTTTTAAAAATTTCAAACCATTTAGGACATCCAGCTCCATGCATAACACAATAAAGAACAAACATCAAAAGGCCCTTAATGGAGGACAGAGGAAGGGTACGGGCTAGTGATCCTGGATCTTGAGGAACAACATGACAGTGATTTCCATGGGTTTTCTTTTTGCCTCTTACATATCCTGGACCTGGCAAGAGAGGAGCCTGCAACCCAGAAATACCAATGGGCACAGGCAAAAAATAACAACAAAATAACACAGAAAACCAACAACAAAAGCTGACTCTCTCCAAAGAATTAGAAAAGATACAGCTTAGCAATCAAAACAAACATTTAAAAAAAATTATAATCACTCTACTGCAGTCAAATGCCATGGATTCACCACTCCTCACACTTATCAGTGGTGACCAAGTAATGACACTAGTATTCCACCTCTGTCCAGCAGTAACTAACATGCCCCTTCACATCCTGGAGTGTTAGCAGGGGCTAAGAGAGCCTAAAGTTCCACCCTATCCCAAAGGAAGGGCACCCTTTCTCCTCCTACCATAGTAGTGTCAGAAGAGGTCAGTGGAGACCAAGTTGGGAGTCTGGAATGCTACTCCCACTGTACAGTAACAAGACAGCCTTCCTTCCTCACCTGATGGTGCAAGTGTCAAAAGAGGCCAACTAAATAGGAGATTTAATATGACCTCAATACTCACCGAAAAATATCCCAAATATCCAGAATACAATAATAATGAAAAAACTAAAATCATTTATCATATCAAGAACAAAGAAAACCTCAAATTCAATGAGAAAAGACAACTAACAGTAACCAACTACACAAAGATTCCAAGGCTGGATCAGAATATATCCTGTGCCAGATAGTTAAGAAAGTGCTTAAAGACTTACGGGGACAAAGCTTAAAAGGATATGAGTGGATTATAACTCACTGAATATAGTAGGAATCCATGCCAAAGTTTTAACTTCAGCAAACAAACAAGTTTGGCAGAAATGACCAATTGATCAAAATTAGTATCGCCTATATTGAGACAAACTGACATGCTATCTCAACAAATACAATACACTTCTAAGGATAGAACACTGTTTTATTGGTATTTGTGATAAAAATGCATGAATTCCAATATAATAATGAGGAAATGAGAGAAACTCAAATCGAGGTAGAAAGAAAAGTTCATTTGTACAGTAAAATGCCAAGCAATAAACATAGAAGAAATGGTAAAGATAAAAAAAATTGATGGAGACTAGTCTTTAGACTAGATTTAGACTAGACTAAATCTTTACCATAGCTACAAGTATGATGACAATCTCAAAGTCAAGAAAGACAAATGTTCAGGAACTCTTCTAAATTAAAGGTGTTGAGAACTTTCGGTCAAGATGTCAGCACAGGCAGACATGGCTCACCATGTCAACCAACCACATCAAAATTACATCTAGAATACAGAATAACCATTACTCAGAACTACCAGAAACTGAGTTGGATGGAAGTCTGACAACTACGGAAATAAAGAAACCACATCCATCCAGACCAATAGGAGAAATGCAGACATGGAACGGTCCAACATCCACAGGTGGAGGATAAAAATTCGGGAGGGATATCTCAGGAGTGAGGAGTTCCAGACCCACACCAGGCCTCTCAGCCCAGGCTCCCAGTGACCAGATGATGCTATATTTTGCCACACACAAAGTGCTCTCATGCATAATGCGCACCCAATGTTTTTGTGCAAATTATATATGAAATTATATCCACTATTCCCATGGCATACACTCATTACACCCATATATAATGCGCACCCTAATTTTCCCCTCAAAAATGTGGGCAAAAAAAATGTGCGTTATACATGGCAAAATATGTTAACTTCCCACAACTCCTGGCTGCAAAAACCAGTAAGAATTGAGTTGGTGAAAGAAACTTCTAGAGCCTCAAGCAGTTTCTCTTAAATAACCCACACATAGACTCACCTACTCAGACTCACTCTCTCTGAGCTCCAGCACCAGGGTACTAGCTTGGTAGGTACACAGGGAGAAACTGAAGTGCCTGGCATCAAAGTTAGCAAAGGCCACTGTCCCTTTGCTAAAACCTCTACCCACAGAGCTGGTAAGTTTGTGCCATATCTGAGACTCCATCAACCTGGCTAACACTGACCCTTCTTGGAAATCCCCAGACACTGCACCCCACGCCACTTATGGTATGGCCCACCCAAGGTGCTTTTACATATAAATGGCTGGTCTTGGCTCATGCTTCACAACTTCCTACATGCTATCAAACAAGCAACAGATTTGCCAATGATACCTTAGACAAGGGTTTAATCTCCAAAATAAATCAAGAAATCGCATAACCCAACACCAGGAAGACAAACAACCCAATTAAAAAATGGGCAAAGGACCTAAATAGACACTTCTTCAAGGAGTACACACAGAGGGCCCAGAGACATATGAAAAGATGCTCAGCATCACCACCCATCAGAGAGATGCAAATTAAAACTACGATGAGATACTACTTCACACTAGTCAGAAGGGCCATCATAAGCAAATCAATAAACAAGTGCTGGCAAGGTTTTGGAGAAACAGGAACCCTACTGCACTCTTGGTGGGAATGCAGAGTGGTGCAGCCACTCTAGAAAACAGTATGGAATTTCCTCAAAAAACTAAAAATGAAACTGCCTTTTGACCCAGCAATTCCACTGCTGGGATTATACCTTAAGAATCCTAAAACACTAATTCATAAGAACCTATGCATCGTAATGCTCACAGCAGCACAATTTATAATAGCCAAGTGCTGGAAGCAACCTAAGTGCCCATCAGGAAATGAGTGGATCAAAAAACTGTGGCACATTTACATGATGGACTACTAAGCAGCAGAAAGAAAGAAGGCGCTCCTACCATTTGCAACAGCATGGATGGATCTGGAGAGCATTATGCTAAGTGAAGTAAGCCAGGCAATAAAAGACAAATATCATATGATCTCACCTATAGGTGTATAACCTAATCAACAAAACAAGCAAACAAAACATAACCAAAGACACTGAACTAGGAACAAATTAATAGTAAGCAGAGGTGAGGGATAAATGAGATAACCAAGGAAAGGAGGGAAAGGATAGTCAAAGAACATATATAAAGGACCCTTGGACAAAGCCAAAGAAGAGCAGGACTGAGGGTGGGATATGGGAAGTGGGAGGTGGGGGAAAGTGGTGGTGAAAAAATGGAGACAAGTGTATTCAAATAACAATAAAAGAAATGATAAAAAAATAATTAACAGCCTATTTCTCTTCAGGAAAAAAATCACTAGAGAAAAACTATTAACCAAGATTTATGTATCTAGCAAAACTATCTTTCAAAAGTGAAGGAAAAATTAAAACTTTCTTAGATAAACAAAAGTTGAGGGAATTCATCACTAGTAGACATGCCCTATGAGAAATGTTAATGGAACCGCCTTTTGACCCAGCAATTCCACTGCTGGGATTATACCCTAAGAACTCTGAAACACCAATCCAAAAGAACCTATGTACCCCAATGTTTAGAACAGCATAATTTACAAGAGCCAAGTGCTGGAAGCAACCTAAGTGTCCATCAGTAAATGAATGGATCAAAAAACTACGGTACATTTACACAATGAAATTTCACACAGCAGAAAGAAAGAAGGACCTCCTACCCTTTGCCACAGCATGGATGGAACTGGAGAGCATTATGCTAAGTGAAATAAGCCAGGCAGGAAAACACAAATGCCATATGATCTCACCTTTAACAGGAACCTGATGAACAAAATGAACAAGCAAGCAAAATATAACCAAAGACACTGAAACTGAGAATAGGCTGACAGTGACCAGAGAGGAAAGGGGGGAGGGTTTGTAGGAACAATTATAAAGGACACATGGACAATAACAAGGGGTAGGGGGAAAAGGCAGAAAACTGTACTTGAACAACAATAAAAAAAATGTTTAAAAAATGCCAATGAGGGTCTTCCACAGACTGAAATGCAAGTACATCACACAGTAACCTGAGGCTATACAAAAAAATTAAGGTAAAAGCAGTTACAAACATAAGTGTATAAACCAGTGGTAGTACTGTATTTTTTATTTGTAACTCCTATTATTCCTGTATGACTAAAAAATAAATAAAATAATCATAAATCCATGTTATGGACATAAATGTATAAAAACGTAATTTGTGACAATAGCAATAGGAAGGGATTGGGAACAGCTTAAAGAAGCAGGGAGTTCATATATGTACTATTCAAAGTAGTTGTTATTTTTTAATTTATTTTTTCTTTATTTATCTTTAGAAGGGAAGGGAAGGGAGGGAGAGCAGGAGAAAAATATCAATGTATGGTTGCTTCTTCTGCATCTCCTGTTGGGAACTGGCCTGCAACCCATGCATGTGCCCTGACTGGGAACCAAACTGCGATCCTTCAGTTTGCAGCCTGTGCTCAACCCACTGAGCAACACCAGCCAGGGCTAAAACAACTTGTTTTTAATTAAAGTCTGACTGCTATAAAGTTTAAATGGTACTTGTAGTCCCCAGATAATGACTAAGAAAATAAATTAAAAATATACAGAAAAAAAAAGAAGGAAATTAAAAGGGTATATTAGGAAAAAATCACAAAAGAAAGCTGTAATGCAGGAATCGAGGAACAAAGGTTTAACATATAAAACAGAAAGGAAAATGGCAGAACTAAGTTCTCGGAAATTACTTTCAAAGTAAATAGATTAAAAAAAAAACAAAACATAACCCAACCATGTGAAGTCTATAAGACACTTGCTATGATCCAATGACACAAACCCAGGGTCCTGCAGAAATAAGGCTTGCTTGAGTGTGATTGGTAAGGTGTGTGGAATACCTCACACATAAGATAGACAGCAATTTAAACATTTCACTTGAAATGTCATATGGTATGCTTGAATGTGATATTGGTATGTCACAGAATCACATGCTTATGATTTTGTAATAAAAGATTCTATAATAAAAAGGGGGTATTTTTTGTGCCAGCCATTTTATGATGAATGTAAAATAATGGGAAACACATTTGATGCCAATAGTAACCATATAATAGCTAGGTGGCTATTATAATTTCAGGGGAAAAAAAGACCATGACAATAACTGTTATAAGAGACACTCAGGACATTATACAATGATAAAAGGGTAGGTACCAAAATACATGAAACAAAAAATTGACAACTGAAGGAGAAAAAGTTCAAGTACACAAGTTAGAGACTTTAATACTCTTACTTTTCAATAATGAACAACTAGACAGAAGATCACAAAGCAAATAGAAAAATTAATATTGTAAATCAACTAAACCAAATAAAAATAACACTCCCACTCAGTAACAACACAATATACATGCCTCTCAAATGCACATGGGACATTCTCCAGGGCAGACTAGATGTTAGGTCACAAAAAAAATTTTTTAAATTTAAAGGTTTTGAAACCATACAAATATGTGGAAATCAAACATACTCTTAAAATAGTCAATATATCATCCAAAGGAGAAACAACAAGTGAAATTAGAAAATACTTTGAGATTAATAAGAAGACACAATATACCCAAACCTAAGAAATGCAGCAAAAACAGCAGTCAGGTCAAGTTAGGTTAACTGTAAGGAAACAGAAAAAGAAGAGCAGACTAAAGTCAAAGCTAGCAGAACAAGGGAAATGATAAAAATTTAAATGAATATAAGAATAGAAATAAAATATCAAGTAGGAAAACAGAAGAGAGAATCACAAGAAAAGACTGCTTGCTTTTGCCACTTCTAAATATACACTGTACTGAAATTCTAGCTAGAATAATGAGACAAGAAAAAAATTACTGAAGTATAATGATCCCTAACTGCTTATTACTTTAATTTTAAGAGCTAATACTATCAAACTCTTAGGACAAAACATAGGGGTAAAATTTTCATGACTTTAAATTTGGTGATGAATTATTAGATACAGCACCAATACAAAAAGAAAATAAATTGGATTCATCAAAATCTAAAATGTTAGTTCATCAAAGGACATTATAAAAGAGATAACCTATAAAATAGGAGAAAATATTTGCAAATCATTCATCTAGTACCCAGAATATATAATGAACTCTCAAAACCAAGCAAAAGACAAACAATGTAAGGTAAAAATTTGCAAAAGAACTGAAAATAATTTCTCCAAAGATGAGATACAAATGGCAAATAAGCACACAAAAAGATGTCCAACATCATTAGTCATTAGGGATATGCAAACCAAAACCACAATGAGGTATTTCATTCCAAAATCACTAATGATAGCTATAAGTAAAAAAATGGAAAACAAGCGTTGATAAGGATGTGGAGAAATAAGACTCTCATATTAATACATTGCTGGTAAGAATGTAAAATGACACAGCCTCTTCCTCAAAAACATACTCCTAGGCATGTAACTTAAAGAACTCATAACAGGTATTCACATCACATTAACCAAAGAAAAAGTATAAATAGCCAAACATCCATCAATGGATAAATAAAATACAGTATAGTATACCCATAAAATATTACTCAGTGATAAAAAGGAATTAAGTACTGATAGAACATTACAGTTAATAAAAGAGCCAGACATAAAAGGACACACGTTTTGATTTCAGCTATTATGAGATAACCAGAATAGGCAAGTCTATAGACTCAGGAAACAGACTGGTGATTGCCAAGGGCTGTGGAATAGGTGAATGAGGGGTAACTGTTTAATTGGTACATGATTTTCCTTTTGGAGTATGTTGAAACTAAAAAGAGGTGATGATTATACATTAACATCCTACATGTCACTGAATTATACACTTAAAAAATGGTTAATTATATATACATTATGTGATTTTTACTATAATAAAAAAGTGAAAGCACATGTGGGGGGAAAAGGTATCAAGCACTGGTTATTATACAAGCTTATTCAGGCTAGTTGCTACAAAATTGTATGTGCATTCTTATTAACCTGATATAAATTTAAGGACCAGTAAACGAGGTATATGGGTAAATGGTGATATGAATACAAAGTCTTATTTCAGGAAAACTGTATAATGAAATATGCATTTAAAAACACTAAAACATATTCTACACTAACCAGTTATCAAAAAATTAAATTGATTACTATCTCTGAAAACCTGGAATTGGGATTCAAAGACATCTGGTTATGCTCAGGATATGGTTAAAACCATGACATAAATCTTGCCTCTGTGAACAGATGAGTCTAGATGGAGAAAATGAGAAACAATTAGAGATGACAATGCTACCTGAGTTCTAGTCTTCTGGGATTACATGCTTTCGGTTTCCACAGATAGCCTTCATTCCAATTAAGCATACATTTTTGTATTTTGATTTCTTGCAACCAAAATACCTTAGATTTAAAAGCCTTAATCTCTAAGACTATGAAATTCAGATCTATTTTTTCCCCTAAGCACTCAGTACTTTTTAAGTAGGAGAGAGATCTGGGGGTAGGAAGACAATGGGATCAGAAGCACGAACAGGAGAAAGGGGACATAACAAATCTTAATGTGGCAATGACACTGAAAACATACAAAATGGTATGTGGGCACAAAGGATAAAAGAGAAGTCACATTAATGAAATAACTTTGCTTGTTTGAGAAAAAGACACTGGCATTATTAGGAAAAAAATCAAGAAAAGGAAGTGGCTTGGGAGAATATGAATTGGATTTTGACATTAAGTCCAAGATACTACATCCAAACAGTAGATAGTCAGGAATACAAGAAAACAGTGGGGTGTGATAGAAAGATCTGGGAATCATTCTCACAGATGTGATGACCTAAATCCAAAATCAAACAGAAACCAAGTACACATGAATGAAATCAACGTTAAATGAGATGACTCTAACTTGTTGAAATTAAGTAAAAGTGTACTTAATCCATCAACATTATGTACAACAAAAGTTGATGCAAAAAATAGATGAACATATGGAGACATAGTATGGTGTGTTTTGATTTGGAACAGGATATGTTTCTTAATAAAATGCTTACAATGTGCTGCATATTAGAATATGAATGTGTGATGTAAGACAGGAAGTACAGAGAGTGAATGAACAAGTCCATTACAAAATGGGAGAAAGACCTTAACTGACACATTTATCAAGAAAGATAAACAGTTGGGCAGGCAAATAAACAGGCAATATGCACTATGATTGTAATTATGTGATACTCTGGAAAAGGCAAAACTATGAAGAAAAGCAAACTGATGGTTGCCAGGGGTGGAGGAAAAAGAGACATATGAATAGGACAAGCAGAGAGAATTCTTAGGGCAAAGAAAATGCTCTGTATGTTATTACAATGATGGATATATGTCATTTTACATTCCTCCAAATCCACAGAATGTATAGCAGCAAGAGTAAAGTCTAATATATGCACTATGGACTTCAAGTGATTACAATGGGTCAAATTTATCCTTGGATAAAAAAATGTACCACTGCAGTGAGTGATGATGGCAACAAGGCACAGGGAGGGTTCATGTATGGCAGCAGGGAATATATGAGAAATCTCTGTACTTTCCTCTTCCTTTTGTTGTAAACATAAAATTGCTCTAAAGACAGACATGTAGCTATATATCTACATATCAAGCTTATAAGGATAAAGTAACATCAACAGGGCCCAAATCTTTTAGCAATGATGCTTTAGGCACAAGATTATTACAGGAATAATAAAGCTAAAGGCAACAGTCTGTTTTCTCAATGAATTAAAAACAGTATTTTAAAATTCAACTGGGGGGCATGTATATATTTAAAGCTTAAATTTACTGAATTAAAACATGTCACTACTTTCTAGCCAGTAAATATTTAAGAAAAGCCACAACAGATTTCCAATCTTTCGTTTTGTTACTTTCTTTACATATGATTAAAAGTTCATAAAGTATACATAATACACATTGTCTTCATCCCATCTTCAAAATAACTGGCAAGAGGCCTTATTTAAAGATAAGAAAACAAGCTTAGAAAAGTAAAGTGACTTGCTAAAGGTTTTACACTGAGCAAGCTAGGGATATTAGTTTATTCTATTTAATTCATTAGAGATATACTTTTGACATGCCTCCCCATTTGTTTTATGATGAACAGTTTCCTTTCAGAGCATGATCTCACTGAGGTAGGGCATAGCAATTTCATTTTTGGACATTTTTCCTAGAAAATAAAAACATAAGCATATAAAGATAACTTGGGTTCAGATACAGGGGATTACTTAATAAATTATGATTATCAAGATGGTAGAATATGATGATAAATCATAAAAAGTAATTCCAAAGATAAGTGTCTTATCTCATGAAATGAATTTATTCATGTATTAAAAATCTTACAAAGCCTGCCCTAACCAGTGTTGCTCAGTTGGTTGGGTGTTGTCCTGCAAAGGAAAAGGTTGCCTGTTCGATTCTTGGTTAGAGCACACGCCCAGGTTGTGGATTAGGTCTTTGGTTGGGGTGCATATGAGAGGCAACCAGCTGATATTTCTCTTTCACATCAACGATTCTCTCCCTTTCTCCCTCCCTCCCTTACACTCTAAATAAGTAAATGAATATTACAAAACCATGTTCAATTTCCCCCCTTTGAAAAAGATGTATATGTTTAAATGTGTATTACATGCGGCATAACTATAAAGAATAAGAAAAACTTATCTCTTGATCCTGAAATCTCAGGTGATTTTTCAGTTCTATTTTTTAAGGAACAGAATATCTGTAATTTTTTCCCCTGCTACAATGAAATAGTTCTCCTTTAAAAAAAAAACCCTTTATCAAAAATCACCTGTAATTAGCCCTGCCTGGGTGGCTCATAGTAGGTTGCAGCAGGTTCGATTCCTTCTCAGGGCACATACCTAGACTGTAGGTTTGATCCTTAGTTGGGACACATACTCTGGGAGGCAAGCAATCAATGTTTCTCTTTCTCTCTCAAATTAATAAACATATCTTCAGGAAAATTTTTTAAAAAGAAGTTTGTTTTTTAAATATCTGTTAAGTAAAAATTTAATTATAGACTATTTTAGGCACAAGGGGCGCCTAATCTCATGAAAGTCATAGTTGAAAGGCTGTGATATAAAAAACACATTTTAAAAAAGCATTAGCTAAGACTTGATGACCAGCTACTTCAAGAAGGCAATGTTCTTGTGACAGATAAAAACATACTTCAAAGCTAGAAATTATTAATGGTAATATTAATATACCAGAAAACATTAAGAAATGTCTGCCAGACAGGCATACTAAATCTATCTAAAGAAGTGCTTTAAGGGCTAATATATAATTCTTCTTCTCTAGATCATGAATAAACAGGTCATACTTGAATCACGAAAATATCTTAAGATGTCAATGATACAAACTTTTAGCACATATCTGAATGGCACTATTAGTGTGATTAAAAGCCCAGTTTCAAAAGCAACATAAAAAGTCCTTTAAGAAATGACATCATTTGCCCCCTAATGAATCCTCTGAGGTATTAAGAAGGATACATTCCATATAGAAATGTTTAACTGGAGTTGACTAGGAATTAGATGATTAAAATTTAAGAATATTCAGAAACAAAAAGACTTAAATTATTTTTTAAAAAAAGATTTTTGGTTTTCTAAAACCAATTATACTGATAATTACATTAAATGCCAATGACCTAATAAATATTCCAACGAAAACAAATGGATTGCTAAACCCAAGGAAATGGTGTCTACAAGAAACTACACTGAATATAAAAATACAGAAAGGCTGAAAGTAAAAAGATATTTCACATGAACACTACTAAAAATACTATTGGCTATATTAATATTAGACAAAGTAGACTTCAGAACAAAGAACATTAGAAAGCATAAAAAGAATGCTTCATAATGATGTCAGTTCATAAAGACGTAATTGTAAATGCAACTAAAAGAATTTCAAAACACACAAAGCAATATCTAACAGAACTGAAAGGAGAAAGAGAAAAATTTACAATCCAGACTGCAGATTTCAATGGTAACAAAACAAAACAAAAAACCAAATTAACAAGAAAATCAGAAAGGATATGTAAGACTTGACCAATACTCTTAAGAACTTGACCTGACATTTATAAAACCCTTCACCCAACAGCCTAATAAACATTCCCTTCAAGGTCCCATGGAACATTCTTCAAAATGGATATTTTGGGCCATAAAACAAATCTCAATAAACTTACACTGAAATCAAACTGTTTATCAACCACAATAGAATTAAACTAGAAATGAATAATAGAAAAGGTATCTAAGAAGTATCTAGAAATAAAACATAATAACCAATGATTTAAATTTTGAAAAATCAAAAGGGAAATTACAAAGTATTCTGAGTGGAAATGAAACATATTAAAATCTGCAGCATGCAACTAAAACAATGCATATAGCAAATTTTAAATACTGTAGTAGAAAAGACTGGCTTAAATCATTAATCTAGGACTCTAAGAAACTACAAAGAAACCAAATGAAACAGAAAGGAAATAAAAAACAGAATTCAATGAAATAAAAAACGGACAGAAGAGAGAAAAAACCCCATGAAGTTGGTTCTTTTAAAAGACAAATAAAATTGACAAACTTCTAACAAGAGGGGGAAAAAAAGACACCACTTAGTCAAACCAAGAACAAAAGAGAAGATACCACTACAGGTGCTACAAGCATTAAAAGAATAAGAAATTTTATAAAACAACTGTATGTCACATGGGCAACAGTGCAAGGTGGAATGCAAGGTGGAAGAGACCTAGGGGTAGGTGGAGAAGAGTACAAGGGGGGATAAATGGTAATGGAAGGAGACTTGACTTGGGGTTGTGAACACACAATACAGCGTACAGATGATGTGTTATGAAGTTGTGCACTTGAAATCTGCAAAACTTTTTAAACCAGTGTCACCCCTAATAAATTCAATAAAAAAGAAAGAAAGAAATGAATACAACCACCTTAGGCCAACTTGGCTGAAATGGACAAAATCCTGGAAAGAGAAAGAACCAATGCTTACTCAAAAAGAAATTTAAAAATCTACACCACCTTGCACCTATTAAAAGAATTTAATCCATAGGTAAAAACCTCCTCACGAATAAAATGCCAGATCCAAATAGTCTCACTGGTGAATTCTACCAACATTAAAGGAAGTAATATTACCAATCTATGCAGTTTTCCAGAAAATAGTTTATAGTACCAGCCTCACTGTGATACCCAGACCAGTCAAACACATTGCAAGAAAACTACAGACCAGTATGCCTCAGGATGCAGAAATCCTTCACATCATTTTAGCATATTGATTCAGAATATAGAAAAAGAAAACTATTACCAAATGGGTTTATCCCAGGGATGCAAGACTGGATAATAGAATCTGAAGATCAATGAATATATCACCGTAAAAACAGACTTTAAAAGAATTACATATGATCACCTCAAGAGACGCACAAAAATCACACAACAATCACCACCAATTTTAGATAGAAATGCAGCAAATTAGGAATAGAATAGTACTTCTCAACTTCATAAAGAACATCTACAAAAAACAGTTACCATACTACTGATGAAACACTGCATGCTGTCTAGGGTGATGAAAATGCCTTATGTATCTTGACTGTTGTGGTCCTTATGTGACTATGACCACAGTTATCAAAACTCATACTGTACAATTAAAATTGGTAAATTTTATTGTATGTAAATTATATCAAAAACTTTATTTTTAAATCTACCATATTTTCTTAGGGGTTGTTTAAAAAAGTTTACTTCTTTAAGAGTGTTGATTGTAACAAAAGTACTGTGCTCATTTATACCACTACATCTAAGGATTTATAAACAGTAATGTACAGTTTTTTTTTATTTATAGAAGGGAACGGAAGGAGAGAAGGAGAGAAATATCAATGTATGGTTGCTTCTGGTGCATCCCCTGCTGGGAACTGGCCCCTGCTGGGAACTAGCCTGCAACCCAGGCATGTGCCCTGACGGGGAATCAAACCGCAATCTTTTGGTTCCCAGGCCTGTACTCCATGCACTAAGCTACACCAGCCAGGGCTTAATGTACAGTTTTTAATTAATAGGTATTTAATACATATTTGCATTTAAGTTAAACCTTAAACAAGATAGCTGTGCTACAATCTATATTGAGAATTCAATAATGAACTCTTTTAAGTGGGAATTTTTGATAAAATTAGCATTAATAAGTAATAAAATCAAACAATATACAACAACAAAAGAACTAGCTTTATTCTTCTATGTACCTATTCTTGTGTTCTTATGGTACCTCAGCATGCTTCTATCAAAACACTTCATTATATAAAGTATCTGTCAGTTGGCTGAAATAATTAAAATTGTGCTAAGAATTGAACTACAACTTCCTTTTATCTTACACATGGAAATCCTCAAACCAAATCACTCGACTACTATCAAAATATTTAAGAAACAGGTATGTTTAATTTTTAAAAATGTATATAATGTTTTAAATTATTACTTGTTATTTTCTAATCACAAAGTGTTTTCTAATTGCTCAGTCATATTCATAAGGCCTAATCATATTACTAGAGAAAATGAGAATTCTTGAAGCTTAAAAAAGGGAGCAAACATTCTATGAACCCCTGCATTTCTACTGAACAGAAATATAGACAGTAAATTTGCACGTTACACATTTTGTTGAAGGAAAAACAGATGACTACAGGCATATTCAAATGTGGGTTCTATAAATTAACACTTAATAGAAGTGTTAATAGGAGGAAGATAGAGGCTATTCCAACTAAAATACTAGTAGATAATACATACTGTCCCACATTCCACCCCTACATTAAAATTGAAAGTCAGCACTTCGCACCAGACAACCCAGTATGTATAGAACTTGGCTGCCAATCAACTAAAGGATGAGGTCTATCAGGGAGGCCCCCAACCTTTTGGCATCTCTGGGCCAAAGTGGAAGAGGAGTTGTCTTGAGCCACACGTTAAATACACAAACACTAATGAAAACTAATGAGGGGGGGAAAGTTTTAAGTAAATTTACAATTTTGTGTTGGGCTGTATTCATAGACATCCTGGGCCACGTGCAGCCCATGAGCTGGACATCCCTGAATGAGTTTGATTTTTTAGTTAAAATATAGATACCCTAGTTTGTTTTTTAAATAATGTTTGTTTATCAAAGGAGATCATTAAGAAAAAAATGTTTAAATGGAATTACCTCATGCTTTCAAACCATAAAATTCTGTAGTCTATTCACTCACGAAGGTTTCATGATTAACTCTCATTCATTTTAAATACACATAAACATGGTAATATTCTACCTTTATTCCCCAAATAGACTAGTCCAACCCTCAGATAATGATTTACACTAGAGCAGGCTTGTTTTAAAAATAGTGAGGATATCTATACACTCCTTAAAAATAAAAATCAAACCACATAAGACATCAATCTAGAGTGGCTGAATAAAAAGTAACATCCCAAACTATCTTCATAATGTATCTTCATACATTCATAAATACTGCTAAGTTTTAAAAGAAAAATTCATATGTAAAATGAGTGATTAAGAATCAACAGTATTACTTAAAATATTGAAAACTTTCAAATTATAAATTTAAATTGTAACTACTATTTATTTATTCATAAATAAACAACATAATTTAATATTCAACTTATTCTAAATTCTGGAATAAAGTAAGTTTAACATTTAAGAGAAGTCCAGCAAAAGCATTACGGGCCAAAAACAAAACTTCTTTCAAATATCAGATGTTAGTTACATCTCGGGTTAATACTCAAGATGATCCTAAAAATGAGAACCATACACCTCTCTCAAAACTTAGCTTTAATGAATCATGAACGTAACAAACTGTTGGTGTGGCAAAAGTGAAATTTTAAATCAAATCTCTTGCAATGATACTTCTATCCTACCTGTATCTTCAATAAATTCCACACATTTTTCAACAAAGAGTGGTATAGGCTTCTCAGCTGTAACCAGATCCTGGAGGGGCATCCCAAAGTAATTACTTTCCCAATTTCTACGTGTTGGTGGATTGAAATTCTTAGTTTTCTTCTTCTGCTGTTAAGAAAACATATTCAAGTTAAAACTATTAAAATTAATAGCCTTCAGAATAACATTAGTATTAAGCAATGCAAACACACATTTTGTATTAAAAGAAATATTAAAAAGCCACATTCAACCAAGACCATCAAAATAGGACTCATTAAATAAATTCTGCTAGATACAGCAGCTTGAACAATGGAAAGAGAAAAAGTATACAGAAAATAAACGGCTGAGTAGAAAAATATGTTCCCTTTGGAAAATAATAGAAACTGAATAGGCAGGAAGATTAGAAAAGATCATTTTTCAATGTCAATGCAAAGGAAAAACTAGGAGTAAGCAATGCTCAATCCAGTTTAGGTGTAGTATGTTAATTTTAACACGTGACCATGATCCATGGCCTTTGGATCATGTGAGGTTTTTGTGCACAGCTATATTAGTAAGAACATAATATAGCTTTAATTACTAATTATAAAATGAAGCTATGTAATTTCATAAACTTGCACTCCATCATTTGTCCTTTATTTACCCATTCTCTTTTATTTACTGACTCTATTTCTTAAAGATAATTTTCTCAAGTAATAAATAAACATTTTCACAATAGAAAAAAATTAAGTAAATTTCAGGGTTTAACTTTAATCTAGCATTGGGAAAAAATGGATTCTTAACCAGGGAGTGACCATCTCAAAAACCTAAGGAAGTACTGTCTAGAATTCAACTGATGAGAAAATTCTGAGTCAGTGTTTCTGGAGTAGAGCACAGTAACCATCTCCACAGATGATTCTGCTCTGCACTCCCAACTGAGAATCTCTAAAACATAGAAAGATGAAGAGAGTGTTGAGAAACTCATAAATTTTAGAGCACCTTTACTGACAAGCCCCTATCCCTTTTCAGTCTAATTTTTATTTTCTCTAAGTAACAAACCTATTCATATTTGTCATAAGTACCATTACTGACTTACAAACAGGATAAAAACCATACCATTTCTAATCAGAAAAGTGTGGTTTGGTGAGGGACGGACCACAGGCAGAGCTTTCAAAGCCTAAAAGCAACAATCCTCATCTTAATTTCCCCTTCTTTCTGGAAGAGTATCTCCTTTGGGTGGATCCCCCAATGTATTCTTCTAAGTCCCTGGATAGCTTGAATAATTAAACTAAGTCCTTTCTTACTTTCTCAATTTCAGGTTGCTCCACCAAGCAATCCTCAGCTCTTTAATTTCAATTTCTAAATCCTCATACTACTATCACTTTCTGGTGATTCAGATTACATACAATATAACTAGATATCTGGAATGCTGCCATCAGAGCATTGGAGTGTTTGCTCTGGCTCAAGAACTAACCCAACCAAATGAAGTAGTGTGGGGATCCTTACTCCTTAAATGACCCTTCCACTTCTACCACCACCACCAACACCACCAAAACAGAACAATGTTCAAGGATGTGGAAATAAAGAGACTGTAATTTCAAAGCTCAGGTAGGAGTATGCTGGTTGAGTCCTCTTTCTCGGGAGCATTCAAGTACTTTCTATTTCCAGCCTGCGAACTACTTTGCTGTACCATTTGATTAGAAAAGTGAAAACTAAGGCAAAGATGGATTTTTTGGAGAGATAATACAGTGGTGGAAATATTACACTTAAGTATTAATGAAAACAGGAATGCCTAGCCTATGGCAGGAAAAACAGGAATGAAGAGCTAATAGTATTCTAAGAGTTTGCAATGCTACCTAAAGTTAAAAAAATAAGCTAGCTAGTCCTAACTGTTCCAATGAACTCTTTAGAAATCCTCTTTTTAATAATGCTTTTTAGGAAGCAATCTAAACTCTGAGATGACTTTGAAATCATTCCACTCTTACCTTGAGGTTACAGGAAAAAGAAAAGTGTAACTTTCATCTAGAACTCTCTTAAATTCTTTACTCAAATTGGAGAGTGGAGACAGGGAAGCAAACTAATATAGATTCTCTGGCGAATGCTCAGAAAACATCCCCCAAGGTCCATGAAGTTACAAGGGCAAGTTATTTAATTCTGTATTACATCAATATTCGGGGCTAATAATCTAAGTTCATGAAAAGCCAAGTGGCTTGCTTATAGCATGGAATTTCTGGCAAACTCTAAAGGAGTAATTTACTAAGACAATTTCCCCAATAGTAACATTATAATTCACATATATTGGTGGGGAGAACATAAAAACTTACGTGATTTACTAATTTTTCTAGTAATTGGCACTGAGAAAATTCTATGCTGAAGAACAGTTTTGGATTAGACATTCCTTTTATAATGAATGTATAAATTCCTTTTTTCTTTTTTAAAGACTTTATTTATTTACCTTTAGAGGGGAAGGGAAGGAGAGAGGGAAAGAAATATCAATGTATGGTTGCCTCTCATGCAACCCCTGCTGGGAACTGGCCTGCAACCCAGGCAATGTGCCCTGACTGGGAATCAAACTGCAGTTGTTTGGTTCAATGCGCTCAATCCACTGAGCTACCCCAGCCAGGGTTTCCTTTTTTCTTTAAGTAAAAGTTCTTAAGCATCAGAATCCCTTCAGGGAGTTCTTTTTAACACATATGGATTTTGAATAACTCTCCTAATTATGATATATACCACTTTGGTTAAGAGTTCCTGATCTATAGCTACAAATTTATACCAATTCAAAATGATACATATGATTGAAAACCTATTTCATAAATTAAACTATCTAAGACTGGATGATTACAACTGCTATTAAATACCATTAAGATTCTCTGAAATGTGAGAAAAAGATGAGTAGGGTTATTTAGCCACTTATAGCTATAGCTTATGATCAACTGTTAGTCAGAAATGGCAGCCCCCAATTAAATAATTGTGCCTGTGGGAAAACAAGATCTAATTACTGATAATCCAACTTTTGATTCATTACCACCTTCACATGTATCTTAACTTCTGCCTAAGCAAATGCCCACAGTCTTTCTGGTCACTTTAGTAAATCTCAGATCTACAAAAGCATATCCACAGTAAAATAAACATTCTAATAACATATAACACAAATAATGTTATCAGTTAACTGTCCAGCAAATATTAAAAAATTATCATTAGTATAAGTGAACAAGACCAGGAAAAGGTAAATAGCTCTTTCCAGAAATTGCTCCCTGATTTAATACTATCAGCTGCCACAAGGGCACCTAAACAACAATCCTCCAATAAATACTATAATCATAACATTTATACAACACAATACTCAACTTCTTCATCTATAACCAACCACCTGAAGAAACCTTAAGTAGCAAAAAGCAGTTGACAAAACTTTCAAAGAACCAATCCAGAAAATAATACAGACTTCTCTATTCTCTCAAGATGGAATTCTTGAATTAAAAGAAATAAGACAACAGGAGGTAAAATGTAAAGAAACTGAAGGAAAAAACCCGTTAAAGAAATGAAAACTTTAGTAAAAGACTCAACATGACTGAAAAAATCAGAATAAAGTGGGAAAGATCATCAGCGTTCACATTTCTCCTGTATAATTCTTGTGCTACATACAAAAACAAAACAAAACAAAACAAAACAAAGAAACAACTCCTCTTGACTCCCAGTTTTAAAAGAATTATCAATTTGCCTCTCCTTTTTAGCTACCTGTCCCATAATGTAACTTACTTTCGCTGACAAACTTCACAGTAGTCATCTGTGCTAGAAGTCTCCAATTCCTCTCCTTCCATTCCCTCTTACTATGTATTCATATTAGTCTATTACTCTCAAATGTTCTAATTAAGGTCTCCAGTGATTGTTTTTCAGTTCTTATCCTACCTGACTTTCAGCAGTCACTCTTCACTGTACTTTTTAGGAGATCTCACTTGCTCTCTCCTTGTTAGTCTCCTTTGCTGGTCCTTTCTCACCCATCTTATAATGTTGTGAATACCCCAGGCTTCAGTCCTTGACCGTCTTTTTATCTCAGCATCTATATTCACCCTCTTGGTAATGTCATCCATATGCTAATAACACAGATTAATACTTCCAATTCAGCTTTCTCCTGAACTCAGACTTAACGTGAAATACTCTACCTGACATCTTCTCATGAATAGCTATGAAGTAGATATATTTCTTTCTTAACACATGCAAAACTAAACTCCTGATGATTTTCTTAAAATGTGCTTTATCCACACCCTTCTCCACCTCAGCTGTTGGCTATTCCATTTTTTCAGTTGCTCAGCAAAAATTTTGGGGAGTCACCCTTGACCTCTCTTCTCTTTCATCCTATTTCCAACTGTTAAGCAAATGTATCTCTGCATGCCCTGACATGCTCCTGATTTAGGACTTTTTTTTTTTTGAAGATTTTATTTATTTTTAGAAAGAGGGGAAGGGAGAGAAACATCAGTGGTTGCCACTCACATGCCAGCCTTTCAAGCACCCCCTACGGGGGACCTGGCCCACAAACCAGGCATGTGCCCTGCCTGGGTTTCAAACCAGAAACCCTTTGGCTCAAGCCACTGAGCCACACCAGCCAGGGTGAGTGAGACTTAGGTCTTTTGCAGTGGCTGATGTTTTTACCCTCTCAATGAAGTCTGTATTGACTATCCCATTAAAAACTGCAATCTTATAGCCTATCTTCCTCTAGCTCTGGCCCAGTATTACTGATCCCTCTTACATTGCTTTCTCTGCCTACATTATATACTTTACTCATGTAGTTACTTTACTTATTGTCTCCCTGAGAGAATTTAAGCTTCATACAAGGGCAGGAAAATTTACCTGCTTTGTTCATCAACATATTCCAAAGAACAAGAAAAAAACATATATTTGAAGTATCTTCTGAAATAATAAACTTAATTTGTAGATTGAGCTCACCATGTACTAAGAAAGATAAACAACAAATACATGTGAACCATTTAGTTACAGACATCATGCTGGACACAGTAAGCTTCAAAGATTTTAAATGCATCCAGGCAGAAGAAAACAATGGCCACAAGTGGAGGCAAAATACCAGGCTAGCCTCCAAGTTCTCAGGAAAACTGGGATGGCAGAAGACTTGGGAATGTTCTTGAAAAATTACGTGTCAGGAATTCTTTACTTAGCAGTATTTTACTCAGATATGTATAATAAGCAATTATAGATTTTTTTAAGTTCTAAAATATGTAAATGTATTTAAAATACAGAACTCTCAAACTCCTGAAAAACCTTAAACACACAATGAAATATTGTCAATAAAAATTGTATTACGGTTAATCATAAAACTAAGTTACAGTGGTATAGCTGTTAAATATTGTAGAATATAAGCCACATTTTGTGGATAAAGCTACAAAATATAAAAATAATTTGATAACAGGCCAGAACCAAAAGTCTCAACCTACTCTAAAGGGTAGAGAGGGAAAATAAGATTTAATGTAATTATACTAATGCATTATAGAATATCATGATGTACTATGGGAGAGTAAGGATGATAAACTAAAATATGGGTTCAATATAAATTTAAAAATAAAAATAAGGATCACACAAACTAATAAGTTTCTTCTTTTTTCTTTTTCTCTTTGCTACCAATGAATAAAAATAGAAAAGAAAAAAGTAAAAATTGTCAAAAGAAATATAAGTGGAATATCAGCTACAAAATATTCTCAGACTTGTTAAAAAACTAAACCTGACTAACCCCATGCTGAAACAAAAGAGATTCCCAGTGCTGAAAATAAGAAGATAGGAAAAGTAATGATTTGTTTTTGGAATGATTTGGAATGATTTGTTAACGATGGAGATGTCTTCAAGGCAAAAAGCTTTCAACTATACAACTAACCCCTATTCCCTATCCCTTTTCTCCTGTAGCATAAATCTGTCCCTCTCCTGGGTCATTTATACATTTATGAATGTATAAATACTCTTTAATAACTCTTTTTAAAAACATAAAAACCCTCCTTTGATCCCACACTGACCTCCAGTTTCTTCCCCAATTCTTGCTCTCTTTCACAGCAAAACTTCCTGAAGATGTTGTCTACATCTATTCCTGTTTTTCACATTCCATTCATTCTTCAACCTATTTCCATCTAGTTTTTCTCTTCCATTTCACTGATCTGTTTGTCAATATTAGGTACTTCTTTCTGTACCATCAAATCAAAAAGTAACTTCTCTCTTCATCCTTCTTGAGCTCTCAGCAACATTCTTTCTTGACTATTTCCTTCTTAAATATTTGCTCTCCTGGCTCCCATGTCACTACTCTTTATTAGTTTTTCCTTGCTCACCAGGATTCCCTTCTGTTTCATCTGCCAACAACTCTTCTTAGTCTACTCAAACTTAGTTCTGATCCCTCTCTTAACTAGCTGTACTCTCCCCTTACATGAATTTATCTAATCCCATAGCTTTATTTTTAAAATTTCATTAAACTTATTGTGGTGACACTGATTAATAAAACCATACAGATTTCAAGTGTATACTGCATTGTGTGTTCAGCACGCAAAACCAAATCTTCCCTTCTGTTACCATGTACGTATTTGACCAACTTTAACCTTTTCTATCCCTCAGCCCCCTTTTCCTCTGGTAACCACCATACTATTGTCTGTGTCTATGAGTTTGTCTTATATATTGGTTCTTTCAGTTTTATATACCACATACGAGTGAAATCATGTAGTTCTTGGCTTTTTCCACCTAACTTATTTTGCTTAGCATGATATCCTCAAGATCCACCCATTTTGTCACAAATGGCGGTATTTCATCTTTCCTGATGGCTGAGTAGTATTCCACTGTATGTATGTACCACATCTTTATCCAATCACCTACTGAAGGACAATGGAAAGCCACGTGCAAATGAATGAAAACAGATGGCTATTTGTCACTATACATAAAATTAACTCAAAATAATAAAATACATACAAGAAAACATAGGTACTAAACTATGACCCTCCGTCTTATAATTTCATTTATGACTGACTTCAAAGGAAAGAGAAGTACAAGCAAAAATCAATGAATGGGACTATATCAAAGTAAAAAGTTTCTGTACAGCAAAAGAAACCATCATCAAAATAAAAATGAAATCAACCAAATGGAAGACGATACTTGCAAACTCATCTGATAAGCGGTTAACAGCTAAAATATATAAAGAACTCATAAACCCAACAATGACAAAAACCAAACAATCCAATTACAAAATGTGCAGAAGACCTGAACAGACACTTTTTCTAAGACATACAAGCAGCTAGCAGATATATGAAAAGATGCTCAACTTCACTAGCTATTAGGGGAATGTAAATAAAAACCACAATGAGATACCACCTTGCATTTGTTACAATGGCTATTATTAAAAGACAAGTAATGCCCTGGCTGATGTAGCTCGTGGATTGAGTGCGGGCCTGCGAACCAGACAATCGCGGTTCGATTCCCAGTCAGGGCACATGCCTCGGATGCAGGCCAGTTCCCAGCAGGGGATGAATGAGAGGCAACCATACACTGATGTTTCTCTCCCTCTCTCCTTCCCTTCCCCTCTAAAGATAAATAAATAAAATCTTTAAAAAATATAAGTAATAAGTGTTGCAGAGGTTGCAGAGAAAAAGGAAGCCTCACACACTGCTGGTAGAAATGTAAACTGGTACAGCCACTATGGAAATGAGCAGGAAGGTTCCTCAAAATATTAGGAATAGAGTTACCATATGACCCAGCAATCCCTCTTCTAGGTATCTACCTGAAAATTTTGAAAAACACTTATTCATAAAGATGTATGTACCTCTATGTTCACTGCAGCCTCAATCCCATAGATTTAAATCCTTTTACATCCTGATAACTCTTCCTCTGAGTACCAGACTCATAACCTTTTATACTTCCACTGGGATGTCAACATATTTTAAATGTAACATAAAAGGCACAAAACAACCCTGACCTGGTAGCTTAGTTGGTTAGAGCATCATCCCGATACACCAAGGCTGCATGTTCAATTTCTGGCCAAGGTACATACACATAGGAAACAACCAATGAATGAATAAATAAGTGGAACAAATCAATACTTCTTTTTCCAACCCTCCCTCATCCCCTCTCTCTAAATAATAAACAAATAAATAAAATTCAAAAGAAAAAAAGGGCACAAAACAGATGTCTTGATTCAATCTGATCTGAAACCCTTCACTCTTAATCATCACTATCTCAGTAAAACCACCCAGTTGCTTAAACCATAAATCTACAACAGTTAACCTTATTTTCCCTTTCCCTTTCCTCTCCACAACGAATGCAAAAGCCCTGTTGGTAAATACTATGTAGGATATGTATACTTTTTCTATTTTTGGAACCGGTACCTGACACAATATCTAGCATATGGTAGATGGTCTCAGTAAAAACTAACAGAAACAAACAAAACTTTAAACTGGAACCAGAGAAACCCTTTACCATATAAGATTTGTTAATAAACATACAAAGTATTGTTGGTTTACTTATCATTTTCTGCAAACATTTTCATTATATCTAATTCTTCATTCCTAGGAGAGTCACTGTATAGGTGTGCCTAAACTTAAGCATCTGAACTAGTAAAACAGGATTCATTCAAAATAATGATTATTATAAAATTACAAGGAGAATTAAACAGCCAACTCTGAATTCATTTGAATATAAAGTGACACTTTCAACAGTGTGTAAGAATTGAGCAATTATGTGCATTATGCTAGCTAGGTATTGTGCAGGGTACAATAATCAGTGGAAGTAATGTTAAACACCCTCAAGAAATAGATAATCTATTATGAAGAGTAAACATCTCACTACCAGTCATTTAATGAGTAGCACATACACAACAGTATATGATTAAGTGTTGAAATAATTAGGTGTAAGGCTTAAACCCAGACTTCAAAAGTAGAGATGAGGTCAAGAACATTCCAGGAATTCAGAGAGAATCTATCTATAGGTCATTTATTCATCTAAACATCTGAGTGCCTACCATATGTCAGCGTAAGCACTCAGGAATTACTAGAAACTATCAAAACTATCATTTATTTATTTACTGCTTACTATATATTAGGTACTTGCAAATAGTATATGCATAATCTAATCATCACAAAAGCTCTGAAAAAGCTAAAATTTTGCATCTATTTCAACACACCTGGAATTCATATATATATGAATGCATAATGAGGTTAAAAAAGCAGGCAAGAACCACAATGCAAATGGCTTTAAGTCTCTAACTAAGGAATCTGAACTTGACACAGGTATTATTTTATAGGGAGAGAGATTAGGCATGTCTATTAACAGTATCACACAGAAAGCAACATAAAAGTATAGTTTCAAACAAGGGTTAACAGGGGACACAGAAACTTAATTAAAAAGTTATTGAACCACCAATGCTGGTGAGGATACCAAGAAACTGGATCCACTATACATTGCTGGCAGGAATTTAAACTACTACATCCACTCTAGATAAGTTTCTTATAAGACTAAGTGTGAAATTACCATACAACCCAGCAACTGCACTCTTAGGCATTTATCCCAGAGAAATGAAAAGTTATGTTTACATAAAAATCTGTACTTGTTTTATAGCAACTTTATTCATAACAGTCACAAATAGGGCATACAGATGTCCTTCAACAGGTTAAAAAACTGTGCTATATTCATATATGGAGTATTACTCAGCAATACAGAGACAAACTATTCATTTATTCAACAACTTGTCTGAATCTCTAGGGAATTATACTGAATGAAAAAAAAAAATCAACCCCAGAAAGCTACATACTCTATGATCCCATTTATAGAACATTCTGAAACTGGCAAAATTATAAAATGACAAAAAGGAAAACCAGTTAGGGGATGCGAGGGATTATGTATGGAAAGGAATGAGAAGGGAAAGTATGGATGTAAAAGGGAAACAGGAAAGATCTGTTGGTGACAGAACTGTTCTGTATCTTGATTGTGATGGTAGATACACAAACCTACAGGTGAAAAATTACACAGAACTAAATACAAACACACTAATGAGTATAAGTAAAACTTGGGAAATCTAAGATCTGTGAATCACATCAATGTAAACACCCTTGTAATATTGGCACTATTAATTTTAGAAGGTGTTATTACCTTTGTGGGAAACTGGGCAAAAGGTACGTGGAAATCTCTGCATTATCTTACAACAGCATGTCAATCTACAATTACCTCAAATTAAAATGATTTTTTAAAAAAGTCATTGCAACAATCTAAGTAAGAAGTGATGGCAACCTCAAATGACAATGAGGTTGCCAACTGTGACAATGAAATGAAAATGTATTTTGCAGTAGAATACAGATCAGCTAAGTAGGACATAAGAGCAATAGCATGTAGCTTTGGCCCACAGTAGTTCCTTCCTGAAAATATCTCTACCCAATCATGATGAGGATGGGGAAGTAAGATCTATGACCTGTGAAGAAAAAAAAAACCTCCCTTCATATCAAGCACGTACAAAGATGCCTTGTGTGAGTGACTTCTAGAACTACACAGGAATTTCATTAAAAATCACATTCTATATACATGATGTCTCAACTTCAGTACTACTGACATTTTGGGTTGTATAATCATTTGTTGTGGACTGTTATATGAGATTTAGCAGCATCCCTGTCCTCTAACCAATACATATCAGTAGCAACTCGGCATCCCAGTTTTAACAGCCCAAGATTATCTCCAGATGTCTTGTCAGATGATCCCTGGATGGCAAAATTGCCCTTGGTTGAGAACCACTGTGCTAAGTTAATAAAAACAAAAACCAAGAGGCCCAAGTTTTGGAGATGGCCAAAGATATATTTTGGAAGTCTGAGAATTTTAACTTTAAATTAGGTCAATACTTGATAATCATAACTGCCCTCAAAAAGATTATAATGCAGCAAGAAAAACAAAATATTAAACTACAAAGTGATAAAACTATAAAGTGATTATTTTAGGTGGGAGGAATCAACTATTACACCTTTAGCATAATATATCAATAAATATAAGAAAGAAGCCTTTGGTGGGAGCCAGGAATCCATAAAGTTTATTTAACCCCCTTTTAAAATGTCTATGAAGGCGGTAAGTGCTGGACGAGAATCCAAACACACTTAAAAAATCGGAAATGTTGTGAAGGCTCTTTCACATCCTTTAAGCTAACAGAGATGAAAAGAGTGAAGAGGAGTAACTAGGGGTAAATAAATCTGATCTGGATTCTTGTATACATTAACAAACTGATTCTAGCATTAATTAATCTCTAAGACAGCATGTTCCCATTAAGCATTTCAACATATATCATCTAACTGGCAAGTATTTTATTAATGCCATTAACAACTTCACAGACAAAAAAATAAACCTCAAGTCACCTGGAGAGGGTCCTAGCAAAACACCTAGCTAGTCAAGTGAATAATGGGTGTATTTCTTCCCAGCTTCCCAAATATATATTTTAAAAGTATATTCAAACTAAAGTAAGTTTTCTATTATACCCAGCATTTCATTCTTAAAACTATTCTCGCTCCCTTTGCTTCCCATCTCAGCTGTTATGTACTTTGTTACTCTAAGGCTTGCCAATCAGAACATCAGTAAGAATGAAGAAAATTTTCAATTGTCTCCCTCCTCCCTAACATCGACAGAGGTTCTTAAGTTAGTTTACACCTTGGGCAAATATATTAAACCCTTAAAACTTCAATAAAATCTTATGAATGTGCATTTTTCCAGGGAAAATACCTAAATCTGTCCTCAAATTTTTAAAGGCTAAGAACAATTTCAAAAAAAGCTCACAATATATTACTTTATACAAAGTATGGAAGGTGCATTTCTATTTGGACAAAGTAAGATAAAAAAAATCACAAGATCACTTTGGTCATGCCCTTTTATTTTGCTCTAAGAACTGGAAACATCAAAAATTACTGCTTTAAAAACCAATTCTCTACTGGGGCTTCTCTTTACAGCCACATAAATTATGCCCTATTTACATGAGGATTCTTTCACACTATCAGTTGAAATGACAAGATAACACAAAACTAGAATTCATAAAACTGTACCAATTGTAAAAATAACTCTAACTGGATTCAGTGGAACAATACATAGTGTTCCAAATACTGAAGCACATAAAATTGACTACCCTATAAATGTACCTATAAGTCTCATAATAGTAACAATTGTTCATGATATAAAATTATAATAAGAACACAAGAACATGTAATTTTCAACTGTTTTCATCTCACGGCACACATAACCCAATTACTAAAATTCTGCAGTATACCAAAAACTACATTTCTGGCCAATCTGACAAAAAAATAGGTATAATTTTGACTCATTCATACCAGACAGCTATTGTTATATTGGCTGTTGTCATTTTTTTAATTTAACAATCTAAGGGAAAAGAGGTCAGTGTCAGGTATTGCATGTTTTAAAAATTCTGATGGCACAGCAGTGTGCCTCCTGCAGCATACCAATTGAAAACTGCTGCTGTTATTAGAAATGTCTCCTTAATATGTGAACTAAATATATTCTAAAAATTATAATCATATGCTGCAGAAATAAGAGTAATTTCAATAATTTGTGCTATGTCAGTTTTTCCTAAATATTCAATATCCTATAAAAACTAAGGAAAAAATAAAAGTTTGAACAGAAAGTCAAACTTAAGAAATTTACACTTGCTTTTAAATTAGTGAAAAGTATACCACTGATGCAATCACTTAAATTAAGTCTCAACAGAACACATGAATCAAAAATATACTTTAAAAATTGACCACTTAGTCACATTTCAATCAGAATTTGAAAAGTAAAAAATCATGGTCAGACAGCACAGAAGACATAGCCAATAGTAAAATATTGGCAGAAACACTCACATTATATATCTACACTTATATAATTCCATAAATTAATGTAGCCAGCACCAGAAATACTACCAAAGAAACCAATTTTAAGTTGATGAGAAATTTTAGAAACACCATAGAACTCATCAATCAGAACAAGTTAGCCAATTAGCTAGTAAAAAATGGAAATGGTTTAAAAACTCCCCACTAAATACTATCCAAATGCAATGAAAAATAACCAGAGACTGGGAAACCTTGCTAAAAATATTTTTAAATGTTTAATTTTCAACAAAATCAATTTTACTAGACCAAGTTCCTCTCAAGGAGAATCCGTAACTAAGTCACTCCTGCATCCTTAGCTTAGGCATAGCGGGCATTCAGTAAGATGCTTGTTGAATATAAAATCAGAGCTTCCTTGAATCAAAATAAATTCTAATTATTAAATAAACACAGAAACCACTCTTTTATTATCAGTACAAAAACAAAGTTATATACTCATACTGACTTAAACTGATCACAATACAATATACTGTGCTGGGCCATAAAGAGCAATTATAAATAAGATATAAATGTTGCCTGTAGTAGACACTGTGGTTTTCATCCTTTAGAAATTTCATCATAATCTGGGGAAAGCCAACTTCACCCAGAGGCCCAAGGATAAAAAGGCTTGGGCCTACATTCAACAGCGTAATTCTAATCCTCTAGCCAGAATTTAGTGGTTAGGAATGGATGGATATAGGACCCAACTCAAAGCGAAGACGCTGGGAAACATGCTGGATGAGGGGGTCTGGGAAAGCAGCTTTCTCATTCCTCTAAACATACTTCCTTTACAAAAGTTACCCTCATGAGACATCTCTCCCCTAAAGGAATTGTCTGTAGGTAATGCATATAACACAGATCCTATATCAACTGCCAAGCATCTAACCAAAGTATTCCCCAAAAATAAGTTTAAAAAAATCGAAAACTTTCAAGCAGCTTAAGATTTTGTAAAAAGACCTTGCCAATTAAGCAAGTGCAACCCTCCCCTATCTGTATTGGATCTGTATTGCTCTTTCTACTCAACACTTTTTAGTATACAATTTTTATTTAGCCTTAATTGTAATTTTTTCAAGAACCTAACTTCTTGAAAATGACTGTCAAGTGATAAGACAATAAAACTGAAAAGTACTTACCCTATAACTTGTGCATTTTGATACAAACAAAAGCTCAATATTGACATGTTTTCATACATTTCATTACTTTTATAACTAAATGAACAATTTACGGACTGAGAGAAAATTCTAGCCACCACTGTTGGGTTAACAGTGTTTTAAAAAGGCATTTTACTTAATAAATATTGAGGTTCTGGCAGGCAGAAGTCAAATAATTTTAAACCTAAGATTTTACTACATTCTAAATGACCTACCAAATTAATAGCATGGTATCAATTCACTATTTACTAAAATTAGTATCTTGTGACTCAATATATACATATAGATATCTATTCAGCATTTATTTTAAAGAAAACATGCCTATTTTAGTATTCATTCCCAAACATGCTCCAAACCCTATTACAATAGCTAAAGCAAGAGTCTTCTAATACACTATTTGACAGTGGGGTTTAGTAACAAGGGAGCAGTAAAATACAAAGAAAATAATATAGAGTGGAGACTAAATCAGGAATTCGTAGTTGCTAGTATAAATTAAGAGTTATGAAACAATTCAGGGCCTAGAAACAAGATAGGAAAACAATTTAAAAAGCTGAAAATGAAAATCATCAGAATATCAACTTAACTCTAATGCATCATGAATCATCAAGGATTTTACTCTTTATTATCTATATGAATCAAGATGACAGCACTGAAACAGATACTGAAGAAAAAAAGAACTAGCTTTTTAAACACAGGCATAACTAACTTCACTGAATAGATGTGTTTAAACACTGGCAATTTTATCAATATATCCAAAATTTTTACCATCCAGTCTATTCTTTTAAAGCACTGTTTTCAAACAGCAGGTTACAAAATTAATTTGGTAGGTCACAACCAGCACTCCCCCCACCACTATAACAGAACAGAAAATCAAAGTAACATACATAGCAGAGCTTAAGAATTGTTTTGTGAGACTTCATCTATTGTATAAGTATTTACGTGTATAAATAGGTCGCAATTTTTTAAAAAATTCCCACTGATGGCTGCAATCAGAAAATGTCTTAGAGGTTTTCTTTTCGTAACTAACACTAAACTCACTTTGGAGTACAGAATCAAAGACCATTAAGCATCAGACCTTCTCTGACTGGCAGGAATAACAACTAAGCTGTTGAAGAGCAACAATCTCTGTGCCTTCCTTAGATGCAAGCAATGCCCAAAAGTTATGATTTTCTATGTCCAACAAAAAATTCCTTGACTATGGCTCCCAACTTAGAATCAAATAATGGAGATATACAATGAAGATACCATTTTTCTTTTAAGAGAAAAAAAGCTAAGAAGTGCATAAACTCGGGATTAGAAATCATAGAATTATTTAACTTTAAAAATTAGGCCCAAAACTAATCCAGCAAATGGGACAAAGGCCTATTCTAAAATACAGGCAGCGTATACTGGACTACTTCAGGCCTGATGCACACTACAGTAGCATATATTGACCATGCTATATGCCAGGCACTTGAAACACATAGTTCCAATTTGTAGCACAATTCCAAGAGAAGGATCCTTCGCAATTTATGAGATTACATCCCAATAAACCAATCATGAGTTTTAAAATATCACAAGTCAAAAATGCACTTAATATATCTAACCTACTGAACATCATAGTTTAGCCTCAAATGTGCTCAGAACACTGGAAGCACAGTACACTGTAGAGTACCCTCGTGATTGTGTGCCTGATCAGAAGCAGTGGCTTGCTGCCACTACCCAACATTATAAGGGAGTATCATATAGCATACTGCTAACCCGGGAAACAATCAAATTCAAAATCTGAAGTATGTTTTCCACTACATGTATCACTTCATACAGTTAAAAAAAATCACAAGCTGAACCACTGTAAGTCAGGGCCTACCTGTTATTCCTATTTTACAGGTGAAGGACCCAGCTAAGAAAGGGTAAGTGGTTTATTCTTACTCTCTACTTACTGTTAAGAATCACCTCTGCTACTTGTTTATTCAACACTAGTAATTCCTCAATGCTCTGATACACACTTCTTTGTATCACTTGAGATCATTTTACCTATTGCCATCTACCTTCACTGTCTCCTAAATATGTATCTTCAACTCAGACCCCTCCTCTGAGAATTCATATAACTACCAAATTGACATCTCCCCTTGAACTCTAAAACCAAAGTTATAATGTCCACACCCCAAATCCAAACTGGGTAAATTTCCAATGCTCTACATCATTAACAGCATCAGCACTGATGAAGCTGCACAAGCTAGAAACCAACAAACTACCTTTCTTTTCTCATCACTCACCCTTCCCCCACATATACAATCATCAAATATTATGGATTTTAAGTATCTCTCCAATCCATCCCATTCTATCCATTGCCAATATTTTTCTTCCCCACTCCAACACTCAAAGTTTTCATCATGGTTCATTTAGACTACTATAATACACCAACTGGTTTTCCATATCACTCAATCCCTTCTGCACACTAAAACCAAATGATCTCAAATCCACTCACTAGTTTCAAATTAGTCTTAGGCTAAATAACAAAAATTCCTAACAAAAATCTGAGTCTAGTCTCTATTCTCAAATCTCTCCTTGTACTATTCTCTCCCATAGATCATGGGTCAGCAAAACTATGGCCTTGGGGCTCTATCCAGCCTGCTACTTGTACTTGAAAATAGCTATAACTCATACATTTAAAATTTTTCTATGGCTGCTATTGTAATGCAACAGCAGATTTTAGTAGTTTTAACAATGGCTGTATTACCCTCAAAACCTAAAATATTTATTATCTGGCTCTTTACAGAAAGTATGCCAACACTGCCTTAGATCAATGACCAACTGCAGTGACCTCCTTTAAGAACACATACCATGTTTCCCTCTCACCACATGAACATTCTATTCATTCAACATTAAATAGTCTTCCATCCACTGAAACAGTCCCCTAGTTAAGTCCGATTCATCAGATCTAACTTAAAACCACACTCCTCAGGGAAGCCTTTGCTCACCTTCTAGACCAGCACATATCAATTCAGACCAGCCTCATTTCAAGCATCCAAGGCCTCATCTAGCTACCATGTTGGAAGGACAACTTCAAGACAGAGGTCTGTGGTTTTGGGGCTCTGTATTCTATTCTAATGGTCAATGCGCCTATCCCAATGCTATATACCACACTGCCTTAAAACATTAAATTTTACATCTGATTGATTAAGTACATACACATCATCACCACTCCACTTCTTCGTTATTCATGCCTGTCCTGCCCATTCTAGGTTCTCTGCTTTCCCATATACAGACTGGAATAAGTGTATGGTATTTCTTGAAAACCCTTGACACTTTGAATGAAACACTGAATTCAGAAATCAGTTTTAACAACTTTATGGTATGCCATATTCATGGATAAAAAGGCACTAGCTCCCCATTTATTTAGTTCCTCTTTAGTGTCTTTATAAGTTTTATACTTTCCCACAGATTTGAACATGATGTTATAGTTACTCCCAGGAACATGATACTCTCTCTCTTACTTTTGTAAATGGTGTTTAGCTGTTTATTGCTATGTACAGCAATGCAGTCAACTTTTGACTACTGATCTCATACTGAGCTATTTTGCTAACTCATATCAATACTAATAATTTATCTGCAGATTTTAAAAATTATCTATAAACCTAAAAGCTTCTAAAATATCATTTCTCCAATTTTCTTAGGGTTCCAGGATTATAACATATGACTCTAAAAATTAAAATGGTATATAACAGTGCAAGGAGATTCTCTAACAGCTCTAAAAGACAGACAGCCAAGACTACTCTGAGTAAAATCATCAGAAAGCAGATTATAAGTACAACTCAAACTCAACTTACCACTTCAAACGGGGAAAAGACTCACACCAAATGAAAAGAAGTATATTATATGAAACACTGAATCAAATATAAGAATAATCTGCAAGGGTAGAGAAAGAAAATCTAGATCTGATATTAATTCCTACTTGTAGATATGGGTAGGAGTAATAAAGATTAAAGACAAATTACTGTAGTAAGTGAATATAAGATGCCAGTGACTGAAAACAGAACCATGTTTTATGTTCCTCTAAAATAAGAAAAAAAATAACCTGCATTACTTAAATTATGACATGCCATCAATTGTTAGACATATCCAGATCTGAGATTTTTAAAAGTTTTAAAAAATGAATTTTATTTTTTATATATTTTTAAGACTTTATTTATCTTTAGATAAATAAAGATAAATAAAGGGAAGGGAAGGAGAGAGGGAGAGAAATATCAATGTATGGTTGCCTCTACCAGGGACACACAATGTATCGTGTGTACCCTGCTGGGAACTGGCCTGCAACCCAAACATGTGCCCTGACTGGGAATTGAACTGCGATCCTCTGGTTTGCAGGCCCGTGCTCAATCCACTGAGCTACACCAGCCAGGGCTAAAAAAAAATGAATTTTAGAATTAACAAAATATAGTTAAGTAATTAGGACAAATCAGACGGGAAGAAATTTAATTCAATTCAAGGAACATTATCAATAAACTGGAACCAGGAACTGTGCTAAAATTTCAGAACATAAATACAAATTTGGTACATTCCTTCCCCTCATAGTGCTCAGAGTAAAGAAATTAACAATGAAAGATCTATAGTCATAATAAATATCAAGCCATGGGAACACTCATGCCTTCTGTACATTTATCCTAAAGATATAATCCAAATGGAACAAACTTTAAAGCAAATTCATTAGCCACTTAAATAAAAGACAGCAAAATCTAAAACTTGGAAACCTAACCATCTACTTTTGATATAATTTGCGAAATGGAAAACTATGTAATGACAAAGTACAATTAGAAAGACAAAAGAAGTGATATCGCAAAATGCAATTAAGTGAAAAAAAATATGTATACAATATGATTCCAACTAAATAAAAATTAAGTATACTGGAAGATAAAAAGATCATTGGAAAATAACTTTAAGATCAAAACTCTATGTTCCAAAAATGTTCTTTTAATCTTTTTGAACAGAGACTGGAGGTGAAATAATATAGTAGTTGCCCACCCCATACCCATATTCACAGCTTCCCTTTATGCAGTTTCAGTTACCTTCATCAATCTTGGTCCAGAAATATTAAATGGAAAATTCCAGAAATGAACCATTCATAAGTTTCAAACTGGGTGCTGACCAGTGTAATGAAACTTTTCACTGTTCTGCTTCATCCTGCTTAGGACATGCATTATCCCTTTGTCCAGCATATCCCCATTGCATATGCCACCCACTCACTACTCACTTACAGTCAGCTAGGTTAGCAGATCAAGTGTCCCTGTATCATAGTGCTTATAGTCAAGTACCATATTTTTCGGACCATAAGATACACGTTGGTTTTAGAGGAAAATAGGGAAAAAAATTTTTGAAGCAAAAAATGTGGTAAAATATTTAATAACATAAATAACATAATATTTCACCAGTGTAAATGTAAACAAAACTCAACAGCAGCATTAACAATCACTATTACTCCCAAATTTGGGGGAGGAGGGGAGAGGAAAATGTGTCTTATAGTCCGAAAAATATGGTACCTTTATTTTTGCTCAATAATGCCATATTTGTGTAACTTTTATTACAGTATAATTGTTCTATTTTATAAGTTATTGTTCATCTCTCACTGTGCTAATTTATAAATTAAACTTTATCATAGGTATGTATATGACAAAACATAGTATATATAGGATTTGGTACTATCCACAATTTCAGGCAGCCACTGGCAGTCTTGGAATGCATCCCCTGCAGACAAAGGGGAATACTGTAATGCGGTTTCAGTGTTAAATTCCCTGAATTTGGTATCTGTACTGTTGCTACTTAAGACAGTGTTTTTGTTCTTAAGAAGTACACAATAAAGCAGTTAACAGTAAAAAATAAATAAATAAATAAAAGAGCCCAGTATCTCCAACTTGATGTTAAAGGGCTCAGGAAAAAAACACCCCATACCCCAACATTCACATACAGCTCAAGAAAGTAGGACAAAATGTAAACAACTGGCAAATCTCAGTAAAAGGTATACAAAATTAAACTCTTTACTCTTTCTGTAATTTTCTCTAAGTTGAAATTATATCAAAATAAAACATTAGCAAAACAATTAAGTAGACTTGTGGTCAAAAATGGAAAAACAGCCTTGGCTGATGTGGCTTGATGGATTAAGCGCCAGCCTACAAACCAAAAGGTTGCCAGTTCCATGCCCTGGGTTGTGAGCCAGGTCTCCACTAGGGGACACTTGAGAGGCAACCACACATTGATGTTTCTCTGGCACACTGATGTTTCCCTCCCTTCTTCTCTCCCTGAAAATAAATCAATACTACTTAAAAAAGGAAAAATAAAAGCAATGTAAAATGGATAACTGTAGATGCTTTATTTATTTTTGTTAACAGGCATTAAGTGATTTTAATAACATAAGCAAATTAAAAGAAAAGCACTGAATTAAAAGAAAAGCACTGTCTTTTGGCAGTGATAATATACATAGTGAGGTCTAGTGATAACAGGGTGAAAAGATGCCGGAGATATTTAGTTAGCCATGTGGCTTGAGTCAGAATTTGTGGTATAGATCTAGATGAGCCTTATTTCAGCAGTTTAAATACCTAATCTAAAAAACAACAATAAGGAAATATTGCAACTTAAATTTAGAAAATAAAATGAAGTCTACTCAACTATGGGGCACCAATTACTATACGTAAGAAAACTCACTCAAAATATCTGTATCTTCAACTGGGCTTAATAAACAGCAGACAGCTGTAGTAAATATTACAGCGATGGTCTTACTAAATGAAGAAATCAGCAATATGTAGAATGAAAGACTACTGAATGCCATCTGAAAACAGTGAAAACCCTGAATAAAAGTTAAAGGGGAAAAAATCAGGACAGCTATAATAGAATAATAAAAAATCATATGCATTATACAATGAAAAAAGTTTATGTACACTCCATTGTCAAATACAATAGCATTACAAGTAAAGGCACTGACAGCTTTCAGCCAAGATGAGGAGTACATAGATATACTTTGCTTCCTAGAACAACCAAAAAAAAAGGATAAGAACCAATTAAAAACAAAAATAACCAGAACTGCCAGAAAATCAAACTGTATGGAAGTCTGACGACCAGGGACTTAAAGAAACATTCACCCAGACTAGCAGAAGGGGCAGAGATGGGAAGCCTGGCTCTGGGAAGCCCAGGCACTGAGAACACATGACTAGGTTGCAGCTGGCAGACTGGGTAGTCAAGGGGGCAGTTGAGGGGGTGGTCGAGGCAGCAGCTGGCAGACCGGGATATCCCACATTCATGTGGGAATAAGCCTGGAGGAACAACCAGGGAGTGAAACAGACTAAGTACAACCCAGGGTTCCAGAACATGAAACTAAGGCCTCAAAACTTCTGGCTGAAAAAACCTGTGAAGGTTACAGCGTTGGAGAAACTCCCATTCTCACAGGACAGTCCTTTGGAGGGGCCTACCAGGATCCTAGAACGTCCACGTCCACCCACCTGGGAATCAACAACTGAAAGCGCACAACCTGCTTGTGGGAAGCAAAAGTAGTGACTAAAAGCACGGCAAAAAGCCAAGCAAGTGATATTGTTACCGCTTTGATCCTCCACCTGCCACATACAGCACCACAATAAAGCCAGGTGTTGCCCCAACCTGGCAAAAACATAAGGCTCCATCTACCCCTTACAACCTAACAGGTGTGCTGAGACAAAGAAATAAAGCCCAAATAAAAGAACAGATCAAAATTCCAGAACAAGAACTAAGTGATGAGGAGATAGCCAACTTACCAAATGCAGAGTTCAAAACACTGGTATCAGGATACTCACAGAAATGACTGAGTACAGCTGCAAAATAAAGTGAAGGCTATGCAAAGTAAAATAAAGAAAAATATACAACCAACAGTAAAGGGAAGGAAACCAGGGCTTAAATTGAAGATTTGGAACTGAAGGAAAAATAAACGTTCAATCAGAACAGAATGAAGAAACAAGAATTCAAAAAAATGAGGAGAGGCTTAGGAACCTCCAGGACATCTTGAAATGTTCCAACATTTGAATTATAGGGGTACCAGAAGGAGAAGAGGAAGAGCAAGAAGTAGAAACCTTATTTGAACAAATAATAAAGGAGAACTTCCCCAATCTGGCAAAGACAATAGACTTCCAGGAAATCCACCAAGCTTAGAGAGTCCCAAAGAAGTTGGACCCAAGGAGGAACACACCAAGGCACATCATAATTACATTAGCCAAGATTAAAATGAAGGAGAGAATACTAGAAGCAGCAAGAGATAAGGGGACATTACCTATAAAGGAGTTCCCATCAGACTATCGACTGATTTCTCAAGAGACCTTACAGGCAAGGAGGGGCTGGAAATAAGTATTCCAAGTCATGAAAGGCAAGGACCTACATCCAAGATTACTCTATCCAGCAAAGCTATCATTTAGAATGGAAGGGCAGATAAAGTATTCTTCACAGGTAAGGTCAAGTTCAAGGAGTTCATCATCACCAAGCCCTTATGTGAAATGTTAAAAGGGACTTATCTAAGAAAAAGATGATGATCAAAAATATGAACATTAAAATGACAACAAACTTACAACTATCAACAACTGAACCTAAAAAAAACCCTACAAAAACAAACTAAGCAAACAGCTAGAACAGGAACAGAATCACAGAAATGGAGATCGCATGGAGGGTTATCTTATCAGCAGGGAGGGAACAGAATGGGGGAAAGGTACAGGGAATAAGAAGCATTAATGGTATGCACAAAATAGATGGGGACATTAAGAATAGTACAGGAAATGGAGAAGCCAAAGAACTTATATGTACAACCCATGGACATGAATGAAACAGGGGGAATGCTTGAGGGTGGGGTGGTTCTACAGAGGAGGGGGAGAAAAGGGAGGAAAAAAATGGGGCAACTGTAATAGCATAATCATTAAAATATACTTTTAAAAAGTGAAAGGACTTAACTACCACTGTGAAAAGTACCTAATAGAAATAAACTATTAAATTCAACTTTAATAGCACACATATTTAGGTTTCTAATGCTTAATATCATTAGATAAATTAGTAACCATTTAAAATATAATAGAAAAAAATTTGCTATTTGGACAGAATTCTGTAATTCAAACTTAAAAAACCTTTCTGCAAGTCTTTCGGTAGTACACCACTATCCAAAGAAGCTTCCTGGATAAGTTACTAAATGTCCAAGTCCACAAATTTTTAGTTTTATTATACTGTTAATACGTTTGAGTGAGACACGTATATGAAATTACTATCGCAAAACTGATAGGTCAGCAGGGAAAAACAGACAAATGGGATGCTTACAAAAAAACCCAAAATTATTATATATATGGATTTCTATCAAGAGAATATATTCAGCTAGAATTTTTATGATGAATATGAAATAAAACTATGCTAAATAAGATAAAGCACAAATAATCAAAATTCAATACAACCAGTAACCAAAAAATCCCCTCTCATAAAACATTAAAAAATATTTAAAGAGCTTATTTACTGAATAAAAATGCTTAAGTTCTCACTGATACCAATTCCATGATCTTAAAAAAAATTTTTTAAGGTAAAAACAAACATCTTTATAAATATTACTGGCCATAAATTAAAATTACCTTTTTATCTTCTTTCCCTTTGTGGATTTTCTTCTTCATTTTCTTATCATCTAATTCCTGGTCTGAGGTGATTGCAGGATTATCAATACCACCTTTCCAAGTTTCAACAGGAGAAAGAAGTGGATCTTCCTCACTTCCACGATGTCTTCCTTTTCTTTTTGTTTTAGAAGTTGTGAAAGCCTCATCATCACTTGCATCTGAATGTGTTCTTCGATAGTATGACTTGGCTTTACTAAACAGGGTTTTAGATTTATATTTGTATTTTGAAGGCCTCCGTTCCCCATGACTTTTTGAGGTTCTTTCAGAAAATCCATTTTCTTCATCTCCTTGAGCGTTATTTACAAATGAGTTTCTAATTTTAATAATGCGATTCTGACTATCATCTGGGACAACATATATCTCATCAGAACAGCCCTTCTGTTTGAAAATTGTATCAATGGGTTCCGCATAGTTATCTGAAGGATCCATATCTTCAGGATGTGCCAAAGGCACCCGGGAAGTCTGTTTTCTTGGATTTTTACCAATACCAGCTTCGATTGTTTTCAAAAGGTTTGGATCCAATTTTTTCACATTTGTCTTAGGTACAACTGGTTTAGGTTTAATAGGTGGAGGCACTTTATGGTTGCGTTCGTGGTCATGACAGTTGGGGGTGCTATGAATAGGATATTCATTTCCTTCAAAATCTAATCTATATCTGGAACGGTCACTAGGTGTTGGAAGCAACTGTACATCATCTCCAATTGGACTATAAGGAGGTGGTGCTTCTGTATCATCATCGGAATCAGGGTAGCTGTTGTAAGGAAAACAGTCTCTGGGAGATGGTAGAAAAACATCCTCACTCTGATGGGTTGATTCCCTTGTATTATCAGATAAATAGGAATTTTCTATCATATTTTTTTTCTCTAGAACATCACTGAAAAACAGTGTAAAGACCTCAGTTTGCCGATGATACTGAGATAAAGAATACAACGCTGTAAATTTAGCAGTGATCTCAGTTGCAATGTGTTCTCCTTCAGTCATTAACTCCTTAATGGCCTCATTTTCAAAAAAATCTGCTTGGCTGTCAGTAACTGCCACCAGCTGCACAGGAATGGTGTCCTGAACTTCAGAGAGAAATGCTCGAAGCATTCCCATTGATGCTTTTCGTTTGGCAGAATAAACTAATATATATCCATGAACAAGTTCATCTTTCCTTACTCCAATTGAGGAATGATATGATAATATTGTGATCTGTATTCGCCTCCTCTTTTCACCAATGATTTTATCAAGCATTAGGGAATTATTCTGTCCAGCTTGAGCAGCGCTGCAAGAATGGGAATCAAGGAAGGGTGAAAGAATAAGATCCACACTAAATGGATCGCCACACATGGCACACATGACAATTCTCAAGTCAGCTTCTGATACATCCTTACTGGTGGGAACTGGGCTTACCACATCTAAATTATGTTTAACTGATTCTAATACTCCTCTTAGAGCTTGCTTTATTTGGGTTTCATTAAACTTACGAGGATATGTACCAGCAGGTACATCTACAAAAGGACATTGTAACTTATTTGCCAACTGCTGCCCTTGGTGCCTGAGAATTGGTAGATTCTTACTAACAGAATCTCTCTGATTTGCCAGAATTAATGTAAATGGAAGATTAGCCATGTATTTATCTTTTCTGATCTGAGAAGCTTCAGTTCTTATTTTTCCAATAAATTCCCCAATAAAATTCAGTGACTCAATGGAATTAAATACACAGAAGCACCCATGTGGTTTAAAGGCAACAGTCCATGACTGACTTAAAAAGTAAGGCGACTTGGCATCAACTGGTCGAAGATCAAGTTCATAAATCTTTCCATCTAAGGCATACTCATCATCGGTGGATTGTGTCCTTATCTCATTTGCTAGTTCTTGGGCAAGGCCATCCTTCCCTAAAATGAACAGGTTAACTTTATCTATACTGGTACTATCATGATACAACCGTAAGCGGCTGTGATCCAATTGCAAAAGACTATTGGCAAGTAACTGCTCTACTTTAATGTCCGTACAATTTTGGCCACTGAGACATGTTTCTTTAGTGGGATGATAAACAAACCCTATATGCTTAAGTAGAAGAGACTCCCTATCAGGTGCAAGTTTCTGTAAAGCTTTATATCTAGGTTCTTCACTCAAAACTGTATGAATTTCACTCATTTTATCTGAACTAGGTGTTGCATTGAGATCTAAATCATAAAAAAGTTCAGAATGCTCAAAAAGCATCTCCTGAAACTCTTCTTTGGCTTTTTCAACTATTTCTCGCTGATGCCTACTGTACACTTCTTTGCTATCAGCCTCTGTAATATACTTGAAGGCTTCATCCTCCATAACAAAGCACATAACTTCTTCCCATGGCTGCCCAGGTGAAATGAACTGAATTTTTTCCAAAGTCTTTTTGAATTTTTCCTTCATTTCTACCCTCCTCTTCTCTGATATTAGATGTTGTACATGGTTCTGATAGACTTTTTCAGCTTCTAAAGTGCTTAGGAGGTCAAATGGAATTCGCCTATCATTAACTTTGTCTATATGGTCAGTTTCATCCCAAGGTGTTTTTTCTAGTACCACAAAACATAACTGAAAATCTGCTCTCTTTTCCATTAACTTCAAAGCTTCTGACCAATTCATATGTTCAATCTCTTCTAGATTTGGCAAAAGAGTGTTAAAAGCTCTTGGTAAGGTATTTATATATTCTTCTCTCCTTTTTCTTATATGTTCCTGTTTAAGTTGTTCTATATGTTTTGAGAATGTATTTCTGGCCTTTTTTGTTCCCTCTAAGTTGATATATTCTTCATAATCAGGATGATTTTTTAATTTGTTACTAACAGTTTTCCAAGTTGCATGATAATCTCTCACAGTCTGCACAAGTTTTTCAAACTTATCTGTTGCTGTGACAACAAGTTGTCTCTGTGTTTTAAAAGCATCCAGATAGGGAATAATTTTCGGTTTGCCGCGAGTTTTATCCAACATTTGTACCAGTGCAGTGAAACATGTTTCAATGTTGACGTTCAATCGTGCTGATGTTTCCACTACAAGAAGGTTCTTTTTGTTTGAAGCAAAGGCCTGAACTTCTCTAAGATAGTGATCCACGCATTCATCACATTTAGTTGCTGCTATTATTACAGGTTTTTTCGATTTTGATAGTTGGACAAAAAGATTATTCACAAATTTAAGTTGATCATCAAACTTCCTATTACATCCCTGACTCACGTCAATGCACAATAAAAATCCATCCACACTGAGCTTCCCTTCAGGCATTTGCTTCTGTTCAAAGTCTTGCTCCAGGCCTAGTTGATCAGTGCAAATGTACATTAGTTTTTCTGCTGACTGCAATTTGGAGGCAGCTGCACGTTTTATATACGGTTGCAAATTCGTACTCCGATGAGGCAAGAAAGTCTGGTCATCAATGAACTCTGTTTGTTCAATGACATGAATTTTGCATTCTACTCCATCTTCACCATTTAGTGTTATGTCACCCCAGTACAAAAAGTGATCATTGTTTACTACTCGTCCTCCAAAGTCAATGGTGCTGAGCACAGAAGTATGCTCTGGATAATATTCATCTGCTTTTGAGCGTACAAATCTATTGCACAAACAAGACTTTCCAACTCCACAGTTACCTTTGTCTTTTTCAGTCCCAGAGAGTCCAACTACACTGATAGTATAGGATGGGGGACGAGGCTCTTTGTTTTTTGCCATCATTACCCTCTTCTCATGTCTCTACATTCATAAAGGTAACCAGATATACTTCTCATTCTGAAAATAAAATCATCTCAAAATACAGATCCTGAATTTCAGAACTATATTTGTTTCTTTGTATTTCCCTCATTTTTGTGCAGAAAGGTCTTCAAAATCATATGGATCATCATCTTCCTAGAAAGAAGAGAAAAAGGACAAATCTTAACTATGAATTACACACATTAAATTATATACATATTAAGATAGCCATAACAAAGCACCATGCAAGTTAACATTGGATGTCTTTTTAAAAATAATCATAAAGAGTCTGTGGCTTATTGTTATAAATGGAAAATGACCTCAAAATTAAGGTAATTCTAACAATTAATATAACTAATACAAAATTTAATCTCACAATCTTTAAAATACTCCCTACTAACCAAATGTACATTTTGTCTCTACTCTTTCCTATGAATTTAAGAGAACAACTAGCCCTTTCCCCTACCCTCAATTTTCCTGCCTTCAATGACTAGGGACTATGCTTTGTTATAACTAAAATGTACTAACTAGGACATTTTATGTAGTAACTAGTACATTTAGGAACAGCTTTAACAACTCCCTCACAACCTTTAAACAACCTGCTTTCTAACCTAATCTCTCAGAACTTGTTCCCTAAAATGAAATTTCATAAGAATTTATTAGCAAGATTTCAGAATTTAATTTTTTTTCAAGAAATTTCAACACTTCTTTGAAGTCTATCAAATATTATGCCCAAAGACAATTAAGATATTCAAATACTTACAAGTGAAAATAGAAATAAAAGGACAATTCATGCAAATGACAATATTTAACTAGATCAATGCTTCTCGCACTGAGGTAAAGGCTCAATTTTTTTTACTTCATTATCTATAACCTCACTTTTGTAATATAAATAACATTTTTAAAAGATCCTCACCAGAGGATACACTTAATGATTTTAGAGAAAGAGAGAGAGAGACATCAATGAGAGAGAGAAATATCAATCAGTTGCCTCCCCTACACATTCCAAACAGGGATCAAACCCACAACCTAGGTATGTGCCTTGACCAGGGATTGCACTGGTAACTTTTTGGTGTATGGGATGACACTCCAATCAACTGAGCCACCCAGCCAGGGCATAAATGACCTTTTTAAAAATAATCTAAGCCCTGATTTCTTATTAGATCCAAGAGATATAAAATTACTGTCAAGGTGTTTCTAAATGTCTTTGATTTCTACATTTATTTTCTCTCAGTTACCAAGAGCTCATGAACCACACTTGAGTAGCACCAAGCTATAAAGAATTTTAAAAGTATACATTTGAGACACTCTTTTAGAAGTATTTTATATAGCAGCAATATTAAATAACTTTTAAGAATTCCATGTAATTTAGGTTATTTATGTGGAAGCAATGACTCAGTCTCTTAAATAATTTTACTTGGGAGATTCTTTGCATTCTTTTGAGGTTGAATTAAAAGCAATACATCATTTCCGCCACATCAAAATTTTACAGAATAGGGAAAATATCCAGTTATATATACTAACATATGTTAAAGTTATCTTTAATCTAGATAAAGAATATGACAATAAAAATAGAGGTAAGGAAAGAACTACCACCTGGCCCCCAATACCTGGCTTCCCCACTGACCTCAATTTCAAGTAAACATCTATTCAGATTATGCTACATATTTGGTATACAACAACTAATGATAAAGAGAAGCTGTTTTTATAATTTAAATTTTTGACTATCATTCCAGGTAAAATATTTAAAAATAAAATTCAGCCTTATTCTTGTATTCCAGAAGTTTATTCTATTAGCCTCAACTAAATACTAATTTCAGCCATGTAATATTCAAACAAAATGTTTATTAGGTTCACCTTTGTAATAAATAAATTATTATGTTGAGGGAACACCAAAAGAAGTAGAAAACTAGGAATAAATACAACCAATTACAAGTAGGACTATCATATCCTCGTTTATGTAAAGACCTAAAGACAGTAGGTCTAAACAGTAAAAACCTACATCTCTTGAAGCATGGTTCCCCCATCTATAAAATGGGGCTACATTATCTACACAAATTTTAAGAACTAAATAATTTTTTCAAATGTTAAGTGCCTAGCAAAAAAAAAAAGGCATTTAATAAATAGTTCCATTTCTCAATTTGATCCTCTCTTTCCCCCTCTAAAATCAATAAACATATCCTTGGGTGAAGACTTTTTTAAAAATTAGGACTGTCTAATCCAATCCCATTAACTTTCTTTTTTCTTGTAATTTTGTAAAAATCTTAATCTGGTAAAATTGGGGTTTGCACTTAGCAACAAGTTCTCTACCTAAACTTTAACATTCACTACCTAAACTTTAGGTCACCTAAACCTAAATAAAAGAACAACTGGACTACTTTATTTATGGATATTTACCAGTGAATTAACTGAACAAAGTTACACACAGTGATAAAAAGGGAAACTAATTGGTGAAAACAGAACAATTTCATAGCTAACAAGGAAACAACTGAGAACAGTAGAATATGAGGTCTATCTTTCCTTACTAGAAAAACAAAAAAAAATGCAGGCAATACACTTTAAAATGTACATCAAAATAAAACTTATTTAGTGACTACTTTAGGGAGTATTTATATTAAACAATACAAAGAGTAGAATTACATGAAATTCTTAAATAAATACCTATTCTAAAAATTAAGAGCAATTCAAAGATGGTCCTCTGCCTTCCACAGCTGAAGACGAAGTTGTTAATAGAGATATAACAAGACTATGCCATAAGGACCTGAGTACTGCAGACATTTTTCAACTATAAAACCCTTGCCAGTCATATTTTTATTAATATTTCTTTATACTTATCCGAACACATTAAAACTCATTTCTGCTCTCCTATAACATAAACCTCAAAATAGTGAGATAGCTTTCTATCTTAAGTACAGATTATAAGAGCAGAAACAATACACTATCACAAAATGTATTATAAAACAAAGATGAATGGAGTCATGAAGGCATCACCCTTACACTGGTTACTGAAAACTGGAAAGCTTTTTATCTAAAAGAGAAATAAAACTATATTATATGGAGGACAAATTTTAGTACTAAGGCTTCGACAGACTGCACTTAATTTGATAACATCAGTCTCTGAATCATGAATATTAAAATTGTATTTAAAAATAAGTTAGAGCTGCATGACATTTATGATTTTCACAGAAAATTCACAATAAACTACCAATTATATACAGTAAAGAACATCCATGTCCTTTCTAACAATGCTCTCACAGGTGGGCTACCTGCTGGTATTCTGAAGTCAGCTCTAAGAGCTTGTCATGAGTCAACCTGTAGTGATTTTCAAACTGTGGAAAAATTCTTTCACCTAGGGGTAGGAAAGAAGAATATTAAGCAAATAGTATTGCTTTCTCCTTTCAACTCTCGCAAAAGAGCAGTGCTTTCTTTATCTGATTTACAGGTTTACTTAACTCAGAGGCTTTAGTTAGAAAAGTGTTTTCAGATTTTAAGTTTTAGAAACCCCAGACTAGAAAAAAAAATTGCCCCCACCCTGCCCTCAAAAATATTTTGCCATTTGTTTAGGTGAGTATGGTACTACACCTCATGGAGAAAGACAGCTTTCATGAGGATGGCTGTTAATAGATTAAAAGGGAGTTTAATTTCAGACACTTGGGTAGTTTTATAAATACATGAATTTACTGGCCCTCAACATCCAAGTCAAAACTGCCCTCTACTCACTAACCAAGGTATTTTTTCTACCATGCAGAGAAAAAATCCATTGTTTTGTTATGTATACCAGTAATAAACGAATGACCAATGTCTATGTGTGGAATACTTATTTTGAAAATTCCTTTCAAATATGTTTAATGGTAATATTTATATCGATCACATATATCTTTTCTACATTTGATGTAACTTTAATATAACTCCTCATTTTCTAACTTGTAGCATCATGCTTATTTTGACTCAAGTAAATCAAGACAACAGGAGCAATGACATACTCAAGGTTAGAGTTAAGAAAAATCTCTTAATGAACAATCTTTAAGCATTAGAACACTTTTGTTATTAAGCTTTTACTAGTCTGCAATGTAGTTTCTTGTTCTGCCTTTAGATAATTTACATAATATTATTTCAAGAAAATGTTTAGGTTAATCATCTTAAAGAAATGAATATAATGGATAATTTGAGTGGAACTATCCTAGAATTGTCTGCTGAAATAAAGCTATCTCTACAACTAAGTTTCCTAAGACACTTCTACTAAGCCATTCAAATGTAACATGCTCCATTTATTGTAGTTTTAATAACATGAAGGGCTTTCTGCTAAAAAAATTTTTTTGAAGTTCTATAGGGTATCTTGTAAACTTTAAAAAGAGATTGTTAGTAATTTTGTACTTAAATTTTGTTTGTACTTTCCCACAAAACTGTTGTATTCATTAACAATAACTATAATTTAAAGAGTATTTTAACCTTTAAAATTTTAGGGTCAGGAAATTTCTACTGGATCTACCTTCAAAATATGTCCATAATCTATTACTTTTCACTACTTTTACTGCTATAAATCTGACCATCATCTCTGGTCCCTAGAACTTTCCAAGGCTTCTAAACTAACTTCCCCACTTCCACTTCTTCTCCCCTTCCCCAGTTTATTCCCATCAGAACATCCAGAATGTTCCTCTTAAAACATTAGTTAGAGCCTCCCACTCTTCTGCTCAAGTCTCTCCAGTGGCTCCTAAAAGTAAGAAAACAAGTCCTTTCAATGGCTTACTGTGAGATCGTCCTTCTCCAACTCTGTGAGCTACTATTGGCCCCACTCTCATTCTGCTCCAGTCACAATAAGGAACACTGAACAGTTCCTTGACACATTAAGCAAGTTCTTGTGTTTGCACTTACTTTTCCTAATACCCCACCACCAACCCCCTCACCTCACCCTCACTTAACTCCTTACCCACTATATAACTTACTTTATTTTATTATTAACTCTATCCCTTCCCCCACCCTACTTCAGGTTTAATAAAGATTCACAAAGACACATATTTTTATTTCATCAATACATCCCAAGAGCCTACAACAGGGTCTTCCTACATAGCAACTACTCAATAAATGCATGAATCCTATAACATATATTAAAATCAAAATGTTCTTCATCCCATGGCAAACAAAAAAGTGAAGTATATTATGTTTACTAAATAAGTGCTATAATTTATTAATCAAAAATGTTTTCTAAAACCATTTATGGAGGAAACATATACAAATTTTAAGGCACTAACAATTTGGTCAAAAATTAAGTTATCAGAATGAAGACTATGATCTGTAACAATATATTCGGCCAAACAATCATCTAATTTTTATTCTTGACACATTTTAAAAATCGAATATTTAGTATAGGGAATTACATTTTTCAAGACGTAATTACACAGCAAAGGATTTTATAATTATGTGCTCCATCTTAAGTGAAATAAATGAGATATCCCTTATATAAACAAATATTCAAGAGAGAAGAAACACCCAAGCCCAAAGATTATCATACAGGGTCCGGCAGAAGCAAGGCTTGCTTGAATGTGATTTGTAGGGTAGTAATATGAATGTAAAAATTTATGGATGTTTTAATTTGAACATTTCACCTAAAATGTGATACGGTGTACTTGAGTGCAATATTATTATGTTACAGAATTACATGCTTATGAGTTTGTAATTAAAAAGCGGTGTTATTTGTGCCAGACCCTGTACATCCCACAATCTTAGGTAAACTTATCTACAATAGTTTAAGAACAAAAATGTCAAATGGTACTAAAAGATGAATATGGTATAATATTGACATACTGTTACTTCTCTTAATGTTCATTTTCACTGACAAATTCATCAATGCTGTGGAAAACTAAGAAGAAGTGAAAAAGCCATTTTAACATATATAAGGTAGCTAAGTAATTAAACAATGTAATACCTATAAGAGAGTTGATCACATTCCATATTTTTTTTTACCAAGGTGCATAAGTACACAATGTTCAGGGTGAAAGAACACTAAAAAAGTCATCATTCCTATGAATTAATCATTAGATAAGACTATAATCAAGTGAATAAAAAGAGAATCTATTAAAAATGTCACCAATTTACATACTAACTAAATATAAATAACCTAGAAGCATATCTTGTTAGGGTTTATGATTAAACATTCAGGATGAAAAAAAAATTTTTTTTTACCATATTCCCAGAGCAGTGCCTGACACACAGCAGGTGCTCAAATATTTGGCGACTGAATGAATCAATCTCCAGATTTAGATCCTAAGTCACTAAGCAATCCTAAGTCATATTTTTAGTCACAATTAACAAAAATCACATACTGCTATGGACCCATAAAGTCTGGTATAGCAGAATATTCTTTTTTGTTTTTTTAAGATTTTATTTATTTATCTTTATAGGGAAAAGGAAGGAGAGAGGGAGAGAAATATCAATCAATGTACGGTTGCCTCTCGTGCATCCCCTGCTGGGAACTGGTGTGCAACCCAGGCATGTGCCCTGACTGGGAATCAAACCGCAGTTGTTTGGGTCACGGGCCCGCGCTCAATCCACTGAGCTACACCAGCCAGGGCAAGAACAGTCTTATAAAAAGTCCAGCTTTTTTGCAAGAAATAGTCTGCTCATTAATGCAAATTATGAATTTATAAACAGTAAGCCTCACAGTTCAATGGAAGGATTTCCAAGAGGGTCTAAGCAGGAAGTACCCTGGAAGCTCCCCAAAAGCCCTACTTGGCAAATGTAATTGTGTTTTTACCTTTTAATATTTCAAAAATGTACTACTTTTAAAAAAAAGTTTCACTTAACAAAATATTTGAGAACCAATGACTGTCCTAAACCATTCCCAAATAGATTAACTGCCTACCTTATTATTTAATCAATACTTGCTTCAACACACTGCCACTGAGGCAAGGCGGGCCTTGGTATGAAAGTTATTCTAAACTCTCTCTAGACCACTTCCTTATTCTGTGGTGAACCAAAGGTCATTTCATTTTTATCAACCTATGTAAACAACTCATTAAGTATTTACTGGGCTTAGCCACTATCTCTCTTTAGCTTCACGTCAGAAGTTTTGAGGGTACAAAGGTATGTATAGGGAAGTCCACTAGACCAGTGCTATGAATATGCTCACCTCCCTTCCAAAGGACTGAGTCCCTTCTCACTTTGGAGAAGTGTGAAGTGGGGAAAAGGATGTACAGTAATCTGACATTCAATATTGCAAAGCTATATTGGAGGGAAACCATTATTTTCATTAAACAAACTAAATTAGGTGGTTTAACAATTTTCTTAATGATGGAGACATTAACAGATGGAGTAAGAATCTTAGGAAGGGGTATAGACTAAAAAGGAGGTACAGGTTTTTAAAAAATAGGCTCAAAAACACTTTACCCACTAATTTTAAGAAGCTTCGAAAACAAAAGTAATGGAGATGATAAATTCAATAGTAATACAAATGAATAAAAAAATCAGCACTAAATGGAATAGATCAGTCCTTTGAAAACTTTTTGTAAAAAACCAGACAGTAAATATTTTAGGTTTTGTGTTTCACAATGTCTGTTACAAATATTCAAATCTGCACTCACAGGGCAAAACAACACAAACAAACAAAAAACAACAACCCCCACATAATAGCTCATAAGTGAATAACCATGGTATGTTTATGGACACTGAAACTTGAATTCCATATAACTTTAACATATCACAAAATATTCTTTTAATTGTTTCCTTAACCATTTCAAAATGTAAAAAGCCATTATACAAAAACAGGCAGAAGGGTAAATTCTGCCCAGAGGCCATCACTTGCAGACCTTCAAGTTTCAGTGAGGAGAAAGGATCTGAGTCAACTTTGAAAAATAAACTAGATTTGGATCTAAAACAGAAGTCCTTTCAGGTGTGTGATTAGGGTAGAGTGGTAGAGCACAACTGCATGTTGGAAAGCAGAGACATTACTTATTTTATTTCTGAAGATACAAGACATGACTATAGAGGGTCTAGAAGAACAAAAACAAATTAGACCTTGTAATAAGCAATAAAAAGACATTATAGACTGGAAGTGGAATACAAAATTAGATTTGCTGGGGCACATAGCTCAAGAGATGGACGGATACTGGAAATTTAAAGCACCTGAACTACGACCGAACTAAAAAGAGCAAATCAAGACAAAGAGTTTGATAATCGGCTGCTCCATACAAAAAAATAAAGACAAAAAAGTCATTATTTCTTTATGACAAACTAATTGCTTTTAGCAATAAATGGTGGTATCACTGGAGTTTCAGGTAACATTATTTCTGAAGACAAATGAAAATACACTTAATGAAATGAGGCAAGGTCAAGACTAGTAACACAAATAAAGAACATTAAAATTTAGAAAATTATTTAAAACACCATTTAATACTTGAAAGAAACATCCAAAGGGTTACACAGCAAAAAAGAATAAAATCTGGATCTTCCAATTTCCCAGATCACAGGAATGTTAATTTTCACTAGTTCTATAATCAACCAATAGACAAATAGATAAATTATTATCTTGGCTCTAAAAAGCCAAATGTAGGGAAAAAAACATAAAATTTTGGATCAACAGGAAGAAAATGAGCTATACTCTTACCAGAAGCAGCCAAGGTAGGAGTTTCTCCAAGACTGTTTAACAATGCCAAAATCCAGCAAAGAGACCAGATAGTAATGCAAACATTTATTTCTCCATCATTCCTTCCAATACTTCTCATATTTTTTCTCCAACTTGGCTCATACAGTACAAATCGATGATGCTGTTACATTTTTACTTTATATTTTCCCCTCAGCTGCCAACCTATCCTTCACTTCTCTCTTTTTGTCCCACGTCACCAACTTACCTGAAAGCCTTTCCCTCCCTCATTTATCCCAATCCTATGAAACTTCCAAATGTTATCTCCTTTATCTAAATTCCTTAGCACTGATTTTTAAATCAGTATGTACTGCCTTATACACGGTTCTACTCTACCTTGAAGTGGCATTTAACAATTCCTAAATTGTCAAACTCCCGAAGCTATATGTTCTCTTAAGGGAGCAATAATTTGTATTTCCTTTGTATCACTCACGGTGCTCAAATTCTTAACAAAATATTGGTCAGGGATAATAAAACAGGCTAAATCTAATATGAACCTAGAAAAATGAAAACTTTTTATCATTAATCCTTCATAATGAAAAGCTTGAAACACTAACCAATTGACACGTTAGTCATACTATCCCTAAAATTAGTTATGCATAACTCTTTTTCCCAAGAAATAGTTTTAATTTTAAGTAGCAAAACACAAACATGACCAAACGTTAACAACCTATTTCATTTGACTGCAAATATTGTGGAGTCAACCTCCAAAACATAGTGAAAGAAGACCAACCTTACTTATTGTCTTTTACATTCAAACTTCGACAGTTAAAACATCCAAATTCATTTTTTTTCTTCTTCTGTTACAGGATTCCCATAGAGGCCTTGAGAGAAATAGCTGTTCTCTTTTCTGCACCTCTTAGTACTTGTAACTATTTACTCCTACTAACTACAGTTAACTACCTCTCCAACTAAGTCAGTCCGAGCTACACCATCTCTAATTTATCAAGGCCAGGCACACGGTAAGTGCTAAATAAAGGTAATATGGATTAATGTATAACAAATCCGAGGCTTTAAAAATTTTTTAGTGCAGGTGATTTCTTTTTTCAAAGGAATTCTTATATTTAAATACAATACATTTAACAGAAAAGTAGAAGCTGCCCTTGTTTGGGAGGGTGGGTTGTTAGAGGAAGGTCAAGATACTCTGGAAAAATCCTTAATAGGTCCAATGAACAGAGTCAAAGAAACAAATAACTTACAGTTAAAATTCTTACCATTATAACTATTTTTCTTACTAATATGGCTTTTCCTGGTTTGATAAAATTATCTACAACAACCTTCACCTAAACAAATGGGAGCTTGATTACTCAAATCACCAAATGACAGATCACTTTATCAAAAGCTTCTGCACAGTTCCTCTAAAAACTAAATTCCCCTGGTATATTTTAAATGTATTTCACAAACATCTTTTAGGAACATAAACATTACTGAAGCAAAACACTTCACAATGCTTCTTCAGTCAATTTATATTATCTGCATAACTTATGGATGCATAAAGAAAAAAATCATGGCTCTCAAAGCCCAAATAACTCAAAACAGTATCTATGAAAACTGAAATCATGACAATTAAAACTTCTGTAGCTACTTAAAAAATCTCTATTATGCCATTTCATATTTAAAAAGTAAATACTAAAGACAATACTTCACCTTAAGTTCTAATGTTGAAAAAGTTTAGTATAGGACATAACTATAAAAGTATAGCATGAAACAACTTTTTCTTCACTTTAAATAAGTGAGTTACAAAACTATTATTCTAAGATGGACCACAACATATGGTAACTTCCAAAAAGGAATGCAAATACAATATTTTACTCCTTAAAAAACTCTTTAACTTGCAAGGTCAAAATAATTTTCTCTAAAAGAATAAGTGTACTAAATCTGCCTTTCAAACAAAAAGGGAGAGGGGGAAAGAGTTTTAAAGCATTCAGGGTAAGTACCATGTGACAGAATTAAAACAGTACTTTTGCAATACATATTTTAAATTGCTATAGCAATTTAAATGGAAGTGCTAAAAATGATGAAAATATCAGAATTCTCTGACAATTCTCTATCAAAGTGTTACCCACCCTGTTCCACAAACCCCTTATAATGTACGAAGAATGATAACATAAGACCTGCTAGGGTGGGTTAAAAAACGTGGCTTTCACATGACAACCAAATCAACTGTTATCTAGTGCCACTCTAATTTCTGCTTTAAGTCAATCAGATCAGTAGTTCTATTTCTTGAAAGTTACATGAAAAGGCATAACCAGTTTTTCAATCAATCGTATGTTTAGTCATACATGCTCCAAGGCCTATGTAAGTTTTTGATCTTCACTTAACACTCTCTTCCTTTACTCTATGATAGATACAAGAAATATGAGTCAACTACAAAGAAGATATTTAAGAGCCACAAATGAGAAAATAATTAAAAATGGAAGCAGTCTAGTAGGTTGCCTATATAGTCTGTACATGTATCTAAAAATAGAGCACAATCTTATCATATTGGAGTCAAATAAACTGGAACTGACAGTAAAACATTTCCAGACATGTAATAGTATCTTATCTAGTAACCAAATGTTTTTCCGAATAGCTGCATCTAAGTACAGCATTTTTGGTTAAAAGAACCATTTTAAAACGGAGATTTAGAGAAATATTCCCTGGGATATTTCTCTAAACTTCCCTGAATTGAATGAGATCCTCACTGTCAACAAACACCCCCCTAATGTACTGTTCGGATTGAATTTTGGTTCTGGATTCGTGTGAAGTGGAACCGGCACCCCCACCCCCAACACCTGTAGAAGGCAGCATAAGCAAAGGCCAGTAAATACAGCGACGTATTTCACTGTTTTACCCCTGAACACTCTTTTAATGGTATCGCCGGGTCCTTCAACTTCAAAACGTGTGTACACACCATCTCCGTGCCCATTTTGGTCTAGCTTTAAAACATTTAAATTCCTGTATACAAGCACAGGCCCAAACTGGATCTCCGTCACACGGCCAGAGAGTATAAGCGTCTCCCCTACAACTTTCTCGAAATCGTACTAACCGTCCTAACAGTTTGCTTTTACTTCGGAACACCTTTCAGCTTCAGCTACACCCACGGCCTCCACCTCCCTGGCATTTCTAACAACGCCGGAGCGGGAGGGTGTGAGGGACTGAGTGCATTTCTGTGTGGATAAGTGCGCGCGCGCTCCCGAGCGGTCCCCACCCCCACCCCGATACTTTTCTTTAGTGGAAACAGAGGAAGAATCTGAAGACTATTATTCTAGCGAAAACTCAGTCTCAAAGCCTCGACCCACCGAGTCCATCGACAGGACTCTGTTTCGGTGGCGCAGTGCAACTTCTCGCATCGCCCCCCGAGTTTCAGCGGCGGCGGGGAGACTGGCGAGGAGCACCCAAGGCGGAGTGGGGGGACATAAGGAAAGTGCCAGGGCTGAGTCCCCCGAAAGGCGCTGAAGTTTGCGCCGAAGATCGTGTTTCCGCGACCGCGAGTCCACCCCCTTTCCCCCTCCCAGGTGGAACTCGTTAGAGGCAACCCAGCCCACGGACACAACCCTACTTACCCCGGCAAGTCGGGGCGACCGGGGAGAGCGGCCGGCTGGCGGAGGCGACGCGGCCCCGGCCGCCACCAGGCCCTCGCCGACCCCGGCCCGTCACCTGTGCAGAAAGCACCCCCTCCCCCGGCTTCTCTGCCCTTCACGCCGCCGGTATTCCCCCCACCCCCGCCTCGCCCGCGCGGACGGAGCGCGGCGCCAGGTTGCCTCCGCGGCCGCGGGGCCCCAGCCCCTTGAACTGGTTACAACCGGCGGCGGCGACTGAGCCGGGCAGCGAGGGTCCCCGGCGAGGTGGGGAGGGGGCGAGAGGGCAGGCCCACGGGAGCGAGAAGGGAGGGGGTCGCGCGGTCCTACCTAACACGGTAGGTCTCCTCCGTCTCCTCAGCGGCAGCGGCCCCGGCCGTGGCGGCGGCAGCGACATTCCTGGGGAGCGCTCCCGCCGCCGCCGCCGCCTCCTCCTCCACTCTCTGCTCGCCTCTCTTCCCCGGCGCGCTCACCGAGCTCCGCGTCCCTTCGGCCACCTCCCCCGCGCTCCCCAGCACACACGCCCCGAAACCTTAAGCCCTACGGCTCTCGCCGCCGGGTAACCCACCCTCCCTCCCAGCCACCAAAGGCGGCCCCGTCCCTCCCCCCTTCCCCCGCGCCTGCCGCCGCGCGGGGCTCAGTAATGGCGGCCACTCGGGCTCCCTCAAGCTGACGGATCTCGCTCCCTCTCTCTCCCGAACTTTACCTCAGCATCTCTCCCGGCGCGCACCGCCGGAACGCACGCGCGCGCGCGCGCAGCCACACACCAGGCCGGGGGTGGAGCGGCAGCGCGGTCCCGACAGGGAGCGCGCGCGCGTACCCGCGCCTCCCTCTCCACTATCCCCCCACCCCGACCGCCCTCACCTCGCTACGCCTCCCGCGCCGCGCGCCGGGCTGGGCCCCGCCCCTGCCTTCGTCTCCTGGGAGCTGGGGAAGGCGCGAGCTCCCGAGTCGGAGGGAGGCGAGCAAGCGCGGGGCCGCGTCCTCGCTCGCGTCCCGTTTCCCTCATTGGCTTCTGCCCCTCCCCCTTTTTCCTCCGCCTCTCTCATCCATTGGTTCCCTCTTCTACTCCATTCCTTCTCACCTTTTCCCTTTTACCCATTGGCGTGAGTATTTTTCCTTAGCTTTCCCCAGTCTCCGTAGTGTGCTCCTTCTGTGTCCCATCCTCCACGATTCAGGAGCTGCAGACTGTGCAGCCCTGAGTGCGGTTGCCTCCGAACCCTCCCTTGCTTTCTCCCTTTCCTTCTGTTCCGTTTTCTGGCCGAAACACAGCAAACCACAGCAGCGCAAAGGAACCTTACTTTGTGTTAGCCTTTGCAAAACATCGCTTGGGCACTGAGTGATTCTCGATAATCCCCTCTACGGTCTCCGAGCATTCAAGAATTCGAAGCAGGAAAGTCTACGCCCAAGCTCTTTAGCAGGGACACGCTAGTGTGCAGCCAGCCTTCTTTCTGGGGATCGTTCTTCAACTACAGACATCACCCGTCTGGGACCTGGTGACGTACTCAACCAGAAGGCAAAACTCCACGGGAGCCCGAAGAATCCTTTTCTCCGTCCTTACGGCACTGGCGGGCTCAGGCCCTGGATTTAGTCTGTTGTGGAAATTGAGCGCCATGCCAAATGGGGTGGGTTTTAGGGTGGCCCAAACACCCCTGCACACACCACTACCAGTTCAACCTAGATTTTATTATACTGCCTTAAGTATATTCAGTGTTTTTGAGACTTCACAAGTTTGGGGGTACCTGGGCTCCTGGGCTTTCGGTGTATTTCTCATCTAGGCATTGGCAATGAATGGTAGAGAAAGAAAGGACAGTAGAAAACGCCTTTCCTTTTACATTTGAAACTGAGGTCTTGTGACTTTCCCAAGGTCATCAGAATCTGTTTTATTTAGAGATCTAAAAATAGTTGCCAACGGATAAAAGAATGAGCAAAAATAAACCTACCCCAATTCGTTGTTAAGTCTAAAAGAAAAGCAATTTGGGTTAGAATTTCTCTGTGGGGAAAGATTCGTTTCCTACATTGAGAACAGTTCATCGTCAGTAAAGTAAACATATAAAAAGTCCTTTACATTGAGGTCCTTCTTTATTTCTTGTGTTACATAAGGTACTGAAGTTAGTCAAGGTTGCTTTTTAGTGTTAGGATGCAGCTGCTGCCAACCACGTACAGTTATGTCTTGGAGTAAAGAAAAACAAAAATCTGCCTTTTGGTAGAAAATATTTGGTAGTAAATCTGTCTCATAATTCCAGTGGGGGTTCAGTTTGTTTGTCCCCCACCCCAGCCCCTCTACACTCTGTATTTCTCAAAGGTAATCTTAATAGACAAAAGCAAGAAAGAGATGTTTAATTTCTCTGTGTCTCTTACTCTCCAATTTTAGAAAGGTATCACTAAAATTCCTTATTCCAGCCACTCCCTTGCATCTGAGTGGCTAAGCGAAGTCTGTAAGTACTTCTTTCTTTCCATTACAAGCCATAGGCAGGGAGGAGGACGCTAAAGAAAACTTGCAATAAAAGTAACCATACAGTGTAGGAAAGGGAAAAAAGAGTAGGGGAGGAAATTGGGGGGAGGAGTGAAAACTTCCAAGTGTGGTACTAGTACTCATACTGCTTGTATAGGTTGGAATGTTCAAGAATTTAAATGCATTTATTGACCTTTGTATTAAAAGTCTTTGAAAATATGAGAAGCCAATTTAAAGTTATAATTTTGGTTTTGAAATGTTAAGTATTCTAGCATCTCCGCCCTATAATATTTTAAACATTATTTTCTAAATCAGAAATTTCATAACCATGGGCATGTATGGACATAAAGCAAAGTCAAATCAGGGCTTTTTAAGGACACATTAACATATAAATAAGGTATTCACCTTCTTTTAGCCATTCCTCTAAAACACATGATGCTGAAGAATCAAGACATGATACCACCAGGGTGAGAAAGAGGAAGACTTATTTTCCCATAATTAAAATACTAGAAAATATACATTTTTAAAAACCATGGGTTTTGAGCAGTAATTTTCATAGCTGACACTTTTAGCCATTCTACATCATCCATTTGGATTCAAGAAACCTGGAACTTTAGGACTTTGTTCCTTGTTAATACTATTACTCTAAAGCTGCTTACCAGTACAAATAGGCTAACATTTTTATTGTTTGTATGTTACTTGGTCTTCTAAAAAAAATGAAGCACACAATTTCAGTACAAATAAAAATCTGAAAGTAGGAAGTGGAAGGGGCAAAGTTCTATAGCTGAAAATGCTCAAGTATCTACAAATAAAATGCAATAACAGAAAATAAGAAAAACCAAAGGATAAGATGGCATCTTTTTTAATTGTTTAGGAGCCATGTCTTCTGAAAAATAAACATCCTCCCTCCAAACAAAGAGATTTTGAGAGAATAATTTATTATGCACACATGAGAAAGAGAAAAAATATTACCAAGCCATCTTAGACTTATCTTTAAAAAAAAGTAAGCATTTGTTTTACTGTAGTGGGTAAGTAAAATCACCAGAAGCTTTGTTCTCCAGTTACTTTGAAAAAATTAGTACAGTAAGATTTTAGTCAGATATTTAAAATTTTTAATTTAAATATCCTCCACAAATTTCTATTCTTTAACACAACCTAATAAAGTATTCAGGCTTTTTTAGGCTCAAAAGAGATGAGAACCATATAAATGTAATCAAAATTCCAGCTTTGACCATCTGTAGTAACACTATGGGATTCTGGTGTTTGATGTGGTTTAGCTGCAAAAGAATTTACCCTATAGAAGCAATTACACCCCCTGCTGGAAATTTCTGATCATAACTACTTTGGCTTTTGTAGCCTCAACCAAGAATGTATAAAAAGCCAAATAGACTTTCCATTCATGACAAAATTGACCATTACATTTTGCCTGTCTGATATAAAACACACTTTGGGGAACACTACCTCAGAATACCACCTTAATTACAGACAAAATACACAAAATTAGAAAATAATGATGACTAAATAAAGCACTGAAAGGTTGTTCATTGTCTAATTTCCTATTGAATTTCAAAACTCATTTCTACCCCACCCCACTCCACTCCATCTCTTGCCTAGACTTCTCTCTTTCTCCCTATCTTGTACAGATGGGAGGAGAACAGGCAGGATGAAATAGGGTGCCATTCCCATAGTAGGCAAATCAAGATACACCAATAAACATAGTGGACATTTGCTGACTTAAGGTACTGAAAGGTTTTCTCCAAATTTATTTTATGTCTATCAGTAATATTTTCAGCATGAAGAAAAGGTGCTAATTATGTCTTGGCTGTTACTGTAGAAAATATTTTGACAAGAGTTAGGTAATTGTTGCAGGGAACTAGAACAGTATGAGAGTATACATTGACCTGTTTGGCATTTTGTTTCACAGAGCCTTGTTCCGTTGATTTTCCAGAATGGTATTTTCAGACTGAAATCCCAAAGATGGTATCAGAGTCTAGCTTCAAAATGTCATGTTCATGCCCTTCTGGTCCTAGGACATAAGTGAAATAGTGAAAGGAAATCTATATTTTTGAATAATTAGTACTTTATAAAGATTATTTGTAATGTAGACTCCCTTTGAAGCAATAACAATTCATTCAGGTCCCACCAGCACAAATACTTTAATTAGACAAAAAATTTTCAAGTTATTTCCTCTCACAAAAGGAGGTATTGTTGGGCCATCTGGACCCTCCATTGAGTTTTTATAAAAAATCGCAGCTTGCATTTAATCAATCTCAGTAAGGTTAACCCCATAAAGCTAAAAAATAATTGCAAAGGAAAGGCCACTAACTGAATTCTCTGAGATTGTTACCATTGTCATTTGTAAATCATTACAATGGGTAGCTGGAACATATATTGCTTAACTAACCACAGAACATAATTTTTGTGGATATCCCTTATTCCCACTTTTTTTAGGTCAAATTTGGGTTGTGAGTCCCTTGAGATAGGGATCACAAATTAATGTTTGGACCTATACAAGAAGTAGAATACCATTAGTAGAAAGCTCAATAAATATTTGATAATAATAATATGAAACTCTGGGTTAGATGGATTTCTGTAGATTTATTACTAACAGATGGCTTTAGATTATATTTTGAAGTACCAGCTGAGATAATCACTTTTGGAAAATACAAATCATTTAAAGATATCGCTGAATTATCCTGTGAAAGTCAAGTTAGATGTCCTTCACCAAGCACAACCCATACTTCTCCACATAACATCCCTCTAGTACATAAATGTGAATCACTAGCAACAAATAACTGTGGATCTAAAACATCAGGGAACATTCTAAAGAACTAGTGCAGCATTAGAATTTCTGAAATCAATAATGTCTAATCACTTCACAATGAAGGCTTTGTCATTTTTCCCTGTTACTATAAGCTGAAGTAAGTGGTAGATATTTGCTTTGCCAAATCATGCTTCTGCATTGTCTTCAGAAAGCTTCTCAAATAACAATCTGATTTTTCCGATGGACACATAGCTTCTTTGGACACATCTACGTGGTGAGGAATAATAATACTCATCTTTCCCCTAACAGGCTTTCCATTCTCTTCAGGCTGTAACATATACTTCATTTATTTCTAGCTTTGCTTCCCATAGTAATAGACATTGAATGTCTTTTTTATTCTTTCCCCAAAAGATAATTTATGTTAGACATTCTGAGATTTTACAAACATGGTAACAGAGTACAAGTAAAATGGTGAAAATTCATAGACAGCTATATGTGTTATATAAATTAAAGTCTTATAAATTAGTAGAGGCAAATATTTAAAATATTTTAAACATATATATGTATTGAGGTAGGAAAATATCCACAATATTTTCTGTGAAAAAAAATCAGGCCACAAAACAATAAAAGGTGTGTAATTCCATATTTGTAAAAAAATATTTTAAAAACAAGATGACAATATTGGCCAACATATTAATAAAGATTTATTCTAGATGGTGGGATTATAGCTAATGTTTATTTTCTTTTTTTTTTTTGCTTTTTTGTATTTTAAATTTTTTATAGTGAACATATTTATTGTGCAATAAAAATGTGGATTATAGTGGTGTTGAAAATTTAGATTGTATAAAGCAGGATGAAGTAAATTGGCTTAAAGATATTGAACTGCCTACCACATAAATCTCTATTTTCTTTTTTATTCTTCCCTTCTCTTTTCTTCCTTCTTATTCCTCCTTTAGATGTTCCTTTCTTTTTCCTTTTTTTTTTTTAACTTTTTTCCCTTGTTCTTTCTCTTCTGTCTTAATTATCTCTTGGACCTTTACAGACCACCTTGGTCATTACCTGGCTCTGTCTGCAGCAACCTCTGATGTAATGGAAAGAAATGGTTTAGGCAAGCATATTACTGCTACCACTGGATTGTGTGGTCTTTGATTACTTTTGTTAAGTTCTTCCAGACCAAAATATATTAAGCAAAGAGAATTTTACTATATTAATGACTATTTTAATTATGTAATTTTGCCAATACTATTGTCTATATATCTGATAATCTCAAGGCACAGATTCTATTTTTAAACTCTTTCTACACTAAGATTCTGTTCAAAAGCTTTCAGGTATAGACAATAGATAGTTTCTCTAATACTGATAAAGCTGAGTTGATCTTTCCACATGCTAAGATATTTCCTTTTGGACCATAAGTTTATGATAAAATGTCTTCCATCACCCCATGGAATGGAGGGTTGCTTTTCTCATTTGGAACATTTATCTTGTAGCACTCCTCCTTCATTATATCCTCCTCAACACCACACAATTACCAGTTTAAGGAAAAGATTAAAAAATGGTCTTATTACAGTGCAAAGGAATGCTGGGGCACAAATTATTCTGAAGTGGAAAGAACACTAAACTGGGAGTCCAGAGACCTGAATTTGTCTCTGAGGTTCTGATTACTGTGGGACTTTCCGAAGTCACAACCCATGGACATGAACTAAGGTGGGGGAATGCTGGTAAGCAAGGAGGTACAGGGTGGAGGGGAATAAAGAGGAGGAAAAAAATGGGACAACTATAATACCATAATCAATAAAACATATTTTTTAAAAACACCCAAAATGACTGTGTGATTAGAGCAAGGAATTGGCATAAAATTTTACATTAAAGTTGAACAATCCTTCGTGGAAACTATTTGATTGATTCAGAAGGTCACAGCTATGGACAACTGGTGATTGGCAGCTTCATCATGACAATGCACTCACTCATGCATCTTGTTTTGTGCCACATCTTTTGGCAAAACTTCAAATCACCCAGGTCACTCAGCCCACCTACACCCCAGATTTGGCATTCTACAACTTCAGGCTTTTCTCAAAACTAAAATCACCTCTGAAAGGTAAGAGATTTTAGACTGTCAATGAGATTTAGGAAAGTACAACAGGGAAGCTGATGGTGATTGGGAGAAATGTGTGAGGTCCCAAGGTGCCTACTTTGAAAGGGACTGAGGTGTCATTCATTGTCCTATATACTATGTTCATTGTATTGTATGTTCTTCAATAAATGCTTCTAATTTTCATATTGCATGGCTGGATACTTTCTGGAAAGACCTCATTTATTTGCATTTCTTTTGGATAGATACCTTTAGGTAACATTGAAAAGTCATATAGTAAATTTTTGTTTAACATTATAAGAAAATGCCAAACATTTTCCAAAGTGGTTGTACCTTTTTACATTCTCGTCAGCACTGTCTGAGGGTTCTAGTTTCTCCACAACCTGGCCGATACTTGTTATTGTTTGTCTTTTTTATTATAGCCATTCTAATGGGTATGAAGTAGTATCTTGTAGTTTGGGTTCACATTTCCTAATGAGAAATGATGTCAAGCATCTTTGTTATGTGCTTATTAGCCATTGGTATCTCTTATTTGATATGATATTTATTCAAATTTTTTGCCGATTTTTTAATTGGACCTTAAACCTTAATTGAATTGAGCCTCACTGGATCTTAAAAACTTGGATTTAGTTTTCCCAACAATCCCTTTTTTACATGTTTGCAATACTTCTTTTTCCCAACTTGCAAAATATTGTCAAAGTTACAAAATAATTGAATAAATACTTTCTCTTCTAGGGCATTCTTATAAGTGGTTTACTTAATTGGCAATATATAGTCATTATGTAGGTTTTCTTTCCCCATTACTTCTTTTTCAAACTGAACAGTTTTATGCCAGTTATCCTATTTGATTTTTGTTGTTAAAAACGGTACACTCATTCTATCACAAAATCTGGCTGAAGAACTATTAAACAGTGGGCAATATACTCCCTGATCCAGGGAAGCTGGGATCTCTGTCTCAATAACATGAGCCTTGAGCAGGACTTTTGTGGCATTTTAATCAAAAGTGAGTAACTACAACTAACTTTCTTGGTATCTAATTCATTTTCAGTTAGCATGTACTTTTGAAAGTGAATTAAGCAAAAGGAGCACTTCAAAGTGATCTTTTCACTTGATACCAGGAAACACTGACATGCCTTTTAATATTTTGCAGTGCAAGGCAACTGCTTGGCCCAAAAGAAATCATGTGCCACACTGATTTAGGGATTAGAAAGAAAAGAGGCTACTGCAGTTTGGATACTCACTTCTGATTTACTCTGTGCATATCTGCAGCGTGGCCTGAAGGTTCACATTACTGTGGTACACATCCCAAGTGTCATCCTGATTCTAATAAAAGAGCTCTGCTGTCGACAGTGTTCTGTATGTTTGCCTTGTATTAGAACAGGCTGCTGACAATTCTTTGAATTTACCTGAGAATAAGACTCTTTACCCTCCCCCTTTATCTCATCAATTACTCACTGTAATCCACTGCCACAGCCTACAATTCAGGTTTTTAGCCAAATCATCACAATAATAGGTATTTGCAAAGGTATTTTCCAGGTCAGATGTCATTATGTATACCTGCAGCTTAGAGGTGAATGCTTCCCTATCAAACTCTCCTAAGATATAAAGAACATATACTTTGCAATATTTCTAAGATAAAATGTCCTCATTTGAAAATGGAATAGTCTTCATACAAAGTGGAAACACTTCAGAAATGCTGACAACCAGGAGATCCAGGAACTCTCTTGAATTCTATTACCTTGATCCAAATCTTACTTAGTTTTAGTTTCTAGATTAATTTTGTTGAGAGCTCTTATTGTTTGAAAGTGATATATATTTAGTTTAAGTTGGGTAATTATAGGGTAATTATTTTTAGTTTACACTTGATTATTTTACACATGAAATATATTTGGAGTTTGACATTCATGTACTGGAGATTAATTATGACCCAAAATATGTTCAAATATTTTTTAAAATATGAATAATTTAATAGCCTGAAAGGAAACATAAAAATATCAACAGTGGCTATCCTGGACAATTTTTTGAAAAATATATTTATCATCTATACTTTCTTACATATCCATTTTATATACTTTCTCATATATGCTTTCATATATACATATATACACACACACACACACTGTACATAGGAGTCTTCTTATCCACAAGATTTGTTAAAATTACACTGACTGGCAGAATACAATAAACAAGAGTTTTGAAACTTAGGTAGATTATCTCTTTGAAATTCTAATTTAAGGGACTTCTGGCCAAGATGAAGGCTGAGGTAGATACACTTTGCTCCTCACACAATCAAAAGAAGAAAAACAACAAATTTAAAAACAAAAAATAACCAGAACTGCCAGAAAATCAAACTGTATGGAAGTCCAACAACCAAGGAATTAAGGAAGAAACATTCATCCAGGCCAGTATAAGGGGCAGAGCTGGGCAGCCAGGGTGGAGAGGACTTGTGGCAAGGTGGTGGCTGGAGGATGGGACAAGCAAGGCAGTGGCTGGGGGACCAGGCAAGGCAGAGGCTGGTGGAGCAGGTGGTCCCACATTTGTGTGCAGATAAACCTAGAAGAACAACTGGAGAATGAGACAGACCACACATCCCAGGATTCCAGTGCAGGAAAATAAAGCCTCAGAACCTCTGACTGGAAAATGTACAGGGAACCAACAGTGACAGGAAGGAAACTAGGATTCAAATCAACAATCTGGGCCATAAGGAAGACATAAACATTCAACCAGAACAGAATGAAGAAACAAGAATTTTAAAAAAGGAGGAGAGGCTTAGGAACCTCTGGGACAACTTTAAACGTTCCAACATCCAGATCCTAGGGGTGCCAGAAGGAGAAGAGGAAGAGCAAGAAATTGAAAACTTATTTAAACAAATAATGAAGGAGAACTTCCCCAATCTGGCAAAGGAAATAGACTTCCACGAAGTCCAGGAATCTCAGAGAGTCCCAAAGAAATTGGACCCAAGGAAGCACACACCAAGCACGTACATCATAATTACATTACCCAAGATTAAAGAAAAAATAGAGAATCTTAAAAGCTGCAAGGGGAAAGGAGAGAGTTACCTACACTTGAGTTCCACTAAGACTATCAGCAGATTTCTCAAAAGAAACCTTGCAGGCAAGAAGGGGCTAGAAAGAAGTATACAAAAGGCAAGGACCTACATCCAAGATGACTCTATCCAGCAAAGCTATCATTTAGAATGGAAGTGAAGATAAAGTACTTCCCAGATGAGGTCAAGTTAAAAGCATTCATCATCACTAAGACCTTATTACATGAAATGTTAAATGGAGAAAGAAAGAAAGAAAGAAAGAAAGAAAGAAAGAAAGAAAGAAAGAAAGAAAGAAAGAAGGAAGGAAGGAAGGAAGGAAGGAAGGAAGGAAGGAAGGAAGGAAAGAAAGAAAGAAAGAAAGAAAGAAAGAAAAGAAGGAAGAGAGGGGGAGGGGAAGAAGAAGAAGAAGAAAAAGGAAGAAGAAATAGTATTTGGTATACACTTCTTACTCAGCAACTATCATTTGTATCCACTATGTGCCAAAGGCTGTGCTCAAATCAGAACAATAAGCATAATAGTCATGATTTATGCCTAAAATGAACTCATTTTCAAGTTGTAGAATTGAATCTTAACCAAGAAGCCCTAGATTATATATTTTAATGAAAAGCAAATAAATCTTTCAATTTCTATTATTCTATAATAGTTTTGTCATTTACAATTTCTCATTTTAAACATGACAAACTAGATAGATAGATTATAGACAGATAAAATCGTCCAAAGAATGACAAATTTAAATGGGCAATAATTTCTCTTAAACTAACCAACTAACTTATTCAAATTAAGTTTGTGGTTAGGGTATTTTCAGATTCATATATGTAATTTTGGAGGTACTTCGAATCAATTCATTTTTATTTTCTATAGTCAAATTTGTAGTCTTGTGGTTTTGTTTTTTTTTCAATCTTCAGGTTAGTGCCATACCACCAAATGACATAGAAGCCATTCCAAGACTGAGAGAAGTCTTGTTTTAACTGGCGCAGAACTGTTTTTATTTGGGTTTCTTTGGAATTTGGAAGTCTGCAACTCATCCAAAATAAGGGCATTCCACAAATTCCATTTCATAAAAGCCATTCCCTTTTCATATACTGTTTTTATTTCCTTCATTGTAACTAAATTTTTAGCAGGACATTCCAAGAAAAGTGATAAAGGGAGGTGTTTTGGACAAGCAAACACAGAATTTTTACTCTGTAAGTCCTCCTTGTGGTATTAAGAGTAGTAGCAGCAGGAACAGTAGTAATAGCATAGAAAAATAATAATCATAAATGTAGTTAAACACTTAAAACATCAATCCTTTTAAACAAATTTAGAAAACCCAGCAATTAAAAATATCAACATTTGCTATGTGTATTACACGTAGTGTAGTTGGTACAACATAAATAACTCACAATTCTTCAGCAATGTGTATTATTTCTCAATTGTTTAAACAAAAACTTTTTGTGTTGCCAAATTTTTAGCCTAAAGATCTTAGTTTTTCTTTTAAACGCAAAATTTATTCAGATTCAAAGCAATGCAAATGCAAAGAGAAATGGATGGAATCTGCTATGGAAAGGAGGCATTAATGAAGACTTTGGCTATATTCCGATATAAGATTATTCCTGTGGCATCTTGTGTTCCAAGAAAGACAGCATATGGCAGCTCTCCATTTACGTGTGTCAGTCTCTTTTGATGTATGTATAAAACTCAATGAAGTTAATGGGGATGAGGCATGTACTTCAAGGCAAGCCCGGAACCCACAGAATATAATAGCAGAGGAGACTTTGAGAACATTCGGTGAATGAGCAGTTGGTTTGTTAAATTGTAATGAGGGTCGTGTTCCAGTTCCTCATTTCATCTGGGAAAGCCTTAGTATGTTTTCTTGAACCTTCTTTGTGCAGTCTCATGGCAGAGTGTTTTGTTCCAGTGATGTGCTGCACATGGTCTACGCATAGAGCACAATTAAATACAAATACTTCTGAGCATGCTACTTCATGGGAAATATGCTCCATAAGAACTGAAGTAACTTTGATTCCTTTGCATGAGAAAAGAAAAACTATCTTTAAGCATATAAAGGATATAGTAAAGAATGAACAAAAGGAAATGAGCTTACACTGCCACAAGGTTAAAGAAAAGGAAGACCTGACAGTGCTGATGTTAAAAATTAGATACCGTAGGGTTTTGCAGCTTCTCTACAGATATTTTAAAACCAGAGAGAGTCAGGAGTGCCACTGGTAAGTCAGGATAAAGGAATAGTATCATATTTTTATGATACTACTCTTGTCAAGTGAAAAAATGCCATTAAAATCAAATGTTCTGTGTATCTTAATATGCCTATAAAACAAGAAGATTACCTTTCACTTGGTATGAGAGCACAGGGTAAATAATGCTCCAGTGGCACAGGGCACATACCGACCGATATAAGAGTTGTGTTCTTGTTCTGTCTCACTGGATTCCTTGTCTGAGCCCTTGGTCTCAGATTCATCTTTGCCTCAGTAGTACTGGTCCTCTGTTTTCATAGACACTACTACTACTATTAATAATGATAATAGTAATCAAGTAACTAATAAAAATCATTACCCCTTTCCAATATTTGTGACATTTTAAATGATTCAAAGTTTTAATAAAGTTAGGAGAAGGAATATTGGCTTTTGGTTCCCAAAGTTTTCATATTCACTTCAAAAATTTTCAATGGTTTTCATGTGACATTTTGTATTTTGAGAATCTATTGATGAGACAAGCACAAAGGACAACAACAATAAAAAACTACTATGGATTTTCTTATATTTTAAAATGTATGTATTTTGTTAATCCCAGTGGCATTTATGTACATTTGAATAATTGTACCTGTGAGACACTGTATGTTGTTTCCAGACAATATTTGGTATGTATTCAAAGGTCCCAACAAAAGTCAGCCCTCTGGGCATAATGACTTACCTGAGTGGAGGAGATTTGGGTCTGCAGTAACTCCTTGAACACATAAGCAAATGTCTTCTGTTTTCTGAATGTTAATTTTCTCATCTATAAAATAAGGCAGTTGGACTAGTTGCTCTTTAAGAATACCCTGAGCTCTAAAACTTCTTTGATTGTATCAGGTCCTTTATTTAGCAACCATACAAAATTGGACTTAAATGTCATATATGGCTGTAAATGTCAACATGTAGCAATATTAATATACTTTTCATGCTAGGGAAGTTGTTCTTATACAAATTTATCAATATTTCTATACATTTATGTTTAGTGAACCTAACATAAATAAATATCCAGCATGCTTACTATTAAATACTGATTTATATTTTATATTTTATTTAGATCTTAAAAATAAGGTTTCAACATATTTGTCTTTATAGTATAGATGGAAACATTGGAGTATGTCCAAAAAAATCACAGAGTAAGTCAGTGAAATAGTTTAAGATGAAAGTGTCATTAGGAGATAATTTCCTCAAAGAATGCTAAAAGAATCTGTTTATGCTCCCTTCATAGTAATGAGTAAGTTATTAAAATAATCACTGCAGGTGATTTTCTTCTCTAAAATTATCACTGTCCTAATTATTTATGATTATTAACTCAGTACTTTTCTAGTTTATGCTATTTGATTTTAATTTATTAAAGATTATAATGTTGCTGCATTAGAGTTTGTGTGTATTTTTAAATGCTGAAGTTGAACTATACATTAAAATATTTAATATTAATATTATTACAGCTTATGTAAACAGCATTTGCAGGTAAATTTTGAGAGTAATTGAATTAGTGGAGTTCTAATAAGTGCTGTTCTTAGTAAATTTCAATAAATTATTATACTTTTAAATTAAAAAATATCAAGTCATTTTAATTTTAATGTTTATATCCTTATTTGATGTTTACTTTTCTTCAGTAATATGATTTTAGTGTTGTCTTTAACATTTATTTAACTATTTTGACCATTTTTCTTAAAGTAAGTTTATATACAAAAGTAATACAAGTTTATACACAAGCACACATATATAATATTTAAATGCCATGTATACATTTGCACATCTTTTCCTCTGTTTAAAGTCATTTTGAACTCTCAGTGGATATTTTAAGTAGCCACAGGAGTAACTTTCATTTATTACCATACCATTATTTTAAAGCCTAATTACAGGAAACATTTTTGTTCTAAAATACTGGTAGTATAGATATAAAGAGACTTCTACTCCAAGAAACTTGGGGTAGCCCGGTGTTTTAAGAGCAACTGAGCTCCTAAAGTACTCAAAAGAAGAATAGCTTTCAATTTGAAGCAACAGAACTCTTATCCAGAATAAACCAGTACCAGTTTAACAAGGGTTCAGTATGTTTACATTTCACCTAGGTATAAAAGTTGTATTGTGTAAAACTCTAAGAAGTCATGTCACAGTAAGCATTATAAAGGTCCAGGGTTTTAGCTGGCAGTGAAAAGAAAATTAGAGCCCAAATCACAAGGAACTTAAACCCAGAAAACTTTTACAGAGCCAGGGATTATGGCATTGAGTCTTCTCTCAACTCAGCTCTTCCTTTTTTAAATCCTTTTCATTCCTGAATAAATTAGGATGACTGGGCCACATTGCAGGCCCCTAGAAAGGGTTGCCCTCCTTCATAGTCACTATTCTGTGTGGAAATAGATGCATTCATGGAAACTAACTTTGCAAGCTAGAGCAAGCTTTGCACCCTGATTAAGCACTTACAAATTCAAGGCTTCTGAGCAGTCTCTTCATGAAGCTTTCCCAGGATTGATTGGTGCGGTAAAGATTTTCCTAAAAAATACACTGATTCAGGAGTGGTGTGTATACAGTCTGGAATGTGCTACATGAGATAAGTAGGGTCAGAAGTAACTAGCCAGAAACATATGAGGGTATAAATAGGCCCTTGATTGACCACTGAATGATGGGAAGACACAAAATGGGAATCTAGACACTGACACAAACAAAAACTTGAGAAACACTACTGTAGTTTCAATGCTTTAAGAAATTCAAAACTTAATTTCAGCTTTACATAATCACACGGGAGACAATTAAATGAACAAGACAACCTGCTTGTTCAGAAATTAATTTCCATGCTCGAACCCTAAATTTTTGCTAATCCTGTTTCAGTTTAATCACTTTTTACAAAAGCACACACATTTAACCATGTTTCCCAAATGCCATTATTTAGCAATTTCCACAGCACATTTTGTTTTGATAAAGGTCTTGTCATTCTTGCCCTCATTAAAAAACAAAGAAACAAACAAACAAACAAACACCCTAGTCAAACCTAAATGCAATACCAAACAAATTTGGGAATGTTTCTTAGTGCAAATGCCATTGAAAAATCCAAGTTTTTATAAATCAGTTTGGCCCAGTTCAATGATCTGTCTCTATAACAAACCTCTTTAACCACTTCCATAGGCTAAGTAAGAATCAAGCAAATTACCAAATGATGGATGGACATAATGCCTTTTGCTGTTATGATGCCTACTGGCATATTAATAAACACCAAATCATGTACTAGTCATTTTTTAAATGATTTTCACCCCTACTCAAAGACTTGAAAGTGCCTAAGTAAATGACTATAGCTTTAATATGAACTCCAAAAGTACAGAGAGATCTCTAATCAATCCATATACTCCTAAGACATAACATCTAAGAAAGAACTGTTTGTGAAATCAGTTTATTCAGTCCATTGTTTGTTCATTTGTTCATTCATTCATTCATTCATTCATTCATTCATTCTACCAATATTTCCTGACTACTGGATATTGTGCTTGATGCTGGGGATGCTGAAGATTAAGACAAATCCCTTATCCTCACTGTTTACTGGGAGAGATAGAACAGTATCATATTATAACAATAAGTATGCTAGAAGAATACTTCCCACTGGAAGTAAGAGAGTACCAAAAAATGCTTCTGTCACCAAGGAGATGATAACTGAGCAGAGTGTGAAGGAGAAGGAGCTTCAATGGTGAAGAGAGTAGGGAAGTTCCAAGGAATGGGCACATGTGCAGAGGGCAAGGAGAGGGAGGAATTCAATTTGATCATTCTGTTCTCCTTAGCCATAAATTAAAAAAAAATAAAGGTGAAAGAAACTCAGTAGAAACTATTTGGAAAGACAGGTGATCTGTGGTTAAACTAGAATGCAGCTCATAGGTTTATTGCTTCAGGGAAAGAGAAAGGAGTCAATGGTCTCCAGGAACTCCTTGTGTATGTTAAAATTTTCTGATTTTTGAAGCTACAGCACAAGCTTAGAAATAAAGTGATAAAGAAGATCAATTTTCTTTGTGACCACAGCAAGCAAATTTGGTGGGGGAGAGTACCAGAGAATACAGGAAGGAGTCCTCAATCCTCTTTAGACATTGTTTATAAGTTCCCATTTGAGAGGCTGTAATATATCCCATTCTTAGGAATCTCCATGATCTTTTCTAAAAAGATAAGTCAAAACATGACCCATATAGTTGTAACCTACATGTCTCATTTTTAACACTTAAAAATTCACAATGCTTAGATGCTCCCATTTCTGCGACACAAAGAAAATAATGGAAGCATTTGTTTCCCCCAAGCCCCCAAACCCAAAAAAGCACATGTAGTTTAGCAGCAATCACTTTATAGAGCTTCAGTTGACCCAGATGGCAATTGTCTAATCTACTGAGAAGCACTTCATTCCATATTTGCCTGCCCCCCCAAATTCATTCTGTAGGATAATTTTTAAGTGACTGCCCCTTTAAACATTAATCCCCCTTGAATGTGGTACAAGATAAAATAACTATAAAACTTAAACTGAACTCAACTTTAAAATGAATCTTGTTATGGTGAAAACCAAATATTATGACATTACTAACATTTTCTGATTAAATCAACATAAGTAGCACAATCTTCCTTTCCCCCATTCTGTTTAAAAAGCTAAAGCTTCTTTATGCAGATATCTCAATGTATTTAAAGGATCAGTTAAGCCAGAGTAGAATACAACCTGGTGTAAAACAGGGAAGGCTAACCAAACAGAAATGATTACTAAATAGAGTGCTCTAAGTGGCACTCAGAAAATTGTGTGCCCTTTAACACAGAAATTCTACTTCTAGGACTCTATTCCATGGAAAGATAAATAGGCAAGAATGTCTGTTGCTGTACTATTTATATTTTATTAAAGAGAAAACAAACTTATTCTGATTAAATCAGTTATGTTAGAACCAGGGTATGGAATACCATGCAACCATTAGAAAGAATAAGATCAATTTATATATACGAACATAAAAAGAACTACAAGGCATATCAAGTAAAAAAAAGCATATTGCTTGATAAAAAATATATATAGCTGGATCCTATTTATATAAAGATATATTTATGCACACATATATCTATACATTTAATATATGGGAAAGGTTTGGAAGAATACATACCTGTGGGAGAAAGTGGATGGAGTGCAAGAAAAATGGGTACAAAGATGGCAAAGATGAATGTCTTACTTTTTCTGATTTTATGTTGTTAAATTTTTCAACATTCAAAAAATAAAAACCCTGTATTCATCAACCATGATTTAAGAGAAAATAACAGCAACATCAGCAAAAAGCCCAAGATAAAAGAAAGCTAGGGCCACAGCACACATTAGAGAGGAGTGCTGGAAGTCTATCTGAGAGGGCTGGAAACTACACTGATAGCAGCTGCTTGTTCTTTTCTTGATATCAGATATGGTATTTTCAAACAGTGAATTATGCAACCAAAAAGTATAACATGCCTGATTGATATGCACTGCAACTTTATACCCTATAGATGGGATCATTTTGTAATATGTGTCAAGCGTGTCACTAAAAAGGCATGAAACATATACTTTTTACCTGTGACAAATCACCTTGACTAGGTCACAGAATGAGTAGATTGCAGACTGCAGAGTTTTCTAAGTGACGCATAAGAGCCCTGAAACATGGTGACACTCCTCTCATTTTGCTGGCATAAATGACACATGCCATCAAAATCACAGCCCCATCTCACATTAGTTACATTTTTGACAAGCAATTTTCATTCAAGTAATGCTTGTTCCTGTATACCAGCATAAAACAAAAGGAGACACAGATCAGGGTTTTTTTTTCCACTTCAAAAATATGAACAAGTATTCAACGATAATTTTATAATGTTAGTAACTTCTTAGAATTGTTAGATTAATATGTAAAACAAATACCTAAAATTACAATGACTTTAGTAATTACGTAATAAGATTTTTGTTCTATGATGCTCAACTTTACCTAACATTTAGTTCCCTTTGTCTTTCCCTTTCTCCTTTCTTTTTTTCCCTCCTTTTCTTTCTTCCTGCATTCAATAACTGTGTTAAACATGTGTTTTGTGTCAAGCACTATGCTGGGTATTAGGAATACAAAAATGAGTATGACATAATTCTTGCCTTGAATGAGTTTGCAATGTAGTGAGGTAGACCCATATGTAAACACATTAATCTGAATAGAATATGGTGTTATAAACAAAATTGTGATGAGAAAGAAAATAACATTTACTGGGTACCTACTACATGCGAAGTACTATGTTAGATGGTTTCATTTAACATTCACATTTAATCTTCACCTCTTCATGCAGGTATTTTTTTTTTTTTATTTTTTATTGATTATGCCATTACATTTGCTCTATTCCCCCCTCCCTTCCCCTCCACCCTGCATACCCCTCCCCCACCATTTCCCCCTTTAGTTCATGAACATGTGTCTCAATTTCTTTAGATTCTGTATTTCCCCTACTATTCTTACCCTCCCCCTATGTATTTTCTATCTACTGTCTATGCTACTTATTTTCTGTACCTTCTCCCCCCTTCCCCTCCTCCCACTCCCCTATTGCTAACCCTCCCTGAGATCTTCCTTTCTATGGTTCTGCTCCTGATCTAGCTATCCTCTTAGTTTGCTTTTGTTTTAGGTGTGGTTGTTAATAACTGTGAGTTTGCTGTCCTTTCACTGTTCGTCTTTTTTATCTTCTTTTTCTTAGGTAAGTCCCTTTAACATTTCATATAATAAGGGCTTGGTGATGATGAACTCCTTGAATTTGGTCTTATCTGAGAAGCACTTTATCTGTCCTTCCATTCTAAATGAAAGTTTTGCTGGGTAGAGCAATCTTGGTTGTAGATCTTTGGATTTCATGACTTGGAATACCTCTTTCCAGCCCCTTCTTGCCTGTAAGGTCTCTTTTGAGAAATCAGCTGACAGTCTGATGGGAACTCCTTTGTAGGTGACTGTCCCCTTAGCTCTTGCTGCTTCTAAGATTCTCTCCTTCATTTTAATCTTGGCTAATGTAATTATGATGTGCCTTGGTGTGTTCCTTCTTGAGTCCAACTTCTTTGGGACTCTCTGAGCTTCCTGGATTTCTCGGAAGTCTATTTCCTTTGCCATCTTGGGGAAATTCTCCTTTATTATTTGTTCAAATAATTTTTCAACTGGTGGTTGTGCCTTTCCCCCTTCTGGTACCCCTATAATTCGGATGTTGGAACGTTTAAAGATGTCCTGGAGGTTCCTAATCTTCTCCTCATTTTTCTGAATTCTTATTTCTTCATTCCTTTCTGTTTGACCATTTTTTTCTTCCTTCTGGTTCTCTCCCTTGATTTGAGTCCCAATTTTCTTTCCATTACTATTGGAATCTTTTGTATCCCCATTCATTTCAATTAATTTAGCTTCCATATGTTTCTCTAATTTGTGGCTAAAGTCAACCAGTTCTGTAAGGATCCTTATAACCAGTGTTTTGAACTGTGCATCTGAAAGACTGGCTATTTCTTCATCACTTAGGTCTATCGGTTCTGGGGCTCTGAGTTGTCCTAGAGCCATTTTTGGTCTGTTCGCGCTGTTAAGTGAGCGGAGCGAAGCCTTAGTTGTTTACCAGGACGGGGCGACCCAGGTCGCTGGTTTGTGACGCTGTGTGTGGGGGCAGGGTCAGAGAGGGAGTAATGGCGTTCCTCTCCGCTAGCCCAGCGTTTCTAGTCACTCCGTACGCCTGGGGTTTATCCCGTCGGAATTGCGCGAGCCTGCTGCCCTGCGCCGGCTTCCCTTCTCACTGGCTTCTCCGCACGTAAATGCGCGCGACTGAGCGACCCACCGCGCCCCTTCTTTGTGCGCTCCGGCAGCCAGCTCGCTCGCAATTGCGCCCTCGGTTGCCTGCGCGCACCGCGCACCGCCCCGGGAATTTTTTCTTGCTAACCTGCTCCGCTGCTGGCCTGGCTCCTCGTACCGGTCCAGCCGAGTATCTAGTTGTCCTTTGGACTCCGTATTGTCGATTTTCCGTGTGGCTTGGTTGTGACTGCTGTTAAAAATAGTTGTTCTTAGATTTGGTTGTGCACAGAGGCGAGATGGATCCTCCATCTACGTCTCCATCTTGGGGGAAGTCCCCCATGCAGGTATTTTTACCTTCTTTTTGCAAATGAGGAATTTAAATTGCAGAAAAATTAAATAATGTTTAAAAATTTTAAAGCATCTAAGAAATAATCAGCAGCACTATTGAGGTGGTAAATTATAAACTTGGCTGGATTAATTGACTTGCCAATATCTGCTGCTGAACTACAACCCAAAAATCTCACTACCCATTGCCAAAACTCATTTTTAGACAGAAAGAAATGGGCTTCTACAGTTCATTAAAGTGAAACACAGTGCTTGTCTTTAGCAATTGGGTTCTGAATTTTAAGTATAAGAAGACAACAGTATCATTTTACCAACAATTAATTAGAAAAGAATTGACAATTGAGCAAGTGAATTTTCCTGACAACCAAAGTATTGACACTACAGAAAATGGAGGACTCTAGAAATGCTGTGGAATGTCTTATCTGACCTCTATTTTACCAAATTTTTTATTTCATAGTTTATATGCATTCTAAAAATGAAATAATTTTCTTGAATTTTGGGGGACAGTATTGGTTCCGTTCCTATAGCTAAGAAGTATCTAGAGGACTTAAGGCTGTATAATGTTTACATATTATTTCTTGTAAGCTTTATAGGGGAAGGAGGGTAGCACGAGTTTTTTACAGCTGAAGATCCAAGAGTATTAACTAGAATTAGAAAGAAAGAATAGTTAATGAACCTTCCTCATTAATACAGGTTAACATTTTCTGTTTTCTTTGTTAACATAGATGAAAGTAGCTTGTTTGTTTCATTCTTTTCTTCCAACAAACATGTTAAATACTGCCAGTGCTAGGTACTGGAGATACAAACAGGAGGTAGCTCCTAGTCTAACAAAGATACACCCATAAAGACCAGGTTTTAGGCACTGTACAATGTATTTTACATTAATTATCTCATTTAATACTTAAATAACTGTCATATAGGTTCTAATATTGTCGCTATTTTTGCAAATGAAGACAAGGCTAATTGAGGTTAAGTATTTGCTCAAGGTTACACATCCAGACAGTAGCATTACTAGGTGTTTGAATTTTAATTACCACATGACTCGGCTATAATAGAGATATAAACACAGAGCTATGGGAGCCAGAAAGGCATAAAGGGTGTAAGTAACTGTCTTGGCTTTAGGCAGTCCAGAGAAGCTTTATGGAGGAGATAGCACTTGGGCTTCACCTTCAGAGGAGAAATGGTGGATATACACAGGATGGAGAAGAGTGGAAGGGCACTGGAGCCTAGGAAAAAACAAACACACATGCCAAGACACAGAGGTATAAAAGGGCATGACAAGGTCGAAGAAACAGTTCAGGATCAGCAGGAAATGAGTCAACAGACCTTAAGCTAAATGAGGAAGATGTCCATACTTCAACAAGGAGCTTAGGCTTTAGCCTGTAGCAGCAGGAAAGAAAGGAGTGGAATAAAATATCACCTGTGCACTGTGTTTTTAAGATGTTTGTAGCAATGCAGGAAGTGGCTGGAGCACAAGTCTACCTGTAACTGCAACATTCTATGAGAGACAGAAGAGACTGCTCTGAGGCTCTCTGTGATATTGTGATTTATAATAAATATATATTTGATCTTTGCCCCTAGTCCCTAACACGGGCTCCTAAAACCCTTGTGAATTCCTAAGTGATAAGAACATCTTTTGTTCTAAAAAGGTGACTCTGCTTGGGCTCCTGGTTGACTCCTGGATGGGGGCTGGTCACCAGTAAGACCAGTCTTGATTAGAAACTTAGAATTTTCAACCCTGCCCTGACTCCACTTACCTAGAGAAGAAAGAGGGGCTAGAAATGAGGTTAATAATTGATACCAACTATGTGATGAAGCCTTCATAAAATGTCAATAGTAACGGGTTCAGAGAGCTTCTACACTGAAAACACATCCACATGGAACAGAAGCTCCTATACCTGGGACCCTCCTGTACCTCACTTTATGTACCTCTTCATCTGGCTGTTATCTGTATCCTTTATCATATCCTTTAATAAACTGGTGAACATATGTAAGTGTTCCCTTGAGTTCTGTGAGCCTCTCTAGTAAATTAATCGAACCCAAGGAGTGTGTAGTGGGAACCTCCAATTTGTAGCCAAGTCAGACAGTAGTAGTTGTGGGTAACCTGGAGACCTACTACTTGTGATGGCATCTTAAGAGGAATGGGAGCTGTCTTGTGGGATTGAACCCTTAACCTGTGGTATCTGACACTACCTCCAAGTAAATAGTGTTACAGATGAGTTAAATTGTAGAATATCCAGCTAATGCACAGAGAATTGCTTGTTGTGTGTGTGTGGGGGGGGGGGCAGATCCACACGTTTGCTGACCACAAGTGTCAGAAGTGAAGACTTCTGTGTGAAAGTGAAGGAGAAAAACAAAGGAGGAACAACTATTTTTTTTCTTGATTTACTCTAGTTTTGGGGATGTCCAGTACTTAAACAACCCATATTGTGCAGGATGCTGAGGGGGTAAATAATACCAGGTAATAAGGGAAGTAATTATGTGTGCACCTTATATATATATATATATACTATTTATTTTATATACATTATTCATATTATTAATTTTCTATGTATTCTCACAACAACTGTTAGAGGTTATTTCTTTCTCTCTTTTGCAGAAAAGAACTCTGTGAAGAACGTTATTTGAAGTCACACAGGTGGTCACTGGCAGAGCTGGAACCCAAACCACACAAGTTTGTCTTTTCCAAAGCCCATGACCTTTCACAGAGGATACACTCAAGGACACTACAGTTTATTTAATGGTTCCACTCATTGCAGTTTGCCTTCACTGAGTTTAAATAAAGTGCCTTTGACAGCCAATGTGTCAAAGAAGCAAACAGAGAGGACAAAATAAGGGTCAAAAAGCACTATAAAATACAGGTCTGGTTAGGTGCTCTTTTTAAAAAGTATGCTCTGTACTTCACCTTTGTTGGCATACTGCCATTCTCTTTAAAAGGAAATTTCTAGAGAGGCATGTGTCATTTGCATTTGTGGTTTTAGCAACTTCCCAGAAAACCATGATCTGAATAAAAGGATGTAGTATTAAGGTAAAAATTATGCTTAGCTTTACATAGCCCTACCTTCCAGAATCGAGGTTATTACTAAAGTGTTTTTGAGTAGGGTTTGTGCATTTAGCTGTACATATATACACACAGACACATAGACACACATGCACAAACATGCACACACCCTGTCTTTTTAGAGAAACCAGGCTAGCCTGCTTTCCTGTTTATAACATTGCATTGCAGTGACTCAATGGCCTTGGTACTATATTACATCAAGTTTCACATTGCTGTGGCAAAGTTCAGTTGTACTTGTGTTATCATTCATTAACTGTTGCAGATGGGTAGGTAAAGATAATACACACAGTGTAAGTGCTATGCAAATGTTAACTGGCTGCTATTGTCGCTATTCATTATCATCATCATCATTATTATTTTCCAATCCAACCTGTCACTGACAAAACTAATCTCAAGAATAGACCCTAAAACTATTTAAAGGATCTAGCTAGAAGAAATCGCATATGCCTTTGACCAAAGAAATTTCTTCTTTTATCTGAAAAGGGCACTTTTCAAATAATCAGATTGATTCAACCACGCCAAGCATCATCTTGTGATTTTCCTCTTCCATTTTCTCCCTCTTCTTCCTCTTTCTCAATACACATTTATAAACCCTGATGATTAATTCATCCATTTATTCAACAAATACTTGTTGAGTGCATACTTTATGTCAGACCTGGTTCTAGGTGCTGGGACTAGAGCAGCAAACAAAGTAGACAAAAATACTTGTCCTCAAGAAGATGCCGTTCTGGTAGACTGGTCATGCTACACACCTTGACCAGTCAGCTCTCTGGAGTGTGGGTATCAGACACCCTGTCAGGACTCAGGTCTGGCAATAGTTGAAGAGCGGGGAGTAGGAAAAATGAGGCATTCAGACAGCTGCCACCTTCACTTTCACCCACACCTCTGCCCTCCAGCCAGTCTGACTACACACCAGCAGGGTAAGAAAATTTTTCCTATTGCTGTACCACTTTTGTGTTACATTTTGGGTTGTTACCATCTCTAATCTCACAGTTCTTGCAACTGAGGCTGTGGCTCTCCTTCCCAACTAGCAGACCCTAAACACCAAGCACCTGGGATACAGAGATTTTTAACGAGGGAAAAACTGGCAGACCTAAAGGAACTGAGGGCAGTTTACATGAAAATCAAGACTTCTGATCTCAGACCCTGCACAGCACCTTCTCATTAGGTCCAAACATGTACCTACACAGGAGCTGTGCTATCCAGGAATCCATCCACACACAGTCCACCTCTGTGGAGCTAGAAAAACATGTCAGCAACGCCTCAAGGGCATGACTGAAGAGATGGAATTTGACCTACTTCACACTCGGGCTCCTTCTCCATAGGATCTTAATGAGTTTTTTTTTAAACCAAATCTTCTTGGTTTCCCTAAAAAGTAAGGAAAAAAACAAGATTCAAAAGGATGCATTTAGAAATATCCTTTGATCTTGCAATGTTGATTAAAATCTCTATTTTCAAATCAGGGCATGTACGTAGAGGACTACCATTTACCATAGTAAGAGCAGAAACAAAAACTATCTAAAAATAGGTAAACTCTTGGAAAACTAACAAAAAAGTTATTTTGGCCAGTGATTCAGCCTCTTTCCCTTAAGCCAAATATTTTAGCGAAAGTAATAAGGAATAAGGAAAATGGATGTTTTGAGTTGAATTTCTTATTTTCCCTTTTCTCCTGGTGGAGACTAATAAATAGTGAAATGGCCAAGAGGTATATTGAAAGCCATAGAGGAGAGAAGGAGAAGAACAAGACAGAAATAATGCACACAATCATAGCAGATCTGAACTAATGTCAAATTCAGCGTATTTTTATATTAAAAGGTAAGGGAAGAGGCATGTAGAATAATAGTAAAATTAGTTTAAGTAATGACAGTAATTAATAGTTACATGCCTCTGCTATGCTAGGCCCAGTGCCTGCCAGGTATTTTATACCCATTACCTCTCAGCAATCCTGCAAGAGCAGCATTATTCTTCTTTAAAGAAGAAAAATTGGAGTCTCAGAGAGTTAAGTAACTTGCCCAGGTCCACAGAGCAAAATGATAGGGCCTGGACTGGAACCCAAACTCAGGGCCCCTCCCTTTCTCCACAGGTCTCCTCTGCACAATTTCTTAGAATTCACTCCAAAGCACTACAGATTTTTCGAATGGGAATATATTACGACAACTTAAAACATATTAAATAACATTATAGTGAAACATGTAGGATATCTTAGACTATAGAATACAAACCTTAGTGTACAGAAAATTGCCTAGAGAGCTTGTTTAAACTGCATGCTCCTGGCTCCCACTCCTAGAAAATTGAGATTCAACAGGTCTGGGGGAGGGTCCAAGGAATCTACATTTTTAATATGCATCCTCAGGTCACATACTGAAAAAGACTCCAAATTTCCAATTGTCAATTTACTATTCCCTTATCTTGTCACTTGCTTCATTCTAAGATATATGGAGCCACACCACTGAGATAGTCTGGTACAGCAGGAAAAAAATAGAATACAATACTGGTGGGAGAGGCCTAGCTTCTTGGTAAAACTCTGTTGCTAATTAGGTGGATGAACTCAAACAATTCCTTTAAATGTTGTGGGCTTTTGTTTCCTCATTTCTAAAATAAAGAGTTTATAAAATCACACATTTATTATTTTATTTGGCTAAAAAATGTTTTTAAACAATCAGTTTTTAAAATGATAATGATATATACAGCCCTTACATTTCAATGGTAAAATGTAAGAAGCAGAGTCTTTCTTTATTAATTCTATGCAATTAACAACAGTGCCTCCAAATATCATGAGTTTGGGGAAAGGGAATGGGAATCCAAAAATGGAAGCCGGTATAACTTAAGTTATATTTGCAAACAGTTCAGTTATTTGCTTAGCAACCCATTACTTCAATTGGGTAGTTAAATCTATACTAAGAATTCTTCATATATGTAGTATTTCAAATCTCAGTATGTCATTATACCATCATTCACTCTAATTTTCCATAGCATCTTGAAGTTCAGTGTTACTTTGAGTTTGTTTTTAAACAATTAAAGATGGCCTTTGATTTGCATAAACACAACTTTGGATATTAAAAACACAGGTTGAGAATTGCTGATTTATATCTTGTTTTAAAATACCCAAAGTATGCCTTATTGGATGGTTAGTGTCAATGGAGACAAGCTTAACAAGTGAAATCAGTCACACAACTGAAGTCACAACTTACAAAAAGGGAAGGCTGAACACTGGTAAAAAGTTATGTCTCAATGAGGAAAATAATAAAGCAAACTTGCTGCACTTTCAGAAAATTGTGTGTATATTTACTTCCCTTGAAATATTCCTCTTGGCTCTGTGACTTATTAACACCTTCCTGGAAGGCACTACTTTGCTTGCTCAAATAGCCTAGTCTGGTGGCAGAATTTGGTTATAGAAAGAGAGAAGGAAAAGATATATTATTATGTGGAAAATCTGAATCACCAGAAACAAAAGAAACAATTCACTCAATTATGAACTAAGTTGAGATGCACTTACAGCAATGTTGAGGGAGACATTGATTTCACATTTAGATAGTGTGTAATATTTTTTCCAACATTTTGTGGTATAATTTAACAGCTTTTATTTAAAAAGGAACTTTTCAACTCAATTGATGCTAGTTTCATCTCTGAAGCTTTCAATTAAACCATGTTCCCCAAAGCATCATATTAAGTAAACTAAATGCATTCATAATTTTACATAGTCTGTATAGATAGCATAGAAGTAGAGTCATTTGGGGAAGTGCTCTGAGATTATTTTGCATGTATCATAAAGATAAATATACTTTTTCTATGTATTTTCTAGCTATTTCCTTAGCAAGATCTTAGAGAGCTCATAAATTGACTTTGACTTCTTCAGTTTATGATTTTGCAGCATCCAAGAAAGAAAATGTTTTCTGCTGCAGCTAAGGAGTATAATATTGCTACAGTCTATTTACTTGTATTGCAAGGTAAGCTCAGAAGTTAAAATGAAAAGGTTTCTTTTTTAGGTCAAGAGTTCTGAGGAAAACAATTTTTTATATTCCATACTAATCTTTAATAACATTCATGAATGCTGTGGCCTAAAAAACCAAAGGAACTTTTTTTCCTGGCTTAAAAAAATTCTAGCCAACAACATTCTAATTCATACATTAACCCAAAATATGAACTTTTAAAACCAAACTACTAACGAGCTTTCAAAAACCAGGTGGGCATCAGGCTGTGTAGGTGCTTTAGCACCTTCTCCTTTCACATTTTACTGCATCTTGTAAAACGAAAAACACAGGGGGTGGGCAATGGGGAGAAGGGTTTTCAGGAACTACTATAAAGGACACATGGACAAAACCAAGGGTGAGGGAGGAAGCAAGGGAGGAGGTGGGCTTGGCTGGGGTGAGGGGAGCGGTGGGGAGAAAATGCAGACTGCTGTAATTGAACAACAATAAAGTAATTAAAAAAAATAAAGGCTGAAAAAAAGAAAAACATTTCTGTGAACCTGAAAGGGGTTAATAACTACACAGCTCCCTCTACCAAGACCAACGAGAAGAGTACGTCCCCAGTGGGCCAGGAACACCTATCATCTTGACTTTTAGAAATCATTAGAACATTACTTGGCCTTCAAATTTTGCATTTACCTAAGTTCTTTGAGGCTCTGGGCCCACTTAAATACCTTTCAGGATAATTATGGTAAATGAATATCCTATCAGTGCTGAGGGGAACACAGAGAGATAGGTCTTTCTAGGAAATGTGTCTATTTTGTACCTAAGAGTAGTTTTTGTAGAATTATTGTTTAGGCATTTAGAATTGGGATAGGCTAAATAATTCTTAGTAATAATTCTGAATAATCTTTGTACCTGAAACATTAGAAAAAGGGATATCAAAGTAGATGAAATGAATTAATAATAATGACAGATAAAATTTATCAAGTATTTGGCATGAGTGATCTAGGTTAATCCTCACAGTAATATATTGCATTTTACAAATGTGGAAACTGAGATCCAAAGAAGTTAAGCAACTTGCTTAAGGATTCATAGCTGGTAATGGCGGAGTAAGAATTTAACTCAGGCAGCAGGGTTTTAGATCCAATGTGCACACATTAACAGTTTGAGGTACCACCTTCCAGAAGGCCTCTTTTGTGTACCTAAAGTCCAGTTCCACAATGGCCAGCTTGTCTCTGCCTACCTGCCATTAGCTGCCAAGGAAATGAGACAGTCTCTAAGACAAGAAGTATAAAGTGTTCAAATGAGATTTAAATAAGGAACTTACATGTTTATTTTATTGTTACTACATTGTGCTATACTAAAGTCAACTTAGTTCTTTCAGTACTTCAGAAACTATATTATTAATTTTGGAATGTGATAGTAGCACAGACTTGCCCTATACAATCTGTCACTCTCTTCTATGAAATTTCTCTGGCATCAAGAATACAACTTACAGGGGACTGGATTTGTTGACCTCTGTGAACACTTTCAAGTATAAAGCTCCTCACAAGGGGCTGGGGGAGATGGGCAACTCTATTTAGAATTTGTGGGAAGTGACCATAAGACAGCCTGAATTCTCACTGTTGTTGCTTTGACTGGGAAAACATCACACTGCCTTGAGCCTTTGGAAGAAACTTGTTGTCATCTCTGAGTCTGGAATATCTCAGCAGCACCTCCTCAGCCGTGAACCCCTCACCTCCAGGGATCAGTGGGTTCCTCAGCCTTACTAGAGATACAAAGGAATCCCAAGAACCATGTGTTATTTCTAACATATTAGAGTGCACAGCCAAATAGCACACACTATTTTCTTCTCCAGCCTTTCTATTCTGAATTGTGGGATTGGTTATCTGTACTCATGTAGATCTCTATGCTTTTTGGAAAGTGACAATGACCAAGATTTCTTATCATCAATTTAGTCAAAGCTTGTGGTCAAAATGGACAAAGAAATCACTGGAAAATGTCGAAAACGCCTAGAATGTTTTAGTAAATTATGTAATGCATTAAATTGCCTAAAAGTACAAGCACCTTTTTAAAAGGTGGCATTATAATTTGTAATTGCACTCTTATTTTTTTTAAACAGGAGAAAATCAGCTTTAATACATGCCCATGGGGAATTCATAGAGGCATGAAACTTGCACTCTCTTACTGCTCAGACACAAGTTTGTCCCATATTTCACAAAACCTTTAATTAATTATTTTCTTATCTCAAAATTGTTATTCTTGACCCTGTGGTCAGATAAGAAGGTTGGGCAGATGTTGTTTCGGTTTAAATAGATTTTTATGTCATTAAAGGGAATGTTTGCTCTGTCCAAAAAGAGTATTGACTATAAAAGTCACAGGCTCCAGACCATTTCCTGTGGGATTTTTCCACTGTCCTTCCAATTAGCTACTCAATGTGATTTCACTAAACATGATCATTTATTTTTCTCTGGAGGATTACCTTCTATTCTGTTCAGGAAAGATGATCCTGGAAAAGAAAGAAAGCTTTCTATACTCCCCAGTGCAATATTTATGATTAATCGCTGCCCATCATTATGAATGACAAAAGAGAAAAGCATAAAGTTTCCTTGCTCTTCTCATATGAAAAAGCATTTGTTGCAGTTTGAGGTCCAGCCAACTTCTATTGTTTAGGCAACAATTAGTCAAATTATACCAATCACCAGTAATCACAACAGAAGTTATATAATTGTAATTTAGACCAATGACCTTGAACTTACAAATAGAATGTGGGGTATTTAATTGCATGACATAGCAATTATTCTACACCTATAAACTCAAGATTTTAATATTAGTTAATTAATCTACAATACCTCATACACTTTTATTTCTGAAAGTGACAAAATTATGTAAGTTTCACAAAATATCCAAATGACATCTTATTTCAAACAAACTAATCCATATTAAAAATAAAGGAGTTTCACTCTTATAAATAATGACTCCATATATTTTAGCAATTTGGACGGACTTCACAGCAAACATATTTAAATTGAACTGTTTCAGGGAATTGGTCTGATATAAATTATTGAATGTTTAAAACAAATTGACATATTTTCTCATTGGAGAAATGCTGCAACTGTTCAATACTCACTGTCAGTAGAGTTGTCCTTAAGAAACAGAATGGGTAATGCATACAAAAATAAACAAGCTGGATGCTTCAAATCAACAGAACGATGAATAAAAGACTCTTCCAGCACAGTAGGCAAATTTCCCCTTTAATAAGCAGCCAGGAAAAAGCAATATTTCAATGTTTGCTTTCCTTCCTCTGAAAGAGAAGGTTTCACTATGACTTATTTTACTTCCTTTTCATTCTGTCCTATTTTCTTGGCTCTCACAGACAGCTCCAGTAGCAACATGACAATACCACTTTGCACTTGCCGAAAGCGCCTTTTCTCTAAAACTCTAAGCTGTGGTCTATGCGAGGAGAGTATAAAACAGGGGAAGCGATGCAAACATTGAAGTTCATCCTCTCATGCAAACATTTTGAGAGACCAAGACACATCTTAACCCTAGAGTGGGAAGACAGACACTAAAACAAACCTTATTTTTCCCAAAGTTCATGCTTAGTATCCTTGAGGCCACTGGCAAGATTTGCCATTATCTCAAGTTCTATCTCACATAAAATAAAGCAATGCCATTATCTTTGAAGATGTGAAAAATGATTAGATTGCATTTTCTAAAAGAAAACATGAGAAAAAAGCAGATTCTTGAAATTCTAAAAATAAGCCTAAAGTGGGTGCCTACAGCATATCAGTCTTGAAAGCATTTTTCTAGAGTAGAAAACACTCACATTTCTATTTTTTTAATGAAAAAACGTACTTGTCCAGGGAAGAAACTCTTCAAAATAAAAAATGCTTTAGAAGAAAATTTATTAAAATGTTGTTGATATTCTCCCTTTGAGCCCATGTGTATGCATACATCTGCAACTATACGTATCTACAAAAGTATTTTTTAATGGAAGAAAAAACTTTATTTGCAAACATCAGAGCTCTGTTATATATTAAGGTTTTTAAGGTTACTAACATAAGTTGGAGATTTTAGACTCCCCAGATTCCTGGTCATAGTATGACTATGTCAATATTCACACAAAATCATTTCAAAAAATTCTACATCTATTTGCGATACTCTTAGCAAGTTAAGGAATTGAGGAAAATTCCTTAATCTAACAAAAGTCGTCTACAAAGACCCAACAGCTAAAATCATATGCAAGGGTGAAAGAAGTCACTAAGAACAGGAGTAAGGTAAGGAAGTCTGTTCTCACCACTTGTATTCAACATCATATGGAAGGGCCTGGCTAATGAAATAAGGCAAGAAAAAAAAAGCAGAGAGGTCAGAAAATAAGAAATGAATTTACTCTATTTGAAGATTTTTTCAAATGATATTTTACTGATTATACTTTACAGTTGTCCTGATTTTCCCCCTTTGCCCTCCTGCCACCCAGCACTCCCCACTCCTTCAGGTAACCACCCACCATTGTTCATGCCCACGGGTCATGTTCATAAGTTCTTTGGCTATTCCATTTCTTATACTGTACTTTACATCCCCCTGACTATTCTGTAACTACTTATTCATACTTCTTAATCCCGTCACTTATTCACCGAAGCCCCACACCCCCCTCCCATCTGGCAACCATCAAAATGCTGTCTGAATCCATGATTCTATCTTTGTTCTTTTGGTTTGCTTAGTTTGTTTTTTAGATTCAATGTTGACAGATTTGTATTTTTTGCCATTTTATTATTCATAGTTTTGACCTTTTTCTTAAATAAGCCCCTTTAACATTTCTTATAGTAATGGTTTGGTGATGATGAACTCCTTTTGTTTTTTCTTGTCTGGGACGCTCTTTATCTGCCCTTCAATTCTACGTGATAGCTTTGCTGGGTAAAGCAATCTTGGCTCTAAGTCCCTGCTTTTCATGACTTTTAATATTCCTTACCAATGCCTTCCAGCCTGCAAAGTTCCTTTGAGAAATCAACTGACAGTCTTATGAGGACTACCCTGTAGGTAACTAACTGTTTTTCTCTTGCTGCTTGTAAGATTCTCTTTATCTTTAACCACTGGCATTTTAATTATGATGTGTCTTGGAGTGGGCCTCTTTGCACCCATCTTGCTTGACTCACTGTGCTTCCTGGACTGGCATGCCTATTTACTCCACCAAATTAAGGAAGCATTCTTTCATTATTTTTCAAATAGATTTCCAGTTTTTTTTCTCTTTCTTTTCTCCTCCTAGCACCCTAATGATGTGAATGTTGGAACACTTAAAGTTGTCCCAAATGCTGCTTATACCAGACTCATTTTTTAAATTCTTTCTTCTTCTAGTTGTTCTGATTGGTTGTTTCTTTCATCCTTATGTTTCAAATCATTGATTTGATTTTCAGATTTATTCACTCTACTGTTGTTTCCCTGTAAACTGTTCTTTATTTAAATCAGTGTATCCTTCATTTCTGACTACATCTTTTTTATGCTGTTGAGGTCCTCAGAAAGTTCCTTGAGCAGCCTTATAACCAGTGTTGTGAACTCTGCCTCTGATAGAGTGCTTATCTCCATTTCATTTAGCTCTTTTTTTTTAGAGTTTTGAACTGTCTTTCATTTGGGCCATGTTTCTTTGTCTCCTCGTTTTGGCAGTCTTCCTGAGTTTGTTTCTACGTATTATGTAGAGCTGCCTTGACTCCCTGTCTTGGTAGTGTGGCCTAATGTAGTACGTGTCTTGTAGGCTCCAGTGGCACAGATAGGGAAGGCTACCACCCAAGCTGGATTCTCAAAGCGTGCTCTTCATGTGGCATGAATACACCCTCCTCTCATAGTTGAGCCTCGGTTGCTGTTGGCAGATAAATGGGAGGAACTGACCTAGGCCAGTTCAGTGCAAGGACTGTTGTGACCACTGACCACCAACCTCCACCCTCAGTGGAGGATCAGCTGTACAGGGGCAGGTGGCGCTCTAATGTGGTCTGTAGCTGTCCACTGGGGGCACTGGTCATGGGGTTTCCCAGGTGGTGCAGGTCAGGATAAGCCACCACCTGTGTTTTGCCCAGGGCCACCTTGCCTGAGCTATAAAGTAATCTGAGGTGGCTATTACTTGTACTGGGCTTGGAGATTCCCAGGCAAAGCCAAGCTGTGAATCTAGGCTGCCTGCTGCTATTGCTATGCCTGCAGTTCACTGGGGCAAACTTTTGCTTATTTGATAAGGATTTAGGAAGTTGTGTAGCATGAGCCAAGAGCAGACATTCATACAGAAAAGCAGCTTTGGTGGGCCCATAAACTGGGTAAGGCAGAGTTTGGGGGTATCTAAGGTGCATCAAACAGTGTTAGCCAGGTTGATGGAGTTCCAGATATTGCACCAGCTGCTGGCTCTGTGGGGGGAGGGTTTAGAAAAGGAACAATAGCCTCAGCTCACCTCGATGCCAGACACTTCAGGTTCTCCCTGTATGCCACTGGTGCCTTTCAAGCTGCCACCATGTTGCTGGAGCTCAGAGAGAGTGAGTCTGAGTAGGTTAGTCCATGTCTGGGTTCTTTAAGAGGAACTGCTTGGGGCTTAACAAGTTTCTTCCACTAACTCAATCCCTGCTGGTGATTGCAGCCAGAAGTTGGGGGATTTATCTTGCTGGCACTGGAATCCTGGGCTCAGGGCCCTGGTGTGCAGCTAGAACTCCTTGATCCTGAGATATCCCTCCTCAATTTTTATCCACCACATGTGAGTGAAGGATCAGCCTGGACTGCATCTGCACCCCTCCTACCAGTTTGGATTGGTATGGTTTCTTTAATTCCATAGTTGTCAGACTTTCATTTAACTTGAGTTCTGGCAGTTCTGTGTGACAGTTATCCTATATTTTAGTTGTGACTTTGATGTGCCTGTGCAAAGAGGCAAGCCATGTCTGCCTATGCTTCCATCTTGACCAGAAGTCTCTATTTGAAGATTTTAAAAAACACATCTGAAAATACTCAACAACATTATTCATTAGGGAAATTTAAATTAAAAACACCATTATATACCACTACACATGTAACTGAGTGGCTTAAAACAACTGATTATACTAAGCGCTGATTAGGATGTAGAACAACTAGAACCCTTATATTTGTTCATGGAAATGCAAATGTGCAATGGCCACTCTGGAAAACAGTTTGGCATTATAAGAAAAATATAAATTTTCTTATAAATATTTATTTAACATATGATGCAGCAATTCTATTTCTAGGTAATTACCTTAGAGACATGAAAACTTATTACTAATGGCTTTATTCAGATTGCTAAAAACTGGAGACAACTCAAATGTTCTTCTGGTAAGTAGAAACAAACTGTCATATATCAATACAAAAAATATTCCTCAGCAATAAAGAGAAATGAACTACTCATGCACACAACAACATAGATGGATCTTAAATGCCTTATGCTAAGTAGAGGGAACCAGACTCAAAAGGCTACAATTGGAACAATTTCAATTATGATATTTCAGACATGATACAATTATAGGAACAAAAACCTGATCAGTGGCCACGAGGGGTTGGGGATAAGAGTAAGAGGAGAGGTTTATTTCTTGAGGGTGATGGAGCTGTTCATTATCTTGATTGTACTGGTTACTGTATGACAGCATAGTAGTCGAAATTCATAACATAGTATACCAACAGTGCTAATCTTACTGTAGGTAAATATGGTAAACTTAAAACATGAATCAACACATACAAGCACAAACATAGAAAGCATATGTGACAGCCTGGCTGGTGTAGCTCAGTGGATTGTGCGCGGTCCTGCGAACCAGAGTACCGCGGTTCAATTCTCAGTCAGGGCACATGCCTGGGTTGCAGGCCAGTTCCCAGCAGGGGAAACAGGAGAGGCAACCATACATTGATATTTCTCTCCTTCCCTTCCCCTCTAAAGATAAATAAATAAATAAAATCTTTCAAAAAAGGATACGTAACAAAATAGTGATGGCAATTATCTACTAGATATCATATCTCTCAAATATGATATTATGAGTAATTTTAATTTTCTCCCTTATCCTCTCCTGAAATTCTAAAATTATCCCCAATCAATATGTATTACTTTTGCTTCTGGGAGAAAATAAAACTGCATTTCTTTCATGTGTTGAATGCGAGCCTCCAGACCCAGTTAAGACAGCAACTGCCTCTTGGAGGCCTCTGTGATTCTAATCTTCTTTTCTTCCCTTCTTGTCTTATGCCCTTTGTTCTTTATGAGAGTTTTAACATTCCAATCCTCAGTTCAAGAAGCTGTGATAGTTGCCTAATACTTACTCAAGCAAGCCCTAACTTCTTGTCTGCCTTTTGAGCCTATTTTTTATATAATATGATTAGACAAAGATTTGTTGAGCCATATTATGTGCCAGACATTTCTAGGTGCTCCACATGCAATATCTTATGTAATCCTAGCACAACATCCTTAAGTGATATACCTGTTCTGTCCTTAATTTATAGATGCCCATATCACGAGCTCAGAAGACTCAGATGAGCAATGATTACAGGGCCCAAATTCTCAACCACCATGGTAGAGTGAGGTGGTTAAAGAGAATGGCATCTGAGGAAAGCTACCTGGGTTCTAAATCTTCACTCACTACATTCTAGATTGTGACCTTGAGGAAAATTACTTTCTTGAACATAAAATAAGGATCATAGCAGTAACTATTTATCAGTTGGTTGTGAAGATTAAATTATATTATACAGGTGAAGTGCCTGGCACATGACAGCTGACCCCCGGGACTGCCCCATCCCCTCCCTGACACCAGTCTTCTTTCCCCTTCCACTCCAGCAGGGGCCATCAGCTCCTGTCAAGGTGACCTGCTAACTTTTCATGCATAGCACCAGGCTCTTCTCATCTTTAGGTCATTGGTTTATCATTCCCTCAACCCAGAACATCTGCTGTTCTTTTTTCCACTTTCTGTCTTGCCCTAGCCTACCATGTTCAGCTCAAGTTCCCAAGAAAACATTTCTTTGTACATACACTCCCTTGTACATAAAGATGGTCACTAACATTTTTATGGGCATTAATTTTGTCTTCAATTAAAACGGCCATCCAATAAGTTAGTCGTTAGCCTTATGTGATTATTTACACTTAAATTCATTAAAATTACATAAAATATAAAGTTTTAGTACCTCAGTTGCACTAACTATATTTCAAGTGCTTGATAGCCATAAGTGGCAGATATCACCTATATGGGAGAACCCCAATACAGAGTGTTTCCATCACTATAGAAAGTTCTGTTGAAGAGTGCTTGTCTAAAATGCAAACCTTTGAATGTCAAGGAATATAGCTAAGGCTCTAGGAACCCAGCATGGTGATCACATATGAGGAATTCAGTTGAGAACTTATGTTTTACTTTATTGATTCACCATGTCTATTCAGATTTGAGGGGAATACTAATGTGAACATGGTCATTTGACCTAGGCTACAAAACACCAATTGATTAAATTATCTGTACAATTTCAAATTTAGTTGCAAATTACCACATTTCCAAAGAGCCCAGACTATCTTTACCCTTTTAGGTAAATGAAATCATTATTCTGCCAATGGCCCCTTCAGTTAGGAACTGATGTCCTCTGTGACACATGCAATTTTCATAAAATCTTAGATCGAATCTGTGTTAAGTAATCTTTTGCAAAACTTTTCCTAAAATAATTATCTCATATGAAAATGTATACTTCTGCTTGGCAAATCCTGCCCTGATAATTTGCAGCATTTCAATAAAAGGAAAATGCATATATTCACCTTACTTTAAGGTAAACAATGTCGACTGATTTACCCAAGGTCACATTTCAGGGCTACTACTACTGGATCCTGTTCCCTCAGACACCTGAGCCCCTCCCTATCCCACTCTCTTCATCGAATCCTAGAGTTCTAAATCTCCCCAAACCCTCAGGGCATTTTACACCCTCTAATGATGCCACCTATTCTGAGTGCCTACAGTTTGTAAGCTCTCTGCCAAAGCAGCAAAAGCTGAGGCTGATGCATCCCCCTACCCCAATCATATAAACAACTTGGCTGTATCCCAGCTGAGTCACTGCCATGGAGGAAAGGACTCAAAAACGTCCGACTGAGCTTAAACCATTGCACTAAAGCTGCTGCAGAGAAGTAGGTCATTAAGGAATAAAACATAAAATTAGGAAAACAGCAATTTTTTTCCACCATATGCTAAGAGGTTTCTCCAAATGATAAAACATACACACAAAATCCATACATCACACAGGAAGGCAAATTGAGAAAGTGGCTTCAGGGATGCGTTGATTGAAATATTCAAGCAAGATGAATTTGCTTTTTGATAATTAGATTTGAGGAAATCATTTTTTGTATTCTCTGTGACTCCACTGTTATGGGTATTGCAGAAAGACTTGAAATTCCGATGAGATAAAGGTCTTTCTCCACATGCTTCATCTCTTTGTGCTTATATCCAAGACACAATGAGAACTTTCATAAAATTCCTCTTATCAGGCTTATTTGCCAAATATTTTCAGTGTTAGAATGGTTCAGTATTTCACCCAAACTATAATTAAGACTTGAAGAAGAAAGTCTTATTCTAGGATACATGATCATTAACATTCAGAAGAATAAAAGGGGGATAGATGTGAGTTTCAACAAATGAAATTAGCAGAATGAACCTGATTTTACATTTCAGGCATTCCCTGATAGCATAGCTTCTGGAATCATGGCATAAATAATTGCTCCAATTATTAAAACTGAGAAATTTAACAAGGCACAAGATCAAAGTGCATACACACCAGGTTAACCTCACATTCATTCAGTCACAATTATTAAAAAATGCTCTTCGCTAGGCTTGTACTTTGAATTCAAGAGGAGTTCTTAACTGACAGCAAATTTACAGCTTCTCCTTATTGCAGCAAATTTGCTTGACTTTTGCTCTTTATGCTGACATTTTGATAAACTAGTACTTTAATCCCTTCAAGAAATAGCAGGATAATAATCTATGGCAAACACTTGCAAATTTAAAAAAAAAGGAACAGAGATAGCAGGATAACATGCAACTCTCCAACATCAGGAAAAATAATTAGCAGTACCAACAGAAGCCTTACTTGCAGCCTCTTTGCTTTTGTGCATATGGAAATCCACTCCCTGCTCCCGACCCTGGGAGGTATGCTAGGCCTTTTCATTAAAGAGATGGGATAGGAAGGTAGGGAGAGTCAGACACCGAAGGACATGGACTGATGGATATGCAGAGAGGAAGAGATGGGAAGAAAGACAAACAGAAAACCCAAGACAAATAACATGCAGAGGGGCTGAGAAGAAAACAAAAACCTCTAATTTAGAGCTAGTTGGTAATAGGTTAGGCACTGAGTATAATAATCTATTAGAATATTCAAACAAGACTGAAACAAAAATGGATATATTCAGCTTAAATGGACTTGCTTAGTGGACCATTCATATTTTCCCTGACCTTTCCACCATACTGTACCCCCAGTTTACATTCAGGGGCTCTCTTGAGCATCATCTTACCTTGATGTTTTCACTCAAACTATTCCCGTCAGGTCAGCCACCAGAAAATGAAGAATTAATTTGTAACCCCAAGGTACTTGGATTAGGAAGTTGTTTTTCATCTAAAACTCAACTTTCTGAGCCAATCACTTCCTGAAACCATTACACAGCACAGCTGTCCCGGTTGCTCCCAAATCCTGGCATTTCGTTAATCACCACAAGAGACGATTGCCTCTGACACTTGTATGAGGTAAAGCATCCTCCTCACCAGTTAAACAGGAGGTAGGAGATATTGTAGGACTCTCCGATGCTGGGGGACTGACAACACAAAGCAAGAGTCTGTGTGATTCGCACTGTATCAGGTGACACTGGCCTATTTGTTATACACAACAGAAGATACTGAGTATTCTGGTGAACTTCATTTTCAAATGCAGGCCAGTAACATTAACTACTCCAGTGGTTCTTAAAACTTTAGCTTGTATTAGAATTACCTGATGGGAGAGCTTTTAACATATACTGCTGGGCTCCTCCTCCAACGTTTCTGACTCAGCAGATCTAGGGATCCACCCTGAGAACCCACATGTCAGTCCCAGGTGATTTAGGAGGGGAAGGCTGTGGGGCTCATACATGCAAAGAGGGAAGAAGGTGTCTCCTGTAGACCAGTGCTTTTTAACTCGAATGAGTCTATGAGTTGCCTGGGGATCTTGTTAAAAATGCAGATTCTGACTGAGTAATCCTAGTGTTGGTCCTGAGACTCTGCATTTCTAATAAACTTCCAGGTGATACTGAAGTTGCTGGCCCAGAAACCATACTGAGTTTTAAGGCTCTGCATTACCCAGGCCAGTGCTTTTGAAAGTATATCCTGAGGACTCTCCATATCAAAATCCTGGGTTGGTTGGGGAGGGAGGGTATTGTTGTTAGTACAGATTCCTAGGCCTACTTCTAGATATAGTGTTTCAGAAGCTCTGGAAGTGGGGCCCCATGAATCTGCAGGACAAACAGGAGTTTCTGTGAATTTTATACAGACAGAGATCAATGGCCAGGGGGTTGGTGGGGAGAGGAGGACAGGAAGAGGAGGATGCCAACAGGTGCTCATTCAGTGATTAATGTTTCAAGGTACTGACTACCAAAGCCTCTAGTTATTTCCTCTCTCTTATTTATTCTGTTGCCAATATTATGTTGCCTGTTGGTGACATCATCAGAAAAAGTAACTAGGATTCTAAAAGAAAGGGTGAAACTTCTAACGGACTATTTTGCTCTGTATTAACAAAAACATAGTAAGGAAAAAATAGAAACTATAAACCACATTGCATAATTTTTACATAAATTTAAATTGTTTCTGCCTTACCTATCCTCTGTTTCCACAGACAACTGCAAGTTGTTGTCTCGACTTCTTTTGTTAGTAGTAAGTGAAAAATGTTTCTGTGATTATTTAATATGTTGCTAAATCCAGGAGACAGCAACTGTCTGCCAGCCAAGTGCCATATTGACGTTTCCTAAATACTACAAAAAATAGAAATTATTTACACTTAGCATTCAACATTGGCAAACAAGTCATGCTATTAAAGATGTATTTGCATATGCTATATTAAGAGGCATGCAAATGTATGTGCAAAACTGGGCATACTTAATCATTTCCACCAGTGATGAATATCCCATTTCCAATCTTGCCATCCAATCCCTCCTTTGGAGCACAGACGTTTCTAACTTCCTGGGATTCCAGCATTATGTGCAATATGCCCTGTCTCATTCCCAACTCCTACACCTGCATTTAAAGGACTGAACCGTTCCAAGGACTGAACGATTCCAAGTTCTTAGACTAAGAAAGTAAAGTTTGAACAGCAGTGAATACGGCAAGTTATTTCTAATCCTACTTCTTATTTCCAGAAATATCAAGGGAGTTTTTCAAACGTTCAGATTCCCCAATCATGTCAAGACTCACATTTAGTAGGTTTAGGGCAGGCCAGACAGTTCTGAATGATCTAAAACACCCCAGATGGCTCAGATGACCAGTCAGGACTGGGCACTGCTGTCACACATAAATGAGCACGGAACAAGATCAGGGAACTTTGATGATCACGTAGTCATTATTTTTGTTGTTAATACTACTTTTTATTAATATTGTGTTCTTCCTACATATCAGACATGTTACTAAGCACTTTACATATATTATCACCGAATCGTCACAACGACCATCCACTATATGGATGAGGACACTAAGATTTAGAAGGAAAGTTAAGTCACTTTCCTAAAGCCAGAGTTAGCGGCAAAGCGGGAATTTGGTTTTATCACTAAGTAGTTTTGTGAGTCATTTAAGACATTAAGTTTTCCCATTTGGAGATGAGGCCTCTTGGACTTGACACTAGATTACTTCTCATCTTCCTTTAAGCTCTAATTTATGTGTGGAATTCGGTTGAACCAAAAGACATATGTGATTTTTGGCCTTCTAGAGCTCAAGATGTGTTGTCAGACTTCTTTGCCCTCCTTCCCATTTCAGGTATAAAGTGCTACTTCATCTATGGCTTCTTATTTTCATTGGGGCAAAAACTTTTTCACCATCAGCCCCAATCTTCTTGAGCTTCATTTCCCAGCTCCTCAGGACAGAACCCCAAACCTCCAGCCCCACTGGATAACAGGTTCCATGCCCACACTCACAGTGTTCTGTCTCAATGCTTTGCTTTTCTTGGTTGATCGATGGAATAATCTTGCTTGCCCTTCACAGCCAATCCACATATTAACTCCTCTGCATTGACATTCCCCTTTTCCTGGTCAGAATTAATTTGTTGTTTTAAGATTTTCTTTTGTCTTGTGTTATGGATAAAATGAATTTAAATCCTAGCTCTCTGGCAATCTCAGTTTCAAATATCCATGTAAACATACCAGTACTTGGCAGTCTTGGTTTAGACAACATTGCAACTGTGATTATGACATATGTCCCATGAGGTATATGAACCCTCCCTTCCTTCCTTCCTTCCTTCCTTCCTTCCTTCCTTCCTTCCTTCCTTCCTTCCTTCCTTCCTTCCTTCCTTCCTTCCTCATGTTGCAGAGGGCTCCATTCTTAATGACCTCACCTAATTTTAATAACCTTTTAAAGGCCCCACTTCCTAATACCATCGCAGCATGGGGTATGGTTTCAACATACAAATTTTAGGGGGACACAAACATTTATTCCTTAACAGGCCATCAACAGGTCCTCAGGGCCAAAGGCATTCACCCCACCACAGCATAGGGTAGCAGCATCCGGGGGGAAAATATGATAGGTTTCTAGAAGGGGTTTCTATGTAGTTAGACACCAAAAGAACAACCTACATAAACAGAAATTTTTACTCAGTTCTGAATGTTTTTTCAAAGTCATTATTTTTGGCAACTTGCAGAAGCTTTCGCTGACTTCCACACATCTCCTTTAACATCTCTTCTGTGTGCTCCCAGACCATGTATCTCCAATTAACTTCCATACCACTAGTTGCTATGACTTTCTCTATCACTTACACTGGACTGAAAGCTCTACAAAGACAAGGTGTCATTCACTTTGCTGTTCCCAAGGCCTAATAGAGACATGGAAATTACTCTATATATGTTTCATGAATCAATGAAAAGAAACATTAGCTGCCTATACCCATTACTGGTAGTTTCTTTTAATGATTATTTTTGGACTTTTGGAGTGGAAGCTATTTTATGTGTGTCATCCTGATGAAAAAGTAAGTTCTCTCAGACAGGGGGTATGTTTTTGACCCTAGGCCAGTGGGGGGGGGGTCTAAGCTCAGTGACAATGAGTTAGAAAGAATAAAAGCATATGGGGCCTAGTTGGATTAAATCCCTGTAAATCAGAATACCAAGCCTTTACAATTCCAGTAACTGCTAGAAAGCAGGTCTCATTGTGGTTTTATTCTAGTAAGATAGCAAATGTTTTCTTTGTAAGGATTTTTTCCTTTTCTTTCTGACTTTGCATGAGTATCCAAAGAATTCTTATAGCGGTAGCAAATGGTCTCTTCCTTGTGTAAGATGAAAAGTATAGCTCTAACATTCACTTCCTCTTAACCAGGGCTCAGGAATCCTAAATCAATAATTTCAAAGACCAAATGAGATGTCATCTGCTTTATATGTGTTTTTCTATCTCACTACCCAAACACCCTGCGCTTGTCTTTTTGCAATCATTTGCAATTAGTTTTCTGTTATGACCTGTTTAGAACAGGGGATGAATTTTCTTTGATCATCTAACTTGAATATTGTATAATTATTCCGCACTTGATGAAACCTTGGTTATTCAAAAAAGGTTACTTACAGATGAGCATATTTTCTGGTAGTGAAGCCGAGGACCAGTGTTTGAGGCTTGCCTTAGGGCTTAGTAACAAGTCACACAGGTGTTGGGGCTTTCAACATTCTCCCTCCATTGACTCCTACACATTCTATTCTAAGTCAACTTTACTTGGGTCTCAGAAGTCAAAGATGATTCCCGTCTCAATCCTGTTAAGTAATATGATACATTAAAACAAACAAACACATGGTCTATGATGAATGGTCAATACATTGACTCCCTTGACTCTTTTCACTTCCCATTCCATTCCTTAGTGCCCACCTAAATAACAGGACCCAATAGTGGAAGAAATTCTGCTATAACTTCCTTGTATTCTTTCCTAGATTGAACACCAGTGGGGATATGGTTCTAAAGGCTTCAGGCGATTGAGATCCCATTTTTCTAAGATTATCTTGTATTCTTTCTATTGTTTGTGACCCTTTATTGTAAAAATATCCAGGAAGAGCAATCTATTTCTTTTTTCCATTTTTAAAATCTAGTCACTTAGTTATTTAAACAGTAGAGCATGTGTGTGTGTGTGATTAGATCTAAATTGAGTTTTAAGAGGAGTCTTTCAGAAGTTATCTACATACAAATAGTTCAAACCTTCAAAGGATATTTTGTTGTTTCTAATATTCAACAATCCTCAAATGGTTGAATTTAATCAACCATTTCAATAGACCGTACACAGAAAATATAATTCTCATTCTCCTACTTTATTATTTCTGATAGTGATATCACAGACCTAAGGATCATTAAAATTGGGCCCAGGATTTTTAATTTTTTTCAAAGGAAGGTGTCAAGATAAAGTATATGCTTTTTAAATCTGCTTACCACTGACAAGCCATGCCTTAGATTATTAAAGTTGCAAGAGCTTCCACAAACATCATTTACTTTTTATAGAGAAAAAATTTAATTATTATGGTAAGAAGAGAATAATGTAAGTCTATTCAGAATTGTTGAGAGGCATAACTCACAAGACATTATGCAGTACTTTGCAATTCTGTCACTTCTCAATCACTTGAGTTTCAAATCTTCGCTATGTGTATGAACAAAATCTTTTGCTGCTGCTTGTCTCATTAGGGCTGAAAGTTTCTTCCTCCAGACTCTGTGGAATGTTGTTTCTCAACTGGTATTTTGCAAGGCACGGACCTTCAGGATTGGTGGAAGAGACAATAGAGCAGAGTGGTTGGAACAACAGTGCTTATAAGCATAAACTAAACATGGATCAATGTCAAGGTATGTAATTGACACAGGATACTGATTAATCCATTTTCACCTCTATTTTATTTTTTAAGATTTTATTTATTTATCTTCAGAGAGGAAGGGAAGGAGAGGAGGAGAGAAATATCAATGTATGGTTGCCTCTCATGAGTCCCTTGCTGGGAACTAGCTTGCAACCCAGGCATGTGCCCTGACTGGGAATCGAACAGTGATACTATGGTTTGCAGGCCCGCACTCAATCCATTGAGCTACACCAGCCAGGGCTCCATTTTCACCTCTATTTTAAATGTTACCCTCTTTAATCTCAATCTCATTATTTGTAAAATAGGCATGATAAAAACAGTCCCTGTTTCATTAGTTGTGAAAATAAATAATGCCTATTTTTTTGTTCGTGTGTTTGTATACCTGTTCATGGTTTGTTTTCTTTCTACCTCACTCCCAGGTAAAAATAAGAAACTTTATCTAGTTCATGGAGCGATCCCCAGAGCCACAAACAATGTGGTACACACAGCAGGAGCTCAACAAATACTTTTTTGAAAAAAATTAATGACTGAAATAATACATGAGACATTCTTGGCATGAAACCTGGCAAACAGTAAGGCTTCAATAAATATTAGCATAAAAACCTAGTCCTGTGAGCTGTTTCTCAAATAAAAAATTTTGTATAATATACATTATGAAGACTGAGATATCTTTCAGTGAAGAAATTTGTATAACTTTGTTTGCTCCCTGTACCAATCTCTTTTGGCCACAAAACCCTTTCTTCCTAGCTATTCCCCTTATATTCTGCAACATGACTGTACATAATTTGGAAAATAATGGATTTGCCCAGTATCCCTATTTTATATTTAAATTTTTTCATTGATTTTAGGGAGAAAGAAAGAGAGAGAGGATGGGGAGAGAGAAAGAAACATTGATTTGTTGTTCCACCTCTTGAGGCATTCATTAATTGCCCCTGGTGTGTGCCCCGACCACAGGTCAAACCTGCAACCTTGGCATATAGAACTGATGCTCTAACCAACTGAGCTACCTGGCCAGGGCAAGTATCCCTATTTTAGAGCCTAGCAAACTGAGGTCCAGATAGTAAATGGTTTGTCTAAGTCAAGTAGCCAGCAGCAGCTAGAGGCAATGCTCAAACACCCAGGTCTACATTCTTCGCCCAGAGGCCAGATGAACAGTGGCGTGTAGGCAGTGACATTGTACTTTAGCATTAGAAGGTATTGGATTCCAATCCCACCCACATTTTCTAGCAGTGAGATCTGTATCGGACACTGCTGGTGCCCCATCTCATATTTTCTCCTCCCTTAAGGTGACCTCTTTGAGCATGGTGTGCCTACTGGAACTGGCCCTCAAGAAAGTGCAACCTGGAAGTCAGGGATCTTAAAATTCTACAGGCACACATTCTACCTTGACCAAGAGGGGATGGTTGATCATGGGCAAACACTCCCTTCTTCTACCCCTCAGGCAGCTAACTCTGAGGTGCATCCTGTATGTCTCCCTTATGGGTCCCTGTGGTATTGATCCCCGTGGCTCACATCACTGAAACAGACTACAACTGTATAACAGTATAGGCAAACTCTCCAAATTCCTTGCTTTTCTCTTTTCTAGGCTTGCTGCCTTCTCCCAGGTGTGTTACTCTTTTGCTTATTACTGAAAACAGCTGTGTCATCTCTTGTGAACCCATTAAACAGGTGCCAGATTTCACACCAAAGGTGGTTGCCACTTGGCAGGCAAAGATGTAAAATAGGAAGTGACATGTAAATATAAGTTAGTCTAGATGGAGGCCTCTAACAAGTGCGAGGTGATACTAGGTTCAAAGCTCTGTTGTTTTTCCTCCAGGGTTTTCCAGGATTTTGAGAAGGCATAGGAACACATACCCTGTGTTTATGACACCTTCTGGTTTTTCTGTTATGCTGACTAAAGAGAGGAAACCACTCTTGGTGTGGGAAAACAGTGCAATCTGAGATCATTGTCACAGTCCTTTAGCAGTGTTGGGCAACTTCCAGGCATCAGAGGTCCAAGCTTTAAGCTTATTATTCTGCTCTTAAACCCGAAGGCAAGAAAGGGAGGCAGCAGAGCTGTATTAGACTATGGGAACAAACAGAAATGAAACCTCACTTTATTTCCAGCTCATGTAATAATACAATACAGGTGTCCCAGTTCAACAGTTTTCTTCCATGTTATGATTCAAGGTCATGGGCCTTCCACACTGTGGCTCTGTTGTTCTCTGGAGACTTGTCTCCATCATATGCATTTAGCGGAGGCACTCTGCCCACAGGTAACACTAAAAACCAAAGCTCATATTCCTCTGGAAAAAATTAGTCAGGTGGCTTCCCCCAGAAAGCCAGGAGGTTAGGAAATGCAGTGACTGGCTACATCGTGAACTTCCCAGCAACACCTTTTTCTATGGAAGGTGGGGCATAAACTGAGGGGAGCAGCTAGCCAGCTCTACCACGAAGGTACAATTGTCAAGAATGCTAATTCTAGCCCTGACTGATGTGGCTCAGTTGGTTGAGTATTGTCCAACAAACTGGTTTGTTGCCCAGTCAGGGCACATGCCTGGGTTGTATGTTCTGTCCCTGGTTGGACTGGTACCTGGTCAGGGACACATAAAAGAGAGAACTGATTAATGTTTCTCTCTCAAATTAACATTTTTCTCCTTCTCTTTCTCCCTTATTCCCCCCCTCTCTAAAAATAAATAAATAAAATCTTTCAAAAACAATGCCAGTTCCAAAACTCCATGGATCTGGATCCAGACCCCAGTTCTGCTGTGTAAACCATGCAAAAACAGTTATGTTATTTCACTTCTCCAAGGCTTTCCCTCACCTATAAACTGGGCATAATGGGACAATCTGTCTCATGGGGTTAAGCAAGATCATGCACATACAACTCTTATCACAGGGCCTGGCACATAGTGAGCCAGTGAGCACTCAGCACACGATGCATTTATTATTGTCTGTGAAGAAATACCCCCATCTCACTCAGTGAGATGTGTAAGTTTCCTTCAGTTTGCAAGAAACAGAGACATATATGTTATCTCAATTAATCTGACTTTTTAAAAAAGAGATACAGGCAGTGAGAAACAACAGGAAAAAAATCTGAGCAGCCACACAGCCAGCCTCTTAGTGGTAAAACATCACACAGATGATAATAAAGGCTCTAATCATGGGACAATAGCCCTGGAAGCTCAGGAGCACCTGCTGGAAGGGACACTGGCTGCTCCACCCACAGGACTCAGCTCCTCACTGGCTTAGCATCTGTGTTTTCTGCTGCTTCCGATTGCCCTCTCTACTCTTCTCAGCACTCCCTGGTTTCTTCTTACATAGGCTTCTGTGAAATTTTTTGTGTATCTTGGCTTCTTTGCTATTGTGTTTTCTGCAAGTCTCAGTTCTTATCTTGTGCTCTGACACCCTGAGAGGATCTTACTGTTAGATACCCCTTACCCAGTGAAGGGCATCTGTCACTGGCTAGAACCCAGAGCCAATCTACCCAGGCTATCAATAGCTGTTTTTGTGCCTACTCTGAATCTCTGACTCAATCAGCTGTGGCAGTGGGAATATATCACACAAACATGGTGACCTAGTATAAGAAAATGCTTTATGCTTCCTAGTTTAGAAAGGAGCAGTGGTTGGAAATGTCACTCAGAATATTAGGAATAAGGCAAATCATTAGAATTTTCACTGGTGAAAATCCCCAAATTTATCATCTGCCTTTAATTTGTTATGAATTAACTTGGTTTTCCAAGTCCTATAAATGAGCACTTAGAAGTTTTAAGGTCAGTTCTCTTCATATCCCTGTTTGAAGTTCGTCTACATTTACCCATCTTCCATATAGCCATCAGAGTTGTTGTCTCCGTAAAATCTGATTATTTTACTTTCCTGCTTAAAAATCTAAATTGCTTCCTTTCTACCTGTAAGGTAAGCTCCAGCCTCTTAGTCTGGCATGTTTAAGACCTCTAGATGCTGCCACCCCAACTCACATTCTTCCTGCCCTCTCACCACCCTCCTACCAATGCCCCACTACACTGGGTTTTCTCCATTCTCTTTCACAGTTTTGTGACCATGAATATGCTCTTCTCTACTAGGAATTCTATTCCTTACCCCATTACCACCTGGCAAACACCTATTTATCCTTCAAGGCCCAGCTCACTAGATATCTTCTTTTTAAGGCTTGTCTCTATCTCCTCCCATCACTCCCCTATGCCTGGGTGAAGTCAACAGTACGTTTACCTGATTCTCATAGCATGTGAACACACTTCCATGGTGGTGTTTATTATTTTATGGCCTGGTTATGCAAGAGTCGGTCTCCCAGGCACAACCATGAACCTCAAAAGCACAGAATATGTCTTATTCATTTTTCACATTCCCAGAGTCCAAGACAGTATCTCTCTCATTTCGTACCCAATACCTGTTTGTTGAATTTTACTGCAACTCAAAATTCTGAAGGCACAGAGGAATCTGGCATATGGAAAGAAAATCCATTTATTCTCTTATGTGGTTTTTATTATGCAGCATCTTTACTTCTCAAGGGTTATTGTATAGAATATGAAAGAGAAATAAGTCTACAGTTTCTATAAAGTTACATGATGAAACTTTGATTCTTATGTAAGATCTAGCAAAAGCATATAATTTTTATGTCACGTGATTCTCAAATGTTTTCTCTTAATATAATTGTCATCATGGGGGAGCCGGAATGATTAAAGCCACATTTTCCCACATGTGGACACAGACTCTCTTTGGGCTTTTGAAAATAAATCTCGTATTACCAGACCTCCTTTCTGCAGAGGCACACTTCCACCTTGGACTCTTTTGGAGAAGTTGGCATTTGGAGATGTGTGGGGGGCTGGAATGGTTGTCACAATAATCAGAGTGCTCTGGTAGCCAGCAGGTAGAACACAGGAATCCCAAATGCCTTGCAATGTACAGGCCAGTCGTGCAAACTGAATATTGCCCCACCCAATGCCAATAACCCTTCAGTTAAGAATCACTGAGTTAACCATTCATCTGCTTAAAGTCTTTTTTTAAAAATGAGAACAAACCATAGGAATCCATAAGGAAGCTCCTGTCTCAGTTTAAACACCCCCAATTTGAATAAATCCTTGCTTTTTTCTTTGGTTTGCAAAATGTGTGCTTATATCACATTCATTGGGGAAAAAAGAGATTCCTAAAAGAATCGAGAGAAAGCACTTAGCATACTCCTCCTGCTTGTGAATATAAGTCAGAATAGCAGAATAAAATGGCCCTTCTTTTGAAACGCATTTAATTTAATAAGACACCAAATTAAAGGTAGGACAGTCTCAACCCTATTACAAAATAACTTGCAGAGTGAAAACTGAAACATTCACAATTTCATTAACCTTCTATTTATAAAGCATAATATAGGGAGAATGTGCTTTTTAACATCTAACTGAACAAGGCTATTTCCATGCCTTGAGAGAGCTTCACATATTAACATTATTTGTCAGTGTGGATACAGGAAACAGTGCAGAGGGAAAAAATCATACAAAGCATTTAGAAATATTTACCACCATTTTAATCATCTATCTTTTAAATCAAATAAGATAGTTCCTTTTCACATAGTGTTTCATCTGCTTTGTTAAATATTCTTAGTGGTCTATGGAAAAAGCATGTCAATTTGTGACCTACTGATATTTATAGCGTGGGGATTCTGTTAAAATCCTGACTCAGGCAGGATGTGTAAAATCATAGAACTTTAAAATGTCAAAACCCTAGAAATCACAGAGTCCAGTTCTCTATGTTGCAGATGAGAAAACCAAGGCTCCAAAGAGATTAGGGTCAGTGGAGGAGACAGCTCTGTACAGAGCCAGGGAGACAGAACAGCAGATCTGAGTAGGTTGCTTGGCAAATGCTCAGCTCCCAGTTACAGACTGTTTTCAGTGACCCTTTAATTATTTTCTGAATAGATAATGGCAACTCACAACCCCACTCATTTATGGTATTCTGTAGCTGTTGGTACAAATATGATGAGCTCCTTACCAAAAAAAAAGAAAGAAAAATTAAACCCTGACTGGTGTGACTTGATTGGGTGTGACATTCCACAAAGCAAAAAGTTGCTGGTTTGATTCCTGGTCAGGGCAAACGTCTGGGTTGCAGACTGGATCCCTGGTTGGGGCACATGCAAGAGGCAACTGATTGATGTTTCTCTCTCACATCAGTGTTACTCTCCCTCTCTTTGTCCCACCTTCCCCTTTCTCTACAAATAAATAAATTTTTAAAAATTAAGAAAAAGACAAATTGGGGCAAAGCCAACAATCATGCAATTTATAAAACTGCAAAACATAAGCACCTAATGTTTAAAAAACATGTCATGTTTCATTAAAATATTGTGTTGTATTCACCTACAGTCACTGCAGAAAGATACAGCATCCTTTTCCTTCTCTAGCTCTAATAGGTTGATCCAAGACAAGCACATCCTTTGGCACCCACCAGTTCTCCCTTCCCCCCAATTATCTGCAAATGAATTGTACACCTACCATTTGCTTCCTGCAAGTAAATTTTAAACCCAGGAAACAATGCAGTATATTTTAGTATATTATAGCAATAAGCTTCAAATTAAATGAGATTTCAATGTAATGTAGCAATTTGGAAGTCTCTTAAAGCTTGTTAAAATGAGATTCTATCCAAGTTTATAAGAACGTGTAGAGTGTGACCTTGTCGTGCATCCGAAATGCTCTTTTGGAGTATATGTAAAGCAAATTGCTATGTACTAATACTCTCCTTTCCTTTTCAGAGTTCTACTCTCTGACCACTAATGCTGGAACAAAATGTCCCCACTTGACAGCTACTGCAGTATTTTGTTAATTAGCTTAAAATACAGCTGATTTGTCCCCCTGCTGCTTTCACCAAGGAGACCAGTATCTGAGAACTTGTTTTAAAGCCATTCAACAAGCAGGAAAACCACACCTGTTGCATCTGATTTCCTCCCCATTACATTGGGATGAATAATTTAATAAGAACTGCTTATGCTCAGACACTCCAGCGGCTGGTTGAAAGATAAGACTATCAGGACGTTGGTTCGGTTTTTTGTGTGTGTGTGTGCTATTTCTGGCTGGTCTGAGTGAAAGCTTTGTTTTTTGCCCCCAGTGGCAGTAAGCCAAATAGCCGTGTGACCTCAACTTTTCACCTAAGCTGTTAGTGCAGCAGGATCTTTCCCCTGTGACAAAGGCCATTATTCCTTTAGTAACTGTGGCAGGCACTGTTGTTTGGCTACTCGACTGACCTTCACAGCTCCATCTTCCTATAGGTTGAAATAACCAGATACTTGTATTCCTAGCCTCCCTTAGAGCCAGGGCAGTTGTGTGACCCAGGTCTAAACAGTGAAGTACGAGTGGGGAAAGCGTGTGAGGGGGACTTTGGGAAAATCTGTTCTTCCTTAACTGAGAGGAGGTTTGGTACTGTAACGGCTCTGGAGACAAACTGCCTGAGTTTGAACCCCAGCTCTACTATTTTTTTGTCTATGTTACCCTGATGAAGTTAATTATACTCTCTGTGCTTTGTTTTTCCTTAATCTGCTGTAGAATTAACACATATACAGTGCTTAGGATAGTCCCTGACATTGAGTGAACATTCAACAAATGTCAGTTATGATTGTAATTAGTAAAAGGTGGAAGGCACGTGATGAACATTGCTGCTAATTGTCTTGAGAAATGGCTTCACGAAGCCTGGAGTTATGACGAACATTTTGTGACCATGCTGGCCACTGCATTCAAACATCTTAATGAGCTGCAGGGTCTCTTTAAAGATGCCTTCAGGCATCACAGCGTGCAGGCTCTGCCGGGCATCCACGGCTGCCACACACGTGGATGCAGAGAGGAGAACTCAGAGGCCCCCAAATATCAGTGGTACTTGTTTGCCAAGATCACTGAAAAGCTACACCACCTCTCTCCACTAGCGCACTTAAATTTGTTCTCTATGCTTTTTTGTTTTCCAGAGCACTCCTGGGAAGTCTGTTCTGAGAAATACTGAAGGCAATGATCTTGTAGAATGATGGAAGAAGGAAGAAATACAAAAGAAGGAGCTCTGGGACATGCTCTTCTCTAGACAATTGGCTTTTTGCTGTGTGTCATATAGTATCTGCTACTATATTCGGCTTTGAATATAGAAGCTGAATATATATATATTTCTTTTGAATAAAGAAAAAGGATTTCTTTTGGTCTGTTCATTCACTGAAACCACTTCAGAATCACAGTAAAATAAGCATAATGAGGAGAGGGTCGCTTTGCAGCCCACCCGGGGTCTGGAATGAAATCCTGCTCAGGTCAGGAACAGGCCTGGAGACCCAGTGGCTGTCACCTATTATCACATCTCAGTGAAATTATTTTCAATATTTCCAGAGCATTTGCAGATGATTTCTCTACTACATAAAATTCAGAATGAGAAGGAGGTTTCTCTGGGGAAATTTAAAAGAAAGAAAGGCACATTCATCTATTGCTTGAATCTGCTTTCATTCTTACAGCATGTCCGTGTGTTTATTATTTAAACACCCACAAGCTGTCACATATAAGGATCACCACAGTGCCAAGAGCTACATTCTCAGAAGAGACTGAGTCTTCTGGAAGTTGACATAAATGATTTAGGTAGAAATTAAGGTTAATGAATTGTCCCAGGACTTCAGTGCCCTATGTCCTGCTAACTGCCAGGAAGTGTTTACTTGAGGCAATAGTTTGACTCAAGGTACCTAATAGACATACCAGCATATACATCACTGTGGGACAGCCCAGGGTTGGACAGGGACCTAGGTTTATAGAACTACCAGAAACAGAGCGGTGGTTAGACTTGCCTAAGCCCCCTGTCCAGCTAAGGAAGCCATCCCCCTCCCTCCAATGCTTCCCAAGTCTTTAATCCTTTCACTGAGGAGCCAGAAAAAGAGGTCAGTGCAAATGGGTGTTGAAAAGAGAAACCCTGGGTGTCTTTTACCCAAGAAAAGCAGAGCATTTCTGAATTCTGGCTCTGACACAGAAAAGCCCTGTCTCTGAGCCCCTGCTCATGCTGACTGCCTGCGGGCCTGTTGGGAAGTATTCTGGCTGATATTAACTGCTGTGATCACATATCCTGGGAGAAACGCTTTAATAGTACCCAGAGCCAGCTTTTTGGAAGTAAATAGACCAAATAGTCTACTCTTACAACTTAAGTTTAAATGAGAGAATATGTATAAGAAAGTTTTAAGATCTGTGAAGTCTTAGATATGTGCCTAGCCCTGTGCCAAGCCCCTAGTACCAAAGATAGAAGATTCAGAAGACAGGCTTGTCTTCACCGGACTTAGACTCCAGAAGGGTGAAAGGGCTGTTCCATACAAAATAATTAAACAATTAAGTGCTCGACTGTGTGATGGTAAATAGAGCTGTACCCAGTGGCTGGGACAGAGCACTGGGGCTGAAATTGTCAGGGGCTCCTTGGTGGAGAAACCGCAAGCCCAGCAGTGGGGGCTGTGTCAGGGAGACCAAGGGTTTAGAAAGGATTAGGATGGGGCAATTTATCTGTGTGGGTCAGGAATGCAATCAGACAGCTTACGTTGGTCCGACTCAAACTTTGTACTTAGTTCAAGATAAGATTTATGGCTTCAGTGGCTTTTACCTATATACACAAAAACCCTGCAAAATGATTTGGGTATTTAAAGTAAATAGCCAAGAGTTGGTTTTACTATAGCATGTGGCTATGTGAGAACTAATATGTTTGATGGCTCTTTCTTACTATGAAGATGACAAGTCAGGACTTCAGTTTTCAGGAAACGAATATTTATAGCTTTAGTCACCTCCTTGTAGTCCTAGACAACAGGAAGAGGAACTGAATTCATTCCATCTCTGTGTTTCGCTTTGCCTTGATTCTCAAAGTAATGAATGATTTTTAAAGCAGCAGTTGCTGAATTCTTTTTTGCTTGTCTTGACATGCAGACTACATGAGAGGAAAATCAAGCCAGGGAAGCATTTAGGGGGAAGGGCAATGAGATCTGCAATTTACTTTGAAATGGATCAAAAAGTAAGATAGATTATTGGGTAGATAGAAGGATGGATAGATATGTAGATATATGATAAGGCATGCATAGTAAAATATCAATTTAAAAATCTAGGTGGTAGGTTAAAGGGTATTCATGTAAAATTATTCTGACTTTCAACTATTATTAAAATTTTTATAAGAATGTGGTGGGGAAAACACTGAGTCAGGTTTTTTCTTTTATTGCCCTTTATAGTTAAAGATAACTACCTGAAAAGACACAGAAAGAAAATAACTTGGACTAAGTCCTAGACATAAATGAAACATAGGACTTGAGTATGTGATTTTAATTTTATTAAAAACATTTTTTATCCTCACTTGAGGATATTGTTTTCATTGCTTTTAGGGAGACAGGTAAACATCAATGTGACAAAGAAATATGGATTGGTTGCCTCCAGTACGTGCCCAGACAAGGGATCGTAGTGCCCAGACCAGGGATTGAACCTACAACCAAGGTATGCACCCTGACCAGGAATCAAACCATCAACCAACCTTTCAGTTACGGGATGACGTTCCAACTAACATTCCCTCTAACAAGCCAGGGCTTGAGTATGTGATTTTTAAATAAAAACCCTTAAATTTATCTCTTCCAGTCAATGATTAATGGCAGAAAGTCCACCATCAGAAACATGGCTATTGAGTCAGGGGGTTGGTCTAAAAAAACTCCTGGGATTCTTGGAGGACTACCAGATTAAAGTCAGTCAGTCATTAACACTGAATTGCAAACCTTAAGTGACCACTTTCAAATAATGTGTAGCTAAAAAGGTCAGGATAAGGGGAGGGAGAAGGCAATCAAAGCACTGGATGTCTGAGGGGAGGAATGCAAGATACAAAAAGAATATCTGGAAAACCATTAACGATCACCTTCACCTTCTTACAAGGTTGCCCTGGGCCAACCCAAATCCTCATATTAGTGTTTGCTCTTCTTGAATTCTACATAAAAACTTTCTGAAACTCCAATGGAGCTGTCCTAGAGCAGCTTCAAAAGGCTTATAAACTACTCTTCTATAGCTCTTGCTACTTGATACCAAGTACTCGAACTTAAATCTTATCTTCATAGAAAACACTTTATGCCATAACCATAAATTTTGATTAATCTTTCCTCTGTGAAGGAGAATATTTACCTTTTGGTACATTTATCTATTTTTCTATCTTCCGAGATACCCCCTTTCTTAGCTTGACTTCATCACAGTGCAGAGCCTGAGGCAAGGGTTCATATGCTACTACTTAAGGAGAGAAGGCACGCTGAGAATCAGTAGTGAAGGACAAGGGAAGTGAGACTGGAAAGGAAATAGAACCAACACAACAAAGTGGGTTGACCTGGCCACCACTGAGCACAACTGATTGTTCGATATCACAGAACCATCCTCCATGAACCCATGTAAACAATGTCTCAGAAATCCCCCCATAGGGGAGAAAGGTAGAAGGATTTATCTCATTTTCATATCCTATTGGTCAAAGTTTGACCCTACACAGTTAATTCTTCCACATACCCAGGATGTACATATATAGGAGTGGTGTGAATTTCTGCGTCTTGGAGTTAAAGAAGTCTCAGAGTAACAGGTGAGCAGTACACAGCATGGGTGTGAGGCAAAGCGCTGTCAGTTGTACCTTTTGTGAAGCTGTTCACTGCAGTGACAGCTGGAACAAGAGATGTGTGAGGCTGAGACATCTAAAGCGGTGGATGAGAGCAATCTACTATAGTCCACCCCTTGCATCGTGCAGCCTGCTTGTGCCTGGCTCACTTAGTACACTCTGCTGCCTCTATTTTCTGAGAACAAGATGCCCTCGCTTTTTTCTCTGGAGGGGGTGGTCTGAGTCTAATCAGTCACAGAGTCTTCCTTAAGGTGAGGGCAGTTGAAATTTCCCTAAAGATCCAAGGCAACATTGTTAGTGAAATAAGATGCAGTTCTGCAGTTGCAGCTGGTCCCCAAGCAAAAATTGACATTCACCATCCCGCTTTTCCACTGCCCATTTAAGTGCCTATCTCTTTGGCCAGCACTTTGTGATCTGTTCTGCTTGCCTAGTTGTTTGATTGAGATCCACACCCCCAAGCTGTCTGAGGACCCTCTTGCTTTGCCCTTGGGCTGTGATTTTTAGAGTTACCCATTTTCTATAGACGCACCAAAACACATCCTCATGTGTCCCATAAATTTCAGATGTACTCTTCCCTGCCGACGTGGTACAGAGCAACCACAGCTCCTTGTGGTATTTAGCACAATAACTCTTTCTTTGCTTGCTGATCCATCAGCATGAGGAGCCCAAAGTGATACAATGGTAGCTGAACTTTCAAGTTCAGTGAACACCTTTCTATGAACTCTGAATACCATGACCTCTAAACCTGGAAAATTCTGTTTGGGGGGATGGAAAACAAAAATTCCATAAGAATGTTGCTGGGAGAAGTGATGAGAGAGGTCACACGTCCTTTCCAATAGTTCTAACTATTGGGGACATAACACCATATATTGGCTATTATTTCACCTGCATATTGTATGCCCAGAAGAATGTATTCTAAATCTACAGGATATTTTCCTCAAGGTGGCAACTTAGCTAAACCTTTAATAGCCCAGTCCACCATTCTATTGAACTGGCTGCTTCTGAATGACAATGATACACAGTGGATCCAGCAGCAATGTGCCTACCGTCACACCTCTTTTGCCTTTGCTGTAAAATGGGTCTGAGGGCTACCACAGCACTATATCAGGTATTTGGAAAGGCCTCAGATGGTTGTGGTGGTGGAGGTATTATAGGAGGGGAAAACAAACCCATGTGCACAGTAGCTATCAATTCCAGTAAGGATGAGTTGCTGCCTGCCAGGGTAGGAAAAACTACTATAACTGCCCTGCCATGAAGTGGCAGTCTGGTCTCATTAAAGGGTGGTGTTATCCTTCAATGGTGTGATCAATGAATTAATGTGTCTGTCTCTGGGAGTGCCAGTGGTTAGGGCAGGCTTGGTAAAGGGAGCCCATCCTTCGGCATCCATGCACAGGGTCCTTTCTTGCTGCCTTGGAAATTCTGTTTATGGAATTACTACATAAACACAGGCAGCCAAGAAGAGACATAGGTTTATGTCTGCAAGATGAGTCAATCTATCCCCTGGTCATTGAAATCCTCCTCTCTGGTGGATACTCTTTGCTAATCATTAATATGACATACAAAGATCTTAGTGCCCAGTCCCAGAGTTCAAGCTACATGTCTGTTCTCTAAACCTTCTTGCTCCATCTGATGGGACGCTTCAAGAAACAGCATCAGTTGCATCTCAGAGACTGTGTGTTCTATTAGGATGGGGAAAAAAAAAGACTGGAAGAATTTCTTCACCACTGGGGGAGAACTCCTGTTTCCCACCAGTCAAAGATTTAAACCATGGGATTGTTAACACTTTTGTATTTCCAGGTTGTTGCTCATGCGTGGGAACCTAGTGGGATATGGAACACAGGAGTTTGCACCAACAGGAAAGCCCCAGAAAGAAGGCAGAAGGCTTGCAGTGCAGTTATGGGGCTAGGTAGTGTCAGGTGGCACCTGTGTGAAGTTTGCTGGAGTCCATGCAGAGCTGGTGACTGCTGCAGCTACTGGAACAAGACATGCAAGGCTTAGTAACTGGAGTGGAACATAGTGTGCAATGCACCTCTCAGAAGCACAATTCCAAAGAAATGTGACCCAATTGTCTTCAGGCTATAGGAATCAATGAAGCAATTTTGTCCTTAATATGGAGTTTTACTGGTCTGAAGGACTTCATCTGCATTACTCCCTCTCCAAAGTCCCTCACCCCGTAGGTATTCTTGTTTGAGACTCCTTCTGGGCCCATGCTCACTGAGATAATGCGTCTGTGTGCACCCATTTCTCAACACAACCAGCCTTTGCCCCTGCAGGCTGACAGTTCTGCTGTGGCTGATGCTCAGCTCTGAGGCAGAGCCTTGCCTAGTGCCTTGGCCAACCTAGTGTACTGCCACACAGAGAGGAAATGGAGTTCTTCCTTGTGTACTACTTTGTTGGGGAGAGGCTTTAACCTGCAGCGGAGTTGTTTGGGCTCCATGGTATTGCAGAATCCTGTGACTCTGATTTTCCATTTTTATTTATTCTGCTCTTTAGGGCAAGCATACAACACCAAGATAATTGGGTCAGGGTGGCTCCAAAAAACAGCCTCCGTACTGAACCAAGAATCATTCCTTTTGATCCTTGAGTCCTCGTGCCAAACCCAGCTTGCTGTGCCAGACTTTTTCTTCCCCTAAGGATAAATTTTCTCCCAGAGACTGCAGAGCTTTTGCAATTTCATATTTAATACATCTTTCTCCTCTAAATCCCTATCCAGTTTTCTAGAGAACTCAGTCCAGGAGGTTCCTGAGGACTCTTGTAAATCAGGACTACTGAGAGCCTGGGGTGCTATTTGTCCAGTGTCTTCCACCAGTAATATCTGACCCTCAGCTGGGACCCAACCCTAAGGGCCTCCTAATCCTTAGGAAAACATCTCTCTTTTTCTCTCCCTCCCTACCCTTCCCTCTCTTTCCCCATCTCTCACTCTCTTGCACATATACACACAATCAGGTTAGTGATTTAAAGGTTTAAGTTGGAAACCATTTTTTAAAAACTCCTGTGAAATGTTTACAAACCTTGTACCTGAATAGCACCCTTGCCTGTTGCACTCGCTGTGATGATCGCTTACTCATCAGTTTTTGGTGCCCCTCAAGTCTGTGCTACTACGCAGAGACCAGGAAGCCTGAAAATAGCCTCAGGAAAGCAAATAAATGTTTACAGGAAACTGTGCAATGAATGTCCGCCATGCTCAGGGCTCTAGTCATCAGCCACTTTCACCACTTCTCAGCAGGTGGAGCTCAATGGGTGATCCCCACTCGAAGGGGATGCCCCTCATCCCTGTAAAGTTTTCAGAATCCCAGACTCAGTCTTTTCAGACTTTGGGTGGGAACTTCCCATTTATATTTGCATTGTGCTTTGGACAAAGGAAGTGGAATTTTATGCCAACTATGATTCAGGTTAGTCAGTACAAATGTGGAGGACACAGTCTTGAAGAAAGCAGTTTATGTGATGCTGCAGGTAGACACACCCTGGACTAGCTGACTTTAGCTGAAGTACTCATGTAAATGCATGCTTCAGATTGCAAGTGCAGGCCAAGGCCTCAGATGTTATTGGACTGTCACTTTGTGGTACCTTTTATTTTATTGTTGCTCAAGTATGGTTGTCTCCCTTTTCCTCCCACCTCTTCCCCCCACCTCAGTCATCCCCACCTCCCTCCCCTGATTCCATCCCTCCTTGGTTTTGTCCATGTGTCCATTATAGTTGTTCACCTTTCCCCCTCATTAGCTTCTCCCACCTCCCCTCTGGTTACTGTCAGTTTGTTCTTAATTTCAATGTCTCTGGTTATATTTTGCTTGCTTCTATGTTTTGTTGTTTAGGTTCCAGTTAAAGGTGAGATCATATGGTATTTGTCCCTCACTGCCTGGCTTATTTCACTTAGCATTATGCTCTCCAGTTCCATCCATGCTGTTGCAAAGGGCAGGAGCTTCTTCTTTCTCTCTCTACATAGTATTCCATTGTGTAAATGTACCATAGCTTTTGGATCCATTCATTTAATGATGGGCACTTAGGTCGCTTCTAGCACTTGGCTATCATAAACTGTGCTGCTATGAACATTGGGGTGCTGGGTTCTTTTGGACTGGTGTTTTGGGGTCCTTAGGATATAATCCCAGCAGCGGAATTGCTGGGTCAAAAGGCAGTTCCATTTTTAGTTTTCTGAGGAAATTCCATACTGTTTTCTATAGTGATTGTACCAATCTGCAATCCCACCAACAGTGCACTAGGGTTCCCTTTTCTCTTCAACCTCTCCAACACTTGTTGTTTGTTGATTTGTCTACGATGACCATTCTTACTGGTGTGAGGTGGTATCTCACTGCAGTTTTAATTTGCATCTCTCTGATGGCTAGTGATGCTGAGCATCTTTTCATATGTCTTTGTACCCTTTGTATGTCCTCCTTAGAAAAGTGTCTGTTGAAGTCCTTTGCCCATTTTTTAATTTAATTGGCTTTTTTGTCTTCCTAGAGTGGGGTCATGTGAGTTCTTGATATATTTTGGAGACCAAACCCTTGTCCTAGATATCATTGGCAAATATGTTTTCCCATATAATTGGTTCTCTTTTCATTTTAATGCTGTTTTCTTTAGCCATGCAGAAGTTTTTTATTTTGATGAGATCCCATTTGTGTATTCTTTCCTTAATGTCCCTTGCTCTAGGGGACATATCAGTGAAAATGTTGCTGTGTGGTTGTGGTATCTTCTTAAGTGTAGCAGTCTTGTTGTTCTCTTCCTTGGACAGCACTCGGCCCACAGGTGTGAAAAATGTTTATTTAATAACTGAATGAAAGAATTAAGTGTAGAAATTATTGTTTGAATTAAATGCCATGAGCTGGGGAGCTATACTTTTTTTGATAATATAGCAATTTTTATTGTGGGCAACTTTTTGAAAGAGAATTGATCTATAACCTACTTGAGTATTTGTCTAGACATTAATAAACATGGAGTAGTGCAGAGTCATAATTCTAATGTGCAAGAAAAGGTAAAGAGTATAGCTATGCCTTATTTGCTATTACATTTGTACATATTCCTGTGCTTTAATAACTTAGAAGGCTAGAGCTGGAGGAGATCCACCAGATATGAAAACTGAGGCCTAAGGAAATGAAATGACTTCCCCAAGGTCAAACATTAGTTAGTAACAAATCCTGGACTACAGCCCAGATTTCTAACTTCCCCTGCTCATCCCTGCTCACTAATGAGAACCTCTCCTTAGCTGTATTTTTATTTTTACTTTTCAAATTCTATTTTATTGTTTATGCTATTACAGTTGTCCCCCTTTGCCCACCTCCACCCAGCTGCACCCCCTACTCACTCAGGCAATCCCCACGTGATTGCCTGTGTCCATGGGTCATGCATACGAGTTCTTTTGCTAATCCCTTCACCTTCTTTCATCCTTAGCTCTGTTTTTGCTACCATGTCACATGAATGTTTCCCACTGTAATTCTGAAGTCCACTGTGCCAGGGATGAGCCAGTCCTCTTGAAAAAAGATCACTGAAAGCAATATTTGCATGATCAGATTTTAGTCACTCTCTTTCTTAAATGACATCTCTGATTAACTGGTGAGAACACTGCCGTCTGAAGTATTTCCAAGTCAGTAGCTACATCTTCATTTCACTAGCTATGCTAATTTTAAGAAAAGCAATATTGTGGAAACAATTTGGTTAGAAATGACAGGATTTTCTCTTCTCTCTCTCTCTCTCTCTCATGCACACACACACACACAGGCTCGCATACCTCTTTCCCCCACACACCAACAACAGTTGTTTCCAGCACTCAAAAGAATGCAAAGGAGCTTGAGTCCATGTTCTTCTCCTTAGACATGACCACACCCATACATCCCAGATGCAAACAAATTTGACTATTTGTGCAGAGCATCCCTCCCTCAAAAGTGACTTTCTGTTTCTAGTAACTCTCACTGACAGTGACCCCATATGAGTGCACACCATATGCAGGCCCAGTGTGCACAGCTATGGGAGCCTGAGAACCTTCACTGCCATGGATGCCCATGAAAGGCAGTGCTGATGGAGAAGGGTACCGCTCTCCACAGCTTCATTCTCTATGTGCATTATGCTTGGCTCTTTATCAGCGACCTTTCCCTGGAAGATGTGCTCCAACAGTCACTCCCTTGCAAATGGAGACACCCTAGGTATGGAAGGAAGCTTATATCTGGTATAAGGGTCTCTGGATTCATCATACCATCTCCTTATGAATAAATCTTTCCTAATCCTAACCCCTCATAGCAAAGGCCATTCCTATTACTACTTGTTGACCACTGCAAATATGTAGAAAAGTAGGTGACCCCTTCTGGATTTCTGGTACTCAACTTTCTCCAGGCTAAGTCACCATCCCATGAGAGGCACATCTAACCTCACTACATGTTGACAACTACTGTTATGAAATTCATTGAACAGACTTTTATTGAGAGTATCCTATCTGCTGAGCTCTTAGTATATGTGAGAAACTCTATGTAAGAAACTCATGATCAAATGAGAAAGATGATATTATTGATGATGATAGTGATAATAATTAGTATATTCCAGACCCTTTACTAACTAATTTAATCCCCACATCAACCCTACTAAGTATTATTATCTCTAATACCTCAGAGAGGTTAAAGAACTTGCCCAATGTCACACAGCTAGTTAGCAATGGAGCTAACCTTTCCCCAAAGTCCATGGTGCAACCACTGTGAAAAAGCAGACAATTCAGTAGAAGGTGGTAAAAACTGTAAAGAGTGTCTACAAGATACCTGGGAGCACAGAGAAGTCACCTAACTTAGTATGAGGAATTATAGACACAATCCCTAGTCCAGAGGCAAGGTCACTAATACAGTCACAAAGTTTGGTCACCACCTCCACCTCTGGACACGCCCTCCCCAAACTGTCATTGGTTCTCTTACTCACAGGGACTTGATCTTTCTTATGCATCCTTCCCAACTCCCAACATGTTTGCTCAATTCCTGTACAATCTAAAACAAGTAAGAGAATTGGTAGCTGCCTCCCTTTCACCGCTAAGTGAACCCAGTGGCAGGCAAGGAGAATTAATACATTGAATCCGAATGTATCTGGGATGGAGAGACTCCATTACAAACTCATTGTGTCATACTTGAACAATATAAGGATTCTTTCTTTTCCTCTGAGAGCCCACAGCTGCAATACTTCTGTGCTGCTTTGCAGACTCTTATCACAGTTTTAATGAAGTGTAGTTGGTTTGAAGTAAAGTCTGTCAGTTCTCATGAAAAAGTTAAATTTTGGTTTTACACTGCAGAGTCGGCTTTAAAGTGGGACTTGGGGCTTATTATTCAGGGAACAGTAATTTGTTTTCATCCCCAAATATTAATAGTAGTGCTCTATTTTCACCTGTTAGGATGATGAGCTCATTATCAGGAAGGGTTTGCCCACAGGAAATGATTGATTACAATGATCTAGAAACCAGTTGCTCAGAAAGAATTTGAAAGGGTCAGGCACTGCCATGCTGAAGGGATCTTTGGCTGGAAAAAAGGAAACTAATTACCACACATAATCCTTGTGAGTTCCAAAGCAAACCAGTAAGGCTTCTGGGATGTTTGCAACATTTATAAAGCATCTCCGGCTATATTTCTTTTCTTTTTTTTTTTGGTAGCAATAATCACTGAGTATGAACACAGGACTGGGGAATACACAAGGTCTTTTAGTCTGTCCTCTATAGGTGAGCAAGACTATCTCTCAATTTAAAGATTGCAAATAGTTATCATCTCTGGAAGCTGATACATAGTAGCTGCTTAATTAAATACTTGTTGACTGACAAAACAAATCTGAACACCTGTTCTGGCTTTCCTGGACAAGGAGAATTCAAGAAGCAATCTAATTTCCCCAGCATGGCTCTGGAAGGTGCATTGAGCATGCCTTAGAAGGAAAAAGAAAGAAAAGAAGAAGGTGAGAAAGGGAGGAAGGGGGTGAAATAAAAAAGGAAGATGGAAGGCAGGAAGAAAGGAAGGGAGCAAGTGAGGGAGGGAGGAACCCTCCCAGTTAAAAAGTGATAGTCTTCCTAGAACTGTCAGTAAGTTCACTTTTACAGTGATGAGAAAGGCTCCAGTTTCCAAAAGCAACTTTTCTAGGGAGGTACTCTAAAACTGCCAAGCTCACAATTTAGAGTGCCGGTTGTGGGGAGATTAAACCTGTTTATGCTAGAGAGCAGTCCTGATTCAAATAATATTGACTCTTTCCTTGTGGGAAATATTGCTCACTTCATTTCTTTCTTATATTGGCCAAAGCCAAGATTATGGTTTTACTTGCCCTTTTCAGCATCTTAAAATGCTCATTATCAGCAAGTTCTTCCTTATGTCTAAACTGTATCTCTTTTACTTTAGTGCAAATTTATTTTTCTCTCTTTCTCTAGCCTCAACAGAGCAGATTAATTAGTGCCTATCTTCCGCACATGACATTTCTTCATATTCTTTACTCTTATGTCATTCATTAACTATCTCCCCACCAAGGAAGGCCTTTGAAAAAATAACTAAATAGATAATGAGACCCAGTCTTGCTGACTTTTCCTTACACAACATAGTACACAGACAACATCATGGACCTGTCATAGGGAAGAGAATCATAGTGAAACAATTACAGATTGAGAATTGACTACAAATTGTTTCAATGTTCTAGCCTAGATATCACCCAAAGATGAACACATCATCTTCTAAACATTTTTATAAAATTCACATGGGGCAGGAACAATCACCTGAAATGTGCCTTTCCTTAGGAGGTTATCGACACGCCCGGATAAACCTCCAGTGTCTGGACTTGAATTTCTTTGCCTGGCCCTCTCCCCAAGAATGTCTTTGTGTTATAAGTCCAGAGAAACCTCAAGGAAAATCTGAGAGCCATAGCAATGAAGGGGGGCTTGTTCCCGGTTTCCCTGCCATTTTAACACTTCCTGGACCTCCCAGTTCATCCCTCCTCCACAACAGGCTTCTCACCTTGAAATTCACTTGGGGGTGGTGGGGGGGGGGAGGCGATGGGGGGCTTGCAAGAAACGCCCCGGCCATTGAATTGGTTCATGATGACAACTTTCTCAAAAATTTCCATTAGGCATCAGCTGCTGTGTAAGTTAGAGTGAAGAGAAAGGTCATCATCTTTCTTGCTGCTTAAACTGGAGCATGACTCAGAAGAACAAACAGGGAAGAGAGGGCATTAATCCCCACATTATTTTTTAATGCCCCACGTGGTACTGCAGACCCCACACAACCAGCTCCAGAAAGTAAGTCTATCTTCCCTTACGTAACTGTTTACCCTTGCATGACTCCCTAATCTCCCAGGATGGGTAGGTTACTTCAGAAAAGGCACTACTTTCCTTTTCCCTTATACTGGTCAGAAACACACCAGGCAAAACTGGCTTCCTCTAGGGTAAGGGAAGCAGATGGCCAATCCCCTGTCAGAACAGAAGGTGTGGAGCTGAGAGTGGGCAGACCTCCTCATGAAAGCTGTCTGACAAGGTGGTGGGACCAAGGGGGATGAAAAGGCCTTATTCTCAGCTAATATTCTCTCCCAGGTTCAAGGGCATCTGTGAAATTCCATTATTAAAGATTCCTTGCCTCTGTCTCCTAGGAGAAGACAACAAACCACACACTGAATCGTTAACAAGCGAGTGGGAATTTGTTCATCAGATTACTCCCTGTGGAAGCCGGGCTGGTGGCAACAAAAGCTCCCAGGTGCCCAGGCAGACTCTTCAATCAGCAAAGGGCGCAAGCCCCATCTAAGGGAATGCAAGCTGCACTGAGCAAAGAGAGGGAGCAGGCAGCCCAGTCTCCTCTCCCTGGTCCAGCTAGAGGGTTTGAAGACTCTATGGCCAGTTTCTACTCACTGGCGCACCTTTTGCACAACAGTGCTGCTCTCGGAATGAACCCCTCAACATCTTGATTGGAAACCCTAAGTTTTCAGCCCAGAATTTTATTGGGTATAATGTCAAATTAGGTCAATAGAATCTCAGCTTTGGTACCTTGGCAATTGTCTCTGAGAGTAAAGGATTGGGGGGGGGGATAGGATGGAGGGGAATGAAGGGGAGAATAGAACAACTGTAACAGCATAATCAATAAAAAAATTTTTTTTAAAGAGGTAATAAACTTAAAATAAGGTCATTGGAATTGGCCTTAATCTAAAAAAAAAAAAGAAAAAGAAAAGGAAAAGAAAAGTTGATATCTGCCCAGGTACATCTTGGTTGGGTGTTGGTAGAGCTACCTTTACCATGCTAAGTGCTAAGAGGATTCTACCCACCCTGTTATGAACAAGCTGCATGGGCTGGTAGCCTCCTTCAGTCCCCAGTTTCTGATAATACATGTTCCACTGGCAACTGCCAAGACACAGGGTGTGATCTCTCTGTTGCTGGTTTGAAGGCTGGACTTTCAGAAGTGAATTCAAGTTTGATTACCCAGTTCTCATTTTTTTATGGATTTTGGCAAGCCAGCTGTCCATGACAGCATTTCATCCACCCTTGCTGGTATGCACTATGAACTGAAGTAATCCCATCCTGAGCCATGAGATCGCTTGCTTCATTTAGAAGAGCAAGCCTCCCAGCACTCAGCTGCAGGCTAACTTCTAGATCAAAGAATAGTCATTTTTCCTCAGCTTTGGCAGATGCTGTGATTTTCTTGGGACAACCCTCCACATGAAAATGTATCCTCAGTCTCTCGGTGGAATGCCTCCCAGATTTTTCTGGGTAGCTCAAGTGACATTCCCAGCTGGGGAGGAGTAGAATAATGGATTGAGAAACACGTTCAGGATTCTTTTCTTCTGCAACCAGATTCTTCAAGGAACTGGCCATTTCATGGCCATTCTTCTGGCCATGGCATGGCTCAAACAGTTGTATTCATAGTCTTCCTTTGGGGCAATCTCTCAACTGCAGTGGGACATTATGTAATTATCTGGGCCATTCAGGCAAAATCTCACTTACATCTGAATAATCTAGGCTAATTTAGGAGCAGGCTAGAATTTTCCCCAGATACATATCTCCACATTCTGTTTTACTCTGGAGACCTATCTTTTTAGATATCACGGAGACTCCTATAGCTCTCTCCTGTGAGTCATGTGTGCCAAAGTGGTCATATTATGAAGTTGGGATGGGATTACATTTTTGGTTCTTTTACTTTACTTTCTTCTCAGTTGCTATCCTATTTGAGGAAAGATATGTGTTAACTCATTTTCTTTCATGCCCACGATTTCCGCTCTGAAACAAAAGAAGAAATTAATGACCAAACATGTTGGGTCATCTCTGTCTCAGGACATTCCCTGGAGGTCTACCCAGAGAGAAGAGGGCTGTGTTGATTCTGTCTATGAACAACAGAGACAAGTGGGTGTAAATAATACATAGCTCTTCAGTCTGTTAAGAAGGTGGCTATGTGGTTGTTTATCATACTTCAATGACTGAGAATTGGCAGGAACTGAAATCCAAATGACACCACCATGAGGGCACAGGATGGAAAGGAGGAAGAGGGCGGCAGTGCTGAAATGAAGACTTCCTAAGCAATTGCAGCCGTCTCCAGCATATGCAACACTTCTTTGGGCACTGCCACTCATTTCCACTCTGCTCCAGTTCCCAAACCAGGACATACACTTTTCCCTCCCAGGGACTATGCAGCCATGTGCTCGGTATTGGTAATGGAGGGATCAACAAGTCCACCTTCCTGAAGTATAAAATTTTCCCCAATGATTTGGGGGTTGGGACATATAAAACAATTTAATGTTAATTTAAATAACTTTGTACTAAAAAGCAATAGATTGTGGAGTAGAGTATAATATTCTGCAGTATTTTTAACATAAAAGGTGAGAGTGCAAACCAACTTTTCCAACTTCTGTTGAGTAGGCTGCTAAATGGCAGGCTTGCAGGGAGTGGCATTTCCTCACTCTTGCAGGTAGAGTAGCTGGACAGAAACATTTGGGAAGCACATACTGCTGTATCTGTTAAAGAGTACCTGCCACATCAGTGTCCTGAGGCTGGCCAGCAGCTGGGGTTCTGTTGGACAGTGCTGTGCCTGGCACACTGCTGTATGGGCTGGCTGCATGATGCCTAGACTGAAATGAGCCATTCCAATCCTCTTGCTCCAAATAAATCCCCACTGTCTGCCTGTTGCTATTGCTTCTCACTTGACAGTAGTTATGAGGCCATTAGTAGAAAACAAGAATCTGCTCTTTCCCCATCTGCATATTGGACAAGTCCTGCACTATTTAGCTTGTGAGGCCTGATAAGAAGCCAGCACAATCTGCCCATTGACTGCTGGCATTCTTTCCAGTCCCAAGTACCAGAGTCTCCTGGCTTAGACTCTTATTTTGCATGTCTCTAGCTGTCCCCAATTGAATGCTTTTCAGTTGCACCTGCATGGCACTTGTAAGAGAAGAGAATAGGCTCCCTTTGAGCTAATTCAAACTTCTAGCCCTCACCCTTGTTCCACTCTCATGTGTCATGGGGATCTCTAATTTGAGATCTAACATGTTTAAAGAATGCTGTTTTCATGTGCCCACAATGCACTGTTTATTTTGACCCATGCTCCTAGGAGCATGCTGGGCACTTCTCTTGTACTTTTTCCAAAGAAGAAGGCCAGACAGTGATGACAGGGCTCTTTCGCCATGAGGACTCTGAGGTCAGCTATGCCTGTGTCCAGGCTTTCAATAAAGGTTCACAGTAATCTCCTCTGGCCTTAGTTTGCATCTTAAATATCTCTCTAGCTCTGGCTCTCCCTTTGTGGATTTTAAAGTACAGAAACTTACTTGGGACATCAATAGCCCACTACCATACTCTCACAAGGGTTTAACACATCTGAGAATTATTATCATGATGATAGAATATCGAATGCATGATAAACTAAGAACTTCAGATGCCAATTTATAACATAGTGAGGTTTAAAATGAATTACTGTCATAACTGCTGCTACCAGAATCCCTTGTGTCAAGAGAACTGACTGCTGAGTTCCATGAGGATAGGAACTGTATCTGTTTTACTCCTCTTTGAATACCCGTGCCTAGCTCAGTGGTGGGCATATAATAGGTGCTCAATAAATATTTGTTGAGAAAAAAATAAATGCATAAAACACATATTGATGGGCCATTTTGCTAGACTAAACACAGCATTTGGAAGAACAAGGCAGAACAAAGGAAGATGAATAATTATGTATAAGAAAATGGAGGAAATTAGGTCTTAACAGGAAAGAGAAAGGGAAGAGTGAGAGGGCTGAACAGCATTTCAGGAAGCAGGAGCAGAGATATTTAAGCCCAGGGAGCATTAAACTCAGTTTTAAGTTACGATTCAGGGTTATAACATCCTCCATCTCCACATATTTATATAAAGTCTGCTGTACACACAAAGGTCTCAAGTGAGGACTTTGGTTGTTTTACTTGCTTCGTGGCAAGCAGTGAAAGGTATTGCGTGTCACATGTGGGAAAGTGCCAAGAGAACAAGGACCACACATGTGGATGGTCAGCTGATCTATAAATAATTTCACTAGAAGCAGGAATCAAGAGCCAGAGGTGCCACCTTCTCCTTCCTCCTCTACTCAAATTCCAGGAAGCTTGGATAATGTGTAGTTTACCCTGCACATGAGGAATGGGTTTCATTTTGATCTCCACTGACATCTAATCATGATGAGAAATAACCATCAGGCTACCTACTTCACTGGTATCTAAAATCCCTTGTCTTGGGTCTTCTTTCAGCCCCTTCCATTATCCTCCTCTCCCATTCTGTATAATGCCTTGAATAATTTTCATTATTGTGAAATATGAGAAAAAGATTCTGCTGAAAAGAGAAGAAAAAGTAACAAAATGTGAAATATGTTTATTACTATGATATTTTAGAGACATGTAGGCCAAGAACTATTGCCTATGAAACCTATTACTGTTTTCTGTAAGACTGAACTTAGTATAGTAAGAATGGCTTTTGAAAAATTACTGTTATCTTGAATCCAAAGTAAAAATTAATTCTTGTGAATCTAAAGTAATACTTAATTAAATATAAGAGGTTATGATAAAATCTAAAACTCCAGATGAGACTTGTTAAAGAAAAAAGTCTTTTAAAAAAAAGATTTTATTTATTTATTTTTAGAGAGAGGGGAAGGGAAGGAGAGAGAAAGGGGGAGAGGGAATCAATGTGTGGTTGCCTCTTACATACCCCTCACTGGGGACCTGGACCACAACCTAGGCATGTACCTTGACTGGGAACTGAACCAATGATACTTTGGTTCCCAGGTCCATGCTCAATCCACTGAGCTACATCAACCAGGGTGAAAAAAGTCTTTAACATCATAGGAGAAATGTGCTTCTACAATCTCAAACATCTCAACTACAGCAATGCAAACTGTTTAAATAACTCATTTAAACAATAACTTAAACAATAACTTATTGAAACAATAATATTAAAACAATAACTCACTCTCTTCCACTAAGAAACTATGAAAACTGATAAATGAATTCAGCAAAGTAGCAAGATACAATATTAATACCCAGAAATCAGTTGCATTTTTATATGCCAATAACAAACTAACAGAAAGGGAAATTAAGAAAACAATCCTATTCACAACTGCTTCAAAACTAATAAAATACCTAGGAATAAACCTAACCAAGGAGGTAAAAGGTCTGTACTCTGAAAATTATGACACTGAAGAAAGAAATTAAAGAAGATACAAATAAGTGGAAGCACCTACCATGTTCATGGATAGGAATAATTAACATCCTAAAATGTCCATACTACCCAAAGCAATCTTTAGATTCAATGTAATTCCAATCAAGATTCTAATGACATATTTCACAGAACTAAAACAAATATTTCAAAAATTTATATGGAACAACATGAGGCCCTGCATAACAAGTGATCCTGAGAATGAAGAACAAAGTTGGAGGAATCATGCTACCTGGTATCAAACTATACTATAAGGCCATAGTAATCAAAACAGCATGGTACTGGAATAAAAACAACACATAGATTAATGAAACCAAATACCAGAAATAAACCCACACCTTTATAGTCAATTAATGTTCAACAGAGGAAGCAAGCACATACAATGGACTAATGATAGTTTATTCAATAAATGGTTTTGGAAAAATTGGACAGATATATGCAGAAAAAGGAAACTAGACCATCTTCTTACACCACACACAAGAATAAATTCAAAATGGATCAAAGACTTAAATGTTAGACCCCAAAGCACAAAAATCCTTGAAAAAACAACATAGGCAACAAAATCTCAGATGTTGCTTGTGGAAATTTTTTATGGGATATATCTACCCAGGCAAGGGAAACAAAAGAAAAAATAAACAAATGAACTACATCAGACTAAAAAGTTTTTTCACAGCAAAGGAAACACAACAAAACAAGACAACCCACAGATTGGGAGAATATATTCACCAATACATCTGATAAGGGGTTAATATCTAACATTTATAAGGTACTTACAAAACTCAACACCAAAAAACCAAACAACCCAATTAAAAAGTGGTCAAAGGACCTGACTACACACTTCTCCAAAGAGGACATACAGATGGCCAATAGACATATGAAAAAATGTTCCAGATCACTGATCATCAGAGAAATGCTAATTAAAACCACAATGAGATACCACCTCACACCTGCCAGAGTGGCTATATCATCAATAAATCAATAAGCAAGTGCTGGCAAGGATGTAAAAAAAGAAGAACCATTTTGCACTGTTGGTGGGATTGCAGGCTGCTGCAGCCACTGTGGAAATGGAGCCACAGTATATAGATACCTCAAAAACTTGGAAATGGATCTGCCTTTATACCCAGTGATCCCATTTCTGTGAATAGATCTGAAGGAACCCAAAATACTCATTTGAAAGAACATAAGTACCACTATGTTCATTGCAGAATTATTTACAATCACTGAAATATGGAAGGAGCCCAAGTGTCCATTAACAGATGAATGGATAAAACAACTATGGGACATTTACACAATGGAATTCTACTCAGCTGTAAAAAAGAAAAAAAATTACCCTTTGCGAAAGTATGGATGGACCTGGAGAACATTATGCTGAGTGAAATAAGCCAGTCAGAGAAAGACAAATACCAGATGATTTCACTCATATGTGGAATCTAATGAAAAAACTGAACTAACAAGCAAAACAAAGACAGACCCAGATGGACAGCAGATGACAGCTAGTGGGGTGGGGAGGTTAGGGGGTGAAGGGAGTGAGAAAAAAAGGAAAAAGGATTCGTGGACATGGACAACAATGTGGTGATTATTGGGGGGAGAGGGGCATAAGGGGACTAAATGGTAATGGAAAAGATAAAAAATAAAGATTAAATAAAAAATAACTCACTCTCTACCACTGAATATAATAATGTGTCTTTTATCATATTTCTTCATTTAAACTTTAAAAAATGAATTTGATTACATTTTAACTTGTAGTAAACTTGCATTCCAAGAGACAGTTCAAGGTTAAGTTTCTTTAAAATTATTTCTGGCTTTCCTCCAAATTCTTCAGTGATTTTTCTTAGACCAATATCCTGGAAAGTGAATGGGGGGGTAGACACTTGGCATTTGAGGATTTTGTACTGGCATGTTTACAATTTTTAATTTCTGCTATTTGTAAGTGGTCCTGAAGTCCTATAATACATAAGAATTTGTCATTTTGAACCTATTTCAACTTGGCTTTGTTGTTCTCTACTGCTCTGGTACTCAGTAGCTTTTTAGAAGTAATAAACTGTCTAGATAAAAGAAGGTGAAGAAATTAGCCAGAGAATATATATTCAAAGCCCATGGACACAGAAAACAGTGGGGTGAAGGTCAGGGGTGGGGGCTGGATGGAGGTGGGCAAAGAGGAGGATATGGGGGACATCTGTAATAGTGATAACAATAAAAAAAATGACCACCGAATTAATTTAAAATTGAAAAGTTGGTTAATTCATGATGTAAAGGATGGGACAAAAAGCAGACTTTTGCTTGAAATGTGGTTCTAGAAACACCTGGATTCCCCATAGTAAGGAAAAGCAACTTTTTCAAATATTAAGAAGTCTGCTGATGCTGAGTGAAAAAACTTAAGATTCAGGAAGATATTTTTCATGACCAGTTCTTAGCAAATACTTCAATATAGAGACATAGTATAGAATTGTCATTACGCTCAGATTCTATTTCCCATTCACCCGCTAGCCAACTGTATAAATAGTTGGCTAGCTTTGGGATAGTTTTTTCACCTCCCTTGTTATGGTCATCAGGATCACTATTATCATAACTAATATTTACTGAACCGTTACTATGAGTTAGTCACTGTGCTAAGCTCTCTACCCAGATTATCTCATTTAATGCTTGCAACAAGCTGATGCAGTAGGCACTATTATTATTTGTAGAAGCAAATAATACTGGATAATAATAGCTAACAGTGATTGAATGCTTATTATAGGGGATATTATGCCAAGTGCTTTATATGCATCATCTTATATAAGCCTTATAATAATGAGTTGGGTACCATTAAACTTCTATTTAACTGAGGAATTTGAGGCTGAGAGAGATTCATTAATTTGTCCAAGATAACACAGCTAGAAAGAGAAGAAGGAGGGTTTTGAATTAAAAATTCTTTGACTGTGGACCTGAAGACCTTAACCATTAGGCTCTACTGGGTATGTGAAGAAACTAATCATACCACAAAAATAAACATCCGTGTACAGATACTGAGTTCTTTATATTTACGTAAGCAGCAAGTGTTGGCAATATACTGCCAGTCATTATGTCATGTAGATGGAGTTGTCCAGGTGTGGGGCCTGCCTTTTGAGCCGTTTCCTCTGTAGTCATTTTCATGGAGCCATGCTCACCTCATGTGGCTTCCTCTATGTGGCCAAGAGTGAACACTGAAAGGATAACTGGTTGAGGTTCAGGCGATGGAAATACTGACTGTGAAGCCAGGTTTCATCTGTGAGCAGCTCTAGGTGGCCCATAAGGGACTGAACCTGTGTCCTGGCTGCATTAGCACTGCACTTCATCCAAAGAAACCTACAGCCCTCATCAAATCCTAAGTGTTCTCTTGAGCAATTTCATTTTTATGAGCTAGTAAGCAGATGGCAAGAACTATGTTTCTGACAATTGAGCAAACTTTCTTTTTGCTTTTCTTGGCATGTAAGAGTGAAGGAATGGAAAATGGGAACTCACTGGGACAAGCAGAAGGCAGATTTCTGATGCAGATCCTCCAAACCCTATACACAAGCACCATGGCACACACATACTCAGAGCCAACAACAGCAGGGTAGCAGAGACAAGGGTGACCAGTGATTCGTCTCTCATGAGAGCAGAGGGGGAGATTTGATAAAATATCATTTCATGCATTTGCTTTAAGGGGTCATGGGTCAACATTTAGACTCATCATAGAAGACACAGAAACAAATACAATCTCTTAGATTGATTGCAAATCTGAGGAGCAGCGGTATCCAAATTAGAGTTATTAATGTTATTTGTCTCTAAATGATAAATTACATTCAAGTCCATTGCTTAGCAGAGTTAGTATGCTTTTAGGAACTTAATTTGGGGACAGTTTTTATTATCTCTGGAAGAGAAAAGGCAGATTCATCTCTTGGCTGAAACATGACTATTTTGGGATCTAGTCAGATTTCATATTCTTGAGAGGGAGCGACTGGCCAAGTGTCACTCTTGTCCTCCATGGGTGGTGCAGATGAAAAGAGGAGGCATTTGCAGGGAATTTGTTCTCAGCTTCATAATGATACCCTTCCTTCATCCGACAGTCACTAAAAATAACATTTGAATGAAGAAACTGGGTCATCTGCTGACATTTTTGGTAGTAGCAGCACATTGTAGGGAGAGCCTTTATGTTTTCATGCAGAATTGCACAAGTTCAGTGTTAAATTTATAGAAAGTATTTCCAAGGAGAGCTAAGAAATTCTTCATCTGGATCTCTTCAAAGCACAGGAGAGAGGGCTGCGTTTCTGGAGCAACTTGAGGGAACTCCCTCATGGAGGCAGGGGCCAAAATAGGCAAGTAAAACTTTAAAGTTTAGTTTCAATCCCACAACTCTGTATGATACACTGGTGCTAAGGAGTAAGCAATGACTCATTTGCTTTCCCTTTCCTAAATACATCTGCTTCATTCTCCAAGTGTGGAAAACACAAGCTGCTGATTATTTGGGGGTCAGATGGTTCTAGTGAAATTTGGAGGCTTTAAAGACAGAAGACTCTTGTATTCTAATTCCCAATTTCAACATTTTCAGGAGATAGGGCACATAGTAGAGGTCAGTAAAGATTACCAAATGAAGAATAATAGAAACCTCATACAGCCTCTCTGATGCACCTTCTACTGCTCTCACCCTCACTCACTCAGCCCAGCACATAGGCTCCCTGGCTGATGGCCCGACATAACACACACATGCTTCTCTTCATTCTTGGCCTGGAATGTTTCCCCATGTATTTGTGGGATTGGCTCCCCATCTCGAGATCTCTACTCAAACGTTACCTTATGAATGAGGACTTCTGTCATTTCTTCACCTCCGCCCCCCACCATTCCTCACATTTTCCCATTGTGCCTACAGTATCTGGTATAGTATATATTCACTTGTTTATTGTTTAGCATCTTCATCCCCCTATTAGAATATGAGCCCCATCAGGCCAGAGGTTTTATCTTGTTCATTGCTGAATTTCCAGAGCTGAAAAATAAATATTGATTGAATGAATGAGCAAATGAATGAATGTGTGTTTTAGTTATCCCTCCTTTGGCTGATAGAAACAGATACCCACTCAAGAAATCTCTAGTAAAAGAGATTTACCTTTGTTAGAAGATATTTTACAAAAATCCATGAAGAGGAATGTTGGTAGGTCCCTCGGCAGGGCTGGGTGTCCTGGAGGCATGAACTGGAGGGAGCCTCCAGGACTTCAGTGGCAGGGCTGGGAAGATCTTGACTGTGGCACTGCATCATCGCCACACTTCACCTCTTCTCCTCTCCTCGATTTATGATTTCCGCATAACTCTAGTGTGTATCATGCCTAGTGACAGCTCCAGCTTGGAGTTTACTGCTTTGCCTCCTTCAGCTTTCTCAATCTCTGTTTACCCACAGAGGAGCTCAGTGACCTCATCGTCTTTCCAAACCAGGACAATAGTACCTAAGTCTCTAGCTTCTTAACTGGTTGAGCCAGTGCCCTCCCCAGATCTGCTCACTGTGATGTAATGCAGGCACCATGTGATCTGCACCCCATTCAACAGAAGTCACTCAAGGGTCAGCTTCTAGAAGGATCAGGCAATATTACCTCCCAAACACTATCCTCCTTCTCCAAGAATTTTCCTTTATCTCCTACATCCCCCTTTAAAGGCAGCAGGAGGTTCATTGCATTTTTTATTTGTTGGATGTTTTTAATCAATGAGTCTTACCCAAACCCACCTTAAAAATTATGGCATGTGTTAGTGTAGAGATTTATGATTCATGTGGAACTGAAAGTCACATAAATATTCTTTTTGTGCTGGACATCATGGGCAGATTCTAGAAGGGACCTGACAAGCGTAGCTGGTGTGGCAGGTCCTGCACCATTCCCTGGGGGAGAAGTTCTCACGGCACAACTGACCAGAAATGCTGGATCTAGGGGCTTGCTGCTCTCACTAGTTAGGAGGACTGCTTGAGCCTGGGAGAGGGAATATACTGAAATGGCGGATATTAAAGCACAGAGACTGGCAAGGGATAATTATTTTGTTTGGCTCAGATGCTACAAGCAAAGGCAGTTGAAAGGTATGTAATTAATCCCTCGTATGTCTTTTAGTTTCCTCTCAAACCCAGGGATTATTTTCCTTTCTGATCTCAAGATTTTTACTTTTAAGAACCCTAAGATAAGTAGACTAAGACCCAGCATAGACCCTGATGATGTTCCTGAGAGAGGGTTGCCCTCAGCATTCTACAGAAAGCAGGCAGGCGTGAACAATGAATGGGACGGACCCTCATCGAAGCCCATGAGTGCATTTGGCAAACTTGGAGCCAGTCAGCACTGCTCACTGGACCTCAGCAAGCAACAGGCCCTATGGGTCTCAGTTTCCTCAGCTTTAAAGCTCAGAATTATGAGGACTGAAATCTAATTGACACACTGCATGTGGGAAATTACTAGGTTTAAGATCATCAGGTGGGAGATTTTGTCTTTTAGAGCAGGAGCTGACAATTATATCCATCTGCCAAATCCAGTTTGCTGCTTGCTTTTAGGTGACCTGTGAGATAGGACTCAAAAAATAAAAGGAATTATATTTAGTGCCCTGAAAGTAATGTGAAATTCAGATTTCAGTGTCTACGAGTAAAGTTTTATTGGAATTCAGACCTGCTCAGTCATTTACATATTGCCCACGGCTGCTTTCCCACTACAATGGCAGAGTGGTTGCGTCTACATGATCCATAAGGCCTAAAATATTTACTTCCTGGCCCTTTACAGAAAAAACTTGCCAACTCCTGTTTCAGAGTGTAGAGGCTAAAAGTAACCAGCTGGGTTAAACACACCTAGGTATAAACCACAGCTCACCCCTAACTAGCTCTGTGACCTTGGAATGTCATCTAACCTTTCTTAGCTCCACTTCCCTCTCATCTGTAACAGGGAGATTAAACAGTCATCTCAAAGGGTCCTTGGGAGCAATTGAATGCGATCATCATGAGGCACTGAGCAGAGATACCAGCCTGGCCAAGTAAATCAAGGCATGATTGTGAGACTCCTTCTTTTTAAAATTTTATTTCCTAAATAGCAATTAATTTAAAAAAACAAGTGATTTAAATAAAAGTTCCCAGGTGAATTGTTTCTGGTAGGTGTTATTGCTATCTACACCTTCATCCCATTTATTAAGCCATTCCAGGTTATGGTTAACCTCCTTTACAGTGAGGTACAGAGCTGATGGCTTGTCTCTTATCCTCAGCATCTGGCACAGTGACTGGCACAAAACCAGTGCTAAATATGCATTTGTAGGATGAATACATGAATAAACTGCAGAGTGTAAATTTAATATTATTTTGGAGTGTCTCCCTGATGGTGTCTGGGCTGTGTAGTCAATGAGAGAAATGAAAGAGAGAAGCCAGAAGTCCTGGAGGGATCGGGATCAGGCAGAGCCAGACCAGCCATGAGTTGTGGCTGTTTCTACCACTCTCCCCGATCCCTCGGGGCCAATCAAGTCACAAGGGTGGCTCTCACTGAGCACTGAAATTTTGTCTTTTACTCAGGTTTATCATAATACTTACTCCTGGATCTTTGGGTCATTCACTCACTCACTCACTCACTCACTCACTCACTCATCCAGCCATTAGGAAATATTCTTGTTTTCCCTTTAAAATATATCCAGAACCCTGTCCTTCCGTCTCCTCCTCCTGCCATTCTGACCACTCTAGGCTGATCCACCATCAACTCTCACCTTGATTATTACAATAATCACCTCCTAACTGGTCTCTCTGCTTCATTCTTCATCCTCCTATAGTCTGTTTTTAGTACAGCAGCCAGAGTAATCCTTTTAAAAGGTCAGATCATGTCACTTGTCTACTCAAACTGTTAGGGGCTGCCCATCTCATACAGGCTTAAAGCCAGAGTTCTTACAATGGCCTATGACTCTCTACCTGCTGTGTCCCGCCCCATTACTTCTGACCTCCTCTCCTATCCCTCTCGCCCTTGCAGACTCTGCTCCAGCTAAAAAGCCTTTGTTGTCCTCCAATGTCCTTCAACAGTCTCCTGCCAAAGGTCCTTCATCCAACTTGCCTCTTTCATCTGGATGTTCCTCTTCTCCATATCCCCATAGTGAACTCCCTTACCTTCAACTTTTCTCCTAAGTTTCAATTCTTAGTAAGATCTCCTCTGGCTTCTGTGGTTAATTAATACTGCTTAAAATCAGAGCTGTACCCTTTTACCATTCCCAATCTGCCTTCCTTTTATCATTAACTTATTTATTCTATTTTTTATTGGTTTTATTTCCACTAGAATGTAAGGTCCACAAGGGCAGGAATTTTTGTCTTTTTTTTTTTTTTTTGTTCAGTGATGTATTCCAAGCATCTAGAATAGTGCCTGGCCCAGAGTACACACTCAACATAATTTGTTGAATGAATCAATTAATAATTGACTATTTTATAATCCAACAGTCTTTTCCTTGGTCTCAGAGTCTACCTCTCATCAAATATGCCAAGAATCTGACTACTGTTTTGAAGCCTTTTATGCCAGTATTTCCAATTCTATAAAGAAAACTGGGGAAAACAGCCTTCTCCCCAGTGACATCTGAGGGAGCCCAAACCACACCCCAAATTTTGGCTGTACCCTCTGGGCCAAAAATGACCTCACTGAGGTCAGATAACCCAGCACTGAACTGTACAAACTCATTTGCTTTTTCCCTTCCCCTTGCTTTGTTTTGAAACACCATTATTGATAAGCTCTGCATAACTTGAGCAAAGGGGCAGGGAAAACATAACCTCTATAGCACTGATTTTCTGGTTTAAAAAGATCTGCTAGGAAAAGAATTTGAAATACTGGCAAGAATTGGGGGTAGAGTCTGTGCATTGAGCTATCACAATTACCTCAGAGAATGATGTGATTATCTCATCACCTCTGAGGAGGATGAAAGGAGAATATGAAAAGGCTACAATCTCCTCAGCTTCGGTACACTGCCAGGCACACCACAGTCACAGCCAGCAAAGCAAATCCCAAGAAGACTGTTACAGATATCCAGTCCCCAGTTGTCATGTGATGAAGAATCTTGTCAATGTACACAGGAAATGTCCCAAAGACTCTGTCCCTGACCCACATTCTAGGAGGAGTGACCATGTTCAGCATCGTCATAAAATTTAAGTATATGTGAATTAGAAATTATGAATAACCTTTGCAAGGCTTGTTTCTCAGAGATGAGATTTATACCTAAAGATGCTGGCAGTGAAGCCTCCCTCTACACTGTGAAGGCCTCAGGATACTTAGCAATGAACAAGGAAAGGAATCGGCCTGAAGAGATTTTGGGAAAAGTCCTTGACTAGCCACAACTGGGCACTCCTGGGGTCGGCTCGCAGAATGGCACACAGACTCCAGCTTCACCTTCCACGAGTATTAACTCATGGAAGCCTTCCACTTCTCAAGCTGATATCTAAAGGAAAGGGGTAGGAGGAGGAAAATTCTCATGGGACAAGAGTGTAGACTTCATTTCTAGGCTTCTTTTTAGACCTTGGAAGTTTGAGATAAAGTTTTAACTCTTCCCTTTAATATAGAGCTATTTATTGATGTAGAACAGGCATCTAGGATTTTTTTCCCCAGCTATCAATTTTGTGGGTATGCTTAAAAAAAAAAAGGCAACTCCTTTATTGCCCCTAATCCTACCCATTCAGAATGAAAGGAATAAAATAGGAGAAATTCATGTGCATTACAATGAGCCTTTGGATAGTGCCCTCCACTCCTCACCCTAGCCCAGTGAGTTTATTTGCAAAGTTGATTTAAGATAAAAAGCAAAGTGTAGTGAACAATCTGTACCCTTCTGCCCTAGTGAATATTTTCTGAGTAAAGTTTTACTAGTCTCAAAAATTTTCACAAATTCAGGAGGAAAAGGCATCAGGCTCCTAAATGGCCTGGATCAGGTTTCCATAGTAGCTTGGTTAGACAACAGACCTTTCCTAAGAGTTATGCAGATCTTGTCAATGATGCTGGTGCAAAAACAAGAAAGCCAACAATGGGATCTTGTTCATTTTAAGCTGAGTCATTAAAATCGTGCAGTAAAACCATCCTTGGAGAAAGACCTGGTTAGGAGAGCAACAGCCAGTAAACTTGGAAGGAATTTTCAAAAGGAAATGTTACCCTTTGTGTTCTTAAAGGCATTCAAAGCAATGAGAGATTGAAGAAAGATAATTTGACATTGCACTTCTCAACCTCATAAAACATTTTACAAACGAACTCATTATCATAATTTATAGCAGGAACTAGTCTCTTAAGTCTCAATGGACAGTCTGCCTGACATCATGGTCCCATTTGTATGATTCATTTTTGTAAAGGCAATCTTGCCAGACCATTAAAAAGTAAAACAATTAATTATTTTTATGATGGCTGATTGCCTTCTGGCCCTTAGTTTTTCTCTTTGCGGGAAACATTATCACTCGTGCAGTCTTGCCTTATATTTCTGCCAATGCCTGTCAGAATGCTGCCGACACAGTAATGTGAACCACCCAAAACATGCAAAACGAGGCCCTCATTTCATTGGACACTGCTAATTTAACACAGTTTCTGTCTCATGTTGCTCACAGTCCTGCCTTCTACTCTGCGATCCCTTCACGGCAAAGCAATTATTCAACCTGACCTGCACTAAAGTTACACCAAATGTCACCATTTATCCCAACAAATAGGAGAGCATTAGTTGAAGACAGAGCTGTTTTCACTGCTTTTTTCTCAGAGGGGACAATGAGAAGGCTGTGGTAAAGCAGTATAAAGGACTAGAAGATTATTCCTTCTAAGACTCTTCTTATCTCCATCTACCTCCAAAGGAAAGTCAGATGCCATCTCAGTAAACATGAAGCTGGCTTTTATTTCTTGACTTTCACTTCCTACTCCTCATCACAATTAGAGGAAGAGTAGAAAACCACTTCTCTCTTTAGATTTTCTATTGCTTACTATAATTATTGTGACAACAATTGCTGGGTGGATTTGCAATCTCTGATGTTTTACCACAATGAAGATATTAAATCCTCTTATGAAGATGATCTCATTAATTTCCGTAATGATACTTGTATATGAAACAAGGACTAAGACCTTCAATACTCATCCCCACAGATGGTGAGAATAAGGCAAGGCATTGGGAGGCCACGGGGAATAGCTAAACTGGAATTAAAACCTAGTGTTCTAATCCTCATTTAGTGCTAGTGCTACCCTAAATGATTCTACATCTCAGAGGTTCAAAATAAACACACAAAGAAAGTCCAAGATGGAGTGAAAATTTAAAAAGTTAATTACATAGGGTTTTATTAACAATTCTATAACTTGTAATTGTAGTTCTTTGCCCTGAGTTGAGCATATAAAACCAAAGGAGAGCAAGACACAGGGGATTGAAACCTTGAGACCTCTCAAGAAACTAGATGGTTCTTCCACTGACATAGAAAGTAAATAAAGGAGCAACCATCAATGACTGATAAAAACATAAAGCCAAGGTTAAGCCAGTGATTTATTTAAAGATTGTATAGTATGAACTACAAAGTAAAATTGTGAGGCATGAGAAGGTCACCCATACTCCATTCAAATATGGCTTGTTTTTGAGATGAACCCTGTTTTCTCCTCTCCATGAAGCCTTCTTTGACTGCTATAGCCCTGAGTAATTTCTATCTTGGACAAACACCAACAGCACTTTTTTCATGTAAACCATGGTTCTAGTTAGAGTATATATCATTATAAGGGGAAAATAACCATTAAAACCATCGCAGGTAAAAAGGGAGTTACTAAAAAGACACAGTGGACTATTACTTATGTTAAATATTAGAGGCACAATAGCTAGAAAATTGGGTAGAAATCTATTTTTTTCTCTCAGTCTTTGAAATATTTCTATCTCTGTTGTATATACTCTAGTCTCTCGGCAGACTGCTCAACTATGGTTGTTGCTCCTTCAGATCCACAGCTTGGCCATTACGTTGGCTTGCCCTAATGCCCACTCCATTGCCAATTCTATATAATCTTACTTAACAAACATCTATTACCATCTGGCTGCAATCTCTGGATCTCTTAATTCAAATTCTTAAAGGGAAATCTCACTGGATAAGCTCTATCTATGAACGGGTGCTCTTTGGGTTAGGTGTTCAATACTGGTCCAGCTCCCTCAGCTTGGGTGTGTGGGAGGGACCATGTGTGATTCCTATATGCCATCACAGCTAGAAGGAGAAGTTTAGTCAGGCTCGTCTCACTTATTTGTTCCAATCAGTCTTAGTATGTAATTGTATTCTGCCTTGCCTTCATATTTAACTTGCCTTGTATGTGTGACTTATATTTCCTGGTATAATAAAAGCTTCTTGACATTAGGGTTCTGCCTAATTCTTTCTGCCTCTTATACATGGGGTATCAAAAATACTGGTTGAACTAATTTTATCCTTCTTTAGTATACACCAGATATAAAATATAAATGCTTTTTAGCTATTCGATGAATGAATTAATGGTGTTACATTTTCAGTTGCAATAACTTTTAAACATTCATTAAATATCCATATTTTTCTTTACAGAAGTTTGGTCTTCTCATTGTCAGCCATCTTATACAAGCATTTGTTCTTTACTATATTTCAAAGTGGTTTTAAAAGGATATGTTCAAAATGGATGTGCCTTTTGACCCAGTAATTCCACTGCTAGGATTATATCCTAAGAACCCTGAAACCCCACTCCAGAAGAACCTATCTGTAACCCCAAGTTACAATAGCCAAGTGCTGGAAGCAACCTAAGTGCTCATCAGTAAATGAATGAATCTAAAAACTATGTACATTTACCCAATGGAATTCTATGCAGCAGAAAGAAAGAAGGGCCTCCTACCCATTGCAACAGCATGGATGGAACTGGAAAGCATTATGCTAAGCAAAATAAGCCAGATGGTGAAAGAAAAATACCATATGATCTCACCTTTAATAGGAAGCTAAACAACAAAACAAACAAGCAAGCAAAATATAACCAAAGACACTGAAATAGTGAGCAGGCTGATAGTGACCAGAGGGGAGGGAATTTCAGGGGAAGGGGGGAAGGATTTGAAGAAACTAGTATAAAGGACACGTGGACAATAACAATGGGGTGGGGTGGAAATGGGAGGGAGGTGGGGAGGGCTGGTGGTGGTGGGCTGGGATGGGGATAAAGGGTAGAAAACTGTACTTGAACAACAATTAAAATAAAAAACATAAAGGATGTGTTCAGAGACTTTAGTGTCTTACAATGATAGAATAACTGATACCTGGCTTGTCTTTCTACTGCAATAAACTCTAACCATGAACAAAATATATGAGGCAATTGTTTTTAGGCAAAGAACAATAGGAAGCATAGGACTATAATTCTTAAGAGAAAGGAAATAAAACAAGCCCCACAAATGTTCCAGTTTTCTGCCATTGGTACATTCCTACCATAACATAGGAAGACAGAGCTAAAGCAGAGTGAACAGATAAGGCAAAGATTACAGTGCCAGGCTGCTGAAATATTTGGAATTTATGAGATCAGATAATAGAAAAGAACCTGTGCAGGTGGGATGTCCCAAACATCTGTGTGGGGATTCACCAAGGGTCCTCGGCAAGGGCGAGGCTGCACTTCACAGGGCAAGACTCCATGAAGCCTAGTCAAGACTGATTGGTGCAGGGCAGAAAACATGCAGCACTGGCAGAGTGGAGTTCTGGTCTGGATTTCAGTTGAGATCCAAGAAAAGTTGTGCTTTAGGAAGACAGTCCCTATTTTGGAAGTAAGAACCACATCGAAGAGTAAGGGTTATACCTGGGACGAAATTCAAAACTGAAATAGCCTAGTTATAATGAAGAACAAAACTGAGCTTGACAGAACTAAAAACGATCTACCAGTGATTTAAATGCCCACAAGAACAAAATGACACACTTTAAACTCAATACTCAACACATAATCCATAGTCTCCGTAATGTGTCATCCATAATATCCAGTCAAAGTTTATTAGGCACACAAGGAAAAAGAAAATTTTGACCCAAACTAAAGAAATAAAAAAGAGAGAGACAGAAACAGAATCCCAAAAGACCCAGATATAGGAATTATTAGACGAGTACTTTAAAGGAGGTACTACAAATATATTAAGGACTTAATGTAAAAGGTGGTCAAAATGGGTGCACAGATGGGAAATCTCAGCAAAGAAATGATAAAAAATATAGAAAATAACAAAATGAAAATTCTAAAACTGAAAAATAAAAGTACTATTAATAAATGAAAATTTTACTGTGTAAACTTAGCAACAGCTTAGACTACAGATTAAATGATTAGTAAACTTGAAGAAACATAAACAGAAACTGTCCAAAATGGAGATGAGAGATATATTTAAAAACTGATAAAACAATAACCATTTTTGGTGCCAGATGGTTACTTGAAATATTGGGAGGGACACTTTGTAAAGGATATGATTGTCTAATCATATGCTGTACACCTGAATAATACAATACAAAATGGTACAAAATAATACAAAAATACATACAAAATACAAATACAAAATACTACTACAAAATAGTGTTGAATGTAAGATTTAAGTTAAAAATTTAAAAAATTTTAAAAGTGAACAAATCTCAGTGATCTGCGAGATAATCATATGGTCTAACATACTAAAAAGCATTCCAGTCACCCCCCCAAATTAGAAAAGTAGGAACAAAAAACTAGAAAAAAATAAGAGTGACAGACTTAAAACTAATAATTATATTACATGTAAATGATTACATATTCCAACTGAAAGCAAGAGATGAAAAAGTGAAGCCAAACTAAATATTGCCTATAAGAGATACAATTGAAATATAGCCCTGGCTGGTATAGCTCAGTGGATTGAGTGCAGGCTGCAAATCAAAGGGTTGCTGGTTTGATTCCCAGTCAGGGCACATGCCTGAGTTGTGGGCCAGGTCCCTAGTGGGGGCCATGTGAGAGGCAACCACACACTGATGTTTCTCTCCCTCTCTTTCTCCCTTCCTTCCCCCCTTCCTAAAAATAAGTAAATAAAATCTTTTTAAAAAACTTTAATTAAAAAAATATATATATATAAAGACAGAGATAACTTAAAGTGAAAGGATGGAAAAAGATACATCATGTAAACATTGAACATAAGATAACTGCTGTAGTTTATTAATATGAGAAAAAGTAAAGAGTATTACCACAGATAAAAAGGGATATTTCTTAAGGAGAAAAATGTCAATTCAATGAGAAAGTCATAAAAATTCTAAATGTGTTTTGACCTAATTATAGAGCTTCCAACAACTGGCTGATCTAAAGGGAGAAATAGATAAATAATCATAGCTGAAAATTTTAACAACTTTCTCTCAGTCATTGATGTAATAGACAAAATAATCAGAGTGGATAAGGAAGATATGAACAAACTTATCAACTAACTTGACTCAACTGCCATTTAGAAAACACCACACTCTGTGCCAGAACACCAGTTCACTGTAAAAGACAGTACAATGGGCCACAGGGAAGTCTCCATACATTCCAAAGACTGAAGTCTCACAGAGCATGATCTGTGACTGCAATGAAACTAAACATGTATAAAACAATAATATCTGGAAAATGGCAAAATATTTTGAAATGAAACAGCATAATCTTAAATAACTCATAGACAAAAGAAGAAATCCTAAGGAAAATTAGAAAATATTCCAAATCTTATGATAGTGACATACAATATATCAAAATTTGTATGATATAGGTAAAGCAGTATTTAGTAGAAAATTTATATCTTTAAATTCTTATATCAGAAAAGAAGAATGATTTAAATACAAAGATCTCAAAGCTGAATTCTGGCCAAGATGGAGACGTACGTGGAAATACTGTGCCTCCTTGTACAACCAAAATTAAGGACAACAAAGATTTAGAAACAAAAACACAACCAGAACAGACAGAAAATTGAACTGTATGGAAGTCTGACAACGAACCATTCATCCAGACCGGTAAGAAGGGCAGAGTCAGCGGCCAGCCAAGAGGGGTCGCAGCAGGAAAAAGTGGTGGTTGGCAGATTGGGGCACTGGGAGGAAATGAGCAGACACAACCCAGTGAAGTACGCAAGGCATTTGGCTGACCCCAGACACACATTCACACGCTGATAAAGCAGGCAAAAACGGGCAGTAAGACAGACTGCGCAACCCAGCAGTGGTAAATAAAGCCTAAAAGCACAGATTGAAAAAACTTGTGGGGGTTGAGGTGCTGGGAGACACACCCAGCCTCACAGGAGAGTTCATTGGAGAGACCCACAGGGTCCTAGAATATACACAAGCCCACCCAGCACCAGAAAGGCCCAATTTGCTTGTGGGAAGTGGCAGACGGGACTGAAATCTGAGAGACAGCAGAGCAAGTGCCATTGTTCCCTCTCTGACCCCATCCCCACATATAGCATCACAAACTAGCAACTGGATTGACTAGGTTGCCCCACCCCAGTGAACACCTAAGACTCTGCCTCTCATACATAACAGATGCAACCAGACACCCCCCAAAAAATGGCTCAAACAGAAGAACAGATCAAAGCCGCAGAGCCAATACATCTAAGTGATGAAGAGGTAGCCAACCTATCAGATACACAGTTCAAAGCACTGGTGATCAGCTTTGGTTGCTCACAGAATTGGTTGATGAAAAAATGAAGGCTACAGGGAATGAAGGAAAATGCACAGAGAACCAATAGTGATAGAAAGAAAACTGGGACTCAAGTCAATGGAGTGGACCAGAAAGAAGAAAGAAATAATGAAACAGAAAAGAATGAAGAAACAAGAATTCGAAAAATGAGGAGAGGCTTAGGAACTTCCAGGACATCTTTAAACGTTCCAACATCCGAATTATAGGGGTACCAGAAGGAGAAGAGGAACAGAAACAAGTGGAAAACTTATTGGAACAAATAATAAAGAACTTCCCCACTCTAGCAAAGGAAGTAGACTTCCAGGAAGTCCAGGAAGCTCAGAGAGTCCCAAAGAAGTTGGAACACCCAAAGAGGAACACACCAAGGCACATCATAATTACATTAGCCAAGATTAAAATGAAGGAGAGAATCCTAGAAGCAGCAAGAGATAAGGGGACTGTCACCTACAAAGGAGTGTCCATGAGACTGTCAGCTGATTTCTCAAAAGAGACCTTATAGGCAAGAAGGGGCTGGAAAGAGGTATTCCAAGTCATGAAATCCAAAGACCTACAACCAAGATTGCTCTATCCAGCAAAACTTTCATTTAGAATGGAAGGACAGATAAAGTGCTTCTCAGATAAGATCAGATTCAAGGAGATCATCATCACCAAGCTCTTATTATATGAAATGTTAAAGGGACTTGTCTAAGAAAAAGAAGTTAAAAAAACATGAACAGTGAAAGGACAGCAAACTCATAGTTATTAAGAACCACACCTAAAACAAAAGCAAACTAAGTGGACAGCTAGATCAGGAGCAGAACCATAGAAATGAAGATCACATGGAGCAACAGGGGAGTGGGAGGAGGAGAGAAGAGAAAGAGGTACAGAGAATAAGTAGCATAGATGGTGGGGAGAAACAAACAGGGCGAGGGCAAGAGTAGTGTGGGAAATGTAGAAGCTAAAGAACTTACAACACATGGACATGAACTAAAAAGGGGGAATGTGGGGGGGTGTGCAGGGGGAGGGGAATGAAGGGAGGGAAATGGGACACTATAATGGCATATTCAATATAATTTATTTAAAGAAAAAGATCTCAAAGCTAGAAAAAGGAGTAAATTAAACCCAAAGTAAGTTGAATGAGAAACAACAAAAATAGAAGAAATCAAAGAAATAGAAAACAAAGAAACAGAGAAAATTAACAAAGCCAAATTTGCTTCTTAGAAAAGGATAATAAAATTTGTAATACCTTAGCCTAATTGATCAAGAAAAAAGAAAGAAAATACAAATTACATCAAGAATGCCACTATATAGATATCCTACAGACATTAAAAGGATAGTAAGACAATATGTATTTATGCTAATAAATTTCACAATTTAGAAGAACTAGAAAAATTCCCTTAAACATTCAAATTGCCAAAACAAAAACAAGAAGAGAAAATCTGGCTATGTCTCTGTCTTTAAAGAAATCAAACTTGTAATTAAAAACTTTCCCACCACCCTGGCCAGGTGGCTCTGTTGGTTTGAGCATCCTCCTGTGCACCAATAAGGTTTTGAGTTCAATCCCTGGTCAGGCACATACAAAAGGCAACTAACTGACTGATGTTTCTCTCTCATATCAATGACTCTCTCTGCCTCTCTCCCTTCTTTGCTCTCTAAAATCAATAAACATATCCTCAGGTGAGGATGAAAAAAACAAAACAGAAAAGGAAAAATAAAAACTCCCCTACAAAGAAAATCTAGGCTCAGATAACTTTTACAGTGAATTCTTTTAAAAAAACAAACTCACAACTATCAACAACTGAATCTAAAAAAAACAAAAACAAAAACAAATTAAGCAAACAAGTAGAATACAATCATAGATATAGAGATCATTTGGAGGGTTATCAGCTGGGAGAACGAAGGAGAATGAGGGAAAAGGTACAAGGAATAAGAAGCATAATTGGGCCCTGGCTGGTGTAGCTCAGTGGATTGAGCGCGGGCCTGTGAACCAAAAGATTGTGGTTTGATTCCCCATCCGGGCACATACCGGGGTTGCAGGCCAGTTCCCAGCAGGGGCCAGATCCCAGCAGGGGATGTACCAGAAGCAACCATACATTGATATTTCTCTCCCTCTCTCCTTCCCTTCCCTTCCCTTCCCTTCTAAAGATAAATAAATAAAAATTAAAAAAAGAAGCATAATTGGTAGGTACAAAACAGATGGGGGGAGGTTAAGAAATGGAGAAGGAAATGAAGGAAGGAAATGGAGAAGCCAAAGAACTTATATGCATGACCCAGGGACAGATAAGAGGGAGGATTGCTGGAGGAAAGAGTAATGGGTGGAGTGGGGCAAAAGGGAAAAAATTGGGACAACTGTAATAGCATAATTAATAAAATATACTTTAAAAATTTTAAGAAAGAAACGTTACCACAATTGAGGACTTAAAAGATGCACAGGTGGTGATTCCCGCCACATCTCCATCCAACTTGCCTACTTGGACTGTGCAAGAATCAACGGAATCTTAGAGAATGTCGGTTGATTATTGCAAATTTAATCAGATGCTGACTGCAATTGCAGCTGCTGTTCCAGATGTAGTCTCACTGTTTGAGCAAATAAACACTTCCCTGCTACCTGATTAATCTGGCTATTGCTTGTTTCTCAAAGCCTGTTAGTAAAGACTACCAGAAGCAGTTTACTTTCTGCTGAGACAGTAATACCCCTTCACTGTCCTACCAGTAAACTTTGGCACTACACCAGAGTTTAGTCAACAGATACCTTGATCACCTTTCTCTTTCAGAAGACATCACACTGGTCTAACTATGTGCTGCCAAGTTACTATGTGATTGATCTGAACTTCCCATCACACACTGGGTGTTGTCTGGACCACTAAGCCATAAAATTGGGCATGTGCAGAAGCACTCCATTATCAAGTGGAAGTGATGTACACAAGATTGGGCTCAGGTAGGCCCTGAAGGCACAAGTAAGTTACATGAAGAAGTGGCCCAAATGTCCAGGGTCCCCAGTCCTGCTACACTATCTTCTTTCTCCAGGCCCATACTCATGGCCCCCTGGGGAGTTTCCCACAATAAGCTGACTGAGGAAGAGAAGACTTGTGCCTGGTTTATAGATGGTTCTGCTCTATGCATGGGCACCACCCCAAAGTGAGTGCTTGCAACACTACAGTCCCTTTCTAGGATGTCCCTGAAGGACATGCTAAATGGAAATCCTTCTTGCAGGCAGAACTTCAAACAGTGCACCTTGTTAATTTTGCTTGGAAGGAGAATGGACAGAGGTATGAGTCTATGGTGACTCACATGCTGTGGCCAGTGGTTTGGCTCTTGGCACTTGGAAGTAACATGAATGGAAAATTGAGGACAAGAAAGTCTGAGGAGGAGGTATGTGAATAGACTTCTCTAAATGGGCAAAGAAAGTGAAATATCTGTGTCCCATGTGAATGCTCACCAAACAGTGGCCTCAGCAACTGAGGATTTTAATAATCAAGTGGCTCAGACAACTCTTTCTGTGGAATCACATCAGCCTCCCTCCTGGCCACTCCTGCCATTTTCCAAAGGGCCCATGAATGAAGTGGCTGTGGTAGCAATGAAGGAGATTACCCCTGGGATCAACAGCGAGAACAGCCACTCTGCAAGGGCAAGCTGGATACAGTTACTGTTGAGGACCCAGTCTGCCAGCAGCAGAAACCAATGCTGAGGTCATGATACAAACTCAACATGGACTTCACAATGGCAACATTTTCCAGGCTGATTAGCCAGCTACCTCCTGGCAAATTGATTATAAAGAACTATATCCTTTATGGAAGTAGTGCTTTGTTCTTACTGGAATAGATATTTACTCTGGATATGAATTTGCTCTCCCTAAGTGCAATGCCAAAACTACCATCCATGGACTGGCAGAATGCCTTATCTCTCGTCATCGTATTCCACACAGCATTCCTCCTGATCGAGGGACTGACTTCACAGTAATGGGCTAGGTGGCAATGGGCCCATGCTCATGGATTTCACTTGTCTTAATATGTTCCTCTTCATCCTGAAGCAGATGCCTTGATAGAATGGTAGAATGGCCTTTTGAAAACTTAGTTACAGTACCAGCTAGGTGGCAATGCCTGGCAGGACTGCTGAATGTCCTCCAAGAGGCTATGCATGCTTATAATCAGCATATAATATATGGTGCTGTTTCTCCCACTGTCAGAATTCGTAAGTCCAAGAATCAAGGGGTGGAACTGGGAGTACACTACTCACTATTACTTCCAGTGATCCACCACCAGGAAAATTTTTGCTTCCTACCCCTGTGACCTTACAATTTTCAGGTCTCCTGGTCTTAGTTGCACGGGAAGAAATGCTTCCTCCAGGAGATACAGTGATGATTCCATTGAAATGGAAGTTACGACTGCCATCTCCCACTTTGGGCCTCTCCTGCCTCTGAGTCAACAGGCGAAAAAGAGGGCTACTGTACTGGCTGGAGTTATGCTTAATGCCGTAGGAATGGGAACAAGGCAAGAATTTCTACTCCTACCACTTCTAGTCATCATTGAACACAGAGGTCATGACTAGGGTAATAAAGCAAGAAAAAGATATTAAAAGCATAAACATCTAGAAGAAGAAGTAAAACTGTAGTTGCGTACAGCATGACCACTTACATTCAATGGCGACTCTACCACTCACTAGCTTGTCCTTCGGGTTAATAATCACTTAGTATAACAAGCCTTATTGTCCTCCTCTGTGAGATGGTGATGCCAATTTGTGAGGATGGGATGAAATGATAACAAAAGTGTTTAACACCACACCAGGCTCCTGAGATGTTAATGTTGAAAAGTGACGGTAGTAGTGGCTTAAAAATGCCAGGACTTTATCCAGAGTTTTAACTTCTCTATGCCTCAGTTTCCTCACCTGCAAAACAGGTAACACTGTTGCCTAAGACACAGCGTCCTGTGAGGGTCACAAGCAAATTCATTTAAAGTGCTTTGAATGATGCCTGAAACAAAATAAGCGTCAATAAGTATTAGCTACTTTAATTTGTTAAATTGTTCTCCAAAAAGACATCTTAATAGAAAGGACTTGGGATTCAATCTTCTTGGTGAGAAACATAGTGGAGCTTTTTTTGAACCCTAAAGTAAGTTCTAGTCAAAGAATTTAATCAGATTTAATAAGCAATTATTAAATACCTACTCTATACCAGTCACTGCTAAGCACATTTATATATTTTAATTTCATTTAATTCTTAAACCAACTTTAGGATGGGTACTATCCTCAGGCCCATTTTATGAAACACTGAGACACATATGGTTAAATAATTTGCTCAAACTTATTCCCACTACTATTTTTCCCACTACTTATTTGCCCAAACTTGGTCCCACTGCTGGTAATGGACCAAGTTAAGATAGCATTTCAAAGCCTCCAAGTTCAAGTATTCCCATTGCCTCTTAGTCATGTACTACACAAGCAGCTTCCAACTAACCTCACCAGATTGTGTTTATTCTCTGTGTGTAGATAAAATCAGTCATGAGCATTTATTCTAAATGTCCAAATTAACACTGTAAATGTGTGTCAAATGAATCCAAACTGTTGGTGGGGGAGGGAAAAAAGGGAGGGGGAAGCTCTCTCTCCATGCCAACTGATTTGGATCAACACCAGCGTTTCTGCCCTAGCTTTCTAGACTCCGCTATGAGAAAGAGAAAACGGTGTGTAGTAAATGGAGTCTCACCAAACTCCATGCCCAATTCTTGCCATGGAAAAAAAGCAGCAGCAGCTAGAAATGTAACTCACCTATGCTGCATCCTTACACAAAGTCAGCCTTCATTACTTACTGCTACTTGTTGGTTTAAAAAAATATTTCATTAACTGCACTCTTGCTGTAGATTTTATCTAGTTGCCATAGAAACTTTGGAGGAAAAGCCTGTTTTTAACCCTTGGACTAGGTTTGCTACCCAGTTTTATAGCTCTATTTAAAGAACCCCCTTGTTATTTTAAACTCTTCCCCTTCTGCTCACCTGCTGTCTCCCCCCGCCCCTGAGACAGTTGGACAGGACCTGTTTATGACCTTCAAACTGTCACTTGTCATGCTGGCACAGCTCACGAGGGTGGAGGGCAATCACCAACAGTGCTTTTCCATGTTTATCTCTGAGATGGGCTCTAGTTGCAATAGAATTTTTTGAAAGCTGAAGTTTTACTTCATCGAAACTAAAAATGAACTATCTTGTTTCTATGGCCTCTGCCCAGCAAGCATCCCCACCAAGCCGAGGTCTTTACAGGAGGCAGCAGGAGCCCCACCCAACTGCCCAGACAGCCTCCAAACAAAAGTGTCTGGGTTCTTGGTGCCCTGAGTCCTTCTGTCCCCTGACAGTTCCCCTCCTCACTGCTCCTGGAGTTGGCAAACACACCACTAGGGCTGTGCTTGCCTGCTCAGCTTTCCTCTCCCTGAGGGACGAACACCACATTTTGGAGCAGGAATCTAGGCTGGGTTTATAGCCTGTGGGCCCCCAGGATGGGAACTCCTGTTTTTCCCCATACTTGGTGACATCTTTCTAACACTGTCCCTTTGTTCTCGGGCCTGGGAGCTCATCTGACGCAAATGAAAATTCTCATGTGGTTACAATTTGTTTAGTTCCACAGGACAGGGGTGGGTTATCAGCCCATAGGTTGAATTTCTTGGAGCCAGTCAGGACCTGGTCTGACTCTGGTTCAGGGACAAATTTGAAGGCTGGATATTGAGTATTTCTGGAAGTTAGAAAATGTCACCTGTGAAGGATACGAAGACTGCTTCTGAGCTCTTTTAATTTGGGTGATAGATGGAGGTGTGGTTGGATACCATAGCTGAAGACAATTTCACCTAAATAACATATTGACCCTCCTGAGGCAGATACAGTCTCTCAGAGAGGAAGTGGAGGTAAGGACCTCAGCTATCTCCAGGTCAGGACTGCCATTCCCTGGGCTTAGCCTTTCACAAGGTGAGGGTGAAAATTGGGTGCAGCAGCCTATCAGGAGCTGGAAACCACCAGGCAATTCCCCGTTGCAGGAGAGCTACCCACTCAGGAGGGTGTCATGAGCTTTCATGACCACGTCTGTGATTGTGGAGCCCCAGAGAAAGGCCTGGATGACTCCCACAAGCACAGGGAAAAAGAAAGATTCATAACAACCTGTTCGATTCCTGTGATTACTAACTAAGAAGTGAGATAAGCCAGCTCATCAGTGAAACACTCACTGGAGGTGAACAGGCTTCAGGGTTGCCAAGACGGGCAGTCTTTCCCTGGTAGGAAGTCCGAAGGTGAGAACTGTGGCTGGGTGGGTACCTATGCTGGCTCTAGGTCAACGGATGTTCCAGGTGAGCCCTAGGTGTGAGAAAGAAGTTTCAATTGCATACATGGGTTACCTGGAGCTACAAAGTCCTTGTCTGTCTCATCCCTGAATGCCTCTTATAGCTCAGACAAAGCCTGGTATGTAGCAGATATCAAACAAGTTAAATGTATACCAGTTTGGGTTTTTTGTTTGGGGTTTGTCTGTTTGTTTTTTTGCAATAGATCACATATTTCTTTTTATTTAAATGATAACTATTGAAGTACACTTCACATACTATGAAATTTACCCTTTTAAACTATACAATTCAGTGGATTTTAGGGTATTCATGGAGTTGTGCAATTATCAACATTATCTAATTCCAGAACATTTTTATCACTTCCCCCCAAAACTCTGCACCCATTATCAATCCCTCTCATCACCCAGCCCTCAGACCCTGGCACCATGAGCTAAATTACCTTCTACCTTCGACCACAGATTTCCGACCATTGCATTCAACAGATTTGTAGATCTCTGCATAGATATACAAATCAAAATTCCCATGCAGGTCATGCTCTTCAGAAAGCCTTCCTGTGTTAGCCCAGTTCTAGCTAATGCAGTCGCATCCTTTCTTAAAAGAACAGATGGCTTCAGCCTTCTCCAGGCCAAGGCTGGGTCTCTGTCTTGCCAAACATGTTGATGAGCACTGAAATTCAGCCCAGAATCGCAATGAAAGCAAATGTGAAAAACCTGGACATCACCAGAGTAATTCAGGCATTTCCCCATGTTCCAGCACCAGTTAGTAACTACATGGGTGACCCATTCCTGTGCAATGACTCTTAGCAGAAATGGAATTCAGGGAGTGTCAGGCGACTAATGGGAGGTCAGGCTTGATCTGAAAAGGCTGCACTGAAGACAAGCAGTGCTGTCAGCCGTGGGGATTTGCGTGAGGGAGCACCAAGTGCTATTTTAGGATGATGCCCCAAATCTGAAGCCCAGGGCAATGAGGGTGCCCTGGGAGCAGAGCCTGAAGATCTCAAGCTCAGGGCTGAGGTGGTCCAGGAGCCAGGATGAGCAGCCAAGAACTGAACACAGGAATGTGTGAGGCTGACCAGGGTGGTTCTGAGGACTTTGTCAAATAGCTTGTTACTACCTCAGTCTGATTTAGAAGCCAAGTTCAGCAGATTTTGCCTGAGAGCATATTAAAGGCACCATGGGATCTTTGACACAGGGAACTGAGAACCACTGATGGATAACAATGTGGAGGAGGTTAGTCCTTCTTTCAACAGCTTGGCCTCTTTAAAAAATGAAAGTAGTGGGAATAATTCTCCAGTTCCCAGAACATCATGGCAGCTTCCCTTTTGGGGAGTGGTGGGGCTTTGTGTTATGTTGATACTTGGTTGTTAACACGTGGCTTCTCCAGGCTAGATTGTAAGCTTTGTATGGGTAGAGTTCATATAATTTTCATTTTTATATTTCAGTGCCTAGCAGTGTCTGGCACATAATAACCACTCAATAAAGACTTAATCAGAGAGTGAATAAATTTCTAGTACCTATCTCCAAAACAGATATGTTCCCATTTTTTCTAACTTCTCAAGGAGATAGGAGGGAAATAGTAGTTAACATTTTTCCACAGAACTAAGTGGCAAAAAGAGTACTCTTCCTCTAAAATTTACTGTGTTGAAGAGGGCAATTTTAATACAATGTAAATATGTGCTTTTGAATATGCTTCTCTTATCAGGGGAAAAATGGCACTACACATCCAATGGGAAAATATGTGAGCTGAATAAAGATTAAAAAGGGGGAAAAAAAAACTTGATGTGAAATCAAGGAAACAAGCTCTGAATGCTGGTGCAGAGACTGCAAATAACTTGCATGCACATTTGCACGTTGACCTTCTTCCTCCCATGTCCCTGACAGACACTGCTAACCAAGTCTAGGCTATTCTTTTCCACCAAACCGAGGCTTAACTGCAGAATCCTTGTCAACACTGTATTTCATGAGGTCATTACTGGGTGGTTGGTGTTGATAGATGTAGTATAAGCCATTAGTCATGGCTGAGCTAGAGCATAGGAAGGGCAGGGCCATGAAAGAGAATGAGGTCATTTAAAGGAGATGAGAAGGAGACCCGGGAAGAGCCCTGATGCATGGCTGAGACCTGTGGTCTGGCTTAACTCTTCTATGTTGGTCACTGGGTGCTTGCAGAACAGTCTCGGCCTAGCTCAAGGAATGCCCTGGGGCTGGATCTGAGACACAGACAGGAAAAGATTCTGTTTTCCTAGAGACCCAAGGAGCTTAGCTAAGGAGTCAGGTGATCTGGCAAAGTCTTATCCCAAAGCCCAAGTCTAGAGGAGTAGCCAGTTTTGACTGGAGAAGTGAAACAGCATTTATTTTGCACCAGGATCAGTGAATAATTGAGTCTGCCTGGGAGACATGCTTCAGCTATAAGTTGTCTGTACCCCAAGATCCCCTGCCCATACAAAAAATACTGGTTTTATACATTTTGATGGAGCAAACTGCATCTGCTCTTGTGTTAGGGGTGGCAGGACAAGATGGGAAGGGGTTTTTTCAGAAGTGAAAGGGGCTCCTCTGAGTTCCAGAGGAGCTGGTTAGAAGAAGACTCTCTCTTCTCCTGTCTTCTGGGAGGCACAACAGAAAACTACCTGGAGTATAGCCTTTGTCAGGCAGTAACTTCCTTGTAAACCTAAAATGCTTGCACCTAATCTTCCTAGCATAGCTCTGCAGGGCAGAGATGGAGGAAATGAAACCCAGACAGGCGATGTGACGAGCTCTCTGACGCACAGTGAGACAGCTGGAATCAGCCTTTAGGCTTTTCTCATTCAAGACCACTTTTCCTACTGAGCACTGACTCATCTAGACTGACAACAGGAAGCATGATGCCCAACAGTTCACATCATAAGGTAATCAAAATAGCAGTGGGCAGGAGCTGATATGTACCTAATTTGAGTCTTCTATGGCATTTTTTCCTCTGAGAAGCTAAAAGTATTTTCTTGCCTTACAGTGAAGGGACTCCACAAGTAATTTTTTTATGTCGACAACAGCTTCTAATATGCATGTCTGACTATGGATCATAAAAGTCAACCCTTCTCAGAGGTCATGTGGAATAAGAGAACTTATGAAGACCTTACTATTTCCTAGCTGTGCAACGTCAGACCACATAGTGAATTACTTTCACTATCTGGGCAATCATACATTTAGGATATAACTACTTACTTCTGAAAGGCCATCTTGAGGGTGAACAGTGTATGTAAAGAGCTTAACCCTTACTACATGATCAATTATGCTAACTCCACCCTTCCTAGAAGAAGATGGAGGCTGGTGGGTTTGTCTGCCAAAAGTAGACAACTTGAGGGAAGGCAGTGCTAGACACAAGGCTGGACTTCTGGATTTCCACCTCTCTGCTGTCCGGCTGGCCTGCAGTCTTGCTCAGGGGTGAAGACACCCAGCAACTCAGCAGGCTGAGTAGACTCTCAGGCTTCCAGGGCCCAATGGGGGCAAGCAGCTGTGCCCTGCCTTCAGGGGTGCTTTGGGGTTCATTTCAAATGAAGCATGATTTGTAAAGAATTACAATCATTTTGTTGGGAAGCGACAACGGCACAAAAGTCTGAGGGGGGTGAGGAAATTACGGAAAGACAAAGCAGGGAGCCACGCTACGATGACGACCCATCTCCAGGGAATGCTCTGAAGAGCACCTACGCTGGTTGCTGATGAATCCCCTTCCTGGCTCAGAAAGCACAGCGTACCTCAGAGTCCCTTCCCAATCTCCTCCCTTCCTTAGGAGCCCAGGCTGCTCTCCTTTGGCCTCAGCCTCTGCCAGCTACCTCAGCCAAGCTCACAGCCTGCCAGGAGGTCAGGTCCAAAACACGTCTACAACAGCAAGAGTGAAAGCTGAGCAAACAGCCCCAAACTGATGATGAAAAGCTGAACTGGGGGAGCAGACAGGCTGCCTGGGCATGACACCAAAATGACAAATCATGGCAATAAGGCCCCGAGTTCTCCAGACTAGGAGCTGAGTGGGGTGTGGTGGCTACTCATGAGCACATTCTGGAAAAGCAGCCCCTTTTCTTTTAAAGTAATATGTTCACGTCCCAGTTGCTAACACCACAATGGAAAGCTATTGGAGGAAAACAGAACCAGGAGGCATTGGAGAAGGCAGTCGTAAAAAGGCTGGCATATTTAAAAGTAATAATAATTCTTCCTCAGCAAGCAGCAGTACAGCCCTCCCTCAGTGAAGTTCCCAGCACAGCCTGTGTGCTTTGTCCTGGAGGCACTCAAAGCTCTGCAAGACAGCAGGAGGTAACCATGCTACCCACTCCCCTCCGGCCCAGCTCCTCTGGAACACAGAGCTGTGCTACTGAGAGAAAAAGTTTTCCTGTACGTGTGGAGAATGAGCAAAAGACGCACAGGAGGACAGCCCTGGGGAAGGGAGGGTTGGCCTGAACCCACTCGAGGACAGTGTGAAGACCTACACAGCCATCTCCTGCCTCCTCATCAGCCATCCAGTTCCTGGCCATTGGTTCCCACAGAGCAGGCCCTGTACTTTCAGAGTAATGAGACTTCTCAGGTCTTTAAAGATCACGTGTCTTGAGCTGAGGCCAGCCTGCCATTTCTTTCTCTGAATGTTTTCCTCATTCTCCTTTTCTTCTCTTCATTCATGTGTCCCCCCTTGTCTGACCCGTGCCATCTCAGGCTTGTATTAGTGCAATGGCTACTATGTGGACTTTCCAGCACAGCTCTCTCCCTTTTGGGTCTTCCTTGCCATGACCATGAGACTCTTCTTCCTAAATGACTCTCTCATCATGAAATTCTTGACTCCTGGTTTTACATTGATATCCTATGATGCAGTGTCTGGAGCCCAGACTTCTCTGTGGGCTTTCCAAATCCTCCACGATCAAGCTCCAGGTCCTACAGCTCATGGGGAATCTGGGCTTTTCATGCCAGCTAAGCCTGGCTCTTCTCTATTCTCTGTTCATGCAAGACTCATCCCATCTCCATTTCTTATCCTCCTTCCTATAATACCCTCCTCACCCACTCTGCCTAATCAAATTCTACTCCTCCTGCAGGCCCGGGTGCAGTCTCATTTGCTCCTTGCCTTACAAGACTTCTTAGGCCCTTGCTCCTCCAAATTTCAGATGAAGTCAGTGGCTCAGCATGGCTCTTGTGAGTTTCTGATTGTCTCATTTGTCTAGCTAGTGTGTGATAAGTTTGAAAGCAGAGCCACCGCTTGTATCCTTCAGTGGCCTCTAGGGAACCAGGTCAGAGTGTGGTGTTTATAGCAACAGGGTCACAATTCACACTTGTTGGTTCTGAAAGTCCAGGATGATGTTGAATTACAGTGAGATCAGTCATTTTTTCAACAAGTGCCTACTGAGCACCTGCTACATGCCATGATCTGTGCTGACAATCCAACTGAAAAAGAAAGGCATAGTCCTCAGGGAACTTACAGACCAGTGGAAAAGGCAGGCAGTTATATAAGCAGCTACAATATAGATTGTCATGGTGATGCTCTGATAGAGAACAAATAGCATGTTATGGGGTTATAGAAGAAAGGCAAGTAACCTAGTCTTCAGTTGAGGTTTCTTAAAATAAGACCTTGAGTTAGCTGATTAAGGTTGCTAGGGAGAATGAGAGAAGAGTACATTAAAAGAACCGAAAGAGATTTAATGCAGCTTGATCATTTCTAAGAATATCACTTAGGTTCTTCCCTATTTACTTAAAAGACTTCTGTGCTATAAACAATTATTAAATAATAATGTAATTATCTGTCTATATCTATTGATCTATCCCTTTATCTATCCATCTATGTATTCTTAGCCAAGTGTATGCAAGTCCTGGGTACTTTTAAGTTGTGGTCTGGGTAGAAGCATGAGGATATGATTTTTATGGCATCTCTGTAGATTTTCATTCTTAGGTGCCTGAGATGTTTGGCATAGTATTGCTTACAAATGGAGAGTGGGGAGATATTGGAAGGACAGAAGGGTAGATTAGGACTCTCACAGAATACTCTAGTTCATTGGTTCCATAAACTCTATTGCTTCTCATGGAATTTCTTTTCAACCACAGCATGGGGATAATCTGACTGCCAACCTACTGTGGACAAAATGAAGAGACTGCCTATGTAGAAGTCTGTAGGCCCTTTATACTGCTGAGAGCCAAAGGGCTAAGGTCCATCTCAGCTAGATTTTCACTTGTTCCGAATAGCAGGGTATTTCCTTGAATAGAAAAAAGGCACAATTCAAACATCACCCATTTCTTAGAACAGAGTCACAGTTTGGATGTACTGGCGTTTTGTTATGCTACTTCTTAATTATTTATTAGCATAATAAAGTAGCATAACACTGTTTCATTCTATTTTAAAGAAAACAAGTGGTTTTGCAAATAAAACATGGAAGGCTAGGGTGCAAAAGTGGATGGTTAAGTTCAAGTATGATGCCTGTGTGTTTATGCAGGAGAAGATTAGGTAATACTTTACAAGTGAAGATTTCCCAGGTCACATTGAGACCATCCTATCTCTGGATTTGTGTATACAGAGGGGCTACCTTGCAAGCTGAGCTCTACCCTAATTTGTCCAAGTACCACAGCCTTGCACTGCTATACAGAGTAACCACTGGACTTCAGCATCTCATGCTAAGTATTCAGGGCACAGGCATCAACCCTTCTTTGTTTTCCATGGGATGGCAAGAGGCTGTGAAACACACTCAAGGCCCACAATTCTTTTGACTGGTTTGGAAACAGGAAGGCCCTGGCTGCGATATTCAACCACATTAAATGACTGGCATTATGCGGAGCCCTGCAACATGAGTTCATTGCCTGGCTGGTCTTTGACGCTGAGCACACTGGAGAAAGACTGTGTGTAATTAGGAGCTCGCCTGGTGAAAAGGGCTTCGCTCACACCACATGCCCAGTTTTTGTCCTCAGAGGAAGGTGTCCATCTGAGAAAGGGTAAGCCCCTAGGGAGAGACATTTATAAAGAATTTGAGGATGTGCAGCTATCTTGTTACAGTGACTTCAGGTTGGGGAGGAGATTCCCAGTCAGAATGTAGATTTAGGCCAGGACACTTGCCAGTGATAGAATCTAATGGAACTCTGCTGTTGACAATTGTGCACAGTGAGCTGTGGGCTTCTGTGCTGGGGGACTGTGATGTGTTTTTGTAATAAATTCTTCCTAGTCTGCAGTGAAATTGTTTCCAGGTACTTAAATGACTCAACAACTTAATATTTCATTTTAAACCATGCTCTGCACCAGAAAGAAAGCTGACATTTTTAGAGTGTTCAGACTTTAAATGTGCCTTATCTAGCCAGGTTGGTTTTAAACCTTGAGGTAGCATTATAGAAATACTTCTTATAAATGTTAATAAATAACCTGCATTGTTCTTTAGAAAGCAGAATCAGTCTTTTCAATGGCATGAAACAGCTTCGAAATGAGGAGAATATGGAGGTTTTTAGCACTCTTTAGACATAAACACAATCTCTCTGAATGGAGGTTCTCTCACCCATATTGCTGGCTGCTATTTGTTAGACCCCAAGGTTCTTTTAATGCCTAGACCCTTTAGCTTGTAATTTTTTAAATAACCTAACACTTTCCCTTTCCTGAGAATCCCAATTATCTGACTAAGCTAACAAGCTTTTGCTCCCCTTTCTTCAGTCCTACTGTGGTTTCCAAGTCCACTGATACCCACCTCAGCATTTCTTTAAAAAATTTTTTATTGTTGTTCTATTATAGTTGTCCCTATTTTCCCCCCTTTTGCCCTCCTCTGCCCAGCCCACCCCCCACCCTGCTCTCATCTCAGCATTTCTCTCATTTCCCCTTCCCCACCATCCCCCAGCCTGGCTGGGGAGTTGTTGCTCAGAGCTTTAGGCAGGCTTGGCTGCACCAAGACCAGCTATTGTAATTGAACCATAAGGAAACTCAGGACCTTAATATTTGAAGGAAACCTGAAAGTCATTTAGTTCAATGTCCTTCCTCAACAGTCATCTTGTCTCTGGTTGAAACCCTGGCTACTTTACAAGACAGTCTGTGTAACAGTTGGACATCACTAATTGACATGAAGATATCCCACCCCTCGCCCCCATGGTTCTACTTCAGTCTCATTTCCCTTGCACATCTTTGGTATAGCCCTCTTTATAAGGATCATAGCTAGTTGTTTATATACTGTTTTATGCTCCTGAACTCCTGAAGGCAGAAGCCTTATCTTATCCATCTTTGTATCTTCATTGCCCTGACAAACAAGACCTAAAAAGTAATGGGGACATCTAGCTTTCCACTTCAGCAGCATTTCATCTCAGTCAACCAGACCAACCTGTTCAACTATTCCATAGTTCAATCCACATTTCCCCAGCCCACCTGAAAAGATATAATGGAAGGATTTGTCAGATAGCTTTCAAAAACCCAAATGTATTCCTCTGATCTTTGGGTTTCATATTTCAATTTTAAAAATGGAAATGATTTATTTTTAGTAAATCCATATTAGAACCTGGTTATCATGTCTCCCCTTTCTACACAATAACAAAGTATTTGTTGGATAACTCATTCTAGAAGTTTGCCAGTGGTTAATATTAAGATTACTCATCTGTAGTTTCCAGAATTCACCTCAGAAATTTGGGTGTAACAATTTGTCCCTCTCATCTATGCATAGTCATTCCTTGGTAACTTGTTCAAAGATAGTTAAAAGTTGTTCCTCAATCATACCTTTAAATTATTCTAGTTCCTAGGAAAGTAATGTGTGTGTCTTAGAGACTTAAATACATTTCAAGTGGCCAGCTGCTCTCAATATCTTTGTTTAATTGGGACTTCATCCCACCTCTTACTGATAAAATCAGGAGACAAAAAATGGGTAGTTACACTTCCTCAGTGGGATGTGGAATGTAAGGAGGGGCTAGAAGATCACTGTTGGAACCTTCCTGACAGCTATTGGTAGAGGAGAGTTAATGTCAGAGTAACCCTCAGAGTTCTTCACTAATTTTGTATTCCTTTTCTTAAAATTGTTCTGCCAAACTGTGTAACCTTCAAAACACTGACATATGGATCTACCCTTGGGTCTTGTGTAAACTCACAAATTATGCTTCTACTGGAGGTATTCTTATGGGCATTGCGAATAACCAGACTATCAAAGGAAGAAACAAAAATATTGGTCTGTTTTAAGGAATAACTTAGATACTTGGATTAGTTAGCACTGATACTACCACGACTTTAGAAAATTCACTTATCCTCATTGTTTTTTCATTTCTTGCCCACAACATGGGGATAATAATCCTTATTTCATTCTTAGTGCACACTCATTCAGTGTTCCCCCAGCTCCAGGTGTACCCCACCTTACAATAATTTGATAAATAAAAATAGCTATTTGTTGACATTCTATAGTACACATAAAACAGAAAAATTAACCTGGAAGGAGGAGCATTTATTCTGTGAGGAAATTAATTTAATTAATGAGTATTGAATTTTAAAAAGGCTATATAAGATCTGCAGTCAGGAGAGCTGACTTCTAAACATGAGCCAGGAATCAGTGGAAGGTTTAGCTCATCCCTTGGTCCCCATGAGTCTTTGTTCCCTCATGTGGCAAATAAAGATAACAACACCTCCTCACAAAGATGCTGTGAAAATTGATATCATATGTACTAAAGTGCTGTGTAAGCCATGGAAGTGATTTGTAGATGTGTGGTGTTATTATTTCCTTAAATCATCAAAATTATGATTGATTTACAAAAATTCAACTTACACAAAATTTTCTGAAGTACAGACTGTACAAAATATTGGCAGTGATGTAAGGCATGAGTTAAAAATTTAGTGACTGATAATGCACATATCAAATACTAGGCAGATAAATAGTTTAAAAATCAGTGAAGTATCCTACCTCAAGGGCAAATCTGTTCAATCCCACTTTTTCCATTCAGCACAATATAAATGGCAGTGATGCTGGGATTTATACTGGGAGTTCAGGATCACTAGAGTCGTTATCCAACCTTGTCATAGCATGAACATTCCTCAGCTCCTTCTTTTGATGTACCCCAAAGTCTATGATGTTTTGTTAATACTCCCCAGCCCAGAAAAACATCTCTCTAGATTTTCAAAGTGCTTGCACCTGAGGGTTATGTCTTCCTTTGTTCTCCCCATAATATCACAAGCTTCTGACTTGAGAATGTCTCTGTATTTGGAGAAACAACCATGAACAACAGCCGCAGGTTGCACTTGAGATGCATTAGCTCCTACATGGCTAATGTATTTGCACTTTCTTCCTTTCAGAGGTTGCTAGAAGACTTAAGCCTCTCAGAAATTTCAGAGCACCAAGCTTGCAGGATTTATCTGTTGAGTTGGAAGGCTATTGCTTGACTTTGCTTAGCTCACTTTACAGCAATTTAAACATACATTTCACTCTTCATAATCTGTTGTTCCACAAGGAAGGCCTCATTTCACAAAGTTCTGTGCTGAGTGGAGCTTTTAGGCTCAACAGAGACAACTGCATTCATTATCGCTAGCCCTGACTTTCAATTCAGAGAGGAATCCTATTTCAGTTCATTATCTCTCCGAGCTCCGACTTCATCAGTCTCCATTAGGAGACTGATGCCAAGAGGCACTAAAGGTGAGTGGCCCAGTTCCCTGCCACAGATGCCAATGACCAACAGCCTCCCCTCATCAAGCATGAGCCCCTCCACTGCTCTGTCTTCTGTAGGCCATAAACACATCTTCCCTCATTAAGGAGAATATGTCTCTTCTGAACTCACTCTCTGGTATGCACAGCCCAGACAGCATGCTCTTTCTGTGCCGCCCTATTCCCTTTCAGTCATGCCCGCCACTCCCATACTTTTTCCTCTCACCATTGACAGCTCACCAAGTCTCTTCTTACCTCAGATAAAACCCTGCACCCTAACAGGATCCAGACTGGGTGTTCAACTCATCTCTCTCAGAATCTCTCTCCTACCCGTGGCTTTCTTTTTTTAAAAAAATAATTTTATTTAGTTATTTTTCAAGTACAGTTTTTTGTCTATTTCTCCCATCCCAGGGCTCCCCACCTCCCTCCCATTTCCACCCCCCTTAGTTCTCGTCCCTGTGTCCTTCATATTTGTTCCTCCAAATCCCTCCCCTTTTTCCCCTTAAATTCCCTTCCCTCTCCCCTCTGGTCACTGTCCCCTTGTTTTCCATTTCAGTGTCTTTGTTTTTATTCTGCTTGCTTGATTGTTTTGTTGTTTAGCTTCCTGTTAAAGGTGAGATCATATGGTATTTGTCTTTCAACACCTGGCCTATTTCACTCAGCATAATGCTTTCCAGTTCCATCCATGTTGTTGCAAAGGGCAGTAGCTCCTTCTTTCTCTCTGCTGCATAGAATTCCATTGTGTATGTGTACCACAATTTTTTGATCCATTCATTTACTGACGGGCACCTAGGTTGCTTCCAACTCTTGGCTATTGTAAATTGTGCTGCTATGAACATTGTGGTGCATAGGTTCTTTGAAATTAATGTTTTAGGGTTCTTAGGATATAATCCTAGCAGTGGAATTGCTGGGTCAAAAGGCAGGTCCATTTTTATTTTTCTGAGAAAATTCCATATTGTTTTCCATAACGGTTGTACCAGTCCGCAATCCCACCAACAGTGAACTAAGGACCCCCTTTACCCGTGGCTTTCAAAGAAGCAAAAAGGAAGTGGAAATAGAGAAACCAGAGCCGATTCTGAACAGAAGAGGAAAAAGTGAGAAAGACAGAGAGAGAGAGAAAGAGAGAGAGAAAATAAGACAGATGTGGGGTGAATCTTAGGATGTTGGGGCACCTGACCTTGAATAAGGAAACTTTCCAAGAAGAGCAGCAACCCCAGGCCCTGGACCTAAGGTTAGTCTCATCAATCCTAAGTTTCATTTCAAAATCAGTAAGATGGAACCCAGATATGTTTATGTTTGTGGACTGATGGGGTTTTCCCCCACATTCACTCTTGTCATTGCTTTCCCATTTCTGACTTTAGTAAAACAAATAAAAAGCCAGACACTGTATAGCATAAAACATCAAACCTTTGTCAAAAGAAACAGTGCACATGAACAACAGAAATGTGTGTTTGTTTTGTAGACTTTCCACTGTGAAGGACCTAAAGTTCCCCTCAGCCCCTCTCAGGGGGGGCTTCATGCAGCATCTCAGAGTGGAGACAGGAACCAGAACCCCCAGGACTCACCACGCACTCCATGGAGCAGGCGCCTTTCCCCTTCGATCTCCCCACCACCTTCACACACACACCAGCTTCAGCAGTACCTTCATTCCCAACAGGCAGCACCTGCTTCTCTTGTAAAGGACCGCCCTCAGGCCTGCACACAGATTGTTGCAAGTGACTGGGAATTCAAAACCTGGGGAGGGAAGTAAGGGTAGGCCTCATAAACTGATGACAGCTGCTTTCAAGGATGTAAACTACTCTAGCTCCTTGCCCATCCCTTCCTGATGAAGACTACTCTGAAGTATGACCTACTCTTCTCCAAGAGCAACTCTCTGGGACTTTGCTTGATACCTTCCTCTATCTCCCTTCCTAATAAATAATCACCTTCACATGATCCATTATCTCAGCAGCAGCCTCTGAGGATCCCCACCTAAGACATCCTAAAACAGAGCCAACAGTCTTCTAAGAGGGGCAGAGATAAAGAACACACCTTCAATAGACGGGAGTGCAAGAGATACGGGAGGTAAATGAGAGAGAAGGGCTTGACATACAATCTGAAAGGAGACTTCATGGGGAAAGTAAAAACAAAAACGAACAAACCAAAACACATTTTTGTACCACCCTCTAGATCCTATATGTCTTCTAATAATGACAGAGAGAGAGAGAGAGAGAGAGAGAGATGTTGAGAGAGGGAGAGAGAGAGAGAGGATGATAGATATAGGGAAGCATGCATAAATAAAAAGTGTATGATTTTTCTTTCCCTTTTCCCTTTTTGGTAGAGGGCTGTGCTACATGCCCTTCGGATACTATGGGCATAACTAAAGAGGGCATGTTATTTTATTCTAAAGTTTATTTCTTATACTTTACCTAATTTGGATAAACACAAAAGAGCTTTGACAAGAATGAAATAAATGAAAACACAGTTTAAAGAATGGCACTATATGAGCCTCCAGCAAAGCGACTCTAGGATATGACAGGAAGAAGGGGCAAGAATGGAGAGGCATCTTTCTGGGTACATGTTTGTACCCAGAAAGATCCTTCTGGGATCCTTCACAGAGGTACATGTTTGATCCTCTTTTCTCTGAGCTACAAAGGCCGGCCCAGCTTTACAGTGGGTTTGAGAGCCGTGGCTGAGATTCTTAACCTCTGCATCTCCTTTATATATGAATAGCAGCAAGGAAAACAGCATCCATTCCATCATACTTACATGGGTACCAGGGCTAAGGTTACTAGTGCATCTAACTCATGCAATAATACTTTGAATACCATTGCCACCTTCATTTCACAGATGAGAAAACAGAGGCACAAAGAGATAGTAGGACAAAAATTGTTGCAGTTACATGAAAAGATGCTCAACATCACTAATCACCAGGGAAACCCAAATTAAAACCACCATGAGACACCACCTCACAACTATTAGAATAGCTGTCATCAAAAAGTCAAAAAATAACAAGTGTTGGTGAGGATGTGAGAAAAAGGGAATCCAGTTCACGGTTGGTGAAAATATAAATGGGTGAAACCAGTAAGAAAAACAGTGTAGAGATTCCTCAAAAATTTACAGGCAGAAGTATCATATGATTCAGTAATTTCACTTCTGGGTATTTATCCAATGAAAATGAAAACTAATGCAAAAAGACATGTACCCCATGTTCATTGCGGTGTTATTTACAATAGCCAAGACATGGAGACAATCTAAGTGTCCATTAATGAATAAATATGTATTCTATATTTTATTTATCTACTCATATATATATATATATATATATATACGTATATACATATATACATATACGTGTTTGTGTATATATGTATATGGGTTACTACATAGCCACAAAAAAGAATGAAATCTTGCCATTTGTGACAACACATATGGATCTTGAGGACATTATACAAAATGAGTCAGAGAAAGATAAATACAGTAAGATCTCACTTATATGTGGAATCAAGAAAAAAAAAAGTACACAGATAATAGATTGGTGGTTGCCAGAACTGGGAGTTGGGGGTTGGGTGAAACAGGCAAAGCTGGTCAAAAGATATAAACTTAACAGTTATAATACAAATAAATCATGGGGATATAATGTACAGCATGATGACTAGTTAATGATATTGTACTGTATATTTAAAAGTTGCTAAGAGAGATCTTGAAAACTTTCATCACAAGAAAAAGTTAACTATAAATTATCTTTACCTATAGATCTTACAAAACCCAAAGTCTATATTCCTGAAAGGGAAGTGGTGGAGCATTGTTTACCTGTAAAGTGTGTTTCCCTGGAGTTTACAAGGTTCTTTCTACCTGTAATGGGACCTTGAATTTGAACCTAGCACCTTCTAGTCTAATACAAAGCCATATATAGAGAATGGGCAAAGAGGGCTCTCTAGGGTGCTCCCAGGGAGGCCCGGGGGAGGAACTACAGAAATATCTATTGACTCTGCCCTTAGCCTGTTAGGATGGAATTGTGTTCCCCTAAAAGATGTTAAATTCCTAACCCTGAGGACCTATGAATGTGACCTTATTTGGAAATAAAATTTTTGTAGAACATCCAATTAAGACGAGGTCATTAGGGTGAAGCCTAATCCGGTGGGGCTAGTGCCCTTGTACAAAAGGAGAACTTAGACCCTGAGACAGACACCTGCAGCAGGAAGATGATGTGAAGACACAGGGAGCAGGCCACCCACAAGCCAGGAAATACTTGAGGCTACCAGAAGGTAGAAGAATGGCATGGAACAAATCCTTCCTTCGGTTCCTTCTGAGGAGAAGGAACTAATCCTACCAGTACCTTGGTTTCAGACTTCTAGCCCCCAGAACTTTGAGGCTGTAAACTCCTGTTGTTTTAGCCACTCGGGTTGTGGTACTTTGTTACTAATCCAGTTAATTTAATAAACAGTGATAAACTGCCTCCTTTCCCAGCCCCTAACAGAGAAAGCACAGCACCCTTTAACTTACCCCCCAAACCCTGGGTCAAAGCTATGGGAATAAATGAGGGGAAGAGTTCTGGGCAAGGGCAACCAATCCCCGGGCTTGCCAGCCAGGTGCTGCAGCCTGGCTCTGAGAGATGACCCAGGACCATCACGTTCTCTCTCAGACAACAGGAAGGCGTGGTGGATGGGAGGTGCTAAGTTGGAAGCCCATGTAGACCCTGGCTTGTGGCGGCCATTTTGGGTTGTGTCCTTGGCGGTTAAGCAGAGGGAGCTGGTCAAGAGGATAAAAGGAGAATGGAGGGAGGCAGAGCTGATGAAATTGAAAGAGAAAGGAGGGGGCAGGGCTGAGAGACATGGCTGGGCATTAGAACTGTCTTGTTTCTGCCCTTCCTGAAGCCAGTTTTCTGCGTTCCCTTATGCATATCCTTTAACAAATTCCCCCTTTTATCCTTTAGTAACTTGATTATTCTCTTTCTTGCACCTTTCTTGTCCTGAGTATAACAGTCCCTGGAAAATCATGCGTAGTAAAGCCGTGACTTAGACATTTTATCTGGCCCTGGTTCTCATGTTCTCCTGTCTTAATCTGAGAAATATCAATAGCAGAGTGAGTTAACAATTAAAAAAATGCTTTATCCAAAAGCCCTATGATGTTAGGCACAAGGTAGAATTGTTTTGGAACCCTGCAACAAAGTATAATGCAAAACAAGGAGAAAGAGTGGCTGGGGGAAGGGAATGAGCCTATCTATGGAGCTGAGGCCTGGAACAGTTCTAGAGGCCTAGTCCTTTGGGGCCCCAGACCATCTATCTGAAGCAGTATGGCCTTTTCCCAGACAAAGGGAGTGTCCCCAAATGATACACATTTCAGAAAGATTAAGATATCAGGAGGGTATGGGATGGATTAGAGGGAACAAGACTGGAGGTAGGGAGTGTGATTAAGAGGCTGTTGCAGGAATCCAGCCTTGAGGTGACAGTGGCCTTAGATGAGGACAGGACCCCTGAGGAGGAGAGAGGAAGGGATCAAGTTAAGGGACATTAGGTGGTAGGTTGAGCAGACTTGGTGAATGTGGAGCAGAGGGAGGGGGAGAGTGAAGGAGGGCATGCTCAGGGAGGTGACTGGGGGGCAGAGGCGAGCCCCTGGAACCAAGGACCCAGGCAGCAACATTCCTAACCCTTTTCACTCCAAGAACCAGTTCCTGCCAGTTGAGACCCAGTGGACTGAAAACAGAAAGAGCCGAAAAGCTTCTCTTCAGGCTGCTGCCAGGTTGGGGCCTTGCACTAGGGCTCTGTGTTTACACATTCAAAAGAATCGAATCTCACATCATCATACATGTGACAAAGTCCTCAGCTATAAGCAACATTAATGAAGACAAATGAATCAGCCAAATGCTGCAGCCTGCACAGCAGCTCCCTAGGCCCTGCCTCGCGGGGAGGCCGCTCTGTGGGGGAAGCTCATTTCTGGCTGCAGAGCTTGCCTGGCCTGATGGAGATGTATGAGGACCCTCCCGCCGAGGGGGCAGGCCGTTGCAGGGGCTTTAAGGGAATTATAAGAAGATTCTAAGAGCATGTTTGCACATTTTTATGAAAGCTATCTTAGGGGAGATAAGCAAGTAGAGATTAGCTGGATATAGTGGTCTGATTGTGTTAAATAAACAAGCTCCCTGCATCTGGTGGCTGCTGATTGGGGAAAAAACTGTTAGAATTTTAATTCCAGCCAGTGAGTAACCACACCCCAAAAGGCATCTTACTGAGTGCCATGAATCAGTCCTGCATCCTGAATGGGTTTTGGCTCTTTGCTGAATTCCCTTCTCCTCATGAAGGCCACTGGTATCGGCCCATCCATTTCTCTTTGTGACAGAACAGAAAACATTCAACTTTGGGACTTCTACTTTGACCTCTCCTGAGCGGATCATAGCCAACAAGGGGGAAAAAAGGCGTTTATAAATCAAGCAGCGTGTGACCGTGCCTGGAGAAGCGGCCCTGGCTCTATGCTGGTCCCAGACGGCAGGGATGGATGGTCAGCAGGACCCACCCTGATACGCTACATTGTGATGCTCACAGCCAGCGAGACAGCCTTTAGAGGTGGAAAGACAGCAGTTTTTTGGTGCCTTTGGTTAGAGGACATAAAATAAAAACTGCCCATTAGCGGGCAGAGCTGTTTGTTGTGAGAGCATTCAGACCTGGCAGCAGGGAGAATCCTGCCATGGTCTCAGCATTTGCTCTGTGTGATTCAGAAGACTGTGGGAGGACGACCTCTCTCTCTCCCAAAGGAGACGAAAAAAAAATATGGCCCTTATCTGACTCTAAATGAAACATCCTCAGAATTTCTCAACATGAATTAAACAAGCCAATTTATTAGATCAATATGAAGGGATTTAAAACTAATTAATCACTGTAGAGATCAGATCAGCCAATGACAGTGAGACAATGGAATGAAAACTTGGCAAGTCAGTAAAAGGCCTGAATACGGACAGTCCGGGAACACTGGGCCTCATCCCTCGTGGAAGAAATTTCAATAGCTCAGCAAAAGAAAGTAAGTTGAGTGACAAATCCACTGTCACCTGCAATCTTCTTTAGGGAATATCCTCTTAATGACACCCAGATTGATTTTCCATTCTTAGAAAGAAGAGAAGGAGGTAGAAGTGATCAGAAAACATAAATATCTTTTCATAAAGCCAGGCAGGCTACTGCAAGAATACATGCATACAGGAGAAATAAACAATGAAAATAATGCACTTGGGAAAATGAGTTTCCAGCAATAGAGTGACTCGGAGTCAATAAAATGGGGATGGGAAACAGTGTGGAGCATCTTACCACCTTGCTTAGCTGCAGCCACACCCTGGAGGCAGAGGAAGGGGAGACTCACATGCAGAAGGTCCATCTCTCAGATTCTAGGTTCCTTCTCTCCTTCAGCAAAGGGTTGGGCCAGATGGGCTCCAAGGTCTCTTCTGGCCTAAAGATGCTACTACTTGTCATTATTCCAGAGCTACCCTGAGAAGGGCCCAGGTCAGCAGTAACTGAAAACCCTGTCATGGGAGGACACAGCATAGGGACTCCTCCATAAGGACACAGCATAGGGCCACATCTGGTTTCCACCACTGTCATCATGTCATTGGTCAGAATCATGTCAGAACCCAATCACATTGTATCATTTTATTTTATACTTGCCTAACACCATGCTGGCCGTGTGGTGGCTCAAAATGTACCCGTCCTTCACATCTGTTGGAATGGTGAAAAGTGCTCAGCCTTTGGAATCGGAAAGAACTGGGTTCAAATAACCATTATACCACTACCTGGTTGTATGAATCCAGACTGGTAGGCACATCTATTGAATGGAAATATTAGGCAGCCATCGAGAAGAATAAAATGGGTCTGTAGAAACTCACATGGAAAATTGTCCACAATTTTTTAAAAGAACATAGCCGACGACAGTCAAAGGTAGAAGAAACCCAAGTGCCCATCGATGGATGAAGGGATAAACAAAATGTGGTCATGCAGACAATGGGATGTTATTCAGCCTTAAAATGAAAGGAAATTATGACACATCCTATAACATAGGTGAGCCTTGAAGACATTACACTAATGAAATAAGCCCACCACAAAAGGAAAATACTGTATGATTCCACCTATATGAGATATCTAATGAAGTCAAATTCATAAAAACAGAAAATGGAGCGGTGGTTGCTAGAGGCTGGGGGAAGGGGAAGTTCAAGTTGAATGGGTGTGGTGTTTCCATTTGGGACGATGAAGAGAGTTCTGCAGACGGACGATGGTGATGTCTGCACAGCCATGTGAATGTACTTAACGTGACTAAACGGTGCGGCCAAAATTGGTTAAAGTGGTAAATTGTATGTTATGTGTTTTCCACAATAAAAATGTAAATGGCAGAACAGTAAGTATAGTGTGATCCATATTTGGTTAAAATTTTTTCATCTCTATTTACAATTTTTAAAACCCTATTTGGAAATTTTTCTTATGTTGATGATATGTTAGAATGGTAAAATTTCAGATAATTAGGTTAATATATATAGTTAAAATTAATCTTACTGTTTCTCGTTTTTTTAAATGTGGCAAGGAAATATGAAATTACACGCATGATTCACATCTGTGCCTGGCATTATATTCTCATTGGACAGAGCTGATCCAGACCCCCAGACTCCATCTGGGGCCATGACTTACCCAACCAACTGAGGCTCCAGCTGCCTGGACTTGACTCAACCCCACTTGAGTTTTCTGCACAGCACCAGCTATGGAACTTAGGGCCATCAGTGCCTCTGGAGCCAAGGGTGGAATTTAATAGCTGGATCTTTGTGCATTCACTCACATTTCTCTCTCCAGCCCATCCCCTGGCTTTCTTTTAGGACGGTGGCTCTCAAAAGACAGTCTCTGCACCAGCAGTGTCATATCCCCAGGGGACTTGTTAGAAATGCAAATTATAGGGCACCATCCAGAGACTATGATTCAGAAACTGTGGGGATGGGGCCCAGCGATCAGATTTTAACAAGCCCCCCTCTGTTATTCCAGTGCAGGCTAAGGTTGGCCAACTGCTGTCCTAAGGCCCTGTTGCCAAAACTGCTGCATCTTAAATCACCTGGGGAGCTTCTACAACCCCCAGTGCCCAGATCACACCCCATGTCAAGTAAATCGGAATATCAGGGGTGGGACCTACGCATGAATTTTTGAAAACGTCCCCACCCCTTGATTCCAATAGTAGTCATGTTCGAACCACATTATCTAAGGGTAAAGGACTCAGGAATAGCTGCCAGCTGTTTCCCCCAGAGCTGGACAGACATAAGTACGGCAGCCTTACTGTGGGGGAGAAAACAGTGCATGAGGTAGAACCATACACGCCTAAACCTAGAAGGCCTCTTTCCTTATACGTCAGCTGCTGCAATGAGATAAGGTGCAGTTTAGATTTTCTGAGGCTGAAATGACAGTGTGGAGAGGGAACAGTTTTTTCCACAGTCCAAAGAGAGTTCTCCTCTTTTTGGCCACTTCCTCTCTCTGAGGCTCCAGGTATGTTAAAACAAAGAAATGTTCAAATAGGGTTTCAAAAATTGATACATTTTAGAAATTTACATTTACTAAATTAAGACTTGTAACACACACATAAAGCAATGCAATCATCCTACTCACAATATAATAGCAGGATTTATTTTTAAAATTCATGGGCATGGTACCAAAGTCTGGCAGAAGTTTAGAGCTGATGATCATTTCCTTCTTTTAGTCTTATTAGCATATCCTTGGAAATAACATTTTAAAACCCCAATTTGAAGCATTTGCTGAGTGTGAGGTTTCTGGATGGAACAGCCTCCTTTGCTGTGCCCAAGAGGACCCCTGGAAAGAGGTCCTAGGTGTGACCCGGGGCAGCTGTGCATGGTCAGGCGGTGGCAGTTGGCCAGCACTGGAGCCTTGCAGCAGCCTGCTGGGTGGGTCCAGGTGCACAGGAGGGAAGCAGGGGCTCTGCAGGTGCACTCGAGTAGAGTCAGCCTCCCTGTATCCGGCAGCATTGCCTCTTGGCCTCCGATGCCCTCTGTCCACAGGCACACTTGGCTGCTGGCAACACCAAGAGGAACAATGCCACTCACAAGACACTGTTCTTTCACCTTAAGGTAATTCCTCTAGTTTAATGCACAGTTGTTGGGAAAGGGGGGATTGGGGAAACTCTTCCCCGTGCAGCACCTGCAGTTTTGTGGGTTTATTAAAGAATACATGCTTCTGTCCCAGAAACTAGACTGGGCTCAGGGCTCAGGACTCCATGTGATAATTTGCTTTAGGAGGGAGAGAAAGCAATCCCAGGCTGAAAACAAGCATCGCCTAAGAGGTGGGAATCACAGTGAGGAAATGCAACTGGTCCCAGCAGCATATGCTTTCTCCTCTGGGAGGTGAATTCTGAGACATGCTGGTTAAAGGGACCAAAAGCTGCAAGCTGCAGAGGTCTCTTACGAGGCCCCTGGCAAGGTCTGGCATCCAAGCAGCTCGGGCAGCCTGAGTAATATAGGGCGGAGGAGTGGGGGCGGGGCATGAGGTGAGGAGGAAAACAGCACTCCTTGTTCTCACTGGCTCTGTCTGAATCAATGGCCGCCAGAGTCTTCCTGTTTCCTGGAGTTACAACCCCAGGCCTCGTATTCTCCTCCCTCCTGAGGACAAAGATTTCTAGGGCAGAAGGGCCACATCCAGACAGAGGTGGGTGAGGGCTGATGTTCAAAGTCCAGGGACAGCCCTTACCTTTCATGGTGTCCCGAGTCACAGCAGGGTCTGATTCCTTGTTGTTACTTGTCTCATTACCCTTCTCCTGGGTCTGTAGGTTCCTGACTTTCTCCAGCCTATGGAAAATATGAGGAGAAGGGGGAATAAAGGTGAGGGATGGAGAAGTCAGGGGGGATGAGCACATGGCATCAGGGTGGTAAACACTTGGAGGGAAGCCAGATGTCTGGCACTTGAATCTTCCACATCTCCCCGGCCAAGATCCAAACCTGTATATTCTGGGCTCTCTCTCCCCCTTTGTCAGACCAGAATCTGGGTAATTTTTGTCCAGAACTTTCCTCTGGAAATCTAGATTTCAATGCAAGACATACATTATCGGAATCAGATTTCTGAGGCCTAACTGCAGATAGGGTGGATTTAGTAGTGTGGCTGCATCCCATTTCTGCCAGCCCATGGGATGAATACACAACAAGGAGTGCATCACTACTGCATGGCTCAGGAGACAACAATGTGTAGGCAAACTGGCACAGCTGAGCCAGAACTTAGCTAGTCCTGGCTATTTAGAGATGGTAAGGAGAACATAGAGATGAGATGACTTGTGGAATCAGTGCCAAAGCTGTCAAATTCCTCTTTCATTGGCTGTTGAACTATTGGTCCGCAATCCCTCCCCAGTTGTATAAGATGGAAAACCTCTTTGGAAAGACATCCCAAGCCATATCCATCTTGGGACAAGCCCTGTAATAATAATACCACCAGTAATGGTGATGGTGAACATGCACCGCTTACCATGTGCTGGGCACAATTCTAATGCTTCACATGGGTTTACTGGGAGTATGATTTCTGGAGCAAGAAGAGGACCGCCTGCACTCTGAGGTGGCCTCAGGCAGTTTTCTGGAGGACAGTTTCTTCCCCTCTGCTAGTCTTCCAACACAGACCCATCTTAATTCTTCCACTTCAACACTCTAGTTCAAGTCTTAGCTAGCTTAGGACTTGGGCCCACTTCTCCTCATCACGAGGAAAGAGCAGCAAGCACCCGACAACTGCGTTAAATGAGCTAGCCTTCAGGAGAAACACTGGAAGGAGTGACCGCCCGTCTTCAGGAGGCAAGCACTGTTTGCTCATTGCTATTGTTTCTCTAGGAACCATAGACAATTTATAAACAATCTCAAATAAAATAATTCAGAAAATTATAATGATCTTTATAAAGCAATGTGCTCTAGAGCACCTTTTCCCATCTCCCTGAGCATATTTAAAATATGATTTTAAAATTAAATTTAATGAGAATTCATCAAACACACGTGTTGCACAAACACAGTGTGTAAGTGCTCCTAAATGCTAGTTTGCATGAATCTTATTTTTCCAAAGGAGTATGTCCTGCATTAGAAAGGGAGTCAAACAGCATCACGTAGCCGCTAACCACACACTGGCCACTGCAGAGTGCAGGGAGCCTGAAGCCTCAGCAGCATCATCGCAACACAGCCATAAGGGAGATACAGTCATCCCAGTTTACAGATGAGGAAACTGAAGTTCAGGTGGTCAGATGGAGTTCTCATTACCACAGAGCCGTCAGTAGTGTAGCTTGATCTGGTAGGCTTGCCTGACTTCCACGACCACAACCACAGATAATGTGCAAGCAAGACCAGGTCCAGATGTTCTCCAAAGTTATACCTGCAGCTCCCTAACTACAGATGTGATTACACAATCCTGTATTTCCTTTCTTTCTGGTCTTTTTTTATCTTCTTAACTCAGTCAGAATGAACTTCAGTGTGTCCCAGCAGAATCTGCTTTTGGCTGCAAAGAGCCACTCAGACACTGGAGATGGCCCATCTTGTGGGTCTGTGAATAAACAACCCTTCTGGAATCAGTCTTCTACGAGCACAGCTTCCTAGAAGGATTCAAATGCCTGAGGTGGCCCCAAAGGGCCATTACCCAAGGCTGCATTTTTGGACCAGCTGTCACACCACTGGCTGTCAGAACCAAACTGTCACTCTTAGCTCATACCATGTCAGAAAGGAGCACAACAGAAAGTTCTCTGAGAAACTTCTTGAAGTTCAAATGAGTCGATGATGGATTCAGCATCTTGATGAGCCAACGCCAGTTCCAGGCCTGGCATGTCTAACAAATGTAGCGCTCAAACCCAAGACGCCCAAATTGTTACCTCATGTCATAAAGGACCTGAAGCTGCAAGCAATTAGCACTGCATCTGTGAGACTAGGGAAAGACAACTGAGAGAAAGGAGCTTAAAATGACTGTTTTGGTCCATATGGAAAACTGATACGTTGTATGCATGGTAATATTCTTTCAGATAAGTTTTAAAAACTTACATTTTTTTTAAACTTAGGTTTTAAATGTTATTCTTGGAAAAGCAGCATGATTCTTATAACATTAAGAGATCTGTAAATAAACTAAAAGGCTGTTGGAACCTTCAGTGAAGGAATTAATGTAATAAATGAACTTGGGCATTAGTGCAAATTAGTCAAACTACATAAATTATAACTTTAATTAGTCATGGAATTTCAGTACTTGAAGGGACCTTGGAAATCATAGTTCCAAGAGCAAGAGTTACAGAAAATACATGACCAGGAGGTAAAAAAACCTTCTGACTAGAGAAATGCACAAAGAAACAAAGAGTCCGTAGGCAGCAAACACAGTGGCTTGAAAGCTCAGGGGTTTGTAAAAACAGCCTGGGTTCTCAGTTTGGCCCTGCTTCTTGATGGCTGTATGAACCTGCTGAGTTGTTTGACCTTCTAAAGTGAGTTTACATCTCTGTAAAACAGGTAGGTGCTACATAAGGTTATGCTGAGTTTTAAGGGAGACCATCCAGAGAGAAGGCTTAGTATGGTTGGTAACTTGGACATCAGCACTCAGTAAACATTAGCTTCTTACAAAAGGGAACTCCACAAACAGAATCTAAGTGAGCCAGACTGACACACTGTATACTGTAATGGGGTGCAGAGTAGGGGTTCCCCCCAAATAGGAGAAAATCCCCAAACCTTTGGTTGGGAGAAGGGGGAAGTGGATGATCTGGCTTTAAGATGCTATGCATAACAGTGGCAAGTCGATAGATGTGCTACCACCCTGGGCTAGTTGTATGTGATTTGAAGGCAGTATAGTGACTTATGACATAGCCAGGGGAAGTGGATGCTCCCCACGCCCCTGTGTCACAGGGAACTCTTGCCCTGACTAAAGATGGCAGCCAGAAGGAGGTAAAAGATATGGGGGATCTGGCAAAAATTACACATCATAGGAGAGGCTGGATATGAAGTCACATAGGAAGTCCAAGGCCAAGCATTTAAAATAAGAGTGGGCTGAAAAAGAGGGGTTCCTGCCATGAGGTCTGAAGGAGAGGAGGAAGGAGCCATGCAGGAGGAAAGGGTGTAAGGAGAGAGCTGATGGAGCTGTACAGGGACCCGCCTAACCAAGCATGGATTCGAGGGGTGATGCTTGGACCTGAATTGAACTGTGACTGGGAATGCTGAGCTGCAGACTTCTGCTTCTCTGAAGGATGTATGAGAAACCCACTCTTCTGGGATGTGTGCCTTACTAGACTCCACCTTGATCCAGTGTAACACGTTACATGTTTCCCTGAACCACTACATTGGAGGCTGAGAACAGAACAACTCAGATCCTGAAGGAGAGAGTTGCTGTGAGGAGATGGCGACTCTGAAACCCACAAGAGCACCTTCCAGAGGAGATGCAGACCTGTTTTCGCAGCTGGCTTAACAACAGATAAGGATCTGGGGAACTTCTGGGCATGGTTTTGGCTTATAGCCTGGTGGGGAGCAAGGGAAATGCTAGGACTTGCAGGGAGGGAGGGCCCTCTGAGCAGAAGTACTCTCAGAGCCCCTGAGGTTTGAATCCTGTAAATAAAAACCTGTTTCCTTCGACAGTAATTGTTGGGTCATGCATCAATGCAACATGTGGAAGAATCCCAGTTTGGTCAGTTACAATGCCACTGTGGCCTTGTTTTTATCAGTTTATGAAGACAAAATAATAACCAGTAGACCTAAACACTCAGATTTCTGCTCATGAGAACAGGACATGGTTAGTACCCAAGCTCTTTTTTGGAATAAAAAAAAATGATCTCACTAAAGGGATCTACATCTCTGCTGAGAAAGAAGCCAGATGTGATAAGAGAAGAGCACTCATGAGATGGCGAATCTTCTCTCTTAGAAGGGTAAGGGAAAGCTTCCGGCAACCACTATGGATGTTTATTGAGATAAGTCTGGGCAAATTTCCTGGCCAAAAGAGATTCAAAATGAGCTTCAATGGTGTATTTCATTCTGGAGATGGAACCAGTGTTGTTTGAATGGTGAATGATTGAGAAAAGTTCATGGTTAACAAATAAGGTACAACTCTAAGCTGGTATGTCTTTACATTTCTATAAACTCAGTTTAGCATTATAATATAACTCTTATTAATCATGCTGAGGATGGCAGTGTAGAATAATAGTAGGAGAATCACAGGCTGTGGAAGAGAACAACCCCTGGATCTGTCCATTGTCCTGTGAGATCTTAAAGTGGGGATAACCCTCTCTGCCTCATGGGTGGCTGTGAAGTGCCCACCAGCACAGGGCCTGCCCCAGAGTTGGCACCTAATAAGTGCTTGCGTCTTCTTTCCATTTCTTCCACATTTGTTATGGCTAATAAGCCATTCTATTTTTGAATACTTGCCTGACTTGGTTTCCCACACCAATAGATATCCTGGCTGCTCAGGATATCTGAGGAAACCAAGGGAAAAAATAGCGTTCTCTATTCAGCAACAGTGCAAATGAATTACAGACACTGTATTTGTGATCAGATTGGCTTTGGGGTGTAACTCCCTAATCCTGAATATACGGTGGCAGAAAAGACGCCTGGATTTACAGGAACAGATAAGGGCCTTCATCCCATTTATTCTGTGAACTAGTTTATTGACTCTAGGTGAGTCATTTAACAGTTAACCTGTGTCTCTGGTTCCAACTCTATGAAATGAGAATTTTGTTTAGACTGGACAATATCTAAAGTTCCTTAGAGCTCTAAAAATTTCATGTTTCCATAACTTGGTTCAGGCTGTTAAGATGTGTGACTTTCTACTCCAAAAGCCACAAAGCCCTGTTCTAGGTCATTCACCTTGGTTTAAGTCATGATTTGTTCCTGAGTAGTGACTCCACATAAACAGTAATTGCACAGACTCTAAGTGAGCCAGGGTGCCAGCTGTCGCTGCTGTACCTTCTGTTTACTCTGCAGATCAGCACAAGCCATGTGTGCTGGGAGTAAACAGATCTGCCATGAAGATAGGATTTTACTGTGAAAATAGTTTTCTGATGAGTTTAAAGGCGCAAAACTGCTCTGAAGACTGTATTATACCTAAATGATGCCATATGAATTTTTAACAAAACTTCCTATACCTCTGCAGGTTTTAGTTTCAACCTTGTGGTTGATAGAAATTTGAATTAACTCCCACTGACCCCTCACTACAAAAAAAAATTTTTTGTCAGATATCGAAATAAAATGAGGTCATGCATCACTCAGTGTTCCCAGTAGTCAAACTAATGGGAGCAGAAGTTTTGGTTCTACAGAATATTAACATCACGAAACTAAGTATTTGATTCATTGTTTTAGCCTTATAGTTTTGCCAACACTTGGCATTGTTTTGCACCTACTAGGCTGAGAGTTCTTTGAAGGCAAATATGATACTCCTTCATATCTAACATGGTACCTGGTACTTGAAGAACAGAAATTTATTGTCTCACAATTTAGGATATTGGAAGCCTGAGATCATGATGGCAGCAGAGTTGGTTTATGCTGAGGCCTCTCTCCTTGGCTTAAAGAGGGCCATCTTCTCCCTGTGTCTTCACATGGGCTTCCTTCTGTATTCCTCTGTGCAAATGTCCTCTTCTTTAACAGACACAGTCACAGTGAATTAGGGCTACCCTCATGACCTCATTTTAACTTAATTTCCTCCCTGAAAACCCTGTGTCCAAATACAGTCACATTCTGAGGTACTGAAGGTAAAGAATTTAACATAGCAATTTGTGGGAGGGGTAGACAAGTTAGCTTATTCCAGGGGTCAATTAAGTGTTCAATGAGTGAATGGTGGAAGGATGGGTGAATGCATAGGGATAGATGGATGGATGGATGGACAATCAGGTGATCAACAAACACTTAGTAAACTAAGTGAATTTACCTAGTCACTTGTGGAGATTGGGTTTTGCTGTAATATCATCCCAAAGGTTTTTACATTATATATTTTAATCTATCCCTACAAGATGTTTTTAAAAGTTACTACCCTCCAAATTCTATCAAGCTAGAAGAAGAAGAAGAAGAAGGAGGAGGAGGAGGAGGAGGAGGGGGAGGAGGGGGAGGAGGGGGAGGAGGGGGAGGGGGAGGAGGAGGAGGAGGAGGAGAAGAAGGAGAAATAATTGTCATGCCCAGATGTATCAGTGCCATTTCCCCTGGCCCAATCATTCCCATTTGCATTGCTTCTCATATTGAAGAGAATATCAGTATTTGCCTACAACAAATAACTACTACTTCTCTCATAAATACCTACATACTTAGAACCTTTGCATTAGGGAAACAGAAAGAACTAAGAGAGTTTTAGTTAGATTTGTTGCCTGATATTTCATTGTGTGTTCCCATTTGTTTGAAGCTCAACCAGTAATTTGTTTCAAGGTTGTCTTAGCTCTGATTTCATTCAGTGAACTGCAGAAATGCCCCTTTAGAACTGTATGGAATCAGGAAATGCCCACCAGCATCTTCAATGAACTTCCCCTCTGGCTCACTTTCAGTGCTATTACACCTCTAATAGCATAGAAATGCACAAGCTCACCCTTCACTGCCAAAGTTTCTCCCCTATTTTTCCATGTGGCTGAAGAATGAACATAGCCACATGAGACACTATCAAAGTGGCTGTAGGTCTGTGTCTGGATGGGGTCAGCAAAGTAATTGTGCTCCTTGCCCTGCTGCATGATGTCCTGAGTCATGCTACTGGCTGTCAGTCTGACTCAGAACTCCCCAGTGCTGCCCTTCATCACAATGGGAAGCCCTGCTGGAGGTCACGCCCAGCCTTTATGAATGAACTGTTTGTGGCACAGCCAGAATGGGCCTGATTCACTGGTGTTATGAGACCATGTGGGCACCCATTCACTCATTCCTTACTTAGCCACTCCCACTGGAAATCATGTGAGCAGCTAGGCTGCAGTTTAGGCTTCCCTTGAAGCAAGTGTGGTAATTTTAAAAGATTCCACTGTAATTTATACCAATTTTGTGCTTAAAAATAATAATAGAGACAAATGGATAGTGTGAGTTCTGTGTATAATATATGAGTTAGGTATTAAAATTTAAAGACAGCCCTGGCTAGCGTAGCTCAGTGGATTGAGTGTGGGCCTGTGAACCAGAGGATCACAGTTTGGTTTCCAGTCAGGGCACATGCCTGGGTTGCAGGCCAGTTCCCAGCAGGGGATGCAGGAGAGGCAACCATACACTGATGTTTCTCTCCCTTTCTCCTTCCCTTCCCCTTTAAATATAAATAAGTAAAATCTTTTTAAAATTTTAAAGACAAATTTATTGTGGTCCTTTGTTGATGACAATGATGAATTATTCTGGCAATGACCCTTGAGCAGACTAGCTACTCTAAATTTAGGATTAACTCATGCAATTGTCCTTCTGCTGCCTTAGCCCAGGACTTCCTGAGATAAGGTAGTATTAATGAGTATTTTCATGGATGTCACCAGGCATAAGGCTGTTTGATTTTGACCACATGTATAGAATGGGCTCATGAGGTTCTAGTTTCTCCCCATCTACAGAGTTCTTTCCTCATTCCCCCACACCTAGATGTTTGTATTGGGAATTAATCAAATTCAGTCCTCGTGCTATAAAAGTCCTTGTCAGGGGTTCAAACCAAGTGATTTATGACCTCTCTCTATCTGCCTCTCTTTTTAAAATGTGTTTCAACTGTCCTGTTTCAGACATGTTTTATTGTAAGCCATTTCACAATATTTTTGAGAATTAGGTGCAGTATAAATCATAATTGAAGAAAAACCTTCATACCAAAGTAATATTCCCAGAGCATGAAAACCTCAACGAGGAGGTGGTGAGATGGAGGACCAGTTCCCTGCAGGCCCACCTGTCACTCCGTTATCAGGCCCTGTCCTCTGCGGGCTGAGGGGAGATGGAAGAACCATCCAGAGGTCTCTTCTGAGCCCCACCCTGCCAGAGGCAGAACAGCTAATTCCCTCAAGCCTTGCTCTGCTGACAATCTCATGTCACAGAACAACACGAATGCAGTAAAAAGAGCTTCTGCTTGGACCTATTTTTGGCCAACGAGAGAGAATTAAATGGATGACAGAGTGGAGGTGACTGGCACTTGGAGAGAAAAGAGACCTTGTCATCATATGATTTGTAAGAGCCAAAGAAGAGAATATGAGCAGTTTGCATTCCTGGGACTGTAGGAAAATAGAGCTCTACAAGTCCAGGGGAAAGACGGTATGATTCATGGTATTAAACAAACTCAGAGGGCAGCATCACCAGCAGGTTAAAGTGCACACTCAGGAATCTGGACAGACCTGAGTCAGGCTTCTGGCTCTGATCTCACAGCTATGCAAATGTGACATCTCTGTATCTCAGCTTCTTCACTGTAGCCATGAATCAGAGGACTTACATGCTGATGGTGAGAATTAAAGGAGATAATGTATAAAGAGCTCCTAGCACAGTGCCTGAATCAAGGTAAACACTCCATAAAAATCAGCTATTACTGTTGTTGTCACCATTATTGCAGATCTCCTATATGTAAGGCACTAGGCTGGATGCTCTTTGATCCAGTGGTCAGAGGCTACAATCTAGATTACATTAATTAGTCTAATTAGATTACACTCTAGTCTAATCATACAGAAACTGACTCTAAAAAGACCAGAGGCTCCACATAGTACAATTTTCTGACTGCCTATCCATACCTAATTCCAGAAAGGAAGAAGAGAAGGAGTTATCCAAAGAAATCACTATGTCTCCAGTGAGCTTATATTTTACAAGAACACTTACAAAGGTAGGAAGGAGGAATTTGTAGTCAAGAGAAGATACAAAGGAATAGCATAAAATGAAAAAAAATCAAGTCAGGGAAAGGGAAGGCTGAGCTTGGAGTTAATGCACACATAGAACAACAATACGACCCACTAGGCTACATTCAGAACAAGAAAAGAACAAGAGAAGGATCGGCCTGTGCTCGGGGCAGATGACACAGTTAATTTAGAGATGATACAGTGAAACAGAATTACTCATCTCCTAGTTTCCTTCCATCTTCTCTATCAATAAAAGGGATCTGTAGGCCAGAAAGGAAAGCAAAAACATAGCCAAAAGGAAATTAAAGTCTGAGATAGTGAGGAGATAGGAGGAGAGCACCTGGCCACTGCATGTAGGTCTCAAGGCTCCGATGAATTACATCTCAGTACTGTCTGTACACACACCCAAATAGCCACTGCAATACGGATGGCAAAACGAGCAGCTATCAGACTTTAAAAGGACATGAACTCATGATGATAACACTTTTTAAGTTGATATGATAATATACAAGTTTATGAAGCATAGTAGAACTTCCAGAAACTTGCAGAGGGATAAATGTCTCAATTTTAATAGCAGAGACTCTTAACAAAATTCTAGCACAGAATAGACTTGTGTTGATCCAGCAAGGTGAATGCTGGTCAGACCAACATCATCTCTCTCACAGGAGTCCTCAGATGGGAACTTTGTTCACAGACATTGTGGAGTTAGGAAATGGAACACAGTCTCTTTGCAAACCAGGTAAAAGATACAGGCTCCATGATAGTACAACTAGGAACACTCAGAGTGGCTCAACTATAATCCCCAGAGAACTGGAGAACAGGTTAGTATCAGTCTGTGGAGGGATTTTAATGGCACACGACTCAGTCTCCAGTGCCTCTCTATACAGATAGGGGTTTTGACGTGCAGAACAATGGAAGTTTCATGACATCTGCAGAGAGAAAGTCCAAGGGCCATTGCTGGGGTGGAGAGCAGGTGAGGGCACCACTGTGGAAGCAGAGGGCCTGTGTTTAGATCTTGGCTGCACTTCTTATTAGTTGTGGGATGTTAAAGAAGTTACTTATACTCTTTACTCAATTTTATAATCTGAAAAATGGGGATAATAACTGTATATACAAGGGATCCAGGGTAGCGGAGGAGTAGGTGGAAGTTACACTCACCTCCTTAGAGGACCAAACCAGAATTGCAACTAAATTATAGAAGAATCAACCTGAATAACCAACTAAAGACTAGCTGAACAGAAGTCTTATAACCAAGGATTTACAGAAGCCACAGTGAGACTAGTAGGAAGGGCAGAGATACAAAAAGGGCTGGCCCCGCACCCATGTGAGAATCCAGAAGCATATCTTAGCTGCAAAGATTCCGCCTGAGGAATGTGGGGTCTCAACCTCATAACAGGCTCCCCAGCCCAGAGCACCAGACCTGGGAATAGGTGCCCACATAACAACTGGCTGCGGCAATCAGTGGGGCTTACGTCTATCAGGGAAAGACAGGAGTCTGCTAGAAATCCAGGTGCTTTCTTAAAGGGCCAATGCACAAAATCTCATTTGCTAACACTCACCCTGAGCTCTTGGGGAGGAAGGAGGCTCAAAGCAAACTGGAGTCATAATAGGAAAGACTGGGTTAAGTGGCTCTAGGGGAAGAGTGGGAGGGCAGCCACCAGGGTACCTGTGCTGAGTCTTTTTCCCATATCACTCACAGGCACAATCTTTCCTGGGTCAAGCATTCCTCTCCATACAGCCTCAGTCAGGGGAATGCAATAGTCACACCCTCCTGAATTCTTATTGCCTTGCCCTGCCAAGCTGATGAGTCAGCTGCTTGGACCTGTGGTATATATTTTCTTGGAGGAAGCATGAAGGGGTCTGGGCAGACTCAGGGTATCAGAGACTGAGTTGTGTGGCTCTGGCATGGGGTGCAGTTTCCCTCCATTTCCATGTGAATGATTTTCATTGGCGCCCAGAGAAGATTGACTAGCCCTACCCTACTGACCCACAGTGGCCCCACCCTGTCAAGCTCCCACCCTGCAGAACTGTCAGCTGCTGTGGCCAACTTGGCCCTGAGTTGCAGACTCTCTTGGAAGGCTCTGTAGGAGGTCTAATCATTATCAGAGAGAGACTGAGTGACTAGGCTCTAGGACTGGGTTCATTTTTCCCTTGGACACCTAACCAGTGAAAGTGTTCCTGTGCAGAGCTCCACTTCATGTGGCCAAATCGTGGTCTTTTAGGGCCTGATGAACTCTCTGGCCTCCCCTGATAGCTCTGTGAGACCCTACCCCACCACAAAGATACATAGGTACCCAGCAAGTGGTGGCATGCCTTGGTGTACACTGATACTTCTGCTGACTGCCCTCAAATTGAGCACTAGCGCCAAGTTCAAATTTGTATCAGTCTAGAGAACACCACTCAACCTTACCTTGTGACTCACTGAGAACCTAACTCATGCAACTCATGTGCTACTGAGCCAAACAGGAAGTGGGAAGGCAGGGGCAAGTGGAGGTGGATTTCAGGGCATCTTGGGTCATTTGCTGACCTGTACCTGGGCTTGGTACTCATGGAATCCAGCCTTGGTGTTCAGTTTGCTCCCTCTCTCCCATGCACACGCAGAAACAGCAAAAGCAGACACAAACTATGGGTTGTTTTGTAGCTCCTGACAGGTAACCCCAGCCTAGTCACAGGCAGTGCCTGACCCTGACCTGCACTAGAGTCCTTTACAGAAGCTACAGAACCAACACACCTGGTGATTGGCTTTAGACCACATCAGAGCATGACTCAATTAGCTCTGCAAGTGGCATACCTAAAGGAAAACCTTGGCAAGCACCTGACTCTGCCAGGGTGAATTCACTTCATGGGGTTTGCCTGTGCACAGCAATTCATACACTGTTTTCACAGTCAATCCTCATAATCAGCCAGCCTGACAGTCAAGCTCACCCACAGATGGGTCAAGAGCAACCAAGACTCAATTACAATAGGAGGGCTCACATAACCCACTCAAGTACCTGGAGTACCTAACTCAGGAAGTCACTGAGCCCTACATGACACCTACTATATAAGGTCACCATACCAAGACTGGGAGATACATCAGATCTACTTAATACACAAAAACAAATACAGAGAGGTGCCAAAATAGAGTGACAAAGAAACACGCAAAAAATGAATGAATAAGACAAATACTCAGAAAGACAATTAAATAGCAAGCAACAAAAGAACATAAAAACCACTAAGAAGAAACAGTCAAAAATGAGAATCATATTAAAAATGAAGAATACACTAGAAAGAATGAAACACAGATTAGATGAAACTATTTGAATCAGCAATTTAAAAGACAAGGTAGCAGAAAACACCCAATCAGAACAGCAAAAAGAGAAAGAACTTTAAAAATTAGGATAATATAAAGAGTCTCTGGGACAACATGAAACGGGACAACATGAAGTGTGACAACATTTGCATTATAGGGGTACCAGAAGGAAAAGACAGAGAGCAAAAGATTGAGAACCTAATTGAAAAAACAATGACAGAAAACTTCTCTAACCTGGTGAATAAAAAACACGGAAGTTCAGAAGTCACAGAGATCCCAAATAAGATTAACCTAAAGAGGCCCACACCAAAACACAGCATAATCAAAATGGCAAATGTTAAAGACAAAGAGAGAATCTTAAAAGCATCAAGAGAAAGACAGTTACCTACAAGGAAGGTCCCATATGCCTGTCAATAGATTTCTCAACAGAAATATTTCAGTCCAGAGGGGTTTGGCATGAAATATTAAAAAAGTGAAAAGTAAGGACTTATAACCAAGACTACTCTGCCCAGCAAGGCTATCATTTAAATCTGAAGGAGAAATTAGGAGTTTACCAGACCAAAAAAAAAAAAAAAAAGCTGAAGAGTTCATCACCACCAAAACAGTATTACAAGAAACGTTAGAGAAACTTCTTTAAGAAAAAAGAAGAATATAATTATAAAGAATAAATATATATCAATGAATAATGTAAAGAGATTAATGCTACAATTGAAAGACATAGGGTAGCTAAATGGATAAGCAAAAAAGACCCATATATGATGCCTACAACACACCTACCTCAAAACGAAAGACACACATAAACTGAAAGTAAAGAGACAAAAAAAGATATTTCATGCAAATGGAAACAAATAAATAAAAAGCTGGGGTAGCAATATTTATGTCAGAAAAAATAGATTATAAAACAGGGCTCTAAGACACAGGACACAACATAAGGATAAAGGAATCAATCCAACAAGAGGATATAACATTTGTAAACATTTATGCATTCAACATAAAAGCATATAAACATATAAAGCAAATCTGGATAGATATAGAGGGAAAGATCGACAGTAATAAAGTCATTGTAGGGGATATATAATACCCCAATGATATTAATGAATTGATCTTCTAGACGGAAAATTAACAAGGAAACAGTGACCTTAAATGACACACCAGATCCGATGTATTTAATTGGTATCTTCAAAGCATTTTGCACCAAAGCAGCAGAATGTGCATTCTTTTCAAGTGTGCACAGAACATTTTCTAGGATAGACCACATGTTAGTACACAAAACAAGTCTCAATACATTTCAGAAGTTTGAAATTCTCTCAAGCATCTTCTCAGATCACAATGATATGAAATTGTAAATCAGTTACAAAAAAAACCTGAAAAACACACAAAGGCACGGAGGCTAATTAACATGCTACTAAACAATGAATGGTAAACAATAAGATCAAGGGAGAAATCAAAAGATACCTTGAGACCAATGGAAAATAAAAACATAATTTCGAATCTATAGAACACAGTAAAATAGTCTGAAGAGGGAAACTCATAGCATTACAGGCGTATCTCAAGAAACAAGAACAAGCTCAAATAAACAATCTAATTTTACACATAAAGGAACTAGAAAGAAGAACAATAAACAAAGCCCACATTTAGTAGAAAGGAGGAAATAATAAAGATCAGAGCAAAAAAAAATGAAGTAGAGCAGGAAACTCCTGACCAATGGTCTGAAGCCTGTTAGGAACTGCCCACACAGCAGGAGGTGAGTCACAAGCCAGTGAATAAAGCTTCACTTGCATTTCCACCTGAGCTCCGCCTCCTGTCCCTTCACCCACCCTGTCCCCTGACTCTGGTCTGGGAAAAAATTGTCTTCCATGAAACTGGTCCCTGTTCCCAAAAAGTTGGAGACTGCTGAAATAGGGTCTAAAAAATATGAAAGATCGATGAAACCTAGAGCTTGTTTTTTGGAAGTATAAACTGATAGAAAAACTTTTAACCAGACTCATCAAGAAAATTAGAGAGGATTCAAATAAATCAGAAATGAAAGAGAAGTAACTGATACTGCACAAATACAAAAGATTATAAAAATATTGTGAACAACTATATGCCAACAAATTGGACAATTTGAAAGAAATTAATAAATTTCTAGAAACATACAATCTTTCAAAAACAAAATCAAGAAAAAACAGAAAATCTGAACAGACCAAATACAACTAATGAAATAGAAACATTAATAATTTTGAAAAAACTCAACAAACTGAGTCCTGGACCAAATAACTTTGCAGGTGAATTTCAGCAAATGTTCAAAGAAGAACACCTATTATTCTCAAACTATTCCAAAAGATTCAAGATCATTTAGTAAGTCAGCATTATCCTAATTCTAAAACTATAAAGATACTACAAAGAAAAAATTATAGGCCAATATCACTGATGAACATAAATGCAAAAATCCCAAACCAAATATCTGCAAACCAAATTTAGCAATACATTAAAAAGATCATACACCATGATCAAGTGGGATTTATTCCTGGGATGCAAGGTTGGTGCAATACTACAAATCAATTAATGTAATACACCACATAAACAAAAAAAAGAATAAAAATCATATGATCATATCAATAGATTAAAAATAGCATTAGACAATATTCATTATCCATTTATAATAAAAACATTCAGCAAAGTGGGAATAAACAGAACATACTTCAAAATAATAAATGTCACATATGACAAACCTACACCAACATCATTCTCAATGGGGATAAACTAAAAGCATTTTCCTTAAGATTAGAAATAAGGCAAGGATGTCCACTCTCATGATTCTTTTCATTCAACATAGTACTGGAGGTCCTAGCCACAGAAATCAGACAAGAAGAAATAAAAAACATCCAAGTTGGAAATGAAGAAATGAAACTGTCATTATTTGCAGATGACATGATACTATATAAAGAGAACCCAAAGATTCCACAAAAAAACCTACTGGAACTGATAAATGAATTCAGTAAAGTAGCATGATATAAAATTATTCAGAAATTGGTGGCATTTTTATATACCAATAATGAACTATTAGAAAGGGAACCCAAGAAAACAATCCTATTTGTAGTTGCATCAAAAATAACAAAATATATAGGAATAAATTTAACCAAGAAGATAAAAGATGTGTACTCAAATATAAGATACTAAAGAAAAAAATTGAAAAACATATAAATAAATAGCAGCATACACTATGCTCATGAATAGGAAAAATTAGCATCATTGAAAGGTCCATACTACCCAAAGCAATCAATAGATTCAACACAATGCCTACCAAACTACCAATGGCCTATTTCATAGAACGAGAATAAATAATTTAAATATTTTTATGGAACCAAAAAGACCTCAAATAACCACAGCAATCTTGATGAAAAAGAGCAAAATTGGAGGTATCATGCTACCTGATATCAAACTATACCATAAAGCTATAGTAATCAAACATCGTGATATCAGCATAAAAACAGACACACAGATCAATGGAAGTAAATAAACAGCCCAGATATAAACCCATGACTTATATGGTCAATTAATATTTGACAAAGAAAGTAAGAACATAAAATGGGGTGAAGACAGTCTATTCAATAAATGATGTTGGGAATTGGATGGATATGTGCACAAAATGAAACCAGATGGCCTCCTTACACTATACACAACAATAAACTTAAAATGGATAAAAAACTTAAATGCAAGATTCAGAACCATAAAATTCCTAGAGGAAAATCAGTAAAATCCTGGATGTTTCTTGTAACAATATTTTTTTTTCTAATATATATCCTTGGGTAAGGGAAACAAAGGAAAAAAACAAAGAAATGGTACTAAATCAAGCTAAAAAGTTTGTGCACAGCAATGGAAATCATCAACAAAATAAAAAGACAACTCGCTGAATGGGAGAACAAATTCACCAATGATAAATCTGATAAGGGGTAAATAGCCAAAATTTATAAAGAACTCATAAAACTCAACATCAAAACAACCAAACAATTCAATTTAAAAAATGGGCAAAGGACCTAAATAGACATTTCTCAAAAGAGTACAAATAGATGGCCAATAGACTTATGAAATGGTGCTCAGTGTCACTAATCACCAGCAAAATTACAAACTAAAACCACAATGAGACATCACCTCACATCTGTCAGATGACTATCACCAATAAGTCCACAAACAACAACTGTTAGCGAGGATGTGGAGAAAAGAGAACTCTCGTGCACTTTTGGTGGGTTTGCTGATTAGTGCAGCAACTACGGAAAGTAGTATGGAGTTACTTCAAAAAATTAAAAGTGAAACCGCTTTATGACCTAGTGATTCCACTTCTGGAAATATATCCAAAAAATCCAAAACAGCAATGTGGAAGAATATATGCACTCCTATATTCATTGAAGTGCTGTTTACAATAGCCAAGATACGGAAGCAACCCAGGGACCCATGAATAGACTAAGCAGATAAAAAGCGGTGGTACATACATATAATGGAATATATTACTTGGCCAAAAAATGAATGAAATCATTTGTGACAGCATGGACATACCTAGAGGGTAGTATGCTTGGTGAAATAAGTCAAAGAAAAACAAATACCATATGATTCATGTGGAATCTAAAGAACAAAAAATTGAAAGAGACTCATAGACACAGAGAACAGATTAATAATGGTTGCCAGATGGGAGGAGGGTTGGAAGGATGGGTAAAAAAGTGAAGGGATTAAGAGTACAGATTGGTAGTTATAGAATAGTCAAGGGGATATAAAGTACAGCATAGGGAATACAGTCAATGATATTGTAAGAATTAAGCATGGTGACAGGTGAGTATTTGATATACCAGGGCAAACACTTTGTAAAGTATGCAATTACCTAACTACTGTGATGTACACCTGAAACTAATACAAAGTAATACTGAATGTTAACTGAGACTGCAAAATAATTTTTTTATACCATACAACAGCCCTGTCTTGTTCCCAATCCTAAGTGGAACACTTGTAGTATTTGTCCATTGAACATGATGCTAGCAATAGATTTGTCATATATGGCCTTTATGTTTATATGTTTAGGTCTGTTCTATTCTCACTTTGCTCATAGTTTTTATTATAAATAGATGCTGGATATTGTCTAATGCTTTTTCTGCATCTATTGATATGATCGTGTGGTTTGTATTCTACATTTTGTTTATGTGTTGTATCACATTTATTGATTTGTGCATGTATCGACCTTGCACCCCTGGAATAAATCCCACTGGCTCATGGTGTTTGATCATTTTGGTGCACTGCTATATTTGGTTTGCTAATATTTTGTTGAGGGTTTTAGCATCTATGTTCATCAGAAATATTGCCTTATAATTTTTTCTTTTTTTGTAGTGTCTTTGTCTTGTTTTAGAATTAGGATTATGCTGGGCTCAAACAAGGAGCTTGGGAGTCTTTCCTCCTTTTAAATTTTTTGAAATAATTTGAGAAGGAGAAGTGTTACTTCTTCTCGGACTGTGTGGTAAAATTTACCTGTAAAGCCATGAAATTTTGTTTGTTGGGAGTTTTCTGATTACTGCTTCAATTTCACTAGGTGTAATCTGTCTATTTAGATTCTCTGATTCTTCCTGATTTAGTTTTGCAAGATTGTATGTTTCTACAAATTTACTCATTTTGTCCAGGTAGTACAATTTGTTGGCATATGGTTATTTGTAATATTTTCTTTGTATTTCTTTCGTGTCAGTTGTTACTTCTCTTTCATTTCTGATTTTATTTAAGTTCTCTTTTTTCTTGATAAGTCTCATTAATGTTTTGTCAATCTTGTTTATTTTTCCAAAGAACCAGCTGTTGGATTCATTATTCTTTTGTATTGTTTTTTTTAAGATTCTATTTCATTTATTTCTGATCTGATTTTTATTATTTCCTTCTTTCTACTTACTTTGGGCTTGTTTTTTGTTCTTTTTCAAGTTCCTTGACGTGTGAAGTTAGATTGTTTACTTGAGCTTTTTATTGTTTCTTGAGATAGGCCTATAATGCTATGAATTTTTCTCTTAGGACTGCTTTCCCTGTATCCCACAGATTTGGGGTTGTTGTGTTCTCATATTCATTGTTTCAAGATATCTTCTGATTTCTTCCTTGATCTCATTGTTAACCCACTCACTGTTTAATAGTATGTTATTTAGCTTCCATGTCTTTGTGAATTTCTCATTTTCTTCTTGTAATTGATTACTAGTTTCATAGCATTATGGTCAGAGAAAATGCTTGATTTAATTTCAATCTTCTGAAATTTATTGAGACTTTTTTTGTGTCCTAACACATTATCTACCTAGAAAACATTCTATATGCACTTGAAAAGTATGGATATGCTGATTCTTTGGTGTGAAATGCTCTGAAGATATCAATTAACTCCATTTGATATAGTGTGTCATTTATGACTGACATCTCCTTATTGATTTTCTGCTAGAAGATCTATCCATTGAAGTCAATGGGCTGTTAAAATCCCCTTCTATGATTGTATTTATGTCAATTTCTCCCTCGTGGCCATCAAGATTTACTTTACATATTTAGGTGCTCCTATGTTGGGTGCATAAATATTTACTAGGGTTATATCCTTTGTTGGATCATTCCCTTTATCATTAAGTATTGTTCTTCTTTGTCTCTTAGTATAGCCTTGATTTAAAATCTATTTCTTCAGATATAAGTATTACTACTTCAGTTTTTTTCCCTTTCCATTTGTATAAAATATCTTTTTCCATGCCTTTACTATTGATCCGTGTGTATCTTTTGCTCTGAAGTAGATCTTTTTTTCCTTTTTAATATATCTTATTGATTATGCCACTACAGTTGTCCCATTTTTCCCCTTCATTCCCCTACACCCTGCACACCCCTCCCCCACCATTCCCCCCTTTAGTTTATGTCCATGTGTCACAAGTTCTTCAGATTCTATATTCCCCATACTATTCTTGCCCTCCCTCCTGTCTATTTTCTACCTACCATCTATGCTACTTATTTTCTGTACCTTCTCCCCCCTTCTCCTTCTCCCACTTCCCTGTTGCTAACCCTCCATATGATCTTCATTTCTATGGTTCTGCTCCTGATCTAGCTGTCCTCTTAGTTTGCTTTTGTTTTAGGTGTGGCTGTTAACAACTGTGAGTTTGCTGTCCTTTCACTGTTCATATTTTTTTATCTTTTTTTTCTTAGATAAGTCCCTTTAACATTCCATATAATAAGGGCTTGGTGATGATGAACTCCTTGAACTTGACCTTATCTGAGAAGCACTTTATCTGTCCTTCCATTCTAAATGAAAGCTTTGCTAGATAGAGCAATCTTGGATGTAGGTTTTGGATTTCATGACTTGGAATACTTCTTTCAAGCCCCTTCTTGCCTGTAAGGTCTCTTTTGAGAAATAGCTGACAGTCTGATGGGAACTCCTTTGTAGGTGACTGTCCCCTTATGTCTTGCTGCTTCTAGGATTCTCTCCTTCATTTTCATCTTGCCTAATGTAATGATGATGTGCCTTGGTGTGTTCCTTCTTGGGTCCAACTTCTTTGGGACTCTCTGAGCTTTCTGGATTTCCTGGAAGTCTATTTCCTTTGCCAGATTGGGGAAGTTCTCCTTTGTTATTTGCTCAAATAAGTTTTTCACTTGTTGCTCTTCCTCTTCCCCCTTCTGGTACCTTTATAATTCAAATGTTGGAATGTTTAAAGATGTCCTGGAGATTCCTAAACCTCTCTTCATTTTTTTGAATTCTTGTTTCATCATTCTTTTCTGTTTGATTGTTTCTTTCTTCCTTCTGGTCCACTCCCTTGATTTGCGTCCCAGTTTCCTTTCCATCACTATTGGTTTCCTGTGTGATTCCCTTCATTTCAATTAGTTTAGCCTTCATTTGTTCCTCTAATTTGTGACTAAAGTCAACCAGTTCTGTGAGCATCCTGATCACCAGTGTCTTGAACTGTGCATCTGATAGGTTGGCTATCTCTTGGTCACTTAGAAGTATCGGCTCTGGGGCTTTGAGCTGTTCTTCTACTTGAGCCATAATGTTTTGGTCTGTTTGTGCTTGTTATATATGAGGGGTGGAACCTTAGGTGTTCACCAGGGTAGGGTAACTCAGGTCGCTGGGTTGTGATGCTGTATGTGGAGGCGGGGTCAGAGAGGGGCAATGGCACTTGTTCCATGCTCTCTCTTGGATTTTGGTCCCCTCTGCTGCTTCCCACAAGCAAACTGTCCTCCCCCGCCCTGGTGCCAGCTCCCAGGTATATGAGCCTGTGCACCCTCCAGGACCTTTTGGATTTCTCCAATGAATTCTCTGTGAGCCTGGGAGTTTCTCCTTGCACCTCGACCCTGAGAGTTTTTCCAATTGGTGCTTTTAGGCTTTAATTCCTGTTGCTGGGGCCCTAGCCTGCAAGGTCTGTCTCACTGCTTGCTCCTTTGCCTGGTTTATCTGCATGTAAATGTGTGACCATGGTCAGCCAGCCACCATGCGCCCCCACTGGGTCCACCCGTTGCCACCCCACACCTGGGATCTGCCAATGGCTGCCTGCATGCCTGGGTCGGTCAGGCCACTTCTTCCTGCGTGACCCTGCTCCACCAGCTGCTTACTCTGCCCCTCTTACCAGCCTGGCTGAATGGTTCACTGTTGTCAGACTTTGGTATAGTTCAATTTTCCATGTTTTGGTTGCATTTTTATTACTAAAACTTTATTGTCTTTAAATTTGGTTGTGCAAAGAGGTACAACGTTTCCACCTATGTCTCCATCTGGGCCAGAAGTTGAAGTAGATCTCTTGAAAACAGCATATATATATGGACCATATTTTCTTATCCATTCAGCAACCCTGTGTCTTTTGGTTGGAACACTTAAGCCATTTATATTTACAGTGATCATTGATAGGTACATATTTACTGACATTTTATTTTTAACCATTTTCCTGTTTTTTTTTCCCCCTCTTAAAGCAAGTGCTTTAACATTTGTTACTATACCAGTTTGGTGGTAACAAGCTCCTTTATCTTTTTCTTGTCTGTGAAGTTCTTTTTTTCTTCTTCAATTCTAAATGATAACCCTGCTGGGTAAAGTAGCCTTGGTTCTGGGTTCTTGCTTTACTTCACCTTGATTACTCACGCCAATCCTCTTTGGCCTGAATTGTTTCTGTTGAAAAATCAAAACACAGTCTAATATGAGCTCCCTTGTAAGTAACTGACTGCTTTAGTGTTGCAGCTTTTAAGATTCTCTCTTTGTCTTTATGTTTTGACACTTTAATTATGGTGTGTCTTAGAGTGGACTTCTTTAATCCATTTTGTTTGGCACTTTCCCTGCTTCCTAGACTTGTGTGTCTTCTTCCTTCACTTTGTTAGGGAAGTTTTCAGTCATTAAGTTTTCAGATAGGTTATCGACCCCTTGTGTGTCTTCTTCCTTCACTTTGTTAGGGAAGTTTTCAGTCATTAAGTTTTCAGATAGGTTATCGATCCCTTGCTCACTCTCTTCTCCTTCTGTTATCCCCATCATGTATATGCATTTACACTTCATGTTGTCCTCTAGGTCTCTGAAAGTCTCCTTACTTTTTAAAATATTTTTTCTTTTTGCTGCTCTGCTTGGGTGTTTTTTTGTACCCTGTCTTCCAATGGCTTATTAAATCCTCTGCTTCTTTTAACCTACTGTTTATTCTTTCCAGTGTATCATTTGTTCATATATTGCATTCTTTATTTCTGACTGATCCTTCCTTATGGCTGCTATGATTTTTTTCATGCTGTTGAGCATCCTTATAATCATACTTTGTGTCTGATAAACTGCTTGCCTCCATTTTATTTAGCTCTTATTCTGGAAAATTCTCCTGTTCTTTTATTTAGGCCTGTTTTTTTGTCTTCCCATTTTGGCTGCCTCTTTGTGTTTGTGTCTATGTATTAGGTAGATCTGTGAAGACTCTGTTTCAGTCCTATGTTAGATGCTGCCTATGACTGGCCTGGACAACCTGTTTGGAGTTATCAGCAATCCACATCTTGTGGCTCCATATGCTGGGCATGGGTGTATGAAGAAAGAATGAAGCTGCACACCAAGGCCAACTTTTACCACCCCTGGGGTCAGAGGCCATTCAGCTAAAGTCCCAAATCTCCCAGGAATCAGCCTCTGCCCATAGGCTTTCTGTTAGGCTTAATTACTGAAAGGGCCCCAAGCTGTACTCCTCAGCACCCAGGCTTAAGTTCCATAAGGTGGAGTAAGAAGGATTTCTGTGGACAGGGCTATTGCTTTCCTCAAGGTTGATGCTTCATGGAGAAAAGTGCTCTGCCTGAGAAAGTTGGCTTCTGCAGTATGGGGAATTACCTGTCACAAGGATCCTAGCAGATGTTCTTCCAGCTCTTTTCCCAGAGCCACCAACCCCAGACTCACTTTGAATGGTTCTAATCTGTTCTGCCCTCCTGCTACTGAAGCCAAGGGTAAGTGGTTGCAAACAAAATTTTGTGTGTTAGCCTTTTAAGAGGCTCTTGAATCTCTAGCCATCTCTCCCTAGCTGACAGAAACCCAACTGCTTTTCACAGCCAGATGTTATTTTGGTTCCTTTCCTGGATCTGGTGCTCTAGGCTGGAGAGCACCACTTGAGATTTAGATCCCATACTTTTCAGGGGGAACCCCCTCCTCTGCCACTGAAATATCTCTCCAGAATTTCAGTTATTGCCCAAGGGAGTCCAGCCAGCCCTGTCATGCCTCTACATATCCTACCAGTCTCATTTTGACAATGTGGTTTCTTCCATAAGTCCTTGGTTATAAGGCTTCTCTCCAGCTAGTGTTCAGTTAGTTATTCAGGGTGATTTTTCTATAACTTAGTTGTAATTCCAGTTCGGTCCTGGGAGGAGATTAGTGTAGCTTCCACCTACTCAGCTGCCATCTTAGATTTCAAAAAAATTAAATTAAAAAAATTGTACACCTACCAACGAAGCCACACAAAAAAATTGTATGAGGACCAACTATATCCATCTGGAAAATGAAGGCTGTTGGAGCCCACGTGCCTGCAGACTAGGGATTTAATTTGCTTGCTTTTAAATGACAACACCATTCTCTGTGGCCCACCCCTTAACCCTTCCAGACTCAGCTTCCTCCCCTATGAACTGCGATCAAGTTCATCCCTGCCCTAGGTACTTTATAGACTTTTGGCAGGCTGGCATGAAATTACACATGACAAACTGCTTTCTGAACTTTGCAGTTCAAGTTGCTTTTGGCTGTTTTGATTTTTCTTCAACTATAGGAAGAGTTATGGAATCCAGAGAGTCTGAAACAATGAACCCTAGAATTTTGGGATTAGAGGAGCCAGAGGGACCTTGTAGTTAGATTGTGGAAGATGAGATGTGAATTGTTGAAGCTGTGTACCATTTGGGGATTTGAGGTCATCTCAAGGTTGGTCATCAATTCTCTCTTGTGGGCAACAAATCCCCTCTATGTCTCCCAGGCTCCAAGGAAAGGAACAGCTGCTCCTCTTCCCACCTGATGGGAGCGATGCTGGCATGTCTAGATGAGGCTCCGGTCTAGAGACTGCAGGTGACTTGCCTTCAGCTTCACAGCTAGAGAAAGACAAAGTCTGAGGCCCTCCTGGTCTCCAGCTCTGTGCTGCTCCTTGCTACCCTTTTCCCCCTCACCCAATCTGGGCCACATTCTAGAAGGAAAAAGTTCAAGACTATTAATCTGTCTGATTCAGCCTGTAGAATACACAGTTGGCTCTCCAATTTGCCTCATATGTTTTGTAAAAGGAACTACTACCAGTAACACTGAAGTCAACTTAAAGCAAAAAGAAAAAATATTTTATCCACCTAACTAGATGAGGTAGATTTAATTAGTAAGTGTAAAAGCATTTAGAACAGTACCTGATTACAGAAGTTGTCAGGATCCTGACTACCTCCATCAAGATGAAATGGTAGCCTCTTGCAAAATGAAAGCTATAAAAAATAAAGTATTTTCTATAAATTATAATACCCAGTAAGGAAAACAACCTAAAAATCAAACAGTAGGGGATTGATAGTGTATAGATATGTTAGAATATTATAGCCACCAAGATCATGTTACAGAAGAATTGTTAAGGCAATGCAGAAAATGAATCAGGGTAAGAGAGTGGGGTGATGGAGACAGAGGTACTTTATTGAGGAAGGTGGTCTCTGAGGGCTGATATTGATCAGGGACTGATATGAGGGGCTGAGCCATACAGTGCTAGGAAGAGCAAAGGCCCCAAAGCAGGAAAGGACTTGGATTGGAAGGAAGCACATGAGGCGGAGCATGGTGCACAGGTGGAGAGGAGAAGGAAAGGAGGTTGGAGAGGCCTCCCCAAGCGCAGCCCTGCCAGTCAGGGGAAGCTGGGGTTTTATTTTATGTCATACGGGAAGCCACTGGAAAGTTGTGAGCAGGATAGTTATGATTTTAAAGGATCACACTGGCTACTTTTTTGGAGAATAGATTGTAGAGGGTTAGAATGGAAGCAACAAAACTGATTTGGGGGGTAGTAGTTTAATAGTTTTGCAGTATTTTAACAAACTATAGAAAGGATCCCTGAAAGTATAGTTTTAGTTTTGCAGTATTTTAAGAAAGAGATGATGGCGGCTTAGGTGGGGAGTAAATGGTGAGAAATGGCAGACTCAGAATATATTTTAATAGTATGATCCTACTTTTATAAAAAAGGAACACACACACATACTGAAAAGATATCTATCTATATCTGTATCTATTATATACCTATATCTATAAGTAGATATTAATAGTTTCTATCTCTGGATTATGCCATTTGTAGTGGCTTTAATTTCCTTCTTTGTGATTTTGTACATTTTTAAAAGCTTCCAGAACAAACATGGTATTTAATAAATCAGGAAAAAAGAAGAGGACATTTTTTGGAAAAAAATCAATTATCCAAGGACAGGTCAAGTGAGGCGGATCAGTAACAGACTAAGTAAAGAGATGTTGAGAATTTGACTGACAGCAATTTCAATAACTGCTGCCAGTGTAAATGACTAAAAAAGTAGTAACTGTAGGTACTAGGACCTCCCTCCCTGTGGGAGGTGGCTGAACCTTTCCACTCTGCTTTATTCAAACCCACCTGGTGTATCATGTACCTTTCTGGGCACCACAGTCTCAAGATGTAAATGAGCTAGAGAAGAACAATCAGAAATGGGGGAGACTTCAAACCACACAAGGTAATAATAACAGGAGTAGTTACCACCCACTGAGTGAGCACCCACTCTGTGTCAGGCATTTTAAAAATGGGAAGTAGTTAAGATATGAAATGTTCATTTAGTCTACGGCCATACCACCCTGAATGCGCCCGATCTCGTCTGAAATGTTCATTTGTCGGGAAGGAAAAAGATGGCAAATGAATATTTTTCTGAGCACTAACGGAACCATTGCACTAATTACTTTTTTATACTTTATCACATCTAATTCTTACTGTGATATTCTGAGATAAGTATTATCTCTGCTTCATAGAACCACGATTCTATGAAATTGGGTTAGGGAAACAATATTACATCATTATTGGCTCTGGAGCCAGACAGCCTGGTTTAAATCCTAGCAGCTACGTACCTTGCGCATGCTACTAAACCTTCCTGAGCCTCAGTTTCCTCATCTACAAAAGGGGATCTGACACCTATCTCATGGGGTTGTGTGAAGGTTAAATTAGTTAATACATTGGAGCACTTAGCACAGCCTGGAGTATAGTAAGCTCAGTAAGCATCAGCTATTATTGTTTAAAAACATGCCTAAGACCAGCCACTGAGTAAGAGGGGGAGCCAGTGGGGAAGTAAAGGGTCTGAGGGCCCTGGGTAGTTTCTTTCTAGCAGGTGAAGGTCTGACACAGGGAAGAAGGGGGAGGCTTGTACTGCAAGACCCAGTGAACACAAGTATTACCGGGCATCTGACAGGGTGCAACCTGAAATTAGTTAGCTACTATATGTCAGTTACTTTTCTGCCTAAGTGGACACAGATCTCCTAGTTCAGAGAAGTCATGAAGTGATCACTCTTCCTTATGCCCCTACTGGCCTGGAGGGAGAGCCTAGTAGAGCTATTTGTAGCCTGACAAAGCCTCCAATTCCCCTTGTTATGATGAGGTGGGAAATTGCATGGGGGGCAAAGAGCCATTTTTATTAAATAGAATCTCCCTAATGGGTGAGGACAGACCCCACAAGAAACTCTCTGGGAGACAAGGGACACCAAAGACCCCCAAGGGGGAACTCACCATGAAAAAGGGGCAGTCTGGACTGATGGTCGCAGGCTACCTGCAGGGACACAGGGCAACCCTGGAGCGGGTAGGTGGGAGCAGGCTGGTCAACACAGCCCAGGGCTGAGACTAGAAACTCTTCTCAGTGCAGGTGTGATTTGAGAACAATGAGCAACGTGAACTAGAAGTGCTGTGAGCTCCGAGTCCGAGCACACGTGTGGGCATGCGTGCAGAGGCTCTGACTGCTGAGAGAACCCTGCAGCAGCGGGAAGTGGTGCTGACTGTGTTGAGCCCATCTCGCTCTCACCATGTGGTGAGAAGCAGACACCAACAGACCACTCCGACGCCCTGTTTTCCTCTGCCAGCACTTGGAACCAGGACTGACCTTGTGGAATGATTTAAGACCGGGGTGTTCTTGGCATTCTTACATGTTTAGAAGAAATGGGAGGTGGTAGAGTCATTAAAAGAGAGTTTTGTACTTCCTACCCATGTGAGCAGGAAGATGTTCTGGCAACGACGAGGGGAAAATGATGTGTGTATTATTTATAACCCCTAAGCTGGTAAAGTGGGTTAAATCAGTTGCATACATTTAATAAGACTTGATTAAGCCCAATATTAAGGACTTTCTAAAATCAAAATAACAATAATAGCTAGGGCTTATTCAGAGCTTACTATCTGCCAAACTTTTTACCTGCCTTAGCTGATTAATCCTCACAAAACCATATGAACTGGGGACTATTTTTTAATCACCATCTTACAATCAGGAAACTGAGGCCAGGAGAGGCTAAAATATCTTGTCAGGGTCACACAGTTAGACTCGAGTGGGACGAGATTAGGTGATAAGGCTGCCTGATTGCAGAGCCTACCCTTTTAATCAGCACACCCTCCCACCTCCCTGGGAAGATGGAAAGGGAGATGCAATGCACCGTGGCAGTGCAACTGATGGGGTTGAATCGATGAGTTTGAACTAGGATACCTACATAGTCCTTTCCTATGCTGCAACTCTTGGATTTTATGCTTCTTTGCAACCTCAAGAAGCTACGTGCTTCATTTATCTTTACAGAATTGTTATCAAAATAAGTTGTTTGTTGTAAGTGGAAAACAAGCATAGGAACCATCACTAAGAAACACAAACCACATATCAAGAGACATTCTAAGTCTGTAGGTTGAATTTTGTGAGGACAACCTTCAGAGTAACATTTGTTCATTCAACAAATGTTATATGCTTTCTATATTCATTATTCTAGGTATTTGGCATCTAGCAGTGAAAAAAATCCCCCTACCTTTGTGGATTTTACAGTCTTGTGTGGGGAGAGACAATAAATGGTAAATTATATAGCACATTAGAAGACTTTCAGTTTTTGATTACAGTAGCAGCTTTAAAATCAGCTGGCAGGGCAGACCTTCTTTGAGAAGGTGACATCTAAGCGAAGACTTGAAGGAGATGAGTGGGTTAGCCATGTAGGTATCTGGAGATAAAACATTTCAGGCAGAGTAAACATCCAATCCAAAGGCCCAGGACAAAACGCTCCTGGCTGGAGAAGCTGCAAGGAGGCAGTGTGACTGGGGCAAGGTTAGAGCGAGGGTGAGGAGCAGCAGGTGAGGTTCCAACAGTGCCGAGGTGGCAGGTCTTGCAGGCCATTGTAAGACTTTGGCTTCTACATTGAGTGATATAGGAAACCAGAGGGGCTTAAAGCAGAGAAGACATCATCTGACTTATACTGAATATATTAAAATGCACTATATTTGATATTTTTGACTTGAAAATATTATTTATTACTGGGGCCATTGCTCATGGGCAAAAGAAGCTCACATCCAGATGAATGTCAGCACTGTGTACAGAGAACCCCATTGGTTTGGTGGATTACAGTAGAAGGGAAAGGAGTTGATGGACTAGGGTAAAAATTGCTTTGTCATAATTCAAAGAACCACTGAGAGGAATAACTAATAACAATAGCTGTAAAGGTCACTGCAAGTATTAAATGCCATCAAATGCTAACTACTACTTAAGAATAAAAAGCCTATCATTATTCTTTGGCCCAGGAGTTAGTTAAGACCTCTGGCAGCCTGCAGGCCTCAGCCAGCCAATTAATGCTTTGGTGCCTTTAAAGGACCCTTCCTTCAGCCTGTGTTATCTGATGGCTGAATTTCCCATCCACAGCTCTGGTGGAAGGAACCGAGCTGTTTACCATATGTGCCCAGCAACAAAACACAATCCTGAGACCAGGGGCTGACGAACATTTGTTTAAAAAAAAAAGTCATTCTTAAGCTGTGCTTACAAGACTCCCTGAAAAGCATTGAGTGTTTAAATGAATGGCATGGGGATGGATGTAAAAAGCTCTTGCAGTGAGTTGTTTACAGCAATCTGCCAGGTCATGGAAATTTTGCTCGAGATTTGTTTGTGTGGGAATAACACTGGAATACTAGCTTGCCGGTGCCAGCTCTGAAACAGACACAATGAATAGCTATTGTTCTGACACAGTATCCGGCTGCTCTTGTCTATATACACTGAAGACGACCTTCCTCTTCAGAAATAACTTCCAGCCATTATATATTTTTTAAATTGTTATTGGTGTACTCAATGTTCTAGATAACTGGGCGGGGGGGGCGGGTGGTGGCAGGGGAGTTACATAAAGCCAGTTTGATTTGGCTTTAAATAAAAGGTCAAAAGGACTGGCCTTTTCTCTCCTAAAAGGATTCATTCCAGAAATTCTCTATTTCGGTAAGTCAGGTCAATCTTTCTTTCCTTCTTTTTTTCCTTTCTTTCTTCTTTCATTTCTTTCCATGTTGCTAGCAAAATATGGTAAAAGAGTTATCAGATAAGAGAAGCACTATTTAACACCTACTAAGTGCCAGAGTGTATGTTATGACATCATTTCATTTCACTATCACAACCTGGTAAAAAATAGATGTTATCCCCTATTTTGCAGATGTGGCAACAAAGGCTAAGAGAAATAGAATTAACTTCCTTGAATTACTTATTAAGTGTCAGAGCTGGGATTTGAACCTAAACTGTTGACTCCAAATCCATGCTCTCCTGGACAGCTACATGCAAAAAAACGAAACTCGAGCACCAACTTACACCATACACCAAAATAAATTCAAGGTGGATAAAAGGTTTAAATATAAGTCATGACACCCTTAAAGTCCTAGAGGAGAACACAGGCAGGAAAATCTCAGATATTTCATGCAGCAACATTTTTACTATTTCATGCAGCAATATTTTCCTTCATGTCCCCTAAAGCAAGGGACATAAAGGAAAGAATAAACAAATAGAATCTTATCAAAATAAAAAACTTCTGCACAGGTAAAGAAAACAGTACTAAAATAAAAAAAGAACCAATTGTAGGGGAAAATACATTTGCCAATGATACCTCAGACAAGGGTTTAATCTCCAAAATATACAAAGAACTCACACAACTCCACTCTAAGAAGACAAGAACCCAATTAAAAAATGGGCAAAGGACTTGAACAGACACTTCTCCAAGGAAGACATACAGAAGATCCAGAGACACATGAAAAGATGCTCAGTATCACTAGCTATCAGAGAGATGCAAATTAAAACCACAATGAGATACCACTTCACACTGGTCAGAATGGCCATCATAAACAAAGCAACAAACAACAAGTGTTGGAGAGGGTGTGGAGAAAAGGGATCCCTAGGACACTGTTGGTGGTATTACAGACTGGTACAACCATTATGGAAAACAGTATGCAATTCTCTCAGAAAAGCAAAAATGGATCTGCCTTTTGACCCAGCAATTCCACTGCTAGGATATATCCTAAGAACCCTGAAACACCAATCCAAAAGAAACAATGCACCCCAAAGTTCATAGCAGCACAAGTTAAAATAACCAAGTGCTGGAAGCAACCTAGGTACCCATCAGTAAATGAATGGATCCAAAAACTATGATGCATTTACACAATGAAATTCTATGCAGCAGAAAGAAAGAAAGAAAGAACTCCTACCCTTTGTGACAGTGTGGATGAAACTGGAAACCATTATACTAAGTGAAATAAGCCAGGCGGTGAAAGACAAATACCATATGAGCTCACCTTTAACAGGAATCTAATCAACAAAATAAAACAAACAAGCAAAGTATAATCAAAGACACTGAAATTGAGAACAGGCTGACAATGACCAGAAGGGAGAGGGGAGGGAATTTCAGGGGAAGGGGCGAAGGATTTGAAGGAACTAGTATAAAGGGCACATGGACAATAACAAGGGGGAGGGAAGGTGGAGATAGGAAGGAGGTGGGGGGACTAGGGGTGGGCTGGGATGGGGGTAAAGGGCAGAAAACTGTACTTGAACAGCAATTAAAATTAAAAATAAAATATTGTTATCCAAAAACAAAAACAACAACAAAAAAACAAATCCATGCTGTCCTACCACACAGACCTACCCTCAGGAAGGCTGCCATCTAGTGGATGAGGCAAGACTTACACACAGAAACCAACTGGAGAACATACCAGCAGATTATAATCCCATGTCTGATTCACATGACCAAGACTCCTGAATTCAATTCCACAAACAAATACAAATGCCCACTAAGGGTAGGCCCTAAACAAAGCACTTTTGGGAGCATTAATGAAGTGGAAGTGACTAAAGGAAGCATAATTTTTCTACCACGACATATGTGCCTCAGATAGTCCAAGATGACTAAGAAGATAAGCACAAGGCTATAGGCCTGAGATGGCACTGCCCACCTTTTGACGTCCTTGGGTCCATTCACGTCTTTCCTCTAAAGTTCCATTGTCTGAAGTGTAACAGACCATGGATGGGAGTGGAGGGAGTCAGAGAAAAGGCAATTAAGTCCTAAGACATTAAAGAAAATGTGAATCGGAGATCACGATAGCAAGTAGCATCCTTTGGTTACTAACTTAAAAGGTGATTGGAAACCCGAGAGTGTCTCAGGGAATGTTTAGCTCCTAGGATGTCTGCCCCATTTCTTCCCATCCACTGGTACCCACTGTGGGAATGGCATTTGTGCTAGTTACTGAGCTTGAATCACTCTTTCTGGTGGTGCTGGGCTGGGACTCTGTGGCCTGCCGCTCTCTCTTAGGCTCTGTGGGGAATGAGTGCTAGACGGAGACAGCAAGCCTGGAGAAGGGGGGAGGGCCGGCCTTTTCCTGCACTTTCTGTCTGCTTCCTATGGATCAGCACCTCCCCAGCCTCACATCTGCACCCTGGTCGTGGCAGTTCATTCCAGGAGCAGCAGCTGTTTCTAGCCTGAGGTTCTTCCAGTACGTGCAGATCCAGCTCACAGCGCATGACCACCCTGTCCCACCCCAGAAACTTTTACGTTGTAACGATTCTGACCTTTTCTCTTGTTCCCTCTAGTCTTCAGGCCAGTAGCTGCTTCCCTCAGTTACTACCACCATGATACCTTAGTGTACTCTTTGTCTTTTCAGTTCTTCAATACCTAGTTAACAATCCTTTGCATTAAATTATGTTGACTAAAATAACTGATGTGGTTGGTTCCTCTTTTTTAGCCTTAATCCTTCATTTTTAATTTCAATTTTCAATTACAGTTTACATTCAATACTATCTTGTATTAGTTTCGGGTTCATGTAGTTGGTTTCTGTCTCTTGACAGGACTCTGACTTACATGCAATCAATTTCATTTTTAATTTAAGCAAATTGGAAGGCCACTTAATAATATATGTTAACAACTAATACAAACATTTGGGACAGAAATATCTAATTTATTGCTTGCACCCACATGAGGCTGGTGGTTCTAAAATGCCAGTCTGACCATGCCCATTCCAGGTTCAAGGTCCTATGCTCCCCAATGCTTACTGAAGTCCGAGCTCCTTGCACCATGCCCTCCACAAGTCTCTGCTCCCCCTCCAGCCCAATCATGCTGTTTTTCACATCCCCTGCCTTTGTTAAGGTTGTTTCTCTTGCCTAGAATTTATCCTTCAAAGCCCAACTCAGATGTCACCACTTTTACGAAGCCTTCCTTGTTTCTACTCTGCCACCAGCAGCTAACCATTCCCTACTCCGAATCCCTTGTGCTACTAAGTGTAAAGGTGCTCTCTTACCATGGGCTTCTTGAGGCCAAGGTATACATCTTATTCTATCATGGCTTCAACACCTGGAACAGTGCTGGGCAATCAGTATGCCCCTAATAAATTTTAAATTGAGGATTATCTTACTTTTTCCATAATCCAAATTTCTTGCTACCCACGTAAGCCATATCATTAAAAGAAAAAAACCTTAATGTTCGACAAATTTTAAAACTCACTTCCTTTCCTATTCTGTTTGGATGGAACACTTCTCTAAACATAAAGCCGTTTGTATATTTTTGCATTAGACTCTATCCTTAGGAGGTGAGGATGTTATAATTTCCTTAGTTCGGTGCCAGGGAGGGCTGACATCATCATGTGTGCAAAAGCTATTATAGTGAGGAAAGGAGTGAAAATGGTCATCTAGGACCTTGGCTAAAAGAAAGTGGTCCCTCCGGCCAGGGCAGGCTGCCACAGTGCTGAAGAGTCCTTACAAAAATCTTCTGAAGTCAGCTATAACCCCCATCATAAGCAATTTGCCAAACTGCAATCTATTATAGTACTCAGCTCTTTCCTGAGTCACAGTGTCCCAGTCACAGGGACATGCGCGTAACTCCTGGCAGTAACTGGCCCAGGCATTCTAGTGTGACCAGAGGTAGGCAGTGGCAGCACCTCCAAGTTGATTATGTCATCAGAGCAGTCAGATTTTTTCTGTTCCACACGGTGGAAGCCATTTCTCCTGCTGCTAGCTAACCATGCATGTGCTCCAGCATCTCGATCCTCCTTCCAAGTCTGAAGTTGCCAAGGGAGTGGATGTGGCCACAGAAAACTATGGGGATCTGGAGGAAAGTAGCAGACAGCGCAAATCCAAATCTGGCCAAGGCCACTGCGTGTCAACTTTTTAGAGGTGGAGCTGGATAGGACATAAGGCCAAAAAAAGCACAGTTTTTCTTTGTCCTATAATCTATCTTTTGATATTTTAACATGTAGACAATAAGCATCTGTTCTTACATGGGAAAATAACACGAGCCAGTTCGACCAGAAATAACTGTGACCTCCTTAAGACATATTTTTTTCACCTCCCGAGTTGCCAAGAGAGTTGCATTTTCACACTTCTAGACCTCACGAGGACTCCGCTGACTCCCACTGAGAATAAACAATTACACTATTGCCCTGCCTCAGGAATAGTTACATCTGTCAGAGTTTCTATCACTTGATTTTCAGGAATCCTTGCTGAACAATTGCACACCTATTTGTTTTTATCATTCTAATACTGAAACTTTGTGTAAACCTGACAACAGTGAAAAATCCAACCACGAGCTGTGTTTTGATAGGGCGCTAAGCAAAGAATGGAGAATGAGGCTCATCATAAAACAAAATGAGATACGTTTCCTAATCTAATGCAATCAATGTAAAGAAACAAGCTAAATCTTTCACATTCTCTCCTGGTGGAGAGCACACTGTATGTGGGGCATGAACTATTTTGCAAAATTCTGTAGAAGGACAACAGTGAGGTGGCGGGCCGGGTGTCTTCCCTTCACCCCATTCTCCACCTTCCCCACTCTGCATGCTTCCCCAAGAGGCACAAACTACAGACCTCATCACTGGGCTCTTGAGTTTCCTGGGTTCCCACTGGGTCCTACCAGTGGGGCACTTGCAGGGCATGGGCCCCACTTCGAGTTGTCCATGGGCAGTCAGAACCCCTGCCTTCAGGACTGCTTCAGATTGGTCATCTGCTTGACCAAAGGTCGCTTCTTTCAAGGCAGATTTTTCTGTATTACTGCCACTCCTTCTCCGTCCACCGGGGCCCAGGGTGAGGGCCAGCTTGCTGTTCTTAGCCCTGGGTTACTGCACGAACCCTGTGATTTCCCACCACCCCCACACATGCCTGTACCTCTCTCAACACATTATCTTGATGTGGCTGTGCCATCTCTTTCCTGTCAGGACCCTGACTGGATGATGTTATACAGTCGTCCTACCTTATCCACAGTTTTGCTTTCTGAGGTTTCAGTTACCCGTGGTCAACTGTGGTTCAAAAATATTAAATGGAAAACTCCAGAAATAAACAATTCATCAGTCTTAGATTTCACACCATTCTGAATAGCATGCAGGAATCTGGAACCATCCTGCTCCCTCCACCCAGGACATGAATCTCCCCTTTGTCCAGTGAACACGCATCGTACATGCTCCCCACCCGTGAGTCGCTGAGCAGCCGTCTCAGTGAGCAGATGGGCTGGGGCAGCACTGCAGTGTGTATTTTACTTCGTAACGGTCCCGAAGCACATTATCTACATGCCGGCCATTCAGATATGCTGAAGAGCAGCACAAAGCGCCGCTCCCTTTCAGCGGAAAGGTGAAGGTTCTTGACTTAATAATGAAAGGGGTAAATTGTATATCAAGGTGGCTAAAATCTATGGCAAGGATGAATCACCTGTCCATGAAATTACTTAATGTATAAACTGAACTTGGTTAGAGGTATGTACATACATACAGGAGAAAACGGTATACGTAGGGTTCAGTACTACCCGCCATTCCAGGCATCCACAGGAGTCTTGGAACGTGTCCCTCACAGATCGGGGGGACCACAGTGCTGCTCAGCATGGAGGGGGAGAAACATCCCAGTCTTTTATTAGAAATTCGCTGCTCAGAAAGTTAGATAGTACATAGAGGTGCTGCTTCAAACAGTTAGCGTATTGCCCGGCACGGGCCTGGATGCCTGCTGAGCCAGGCACAACCCCTTTAGTTGCTGGATTAGGGAAAGGTCTGGAGTCCCAGGGGCGGAGCCGGGGCAGAGAGCACTCCCAAGTGCTATTGACCAACCGAGCCGCAGAAGGGTTAGTGTTTTAACAGCTGGTGCATTCAGCTGAACATTAGCCCAGGTAATGTGCCTATCTATTTATTTTCACTTTCAGGTTAGCAAATTTCAACCACCAAGTTCCTTTCTATGGTTATTTAACATACTCGAAAGGCAGAAAAGCAGATGAAAAATGAGCAGGGAACAGATGTTGCCTTGTATGTATAATGAATGAGCAACAAATTTTACATTCCCTGACTCCCACCCCCACCCCAAGTGAATTGAGAAAAGAACCGACTTTAAGCTTCTGGCAGAATGGGCAGTGTATTGACAAGCTCGACATGAGAACCAAATTTCAAAGGCTGTCCAGCACCATCGGGCGATTTTTAGAACTGTGACATTTGCATCAAAGATTGTGTCTGTACTAAGCATTTCGCATCTCTTCTGACAGTCCTTTCTTTTAACCCTGGACTTTGGTTTCTGAAGTTATTTGTTTGAGCGCATAAAATAAAGCACTGTTTGATCCATAGCCACACACAAGAAGTTTCTTGATTCTTTTAGAGCTGACCTTGTGCAATATATATAATTGGTTGCTCCTCCTCTGAAACATAATTATATTACATATTTTTATATTTCCGTCTGCTGCTTCTATGGTGACACCCTTTACATATCTCAAGTAATGGGTCTTGAAAATGGGCCATACGTGTGTTACAAAAACTATCTGGGTTTTTAATCCTGTTAGTTTAAGGCATGGACAATTACATAAACTCCTTTCTTATTCACTATGTTGCACATGCAGAATAACTATCTTGCTAATGTAGCATCGGGTTTAAGAAGATGAGACACCTAATGATGTTGCCAGAATTTCAAAGGGAATCATTAGCTATAGGGCAATGGTTCAATGTGAAAGAATATGCGTCTCAGGAGCGAGCATTTTACATACTGTTATTTCTCCTTCGCTCCATGAACAACAGAGGTAACAAGGTGACGTAATAGAATTAGGGAGCAGGTATGGAATATGTGTATCTGTATAGAAGAGGCTAAAAGATATAGGGCAGATTTAGCTACAGAAAAAATACCCTGAATATCAAAAATTGTACAGTGCTACAGGCTAGCCCTTTAGTATAAATGTCAATGTCAGCTGTATCTATAATTCACACATCATACTTTTTTCAGTCAGATAAGCATAAAAATTGTCAGTTATCACATCTGACGGCACTTCCTAATGTTAGTATCATCAGGGCAACAAACTATACTTTTGTTTAGTCTTCTATTCACAAGAATAACTGTCAGGGAGGATATCATGTCCTGATATGAAGGTATGTTCTTCAAAGTTTATTTGTTGAGTTTGTTTCCTTACATGATATATGCAATTTATGAAATTAAACATTTTTAGTAAAGAAAAATATTATGCTATAAGCCTTTAATGAAACAACTACCTCTGGAAATAGAAAGGTAAAAAGAAGTAATAATTAATTAATTGTGCTAACTATTCTTCCCTGAAGACATTAGCCAGGACTTGAAGAATTAATTAGAATAATATGGATAAAACAGAACTATCAAACTACATGTAGTACTTTCCCATCTTGTAAGCCATATCTAGAAAGAGACAGGTATTTGGTCCAGTTAAGTGAACAAACAAATTCTTTCAATGTTTCTAAGTATAGCACGTCCAAATTCTCTGAGGAGCATGGCAGTCCCGGGCTACCGTTTGCTTTGCCCATGTTCACAAATACAGCACAGAAAAGATCTCAAGGCCTGGAAATAATAAGTAATCTTGTTTTCCAGTGAAAAGTTAGTTGTTCTGGGAATAAAATGTACCATCACCCAGCCTACAAGTGGGAAAACTCCATCAAACTGCAGTAAACGTATAATGTGAAATAGCCAACAAAGTAAACTCTTGACTTCTAATGCAGCTGACAAGTGGCTGCTGACCACCCACAGGGACAATTACAGAATCCCCCACAGTCCATTCCCTCAGTCAAGTGAATTCCTATTTACTACCAAGGAGCAGGAGCCATAAATTTTCCTCTGAATGTGCTGCCCAGCCAATCTGTGGCCAGAAGATGCCAACAGCATTGCTTCGGTAACAGCGTCAGCCCCTCACCTCGCAGCACTTCAGTCCCAGGGCAGCCTTTCTACGGTGGCCTTAGTCAGAAGCAGACAGCAACCCTCCCATAATATAAAATGTGGAACCAGTTCATCTCCAACTTAAAAAAGTTACTGCTGATAACACAGTCCTAAAAATTCCAGACACCAAGCCATCTGGAATCACAGTGGGGACTTATAAAGGAAGAGTATGGCGGCTGAAGTGAAAGGGACCCATCAGGTCTTGCAGGGGGGTGGCCAGCCCACCCTGGCATCACTTACATGTCATTCATGGTAAATAATCCACCATCAGAGAGGCTTTTGCGAGGTGCACCTTACAGCTTAGGTCAAACTGTCAATTGCTCCTATGGATCTAAGACTCCCATCTCTGTAACATTCCCTTTTGTTCTCGCTTTTTGTTTTTCTGAGGAAGCCGAAGAAGCCTCTCCCTGCTTCTCTGCATGATGTTGATGTCTACCACGACGTCTTCTTTAAGCCTTATCTCTTCAGTCCAAATAAACAGGTGCTTGTTGGTTGCTTCTAGCAGGTTAAACACAGGGGGCTCAGAAATGGGCCGGACACAGTACCAGACCCAGACATAATAAGTACACTTAATTCCTGAGGAACACTGCTATATGTACAATATAAAGTCCTTTACATGCTACCTTTTAAAATATTTTTTTCATTTCCCATAGCAATGTAAACTTTTCCTCAACAGTCTGTATGTAATGTAAGACATGCATCAGATGAAGCAGAGCCGCTCTGGCTGATGTGAGGTGGCCTCAGAGCCTCACCTGCTCAGCCTGCCCCTCTTCCCTCCAGAGGCCCTAGAAGCAGCGCTGAAGCTCCGAGACCCTGTGCAGCGCAGTGCAGAACTCCTGAGAAGGATGAACGCCACATGCGGAGTGCTGGGAGCGGGGAGGTATACAGAACACGCAGCAGAAAAATCTTTCTAAAATAAGTGGCACCTGAGCTGGGTAGTGAGTGGGGGAGCTCGGCGATTTGGCTGCACTGAGGGGGGGTCATTAGCCCAGCGATTGTGTGCGAGAGAATGGTGTGAACCAAGCTGCAAACGACACTGGGGAAGAGGGGGAAGGCTGGGAACACTGTGCTCAGGAATTTTGCTTTTCCTAAAGCAAAAGCCATTGGAAGCTGTTAGGCTGCAGAATTATATGAAGAGATCCGTGTTTTAGAAAGTCAAGTGGTGATTTAGAGCTTATACCACAGAATGGAACAAAGTGATAGAAATTAATAATGAGGTTGTTACAATAGGTGAGATGATGAGAGCTTGTTGGAAGGACACTTCGGAGAGAGAACTAAAGGGGCTGCTGGCTGAAGGATTAAAGGAGAATTTTAAGATGATCCTAAAATTTCTGGTTCATTCCTTCATTTCACAAGCATTTACTGAGACCCTACTATGTGTCAGGCACTATTTAGAAATGAATCAGAATAGTGTTTGCCTTCAAGAAGGTGATGGTGGCCCTGACTGGTGTAGCTCAGTGGGTTGGGCACGGGCCCAGTCGGGGCACATGCCTGGGTTGTGGGCCCCGTCCCCAGCTGTGGACACATGAGGGGCAGCCACACCTTGATGTTTCTTTCCCTCTCTCACCTTCCCTTCTCCTCTCTCTAAAAATAAATGAATAAACTCTAAAAAAACATATTAAAAAAGAAGGTGACGGTGTATTCAGATGACACAGATAAACAGTTGGACAATGAAGTAGAACATGAGTGGTAAGTGTTACTACAGAACAGGGTACCTCATGATACGAGAGCATGAAGGAGTGAGGGGCAGGTCCATGTGCGGGCTCCCCGGACTCTATTCCCTCCTCGTTCCGGCATGCCTTTCTGCACATTAGGGCCTGGAAACCTGGGGACTACATTTCCTAATTCCCTCACAGTCCCATTTCACATGAAACTGGCCGCTGACAAACAGGAGCCAAGACTGAAAGACTTAGAACATGGGTGTAAATACCATGAGTTATTCGGAGGCATGGGTTACTGCTGCCATTGTTTGTACTGACAAGCTCAGCTGTGGAGGCTGTTTGGACTTTTCAGAAGCAGCAGTGCCTGAGTCTAGCCCCCAGTCTATCCCCCAACTTCCTGGGCACCATGCTGACAGAGCAGAGGATCTTGGCAGAGGCAATGTAAACCTAGAGCTGAACATTGTGGTTGCACCTCCCTTTTTTTCTGGCTCCACGACCACAGCACAGAGAGCCGTCCCTTGGTGGGCCAGTTCTGTGGTGTTACTCTGGGAGTCACTCCCGGGGACTCAGCCCACAGCTTGCTCCTGCAGCCCTAGTCCAGTAATTTTATGAGCACCTGTTCCTCTTTCCGCTGCCTTTTTATAAGCTAGCCAAATACATTTGAGCTGCAACTAATTCCTAACCAAATCAAAGAAATATGATACAAAAAACAGATAGAAATATGATACAAAACCCAGGTTAGAGGAGGGCAGGGAAGGCCTCCCAGAAAAGATAATGCCTGGACACATCTTAAAGGGTGAGTATAATTCAGTCAAATAGAGAAGCAGGAAAAGATGTACCAGGCAGAGTCAGGAAGGCAGGGGAGAGAGAACGAAGTGTTTAAAAAGTGTTCAGGACGTATAAAGGGGAATGCTAGGTGGTGAAGATACACAGGCAGGTCAGAGGTACATTTCTGAGAGCCTTGAGTCAGGCTAAGCAATCTGAGTTTTATTCATAGGGGTTACTGGAAATTGTAAGCAAAGAAATATTATAAGCAGAGTTGTACGCTAAAAAGACATCTCATGCAGCGTAGCTTGGTACGACTGGAGAGGAAAGTGGGGAGACTTCATCGGGAGGGAACTGTGATAATTCTGGCAAGAAATATCGAACGTTGAGAATACAGCTCTATTCTCTTCTCAATGTTTTATTAAAAATGATTTTTAGTTTTTCTATCAATCATCACTGTAACATTACATTATATTCAAACCTCTTTCTTTTATATAAAAATTGATGACTTGACTCCCCATCTTTTCCACTCCCACATTCAACCTTGTTTCAGGTATATTGTGATTTCTACATTAACAGATTCTTCTATAGATAGACCTTCAATATATCCCTCCTTCCCCTCCCCCACTCCCTTGCCATTTTCAGTCTCAGGGCTCACACCTGCCTCCCTTGTCCGCTGCTACTGGTGCTGGGCTGTTGTTTTCCCCCGCCTTGCATACGTCCACTTGTCTCAACCTCCTTCCACCTTCCAGAAACTTGTTGAAGTATTTCACTCTTCTGTGAAACCAGGGCCATTCTCCTCCCTGTTCCTGTCTACACTTTCTTTTTTATTGGATCCTTGGAATAATGGAAGGCAAACGTGGGCACCTAGTTCATCTTCATGAAACACATACTCTAGAATTCATTTTCTAGAACAGCAAACTGAGTGCTCATTGTCTTGTATCTGTTCCAATTCCCTTGTAATTATGTTTGTTCTGCTCTTTCTTATTTGAAGACTATTCTGGATAGAGAATGTGCTAAGCACTTTTTCTTTTCCTCTGTCATCAGTTTGTAGCATGCTGTTCTTCTTGCATTAGACTCTATTAAAATCTACCTTATTGCCATTGAAAGCAATTCTTCACCTAGCTCAGCTCATCCCATCTATAATTCTTAGATGTCTGCCCATTCTTGGGTATTCAGCCTCGGCCATGTCTCAACCTCTCCTTTCATTTTGAATCTAACTTTTAAAAAACACAATAAAACCTCCTTTTCAAAAGTAAGTAAAAACAAAAGGTTGACTATCTCATCTCCAAAGGCACTGACTGCTGCTCTATAAGCCAATGCCTCAGGGAGTCAGTTTTTAACCTTTTGACCTCTGTCTGTAGTATAAAATCTAGCTCTGTGGTTAAGATGTTGGCTTTGGAACAGGACTGACTGCATTCAGATCCTGCTCTGCCACTTACTCGGTGTATGATCTCTAGTAAGCTACCTCACATTGCAGGAATCAGAGGGCCATTCTCTAAACCCTGTTCCCATTTCTCCTGTGACTCTATTTCCTAGCCTCCCTTGCAGTTAAAAGTGACATGATTGAGCCGCTGAAATGTGGGTGGGAATTCTGACCCCTAAAAGGTCGCAGTGCTCCACGATCTCATCGTCCTGGCTGCTGGCCTGACATGACCACTGGGGACAACCTTAGAAGCCATGTGTTGAAGACAGCAGGACCTCCTTCTGTGCATGGAATGCAAACTCCACCCTGCGCCCCTCTGATGCTGCCAATGGGATTTTACATGATTAAGAAATATCCTTTACATGATTAAAGAAGTATCTTCTACCCTGGCTGGCATGGCTCAATTGGTTCAGGCATCATCTTGTAAACCCAAAGGTCACAGGTTCACTGCCTGGGTTGGGGGTTCCGGCCCTGATGTGTGCAGGGGGTAACTGATCCATGTTTCTCACATTGATGTTTCTCTTACTCTGGCTCCCTCCTTCTCCTTTCTCTCTCTAAAATAAATAAATAAACAAAGTATTGTCTTCCTTTTTGTTAATCCAGTGAGATGGCAGGTTTATGTTATAGCAGTTTGTTTTACCCAAAACAATGTACTTAACTTCTCTAACCTTACTTGCCTCTTTAGGATAACACTAACACCTACCTTCATCGTGCTGTTAAAAGGATTAAATGAGAAACAATGAATATAAAGAATGTTAATGCATAATGGTAAGTACGCAATAAAAGTTCTTATTATTATTCTGTGAAACCTGCTGTTAACTACTGTTGTCTAATATATATGATATAATAGAAGGCTCTCACACACATTAAAGTGCCCATTCCTTGCTGCCTGAAATTCTACCACTTCTTTCTGTATATCAATGTACTTTCCCTTAAAAAGTAATTTTCTGCCCTGGCTGGTGTAGCTCAGTGGATTGAGCACGGGCCTGTGAACCAAAGTATCGTGGTTCGATTCCCAGTCAGGGCACAAGCCTGGGTAGCAGGCCAATTCCCAGCAGGGAACGTATGAGAAGCAACCATACATTAATATTTCTCTCCCTCTTTCCTTCCCTTCCCCTCTAAAGATAAATAAATAAAATCTTTAAAAATAAGTAATTTTCTGACTTTAATTATAAAATTAAAATATTTATTGCAAAAAAGTCCATAAAATACAGAACTAACAAAGAACCAAAAACTGATCATCTATAAGACTGTCATCCGGAGATAATCACTGCTAGCACCGCAGCAGGTGCCGTCCCAGTCCTTTTTAGCATAGGTGTGCATATATGTAATGTGCATATATGTAATGTGCATACATGTAGTCAAAATGAGAACACAAACTTCCAGACAAGATGGAGACATAGGTAGACAAACTGTGCCTCCTTGCGCAACCAAAAGAAAAACAACAACAAATTTAAAAACAAAAAACAACCACAACCACCCAAAATCAAACTGTATGGAAGTCCGACAACCAACAATTTGAGAAACAGTCATCCAGACCAGTAGGAAGGGTGGAGACAGGCAGGTAGGGTGGAGAGGACTTGGGGCAAAGCGGCAGCTGGAGACCTGGGGCAGGCGAGGCAGCAGCTGATGGAGCAGGCAGTCCCACATTTGCATGTGGATGAACTGGGAGGAAAAACTGGGGAGTGAGACAGACCATGCAACCCAAGTTTCCATTGTAGGGAACTAAAGCCTCAAACACTCTGACTGAAAAAAACCTGTGGGGGTTGAAGTGCCAGGAGAAACTTCCAGCCTCCAGGAGAGTTTGTTGGAGACACCCACAGGGTCCTAGAATGTACACATACCTGCCACCCAGGAATCAGCACCTGAAGAGCCCAATTTGCTTGTGGGTAGTGAAGGAAGTGACTGAAAGCCATCCAAGAGCTCAGCAAGCAGCATTCCCTCTCTGACCCCTACCCTACATACAGTGCCACAAAGCAGCAACATGGGTTGCTCTGCCCCTTACTATGTAACAGGAACATGGAGACAAAAAAATATGACCCAAATGAAAGAACAGATCAAAGCTTCACAAAAAGTACAACTAAGCAATGAAGAGACAGCCAACCTGTCAGATGCACAGTTCAAAACACTGGTAATCAGGATGCTCACAGAAATGGTTGAGTATGGTCACAAAATAGAGAAAAAAGTGAAGGCTATGAAAAGTAAAATAAAGGAAAATGTACAGGGAACTAACAGTGACGAGAAGGAAACTGGGACTCATCAATGGTCTGGACCAGAAGAAAAAAATAAACATTCAATCAGAACAGAACAAAGAAACAAAAATTTAAAACACTGAGGAGAAGCTAATGAACCTCCAGGATAACTCTGAATGTTCCAACATCCGAATCATAGGGGTACTAGAAGGAGAAAAGGAAAAGCAAGAAACGGAAAACTTATTTGAAAAAATAATAAAGGAGAACTTTCCTAGTCTGGCAAAGGAAATAGACTTTCAGGAAGTCCAGGAAGCTCAGAGAGTCCCAAAGAAGTTGGACCCAAGGAAGCACACCAAGCTTCCACAAACACACCAAGCACACACATCATAAATACATTAGCCAAGATTAAAGATAAGGACAGAATCTTAAAAGTAGCAAGAGAAAAGGAGACAGTTACCTACAAAGAAATTTCCATAAGACTACCACTTGATTTCTCAAAAGAAACCTCGCAGGTAAGAAGAGGGTGGCAAAAAGTATTCAAAGTCATAAAGGGCAAAAATCTACATCTAAGATTACTCTGTCTGGCAAAGCTTTCATTTAGAATGAAAGGGCAGATAAAGTTCTTCCCATATAAGGCCAAGTTCAAGGAGTTTATCATCACCAAGCTCTTATTATATGAAATGTTAAAGGGACTTATCTAAGAAAAAGAAGATCAAAACTATGAACAGTAAAATGACAACAAAACCACAACTGTCAACAACCAAACCTTTAAAAAAAGGAAAAAAAACTAAGCAAACAACTAGAACAGGAACAGAATCACAGAAATAGAGATCACATGGAAGTTATCAGCAGGGAGGGGAGGAGGAGAATGGGGGAAAAGGTACAGGGAATAAGAAACATAAGTGGTAGGTGCAAAATAGATAGGAGGAGGTTAAGAACAGTATAAGAAATGTAGAAGCCAAGGAACGTATATGTATGACCCATGGACATGAACTGAGGGGGGAATGTGGGTGAAGGAGATATAGAGCAGAGAGAAATAAGGAGGGGGGAATGGGACAACTATACTAGCATAATAAATAAAATATACTTAAAAAAACAAGACTAATACTGAATATATAATTTCTTTTTGTACCTAACAATTTATGTTGAACAATTTTTTTATGTGTTCAAATATACTTTGAAAAGATGATGTGTGAGAGGTGGTTACAAACATATAATAATTAATTTAACTATTGTATGGCTTTGTTACAGTTTATCTAACTATTCCTTTGTTGTATTATATTTTCAGTGCTTCTATCACAATAAATAATTGTGAAAACAACCTCCTTGTACATAAATCTTTGCCTCTCAGGTTATTTGCCCTTTCTGATTTTTTCCTTTTTATCTTGGCTCTTAAAAATAATTTTGACCCCAACTGATACGTTACTGATGCTTATTTCATCTTAATCTATGTTTTATCTTTGCTATTTTTTCATGTAGCTTTAAAAACAAAAATGCCCTTGGAAAAGTCCATAGATCTTTTCTGTAAAGGCTTCATGTTAATACATTTATCAGATTGTACAAAGAAAAACAGGGCTGTATCTAAATCCTAGAAGTTAGGGGTCAAAGGAGTTCTGAGAGGGGAGAAGGACAGGAAGTGAAAGTGAGAGTAGAAATAAAATCTCTGCCCATCTCACATTTCCACATCGAGGGAAGTCTCCTCTTCTGTTGTCCCAACTATTGCCGGTAGAAAAGCTAATATATTTCTTCCTTTTATATTCAATCAAATGCAAAAAGACTATGAAGCATTAACAAGCTGGGACCTTGCTTAATTGAGGGTTTTGTGTTTTTTCTGAGCACACAGATAGCATTAACAGCAAGAGTAAACACTGGCATCAGTGAAACATGATCGTTGAGTTAAACACCATTTATTGAATGGCTTGGGTCAGTGTCTGTAGATAAATTAATAATGATTCTAGTTTACTCTGTCTCTGGCAGCTAAATCAATGCTGCTCTTCAGATTAAGGAGATGTAATATTTCTCTACTACATGTTTCTTGGCAAATGGCTTGAACTGTGTTGGAATGCAGTTTGTAGCCTTCTCGGAAAGTTTCTATGAATCACAATCTTTTATTTCCACAGCCAGACTGGACCCCATGAGTCTGTGAGTGGCTCGCTGTGTGCAGAAGAGTCACTATCTAAGGCAAATGCTCTTTTATCTCATTCAAGTTTACTCCCAAATCATCCGTGCTCTTGGATGAAGGTCCAGGCACAGGTATTTATCGGAATGACTGTGTGGCTCTGCTCTGCCCTAGGGCTTCCATCAAAGTGCAACATTAAAATGATGAACTCACATCTGCCTTTCTAACTGTCTTAACACAAAGGTGGTCACATCCTCTTCAAGTAAAAAGGACAGCAACAGAAAGTACAAGCAGGGTCCCAGCAGGAAGCAGATGGCACACTCAAATTAGGATAAGTCATGGAGGGCTTAATAAAGGGACAGTTTACAAAGGTGTGGCCAGGGCACAAGGCAACCACAGTGACAGAGTGACACCCCAAGACTAGGGAATAGTGGGGCAGTGACCAGCCCTAGGCCTAAAGGGACAGCTTCATGTGGAGATTCCTCTATTGATTCACCCTTGATAGAGGGAGGCAGCCAGCCTGTGTGACACTGCAGGGCAGGAGCCCAAGGAATAAACACCTGACCTCTCCCCCCGCCCCCCGATCTCCTGCTGCGATTGAAACCAGAAGCCAGAGAGTGAAACAGCCACCCTAGTCACTCCCCCAGGGCACAGACCAGGAGACAAGGTAGAAGGTGGACAGTGAACATGGAGAGAAACACATGGACGATAGCTGGCAACAGGGAAAGACCAGGAGGTCAGTGTAGACGTGTAGATACAAGAGGTCTACCAGATGTCAAGAACAGGTATCAGGTGTGCAGCTACATCTAAGGCTGCAGGGCAGGCTAAGGCCTGAACTTGAGATACACACTTGGGACTCAGCACATGGATGCTTTTTAACGCCGTGTGACCAAAAGCGATCATGAAAGAGGAGTGAGCAGAAATGAGGACCAAGGGCAGAGACCTAAGGACCGCCTAGCTAAGAAGCTGGAAAGAAAGGAAAGCTTCAGAGCATGAAACCTGGAGGGCAGGTGAGCATGGGAGGGAGGGACCAAGTGCAGGTGTCACAGGGTCTCACAGGTCAGCCCAGAGGAAAGAGGAGAAGGGCCGTCATGAGTGACCTCACCACCTTGTGGTGGAATCTGAGGGGCCAGTGCTGGACTGTGGAGCTCGCCAGAGAGATGGGAGCAGAGAACTGAGAGTGTGAGTGTGAACCACTCCTCTGAGGAGTTTGTGCTGCAAAGAGAAGATGGGGGGAGGAGTGCTGGCAGGGGAAGTGGAGTCAAGAAAAGGCTGACTTCTCAGAAGGTATGTACACTGATGGGAATAACCTAAGAGGAAGAAGAAAATCGATGGCAGAGGAGACAGGGCACTTTGGCAGCGAGGGGCACACAGGCCCTAACTGTAGTTGCAGCCGCCACTCAGCTCTGGCCAGTTGTTGCCAGGTCTCTGATTTCTCCAGAGAAGCTAGAAATTAACCTTGAAAAATGAAAAGAAATCTCCTAATATTTAAATGTTGGCAACATTCAGAGAACTAAAAAAAAAAACCATTTAACTCTCTGAAGTCCAAACAAAACTCCTCTGCAGATCTGCAGGCTGCCAGCTGGCAACCTCTCTGCTACATGCAAGCTTTACCCCTTCTGTGGTTACCAGGTGTGGCCTCCTGTTTCAGGGGCCTCTGAAGGACACGGGGAGTTTGATCTCTAAAAGGTTTGAACTTGTGAGGGCCCTGCAGCGGTGCTCAGCCAGGGCGGTTAATGATACGGTCATTGTCCCCTCTGTAAAGGGCAGCGGAACTGAGGTTGCCAGAGCAGGCTGCGCATCCTATACTTAAGTCCTCACAGCTAATACTTAGGCTTCACGAATGCCCTTTACCTCCCCCTCACTAAGGAAACTTACTATTTTCTGCAGGCCAATGCAAATAAAGGTCACCAAGAGACACTTCAGCCAAACACTGAACGCTGGCATGTCCTGGAAGGGCTGATTGTATGCTCCCAGCTAATAAAAAAAATGCCAATCAAAGGGGGCCTTCGCCGGTCTGAAGCTCAGAAGGAGCCCTGGCTGTCCATGTGGGCCCCAAGCAGGGCAGTGCTTGGGTTTCCAAGGCTGCGCAGCACCTGCGCAGAAACACTGCGGAGCCTGGCGAGTTGCCAGCCCTTCCCTGATCCAGGGAGGGCACGAGCTTCCAGGCTGGCTAGGTCATACTGCGCCTTCCTCCAGAGATGAGAATAAAGAGGAAAGCCGCCTTGGGTGGGCTGCTGCGTGTTTACACTCACAAAACCGGTCTTTATAATTGGGTTAAAATCCCAGACCTCTCCAATTTTCGCCATGTGAATGAAAGCATTAAAATGCTTCTTGGGTCCCAGGGCTGTTTCCCCTAGTGGTCGATGCCTGCCTCCAGCTGGAAGTGTAATGTCAGCCCCAGAAAAACTGTATTTTAAATGATTTCCTCCTGTTCAAGAATGAATCACCAAAGCTTCAGTTGGAACAGATACAGCTTTCATCTCGGAAACATTCTGCTCCCACTCACCTTTGGTTTAGTCCTCGAGACAGAACAACGTTCCAAGCCCCCACCACACTGGTAAGCTCTAAGCGTGCCTGTGTGTGCCCCTCCGTCCGGCTAAAACCCACCTCGGCAGAGGAAGGGTGGGTAAAGAGGGCTTAAACGAGCTGAGGAGAAAAGGGAGTTCTCCATTTAAAAAAATTTGCTTTTAAATGTTTTCACCAGGAAGGCTAAAATACTTCTACTTGCTCTAAGTGAGAAGGAAACTAGGGGGCCAGTTATTAAAGAGCTCTTACTTGGTAGAGAAGGATTCTGGGAAGATGGCAGTTTGATGAGCATAGTTTTTCAATCTCTCCAATCACCACCTAAAATCACCACCTAAAAATAGAACAAGATAGCAAAACCCAAAACCAAGGGACAACACTTATAACAAAACTAGATGACAAGGTAATCTCACGAATCCCCAAATATAAATGAATGGAGACAAACCAACCCTCATAAGACCTGGGTGGAAGCCCACTTGTGCAGGAGAAAGAAGAGAAAACAATGGGGTTTCTGACTAATGGACCCTCAAACATAAAAACCACAAACAGAGTTGACACGTCTCACTGGAAAACAGGGAGGACCAACGTGCAAAGAGCAGCTGAAACTGTGGGTTGTGCCCTTGCCACCAGGCCGTGAGTGCCCAGGGCCTGCAGCCAGGGGGACTGAAGGGCCCCGTGAAGTCAAGGCTCCCTTCTATGATGAGGCCTGCACGGGGGAGAAGCTGCCAGAGCACAGTCGAGGTTGAGCAGAGCGGGGACAGCAGAGACAAAGGAAAGAGACGTTCAAACAGAAGGGGGGACAAGAAGCACAGCCCAGAAAGCTGCAGTCTACTCGAACATGACACAAAAACTACAAAAGAGGGGTCCAGCAAAGTAAGGAGTGCTTTACTGAACCCCCACCTCATTCTAAATTTCAGAAAAACTAATTTCACCAAAAATGACCTATAGGAAACTATCGAGATACATACCATGCAAAGTTATTATTAAAAATAAAATAAGGAACTGAATAGCATGCCACAGGCAAAGAACGCATGACAGAAAGACATGTCCAGAATGTGGAACAGAACTGTAACCTAATACTTCAAAACAAGTTGGAAGACATTAAGAAAATGATAAAAGGATCCCTTCTCCCAGGGTCAAACGAATTACAACTAAAACATAGAGCAATCAACCTGAATAACCAACTGAAGACTTCTAAAGAAGGTTTACAGAAGAAGCCACATGGAGACTAGCAGGAAGGGCGGAGACACAAAAAGGGCTGGCCCCACACCCACATGAGAATCTGAAGGACATCTCAAAGGTCCCCGGAGGACTGAGGGGTCTCAGTCTCCCAATGCCCCAGCCCAGAGCAACAGAGCCAGAAGAGGAGCTCCTCTAATATCCAGCTGTGAAAATCAGCAGGAATTCCACCTGCCAGGGAGACACAGGAATCTGCTACAAGCCCAGGCACCCTCCCTCTTAAAAAGCCAGGGCATAAAAGGCTCCAGTGGAGGGAAGGTGATCAGAGGATTGTATGGCTTTGTGGAGAAAGCTAAAGAAACAGCCACCTAGTTCCCCATGCTGGGTCTCCCACCACAGACAGACACTGTGCTTCCTGTGTCAAGTACTCCCCTCCACACAACATCAGCCCAAGAAAATGCACTAGCCTCACCCTCTGGGCTCCCTGTGACCTCACCCTGCTGAGCTCACATTCATGGGGTACTCTGCTGGCTGCTGCCAACCTGGGCCGACAGTACAGAATTTCTTGTAGGGTTCCTAGGAAGGTCTGGGCAGACTCGGGGTGTCAGAGATGAACAGGGAATAGCTGAGTTGTATGACTCAAAGGAGAAGAATATCTCTCCCCCCTCATGCCCAACCAGTGTTGCCCCCTCCCCCCAAAAATGCACTAGCCCCATCCTCCCAACTCCCTGTGGCCAGCTCTGCTGAGCTCTAGGCCTACAGAGGAGTCAGCTGGCTGCTTCCAGCTGGGGCGCATGTTGCGCTTTCTTGGAAGGCTCTCAAGGAGGTTGGGGCAGACTCAGGGGGTGGCAGAAACTCTGAGTTGTATGGCTCTAGGGCAAGGGCCATTTTTCTCCTCACACAACAGCCCTACCATTCCTGTGCACAGCCCTCACTCCACACAGCGGAATCTTGGTCTGTTTTATATATGTATGTGTATATATATATATATATATATATATATATATATATATATATATATATTTTTATTGATAATGCCATTACATTTGTTCTATTTCTCCCCCTTCATTCTCCTCCACCCTGCACACCCCTCCCCCATCATTCCCCCCTTTAGTTTATGACCACGTGTCTCAAGTTCTTTAAATTCTGTATTTCCCCTACTATTCTTGCCCTTCCCCCATCTACTTTCTACCTACTGTCTATGCTACTTATTTTCTGTACCTTCTCCCCTTCTCCTCCTCCCACTCCCCTGTTGCTAACCCTCCATGTGATCTTCACTTCTATGGTTCTGCTCCTGATCTAGCTGTCCTCTTAATTTGTTTTGTTTTAGGTGTGGTTGTTAACAACTGTGAGTTTGCTGTCCTTTCACTGTTCACCTTTTTTATCTTCTTTTTCTTAGGTAAGTCCCTTTAACATTTCATATAATAAGGGCTTGGTGATGATGAACTCCTTGAATTTGATCTTATCTGAGAAGCACTTTATCTGCCCTTCCATTCTAAATGAAAGCTTTGCTGGATAGATCAATCTTGGTTGTAGGTCTTTGGATTTCATGACTTGGAATACTTCTTTCCAGCCCCTTCTTGACTGTAAGGTATCTTTTGAGACAGATGAACTCTGCTGGCCCCACCCTGGTGACTCCCAGACCCTCCCCCATCACAAAGGCCTGCAGGCCCCTGGTGGGGATGGCTGGCCTCGGATTACCCTGAGACTTTTACTGAGTAGCCCGAGACCAGCACTGATACTGAGTTTGAATTGGTATCAGCCTGGTGAACACGGCTTGGCCCTACCTGATGACTCACTGAGAACCTACCTCCTGCAACCTGCATACAAGCAGAGGCTCTTTCCGTGACTCAGCCTATCAGGCAGCTGGCAGGTGAAGGCAGATCTCCGGGTGCCTTGGGCCTTTCTCGGACCTGTCCCTGGATCAGTGCTGGTGGAAGCTGGTCCTGGTGTGCATTTGGCCCCTCCCATGCACACCCTGGCCTAGCAGAAGCAGCCACGAATTATGGATCACTTTGTAGCTCCAACCAGGGAGCCCAGGGCTGGTCACAGGCAGTGACTGGCATTGACCTATACTAGAGTCCCTCCCAAGAGGCCACAGAACCAACAAACCCAGTGGTGAGATTCAGACCACATCAGAGCACAGCCTGATTAGCTCCACAAGTGGTACACACAAAGGAGGATCTGGGCAGGCACCAGACCCTGCTGGGGCAAATTCCCCTTCATGGGCTCAACTCCTGCACAGAGGCTCATACACTGTGATTGGTCAGTCCTCATAGCCAGCCAGCCTGAGGGTGCACCCCACCCATGAATGGGCCACCAACAGTCAAGAATCAGCTACAACAGGAGGGCTCACATAACCTTCACAAGGGCCATCCCTGGAGCACCTGGCACAGTTGATCAAGGATTGTACCAATGAGACCCACAGGCCACTTACTACCTAAGGCCACCATACAAAGACGGGGAGACAGCGCAGGTCTATCTAATACAAGAAACAAATACAGAGAGGCAGCCAAAATGGGAAGACTAAGAAACAAGTCCCAAATGAAAGAATAAGAGAACACTTCAGAAGAACTAAAGAAAATGGAGGCAAGCAATCTACCAGAGGCAGAGTTCGAAACGATAATTATAAACGTGCTCAAGGAACTCATGGGGAGAATGGGGAGTGAGAAGATGGGAAATATGTGCAAGTCTTATGTATGTATCTAACCGCATGTATCTTTCCCAGATCTGTCCGCTGAAAAGGCCTGCAAACAAAGACTGATACAGCAGCAACGAGCACCCTACCACCAAATATAGTTTTAAAAGTTTCTCACTAAAAGAACCTGGAGCTTATTAGAGAAATGGTAGCTTCCAGGTGTGGCAGGTACAGTATACAAGATAAGCCTGGAACATCCTGTCATACCAGAAAGCCAGGATACTGCTGAAGACCGCTTGGGTCACGTCCAAAGGACTTAGGAGCCCCTTGAAGAGGCTTCCACTGACCAAAGATGTGATGATTTGAGCTTTAGTAATGACAATAAACACAATATATTTAAATCTATAAATATGTTTAAATTCAAGAGTTTTAAATGATCTTTTTAAAAAAGACATTGGTCACCTTTGAAGTATGACACAGAAGTAATTCATGAGAATTAATAAATACAAGGAAGGAATCAAAATGTTATCCTTCCTTCCCTACATGAATTATACCACTGATTGGCAAATAGTAAATGAAGTATCTTTATCAATGTATTCCAACTAATAAACAAAAGAAGAAATGATGGAATTAGAATAGCATCATTTTGCAACTCCAGTGAATGAATATAGACTTCAAGCCTCAAAGCTGTTCCTACCGTAAAAAAGAGAAAGAGGCAGATGTCACATGCCTCGCACAGTCCTGCCAAACACCACCTAGAACGCTGCCAAGGCGAGTAAACAGGAATCTGGTTCAGTGTCTGTATCCAGTTGCCAATTTTCAGAAAACATTGAGGGCAGAGGAATGTGTTGTCCTGTGTTAAGAGACAGCCATCAGCAAAATCTAGATTTGAGAAACTAAATGTCAAACGGCCTGGATTCTTCCACATAAATTTTAAGGGGAAAAAAAAAAGGATGGAGAGGGAATCTGTAATATAAGAGAGATGTAAATAGACATCAAGATTTAAAATGAGCAAGACTAAACTATAGTGCAGGGTAACGCCATACAAATGCAGCACGGTGATTATTATGAAGTCAGGACGTGGTGATGTTTGTGGGGATGGTGTGATTTCTGGATGCGTATAGTAGTCAGGGTTCTCCAGAGAAACAGAACCATGAGGATATAGTCTGATTATATAAGAGGAGATTTATTATAAACACTGGCTCATGTGATTGTGGAGGGTGAGAAGTCCCATGATCTGCTGTCAGCAATGTGGGGAACCAGAAAAGCCAGTGGTGTAATCCAGTACGAGCTCAAAGGCATGGGGATGGGGGGACTCATGGTGTAAGTCCTGGTGTGAGTCTAAAAGCCTGAGGAACAGGACACTGATATCACAGGGCAGGAAAAGGCAGATGTCTCAGCTCAAACCGAGAGCTTTGGCCCTTCCTCCGCCACTTCATTCTATTCAGATTCTGACGGGATTGAATGATGCTCACCTGCCTTGGTCAGGGCGATCTTTCCTCGGTCTACTAATTCACATGCTGTCCCTTCCGGAGCACCTCACGGATACTCCCAGAAATACTGTTTTACCAGGTGCCTGAGAATCCTCTAGCCAGGTCAAGCTGAAACAAAAATTAACCATCACAATGGGTGAGAAAGTTCTGTTTCTTGACTTGTTGATTTCAAGAATGTTCAACTCAGAAAAATTCATTAAGTCATACACTTGTTTTGTATTATCTCTGTATTTGTGCTTTATTGTAATAATGTTACATTACTACAATAATTGCCCACCTGAAATGACTCCCAAGCCTCTGTGGGCGGGAGAAGAGCCTGACGCTAGGTCAGGAGGTGGGAGCAGTCCCCCAGCGGACGATGTCATCTCACTGGGGAGCCAGACGGCCCTTCCCAGGATGCCGAGGGGACCACCAGCACACTCTGATTCTCCTCTCCCTGCCGGAAAGATCGGTGGGTTCTCCTGAGAGAACTGTCAATTAATACTGGATAATTACTATTTTTATGTCAGGAGATACGTAAAAAGTACTTTAACTTAGGTCAGGAAAGCTCAAACTAATTTTGTAGGTACCTTTTGAAAAACACTTGGAAGCAGAGGGGATTGTGTGATCTTCTGGGAAAAGCAAATTTTGTTCCTTACTGTCAAATCCCGTTTCATGTAGAGCAGTGATTTTCAGTCTTTTTCATCTCATGGCACACACGAACTAATTACTGAAATTCTACAGCACATGAGAAAATATATTTTTTTGCCAATCTGACAAGAAAAAGAGTATAATTTCGATTCACTCACACCAGATGACTATTGTTGTGTGGCCTGTGGTCAATTTTTTATTTGACATGTAAGGAAAAAGAGGTCAGTGCCTGTGACTGTATAGTCAGGTATTGCACTTTTTTAAAAAATTATAATATGTTGGGTTAAATAAAATATAGTATTAAAATTAATATCACCTGTGTTTTATTTACTCTTGAAAGCATGGCTACTAGAAAATTTTAAATTATATAAGAGGCTGGCATTTGTGCCTTGCATTACATTTTTATAAGTAATTGCAACAAAAGGTAATGGGGAATTAGATAAGAAAAATATTAGAATGCACAGGCCACAGGAGCCTTGAGTCAGGGTCAGAAATTAGGATCTTTCTGGTGACCAGATTCACATCCAGGGAGTCCCAAAGTCGAAGGCCTCTTTGGCTAATTTCAAAGATTGTTCTTTTGCTATCCTAGGTACTGCATATTTTAAAAATTCTTGCAGCACACTAGTCTAGAAAATCAGACCAGATCTGACTTTTCTAGATCAGAACATCAGACCAGATTTTCTAGATCAGAAAATCACTGATCTAGAGCTGTGGCCTATTCCACCTGTTGTACTGTACTACAGTTATCTAATTCTTGGTGATTTGATGGCTTTTAAAAATCTGTAAAATGGAAACATTTACCCAATTAAAAAGTAAGTTTCCCATCACAAAAAGCTTATTAGCAGCCAGACTAGATTACTAGGAAGTTCTGCCGACCCTTTCCATGAGAGCCCGAAGTGCCATCTACTTCGAATCCTCCAGGTGCGGGCCCAGGTGGAGACAGGGTCAACAGGTGTCGGGGTCATCTCCCAAGGAAACCGAAATTGCACTGCCCCATCACAGTCCAGGGAAGCAGGAGAACATGCTGCAGGGGACACAGACCTGTCAGAAAGAGTGAAGTTCACGACCTGGCCTTCATCACTTCCTAACTCTGTGACACAACACAAATTAATTGATGTCTCCAAATGTTTATCTCCTCACCTGCAGAATGAGGACAGTAATGACAACCATTTCATTGTGTTGTTGTGAAGACTGAATGTAATGACAGCTGTAAGTGGCAAAATATCCACAAGAGCTCAGTAGGTATGAGCTGTTCTCATCATTATTAACATCATCATTATCATCACCAAAAGGAGGGTGATTAAGAAATAAAATACTTTAGACCAGGGGTTCTCAAAGTGTATTCCCCAAACCAGCAGCTCCACATCACCTGGGACTGCTTAGCGATGGCGCCTCCTCTCCAGTCTCCAACCCCACACTTACTGAAGAATCAGAACCTCTGGTGCAGGGCCCATCAATCTGTGTTTAAACAAAACTTGTAGGGATGTGAGAGTTTAAAAAACACTAATCTAATACCATCATTTGTTGAAGACTTGTAAACTTTCACAGGCAGAGAGCTAGAATTTTTCAGGAAGGCTCCTAAAATTTTGCTTTTTTATTGACTGAGAACAATGAACTTGCAATCTAGCTCTGACTCTACCAGCCAGTGATGCTGAAGAGAGAATCCCTGTCTGATGCTCCCCTAGCCTTATTGATACTGACAGTCTGTGTGGACTGCTGGGAGCAGGCTGGGGCAAGGATCAGGAGGGGCTGCCAGAGGAAATGACACTAGGCCACAAGGTTGAAATCTGGGAGTCACTTCTGCACTGAGCCACGCTCCTTGGCGCACTGAGGGCGTGGCATGCAGCCAGATCATGCCTTCATGAACTGCCTGGGGCCATAACAACAACATTGAGTTTCGAAGCACTTCCATGGTGAACCAAGTGTATGCTTTCCCAGCCCTGGGCAAGAAAATGGCAGAGGAAGTTCCTACACTGAGCACACAGAGGGCTAGCAAGATTATTGGATAAGAGGGAAAAAGCCCTCCTACCCGCTTCTAGTACCAGATTTGTGGTGGGACCAGGGAAAGGCAGGCACATGCACAACTGAAGTTAAACGGTGGCAGGGGAGGCGCTGGACAGAGGCCTATTGGTCTAGCCAGGGGGAAAAGGGATTGGTTGGGAGGGGGCCCCACCCAAAGTGCATGAAAGTTTAGGAAGTTAACTGGTCATTCTGAGAAAGCGCCCAGGTTATCCCATACCTGAAACTAATATAAACCCAGGGGAACAACGAAAGCTCTCTTTTGCTTGTGCCTCACTGCTAGGGACCTGCACTCAGAAAATGCACTGGCCTGTCCTCTTCTTGGGCCACATGACCTTAGCAGTCATATGGCACATGGTCTCCAGGAGGGAGTCTCTCTCTATTGCTGACCTGGTGGAACACTCACTGGTGCCAGGAACATGGGACCCTGTGGACCTAGGAGCTGTATAGCCAATGGGGCACTGGCTCTACACAGCCTTCAGGAAGGAGCCTGAAGGCAGATGGCACCTGGGAACAAGCTAAGCTGCTTGGATGACCACTTAGCCATCTCAGGCTGCAAAGGGCAGTACTCTCTACGTGGAACAAGAATTCTGGACACTGCTTTGGTTTTAGTCTTGCTGGAGACAGCTGGGTTTTGTGTCTGGATTTTCTTTTTCTTTTTTTTAAAATATATTTTATTGATTATGCCATTACAGTTGTTCTATTTCCCCACTTCATTCCCCTCCACCCTGCATACCCCTCCCCCACCATTCCCCCCTTTAGTTTATGACCATGTGTCTCAAGTTCTTTAGATTCTATATTTCCCATACTATTCTTGCCCCCCCCATCTATTTTCTATCTACTGTCTATGCTACTTATTTTCTGTACCTTCTCCCCCCTTCTCCTTCTCCCACTCCCCTGTTGCTAACCCTCCATGTGATCTCCATTTCTATGGTTCACTCCTGATCTAGCTGTCCTCTTAGTTTGCTTTTGTTTTAGGTGTGGTTGTTAATAACTGTGAGTTTGCTGTCCTTTCACTGTTCATCTTTTTTACCTTCTTTTTCTTAGGTAAGTCCCTTTAACATTTCATATAATAAGGGCTTGGTGATGATGAACTCCTTGTCTGGATTTTCTAGGGGAGATGAGCTTTGAGAAGGGGAGCCCCCCATTCTCCCAGATCATTCAGTATTCAAATAAAACTCTTTTTCCTTTCTGACTGGCCTCTGCCTCTAGAGTTTGCCTTTTGGTGGCATTGTGCATTCAAACCCCACTTACGTTTGGTAACATTTTAAGTACCTTGAAGGAAAGACTACAGTTTGTCATCGATGTGTTCTCTAGCATCTCACACCCGGTCTGACAGATAGTAGACACTTGATAAATACTCACTGGCTGAATAATGAAGGAAGAGTTAGAAGAAAGGCTAGAGATGATTATAGCATGTGACCAGCAGATAAATTCACATGTATGGTAACATAAGATTTTCTTTTTAAATGCTTGTTCTCTAAAATGCAGGGATGTTCATTTACTTGGCTTAGTCAGCAACTTAAACACATCTATTAAAATGTATGACTTCCAACTGAAATTGGAAAAAAGGATTAATGGTGACTTTAAAACCTCAAATAACTAAATTCCCAATGAAATTAAATTTGGGGTAGTACTCAGTTAGCCCTTGGGTTAAAAAGGCAACTGAAAGAAAACAAACAGACAGAAATTATTTTAGTTGCTGTTTAAATGTAATTCTGAGGCTAGATCCTGGAAAAAAAGAGAAGGAAATTCTTTTCTTCCACTATATATGTATACATATTATAGTAGAAGCATATATGATTTTTTACATCCTAAAGCGTGATAAAATCCAGATTAATCAAAAGATGATAAATATCCTGGGTATGACTTATTAAGGAAGGGAATTATAAAAATCTGTTTTAGGAAGATTCAATATTCTATATTTCAATTAATCTGCATATCTCATCAAACTATCCTTAATAATTGAAGTTTATTGTACTTAAAGAGCAGCAGACATATCATCAAATTGAAGCATCCCATTTTCATACAGAAACATCTTTTCCTTGAAGAATTAGCACATAAAACCAAGCCCTGCAATTCCGGGAGGCACAGAAAAATTAAATGCAGTTTGGCACCCATCCACACCTACAGACTATAGAAAAATATTAAAGTAATAAAAAAGTGTCAGAGGCCATAATACCAGATCATCCATATTTATTTTGTCTCTTATATTTAACCATCCATCAATGTAAATACCTTTCGGCAAAAATGAATGATTTTATCAATATCCTCAGCAAAACATATTTGGTTTCATCAATGCAAGATGTATTGCCACCGACCTGGAAAGTCTGGTCCCCTGGCCCAGGGACAATACCTCTCTGGGAGATGTGACACTGAGAATGAATGAGCAGCACACATTATCTGGGGCAGTTCTGTACCTTAGAGGAAAAGAAAAAGAAAACTGGGTGACTGAGAGCGATTCCTTGGTGGCACTTGATAAAACTAATGCAGAGTTAACTAATGGAATTAATAGGGATATTGGACCTATCATTTTTAACTTTTGGTGTAGGAGTAACGGGAGACCCACAGGCACTAAAGGAGCACCATCCATTAACTTGGTAAGTAGGCTGAGGGAGATGAGGGACTCCCAAAGAGCTTAACTTAGTCTCAGGGAGAACTTACTGACTCACTCATCTGTTCATTCACTTAGTTCTCTGTAATTCTCTCACCTTTAGATGTACTTTAGGATTTTAAAACTAGGACAATTGACAAGTCCATTTTTCTGTTCATTCTGTTGACTATTTTTTCTGATTGCAAATTCTTCAAGGATTTCATTCTTGTAAGACATGTAGAGGACCTCTCTTCACACTTTAATATTCCTGAAATTAATGGAAGGACTTTTAAAAATGTTCCTCTTTTAATATTCCAAAATATCCGCCATGGCAGGTGTGGCTCAGTGGATTGAGTGCTAGTCTGCGAACCAAAGAGTCACTGGTTCCATTCCCAGTCAGGGAACATGCCTGGGTTGCAGGCTGGGTCCCCCAGGTAGAGGGTGTGTGAGAGGCAACCACACATTGATGTTTCTCTCACCCTTTCTTTCTCCCTCCCCTCCCCTCTGTCTAAAAATAAATAAAATCTTTTTTAAATTAAAAAAAATGTCCTGTTGTTTTCCGCTGAAAAGGTTATTTATACCCCAAAGCAGTGGTGTTCACAACTGTGAGATAATGGGGGAAAATATCACGAAACCCTTAAAGAGTCACATGCCTACTGAATCTTTGTGTAGTAAAGGAGAAAATAATTTCTGATACTGAAATGAGGAAATTTGGGAGCTGAAGGATGCAAAAGGTACCTAAGAAAGAACAAAATGCTTCAACCTCTACCAACATGCAATGGCTCTGAAATCTCCACCTGCAGCCCACCCTCCTTCCTAAGCTCCAGGCTGGACACAGGGCTGCCTTCCTGACACAGTCACTCTGACAGAACAGAGGTCTGCACGGTTTGTTTCAAAGGTCCAGTATTCAAGCGTGTGTGCCTATGAATGTGGACATACACATGCACTTGGCATTTGCCATTATAAATTCACAAAATACCCTTTTAACAGTGGGTTTTTGGGTGAAAAACAGGCCAGGTTCTCAGTGCAGAGATAGACTTGGGGGGTCCTTGGCACATGTTTTCTCCCGTGCCTGCTCATTGCTGCCCAATGTTGCAAATGATAGCTGACAATTGCAGACCTTCCCAGATGCCTACGCTGCAGTTAAGAGCTGACTGGCATTTGAAGAAGGAATTATATTACATGCTTAGGTTAACAAATGAATAAACAGAGGTGTTTTTCAGGAATCATATTAAATAGTTCTGTAGAAGTTATGCTCTTAACTACACAATAAAACTGGCGATTGGCAACTTTAGCAGTGTACTCCCCTCACTCTTAGCTAAGCAATGTCTGAGTCTCTTCTCTTGGGATGAACTTCAGACCATCCACAGTTAGGCAAAAATGTCAGGAGGTGACAGTCCAGAGATGGATAGACTGTTGGTGTTGCCATAAGCTGTGGCCTATCTCTAGTGTGTGTAAGGTATTCCTGCTCTAACAAGGGCCTTTTCAGTCACACGTAATAAATTCCCTCTTGTTCAAATGACTGCAATTAGGTGATCAGCACTGTTCCTTTTGCTCTAGCAATCTATGAAATGAAGAGTCCAATTACATGGCCTAGAGCGAAGGGAATATGGCCTAGAGGCCAGGCTGTGTGATTAAGGGCTAATAAAAACCCTCAGGAGGTCACAGTGCTTATGCACATTCCACAGGCACCTAACACTGAACATGGCCAAAACACTTACCATCTCTCTTCCACAACGCCCTGCTCCTCGTTCTGTTGCCACCTCTCCCTGACTGGTACTATCTGCCCAACCACACTCAGACATCATGTCCTGCCCATTCTAGATCCTACTTGGGTTCACCACCCTGATTTGCTGGGTCAGATGTAGGAGTTGGAAGTGAACATTTAGCCAGTGAGGCAAGCTGGAAGATGGAATGGACTAAGATGGAGGGGAGGACAGGTGAAGTCAGGAGACAGGTGATAATGACCTCTGCTGTTCAAAGAGTAGGCGAATCATTTCTGGCCTGGAGCATGTGTCTCTAGAGGAAATTCAAACTGCGTCTCCTATCCCACAGAGACCAGAACTTACTGAAATACTTTCTGTACATATTCTTGGTACTCTAGTATACCAGAGGGTATCGGGAGGTCCCCTTGAAGATGTGTAATTGCTACAAGCACTGGCTGACTGCTGAAAGGCTAGGAGTAAAAACTATAGGATGTCATGTTAGATGTGGAGTCACCAAAGTCTCTAGGAGTCTGTAGTTCTGAACAGCCATGTTATCTAGCTGAGCAACAGGTATAGGAACTGAATACAGGCATCTCCAGCCATGCCACCCTTTTCTACCCTAAATAGAGCAGCCACAAGAACATGTGACCTTGAAGAGTATGAAGGCCAAAGCCAGTTCAAACTGACTCACTGGTTAGAGAGACAAGGTGGAAAGTGAGAAACAGAGCATGGGAAATTGGGGTAAGAGATCAACGCACCAGGAAAGTTAAAACTGAAAAGAGGCAGAGTAGCACTGAAGGAATTCTGAAGAAAAAGTGTCAATGCCTGTTGGGCTATTTTGTCTGCTCCTAATATTCTCTTATGTCAGCATAAGAGATAATTCAAATGCTTCAGACAAACGAGTGGAAGCATATACCATGTTCATAGAAGGGAAGAAATAACATCATTAAAATGTCCATACTACTCAAAGCAATCTATAGATTCAATGCAATTCCTATAAAGATACCAATGGCATATTCCACAGCACTAGAACAAATATTCCAGAAATTTATATGGATCCATGAATAGGAACAAAAATCTTGAGAAAGAAGAACAAAGTTGGAGGAATCATCCTACCTGATACCAAACTATACTACAAGGCCACAATAATCATAACAACATGATACTAGCATAAAAACAGACATATAAGCCCTGGCTGGTGTAGCTCAGTGGATTGAGCGTGGCCTACAAACCAGAGTATCGTGGTTTGATTCCCAGTCAGGGCACATGCCTGGGTTGCAGGCCAATTCCCAGCAGGGGACACACAAAAGGCAACCATACATTGATATTTCTCTCCCTCTCTCCTTCCCTTTCCCTCTAAAGTGAATAAATATTTTTTAAAGAAGACACACAAACCAATTAAACAGAATAAACCCATGTCTTTATAGGTAATTAATATTTGACAAAAGAGGCAGTCTATTCAATAAATGGTGTTGGAAAAATGGGACAGGTATGTGCAAAAAAATAAAACTAGACCACCTTCTTGCACTTTACAAGAATAAACTCAAAATGGATTAAAGACTTACATGCTAGACTTGAAACCATAAAATCCTAGAAGAAAGCACAGACAGTAAAATCTCAGACATTTCTCTCAGCAATATTTTTGCTGATGTATCTCGTCAGGCAAAAGAAACCAGCAAACAAAACAAATACATCAAATTAAAATTTTTTTGCATAGCAGAGGAAACCATCAATAAAATGAAAAGACAACCCACTGAATGGGAGAACATGTTTGCCAATGGTACATCTGATAAGGGGGTAAAAGTCCAAAATTTATAAAGAACCTTATAAAACTCAACACCAAAACAACAAGTAATCCAATTAAAAAATGGGCAAAGGACATGAATAGACACTTCACCAAAGAGGAAATACAGATAGCCAGTTGATATATGAAAAATGCTTGAAATCACTAATCAGCAGAAGAATGTAAGCTAAAATCACAATGAATAAATCAACACATGACAAGCATTGGCAAGGATGTGAAAAAGAAGAAACACTTATGAACTGTTGATGGGAATGCAGATTGGTGCAGCCACTATGGAAAACACTATAGAGGTTCCTCAAAAGATTAAAAATAAAACTGCCTTATGACTCAGTGATTCCACTTCTGGGAATATATCCAAAGAAAACTGAAACACTAATTTGAAAGACTATAACCACCCCTATATTCACTGCAGCATTATTTATAATAGACAAGCTATGGAAGCAACCAAACAGTGTCCATCAGTAGATGAGTAAATTAAAAAAGCTGTGGTACATTTATACAATGCAATACTAGTTGGCTGTGAAAAAGAAGGAAATCTTACCCTTTGAGACAATGTAGATGGACCTGGAGAACATTATGCCAAGTGAAATAAGCTAGTCAGAGAAGGAGAAGTACCCAATGAATTTCACTCATATGTGAAATCTAACAAAAAAGATAAACTGACAAACTAAATAGAAACACTCATAGATAGAAAACAGACTGACAGCTGTCACCTCATAGACACAGATACCAGTATGGTGATGACTAGAGGGAAAGGGGGGGCGTTGTAGTAGAGCGCTCTGCCTAGTTTTAGGAATTGTATCTCTACCCCTTGTAGCTAAGGGTGAGAGACGACCTTTGGAATGCCAGCCACGGGAGACAAAGCCTGTCTCTGGCAGCAAACACTGCCTCAGTTCCTCTCCCTGCCCCCAGAGCTTGGTCGGAAGTCAATGATGGGTAAGACCCCTCACAGTGGGGGCAACCTAAGCCAGACTCCATCACCTGGGAGGCCTTCATGGAAGGAGGGGGGGGCTGCAACAAAGAGCAATGGACTCTCGCCCCCAGCTTTGTCAAAGCCCGAGTCCCCATGTTCTCTGGGAGAAGTACTTCCTGGCTCCAATCCCCTTAAGCCTGAATATCTGTTGGGGAGGGGTGCAGCTCCTTGTCTTGCTAGAGTGTGTCCTGGTGGAAAATCGGGGCACACAAAGACTTGCTGATAAACCTGTGAAATCTGCTCTGCTTAAGAGTGCTTTCATTCATATGTTAAGGGTCCGAGAGGAAATGAATATGTCTCCCAAAGTTTCTGTAACTCTCTTCCTGACAGACACTGACTCAGGCTAAGCCCTCAGATTTCTTTGTAATGTTTTCTACTGTTTGATCCTTGTCACCCTGTATTCCTGTGTATTACAACTCAATAAAAGGCTATGGAAGAGGGCGCTTGGGGGCTTTTTCTCCTTGGAGAAACTGGCCGCTGCTGGCCTTTGTCTCCCCAGAGAAACTGGCCACAGCCCACTCCTCCATCCCCAAGCAGATCCAGCACCTCTCAGCCATATTTACTCATTCATGCGTGTCCGTGGCACCAGGGGGGGACTCTCGAGAGAAGTCGCCCCCACAGGGGGTGGGGTGGGGAAATGTGGAATAGATAATAGGAAGATAATGGTAATGGAAGACTTGACTTGGGATGGAGAACACGCAATACGTACAGATGATGTATTATTATAAAATCGTGCATCTGAAACTTGTAATTTTATTAACCAATGTCACCCCATTAAATTCAATTAAAAAATAGCTCAATCAGGAAGGAAAAGCAGCAAGCTGAGGTGGTTCGTGGTTGAAACTCCTGATTCTCATTATGTGCTAAGAGCTAAGTTATCTGCAGAGAGAGAGTGAACTGGGATGAAGGAACTGCACAGAACTGGAGAGATCTGAAATAGCCTGTGTGACCTTGTTGAGGCTGGAGACTACATATTTTGTCTCCACTTGAGTGTGTGGTTTTCTTCAGTGTTGCTGAGCAGTTTCAGGAGGAGAGAAAACAGACTGTAGGTGTGATGCAAACTTAGGCATTAACAAAGCAGGTATAGTGGTCACACAACAAGGTAAGACAGTGAGGGAGAAGCAAGTGAAACCATTCGCTGTGTACATCCAAACCGTTCAAGAAAGGAAAGTGTCAGTGAAATTTCTGATTTCAACTTGGCTGGGCTGTGGTGCTCAGATATTTGGTCAAACATTATTCTGGATGTCTCTGTAAGAGTGTTTGTGATGAGAGTAACATTTAAGTCAGTGGACTCTGAGTAAAACAGATTGCCCTCCAAATGGGAGTGTGCTCATCCAATCAGTGGAAGGTCTGAATAGAACAAAAGACACCTTCCCTGAGCCGGAAGGACTTCTGCCAATGGCCAACCTTTGGATCTGAGCCACAGCATCAGATCTTCCATGGGTCCCCAGCCTGCCAGCCCACCCTGCAGACTTCAGACTTGTCAACCTCCATAATTGTGTGAGCCAATTCCTTAAAAGTCTCTCCCTTCATCCATCCATTTCTCCAGCCCTCTCCCTTTCTTAACATACACACACAGTCACAGACACACAGACACAGACACAGACATACACAGGCACAGACAAAGTAAGTCTAGAGGGAGGGCAAGAGCTAGATGAAGGGACATCAAGGCATCAGAAGTCCTGAGAAGCAAGTTCAGTGAGGGCAGTAGAATACAAAAACAGGAAAGATGGTCAAGTACTACATTCAGAGTTAGAAGATCTTGCATCAGACATGATGCACAGTAAATTTGGATGAGAACAAATTCAGAGGAGTGGAGACTGTGAAAATGGAAACTGAGAGGCTTTGAAGTTCAGGTGCTGGTTGTGCTGTCCGCATGCACACCGAAGCCGCACGCGCAGCCCGAGCACGGGGCTTGGAGCAGAGAGCAGGCTGCCAGCCAGGATATCAGACAGGGAGGGCTGCCTGCTGCCATTCTCCAGTGGCTTCTTATCACCTGCAGGGAAATCCCAACTCCTTCTCACGGCAGCAAGCCCTTCATGACCTGGCCCTTCACACCTTCCCAGCTCATCTCTGCTCAGCTCCGGCCCAGTCCAGCTTCAGCCTCCCTGACTTTTTGTCTGTGGTCTGGAAGCTGACAAAAATCTTGGCCTTCAAACCTCTGCACATTCCATTCTCTTGGAAGAGCAGACCACTTCTAGCCCTACCACTCTCTCCAAATGGGCAGCTTCAAATGAAACACAAAAGAATTCTCACCTTGACAAGGACTCCTAATAAACCAAGGACCATTTGGGCAACGGTCTCTCAGAGGGTGAGGAAAATTTCTTCCCACACTCTGTGGTTAGTTGTACCTTGATGGAAACAAATTGCATTTTTCTGTGAAACTGCAGGTTCTACAAATCCTATAAAAGTTTTAGGCCACTCAATGTAAATCACAGCCCAGAATTTGAGCATTGTATGTTTCATTCAGGTCCCATCAGAGAACTGGGTTAGTTATTTGCAAAGATGACAATGTGCCTGCTGCAGGGGCAACAGGTGGATTCTCCTTCAAGCGCTCTCTGTGCATACCAATTTTAATGCTTAGTGCAGATATGATCTTTTTGCATTGATTTCTTTTCCTATTCTTGATTTCCCCCCTACAGCCTCCTTGAACTTATTTTAAAAAGTGGTAAATAAAACATGAGCTTGGCTTTAACTTTTAAAGCATGGTGTAGTTCAATAATTAGAAGAGTGGATAGATGCTAGTCAATTTTATTTGATTCATGGCTTTCCAAATGATCCCTGGGTCAGAAGCTCTGGCAATGAACTTTAAGGAACCAGGAGCTTTGGTTTCCTCCCTTGGCCTGGGAAAAATTCACCCCTTTGGCTTACTTTCTTCCCTCCATTGAGTGTGTGGGGGTGGGAAGAGACTTTAGGGGACCAGGGTAACTCCATTCCAAGTGGCTACCTTTGCATGCTTGCTCATCTCTCCAAATCATTGTCTCCAAGTTGTGCCCCAGTAACACAGACAGCAACATCATCACAGAGTCATACCGATGGTCAGCCTGTGACCCTTCTGTTTATAACTAAGTAAGCTGAGGCTCAGTAGAAATAAAGTATGGTTCCTTTCTTCCTTACATTAAATGCTCTCCTTCCTCAGTAAACTTGTCCTCATTCACTGTGAAATTGAAAACACAGCCCTTTCCTGATGACCAGATGGCCCAGCAAATGTAATCACTTCGAACACTCCACACTTCCTCTCTGCTACCCTCCATGGTGGGTCCTTATTCCGCCAGATGCCATCCTCTCTTGAGTGCTTCCTCCAATCATTAGTATTTAAACACACACACACACACACACACACACACACACAGCAATGGAGTTGGGAGAAAGCAAATATTTCTTCAAAGCTATAAAACAAATCTTTCAGAGAAGGGTCATAGTAAATGAATAAAAGAAATGAGTTAAAATTATATTCTTGATTAATACTTAATTCGATAAGAATGCCACTTACATTTATTCTATCTGGTATAGTTATTTGATTCAAATTTCCCTTCAGATTCATATATAGTACCCAAGAGAGTAAAGCAAGGAAATTATGATGGGTAAGGTAGGGAAATCTGAATAGAATTTTAACAACATCAGTTAATATCCACTTAATACTGTGGACTGTACCAGCTGATAAAAGCTTAACAAGATTCTTGAATTTCTCTGGGTGTGCCGCTGGCCCTCCACAGCTGTGGATGATGCATCTGAGGATTCAACCAACTGAAGATGGAAAACACTGCCTTTGATCCGCAGTCAGGAATCCATGGATGCAGAGGGCCATCTGTCTGTGTTGTTCCGCATCTTTTTACATGAGGAACTTGAGCATCCATGGACTTTGGTGGCCACAGGGATCCTAATACCTTGTCCCCTAGCATCCTCGGGGGCAAGGATATCCAGTGATGACTTATTTTCCTTTGACCGTCTTACCTAGGCAAATTTATTGAAACTTTCAAACCTGTTTCATCCACCTGAAAAAATACGTGCCTTAGGTTTACCAATACGCAAAAATATATAAGAAAAGAAATTCATGTTGGTAAGGTACTTTCTAGCACAGATAAACTGACTACACAAAAGGAAATCATTGCCACAGTTTGGCCTCTCATCTCACCAGAAAATCAACCCTTCCCTCAAGCAATTTTGGAGATGGTGACCAGTGTTCTTACTCACCAGGGACTTGACAACTCCTTCATTTACTGATTAAATTAATAACATTAGGGTCACTACGAAGTGGTAAAAAAAAACTAGTTTGCAACAACAATGTTTATTAACTGAGGTATGAAGTACTGAAACTGAAGTAGCAGCACTTATTCTGCATTTGGAAAGTACGCTCTTAGAAATGTCCACGTTGCCTAGTCACTTGTTTCTAAAGCTCAGGACACTAAAGCATTCTAAAAAGCCTGGCAATAAAGCCATCATTCAGAAATAAAAGTGGATTATTACAGGTTCAGTCTAAATGCTTAGATGGCATATTTTTCTATACTTAGAATGCTTCATTTTGTTAAAAAAAAGCATGTTGACAAAATAGCTCCTGTGTTCTAGTCTTTATAATAGGAAGTAGTTACTATGAATGTTTATTTTTGATAATCATTGTAAAATGCAATGAATTGGAGCCTTAGATACAAAAAGCTTGTTTACATGAAAATTCCTCCCTAAAAATGATAAGAAATTCCCAGTCCAACAGGAAATTATGTGCTAATTCAAGACAGTAAAAACTCTCCTCACCATGAAATGATATAAACTAATAAAGGGTTTTGATATTTTTATTCACTGATGATTTTATGTACACTATTCATAAAAGCAGGTGAATGTAGAGGGATACTGAATAATGCCAATTATTTCAAGCAACAGTCCGAACACTAATTAAAGAGGAAGGAGATGGGTTCAGAGCAGTTTTTTTCTCTCCACAGACACATGATGCCTGGAATGTGAACTAGGGGGTCACGGAATATTTATTTTAAAACTTTCTAATCAGTAAAAGAAACATTTCCTTGGTGCAAAGGAGTAAACATCACCCTACAAATTCTTCAGCAGGAAAAATAAGGGAAAAAAAAAGAGTACAGATTTTAGTTCCTAAAATAAACTTTATGCAACCACAGGAAGCATTTAGATCCCTCTTTTCCTCCTCTTGCAAGAAAATGAAACAATCTCTGGGCCACAGGAAATAACACAAGTTTTAGAAAATCCCGGTGGTATGAGAGGAAAAAAGCCAAGTGGATCTCTTCTGAGTCCCATAAATGACGTAAAGGACAACCGATGTCCAAAGACTCAGGTACCTGAACAAGACGTAACTGATTTGTACTGGTGAGCGTGGTGACTCCATTCCAAGTTCAGGAGAACAGGGCAGCAAAGAGTCGCACTCACAGCACTGCAATCGGTAGGTCTGCACACAACTAGTCCCTGGCCTCGTTTGGGCAAAAAGAGCAACGGCAAGAGAGTAATGTTGGCAAGAAGTGCAGAAGAAAGAAGGCCTGGTTGGGGCGATGGGTAGGGGAAAGGTGGAGGAGGGGGTGGAGAGAAAAAGTGGATAGACTATTTTATTTTAGATTGCCAGCAGATTCTACTACAAAGTAGTAAAAAATGGTCATGTCAATAATTGATGGAATAATGTAAGAAAAATGAACAATTCATAACTGTAGATACAATACTATCCATCTGCAAAAATTCATACCATAATTCATTGATAGAAGAAAAGTTTTTAACATTTTCATTAAATTTGACTGTACGTGTCAAAAGAATAAGTCCTATAATATTTATTTTCTGCCTTAAAAAGTACTTTTTCTTAGAATATCCAGTTAGGAGGGTATTTTTTGCATTGCTACATAGGACACACCAGTAGGCAAACATTTTATAATCCCACCAAAGACATCAATAAAGTCATTCTCAGGGTGAAATGTCAAAAATTAGTTTATATAGAGTAAATCAGGAACAATTTCTGATTTTGTAGAGTTTTTTCTCCCTTTGTGGTCTGAATGCAAAACCTTCTGAAAACCATCTCTGTTTCAATATTTCATGACCACCCCTTGAATTTAATAGGTCATAAAATAAGTTAATAAAATCAATTGTATTTAATAGATTAAAAATGTAGCTTTACATGAATTTTTAAGACTACTGGGTATTGGCTACAGTAAGTACAGAATGAACTGTTTAATCTTTTCAGTGTCCAAATAGACTTTTCCCTTCCTTACGCTCTTCTATCACCCCTCCCCAGCCTGCTTCCCTCAAGGCCACATCCCAGTGATGGTTTCCAGCTGGTCTCCCTGTTTTCCCTGATTTTGTTGCTGAGCGCCCCTCCCTTGCACCCCACCCCAACACTGCCGCCACCTCATTTCCTACACATGGCTGGATCGATCTTTTAAAAATACAGCTTCCATTAGTCACTTCCAGAGTCAAGAATTTATGAGAGCCAGTTTCTTAGTAGTCTCACTGAGATGGCATGCACACGCGCGCACATGCGCACACACACACACGTGCGTGTGCCTGTGTTTGCATGTAAATTACAGCATTCCACTGACACTTTTTCTTTTAACAATATAACCTGTGATTGGTCCATTTCAGAACACATGGAGCTGCTTTATTCTCTTTTAGTAGCTGTGTTATATTCTGTTGTGTGGATGTTTCACATTTTATTTCACAAACCTCTGTGGGAGGTTTGGGGGAGTTGAATGAGAAGAAAAAAATACATTTTTTTCAAATGAAGTTATATTTCTGTAAGTTAAGGTTATACCTTAAACGCAAAAGGATATCTCCCAGTGAGTTAAGAAACCGAACAGCAGCCATGACCCTGCCCCACACTTCCAACTTAAAAAAAACCTAGTTTACCAACACTATATTGATCTTTTTCTCCCTTTCTTGACTCATCCTTGTCTCTTACTCTACATATAACTCATACCTGATTTTAGTGTTTATCATTCCCATAGGCTTTTAAGAAATTTTATCACGTTAATATGGCTAAATCATAGATTAGTAGGCTTTATTTGTTTTGGAGATTTGTAAGATGGCATTGCTGTAAAGTCTTTGCAATGGCATTGCTGAAATAGGCTCTGTCCTATAAAATAGTCTTCTGTCACTTGTCCTTTTCAAATATTATGCTCCTAAGATTCACCCATTTTTTAAAAATATTTTTATTTATTTTTAGAGAGAAAGGGAGAGAGAGGGAGAGAAACAACGTGTGGTTGCCTCTCCCACCCTCCCTACTGGGAATGTGGCCCACAACCCAGACATGTATGTGTCCTGACTGGGAATTGAACCAGCAACCTTTAGGTTTGCAGACTGGCACTCAATCCACTGAACCATACCAGCAAGGGCTGATTCATCCATTTTTAAAATAGCAGCTACAAATATTCTGTGGGACTGTAGTACATTGACTTTATCCATTTTTCTATTGCCAGGCATTGGAGTTATTTGCAGGTATTTTGCTACTCTGAGTAGTGCTGCTATGAACATTCTTTCGTGTCTTGTGGTGAACATGTACAAGACATCCTCTAGGAAATACCCAGAACAGACCGGTAAGTTACCTGACTGCAGTATTATAAGGCTGTGCTCTCCAAAGTGGTTGTTTAACATTTTACCAGCAATGACAAAAACACATCCCTCCTAACACTTGGTTTATAGGACTTAATTTTTACAATCCAGTGAGTGTGAATGACATCTCATTGGTTTTGATTTGTATTTTCCTGATTACTCCTGGGATTGACCTTCTTTTCTTATGTTTATTGGCTATTTATGTTTCCTCTTCCATGAAATGCTTGTTTTGTTTCTATTGCCTAGTTTCCAATGACATTATCTTTTTTATTTCTTATTGATCTGTAGGCACTCTTGAATTATTCAGGATAATTATAGGTGCCGCAATATGTTCTCTCAGTTTATGGTTTATCTCCTTAATGTCTATATGTCTTTTAAAGAGACATTCTTAAATTTTAATATAGCTAAATCTATCAATTTCTCCTGTGTGGTTAGTGCCTTTTGTATCTTGTTTAAGATATTCTTCATTCCTAACGTCACAAAGGTCCTACATTTTCTTCAAGATTTTATAACTGTACCTTTAATAAAACAGATTTTTGTATGGCATGAGGTAGGGATCTGTTTTCTTTTTTCCCATATAGAGAACCAACTTTCCCTGTACTATTTCACCAATGATCTGCAAGTGCCATTTTTGTCATAAATAAAGTGCTCAAATATGTACAGGCTATTTCTAGGCTCTCTGTTTTGTCCATTTTCTATTCTTGTAATAACATCAAACTGTCTTAATTACTGTGATTTATAGAAGGTCTAGATATCTGGTGGGACAAGTTGCCTTCCTCCTCCTTTTCCTCCAGCTTATATTTCTTCTTCAGTTTTTCAGTTATTATTAGATCTTGGCTCTTCATACACATTTGTAATGTATTTCTGAGACAGAGGGGAAGGGAGGAAGAGAGAGGAAGAAAATTACTGATGTGAGAAACATCAACTGGTTGCCTCTTGTATGTACCCCAAATGGGGGCTGAACCTGCCCAGGCAGGCGCCCTGAGCAGGAATCAAACCAGCAAACGTTGGCTTTGCGGGATGATGCCCAACCAACTGAGCCACACCAGTCAGGGCTCTTCATATAAATTTTTTAATTAGTTTGTTAGACTTTAATAAAAGGAAGAATTCTTTTTTAAGGAATGCCTTTTTGTACCTTCAAAATTTTGTCTGAAAGGCAGGTATCACAAATTTTTTTAACGTTAAAAAACTTGTGACTGTTTGTTACATCATGGTCAAATTACATTCCATGTCATTCAAGGTTTTCTGTGATGTGATCGGTTTTTTCATCCTATCGTCCTACTATCCATTACTTCCAAATATGAGACTGTATCTCTCAGCAGGCCAGTTTTCCGATAGCACCTCCATATAAGCCATAGTCAGTCCACTTATGCACCCTTACTTCTTTGCTCATTTTACTTCATTGTTTCCACCCACCTGTTCCTCAAACTTGATTCCAGATTGGTCTCCAAAACTACTAATGGACTGAAAAGTCAGAGTTTGGTGCCTATTAGTTTCAAATTTTACTTTATGATTGGTATCCTCAATTTCAGTACGAGCTCCACAGCGGCAATTATGAGCTGGAAAGAGTTGAAGAAAAATGTTTGAAGAAATATAAAATCCATATTAAATGAATTTAAGACTAATCACTATTGCCAACCACTGGGTCCAGGCATAGTAAAAACTTTTACTTGGATATGTTGGTTTTCTCTCATACTTGATCTAGTGAGTAACTACAGTTAATGAACTACAAAGGAAAGCCAGTGCTTAATGGAATTTACTTGCAAGAGACTGTTCTAACATAATTTGAAAATACCTTTATCAGCAGAGACAGCCTAATAACATGTTCTCATGGTGGTTTACAAAGTACGTGTACAGTTCTCCACCTGAAGAAATGGTAAAGAAACAAGTGTGTGAACCATAATTAAATCCTTTAGGCACAGTGTGAGAGATAATGTTTAAACCACAGCTTAAGAGCTGTTAACTCCCATATTGTTAAAATGCTTTTTTAACACTTGAAACAGATATACTTGAAGATAATTATTGTTCCTATCTTTTGCCTCCATTAAAATATCAAAAAATAAAATCATTATTGCTTGATGCATTCAATCTGTGAAAGACAAATGATGTTTATGGTAAAGGCCCAAACTAACCTGCAATATAAGAATCACCAAAGGCAGCCCTGACCAGTGTAGCTCAGTCGGTTGGGTCTCATCGTTCCACAGAGCGAAGGGTCACCAATTCGATTCCGGTCAGGGCACATGCCTGGGGTTCTGGTTTGGTCACTGTCTGGAGCAGGTAAGGGAGGCAACCGATCGATGTTTCTCTCTCACATGAATGTTTCTCTCTCCTCTTTCTCTCTTTCTTCCCCTCTCTCTCTAAAAAAGAATAAACACTTACAAAAAATAAAAATTACCAAAGACATAGGGTATACATGAGCTAAAACAAAAACTATAGAACTTTGAAATATTTGTAAAAGATTCAAAATAATAATGAGCAGGAAAGTCATTTGAAAACAATTTCAAATATACAAGCACTTTTTGGTGTTTTTTTAAAATTAAAGGATATTCTTTTGTATTAAATAAACATCCTTTATGTTTTAACCAAATTATAAGTTGTTAGAAACCTGACATTCCTCGGAATAAAAGTCAGCCACATTTCAATTAATAAGTTGGAAGTGTGGCAGACTAATATTTATATAGGTCATCCAATTACAGAGTTTAACGAGGCTTGCAAAGCACTGATATGCTTGAAACTGATGACTGGGTTTAAATGTTATGGAAATAAGGGTTTCCGATTATGAAAGTGGTCTACGACCATGTTCTGTTGTCATTATATGGACACTTTAAGCCAAATTATTTAAACATAGTTTTAAATGTAAAAACAATTTGCTGCCTCAGGTCATACAACAGGATGTGGCAGAAGAACAGAAAGCTAATAATTAAACTGATTATCCTTCAAGTTTCAATCTGAACTCCAAATGCTAGTAGTCACTCAAACTGATTAGCACAGAGAGAATGCTCATCCAGTTGTTCAATATGCTAGCTTTAAAATTTTTTTAATGAAGCTTTTAAAAAGGGATTTGAAAACAGTCATATATGGAAAGTGTGACATTCCAGGCATTTAAAAAGGATTACTGTATTTAAAAAATACTATTCTGAAAAGTATAATTCAATATCAGAAAGCAATGCATTGATGAATTATTTTTTATAACTTTATTGAAGTACAACTGCTGTACGATAAACTGCACGTACTTAGTGTACATCCTGATGAGTTTTGGCCTATGAATAAGCCCGTGAAATGTTCACTGGTTTATTCACTCAAGTTATGAATCCTGCTATCACTTCCCAACACTTCATTCCCTTTCAAATCCATCCCTTCTCCATATCCTTTCTACCCACAAATCCATCTCCAGGCAACCACTGATCTCTGATGTCAAGCAGTGAAATATGCATTTTCTAGAATGGTGTATGAAGTTATATAGGGAGCACTATATAAAGGCGTATTTTTGTTTGCCTTTCATTCAGCATCATTATTTTAAGATTTACTCATATTACTGTATCAATAATTCATTCCATTTTATTGCTAAGGAGTATTCTATTGTACAGATACAGCAAATCTGGCTTATGCATCCACTTTTTGGTATTTGAGTTGTTTCTAACTTAGATTTTATAAACAAAGCTGCCAGGAATATTTGTATCACTCTTCATGTGGATATATATTTTGTTTCTCTTGGGTACGTATCTAGGACAGAATAGTTAGATGGTATGGTAAGTGCATCCTTAACCTTTTTACAATGGGCCAAACTGTTTTGCAAATGTAAATGTACTATTTTACATTCCCACCGAATGTGCAAAACTTCCAGTGGATCCACATTGTCACCAGCACTTGGTGTGGTCAGTCTCTTTCACTGTAGCTATTTCTGTGGCTGTGGAGTGGCATCTCATTGTCGGTTTTTGTTTGTTTTTTGGTTACTGAATTTCCCTAATGACTAAAGATGAGCATTTTCATGTTACTTTTAAATTGTATCTCTTCTTTGCTAAAGTCTCTAGTAACAACCATTGCCTATTTTAAAGTAGGGTTTTTTGAGACTTCTGGTCAAGGTGGAGGCATAGGTACACAGATCATCTCCTCACACAACCATGGCAAAAATCACACCTAGACTACAAAACAAATATCACCCAGACTCATCAGAGAATGGAGCTGCATGGAAGCCCAACAATCAAGGAATTAAAGAGGCCACATTCATCCAGACAGGTAGGAGGGGCGGAAACATGGAGAGGCATGGAGATGTGGAATAGGCAGTCTGACACCCACACGTAACACAGATAAAAATCGGGAGGGACACCTCAGGAGCAAAGGGATCCCAGCCCCACACCAGACCATACAACCCACGGTTCCAGTGCTGGGAAGGTAAGTCCCCATAACTTCTGATTATAAAAACCAGTGCGGGTTGGGGTGGCAGAAGAAACTGGGATTCTCAGGTGTCTCCTTTTACAGGGCTCACAATGGAATTAGGACTTACCCAGATTCACTCCCTTTGGGCTTCAGCACCAAGGCAACAGCTGGAAAGGCACCAGTGACGTGGGGATAAATTGAAGTGACTGGCATCAGGGCAAATACCAGAAAACAGCTTTCTCCCAGACAAAACTCTAGAGGCTAGGTGGCAGCACTGTCCTCTCTCTGAGCTCTCCTCCATACAGAGCCACAGTGTGGCAACATGGGTTGCCCCTCCCTGGCGATTACCTAAGGCTCTGCCCTAACCAACTTACCAGTGGGCTTTTCTACAATAGGCCACGCTACTAAGACAGGGAGTCAAAGCAGCTCTACCTAATAAACGGAAACAAACACAGGGAGGCTGCCAAAATGAGGAGACAAAGAAATATGGCCCAAATAAAAGAACAGCTCTAAACTCCAGGAAAAAAAAAAAAACTAAATGAACTGGAGATAAGCAATCTATTAGATGCACAGTTCAAAAAACCGGTTATCAGGATGCTCAAGGAACTCACTGGGTACTTCAACAGCGTAAAAGAGACCCAGGCAGATGTGAAGTTTACACAATTTACAGAGAAACAACAGTAGAGTGGGTGAAGCCAAGAACCAAAGAAATGATTTGGAACATAAGGAAGCAAAAAAACATTTGATCAGAATGGCAAAAAGAAAAAAGAATCCAACGGGGGGGGCCCCCCCGTAGAACAAAAAAGAAACAACTAAAGACAAAGGGGGAGAGGCAAAGCTTCGCTCCGCTCACTAAACAGCACGAATAAACCAAAAATGGCTCTAGAACAACTCAGAGCCCCAGAACCGATAGACCTAAGTGATGAAGAAATAGCCAGTCTTTCAGATGCACAGTTCAAAACACTGGTTATAAAGATCCTTACAGAACTGGTGGATTTTAGTCACAAATTAGAGAAACATATGGAAGCTAAATTAATTGAAATGAATGCTGATACAAAAGATACCAATAGTGATGGAAAGAAAATTGGGACTCAAATCAAGGGAGAGGACCAGACAGAAGAAAAAGATGATCAAGCAGAAAGGAATGAAGAAATAAGAATTCAGAAAAATGAGGAGAGGCTTGGGAACCTCCAAGACATCTTTAAACGTTCCAACATCCGAATTATAGGGGTACCAGAAGGGGGAAAGGCACAACCACCAGTTGAAAAATTATTTGAACAAATAATAAAGGAGAATTTCCCTAAGATGGCAAAGGAAATAGACTTCCGAGAGATCCAGGAAGCTCGGAGAGTCCCGAGGAAGTTGGACCCGGGAAGGAACACACCAAGGCACATCATAATTACATTAGCCAAGATTAAAATGAAGGAGAGAATCCTAGAAGCAGCAAGAGCTAAGGGGACAGTCACCTACAAAGGAGTTCCCATCAGACTGTCAGCTGATTTCTCAAAAGAGACCTTACAGGCAAGAAGGGGCTGGACAGAGGTATTCCAAGTCATGAAAACCAAAGATCTACAACCAAGATTGCTCTACCCAGCAAAACTTTCATTTAGAATGGAAGGACAGATAAAGTGCTTCTCAGATAAGGTCAAATTCAAGGAGTTCATCATCACCAAGCCCTTACTATATGAAATGTTAAAGGGACTTACCTAAGAAAAAGAAGATAAAAAAAGATGAACAGTGAAAGGACAGCAAACTCACAGTTATTAAGAACCACACCTAAAACAAAAGCAAACTAAGAGGATAGCTAGATCAGGAGCAGAACCATAGAAATGAAGATCACATGGAGGGTTAGCAACAGGGGAGTGGGAGGAGGGGAAGGGGGAGAAGGTACAGAAAATAAGTGTAGACAGGATAGAAAAAAGATGGGGCAGGAACAAAGAAAGAGACACATGCGGGGGGGGGAAAAAAAAAAAAAAAAAAAAAAAAGAACAAGGATAGGGTTTTTGGTCTTCTTATCAATGGGGTCTAAGAATTTTTAAATACAGTTCAGATACAAATTCTTTGTCAGGTATGTTTTACAAATGTTCTCGTCTATAAGTTGCCTTTTAATTTTACTGACTGTATTTTTCAAACAGCTGTTTTAATTCTAATGAAGTATAATTTGTCAACTTTTTGTTTTACAGTTTTATAGTGATTTTTGGTGCCCTATTAGGAAATCTTTGCCTAATTGAAGATAATGAAGATTTTCTCCTAAGTTTTCTTTGTAGAAGTTTCATAATTTTAAATTTTGCACTTAGGTATAAGACCCTTTTGATATAATTTTTATAGCTGTGTAATGTGTAAGGCAAAGTTCGTTTCTTTGCAAAATGACACCTAATTGTTTGAGCACAATGAAAAGATGATCTATTCTTCATTGAATTGCTTTGACACCATTGCTCAAAATCAAGTTACCACATCCGCATACAGCTACCTCTGGGCTCTCTATTGTTCTAAGGGTCTTTATTGTTCTATGTGTATCTTTACACCAATATCACACTGTCTTGATTACTGTAGTTTAATAATGTCTTAAAACCAAGTAGTGTAAGTCCTTTGATTTTAATTTTTTTTCAAAACTGTGTTGGCTATTCTAAACCCTCTTATTTCCACATAAATTTTAGAATGAAGTTGTCAATTTCAAAAAAAAAAAAAATCTCCTTGGAGTTTTACTGAGACTGCAGTGGATATAGATCAACTTGGGGAGAACAGATACCTGAACAATATTGTATCTTCCAAACCATGAACACAGTATTTCTTACCATTTGTATGTTTTTATTTTTTTCATTTTCAATCATTCATTGATTATATATAGAACTGAAATTCATTTTTGTACAGACTTGCATACTACAGCTCTACTAAACTCACTTATTAGTTCTAGTTACTTCAAAAAATATTTTGGGGGATTTTCTCCATAAACAATCCTGTTGCCTGTGAGTGGAGACAGTTTTATTTCTTTCTTTCCAATCTGTATGCTTTTCTTTTTTTTTTTTAAATTGCCCTCAGATCTCCACTATGATATTGAATAAAAACAGTGAGCTTGGACAACCTTGCCTTGTTCCCAATCTCAGGAGAAAAGTAATCAGTCCTTCACCACTAGTTATGATGTTAGGTGTAGATTTTTTTCCAAATGCTTTTTATCAGCTTGAAAAATCCGTGTTTTGTTCTTAGTTTACTGAGGACTTTTATTGTAAGTGTTGAATTGTCATATGCTTTTCCCACTTCTGTTAAGATAAACATGGGGGAGGGTTTCTTCTTTAGTCTGTATTTCTTCAGTCTATTTCTTGTTTAATCACTGTTTACATTGATTTTCACATTTTGAACCAACTTTGTATTCCCAGGATAAGTCAATTAAATAATAAATGCCAAGAATTTCTATATCTAGGCTGATAAAGAATATTGCTATGTAGTCTTCTTGGACTGTCTCTGTTGGGTCTGGGTAGTAGGGTAATTCTGCTTCCTCTTCTAGTTTTTGGAAAAGTTTGTGCAGAACTGTCATTATGTTTTCCTTAAATACTGGTAGATTTCGCTGTGATGGCATCTTGGGCTGGAGTTTACTTTGTTGATTCTTAACTATGAATTACATTTAAGTGATTTATGACTATTCAGGTTATCTATTTCCTCTTGAGTGAGCTTTGGTAGTTAGTGTCCCTTATTCTTAAGTCTACTGCACCTAATGTTCTAGACACTCTACATATCTTTTATTAATCTTTACATTGTATATCTTTTCTATGTTTTATTTTTAACCTATTTATATTTATATTTAAGATGGACTTTCGTTAAGACAGTATATAATTGAATCCTTTCTTTTACCCATTCTGATAGTTTTAATTAGCATATTTTGGAAACTTACATTCATTGTAATTATCAATGTTTGGTTTTTAAAAATCTGCCATCTCGCTAGCCGTTTTCTATTTGTTCAACTTGTTCTTTGTCCCTTTTATACTTCTATTTCTCCTTGCTTTGGACTAAGTATATGTGATTCCTCTTTATCTGTACTACTACTGGCTTATTATTAAACTATTTAAAAAATATTAGTAGTTGTTTGAAATCTACAGTGTTTGGCTTTAATTAATCACAATGTTCTTTCAAATAATATACTATTTCTAGCATAGGGTAAGAACCTTACAATAGCATCCCCCTCATTCTTTGTGTTATTATTGTGTTATGTATAAAATACTTTTATACATAAATCCACAATATATAGCTATTACTTTGTATTTAACCAATTGCTTTTTACAGTAATCAAAAACACTATTTCATAGTATTTTTGATACTATTTGATCAAAAATTTTATTTGATAATAAAATACTATTTCTTTGAATTCTTTTCAGAGATCTTCATATTTTTGGATAGATCAAAGTTCTATCTGGTATTCCTTCTGCCTAAAGACTTTCCTATAGTGTACTGTAATATAGTCTGATATTAATGAATTCTCTCAGCTTTGGTCTGAAAAAACATTGTTCTTTTTTAATGTTATTTTCATTGGTATAGTACTCTGGGATCCACAGTTGTTTTTAATTTCATCATCTTAAAGATATTCCTCCATTGTCTTATGACTTATACACAATGGGTCTGTATATGATATACGGATCTGTATTTGTCATATTCCTATCTTTGTTGTATTTAATGTGAATTTTTCCACCTGCTGTCTCAAGACTTTCTCATTTTTGTTTTTCCACTGGTTTTAATATTATATAACTAGGTTTTAAAAATCCTGCTTGAGACTTTCTGAGCTTTGTAAATTTCCTGGTTTAATATCTTTTGTTTTATTTAGAGACTTCTTAGCAGTTATTTCTTTAAATATTTTGTCTGTTCCAATAGTCCCCCTCCTATTATGTCTATTTATCCCCTGTATGTGTGTCTGTGTGTTAAACTCTTCCATCTATTTGTGCTTCAATTTGGGTAATTCCTGTTTACCTGTCTTCAAGCTCATCAATCCTTTCTTCATTTGTGTCATTTACTGATGAGCCCAAAGGCATTTTTCATCTCTGTTACTGTTTTTTTAATTTCTAGCATTTCTATTTTAGTTGTTCTTATGGTTTCTGTCTCTTTGTGAAGTTCCTCCTTTGATGAAGCATGTTGTCCACCTTCTCCATTAGACCCTTTAACATATTAATTATAGCCATTTTTAAATTCCTTATCTGACAGTACCAACAACTGAGTCATCTCTGTTGAGTTCTCTTGAATGCTTTGTCTCTTGATAAGGAGTTGATTTTTTTGCTTCTTATGTCCTATTATTTTTAAACTAAATACTGTCTGTTGTGAGCAGGAGAGTAGGAACTGAGATAAATAACATTTATGGCTAAATATGGGCATGCCTCTTCTTTTTCTAGAACTTAATGTGCAGGCTTGAGTTGAATTGGCCAGGAGTTATCTTGTTTAGGTATTGTTGTTATGGTTACTGTCATGCATTACTGGCTTCAAATCCCTCTTGTGATTACTTTGTGATTAAGTTGCAAAAACAGACAAGCAAACCAATGGAACAAAGTAGAACACTCAGGAACAGACCCATAGAAACACAGACATTACAATAAAGGTGGTACTGAAATTAGTGGAGGAGAACACAGGTCCAGTGGTACTGAGACAGTGAGATAGCCACAAAGACAAAAACAGAAATTTAAAGCTTACCTCGCCTAATAACTGATGAATAATTCCAGCTGCATTGTAAACTAAATGTAAAAGGCAAAACAATTCTATAACTTCTACAAGTTAATATGGAACAATCTCATCATGTTTTGGACACTGCACAGAAATCAATAATTATAAAAGAAAAAATGATAAATTTGAGTACATTAAAATTAAGATCCTTTAACAAAAGACACTACTAACATAGTAAAAAACAAGTCATAAAGTAGAAAAGATATCTGTAACACAAAGAACTGACTGCATTTGTATTAAAAATATAAAAATACACATCTTCTCTAACAACATGATAGAAAAATGGGTAAGAGATTTGACTTGGCACTACACAAAAAAGGATATCTAATTAGCCAATAAATATAAGTAAAAGTGTTCAAATTCATTTTTAATCCAGAGATGCAAGTTAAAGCCACAATGAGATATCACTAAGCAACTCCCAGTAAGTTCATTCCCAGAAATAACTCAACAGAAATTCGAGCACACGAACACAAAGAAAATATGTACAAGAATGTTTAGAGCAGCATTATTTGTAATAGCAAAACATTAAAATCAATCCAAATATCCATCAACAGTGGAATGGACAAGTTGTGTATGCAAACAATGGAACATTCTGCAGGAAAGTGTAGGAACAAATCACAGCTACATGCAAAAACAGACATGGATCTCAGAAACCTAAAAAAACAATCAATATGGAACCAAATAGAAGCAGTTAATGTAGACCAAAATACTGTATAACTCCATTTAATATGCATCTCAAACTATTGGCAAACCTGTAATGTTTAAGGGCACAGGCTTAGGTGTTCAAACCTCAGTATTTGGTGAATTTTGTAAGGGGAGAAGTGATTGTGAAGGAAAACACAGGGGCTTCTCAGATGCTGGCAGTGTTCTACTTCTTCTCCCGGTTGGTAGTTACAAGGGTGTTCACTTTGAGATAATTAATTGACCTGTGTATTTGTCTTCTGTACATTATTATATATGTATATACCTCATATACATATATAATACATATATATATAATACATATACATATATAATCATCTCACACCACATCCCTCCAAATTATCTTCTGCTCACTGACAAACTTTTTTACTAGAGGTACTTCAAATACACTGAACTCTAATATGCTCTTTGGTTTAAAGTTTATAAGATTCTAAAAAGATACTTTGTGTTTTCATGGTATGTGGTTGGGGGATCTCTTTCCCTGTTTAGAACTGAGAGACACAGAATTCAGGACAAAGGTTAAAAAATACCTTTATAATTGATAAATAGCTGGAACAGAAGATATGTGACCACATGGGTTACCAAATACTCTACCCCTAAATAAGATGAATGACTTGTCCATCCAAGTCTGAGGCAGAAGTGGAATTCGGGTTTCCCTGTAGGTTTCTTTAGAAAGCTTGGGATTTGGCTAAAATTGAGAAAATGCAAACAGGAAGAAATTTACCCAGAAAATGAGTCATTCTTCCTTTCCTGGAATGGAGTGAGTTGGGGAGCTTGCCTTTCCCTCCTGGGGATAGTGAAGTGGAAATTCTCTATACTCCATGGAAATATGAAGAATGAGCAATAAATATTACCGTTAACAATAGGCAGATTGGCTTTGCTTACTAGTCTGTCTTTGAAGTCAGCTCTCTGAAGCTTAACAAAGGCTGCCATGGGCACAATTTCAGGATAAACTTCATTCTTGCTCTTACAGCAACTTGTCCATCCTCCACTTCTGAAATCTTATATGCGCCAACCCCCATTTTTGCAGTGGCTTTCCTGGAAATATCTGCAGAAACTAGTGATGAGGGGGAAGGAGAGGAGAATAGGTGACTATATATGTAGATCTTCTCTAAGTCAAGTATTTATGAGTAAAGACTGTCTTTCCCATTCCCCAAAAGATGTATTAAATTATGGCTCACAACTTTAAGGGCCTCTAAAGCTTATTTAAATCATTCTTTTTCCAGGTAAAGTTAAGCTTGGTTCAAATACTTGCTTTTTAAAAGAAGTCTATATTGGCCTCCCTCCCCGCAAAAATAAAAACTTAAAGTGATTACTTCCTTCTTGGAGTGATGAATAATGACTACTGTGTGTCTACAAATATTTCTATTCGTGATTTTAATTAGCATGGGTAATTTGTTCCAGGACATTCAGTTCAGACACAGAAGTACATGTTATTTATTTTTATTAAACTTTCATTTTTATTTTTAAATAATGGTGGATTCACATACAATTATAAAGAATACAGAGAGATTCCTTCCATTGTGCCCTTTACCCAATTTCCTCTAATGGTACCTCATGCAAAACTATAAAACACTCCACAACCAAGGCACCTACACCAATACAGTCTTTCCTTTGTCATAGGAATCCCGGTGTTGCCCTTTTATAGACACACACAATCCCCAACCACCCAACCCCTGGAAGGGGTTACGGAACAACCCTTAATTTGTTCTCCACTCTATAATTTTGTCATTTCAAGAATGTTATATAAATGGAATCATGATACATTAACTTTTTTGGATTCACTTTTTTATTCACTGTAATTCTCTGGAATTTATTCAGGTTGTAGCCATGTATCCAAGTTTGTCCTTTCTTACTGCTGAGGAGTATTCCACAATATGGATATACCACAGTTTGTTTAACCATTCACCCACTGAAAAGCTCTGTATTGTTTTGGCTATTACAAGTAAAGCTGCTATAAATAACCATATGAACATAAGTGTGGGAAAACATGTTTAGAATGACATGTAACTCTTTGCCTAATTTTGACTGCTTAACTACAGAGCAAAGCATGTCAAGGCAGTTGCCAAAGGTCAAGAGCACTTACGTGTATAAAGGTTAACTAATGACTTATCAGTACTTGCAGCCTCACAACTATCTTGCTACCTGACCTCAGGACACCCCCCTCTCTCTGAGCCTCAACTAGATAAGATATGTTTTTCAAAGTATATTCTTTGAAAAGGAACTCCTTCTAAAAGGTGAGGTAGGCATAGGGAATTTCGTGGTCAAATTTGAGATAATGCTGAATACTATATCTCCCTTTTGACATAAACAAATGCCCCATGTTGTGCAAAAGGAGGGATCCAATATCCAACTGCCCAGGTTTAAAGCCCAGCTCCATCTTGCTAAAATAGTAACCCTCGCTCAGTAAGACACTTAACTTCCCTATAACTCAGTTTCCTCATCTGTAGAATGGAGATAGCAACAGCACCCCACTCATACAATTGGAAGATTAACTATAAGGACACAAGAAAACACTTGATAAATGCTAGTTCTTATTACTATTATTGCCATCCTAAGATTCATCCAGATCATTAGGACCTTCTTAAAAACACACATGTCCAGACCCTACCCCTGGAGATTCAGATTCATTAAGTCAGTCTAGTGTGGAGTCTGGTCCAGATGAGGAACACAGGTTTAATCTATGTTAAGAATGTGTTCAAGACGGTATTAGAGGGAGGTTTCAAACCCCAACTCCAAATTGCCTGATGGAGGGGCATCACACTTACGTTCTTATACAAATCTAATAAATCCTTTAAGTGACTAACTGTGTAGTTCTGCAAAAAGAGTACATTTCTCTCCCGATTTAAAAGTTAAGCTTGTAGTATAAACTCATGATTCTTCAAAGGGTAGTTCAATAAAATAAAATGCAGTTCTGTGCAGTTGGTACAGATCAGCTTTCAAAAAACTCCTAAATGTAGCGGTTAGCATTGATGTGTAAAAACTTCATTTGTGAGTCGTTGTTTAGCAAGTCAAATCTGAAAATAAGACATGATTTCCTTAGAAATACAACAAAATGACTGATTGCTATTATTTCTGTAGGTTTTACCACCACACTGCTGATTTCCAATGGTCGTGTAGCAGGAAAGTTTCCGGGACGCTGGGGAATCACTGCGGAGGCGGTGGCAATCTTCGCACCACTTCTGCGGCCACTCTCAGGTAAGCTTTGGCCTGGAAAAGAAAAGCAAGTTTGTCCTATACTTCTCCATAGTGCACATCAAATGACTTGTGAACTGTATGCTGTAGTCGTCCACTGAATTTAATAGTAAAAAGGCCAACTGAGTTGAAAAAATTCAGGCATGAGAAGATACTGCTGTATACATTGCAGGTAGGTCAAGAAGAAAGGATCTTAGATTATTTCGACTTTCTGAAAAAAGTATTTAGTAGTAGCAATTACTGTTTTTCAAAGTCTAATTCCCATGTCAGCAAACTAGCAACCTACTCTAACTGCAGAAAAATTACACCTTCCTCTTCTGACAAAATAATATCCTGAGTTAGATAACTGCCAAAACTTCTTTGGCATAGAACCTAACTGCCAAAACTTCTCTGGCATAGAACCATTAGCCATTTTAAAGAAGACTATTATGTACCACCCCGCAGTTTGTCTTTGGGAAGCATCTTCTTTACTCTCTGAGAATGGCACCTAATACCAGCACCAAGCACTTGGCGCCTCCTTCACCTGGAGCGTTTTGGGGACTGAGGGGTCAGTGGCTACACTCTTCATCCCTGGCACACCCAGGACAGTGAAACAGTGAGAGCACATCCCAGGCTGCTGAGTGGGCCGCAGGCTAACCTAACACCCACAGCCTGGGTAGAACAATAGTCATTATAGTTGTATTTTAAGAGTTTTAAACAATTGCAATATAAATACTACTTCTCTTCTATTTTATCTATAAAAGTAACTTTAAGATACAATAGTAAGACTTTTTAAAACCACTAATTTATACATTTCTATACTTAGATTTGAGTATATGCTACTACTACTACTAATAGCTAACACTTAAGTACTTAATATTTGCCTAGTATTATTTCATTTTTCTTTACAGCTACCCTAAGTGATAAATTCTGTCATCATCCTCAATTTATAGAGAGGAAACCAAAACCCAGAAAGGTGAAGCATCTTGTCCAAAGCTTTACAGCCAGTGTGAGATGAGCTGTCCGACTTCTTGACTCTGCACAGTAAAGACCTGTTTGAGGTCTTCTCACCCTGACTTAATGAAATGCTTTAAGAGTGTCTTACACATCTTCAGTAAAAAACAAAAAAGAAAAAACTATGCTAGAGCCCTGGCCGGGTGGCTGAGCTGGTTGGAGCATCATCCTGTACACCAAAAGGTTGTGGATTCGATTCCCAGTCAGAGCACAGGAGGGAGGCAGCCAATCAATGATTCTCTCTCATATCAATAGTGCTCTCTCTCTCTCCAATCTTCCTCTCTCTCTAAAAATCAGTAACAAGAAAATATATCCTCAGGTGAGGATTAAAAAAAAACTATGCTTGACATATGAATCATGCTTTATTTTACTAGAAAAGTGTCAAAATTTCATTTGAGTTCATTTTTTTAAAAAAAGAATAGCTCTCACAACACAAATAAGGACTTTTTTTTAAATGAACATCACAAAAGACTTCACAAGAGTCACCCCACTTGTGTAAGCCTCGTGCACTTAGCCAGGATGAAGAAACCGGCTGTTGTTGCTCGCGGTCACACAGTGGGCTGGGAAACATTCGAATCTGGGTCCAGCTGACTCCAAATAGAGCTCCTTCTACTACATCACATATGAAACAGTAAATCAACATACAAGCAATTATAATTGTAATGCTTTGTCTGAAATTGGTTTTAGTCCCTGTAACAGTTAATAGAAACAATAAAGTTGTTTAAAAATGGAAATAGCATGGACTGCATAAAGAAAACTATTTCTCTTAAGTCTAATATACTGATTTTCCGCTATGCATTATTATGAATGTCTTTTTAATCTCCTAGTATCTTTTCTAGGTATTTAAGCCTAATACTTTCTGAGGAAATTTAAAGTTCACTAAGGCACGCTGAGACAACGTCATCATTCTATAATCTTTTATTCATACTTATGTTAAATTAGAGACATATCTATTAGATAACACAAAATACTGAATAATTCCAGGATAAACAAATGTGCTATATGTAACCTTTGCTTTTTAATGGACAATTTCCAAGCTTAAACTGTCAATATTTGACACTCAAAGTAATGCTTAGATAATCATTTGCTGAGAAACCACTAACAGTTCAATTTCTATGAAACTGTTGAGATTGAATTTTTTAAGCCAAAGCAGTATCATTTCAAAAATACATTTTTTGTTTCTTTGTGTGTGTGTAAGGCACCATTTGGGGAAATCTGTGAGATGTAATGATATAAAAGCTCGCTGGTAGAGAGTTGGGGCCTTTTAAGTCAGGCAGGCATGGTTTTAAATCTTTGCTCTACTATATACTTACTAGCTCTAAGACCCTGGGCAAGTTACTTACCACTTCTAGACTCAGTTTCCACATTTGTAAAATGGTTATAACAATAGAATCTACCACAAAGGATTTTGGGGAATATTAAGTAAGAATAAAATATGTGAAGTATTCCCTGGTTGGTGTGGCTCAGAGCACCAGCCTGTGAACCAAAGGACTGACAGTTCGATTCCCAGGTAGGGCACATGCCTGGGTTGCGGGCCAGGTCCCCAGTGGGGAGCGCATGAGAGGCAGCCACATGTTGATGTTTTTCTCCCTCTCTTTCTCCTTCACTTCCCCTCTCCCTAAAAAAATAAATAAATAAATAAATAAATAAAATCTTCTTTAAAATGATAAAAATTTTTGAAAAAATATGTGAAGTACGGGCACAGAAGCAGCATATAATAAATATTAGTGGCCATTATTACTATTCTGTCCTAAAGTAATTTACTGTCTCCTGGAAGGACTCACATTAACATGTTCTTTTCAGTACTCTTCCCTATAGAGGAATAAGTACATTAAATCCCTCCCTTTAGTTTGATCCATAACTAGCAAAAGCACACACATTACAAATAAAAATACAATTTATTGATCATATTTCTCAAACTATTAATACTCTCTCATCAACTCAACTCTACACAGACTAACCCTTCTCATCTATTCAAAGTCTTTTATTGGGCTGTCACGAGGCAGAGGTAACAACAGCCGGATTTTATTTGTCTGCTCTATCATTAACAAGGAAATGGATGGCAACCAAAGTACAAGGAGTTTTATAAAAAGCTTTGATCATTTTTCTTTTCTTTTAAAGATTTAACATTCTAATTTATCATACATAGTTGTTTCATATTAAGACTATGAGATAATAATTTAGAAATTATAAGATGATACATTTCCCACTTACATTTGAAAGTCTTTAACAAGGACTATCTTATAGCACACTTCACTAAATCAAACCTAGCTTTAACTACAAAAGGTTAGGCTGTTCACATTCCCATAAATGTCACCCAACAATAGTAAAATAATAGGTCTAGCTCTGGTTGGTGTGGCTGAGCGGACTGAGCACCGGCCTATGAACTGAAAGGTCGCCAGTTTGATTCCCAGCCAGGGACATGCCTGGGCTGTGGGTCAGGTTGCCAACTGGAGGCATGTGAGAGGCAACCAGTTGGTGATTCTCTCACACATTGATGTTTCTCTCCCTCTCTTTCTCTGTCCCTTCCCCTCTCTCCAAAAATAAATGAATAAAATCTAAAAAAAAAAAAAACAACACAGTTCTAATGTTAATGAACCGCAGATTGAAAAATATACAACTACAAAAAAACTCCACAAACACTGCTGTTTAAGAGTTTAAAATCATTATCTTTTGATAGTTGCTATATATTCTTTCTTATATTACATTCCTTTCACTTGCTCAAAATGTTCCTTGCTTTTAGAAAATCTCAAAGGAAAAAAAGCATAGAAAAATATTTAAAAATTTAAACTCAAATGAAATACACTAGTAAGTAATTAATCTTATTCATCACAATTACCGTAGAATGGCTTTAAATAGTCTGTTCTCAGGAGGCATTTAAAAGTGTGTAATTTTTAAAAACTCTGAATTTTCATACAACTTTTAATTCACTGCATAAAGTACACTTGTTGTAGATGGGATCGCCAGACTTTAATTATGAAAGAAATAAAGGGTTATGGTTTCTGCTTATATGAAAGATTTCTAAGACAGAAGTGGAAATTTAACATTTATTACCTGAAAGAGGAAAGAAAAACAATGATAAGTGCTACACTGTATTTACTCAGAGATAATATTCCCAGCAACTCAATCACCTGTGCTGTAACTGTCGACCCTTCAAAAAGGGAAAAAAGCTCTGGGCCTCTGAAAGGAACAACTCAAAATAAATCTACTTTATCCTAGACTCCTGACTTTCAACTTACTTTTACTTTATTCACAGTTCTAACCAGTCTTGACTCTCTTATTTTCCAGTTTACATAAGATTAGAAAAAGCAAACTAGAATGAAAGAGGTAGTAGCTATGGATGGACAAAATAGTGGTACTTTATAAAGAGCCACAAAGGACCCTGAAGAGACAAAGCAATCTTGAGAAAGAAGAACGAAGTTGGAGGTATTATATGCCTTGATTTCAAACTATACTATAAAGCTATAGTAATCAAAACAGTATGGTACTGGCACAAAAACAGACACATAGATCAATGAAACCGAATACAGACACCTACAGTAAATCCACATTTATTTTATATGGTCAATTAATCTATGACAGAGGAGGCAAGAACAGCATGGATGGACCTAAAGAACATTACGCTAAGTGAAATAAGCCAGTCAGAGGAAGACAAGTACCACATGGTTTCATTCATTTGTGGAATCTAATGAATAAACCAAGCTAACAAACAAAATAGAGACAGACTCATAGATAAAGAGCAGGATGACAGCTAATGCAGGGAGTAGTTTAGGGGATACAGGGATCGAGCAAAAAGGTAAAAAGACTCATGATGGACCTAGACAACAGTGTGGTGATTCCAGGGGAGAGGGGAGTATAAGGGGGTTAAATGGCAATGGACAAAATGCAATAAAAAAAGAGTATACAGTGGGGAAAAGACAGCAATGAATGGTGATGGGAAAGCTGGACAGATACATGCAAAAAAAAAAAATGAAACTAGACTGCTCTCTTACATCACACACAAAGTAAGCTCAAATGGATAAAAGACTTAAATGTAAGACCTGAATCTATAAAACTTAGAAGAAAACATAGGCACTAAACTCTTTGACATAGGTCTTAGCAATATATTTTTAGATATGTCTCCTCAGGCAAGAGCAATAAAAGCAAAAATAATCAAATAGCCTACATCAAGCTAAACAGTTTTTGCACATCAAAGAAAACCATAAACAAAATGACAAGAAAACCTACTTAATTGAAGATATTTACAAATGATATATCTGATAAGAGGTTAATATCCACCATACAAAAAGAACTCATAAAACTCAACATCAAAACAATAAATAATCCAATTTAAAAGTGGGCAAAAGGCCTGAATAGACATTTCTCCAAAGAGACATACAGAAGGTAAACAGACATAAAAACATGTTCAACATCACTAACATCAGGAAACTACAAATCAAAACCACACTGAGATATCACCTCACACCTCCTGTCGGAATGGTTATAATCAAAAGACAACAAATAGCAAGTGTTGATGAGAGTGTGGAAAAAAGGAAACCCATACATTGTTGGTGGGATTATAATTGGTGTAGCCACTACGGAAAACAGAATGAAGATTCTATTTTTAAAAAATTAAAAATTAAAAGTAGAACTACCGGAAGACTTCCGCCAAGATGGAGGCGTAGGTGGAAACACTGTACCTTCTTGCACAACCAAGTTTAAAGACAACAAAGTTTTAGTTACAAAAATGCAGCCAAAACACAGAAAACTGAACTATACGGAAGTCCGACAACAACGAACTGTTCAGCCAGACGGGTAAAAGGGGCGGAGCCAGCAGCGGAGCGGGGTCAGGCAGGAAAGATCCCCCGACCCAGGCACACAGGCAGCCATGGGCAGATCCCAGGTGTGGGGTAGCAACAGGCGGACCCAGTTAGGGCGCAAGGCAGCAGGCTGACCACAGTCACACATTAGCGCGCAGATAAACCAGTAAAGGAGCGAGCAGACCCCAGTGGCAGGAAGGAGCAGAGGGGACCGCCATTGCTCCTCTTTGACCCCGCCCCCACATACAGTGTCACAACCCAGCAACCTGGGTTGCCCTGCCCTGGTGAACACCTAAGGCTCCGCCCCTCATACATAATGGGCGCAAACAGACCAAAACATTATGGCTCAAGTAGCAGAACAGCTCAAAGCCCCAGAGCCAATACTTCCAAGCCACCAAGAGATAGCCAACCTATCAAATGCACAGTTCAAAACACTGGTGATCAGGACGATCACAGAACTGGTTGATTTTAGTCACAAATTAGAGGAACAAATGAAGGCTAAACTAATTGAAATGAAGGGAAATGCACAGGAAACCAATAGTAATGGAAAGGAAACTGGGACTCAAATCAAGGGAGTAGACCAGAAGGAAATAAAAAATGACCAAACAGAAAAGGATGAAGAAACAAGAATTCAAAAAAATGAGGAGAGGCTTAGGAACCTCCAGGACATCTTTAAATGCTCCAACATCCGAATTATAGGGGTACCAGAAGGGGAAGAGGAAGAGCCATGAGTGGAACACTTATTTGAACAAATAATAAAGGAGAACTTCCCCAATCTGGCAACGGAAATAAACTTTCGGAAAATCCAAGAAGCCCCGAGAGTCCCAAAGAAGTTAGACCCAAGAAGAAACACACCAAGGCACATCATCATTACATTAGCCAAGATTAAAATGAAGGAGAGAATTCTAGAAGCAGCAAGAGATAAGGGGACTGTCACCTACGAAGGAGTTCCCATCAGACTGTCACCTGATTTCTCAAAAGACACCTCACAGGCAAGAAGGGGCTGGATAGAAGTATTCCAAGTCATGAAATCCAAAGACCTACAACCAAGATTGCTCTATCCAGCAAAACTTTCATTTAGAATGGAAGGACAGATAAAGCGCTTCTCAGATAAGACCAAATTCAAGGAGTTCATCATCATCAAGCCCTTATTATATGAAATGTTAAAGGGACTTATCTAAGAAAAAGAAGATAAAAAAGGTGAACAGTGAAAGGACAGCAAACTCACAGTTGTTAACAACCACACCTAAAACAAAAGCAAACTAAGAGGACAGCTAGATCAGGAGCAGAACCATAGAAATGAAGATCACATGGAGAGTTAGCAACAGGGGAGTGGGAGAAGGAGAAGGGGGAGAGAAGGTACAGAAAAAAAGTAGCATAGACAGTAGATAGAAAATAGATAGGGGGGAGGGTAAGAATAGTAGGGAAAATATAGAATCTAAAGAACTTGAGACACGTGGTAATAAACTAAAGGGGGGAATGGGGGGTATGCAGAGTGGAGGGGAATGAAGGGGGGAAATAGAACAACTGTAATGGCATAATCAATAAAATATTTAAAAAAATGAAAAAAAGTAGAACCACCATTAGAAACTAGCAATTCCACTTTTGGGCATTTACCTGTTGAAATAAAAAAAAACTAGTTTGAAATGATATATGTACCCTTATGTTCTTTGCAGCATTATTTACAATGGCCAAGATATGGAAGTAACCTAGGTATCTATTGACAGGTGAATAAAGATGATATGACTATATAACATATATATATATGCTATATATATATATATATATGTTATATATAATGAAATATTATTATTCAGCCATAAAAAGAATGAAAATCTTGCCATTTGTGAAAACACGAATGGGCCTAGACAGTATTATGCCAAGTGAAATAAGTGAGACAGAGAAAGACAAATATCATATGATTTCACTTACATGTGGAATCTGAAGGTCAAAACAAATGAACAAGCAAAACAGACAGAAATAGATTCACAGATACAGAGAACAAACTGGTAAATGCCAGAGGGAAGAGGGGTGGGGTGATACACAAAAAGGTGAAGGGGATTAAGAAGTACTAATTTCCTTGTCCTGGTGGCACAGCTCAATCAGTTGAGCATGGAGTATGAACCACAGGGTTGCAGGTTCAATTCCCAGTCAGGGCACATGCCCGGGTTGTGGGCCAGGTCCCCAGCGGTGGCCATGCATTGATGTTCCTCTCTCTCTTTCTCCCTCCCTTTCCCTCTCTAAAAATAAATTAATAAATCTTTTTTAAAAAGAAGTACAAATTTCCAGTTTTAAATAAATCAGTCACAGCATGTAACATGTAGCATGGGGAATCTAGTCAATAATATTGTGATAACCTTGAATGGTAACTGAAGGGTAATAGAATTGCTGTGGTGATCACTTTACATGTTACATAGATGAATCACTCTGCTGTGCACTTGAAACTAATGTAATATTGTATGTTAAATATAATTTTTAAAAGAAACAAAAGCAAAATAACAGTACTACAAAGCTATACTCATTAGCAAAAAACAACCAGAGAGAAATTATGAGAAGATTGATTGAGACTGTTCAGCAAATGAGCACAAAAACCACATCAAAACTGATGTATGAGTCAATGGCTCAGTTTCTAACTTGAATAACAAGTGCTACTTAGGAAAAAGAGATATATATGATTGATTTTACTTCTATTTTATAAAAAGAGTAAAATACAAATATTTTAGGCTTAAAGTTGTAAAGCTTCATAACTTGAAAATTTATCAATGATACCCCTAATGAAACACTACTAGTTTTTCTCAATCACATTAAATGAAATGCAATGAAAATCCCATCTCTAATGGTTTATACAACTTCCCTAGATCCAACACATTTTTTTTTTTTACAGTAGGTTTTCTTCTTCCAACAATAGCTAAACTAAGATACGATCAAACCTCAGTTCTTGAATGTCTCGGTTCTCAAACAATTCAGTTCCCCACCAAGTTGTTTGTGGAAAAAAACGTCTTGGTTGTCTAACAATTGGGGCTCGGTTCTCTATCCAACAACCCTTTCACACTGATACCTGTATGATCAGTCATGTGTGTCTCAGGCAACAAACAAAGGAGATTTGGTTTTCAAACAAATTGCTCCTCTAATGGTTTTTTCCAGAACACATTAAGTTTGAGAACCAAGGTTCCTAATAACTTTGGGAAAGTGAATACTGATAGCCAGCAAGACAAAAATTCTACAAACTCTCATTGTTCATGTTTTTCATGGGAAAACTGGTTAGATGATGATTCTTTGTAGGTGAACTTGGTTCAGTTGATAATTCAGGGCCAGCCCTGGAATGCCTACCATATAAAGTAGTAGCTAACTGGTGGATGTCAGGGAGTGGGTAACTGGATAAAAGGTGAAGAGATTAGCTAAAGAACTAGCACATAGCCCATGGACACAGACAACAGTGTGGTGAAGGTCGGAGGAAGGCGGGGAGCTGGATGAAGGGGGGGAACAAGGGAGGGAAATAGGGAACATTTGTAATAATGTCAATAATATAAACAAACAAAATAAATAAAATAGTACCTGAAAATGCTTGTATAAGTTAACCAATCTTTGTTTAATACATACATTACAAATAGATAAACTTGATCTTCCCAACCTCCTTTCTATGTATTAAAAAGTATATATCCTGGAAAAATAAATTAAAATACATATTGAAAAATATCACTTACCTCATCGCTTTCAGGCTGTGAAAATACAATTGGCTGGCCTGTGTCTGAAGCTTCCCGTATATTAAGATGTAGGGGAATGTCTCCTAAAAGAGCCCGTCAGATGTCCATTAGCATGACAAAACTTTATATTGGCATTTGGAATTTCACTACTCAAACTTCAGAAAGAAATAAAATCTAAACTAAATTGATTCAAATCAACTTGAGTTATGATTATCCTAAAATTGCTAAATCTCTGGAAAAAAGGAATTTTAAATGAAAATTAGGAGCAAAATATTCCATTTGAGTGTTGTGCAATGATATATATATATAAGAACAATGAGTCAGCCCCTCACAGGATAAGGCCTCTGATTTAGTCTTTGCTGGAGATCTCCCAGCAAGAAATGGCTAAGACATCTGTAAATTATTTTTACCTGTAATACCTGATATGGACACATCATATCACATAATAAGAGGATACTGAAGAGGAAGAGATGGAGAGGCAAAGTAGTAGAAAAAAAAGTACAGCATAATCTTCCTCCTGCTGGCAGGTGAGTAAGCCAGAGAACTGTTGAAAAGTAGGCCAGAACTGTTATCTCAACTTTCTGCTTCTTTATCAGACAGGATAACTTTTATTATACATTAATCTTTATAGCATTATAACTTCTGAGTCTGGCGAGATCTTGGGATGTATATAATAAGAATCTCCAATATACAGACTTGAGGTTTGAGAGGATGTGTGCCTTTCCTGATGATATATTACTATCAGGTAGTATATTTAGGGGAAAATGCTCTGATTCACCACCCAATTGACTTTTCCCACCATGTCATCACAAGTAAAGCCTTTCAAAAGGCTGAGATTTAAAATGCTATAAATGGAATCTTCAGTAGAAGAGTTGATTTGTGGTCCTCAGCATTCTCAGAGCCACTCCAAATCCAAGGAAGGTTATTGAAACATGCATGTGTGTGTTTTATATAAAGAAGTCATTCAGCACCATGCTAGGCAATGTAAATAATGCAGAAGTATATGTTACAAAACTACAAACCTAGTATAATTTATACTATGAAGTACATGAAGGAATAAATATTTTATGTTCTGTCAGCAAATTTTGAAATCTTAACCAACTCTTTAAGTCTTTCCAAGATGTTCAATAGTCAAATGACAAAATACATTAATATTTCAGTGACCTTTTAAAGATTATCCTTTCAGGAAGTCTGATGTCTGTTCTACAGAACAACTGAAGACTGTAGGGAGCTGTCACATGGGGCAGGCAGGGGAATACGCCACAGAAAAGACTTAGATACTCATGAAGTTTTTTTCTGGATTTATGAACTGCCCTTACAATAATGGGGAAAAGTAAAACCTTCTCTTTTATACAGCTACCCATTGACATCATTTTTGCCCTCCAGAAATTCATAATCCTGCCATCAGCATAGAAGCGCAGATCAAAAAAAAAGAAAAACCTTGTTAGAAAATAGGTGGCGTAGAGAGCGGTACAGAGCTAACAGTGTACACAGAGAAGGATAAAAAGGAGTGAAGGTGTGGAGAATGCGTGAGCTGCAGCCTGGCCTTGAAAACTGGCTGCTATGGGCAAGGTCCGAGGGCAAGGAGGGCCTATTTCAGAAATGAGGTAAAGGGGTCTCTGTGAGATGACCTGAGACGTTAACTTCTACTCCCAAACTGTCCCGGTAGATGAATATGGACAAAGTTCTGAAGAGCCATTTTACTAAATTTGAAACACAGCCCAATGGATGAAATAAATTGAGGCAGCCAGCCAGTCATAAGGGTTCCTGGGGGCTTTACCAGTCAGGAGGCCATAGCTGTGAGAGCTCTTTCTTTTATTTCAGTTCCTAATTTCCAATTTCAACCTCTTCAATATCAGAGGCCCTGCTCCAGTTCAGTTCATGGGAGTTACCTCTGGGCCTCCAGGACTGCATTAAAAGGAGAAGTGCCCTGAATTATTTTTCCCATAACACTGTTAAATACAGCAGTCTGTATAGCACTATTCAGTTTTGTGATTAGTAATCAGTGTTGCTGATACTTTTTTAGGGTAACTATACATCTGTGAGCTGTTAGTTAAAAAGTAACTTCCATACATGAAATTGTTTCTCTAGGAGACATATTTTAAATTCTAAATCAACGACTCACAAAATCACACACACATTTATAAATTAGGGAATTATAATAGTCAACATAATTCAATAATGCCATTATAATTACACATTTACTTTACTACATAAGTGAATGTCAATCTGTTATGTTATTATGCAGATTTAAGAAATTGAACTTTCCAGTTAGTTAAATGAAAAACAGTTGCAGAATATAATTAGTGACTATAATTATAGCAATGCATCAAAATATATGATTAGTTTCACCTCATATTGTGGGTTTTGCTACAGTACAGATGCACAATAACAATTTAACACCAACTTTTAGAAATGTAATTATAATAGAAGATGTTTTGAAATTCCTTGATCTCTAAGGGATCTTAATTGTAAACTACCTAAAACTAATAATTCACTCTAAGGCTCCCTTACCCAGCAACTAACATCTGCCTTCCCCAGAACAAAAACTTATTCAATAAGTAGAATATCAAAGCATGTTTCCTAAAAAGTTCAGTAAGTTGTTTGTGGACTTTTTTAAAAAATCAGGTTTTATCCAAAATCTGTGGTTTGCTCACTCAACACATGATTTCATTTCTCCTCATAACACTAATTGGCCTTTCAATTCAATAACATGAACAGCACATACAATGTAAATTTCAGGTGCCATATTTAATAGACATGGGCAAGCACATGTAAAAAAATTAAGAAAGCAGAAAATACTGTCTTTCTAGAGCAGAAGCACTGATACATTAAGAACTAATCAGGAAGGTACTTTTTTCACATGCACCGAGAAGTGACACCTCTGAAGGCTGCCACAAGATAATGAACAGGTACTTTCGTCTATACTGTTTATACTGAGAGCTGTGTTCCCAACTTCACAAACTCATTACCATTATTTAAAATATGGACTTCAGACCTCAAAACTCTGTTTTCAAATTCAAGTTATAAATGCAGTTTTTATCGACAGCAAAAGGCATCAAAATTGGCAGAACCACCTCCTTTTAAAAAGTTTTCCACTAATAAAATATAAAAAGCCAAAGAAAGTCTAGCACACAGAACTGCACTATACTTAATTTAAAACACAAAGCAGAAAGAAATTTATCGTTTTCTGAGACACCCTTCATCACTGTGCCTGATTTCTATTTTCCCTTGTACCATTTCCCTTGCAAAAGAATGTTCCATGGTCTTACCTAGAACATCAAGATCAAGGACCCGTGCTAGTTTCCTTGCACCATCAGCACCAAAAATATGAGTTCTGTGTTTACATTTTGGACACTGAAAAACACTCATATTTTGAACAAGGCCCAGAACCTAGAATAATAAAAACACATTGAAATCAAAACAAAATTAAACCAACTCTCGATCCATTCTTTTCCAGTATCTGTACTATGTGTGGGCTGGTTCTAGAGACACAGTGATGAAGAAGTTATGCTCACTGCTCTCAAGGAACTCACAAGCCAGTGGGAGAGCAAGACACACGTATTGCTTGTAATAACGTGACAAATGTTAAAGAGATATAAGTGACAAGGATTAAAAAATTGTGCCTGTGGCCCTGGTCAGGTAGCTCAGTTGGTTAGAGCATCGCCCTGATATGCCAAGGTTGTAGGTTTGATCCCAAGTCAGGGCACATACAAGAATGAACCAATGAATGAATAAGAGGAACAAACAGATGTTTCTCTGTTTCTCTCTCTCTCTCTCCCCCCACTCCCATTTCTCCCTCTCTCCCTCCCTCAAATCAATAAATAAGAAGTTTAAAAAATTATGTCTGGGAAGAATCAGAGGAATCTGAGCTGCCATAGAGAACTGTTTGTTCAGGTTGAGGGTAAGAAGAGGGGCTGAGCCCATAGAAGAAATTCTAGGCAGAAGGAAGAGCACCAGACAGAGGAATATAACCTGTGTGGTCTATCTGGGCTGCAACCTAGTGGGGGGCTAGGGCAGAAGCTGCTTTGGTAAGAAAGGTCAGGGTCAGATGGTAAGATGTTAAATGCTTTCCATGCATATGAGACTTTCTTCTTGAGACAACAGAAAACCACAAAAGTTTTTTTAAAGTTGAGATGGTACTGAAGAGGTACTATTACACAATCAGATCTGTGTTCCAGAAATTGTGATGGCAACATGGAAAAAATAAGCAGAAGAAACACAGGAAAATAAGTAGTTAAGAGGGTAATTGTGGACAAAGCCTTATGGTAAATAATAGCTAACATATACTGAGTGCTTATTTTATGTTAGGCACTGGGATAAGTGCTTTAAATGCACTATTTTATTTACTCTTTACAAGAACTTTATGAGCCGGGTATTTTATCATCCCCATCTCGAGGGGAGAAAATTGACATAGCTAGCAAGAGTGAAACTTAGTTCTTATCAGAATGCTATCATTTGAAACAAAAATGTAAAGACTTATAGAAAGTGTCCATCTCTTTCTGAGTTTTCCTAGCTTCTGGCACAAAGTAGATAACTTCATAAACATGTGTTGATAAATAGGCCCTGCAAATATAATCCTCATGCTCCTTTTAACCCCACTTCTTATGGACGGGAAGCAGTGGTTCTCTTCCAGAATTAAAATGGGGCACATAAAACAGTCAAAGGCTTACAGGTAACAAGGTCTGTGTCATCCTACTGGTTCCGCCTGTAGAAGTACCATTATAGGTGGAACCTCTATTAAACATTTGCATTTTAAATGAAGAATAGCACCTATAGTCCACAATGAAACATACAGACAAGAAAGTGATCAAATTTGTTATTCTTTATAAAGTGAGAAATAGAAAAGACTACAGTCTCCCACAACCCAGGTAAATGAAGACAAATAGTGAGGGACACAAAGATGTAGGCGAGCATTTTCCAAGCCTCTAATATATGGCCTTTTGCTGATGCAAAGGATCACAAAAATAAATCAGTGTGTTCTGGCAATCCATATCATTTTCAGAAGCTTAAAAAAAAGTTCACCTGAATATCACACAACTTCCTTGTTTATCTATTCACTATGTCTAAATATTATACTCACTGCTTGGGCAGTTTAACTGCCATTTATGTTAAATGGGATCTATGCCCTGACTGCAGGGCTTTCAACGTAAACACAAAAAATATCACTCAGGAAATGGGAATGGGAAAAAAAACACTTAATGTGAAAATGGGAATGGGAAAAAAAACCACTTAAATAATGTGAAAATCTAGGTGAGGATTATTCCAATCCAGAGAGAATGGGAAAAGCATTCTTACTCTGGATTCTCCTAGACTTGCCAAGGCACAGAGACTTGGAGCAACAGCTTATTTGCAGTTTGTGTGATTAAGTTCTTAGCACCAAATTATTCTCTAAGGACTACGTAAATGTTGAAGACACATCCTCTACAGAGACTCTGTAAATGTCACAAACATAAAATTGTAACCAAACTCAGTTCCTGTTACACACCAGCAATGGGCTAACCAGCACCAGTAGCAGCAGCAGCAGCATCCACTGGTAGGTAAAACAAACCATCTCTACCTGCTTGGAGCCTGCACACTAACTGAAGAAAAAGACTGAACAAATAACAGTGCAAAAATCTACTTTAAACTAGAACAGCTTTTCTGGAGCAAAGCAACAGAGTATTATTATGAGAGTACAGCACGGAGAAGACTGTCTGTCCTGGGAGTCACAGAAGACTTCCCTGAGGAAATGTAGGACTTCCAAGTTAAAGAATAAGCAGGCAAAAACAAGTACATGTCTTACATGCATGTCTAAATGGACCTACCAAAAAGTATATCCATGTTACCATAACACTGTAAAGAAATAAAGCATTGCCAGCATCCTAGAAGTTTCCTTGTATACTCTCCAAAAGTATAAGCTAGCTAGCCTGATTTCTAACACCATAAATTAATTTTGCCTGGTGACCTTGGTTTGAATGTGATCATACAATATATTCTTTTTTGTCTGTGTGATTCATCTAGCTAAACCATGTCTATTTGTAGTTTATTTTCATTGAGACCTAAGATTCTATGATGACTCTATCACAGTTATTCATTCTCTTGTTGGGTCATTCCTGTTGTCTCCAGGTGTCGGCTACTATAAATACTGCTTCTATGAATGTGTTTTTGTTTTCAATTTTTTAATTATTCTTTTTATCTTTGTTATATTTTTCCATCTTTAATTTAAATTATTTTTTTATCTAAATTATATTTTTTCCATTATCTTTCAGTCCCCTATGCCCCCATGCCCCTTCCATGAATGTTTTTATACATGTATTTTTTAGCTGGATATTAAGTTATACATTTTTAACTTCAGTAAAAAATGTCCAAGTTTTCCAATAAAGTTCTACCAATTTACACCCCTGCAGAGATGTAGGAGCACTCCAGTTGTGCCACAGCTGCACCAACACTTGAGGCCATCAGTCATCTTTCATTTTAGCAAATATGGTGAGTGTGCTGTCAAATGTCATGGTGCTGGACTGTTCCATTACCAGTCTATTCACACTGGGAACGACGTGGCTCCTGGCTAACGTTCACCAAAAGTGAAGTGGCGTGAGACCTGGGAGGCGGAGATGAGGCCCTAGGCATTCCACCGTGAACATGTCCTTTGGATGGAGGTGGTAAAGAAGGATGCAGAGGCCCAGGTGCACTCCCGCTGGTCTTCACTCTTCCTGACTCTGTGCTCAGCTCTCCTTTCTCTGTGGTTTTAATTTGCACTGACACAATTATTATCGAAATTAAGCATATTTTTACATGTTTTTTGGTCACATGTATATTGTCCTCTGTAAAGTGTCTATTTAGGTCTCGTCTATTTTTTCTACTGATTGTGTTTTTTTTAATTGAATTTTAAGAACTCCTCACATTTTGAACACATATGAATTATCTTCTGTTCAGAAGGTCACACAACAGTCAATCATGCATACAAACACACATAATTTATAGTGAGGAAAAAACTACTTATTAATAAGGTATGCAGACTCTTTGGCAGAAAACTTTTTCAAAATATGGGGTTAGTTAAGAGAACATTTAAAAGAAGTTTTGCTGGGGACTACTCTGCCTGGTTTCAGGAATTGTAACTACCTCCCACAACTAAGGATGAGCGAGTGACCTCTGCAATGAGAGCCATAGGAGACAAAGGCTTGTCTCTGTTAGCAAACACTGCCTCAGTTTCCTCTCCCTGCCCCCAAAGCATGGTGGAAGTCAGAGACAGGTAAGGCTCCTCACAGTGAGGGGCAACATAAGCCAGACTCGATCACTTGGGGGGCCATCATGGAAGGACTGGGGGGGAGGGGCTGTAACAAAGAAGGAGCAATAGACCCTTGCCCCCTGGCTATGTGACATAGCCCGAGTCCCCATGTCCTCTGGGAGAAGTGCTTTCTGGCTCTAATCCACTTAAGCCTAAAAACCTGATTGGGAGGGGGTGCAGCTCCTTGCCTTGCCAGAGCGGATTGGGGGGCAGGTGGAGTCTGGCATAAGAAAGATTTCCTAAAAAATCCTGTGAAATCCTGCTTTGCTAAGAGTGCTTTCATTCATATGTTAAGGGTCCAAGCAGGAAACCCTAAAGTTTCTGCAAACCTCCTACCTGACAGACTCTGACTCAGACTAAGCCCTCAGATTTCTTTGAAATGTTATCTACTGTTTGATCCTTGCTGCCAGTATTCCTGTGTATTACAACCCAATAAAAGCCCCTGGAGGAAGGGGCTCCTGGCCTTTTTCGCCTGAGAAACTGGCCACCTCTCCTCCCCAAGCAGATCATGTCTTAGTAGTGTTTACTTTCATCCATGGTGGACGGGGGGACTTGAGGGCAAAAATTCGCCCCCACAAGGTTTGATGCCCTAGCTGGTGTGGCTCAGTGGATTGACAGCCAGACTGGGAACTGAAAGGTCGCTGGTTGGATTCTCAGTTAGGGCACAGGACTGGGTTTCAGGCCAGGTCCCCAGCAGGGGGCACGTGAGAGGCAACTACACACTGATGTTTCTCTCCCTCTCTTTCTCCCTCCCTTCCCCTCTCTCTAAAAATAAATAAATAAAATCTTTAATATAAAAAAAGACAGCTTTGAGCATTAGACACATTAGAAAACACTGCTCTATTTCATTTAAGAGTAGTCCTCTATAATTGATGAGTTTCAAACAAGGGTAGCTAATATAATAAGAAAGAACATTAGGCTATCCATATTACAATTTTGTTGACAAAAATTCTTCTCTTAAAGAATTCATATCCACACAACAACCCCCTTCCCCTGCCCTATAAAAAAGTCTTATATCATGTGAATATATGTTTTAAGCTGTGTTTATAGTCAAGATATTTTGTGTATTATTTGATAGCAGAAACATTAGAAAACATGCTTTCCCATAGGAATTTATATAATACATAAAGTTTACAACTGTAAACATGCTCTATCAGTTTCTAATGTCTCATCAAAGTAGAAGATCCTTTTTTCTTCCTACCTCAGCTAGTTTTACTGAAAGAAAGTAAATGCTACATGTCTGCCTAACATCAGCCACCACAAAACTTTTATATGTTATTCTCATTATTTGAATCCACTGACTCAGAATGGTACTTCTCTTATTAACTTTATAAAAATTAACTCTCTGGAAATATCAACATTGCTCTGAAATATTGGCTTTATGTCAATAAAATCAGGGACTTTGTGTCAAAAGTCCCCAATTTTAACTTCTTGGTACTTGAAATCCAGATGCTGGTAAGTAATAAGCAAGCTTTTCAGGCTACTATATGATCCAAGTTCTCAAGGTCACAATCAGGTTAAATTCTTGCTGGTTGGAACCTGTCACAGGAATTAAAAGCTATGATTTAAGAAAAAATGAAGAAAAACTCACTGTTAAATAGAGAATGAATAATAATAACTGAAAAAGAAGTGCTTTTCAGTTCTTCATTAGCCTTGAACCAGTTTTTGGTATAATCCTTGAATCATGTATACAAATGTTATAATTTGAAACACTGAGATGGGTTCTTGTCTTCTCTTTCAGAAGAAGTCTGGCGTGGGAAGAACAATGAATGGGGAGGCCTGTGTCCATGCTCCTCTCAGGAACCAAGTAACTAGCTCTGGGTGTGTGAGGTGCAACCCACTTTCTCCCTGCCTTGAATTCTAAAATGAGGGTTTATAATGATCTCTACAATCTACCATTATAACAGTAACATTCAGAGCTACCCTAGCACCATGTGCTAAGGTCTATGCTAAGTACTGTACATATAACTATCTCACCTAACTATCACAATGACATATTGGTGGGTCATAAAACACTAATGCTAGATTATTTGTTCAAGGTCCCAAATTACTAAATAACAGAGACAAAATTCAAACTAGCTGGGTCACTGGTTTATATGTGGAAGTCACCAAACATATGCAAGATGACAAGTAATGGACTAGACAATTTTGTTTATGGAACTAGATGGCCTGACAATTGATGAGTCAGTACAATTTAGTGGGGGATTTAACATAGTAACTAAAAGCACAGTTATAAGGAAAGGCCTAACTTGAACCATCTTCACTACTCACTGATACAGGTGAGCCCTACAATTCATTCCCTTCCCCAGCCATGGAACTCTCCTTCTCTTTAACACCCTCATTATACCTCCCTTGACTATCAGCAGAACCTATGGCACCTAACTCCTCCCCATTTTTAATCCACGAGTTTCCTGTCTTCACTTGTTCACCTTTACAATTGAAACCCAAATGGTAATCAAGTTTAATGGAGACACCACTTGTCCCCTGGATTCGCTCATCCTGTGACACGCCATGATGTCCACAGGATGATCCACAGAAACGGCAAGTAGGAATGTGGGCTTTTGAAAGCAGACTGTTTATGACAGGATCCCAGTGGCCCACTAAACAGATGGATGAATTATTTAATCGTAAGTGAGTTATTTAATCTCTGTACTACAGTTCCCTCATCTGCAAAATGGGGAAAACAATGTTATCTAATTTGTAGGCTCGTTGTGAAGGTCAGATCAGTTTAATTCAGGTAAATCATACAAAACAACATTCTAGTTTAAAGCACCCATCTTCGGTCTCTGAGATGTAACTATGGCTGAGATGAAGAATACTACCCACCCAGTCTTATAAAGATGATCACTAAGAAAAGTCAGTTTTTAAAACGGAGAGATTATCAACTGTGAAGAAGAAAGCTGCATGTAATATGTCATGTGCAAACTAGTTAATATATATACCTGGAAAAAATTCAAACAGTATTTTCACAAGGCCTTCAAAGCCATCAACGAAAGGTTCCTTAAATACATCAGAAGTATTGATGATTACAAGGAAAAACTATGCTCAAGGATGAAAAGGAGAGAATACATGTGTCATCTGCCTCTATTTTCACATAAGATTACCTACTCCTAAATCATTTTTTAAGGCAGGCAGGCTTGAGGTATTAACTAAGTTTTGACTCGGGGTACAACAGACACACCAGATGCAGAGAAAGCTCCGAGACCAATATCGAACACATGAGCTATGAAAGCATGCAAGGGCGAGAGTGTACAACTCCTGGTCCAAACAGATAACCTACCACCATAAATGGTTACTCTGCCAGAAAAATAATAAATCACAATTCTGATCCTCATCACTAAGAGCAACTTGTAGGGTCTTTGGTAGCACAAATAAAAAATGGGAAGAAAACATTGATAAGAATCATCTATTTTAGGTTCTAAGATTACCTAATTTTTCTTGGAAGACAATATAATCATTACCCCTTACACATAAATGCTACAATGTTCAAGACCACAGTATGATTTTCTGTTTCTTTCCTTTTTGTTTTTCACCAGCAGGAAAAGCAAACCACAAGAAAAGCAAAATTTCTAACTCTCTTTTATAAAATAAATAACTATTTGCAAGACTAAAATACTTATAGATTTTTCAGTATTATTATAAGGAAAAAATAGTTCAGTAAACAGCACTAGGCTTTAATACACAGGGTCAGCAAAAGTAGATTTACAGTTGTGAATGTGCAAAAAGTTTCATCTTGTATTACTTACTAATTATTGTCTTATTTTCTACACGAGCAGCTGTAAACCCACTTTTGCCCCACCCTGTATTTGGTGCCCAGTCAACTGCAGCACAGACACTAGTTGTTCACCGAAACAACCCACAGTCTCATCTTCCTCAGCACATAGCTAGTCCTCGTTTCTTGGGCTCCTTGAAAATTGTGGTGTGCGGTCATGTGACTGAGTTTTAGTGGCATGTGAGTAGAAGTATGTGCATCACCACCAGGCCTGGTCCATAAAAATCTACCACGTACATGCTGCTGTGCTATCATTCTGTGCTGCTTGTCTCAAATGAAGGGGGTTCCAAGGTTGGCCTTAGAGTCGCATTTTAAGATGGCAGGGGCTCCAACAGCCTAAGTAATTTTATGGGAGAAGACCACCCTGCTCACCCATTCATCTTCTAGTACTGTTACCTGAGCAAGAAATAAACTTCTATTGCATTTGCATCGCTACATATTTTGAGATCCATTTGCAATAGCTACTGGCCTACATTAAATAATGCATATTTTAAATAATGCAGAATTTTAAATTCTAAATGACTTTAGTAACTTAATAAATCTATATGAAGAGAAAAATTTAGGCTCAACTACTATACTAAAGAAATAATCTCAAAAGCACTATTCATCTAATTTTAAAAAATTGTTAAAATTCTTACTACTAAATAAACAGACTTGTCAAAATACCTAGGCCAAATACATAAACACCTGTGGCTTATAAGTTTATCTGCTTCATGATAATATTCCAAAAGTAATTACAATAAGCATTAATTAGATGGCATTATATTGTCATTGAGTGTTTGGACTACTAAATCCTCTGTGAGCATCATCTCATTTACATCTCACATCAACTGTCTGAGGGAAACACTACTATACTACCCATCCTGGACGAGAACACCCAGTCAGAGTCACTTGTTCAGGCCATACAACTACAGAGTGACAGATCGGGGATCTGAACTCCATCATTTAGGCTCCTTAGCTTACCCCTTGTTACTATTATGTAAAAATGCTTCTGTAAGCAGTACCTTATTGCATCAAAATCATAAAAAATTTTCTAACATAATTTAATTTAAAATTGGAAGAAGTTAAATACTTAAAGAATACAGCTCTCCTAGTGCCAAAAATATGTGTATAAGAGGATACAAATATACAGGTAAATAATAAATCTGGTTCTGTGAGAAGAGATGGTCACATGTATCTTCTTCTGTGAATGGTATTAAAAAGGCCAACATCAAATTATGTTCTCTATCATTCTCTTCCTCGCCAAACAGTTTTAAATCACAACACTCAGAGAATAAGGACAAGGATTTGTGACTGGTCATTTAACCTCTAATTTCTAGTTCACTGTTATCCTGATTAAAGAAAAAACAACAGCCCCTAGAACCTGGAAGATTTATTATGGGCAGCATAATTCACAATCCCTTTCATTTTGGGCTCTTTTTTTGTAATCATCCTGTCCTACGTAATCAATTGTCAAGCCTGCCTATCCTTCCTTTGAAATGTCAATTACATTCATTCCCCTTTCCATTTGCATCGCTATTATTCTAGATCAGACCCTTGCTGTCTATCACCTACACCAGTGCTTTTCCAATTTATTAAAACTGTCTGATGGTAAGAGAAATGTTTTACATTTTGATCCAATATAAATATATACATATATGTGTTTATATTTGAAAACAAATCTTTATAAAATAATACTTTTTCTTCCTAACAGCAATTTATCGCAATATTGTTTTAAAACTTTGGTTGTATCTCTCACCGTGCTGACCTCAGGACTCACGGTGGGTCACATAGCCTGCAGTGTGAATGACTCTCACTACTGAAAGTGCTTCCCTACTGCCTGCACCCTCCCGGCTCCTGGCTTTTCTACCAATCCCCAGTAGGTTAAATCATTTTAAAGCTCTATTCTAATTTTGTCTATTTGCTATCCAACATTCCTTATGGACTCCTCTAAAAATCTGAAGAAGGTGATCTGAATTCCTAGTCTACTCCAGTGTTTAAGTCTCAACCAAACATGGGCCTAACACAGAGACACCCAAACGCATTACTTCAACTAGAGACAAACTGACTGAACACAACTTGGAGTTTGCTGATTCATTTCAGACTGAATTCTGACCTCCCTTAGCCCCCAATATGCCTACGAAAATTCCACTCACTCATTCACCCCGTACATATTTGGGGAGCAGCTATATATTCTAGACACAGGGGAAGGGCAATGGTCCCTGCAGTCACAGAGCTGACAGTAAGGGGGGCAACTATAAATGTGGATGCACTGACGAATGTGAAACGGTTACAATGGGGAAACAGTGTTGCTGGATCACACACCAGAAAGACCTTGCCTAGTTAACAGGGTCAGGGCAAATCTCCCAGAGAAAAAGACATTTAATCTAAGCACCAAAGGATGAAAAGGAACTACCAGGGAAAAAGTGAGGGTAGAGATCAGGCGGGGAAACAGCATGCTGAGGGAAGTAAGGAGAGAACTATTTGGAAATCACAAAGAGGTGGGGACAACCAGTTTGGCCACAGTGGAGAGAACTCGAGGCAGAGCGGCCCATGGCCTGGGCATTAAGGGAACAGTGGATTGTGGATGGCAGTATATCCCAGGTCAAATGTCAGCACAGTAAGAATTTACCATATGCCTGCTACATGCCAGGAACTGGGCATTTAAGGATATTTAAGGCATGTTTTCTTGCCCCCCAGGAACTCACATTCTTCAGTGGAGACTGATAGGCAAGCCTGTAGTGAGATAAGAGTCAAACTAGATATATGTTCAAGTAGTTCAGAGCAAGAATTATTAACCTGTTTGGCAGTTTGGAAAAAACTTCCTAGAAGAAGTAATGCGTGAGTAGGAATATGAAAAATGAGTATGAGTTCCCAAACTGACAATGGCTTACCAGGTGAGGGACCAGCATGCACAAAATCACAAGGCCATGAAAAAGAAACCCTGGCTTTTCCATGAAAGAGCTCCCTGACAGCCCAGAGAAGAAAGTATTCTCACACCCCTCAGGATTTAGGGCCTCTGCACCTCGAGGAAGTCCGTGTACAGGATGAAAAGGTACTTGAAAGAAAAGGCTTCATCCTCCTCATTTAAAAAAAAATCACCAATGGATATTATCACAGTACTTGGCTTAGAGAAGGCACTATCATTAAATACATATATATAGAATAAAAAACTATTTATATAATTAAAATTAAGTAAGTGCTCCTTTATATACAGGCAGAATAACAGGAAATATACTTTAATATGCTTTTCAGGAGCTGGGAAGGAGATTACCTAAGAAGGAAGGGCGGGGCAGTGAAATCCCTCTGACTTTAAAAGTTTAAATGACAGGAAAAGGCTTCATCGAATTGAGGTGCCTGGGCCTCCCAACTAAAAGAAGGCAACAAAAATGGGTGAGAATGACACAACATATAGTGTACTCACAATTAAAAATGTGTAAGATTGAACATTTGTATTAGTTTTTGAAAAGCAGTCTAATCTACAAATACTGAGATAATCAAGGATTTGGCAGAATTTATATCATTCAAGCAGAGAAAAGAAAATTTAATAGTTCATCTCTTCTTCTCCTTCCCTTATCTGAGCCTTGAGTTTTGAGAAACCATTTAAATTAACTTCAAAATGCTCTTATAGACATTAGTAAACTCTGGCCATACCAATGAATTCTGACGATGCCACTGTTTCCATGGTAACTAATGCACTTCAAAAGGAGAAAAAATACAGAGCAAAACTGACAACCAGGAAAAAGTAGAATAAAGTGGTATAAACGAAGCATAACATTTCTCCTTGGCATTTGTGGAACACTTTCTAATTTCAAATGCTTTATCATTACTTAGACTCCAAGGCTCCTAAGTGCCCGAAGGATCTGAGGTTAGCGAGTCCTCCTCCCATTCACAGCTGGGATTCCCTATACGATGTGGCTGTTCCAGGGCTGTCCAACCACTTACAGAGGTCACTGCCTAACAGAATTAGGAAAGTTCTCAGTCTCAATTGCAAAGATTACTGAGCACCTATTTTGTTCTGCAGGGTTAAGAGATGATTAAGACATTCTACATTCTTTAAAAATTTTTGCTATTCATAGGGCAAATAATTAAAACACAGTGGTGAAAAAAGAGCTGTCCAATAAAGGTACAGGACAATGTAAAAAAACCACCTTGGAGGGATTATGCATTTCTGATGATTTTCGTTCCCTCACCACTTCAGCCCCACATATCCATGACCAACCACGTGGGTCTTCTCAGGATCCAGGATGGCTCCAGCTCTGAAACTTAAACTCCAGCATCAACTTTCTGATCACAAACAACTCTTACAGTTCTGAACTAATCCTGTACGAGTCCTATGAGCCTTATGCAGCCTAAGGTCCTTCCGCTGGAGTAATTCCTCATGCTATTTCCTTGCTGACATCCTAAACTTTTACCCTTCAGGGGCACCCACTTAGCAACAGCCTAACCTGGACTCAGTGGCCATCCATCCCTCTTCCCCACTGTTACTTTCCATAAGGATTCTCTGTCCCACTTTCTGTCCTCCAGTCTAGAAAAGACTGTCAGAACTATTATGAGATTATTTGCTTTTTTATTCACAGAGCAGTATTAGATGCTGCTGATAAGTGAAAATAACTTAAGGACTGAAAGTTACATTTGCTGACTTTGGCAACAGAGGTCACTGAGATTCCCAACTAGCAAAGTGCTTGTGGGACCTGCCCCACAGCCACAGTTGCCTCAAGTGACAGCACCAGTTGAAAATGGCCTCTTGATAATTTACCAGGGAAAATAACAAACAGCTCTTGCTTCTGCTCTTTTGAAACTTTTCCCTCACAGATTTCCTGATGCTTGTGAGTGAGTCAGACATAAGCCTCCACCCTTATCTTAAAGAATGAGCAGTGAAGCATTCACTTATACGCTGATAGCAAGTCTGTCATCCTGACCTTGAAGTGGCAGTAACAGACCACTGGCCCCGTCATTTAATTTCTGCCCAAAGGATTATGGATTACTTGGTCTCATAATTTTTGGTAGATAACCCTCTTTCTAACTCTCTGCTGATTTATATTTTAAAATCCCATATAAGTAACATTATTTAGCTATCAGAGGGCATTACTTGTATCAGTTTATCTTGGAGGGCATAATAGGAAGTCACATTGCTCAAACTAAATGCTTCACTGAGACAGTTTTCTGTCCTAGGTGGGCATTTGGTTACTGTTGCTTTATAATTTTTCAAAGCTCCAACTCACAATATTGAACACTACCTTGGGGGCTTTATCATTCATTTATTCACATACAAAAGCTGTGCCTGAAACACTTTCTGACCACAATGTTAGCCCTGCTAGTGAGAACACCTAAAAGAACACCCTCAGATCACCTAAAAGGTAAGCAGACAGACATCATCCTTATCAGGCTCCTCAATTTTTCTAAGAGCGTGTTGACCCAATCTAGAGCTCCACCCATGGCTTGTAAGTGCAGACAGCTCTGTACTAATTGGCAAGTGAGGAGAGGCAACTGTCAAAGAGGATCATCTCAACTCTACTATTGTACTATTTGATATTTCTCAGAAACTCTCCTGAGAGAAACACACTTATGAAAGCTTCCCTGAGAGTCTATTCATTCTACCACATCCCTGGACCTTATGCCATATCACTGAATAATTTAACAAAACAAAGACAAAGTGAACATACAGTTGGGTGGGCGGGGAGGGAGAGGAGAGAAAATTATGAAACCCCTGAAGTTAATCCACGGGCTGAAGTCTAAAAGGCTGTGCTCTATATACCCTAAAATCTGTCTCTGAATTAAGTAAGGCCAGTAGACGGCCACGTAGATGAAAGCATCACGTTGACTTTGTTTTGCAATGCTGATTATACACTGTCCACTGGCTTTTGTGAGGCACACTAGGAGGAAGAATCTCTATTTATGATAAAGAAGGCGATGAGATTGTGTTTATAGCTACAGGATTTCTTTTTTTCTGGGAATCCAGGGGAGGGGTCTACCTCTCTAGTCTCAGCTCTGCTTCTCTTGAGCATCAACCTCTTTTTTAACCTCATGGAAATGGACAGTTATTATAATACTCTCATCTTTCTTTCCCCGTGGCTGCTAAAAATGAATGGCCTACTTCTAGCATATATTTAAGTCCCTTAATGACATGTGATTTGTTTATAGATTTCACTTCTGACTCCAGTTGATTTAATTATCCTTTGCCTTATTTTTATTCTATCATTTTTAACTTGTTCTCCCTTACCATGTTGTATAGAAAATCCTTTGATACCTTTTACAAGATGGTGAGCTACAAGTGAGTTAAAATCGTAGGAAACAGAAGGAAGGCAGACATCTTTCTACCTGTGTTCCCACTGGTTATCTATTCAGGTATATCCACCTAAATAATTTCCTAAAATACCCTTGTTGTTTATTTGGTTTTTGGAGGGGGTGGTCAATAAGAATGCAAGTATTTGAGAGAGGTAGCACTTATTCAGAAAACTCATACTGGAAGGATATTTTAAAATATTTCTTTTTAAACATTTTCATTTATTGGTTTGAGAGAGAAAAGAATGGGGGGAGGGAGACAGAGAAAGAGAGAGAGAGACATCAATTTGCTGTTCCACTTATTTATGCATTCATCAGTTGCTTCTTGTATGCGGCCTGATGGGAGACTGAACCCACAACCTTGGCATATCTGGACGATGCTCTAGCCATCTGAGCTACCCAACCAGGGCTAGAATTCTTCTTGATTAATATAATGTATATATGGAGATTTCCGCCCAGAGGGAGGCGTAGGCAGAAGCACTGCACCTTCTCGCACAACTAGGTTTAAAAACGACAAAGTTTTAGCAACAAAAATGCAGGCAAACCACAGAAAATTGAACTACATGGAAGTATGACAACAACAAACCCTTCAGCCAAACTGGTAAGAGGGGCAGAGCCAGCAGCAGAGTGGGGTTGGGCTGGAAAGATCCACCAGACTGACCCGGGCCCAGGCATGCGACCCAGGTGCACCAGCAGCCTTGGGTGGATCCCAGGTGTGGAGAAGTGGGCAGACCCACTGAGGGCTGATCTCAGTCACACATTAGCGCGCAGATAAACTGGTGAAGGAGCTAGCAGTGAGAAGAACTGTGCAGGCCCAGAGGCAGGAAGTGGCAGAGGGAACCGCCATTGTCACTCTCTGACTCTGCTCCCACATACAGCGTCACAAACCAGCAACCTGGGTGGCCCCGCCCTGGTGAACAACTAAGGCTCCACTCCTCATACGTAACAGGCACAAACAGATCAAAACATGGCTCAGGAACAACTCAGAGCCCCAGAACTGATAAATCTAAGCGATGAAGAAATAACCAAACTTTCAGATGCATGGTTCAAAACTGGTGATCAGGATGCTCACAGAACTGGTTGATTTTAGTCACAAATTAGAGGAATATATGAAGGCTAAACTAATTGAAATCAATGGAAATACACAGGAAACCAAGAATAATGGAAAGGAAACTGGGACTCAAATCAATGGAATGGACCAGAAGGAGAAAAAAAAGGACCAAACAGAAAAGAATGAAGAAACAAGAATTCAAAAAAATGAGGAGAGGCTTAGGAACCTCCAGGACACCTTTAAACGTTCCAACATCCGAATTATAGGGGTGCCAGAAGGGGAAGAGGAATAGCAACAAGTGGAAAACTTATTTGAACAAATAATAAAGGAGAACTTCTCCAATCTGGCAAAGGAAATAGACTGCCAGGAAATCCAGGAAGCTCAGAGAGTCCCAAAGAAGTTGGACCCAAGAAGGAACACAACAAGGCACATCATCATTATATTAGCCAAGATTAAAATGAAGGAGAGAATTCTAGAAGCAGCAAGAGATAAGGGGACAGTCACTTACAAAGGAGTTCCCATCAGGCTGTCAGCTGATTTCTCAAAAGAGACCTTACAGGCAAGAAGGGGCTGGAAAGAAGTATTCCAAGTCATGAAAACCAAAGACCTACAACCAAGATTGATATCTATCCAGCAAAGCTTTCATTTAGAATGGAAGGACAGATAAGGTGCTTCTCAGATAAGATCAAATTCAAGGAGTTCATCATCACCAAGCCCTTATTATATGGAATGTTAAAGGGACTTACCTAAGAAAAAGAAGATAAAAAAGGTGAACAGTGAAAGGACAGCAAACTCACAGTTATTAACAACCACACCTAAAACAAAAGCAAACTAAGAAGACAGCTAGATCAGGAGCAGAACCATAGAAATGAAGATCACATGGAGGGTTAGCAACAGGGGAATGGGAGAAGGAGAAGGGGGGAGAAGGTACAGAAAATAAGTAGCACAGATGGTAGGTAGAAAATAGGGGAGAGGGCAAGAATAGTATGGGAAATATAGAATCTAAACTTGAGACACGTGGTCATAAACTAAAGGGGGAGGATGGTGGGAGAGGGGGTGTGCAGGGTGGAGGGAAATGAAGGGGGAAATAGAACAACTGTAATGGCATAATTAATAAAATATATTTAAAAAAAAGAAAAAGCAAAAAATAAAAAATATATATATAATATATATATATATATATATATATATATATATATATATTGCCCCTAAATGTATGTTTTTAAAGTAACCATAAGATGAAGTAGGGTTTTCATATAGACTTCTGCACAGAACTAAATTAAAACTGGGATTGTATTTCTCAATGACTTGCTTCTTCAGTTAGAAGTGTCTTATATTTTTGCAACAGTGAGGCATAAATGCTTACAGGCACATGGACTTTTCGAAACATCTCAGCACCCTTGTGTGCATCCATCAGTGCAATGTCTTGAGGTGTGGAGACAATCACAGCACCTAACCAAAAGAAAACAAAATAGTGTTATTGCTTAATTATTTATGGAAAAATTACTTCCAAAATTATATTGCTTACATACTAAAAAAGTCTACTGCAGTAACTTTATGTAATTTGTATAAATTTTGCATATAGGAATGGGAAAGTTGAGGAAATGTCTATCTTGCTCTTGTCTATATTTGACTCCTCACTTCTAATATTACAACTGACTGACCCATGATCCACGATCACAGATATGTCATCAGAGCCTTCACCCCATTCAGACAACACACTGTTTGGAAGATGTACATCCTGGCTTACCTTCAATAAGCTAGTCGTCTACTTAGGAAGACAAAAAAATCAAGGATTATAACACAATACGCTAAGCATTACAACAGAGTTAGCCTAAGGTGTTATGGAGTTCTAAAGGAGAAATAAAAATAATTGCGATCCAAAATGGCAGAGGAGTAAGTGGCAGCTACACTAACCTCCTCCCACGACCAATCTGGAATTACAACTAAATTGTAGAGAAATCACTGAAATTACAACTAAATTGTACAGAGTTGTACTGAATGACCAGCTGAACACTAACTGGACGGAAGCCTCACAACCAAGGACAGACAAAAGAAAACACTTCATCTCAATGAGACTGGTAGGCAGTGTCACTGGCATGAGAGGGATAGCTGGGCTCCTACAGGAAGCGGCTGAAGTTCTGGAAGGATATTTCAGTGGCCAGAGGCTTCCCCCTGAGAAGTAAGGGGTCTAATCTGGGCTCCCCAGCTGATATTACCAGGGCTGGCAAGGAACCCAGATAACATCCAGCTGTGAAAAGTATCATGGTTTCTATCTGCCAGGGAAAGATGGCTGGGGACATAGAGAACCTGTTAAAGGGCCAATGCACAAAATTTCCTTTCCAGATACTTACCCTGGGCTCAGTCAGAGGGAGGGCAGAGTAGACTAGAGACACTTGAGGAGAGTCTGGGGTATGTGGCTCTGGGGAGAGAACTGAAGGAACAGCCACCAGGATCCCTGTGCTGAGTCATTTCCCCATAACGACAGGAGCCACCTTTCTCAGGCAGACAATTCCTCTCGAATGGCAATAGCTGGAGGGGAAGCAATAGCCCCACCCACAGAACTACTGTGCCCCACTGTGTGTTGCTTAAGCCAGGCTGCTGATCACAACTTGATTAGATTAGCAATTGATCAATTTCAACAGCTGATTAGGTTAGCAACTAAGGTGAAAAATGAAAAGAAGCAGCCAAAATGAGAAGAAAAAAAACAGACCCCAAATGAACAAGAGAATTCTCCAGAAGAAAAACTAGACAAAATGGAGGCAAGCAATTTATCAGATGGAGTTTAGAGTAATGATTATAAGGATACTCAACAGCATAAAAAAGACATGGAAATCATAAAAGAGTCAGAAATTAAAATCGCAATATCTGAAAAAATAATACACTGAAAAGAGTAAACAGTAGGTTAGATGAAACAGAGGACCAAATCACTGATTTGGAAAACAAGGTAGAATAAAACATCCAGGCAGAGCAGCAAAGAGAAAAAGGAATTTAAAAGACTGAGGAGAGCTTAAGAAACATTTCAGACAACATGAAACATAACAGCATCTGCATCACGGGAATACCAGAAGGAGAAGAGAGTGAGCAAGGGATCGAGGACCTATTGAAGAAACAATGACCAAAAACTTCCCTAATCTGGTGAAGGAAAAAGACACACAAGTCCAGGAAGCTCAGAGAATCCCAAACAAGTTGGACCCAAAGAGGCCTACACTGAGATACAACATAATTAAAATGACAAGGCTTAAAGACAAGGAGAGAATCCTAAAATCTGCAAGAGAAAAGGAGAGAGTCATTTATAAGGGAGCACCAATTAAATTGGAATCTGATTACTCAACAGAATCATTTCAGGCCAGAAGGGAGTGGCATGAAATATTCAAGGTGATGAAAAGCAAGGACCTACAACTAAGGCTACTTTACCCAGAAAGGCTATCATTTGAAATGGAAGGAGAAAAGAGTTTCCCAGACATGAAAAAGCTAAAGGAGTTTGTTAACACAAAACCTGTAGTGCAACAAAAGTCAAAGAAGAGAAAGAAAAAAACAAAAGTCTATCAATAAAATGGCATTTAATACATATCTATCAATATTCACTTTAAATGTAAATGGCTTACACGCTCCAACCCTAAGACAGAGAGTAGCTGAATAGATAAGAAAACAAGACCCATATATATACTGCCTCCAAGAGACTCACCTTAGATCGAAAAATATACACAGAATAAAAGCAAAGAGATAGAAAAAGATATTTCATGTAAATGGAAAGGAAAAGAAAGCTGGAGTAGCAGTACTTAAATCTGAAAAAAAAAATAGACTTTAAAACCAAGGCTAAAGTAAAAGACAAAAGATGCTACATAATGATAAAGGGAACAATGCAACAAGAGTAAACATTTATGAGTAACACTAGGAAACATTTATGCATATAACATAGGAGCAGCTAATATTGGAAGCAAACCTTGATGACATAAAAGTAGAGAGCAACAGAAATACAGTCATAAGAGAGGATTTCCACAGCTCTTTGACTTTAATGGATCAATCTTATAGATAGAAAATCAACAAGGAGACAATGGCCTTAAACAACAGTAGGTCAAATGGATATAATCGATATCTTTAGAGCATTTCACCCCAAAGCAGCAGAATATACATACTTTTCAAGTGTACATGGAATGTTTTCTAGGATAGACCACATGTTTGGACAGAGAACAAGTCACAACAAACTTAGGAAGACTGAAATCATATCAAGCATCTTCACTGACCACAATGCTGTGAAATTAGAAATCAATCACAAGAGGAACACTGAAAAACACTCAAAAACATGGAAGCTGAATAACGTTATTAAAAAAATGAATGGGTCGACAACAAGATCAAGGAATAAATCAAAAGATGCCTTGAAGCAAATGAAAATGAGGATAAAACAATCCTAAACCTGTGGGACATTGGGAAAGCAATGCTAAGAGGGAAATCTATATAGCATTCAGGCTTATTTAAACACACACACACACACAAAAGAAAAAGCTCAAATAAACAATCTATCTTCACACTTAAAGGAACCTGAAAAAGAACAACAAATGAAGCACAAAGTGAGAAGAAAGGAAATAATTAAGATCAGAGCAGAAATAAATGAAATAGAGTCTAAAAAAATGGCACAAAAGAGCAACAAATCCAAGAGCTGGTTCTTTAAATAGATAAACAAGATTGATAAACCCTTAATTAGACTCATCAAGAAAGGAAGAAAGAAAGAGAGAAGACCTAGATAAACAAAATCAGAAATGAAAGAGGAGAAATATCAACTGATACCAAAGACATACAAAGGATTTTAAGAAAATATTATGAACAACGATATGCTAACAAACTGGACAACCTGGACAAAATGGATAAATTCCTAGACACATATAATCTTCCAAAAGTATATCAGGAAGAAACATGAAACTTGAAGAAACAGATTATACCTGGTGAAGATTATGCCTAGTGAAATGGAAGCAGTAATCAAAAAAGTCCAATAAACAAAAGCCCTGGATCAGATGGCTTCTAGGCAAACTTTACCAAACATTCCTAGAAGAACTAACAACTCTCCTTCTCAAACTAGTTCATAAAATTCAAGTGAAGGAAAGGCTCCCAAACTCAGTTTATGAGGCCAATTATGTTACCCTAATTCCAAAACCAGATAAAGACACTACAAAGGAAGAAAATTATAGGCCAATAACCCTGATGAACAAAGACCCTAAATTCCTCAATAAAATATTAGCAAACTGAAAACAGCAATGCATCAAAAAGATCATATACCATGATCAAGTGGATTCATTCCAGGAATGCAAGGTTGGTACAATATTTGCAAATCAATAAACATGATTCACCATATGAATAAAATGAAGGATAAAAAATACATATTCATATCAATAGATACAGAAAAAGCATTTAATAAAATCCAGCACCCATTTTAATACAGAAACTGACAGTAAAATGGCATTAGAGGGAACAGACCTAAACACAAAAGAGGCCATTTTTGACAAACCGGCTGCCAGCATCATACTACATGGACAAAAACTATAAGCATTCCCCTTGTGATCAGGAAGAAGACAGAGATGTCTACTTTTACCTCTCTTATTCAACATAGCAGTGGAAGTTCTTGCTACAGCAACCAGACAAGAAGAAGAAATAAAGGCATCCATATTGGAAAGGGAGAAGTAAAACTGTCATTATTTGCAGATGACATGATATGGTACATAGAAAATGCCAATGATTCCACCAAGAAACTACTAGAACTGATAAATGAATTCAGCAAAGTAGCAGGATACAAAATTAATATCCAGAAATCAGTTGCATTTTTATAGGCCACACAACCAACCAACAGAAAGAGATTAAGGAAACAATCCATTCACAATTGCTACAAAAAAGAATAAAATACCTAGAAATAAATTTAACCAAAGATGTAAAAGACCTGTATTCAAAAAATTATGACACACTGAAAAGACATTAAAGAAAATACAAATAAGTGGAAGCACATACCATGTTCATGGATAGAATTAACATCATTAAAATGTCCATGCTACCCAAATCAATCTGTAGATTCTATGCAATTCCTATCAAGATTCCAATGACATATTGCAAAAAACTAGAACAAATGTTTCAAAATTTATATGGAACCACAAAAGGTCCTGCATAGCTACAGTGATCCTGAAAAAGAACAAAGTTGGAAGAATCCCACTACCTAATGTGAAACTATACTATAACACTATAGTAATCAAAACAGCATGTTACTGGCATAAAAACAGACGCATAAGTCAAACAGAATAGACAGACAAGAAATAAACCTATCCCTTTATATTCAATTAGTATTTTACAGAGGAAGCAAGCAGGCTTGCTTCCACATACAGCAGGCTAATGATAGTTTATTCAATAAATGGTGTTGAGAAAATTGGACAGATAAGTGCAGAAAAGTGAAACTAGACCACTTTCTTATACCACACACAAGAATAAATTCAAAATGGATCAAAGACTTAAATGCTAGACCCAAAACCATAAAAACTCTCAAAGAAAACAAAGGAATATAATTTTGGACACTGCTCACAGCAATTTTTTTTATCGGATATTTCTCCCCAGGAAAGAGAAAGAAAAGAAAAAATAAACAAATGGGACTACATTAAACTAAAAACCTTTTTTTTAAAAATTTTTTTTATTGATTATGCTGTTACACTTGTTCTATTCCCCCTTTATTCCCTTCCACCCTACCCCCCATCCCCACCATCACCCCCCCTTTAGTTTATGACCATGTGTCTCAAGTCCTTTAGATTCTATATTTCCCATGCTATTCTTGCCCCCCCATCTATTTTCTATCTACTGTCTATGCTACTTATTTTCTGTACCTTCTCCCCCCTTCTCCTCCTCCCACTCCTCTGTTGCTAACCCTCCTTGAGATCTTCATTTCTATGTTTCCACTCCTGATCTAGCTGTCCTTTTAGTTTGCTTTTGTTTTAGGTGTGGTTGTTAATAACTGTGAGTTTGTTGTCCTTTCACTGTTCATGTTTCTTTAACTTCTTTTTTCTTAGATAAGTCTCTTTAACGTTTCATATAATAAGGGCTTGGTGATGATGAACTCCTTGAATTTGATCTTATCTGAGAAGCACCTTATCTGTCCTTCCATTCTAAATGAAAGTTTTGCTGGATAGAGCAATCTTGGTTGTAGGTCTTTAGATTTCATGACTTGGAATACCTCTTTCCAGCCCCTTCTTGCCTGTAAGGTCTCTTTTGAGAAATCTGCTGACAGTCTGATGGGGACTCCTTTGTAGGTGACTGTCCCCTTAGCTCTTGCTGCTTCTAGAATTCTCTCCTTCATTTTAATCTTGGCTAATGTAATGATGATGTGCCTTGGTGTGTTCCTTCTTGGGTCCAACTTCTTTGGGACTCTCTGAGCTTCCTGGATTTCCTGGCAGTCTATTTCCTTTGCCAGATTGGGGAAATTCTCCTTTATTATTTGTTCAAATAAGTTTTCCACTGGTGGCTGTGCCTTTCCCCCTTCTGGTACCCCTATAATTCGGATGTTGGAGCGTTTAAAGATGTCCTGGAGGTTCCTAAGACTCTCCTCATTTCTTTGAATTCTTGCTTCTTGACTCTTTTCTGTTTGGCCATTATTTGCTTTCTTCTGGTCCACTCCATTGATTTGAGTCCCAGTTTCCTTTTCATTGCTATTGGTGTCCTGTGCAATTCCATTCATTTCAATTAGTTTCGCCTTCATATATTTGTCTAATTTGTGGCTATAATCAACCAGTTCTGTGAGGATCCTGATCACCAATTTTTTAAACTGTGCGTCTGTGAGTTTTGCTATTTCTTCATCGCTTAGATTTATTTCTGGGGCTCTGAGATCCTCCTGCGCCATTCTTGGTCTGTTCGGGCCCTTTAAGTGTGAGAAGCGGCGGCTTGGATTTCCAGGTCGCTGGGTTGTGACGCTGTATGTGGGGACGTGGCCAGAGCGAGGAAATGGCGACCCCCTCTGCCGCTTCTCACAGCTGGGTGCGGAGGAGCAGTGCCTTAGGTGGTTCACCTGGGCCGGGCCACTCAGAGTCGCTGGGTTATGACGCTGTATGTGGAGGTGGGGTCAGAGCAGGGAAATGGCGGTGCCCTCCACTGCCACTTGCCGTGGGGACCTGCCGGCCCGGTCCAACCGCCCACTCCCTCGCCTGTCCACCCTCGCACAAATGCGCGACCTCAGTCAACATGCAGCCCCGGGCCCGGCTGTCTCCCCCGAGGTCGCTCGCCTGGTTGCTCGCTGGGTCGCTCACTAGGTCTGACCCTGCACCTGGATTCCGCGGGCCTGAGTGTGTCTGGCCGAGTCCTCCTGTGCAACCCTGCTCCGCCAGCCGCTGGTTTCGCCCCTTACCAGTCAGGCTGAAGAATTTGTTGTTAACGGACTTCCGAAAAGTTCAATTTTCCGTGTTCTGGCTGTGTTTTCTGTTGCTAATATTTAGTTGTCTCTAATCTTGGTTGTGGGAGAAGGCACGGCACATCCACCTATGCCTCCATCTTGGCGGAAGTCTAAACTAAAAAGCTTTTGCACAGCAAAGGGAATCATCAACAAAATTTTAAAAACCCACAGTATGGGAGAACATATTCACCAATACATCTGATAAGGGGTTAATATCCAAAATTTATAAATAATTTACAAAAAACTAAACAACCCAATTAAAAAAATGGGCAAAGGACCTGAATAGACACTTCTTCAAAGAGGGCATACAGATGGCCGATAGACACATAAAAAGATGCTCTACATCATTAATCATCAGAGAAATGCAAATTAAAACCACAATGAGATGTCATCTCACACCTGTCAGAATGGCTGTCATCAGTAAAACAAGTGCTGGCGTGAGTGTGGAGAAAAGGGAACACTTTTGCAATGTTTTGGGGAATGTAGTCTGGTACAGCCACTGTGGAAAGCAGTATGGAGATGCCTCAAAAAATTAAAAAATGGATTTGCCTTTAGACCCAGCTATCCCATTTATGGGACTATGTCTGAAGGAACCCAAAACACTAAATTGAAAGAACATAAGCACTCCTATGTCCACTGCAGTATTATTTACAATTGCGAAGATATGGAAGCAGCCCAAGTGTCCATCAGTAGATGAGTGGATAAAACAACTATGGAACATTTTCACAATGGAATACTGCTTGGCTATAGAAAAGGGAGTAAATTTTACCCTTTGCAACAGTATGAGTAGACCTGGAGTACATTATGCCAAGTGAAATAAGCCAGTCAGAGAAAGAGAAATACCACATGATTTCACTCATATGTGGAATCTAATGAACAAACTGAACTAACAAGGAAAATGGGGACTGACTCATAGATGGAGAGCAGATGACAGCTAGTGTGAGTGGGGGAGATGAGCAAGGGGAGGGATTGAGGAAAAAGGACTCATGGACATGGATAACTGTGGTTATTATGGGAACAGGCATGTATGAGAGGACTAAATGGTCATGGAAATACAATAAAGTTTAAATTAAAAAAAGGGAAAAATAAAAGAAGAAAGTAATTCAATCTAGGGAAGAGGAGAGGGAAGGTGATAATGAATAGGGTGAGGAAACAGGAGATAAAGAGGCACAATAGAAAAAGTGTCCCAAAAGAGAAGATTCTGCTCAGTGCTAAATTTGTTACTACAGAAAACTCACCAGTGTGAAACACACCGTGGAGAGTAGTTTGGTGGGGGCAAAACTATATGCTGAGCAAAATTTCAGATGCAATATAGTGGTGGCCTGAACTAAGCTAGCACTGAAAGTAGGTGAAGATGGAGGCCTTCCTGGGTCTCCGCTATCGCCCTGCAGAAATCAGATGATTCTATGATACAGTGTTTTGAGAGAAAGTGCAATTTTTTTCTTTAAGCAGAAACACCCAGAGGCCTGGCTATGATTTGCAGAATCTGAATTGCTTAAAGTTTGTGGTTTCCTCAAGATAGTAGGTTTCCATTGGTCCTAAAAAATAATTAGCAGAAACATTCTGGGTAGCTCACTTGGGTAACCATCACCTTCTCACTAAATCCACACTGCCACGACATTTCAGAGCCCCAAACCATCAGAACATCTCCAAGTGGCAGCCGTACCTTGCCACAGCTAATGAAACAGGTAGGATTAACAATAAAAAACCAAGTGCACCAAGTGAAAGTCAAACGAGGAAATTTTCTGTCTGAGGGGATATTTTAAAGAGATCAGGGTAGAGAGAAGTGGCAGCAGAACCAAGTTATCACAAAGCAGGTGGCAATACAGCATGTCACACTCAGAAGAACTGTGCAATGGCCACAAATTCATCTTGCAATCAGCATTTTCCTTTCAGTAAAAACGTCATCTTTGACATTACACTAATACTATTAATTTGAATTTTATTGGTTTTGTAAGTTTTATTTGTAACTTTTTGATTTTTTAAAATTATATAACAGCTAAAAGCTTAAGGAATTTATGTGTGTACACCTATACAAATAGTCTTAGAATAAAAATAGGTCAATATGGAGCAGATTATTTTTCCTTCAGAAGGAAGGTCTATCAATACTTAATTTAGAGAAACACTAGCATTGAAATTCAAACATACTCAAAATTCACATTTTTATTCCATAGCCAACTATGTATGTGACTAGGGCGAGAAACTGAGATTCAGTTTCTTTATCTACAAAATGGCACAGTAATACTTACGTCACAATGGTGATATCACACCATTATTATCTTTATTATCGTTAACAATAATACATTTTACCAGTTGCTGAGAAGGTCATTTTCGCATTTGCCATCAGGCAGCTCATCCTGCCTCTAAAACTCCCTGTGGATCACTGCATCCTTGTATTTTGATTTGTTCTGCCTTCATAGTTCTTTCCACTCTTTTAAAGATGGATGGAAATCACTTTCAGCAAAAATTATACTCAAGTCTACTCTACGCATCCAATATATTTCCACAATTCACCATATTCTACATTCTTTTACCAATCTATCATAGTGTTTTTTCAAATCCAAGCATTTAGAAGGAATCTAATTCCAACTCTACCTCCATCTAGCTGTGTGACTAATCTTGGACAAGTACTCAGAACCTCTCCGGGTCTCAGTTTCCTTAGCTATAAAACCAATGCAAGGCATACACAGTCTCCAAGGTCTCAGCTGGCTCTCTGTCCATTTGACTTAGCATTCCTTTTTAACTACTGTTTCTGAAGTAATCCCTATCGAACCTGACAGCCTCGGTAAACTTGTTTAAGTGAATTATGAAATGAACCTCCTCCAAGAATTTTGGCCCCTCAATCTCAGAGCCATTCTCTTTACCTGTAAATGAAACCTCCTTGACTATTTCCTCCAAATTCTCTTATTAACTACTAGTATGTAGGGAGTTTTCTACTGTATTTAGCTTTTATACAATATAAACACCTTATTGTTTTAAATAGCCTTTGTCTGCTATTCATATTACTACTACACAATATAGTTTCATAACCACTTAATCCTTATTTAATCAAACAAAATTTATGACACAATGACTTGCACAAAACAAAGAATTAGCAATTTAAACAATGTTCCTATACTTTCAAATCATGTATCCTGGGCTATCGTGGCATGAACTCTTAGTAACTTGAACCAGGAGTTAAGAGTTCTACATTCTGGTTTTTTTGACTATGCCAATGTACTATATAATCTTGAATAGCTCATTAAATCTCAATACATCTCAATTAAGTCTTCTATATAACAAACCTATTTCCATTGGTCCTATGTAAAGAGCTATCCCATTAAAAATATGTAAAAGTGTTATAAAAATATTCAGTGACATTATTTTGATTGGAATTAAAGTGGCTTGGTTTTCTCTATAGTACTTAACTCTAACACTCTAACACAGTACTTAACTCTAACACAGTAGGCACCCATGCCATCTGAGTTTCTTTGTTGAGTAATCTCAATAGTACCATTCATACATCAATTAATGACAACTTTGTGACAAGGACAATGATCATCTTCCATGTCTCATCAAATGCTCACAAAATATGTAAACATTCCATTGGAACTACCAGCCTAATTCATAGAAGATTTTGGGGGTATGATTTTTTCCCTGAAATACATGTTAACTAAGTGTTTGATCACAGTACAATTAGTATTTAGAAACCATTCTGAGAAAAAATTTTCTAGACTTTTTCTTAAAGAACAAAAATGTAATTCTCTCACACATAAATCACTACCTCTTTGGTTGTATCAAATTTTAATACATCATATAAGTAACAATTCCAGACTGCCCCTATGACCTTTAAAATTTATAAGGAAATAAAGCAAAAAAAAAAAAAAAGGCCACAAAATCTTCAGTAAATTTAATGATTAATCAATCTGTGAATCACGACCCAGATTTTTAAATGTTAAGAAAATTAAATTAATTTTTCTTGTTAATATATCTCTTAACTTAATATATGGTCTCTGAGTATGACATTTCACTTTATCTTTATGGTTCTTGGCTTTCCGATGTACACATTTTTTCTCAGGGATCATGGAACATGAACAAATATACATGAACCAATATGAACTAGTTTAGATTCTTCCCCTCTGCACCATCCCTGATGATGTCACTTGTTTTGTATGGAGGGTTTGTTAGAAAGATTATGTTCCCTCTACTGACCATGAAGAATGTCAACAGCAACAAAGAGAATGTTTACTTTGCAATAAATTAGATTATTTTGTGGGGGAAAAGCATAGTATCATAAAATACTTATCTCAAGGTGAATTTCTTTTCTAAAAAATATATTTATTGATTTATATGCTATTACAATCATCACAATTTTGCCCCCTTTGCCCCCTCGACTGGATACACCCATTCCCCCCAGCAATCCCCGCCTTAGTTCATGTCCATGGGTTGTGCCTATAAGTTCTTTGCCCTCTCTGTTTTCTATACTATTCTTAACACCCCCTATTTTGTACCTAGAAATTATATTTCTTAATCCCTGCACCTTCCTCCCATTATCCCCCTTCCCCATCCCACCTGATAACCCTCCAAACAATCTCCATATCTATGATTCTGTTCCTGTTGTTTGCTTAGTTTGTTTCTTTAGATTCAGTTGTTGAGAGCTGTGAATTTGTTGCCATTTTAATGTTCATAGTTTTGATCTTCTGGTTCTTAAATAAGTCGCTTTAACGTTTCATATAATAAGGGCTTGGTGATGATGAACTCCTTGAACCTGACCTTATCTGGGAAGCACTTTATCTGCCCTTCCATTCTAAATGATAGCTTTGCTGGATAGAGCAATCTTGGATGTAGATCCTTGCTTTTCATCACTTTGAATACTGCTTGCCAGTCCCTTTGTAGAAACTTTTGTCTTCAAAGTTTCTTCTAAGAAATCAGCTATCAGTCTTATGGGAACTCCTTTGTAGGTAACTCTTCTTTTCTCTTGCTGCTTTTAAGATTCTCTCTTTATCTTTAACCTTTGGCATTTTAATTATGATGTGTCTTGGTATGGTCCTCTTCAGGTCCATCTTGTTTGGGACTCTCAGTGCTTCCTGGACTTGTGTGTCTATTTCCTTCACCAAATTAGAAAAGTTTTCTTTCACTTTTTCAAATAAGTTTTCAATTTCTTGCTCTTCCTCCTTTCCTTCTGGCATCCTTCTATGATGCCTTCTCCTTCTATGATTTGGATGTTGGCACGTTTGGCAATGTCCCAGAGGCACCTTATACTATTCTTGTTCTTTTTTTAAAATTCTTTTTTCTTCTTTCTTTTCTGATTGAATGCTTACTTCTTATGTTTCAAATCGTTGATGTGAATCCTGGCCTCATCTCCTCCACTGTTGGTTCCCTATAGATTATTCATTATTTCACTTAGTCTAACCTTCATTTCTTCCTGGGTCTTTTTTTGTTTTGTTTTTTAGAGAGAGGGGAAGGAAGGGAGAGAGAGAGGGAGAGAAACACCAGTGTGTGGTTGCCTCTCATATGGCTCCCACTGGGGTCCTGGCCCGAAACCCAGGCATGTGTCGTGACTGGGAATCAAACCAACAACCCTTTGGTTTGCAGCCCAAGCTCAGTCCACTGAGCTACACCAGCCAGGGCTTCCTGGATCTTTTTTATTTTTATTTTTGCCATACTCAATGCATTCTTTGAGCATCCTGATCACCAGTGTTTTGAACTCTGCATCTGATAGGTTGGTTATCTCTTGTTTCATTTAGTTCTTTTTCTAGGGTTTTGTTCTGTTCCTTTATTTGGACCATTTTTTTTTCTCCTCAATTTGGCAGCCTCCCTGTGTTTGTTTCTGTGTACTAGGTACAGCTACTCTGAGTATCCATCTTAGTACTGTGGCCTGTTGTACAAAAGGCACCATAACTTGTGTGGGGGCAAAGCCTTGGCTAATCACCAGCTCGGTGTAACCCACTTCACCACTTTATGGCTATGTATGAGGGGGAGGGCTCAGATAGGGAACAATGCTACTGCTTGGCTTCTGGAGGTTTGCCCAGCACTCACTCTTTGCAACTGATGCCCTTTCAGCTATTGCCTGGTGGTGAATCCCAGAGGGGGTAGGTCTGCATATTTTTTAAGTCTGTGTGGATCCTTTAAGCAGAGTCTCCTAAAAATCCAGTAGTTTCTTTTGCAACCCCAATCCCCACTAGTTTTTACAACCAGGAATTATGGCAATTTATCTTCCTGACAATGGAACCCTCAACTCCGTGGTCTGACCCATGGCTGGGATGCTTGCTTCTAAAGTATCCCTTCCAATTTCTATCCATCACACATGAATGGGGGACCACCCATTCTGCTGCCACCACCTATCTGCACCACACTGCAACTCCACACCTTTCTGCCCATCTCCAAGTGTGCCACACCTACTTGTCTAGATGAAGGTGGCTTCTTTAAATCCTTGGTAGTTGGACTACCATACAGCTCAATTTTCTTATGGTTCTCAGTGTTATTTGTTTTGAGGTCTACTTGTAAGTCTTCCAGTGGTTGTGCAAAAAGGTGAAGAATGTTTACCTGTGCCTCCATCATGACTGCAAGTACCACTCAAGGTGAATTTCCTAGGTCCAAATGATTATATAGTATTGTTTAAATGCTATTTCCAAAGTTGTAGTTTTTAAAGTCTTTTAATCAGCTGAGATTTACTATAAAAGGTTAATTTACTAAAAAAGGATTCTGGCAAATATGTAAACATCCTAAAATGTAATTATCTAGAATACTGCCTTTAATTGCTATTTCTCTTTTGACTAATAAGAGTAAAATCTATTTGTAACTGGATATCTGGATTTGGGTAGTAGTTCAAAGTTAGTTAAACATTTAAAATAGAATATTCCAGATGTCAGGATGATCATAATTACACCAGTGTGCAACTACTCAACTATGCCATTCTAAGTCTCCAGGGCACAAACTGCATCTAATTCCCGTGCTTGACTGAGAAACTTCAGTACTGGAACCTAATAAATGTGTACAACAAAAACTGCTTGTAATCATATGTGGACAAGTAATTTTATGTCTTACAACTCTTGAATAAGTCAAAGTAAAGTCAACTAAGATTTAAAAGAACAAATTACTGCTATATAGCTGATGTTCACAGTTCTATAATACTTAGTACTCCTGAATCTCCTTGATTTATTTAAAAACAGTTGCAGTCAAAGAAAATAATCATTCAACTTCTGTTAGCTTAAAATAAATAATAACAAATATACAATTGTTTACTAAGTAGATTGGCTTTGGTATATTTTTAGCTCTCCCATTTTTCTCTTGTCAAATCCCCAAATTTCCTGAATTAGAAACATTATTTCCTACAAGATCAAGAAATGTCCACTAATATTAGTAACAGATTAAGTAAAATGTGATTAAAAAGGAAAACTCACTTCTAATGTACCCACAGACTATTTCAACAGGAAATATACCTAATTATTTCATGAATCACTGTTTTGGACTCTGTGCTCCATTCCAACAGGGTAGAAAATTGACTGTAGTCACAAAGGAGATATGCTTTTATTAATATAAAGACGAAGTATTATTTTGCTCACTTTAGAAATGAATTTTGTTACAGGAAATTATGTCTATTGCTGCCAAAAAGAATGAATAAAACACAATAACCAGTGGAAACCACAGTACTTCAAAGTCATTGGTGAGAAAGGACAAGTGTACTGTGGAACTTTAAGAATTCAATTTCATCAAAGGAATCTGGATGTATGCCTGTTATTTAGGGACAAAGATTGGCTCTTCAATAATTGAGTCGACAGGTAATGAGCTTACAATCACCTCACCTTAATGATGCTAACAATGAGTTCACCAGGGCTGTGCAGCCTGCCCTTCACTGAGGAACCACTGGAGAAAAGGGAGAATTTCGGAGGTTTCGAAGAGCTTGAGCTGGAACCAAACAGCTCTCTCATGCTCACACTAGCTCTCTTCTCTCTCTTCTTTCTCTTTCTCTTCTCTCTCACGAATTCTCATCCTTCCCCACACTTCTAATGTTCCCAGTAAGGTTAAGGTAAAATTCTCGCTCCTTTCCAGTATTCCATCCATCTTCACGTGGGTAAGTAAACACCACAGGAAGCCTACCCGTTGTGCACACATGTCTCTACAACTCAGAAAGCTCTTTTGCTTGGATTTAATATTTTGCAGTTTAAATTCTTTTAGATGTACAGAGTTCAGCCTGCCCGTGCTCACAGTGAGCCACCCCTGGAGGCTGCTTAATAACTGAACACACCCCTTTTTATATACATTCTTTCTCTAATGCAAACTCCAGAGAGGAAAACTGCTTCTCCCTGATTACTTAACCACCTAACTTTATTTAAACAGGTATATTTCAGGAAATAGAGACTGAAACTTTATATGGAAGAGCTTTGCTACATTTCCAAACACTGTCATATTTAAGATGTGAAGACATTCTCAGAGCTACACTTCAGGTTCTAATCAAATATCTAACATCTGTGGCCATGCACATCATGGGACTTGTATTTTTTCTATTTGTAAATATTTACTGGATTGAAAAGTAGTTTTTAATAGGAATCTGACTGCCATTATGCTATTCATTGAACTGTAAGACATTAAGGAATTTTAGCTGTAGGTCATATCATGAAGTGCCTGGAAATTCTTAAAAGACAAAACTGAATGAACTATCTCAGAAACCTCCTATCCAAACAAAGGCTAAGATAGCCAAGAAATTCAAACATCAGATAAGCTGGACTAGACAGTGACTGTGAACACTGACTATATATATGAGTCATTCGGGAAAGCTTTTTAAATCCTGGGCCTTTAATTCTCAGACGATTTCTTTGAACAGTTAACTAATACAGTATAAATTCTATCTGTACTACTGGGTTGGCCAAAAAGTCCATTACCATTTTTACCATAAAACAAAAAACACATTTTTCATTTTCACCAATAACTTTATTGATGTGAATATTCTGACTATGTCAGCTATCTCCCACTCTTGGCTTCTAGTGGTAGAGGCCAGTGGTGCTGCTAAACATCTTCCAATGCATAAGACAGCCTCACAGCAAAGAGTTATTTGGCCAAAGCGTCAATAGTACCAAGAAACTTTGCAAACCACTTTTGACACATTCGATCAGTCACAGCACCTTCTCTATACACTGAACAAATATTCTTTTTGCATTTCAGTTGCAGTTTCACCTTTCTTGAAATAATAAAGCATAGTATGTTGAAAATGTTGCCTATTTCCTTCCATCTTAAATATTAAAATGGCTGTACAAAAATTCACCAATTTTGGTTTTTTAAACAAATGCACTCTGATATGACAGCTGTCACAACACAACCTAACTAAATTGTTCTGAATGAAGTTAAAGACAACTAAGCACTACTAGAGCCATCATATGGAATAAACATATGGACTTTTTGGCCAAACCAATATATGTTTGACCTAAATATAAGAGCCCTGAAAAGTTTATTTCTTCTTAAATTGCATTTAGAAACATTGTTGTTCATTAACCAATGTTATTGTACTTAATTGTATAATTTGAATTCCAATGTAATAAGGACTAAAGTTCCACAATGAATACCAAAAGTGCCCTACAAGATAAAACCCTGGAATTCAGTTTCTAGTCTTTATCACTTGGCTACAATTTATGGGACAACAATAAAAATTTATTTTGTACATAATTTCTATAATATTATGAATAAAATAATAACTCTCCTCTACATCATGCTATTCTTGCCAAATACTCATTACTTATAACTCTACTCAACATTTGCACAGAAATATAGTGTACCTGAAAGAAGTCTTAAATCGTCTCTTTTAAAGTTTCATTCTGCAACTTGAAAGCATAACTGAAGATTTAATATCTTTAAAATCTGCAAAATTATAAGACACATAGCACTAAAATCCAAAGTAGTCAGGTATTTTTTCTTTTTGACTTTTTAATGGTTTTCCAAAAAATTCATATTGGATAGCTTTAAAGAATTAGTCTTTGAATTTAGAAACAATTAGGAAAGAAAAAACAGTTATCTGTGAAAAAAAAATATTTTATTTACTTTACCTAAGTGAAACTACTATGTTTCTTCCGTTTTAAAGAGTAAATACCAGATAAGCAAGGAAATTATTTCAAGTGATGGCTTGTGGTCATTCACTTATCTAACAACAGCAGTAATATCTCTCATCCTTTGAACTCCACTCAGGTTTCATATTATAAAAACAGTTCAAATTGGCAAAGAGTATTACCATAAAAGAGATAACTGATTAGGATCCGCAAAATGTTGATAGAGGGGAAAATACCAATGTGGACCTGTATAGCTTTTCCTCAAGAATCTCTGATAAGTGAACAGGAATTCAGTTGCTGTAGCAATAGGCCCAATTGCTACAAGCAATGTGTCTTTAAACAATCACTGAAATATTAAGGTGGCTTAATTTAAAATTCCTACTCCATCTCATTTAAATGAATGAGGGGCAAAGAGGCCTCTGGCTTTCTTCCCATCTATAGGGTCCAGACAGGAAGGGCATCGCCTCATTTTCATAGTGTAACACCTGCTACATTATGAAATGTCTGCTAATGCAGCTTGTCTTGAGCCCATAGATACTTAGCATGTTATGTAGCTGATGACTCTGATATAGATATAGCAGCTTCTCCCTCTCTAGGAGGAAGATATCAAAACAGGAAGCATATGAGGATGATCTGGCTGTTTTCTGTGCTATTTCTGCCTTTTCCCTGGAAGAGAGAGAGGAGCAAGAATGGGCTCTGATGGCTCCCCTCTCAACTGCTCAGTCCTTGCCCTGCTATTATAAGAATAATGTCCAAAAAAGTCATTCCTGCATCAATCTTTACTTAATAAAGTGAAAGGGAGCTTTTTTCATGAATCTATCCTATCAAAATAAACTATCCACTATTCCCCACTATCCAAAATATACTTATATCATTGCTTACCCACAATATAAATATTCTGTTCACAAATTTGATGACAGTACAATTTTGCCTTGTGATTGTATGGGTTTTCATTAATTTGATTGTACCACTACTATCTCTATTAGCTTGCAAATTTAGAGGCAGAAATATTTGCTTAGTGGGTGGGAAGGGGACGAAAAAAGAAAAATATTTGCCTTGTGTTTCATCTCTTCCAAGCCACTAATACACAATTATAATGAGGACCATGAAGAAGAGACACCCTTCTGGGTATTTCCCATATAATAACCGCATTAGACTTCCTTTCCTCCCCAAGCTCTGCTTCATCCTCTACCTTCTTTGTCCCCATCAGTGCCTGGGTAGCTGACCTCTGTGGACTGTACCATCAGTTTCCTTACCCTCTGGCTTCCTGAAGGGATCTGCCACTAGGAGGTATTGGCAAAATATGAGACTGTGGGAGGTAAAAAGGTTGGAGTATTATTACCTACCTCACACACTGCTTCTCCATGCCTTGCAGAAGTTCTGGCCTCACCTGAGTTCCTCTGTGGCTACAGATCCCAAGAGGCAACCTCTCTTCCATGGCTCCAGCAGTTGCCAGGCTGCACTGACACAGTTCATTCCCTTGCCCCTTTAGGAAGAGGGACAGTGGCTATTTCCTACTAACATTAGTCTCTGGGCACTTGACCATCTCTTGTCAGCTTCATTAATGCTGCCCACACCTCTGTAACAGGTCCCTTCATTAATTAAACTCTGTTCTGTTAATTCTTATCAAGGTGTGTCATCTGACCCTGACTGATACAGTATCTTAATATAAACAACTTACTAAAACTCTCCAGTCTCTCAAAAAAGAAAATATGTTTCATGCGAAGCATAAACTCTTTGCTGAATTCCAACAGTTAAAATCAAATTAAAATAGTCTTCAGGTAGTCATACAGAGGAACCTCAGTTGGAGCAAAGGAAGAAAAGAATACTTTAGGTAACATCTATTAGAGTTCAAATACTAGCACGGTGTATATATTTTCAAAAATTTCAAAGAACTTCAAATAAATATTAGTCCTCTTCTATTATCCAGTAATTCCTAAGAGTTCATCACAATGCATTTTTTAAAAACCCAGATGTCAACCCTAGACTCTATCCAATTCAGTATATGGCAACAGTTTATGAGCTAAACAAATAAACAAAAAAAAAGCAAGCAAAAATTCAGCAAACTGTATCACCAAAAAATATATACAATAAAAGTAGTAAAAAAATAATAAAACAAAACCAGCATTGATATCTCTGCCTTTTCCCCTTGACAAGTTCAACAAGACAAGAGCAAATCCAAAAACTATAACTGGTTATTTCCCATCCTCTATCCTGCCTCCTTCCCCTCTAACAATTATTACAACTACTAAGTAGTTGTAATAAGTAATGACTCAGCAGTCCCTGTAAGCTCAAATGTAAATCACTAGCCACTAATGTGCTGTCAACACATTTATCAGTGTTGTTGTCACACAACACTTTAATACAAGTAAGAGGATGACTTTTTCCCTTTGACGTTTCTTCTTATAATGAGCCTGTCGTCCAGACTGTGAAAGAAAATGGAACACATACAAAAGTTGCTAATTAGCATTCAGAAAGAGGATCTTTTTTGCTTGTACAGATCTGTCTCCATGAATTTTCCAAAAGGATGTCTCTTTCCAAGTACAAAACATTTAAATTCATTCTCAACATGGCATGGAGAAATGAAAAATTGATATAAAGGCTCGCTCTAATTCATAACATTTCACCCCCCAAAAAAACTCTTTTAAAGTATTCAAGCATTTTCTAAAAAAAATGCCATATATTTACATGCAGCTTTTAAATTCATTCTCTCATTTGATCCTTATAAGTCTGTGGGATAGTCGGGTGTTCTACAGGTCAGGCAGGATAAAAAGTTAGAAAGGCAGGTAGTATCTGACTAAACATCCTTGCAAGTAAAAAAGAGAATCTCTTATTCTCTTACAGTGGAGAAATGCTAGTGATTCTCACTAGTAATTTAATACAGAGCCTGCATGAAACCAATAGCAAGTGCTAACATGCATAAATATCTCAGAAACAAAAATAACATTAATACTAAAAGATATCAATTCACTGCAAGAATATTATATATAGCACAGGGAAAATAATAGCATAAATAAATACAAATGGAAATGTATTTTTCTCTCAAAGGGAGAATGACATGAAAATGCATGTTTTTAAATAAATGCTTTCTTTAACTACATATGATAAAAATTCCTGAGTAAAAGCAGCCGGGGTCAGAGATCACAGGAATGGTTAGCAGGACAGTTAAGAAAGGTAAGAAGAGACAAATCTGTTCACATAACAGTGAGAATTAGTCAATTGGCCTTGTCATTCATTCAACCAATATCAACTGCATAACTCATTGTCCAAAGTACTCTAAGAAATTCTACGATCAGTAAGTAAAAAATCTTGCATTCAAGCAGCTTACAGCCTAGTTGGGAAGATAATACACACACACAGATAAAACATTCATTAATTCAACATTTCCTGAGTGGTTACAGGAAGGCACTGAGTTTGGCACTGTGAGAAATACAAAAACAAATGAACTTGGTGCTCCAGGGAGTGACAGTCTGGTACAGAAGATAACAGAGTTTTGCAGGTTATGAATGGTGAACATGAGGAGGTCCAAATAAAATGCTATTAGAATTCCAAAAAGGGAGGAGTGATTCCTAACTGAGGGGGTTGGACAAGATGACAAAGAGTAGATACTCAAAATAAAATGTATGCTGGACTTGGGTACCCACTGACTGGGAAGGAAAGACATTCTAAGTGAGGGTCAAATGCATGTAAAGACAAAGACTTTGGCAAGTAAAGGGAAGAGAGAGGGAGCAGTGAGTACATAAAGTTTGGGGGGAAATATTGTGGGAAGGATGGAGAAGTCAAGTCCAGGGAGTTCAAATGGGAGTCTAAAAAACTTAGGTGGTTGATGATATATGGGGCATAGGAAAAGGTAGCACACAGAGTATAAAGAATTCTAAATTAAATGATAAAAAGAAAGGAAAGTCAGGTTCATAATTACAGAGTAGATCATTCTCTTAGGCCTATAAAGGCAGGCATGATTCTCAAAGGTTGTTCTAGACTACATAAATTGATAAAGGCATAATTCAAACAAGGCCAGAAACTCATTGGTTGGTAACCTTGCCTCTAAGTCCTGGGAACTAACTCAATTTTAGTATTTTCTTAGATATGTCAGCTGTGAAATGACACAGGCCTGAATAAAACCAAACCTCAGGAATAAAGCCTTTAACACATGCACACAAGGACACAGTCACATGCACCCCCTACCAACTCCCCTTCACATCCTTTCTGCTAGGATACTTTTATTTTTTGCTATTTCTCCTAGTTACAAAGTTAATATATGTTTTACCATAGACAATCTAGTCTTTTCATCAATATTAATTTTAATACTGACATGAAATTTTTTTTTACAACAGCTGCAATTCCATACTGAGAGCCAGTGTGCCTGGAAACAAGCCAAATGTCCAAGACCAGTATGATCAGCCCAAAGATAATATTGGCCTTTCCAAGAATCATTTGGGGCTCTACTCCTAAATGTCAAAGGAGATTGTTTATGGACTGCCTCCAGACCTCTCGAATGTATGAGTTAAAGAGGCCCAAAGTAATCTCTTAATAAAAAAAAGGAAAAAAAAGGAAAAGACGGGAAACCCTGAATATAGTAAACCCTGATGTAGACAGTTGGTTGTATACTCATCATATAAAGATGCACAGGTTTAGGCATATTCATAGATAAATTTATTTTTATCAGAGATTACCTAGATTACAGTAATTGCAACCTAAATGGCTTTGAATGGACTAGAACTCAGAAAACCAGTGAGTCAGTGCTTATAGCACTTTTTGAATTTGTTTAGTAGGTCTTTTGGTTCTCACGAAACCAATTAAATAGTTGGATTTTGTATAAGGGTAGTTTGATGTAGAGGTTAAGAACATGAAGTATAAACTCAATCAGAACTGATATGAACCTCAGCTACAACTGACTGCAACTGTGTGAGCTTGGGAGAGTCACTGAATCTTTCAAAGATTTAAGAAAATAGAGAAAGACTTGTGATAATTAAAAAATTAATACATGGTTGCCCTGTTGGTGTGGCTCAGTGGACTGAGTGCCAGCTTATGAACCAAAGGGTCTCCAGTTTGATTCTCAGACGGGGCACATGCCTGGGTTGAAGGCCAGGTCCTCAGTAGGGGCTGCATGAGAGACAACCACACATTGATGTTTCTCTCCCTCTCTTTCTCCCTTCCTTCCCCTCTGTCTAAAAATAAAATAAATAAAATCTTTACAATAAGTAAATAAAAATTAATATATGGAAGGCTATCATTAAATGGAAGTTTATTAATAATAAACAATCATCACCAATTTATAGAGAAATTTACTATCCTTAAAGAATTAGTGCTATTTACTTTTTAAATTATAAAAATACACATGTTCATTTTTTTTAAATTTAGAAAAAAACAAAATAATTTTATTTTCATAGTCTAATAACAACTAAGTTTGTGTATTTGCAAAAGCATCTATAGTACTTGTCCCTATTTTTTTTAATGGACCAGATTTGGGAGCTGAAATGTATGTTAAGTTCCCATAATAGAAATATAGAACACTAGAAGTTTCATTCTCAAATATCTTCCCCCTAGGTAGACCAAGAAAAAGCAAAGCAGACCAGGTATGTCTTTGTATTCCTGTCTACAGCAGACCAGGTATGCTATCTTGAATGCTCTACAATATACCATAATATTCTTTAAGGCTCAACTCCGTGAAGTGTTTTACAGTTGCCCCCAAACCCATGATCTCTTCTTCCCTGATGCCCCATATCTCTCCTACAGCACTTCTCATTCCCTGCATTGTAGCTATCCATGTTCTTTTCTTACCCACTATTCCCTCATCCTGCCCTTCCCCTTGCTCAGTCTCCTAGAGCTGGGGCTTTAAAATTGAGGACTGTGAGCCTCCTGAAATTATACAAAAAAGTAGTGTTTCTGTAGGTACAAATACCTTTTCCTGGAAAAAATGCACATATTCATCAAATTCTCAAAAAGTGTCTGAGAACCCTGGCTAGTGTGGCTCAGTTGGAGGATCAGCCCATTCACCAAAATGTTGGGGGTTCTATTTGCAATCAAGGCACATACCTACGCTGCCAGTCAATCCCTGGTTGGGGAACCTACGATTTGTCCTAGGTGATACGGCTCAGTTGGTTGGAGCATCATCCCATAAACTAAAAGGTCATAGGTTCATTTCCCAGTCAGGGAACACACCTAGGTTGCAGGTTCAGTCCCCAGTTGGGGCTCCAGTGGGAGGTATCTGATTGCTGTTTCTCTCCCTCCCTTTCCCTCTCTCTAAAATAAATGGGTATGTCCTCAAGTGAGGGTAAAAAGAAAAAGAAAAAAAAAAGATCTGGGACTCATAAAAGGTATAGAACCCTAGTCTAGGGAAAGACATGATATAATTCTTGTTAGATCCTCTACAGTGCCTAGCATCTGCCTACATATAAAGAGAAATATTTGTTCGTTTAAAATTTTATTAATAAATGATAAAACTAATGCAAGGTGTTTAATACAATATTTTAAATTAATATTTTGTCATATAATTACCTCACTGTCTCATCTTAATAATAAACAGTTTCTGAAGGGAGAATCATGGTTACCAGGGCCTCAGGGGAGGAGGAAATCACGAGTCACTGTTTAGGGTTTGGTTTCAGTCCGGGAGGACAAGGAAGTTCAGGAGATGGGTGGTGGTGGTGACTGCGTAACAGTGTGAATGTGCTTAATGCCACTGAACTGTTCATGTATATTTTACTGCAATAAAAAAACACAACTTTTTATTCTCATATAACATTAATCACCTATTACAAGGCAAACTCTTCATCAGATAAAAGGAATAAGAAATGCATTGGTTAAATTTTAGGATATAAGAAATCCTCAAAGGAGAAGCAAATCTTAACCCCAGTCTACACGTTGTTGGCTTTAGAGCATAAGCACAAATTAAAACTGGGTGATACAATCATAAATCCTGTCCAAACAGACAAGCTTTTATCTGGGTAAACAAAGGTAAATTGCTTGGGCCCTTCAGTTTATCTGCATGAAGCAAATTAAATTTTTCAAGGTACCAAGTCACAACTCAGGAAAGAAATGATAATTTAGTCCAAGTTTATCGATGTATTGTTCACATGAATAAATATAAGCATTCTGCATAACTGCAATAGGCATTTTGAAGCGTCAGGAACACATTTTATTCAATAAACATTTAGTGAGTATTCTTAAGCCTAAGAACCATAAAGTCTCAAAACTATCTAGAAAAAGAAAAAGTGGGCCATACAGTATGCTGATTATAATGAGTAATATTATTTTCCTATGGTACTTCACTCACTTCCAACTCATACTTTAGAGCTTGCCTCACTAAAGAAAAAGTCTGACTCCATTAGGTTACAAATATATTTAAACATCAAAAATATTCAAATTAACACACTATATTGATGTTTCCAAACAATGTGTATATGGTTTCAAAAACATAGATTCTACACCTTTCGATGATTATATGTCAGTGATATCGCTTGGTTATTTATTACCAATAAATAACTGATTTGCAAAGACATTTAAATATTCCACTATCTTTCTAAAAGTCCTCATACAGAAGAAAGATTCACAAATATTTCCTCAGTGGAATCTAGGTAAGATTCACTTAAAAACAGAGTTAACATAAAAACTAACTATGAAATTCCATATCATAAAAAAGATATCCTCTACTATAATGAAGTATTGTGTATTCAAAGCAAGCTAATGTGTTTATTGCTCTCTTGACTTTAACATTAAGTAATTAGCAGGATGTAAAATTTCTCCACAGTTAAATTTACCAAAAAGCCAGTTTTTCCTAATATTTACTCATTCAGGAGTGTGCACTCGGCAAGTATTTACGTAGTGCCGGGCATGCACCAGGCGCCACTGCGCTGTAAGTGCCGGACAGCTGCGGACCTCCAACAGCCACGTTCTACCTACACGCCACCGCTTTTCCAGAACACAGATTACATCACCACCTCAAGTGTCTTCGTGTTTTTTAAAAAAACCATTCTGATAATAGTTTGAAACATTTAATTTATGAACCTGAGCTCTGATTATGTTTATTAAGAGATAAACATTTTTGCCTGTCATGGAGTTCGTTTTTTTGTTAAGGCAGCAAGCAGGACACCATCAAAGACAGCACGAAAATAGAAGGCAGAAAACTGTACTTGAACAATTAAAATAAATAATTTTTTTAAAAGACAGTACAAATTACTATTAACTTTAAGATTTACCTGAAATGGGAACATTCTGTGAGACGGACAGCTGCACATCTCCAGTACCCGGTGGCATGTCAACAACTAAGTAGTCCAGCTGGCCCCAATCTACCTAAAAAATCGAGATGACACAAATAACATCATTGTATAACAACTGCAGTAGAACTAAATAACAGCTTTCCCCTGAGCTATTACCAAAAGCCAGGGACTGTGCTGAGGATAAAATGTGAAAGGTACACAAATGAATGCACAAGGGACAGCCCCTGACTCCAGCAGACCTCTGAACGAGGTTAAATTTCCAAATGGATCCTTGTCCCCACTACACATATACACAAATGCTGAATCCATTTCACAATGGGTTTCCATTCAGGATGGACCATTTATTTCACTGGGAACAGCCCGTATTTTACCCAAGAAAGCCTTAGCTTCTTGTACCTTGGACAAAAGCCTCAGCATTTCCTATGGCAGCTACTAATAGAAATTTTTTAAGTTTATTATTTTTCCTTTATAAAACACAAAAATAATGAAAACCTAAAGTTAACAGTAAGAAAATTTTAGAGGTATGAGTTCCAATACTACAATATTTTGATTGTTTCTTTACAGGCATTTTTCTAAGCATCCATGTCTAGAAAACTCAGCTATATAACCAAGTCCTTAAGACTCAACCTCGATTTAGACAGGTCTCCAGGGTGCCCCAGGCTCCTTTCTCCTCAGGTAGTGTCTCCAAGTGTCCAGTCTCAGTGAATGGTGTGCCCTAGGATGCTCTCAGTTGCCAAAGGGAGAAGCTTGGAATCATTTTTAATTCCTTCCTTTTCCTCACTATACCAGTCACTTATATTTTGCCTTTTAAAAATCTCCCCAAATGTATCTACTTCTCTCTTCCTACTGCCATAACCCAACAGAGGCCACAGCCATCTTTCTCTAAAGCCTCTGAACCAATCTCTGCTCCAGCATGGCCTGTCTAGCCTGTTCCTAACACCAATGAAAAACGGTCTATCTAAAATGCAAATCTGATAGTGTCACTTTTTGTTTAAAACTCTTCTATTGCTTTTAGGACCAAGTCAGAGCTTGAGCTCCAGAGAACTTTGCTTGGTCTTCTTCACTTGCTAATGCCTCCTCGTTCTTCAGATTGAAATTTACTTCCCAGCTTGAAATTTACTTCCCCTAACTTCTGTTAGATTAGATATGATGTTCCTACTGTGTACTTCTCCTATTCAATCATTCATTCATTCATTCATTCAGTCAATCAATCGCTCATTCACTCAACAAATGTTTATTGAGTACCTACCATATATTAGGCATTGAGCTAGGTATTGATAATTAAATGGTATCATGGTCCCTAGCCTCACAGAATTTATAATATAGAGGAAGACACATATTAAGGACATTATGAAATAACCTGTGCAAAGGGAAAAGGTTAGCATATGTCAGAAACTGAACATCAACAAAGTCAGAGAGCAGTGATGAGGGAAAGGGCCATGGTCATTTTTATTTGTTTCATGATCTGTCTTTTCACGAAACTGTAGCTGAGTTAGAATGCCCAGCACAGAACGGACACACTGTAGATGCTTAATAACTATTCTTTCAAGGAATGAATGAATAAATGAACACATACAAAGGTTCAAGAATTTTTTAACCTAAGTGCATATAATCTCCTATCTTGCTTCTTAAAAAATAATGTAGGACTTCCGCCAAGATGGAGGTATAGGTGGATGTGCCGTGCCTTCTCACACAACCAAGTTTAGGGACAACTAAATATTAGCATCAGAAAACACAACCAGAACACGGAAAATTGAACTTTTCGGAAGTCCGTTAACAACAAATTCTTCAGTCCAACCGGTAAGGGGCGAAACCTGCATCTGGTGAGGGGTTGCACTGGAGGACTCGGTGGGACGGACCCAGGCGCGGAATCCAGACGCACGAATCCAGACGCACGGGTTCCAAACGCAGGATTGGACCTAGTGAGCGACCGAGCAACCCACCAGGTGAGCGACTGCAGAGGAGACAGTGGGGAGGCGGTGCTGCATGTTGACTGCGGTCGCCTATTTGCGCGCGAGCAGACAGGCGAGGGAGTGGGCGGTTGGACCGGGCCGGCGTCCCCGCGGCAAGTGGCAGTAGAGGGCGCCGACGTTTCCCCGCTCTGACCACGCCCCCACATACAGCGTCACAACCCAGCGACCTGGGACTCCAAGGTGCCGCTTCTCTCACTTAAAGGGCCCGAACAGACCAAAAATGTCGCAAGAAGACCTCAAAGCCCCAGAGATAAATCTAAGCGACGAAGAAATAGCAAAACTCTCAGACGCACAGTTTAAAACACTGGTCATCAGGATCCTCACAGATCTGGTTGGTTATAGCCAGAAATTAGAGAAACATATGAAGGCTAAACTAATGGAAATGAATGGAATTCCACAGGAAACCCATAGAGATGAAAAGGAAACTGGGACTCAAATCAATGGAGTGGACCAGAAGAAAGCAAATAATGGCCAAACAGAAAAGAGTCAAGAAGCAAGAATTCAAAGAAATGAGGAGAGTCTTAGGAACCTCCAGGACATCTTTAAACGCTCCAATATCCGAATTATAGGGGTACCAGAAGGGGGAAAGGCACAGCCACCAGTGGAAAACTTATTTGAACAAATAATAAAAGAAAATTTCCCCAATCTGGCAAAGGAAATAGACTTCCAAGAAATCCAAGAAGCTCAGAGAGTACCAAAAAAGTTGGACTCAAGAAGAAACACACCAAGGCACATCATAATTACATTAGCCAAAATTAAAATGAAGGAGAGAATCCTAGAAGCAGCAAGAGCTAACGGGACAATCACCTACAAAGGAGTCCCCATCAGACTGTCAGCAGATTTCTCAAAAGAGACCTTACAGGCAAGAAGGGGCTGGAAAGAAATATTCCAAGTCATGAAATCTAAAGACCTACAACCAAGATTGCTCTATCCAGCAAAACTTTCATTTAGAATGGAAGGACAGATAAGGTGCTTCTCAGATAAGATCAAATTCAAGGAGTTCATCATCACCAAGCCCTTATTATATGAAATGTTAAAGGGACTTATCGAAGAAAAAGAAGTTAAAGAAACATGAACAGTGAAAGCACAACAAACTCAGTTATCAACAACCACACCTAAAACAAAAGCAAACTAAAAGGACAGCTAGATCAGGAGTGGAAACATAGAAATGAAGATCTCAAGGAGGGTTAGCAACAGGGGAGTGGGAGGAGGAGATGGGGGGAGAAGGTACAGAAAATAAGTAGCATAGACAGTAGATAGAAAATAGATGGGGGGGCAAGAATAGCATGGGAAATATAGAACCTAAAGGACTTGAGACACATGGACATAAACTAAAGGGGGGTAATGGTGGGGATGGAGGGGCAGGGTGGAGGGGAATGAAGGGGGGAATAGAACAACTGTAACAGCATAATCAATTTAAAAAAATAAATAAAAAAACAAAAAAAACAAACAAACAAAAATAATGTAAAATAAGCCTTTTCCACATAGTCATATTTTTTTAATTAAAGTTTAGATGATATTGGGTCAAATAGATCATTCATGTTGTAACACATTTACTCATACATATTTACTGAGACTCAATTTGGTGCCAGGCACTCTCCAAGTGATGGGAATAGAACAGTGAACAAAACAAAGTCCCAGCCACCACGAAACTAACATTTAAGTGAGAGAGACAGACAGACAAACAGAAATACAAATCAGATGCTATGAAGAAAACGAGTATCCTTTACTATACAGAATGATTTGGTTCCTGATTCAGACATCCAGATCAAATAACAAGAAATATTTTAAAATCTTTTCAATTCCAGAATTTCAAAATACAAGTAGTAAGGGTTCAGATAGCAAAGGATTTGTCAAAGAATTTCTTTGGATCTCCTTAGTTTCTACAGTCAGATGGTGAAAGATACTTGAAGAGTAGGGGGAGAAACAGAATGGCAGAAGGTGATCCTTTAGCCAGGGTGGTCAGGGCACTAAGTGAAGTGGGAGATAACTGATGCAGTCATCTGAATGAAATCATTCCAGGCAGCGGCGATTGCAATCGTAAAGGCCCTGTGGAGTTACGCTTGACACACCCGAGGTACAGCTTGGAAGACAGTGCGGCCTTTCTAAACAGCATCCCCCAACATCAATCTCTCTCCTCCTCGGACTTTGTTTTTCTCCAGAACATTAACAGTATCTCACATTATAGAGTGACCTGTCTCTTAGGAATTCTATGATATTTCTCAAACACAAGTACTTACTTAATGACACATTTTAAGAGAATGATGAAATGATGAACATAAAACAGTTCATTTTCAAAATAGGGTTTCTTGGTTTGAAAAATAGTTACCTCAAAGTTCCCCGTGACTGTAATCTATGAAGCGATCTACAAAAAAGATACAGAATACTTTTCCTGTTGTATCCTCCGCACTGAAACCACTCGCCCTGGCAGGCTGACAAGTCTGTTTCAGAGAACATCAAATAACTGGTACCGACAATTTATCATTATTGTTTCTTCGTATTTAATCACATTTATCACGGCTCCAATTTCTTAAAAGACAACTGTTAGTAAGACTCCCAGGAGCTAAAAATACTTCACTGCTAAGGCAATTAATTTCAAATGACTCTTACCCTGAATTTAAGCTATTTGAAAAAAAGAACCTGGCCCTAAATCTCCTCACACACAGCAGGCGTTCCACAAGGGGTCGCCGACTTGCACTGAACTGAACTGACATCGGTATCTGAGATTCAGTTTTACAGCATTTATTAATACTAACATTGAAATATACTGGTTGTCAGGGAGTTTCAGTTCTCTTAAAAAAGAGTCATCAAAGCATTGGTTTTAGAATTACTTGGGATTCCCTCAGGGGTGTCCAACCCGTGGCCCCACAGGCCACATGCAGCCCAGGATGGCTATGAACGCAGCCCAACACAAAGTCGCAAATTAACTTAAAATATTATGAAATTATTGTTTGTGTATTTAATGTGTGGCCCAAAACAACTCTTCTTCCAGTATGGCCCAGAGATGCCAAAAGGTTGGACACCCCTGCAATTCTACTTAGTGTTTGTTCACTTGTATAAATTGTGTTACTTAATATAGGGAAATACATACTAGCAAAACACCCAAGTAGGTCTTTGGTAAAATCCCAAGGCAGATCCCACAGCCCAAAGCATACACAATTTGTTTGTGAAGTCTTCTCTAAGAATAAGAATAGAAAATTATAAGTGCAAAATGAGGTATAAAAGTAAATATCTATTTGGAATGTGAAAAGAAATCACATTGGAGACTTAGAGATTCAAATTCCTTTCTCTAAGATCACTTGAATTGAAATGCTTACATAGAAATGCTTCCTGACTGCAACCAGCAAGTGTGGAATCCTGAGCATAAATTTTATTAGCCTCATGGTAACCCCACTTTGGGTAAAACTTTCTCAACTCCCTCTCAGGCTCCAAACTCAAACGATCAGCCTACAAGTAGAGCTACGGAGGTAGTTTAGAGATGCCCCGTGGATATAATGAGGGTTGAGTTGCCTGGAGTTCAGTTTGGCAATGTTGGTCTCAGTCTATTTTAACTCTCCTTCTGGGGAGAGAGATAGTAACTACAGGCCATCTTGTTTCTCAGATGAACAGAGTTAAAGAGAGGTAGGGGTATCAGTCAGGTCACGTAGGCTTATTGTAGAGTAACAAATTCCCCCCTTTTCTGTTCTTTCTCCTCATTCTTGAAGGCCACTGAGGGTTGCAGGTCTGTCTTCTGCAACTTTTTCAAGCTGAGAGTGGTTACTGTCAGGGGCTCCACTACAGAACTGAAACCTTTCCCTAGCTAGCTTCCAGTAGGCCTAATATCTCCTGGCTGTAACTCCAACCGTTCATATCCCTGGGTTATTATCATCTGTAGTTTGCCTCAAGCCTTTTACAGACATAGAAACTAGGCAGCTCAGGAGGCAAGGCCCAAAGATGAGCAGTAAAAGGACAGTGGCAAGAGATCCTAAGACGGGGAGGAACCTAGTGAGGGTAGCAAGAGCCCTTTTCATTGTACTGCAGATCTCCTGGCAGTTGGAATGGACTTTCCCAAATAAGTGTGGCCATTTGGCTTGGTTGTATATCTCAAAGATAACAACTTCTACTTGTTCTGTATGTTTATCCATGCACAGCACGAGGAAATGATAATGGTATGTATCCCACCTTGTTCAGCTAAGAGAAATCTAGGGCCTGCCAGCTGCAGCCGCTAGCCTGAGCATCAGCACAGCATGCTGTACTAGCCACTGCACAGGCTCATCCTTGTGTGGCCAGCTAGTAACCTAAAGCAATCGACTGTCTAAGGGACCCATGTGCTGAGGGCTCTACAGTGATCTATGTCAGACTTCGAGCTTGAGCAGTAGATCTGGCCAAAAGCCTGACTGTACAGGTTAAATTCCGTAAAATCAGGTATTTAATGAGAGATATGTCTATGAAAACAAAGGTTAATAATCACAGCAAATTACAACCCAGCTTCTGAGTTTGTAAGGTTGTCAGTCAAGATGTCTAGCTGTAAGGCTGAAAGCATTTGTAGTTTGAAGTGGCCGTGATGATGTTCTCAGGTAAACTCTGTGCGTGGCTTTCACAGCATCAATTCCTGAGATTACTTAAGTATGAACTGTTGTGGTGAGTTTCTGAATTTTATATCAAGTTGTTCATCTTTAGCTTGCATGGCTTTGGAAAAAGGCAATTTTAGTTCTCAGTGGTTTCTAGTCAAAGGATGGGAGAAAAATTAGAAACATGTTTTGAGAATCATAGGCAGATATTGGGAGAGACTAGAAGAATTCAGGATCCGGTCCAGTTTACAAGTAGAAAATAAAACAAAACCTAGAATCTAATATCCTCAAATCTAAATTAACTTGTTCTTTCATTTTGTTTATTAATGCATCCAGTGCTTAAAGGTTATGCCACCAGAACTAATTACTAAATCTGTTAAATTATTTTTGTTTCTTTTTCGTCAACCTTATAAAGGGAAAAGTATTCCAAACTAGCACTGACTGGGTAATTTTAGGCTAATATGTCTTTTCCACATAGTATTTTATATTTTGTATTCCAAATAATGCCTGATAATGTGAGAGTAACTCAAAGACTCAAATAAAGGCAATTTCTTCTTTTCTGAGAAATTACTGGGAAATAAAGGTATATCTAACATTTGAGCAGATATGGTCATCTGTCTTTTTCTGGACATCTGTTAGAGTGTGGTGCTATGAATGAGAAACGACCTCACTTCATAGGATGCTGGAAGCACAAGTGCAAACAGGCTGAGTTGCAAGTGTTGAAAAGAAGGGGCCCACAGATGCATTCCATTTTTGGCTTCGCAGCTGGCTCATGCAGTTTGCCACAGCCAGCCTCCAGGGTAGCAGTTTCCATCATCAGCACTATACAGCCACGTTTAAATACCATAGAGTTACTATAGTCTTCTCCAAAGCCAAGGCAGAGTGTCCCAGCCATCTCAGGTCAGCTAGCAAGGTCAATGTGATCCAGGTGAAAATAGTATCAGTAAGGGTGGCCCCTGGGCCTGGGGAGTTAAGGAGGAAAATCATTGCCAAGAGAGGCAGAGCTTTAGCCTGCTAGAACCAAAGTAGTAGCCAGGAAGAATTAAAGTTCTAAGGGGAAAAAAAAAGGTGCAACTAAGGAACAAATAGAGAAATATGAAGCAGGAGAAATGGGACAAAATGTAGATTAAATCATTTAAAAGTGGGCTATATCCAGGCAGCTCATTCATACGGTGTGTGGAACATTCCACAAGTGATAGAGCACATTCTTAAAGGAAGTAGGGCTGGGCCAGACATTACCTCTTTCCCTCCTATCTGCTCTTAGTTTCCGACTTAATAGTGAGTTTTGACCCTCATGCCTACCTGACTCATAATTAGTAGATCTCAAAATTGTGTCCTTGTGTCTGCCTATGTCATTATATTTGCTGTGTCTACCTCATACCTAATTTCTGCCATCTGTCCCTGACTTCCTGGTTCTCTGACCCCAGTTAGGCACAGTCCTATACTAATAGTAAACAGAACAGTACTTGTGCTTTGCTTGGAATCCCAGACATGAAATCACGTGACTGCCGGCATACAAGATGCAGCTAACCTTGTCTCAGACCCATGAACAAATTTGTCAGGAAAATTACCAAGCTCCTAAGATTTTTTATTCAACTAGCCTCCAGCGTTTGAATGGGTTTTCAAGCTAAGAATTCTACAGTGATTATTTTTATAAATAACTATCTCTGCAACTTCGTTGTTTACTGCTTCATATTTCTCTATTTGACAGAAGAGACCCTTCTTTGTGTATCGCTGGCCTCCCTCTCCACATCCAATCCCCTCCATAATACCCATAATACCTAAACAGTGTTCAATTAACACCCACTGAGCGATTCTATGCGTCAAGTTGCTCACTACAGTTGTATTATACTTACAAACATTTTTCCATGTGAGGCACCTTTTGTATACAGTATAAATCTAATATAGAATATGAAGTGTTTTGGGTTAAGTTTAAACCATAGTTTTTGTTCTGCACAGTGGACTATTCATAAAATCATGCAACATTTCACTTTTGTGGAAAGAAGAAAATTGCTAGAAAGGTGAAATTATTTAAATATAAATAGCACAATAAAAATCTGAATAACAAAAATTTCTACTTGAATTGATGGCCTACTGACTTGTGGAAATAAATGATGCAACAACATAAATTTATCCTTGAGATCACTTTGATAAGAGCTGACCCAGTTATAAAATGAGAACACATTGTAAAAGTTACAACAATGATGTAAATGTTCTTCCCTAATATTTTCTTTTTCTTTTCAGATTATAAAGTTCTCTAATTCATTTTCAAATATTTTCCTTTCTATAGGAAAAAAGGCAGGAGGGTGGAGGGCTAGACTACTTGAACACTCCTGTCAAAGGCACTATCAACCAAGTGATAGTAGCAATGTTTTGAGAGAGAAAAGAGAGACTTTATTCTATCTTTCAATCTGTCCTCATCTAATCACATAACTTTGATTCAGGCTGTGGTCTGTAGATTGCTGACTTTATTTGTTTTTGCTGGCAGTGACTACGATTCTCTTAAAGATGACATGCAGGAGATCCCTTTGGGCTACGTTCATGTTTTCTTCATGTATAGGAGAAAGAACAGTCCTACAAGGTCAGAAAAATTTGTGCAGAGTCAAAGGAGAGAAAATGAGAAATGGTGGTTGATACAAAAATCTCTAACCCATTGTGCAGCTGGCAATCAATCCCCAGCAAGGAACCAACATCATTTATTAAATATACTATCTTTAACTCAAAAAAAAAAAATCTGTCCTCATCATCTCATATCCTTGGTTGTTCTAGCAGAGGAACAGAGCACAGTGGACCTGGCAACCTGGAGACAGCATCCATTCGAGTTCTTATCCAAAAGCTGACGCATGGGTCAACCTGCAAGTAACTCTGCACCTAGTTTCTGAAATTTTATATATATTATATCTATTTATATTTTATATATTTATATATATTTAATTCTCAACTGAGGGTATGTTTACTGATTTTAGAGAGAGAAATATTGACGTGACAGAGAAATATCAATCAGTTGCCTCCCATACGTGCCCCAACTGGGGACTGAACCCACAACCATTAATGTACAGGACGATGGTCCACCCAACTGAGCCAGCTGGCCAGGGCAGAAATAATATTCAAACATTATCCAATTCCCAGGCCAGCCCACAGATGCCCATGTAAATCCATAGTACAGCTGAAAAACTAAAAAGTTATAATATAAAAGTGATACTAACACAAAAGTAAAAATATTTCAGTTAATTATGGAAACAACTCCCTAGGTTCTCTAGGGTCCTGCTTTAGGCCAACCCCTTACACAGATATTTGTAACCTAAAAGGTAGATGTTAATGAAGAATAAGACTACTAATAAAATGGCCTAGAACACTACAAACCTGCCTGAGAAACAACACTTTGAAAAAAGTTTTAATAATTACTAGAACAAATTTAACTTTATTCTTTTTTTAAATTTAACCTTTGTGGGGTTTTTTTTGGGTCCATTACCATTTAGTCCCCTTATATGCCCCTTTCCCCAGCAATCACCACATGACTGCTGGGGAAAGGGGCATATAAGGACCCCTTTCCTTATACGTATAAGGACCCCACGCCCATGGGTCCTTTTTCCTTAATTCCGCTACCCCCAACCCTCCCCCCAACTAGCTGTCATCTGCTCTCCAGCTAAAACAAATTTTAAAATAAAAACTCTCCCTATACACCTAAAAATTGAAGCTTCAGATTTTTTTCCAATAGGAATAAGACATAATTAACTTTGGACAGCTTATAAAATATATTTAGATATGTGGTACTCTCTTTAATTAGGAAAACTATAATACTCTTTTTAAAAAGTCAGAAATATCATTGTATTTGGGGGTGTTCAAGGTAATGAAGGGGCAGAATTAAATCTGCACTGAAACTGCATGGAGCCCCACTGAGAGAATCCATTGTCATCATCCACTGGCTTTGATGATCATAAGGTTGTTGCAGAATGTGAGCAATACTACTGCTCTAGGAGACTAGTCTATCCGATGTATTTACTGCATTCTGGCAATGATCTGAAGAACTGTCCTCGTTGAGTTTTTTTAGTTTTAGTTACTTATCATCTGGGGTCCTAATTTTGAGCCTTAGGGTTAGGGTCCATTAGGTGAAACAGAGTTAATAGGGAAGAAGTTGGGGGAGGAGAGTGGCTTTGCAAGTGGCAGGTGAAGAACACCAAAAGGAAATGAACAGTTATTGAGAGCCTACATCCAAGACTGCTCTCTCCAGCAAAGCTTTCATTTAGAATGGAAGGGCAGATAAAGTGTTTCTCAGATAAGGTCAAGTTCAAGGAGTTCATCATCACTAAGCCCTTATTATATGGAATGTTAAAGGGACTTATCTAAGAAAAAAGATAAAAAAATATGAATAGTGAAAGGACAGCAAATTCACAGTTATTAACAACCACACCTAAAACAAAAGCAAACTAAGAGGACAGTTAGATCAGAAGCAGAACCATAGAAATGAAAATCACATGGAGGGTTAGCAACAGGGGAGTGGGAGGAGGATAGAGGGGGAAAAGGTACAGAGAATAAGCAGCATAGATGGTAGGTAGAAAATAGACAGAGGGAGTGCAAGAATAGTATGGGAAATGTAGAAGCTAAAGAACTTATGACACATAGACATAAATTAAAGGTGGGGAATGTGGGTGGGAGAGGGTGTGCAGGGTGAAAGGGAATGAAAGGGGGAAATGGGACAACTGCAATAGCATAATCAATCAAGTATATTTTAAAAAATCTTTTAGTGCCCCCCCCCAATTCATTCCATGGTTTCTACTACTAGAGCAGAAGGAACATTGTGTTGCAGTTGCTAATGACTTGATTCAAACTACTACCAATGAGCCAGGTTTCCTCAAGAAGGTCATAAATGAAGATGAATCATAGGTCTATGGCTATGATCTAGAAACAAATGCCCAGTTGTCCCAATGGAAGTTGCCTGGTTCTTGATGCCTGAAGGAGGTGTGGCAAAGTCTCAGCAAGAGCAAGACCATGTGAACTGTGTTTTTTGATTGGGAAGGTGTTGTCCATCGTGAGTATGCCCCTCCAGGCCAAACAATTAATAAGAAGTACTACCTCTTCATCAGTTGATATGCAACATGATGAAAACAGCTGCAGCTATGGGCAACTGGTGACTGGCAGCTTCATCACAACAATGTACCCGTTCATACATCATGTCTCATGCAGAGTTTCTTTGTGAAACATCAAATCACCCAGGTGACTTAACCTCCCTACAGCCCAGATCTGGCACCTTGTGACTTCTAGCTTTTCCCCCAAACTAAAATCACCTTTAAAGGGGAAGAGATTTCAGACTGTCAATGAGATTCAGGAAAATACAACAGGGCAGCTGATGGCTACTCCAACAAAGGATTTTGCAGAGTGTTTTGAAGAGTAGAAGAGACACTGGGAAAACTATGTGAGGTCCCAAGGTGCCTACTCTGAAGGGGACTGAGGTGTCATTGTTCTATGTACAATGTTTCTTGCATCTTGTATCTTCTTCAATACATGTCTCTGTTTTTCATATTACATGGCTGGTTACTTCCTGAACAGAACTCATAATACATAGGGTTTGGTACTATCTGCTGTTTTAGGCACCTACTGGGCAGCCTTGGAACCTATCTGCACAGCCAAGAGGGAATTACAGTATAAAAACAGAGTCTGAAGACTCACAGAAAACTTAAATAATATAAGTAAGAAATAGAATTATTTATTTCCCATAACTTTTTTCTTTTTATGGACAATTATAATGTTTCTTTTATTTCTGAGTATTTTTAATGGTATTACGTAGTACTCTTCCTCTACACAATCCTTTAAGGGCCCTTAGGTCCTTACTATTACCAAGCAAGTGTCCTAGGACATATTGACTATAAATTTCCTGACTTTGTGATATTAAAGAATATTTTAACTTTCAATAAGCTACCATTGAAATCCGTTCTTTTTTAATCAGTATCATCTTATCAACCATCTACGAATGAAAAATTATGTGGAGTAATTATTTAAATCAAAGTAAATAACCTATGAAGACTAAGAACAGATTTTCTAAAAATATCTACAGTTATTAAACACATTTTAAAAAACTGGCTTAGTAAATTTTATTCTAAAAATTTAAAGATCTAAATCATATGGAACAGGAAATCAACTATAAGAAGCTGTTGCTCCATATGCAGTTATATTTTAAGTCTGAGCTATTATAATACAGCATCTAGATTTTAAATTCTTATTCAGACATTAATTGCTATGATTTTTTTAAAATAGCACTCTAAAGGGGAGTCTGGAAAAAATCCAGACTGTGAACCAAAGGGGAAGTCTGGCAAAAACAAGGCAATAGCTGGGTACAGACAAAAATCCAGATATCTATTCATTAAACAGAAGAATTTTAGCATGGGAAATCAGCATGTCTAATTTCCAATCATTTGTATCCCTAACTAGCTATAATCATTGTGGGTCAGCTAATTAACCTTTCTGGATCTCAGTTTTCTTATCTATAAAATAAAGTGTTTTAGATTAAATAATCGCTAAGGTTTCTTCTATCTACTTTTTTTAAAGTGTGATTATGATCTATTTGTGTAAATTGGAGAATATATGTGACAGATCTATTCATAGAATAAAAGTAAAAAAAGAGGGATTTTTATCCAAAATGACAAAATAACAAACTTTTTAAAAAGGGGGAGCACTTTATACAAAAACAAGAAAGCTAAAAGATATTTTGTCCACTGAAGAATTTATTTGATACAATGATCATATTTCATTTGGAAGTTTAGCTAAATTCTACAAAGAACTAAGATTTAAATTTGTACTGAACTACAATGTACTCTGACTACCATCCTAAAATACCACTTTCTAGCTCATCTAGGAATTAATGCTATATCTTTACAAAATGTCAAATGTTACAAAACAGATGCATTCTGGAAAAGCTGTTGACGGTATAGCCAAGGTAAGGAATGAGGAAGGGATTCAAACACAAACCCTTAAAGGCTGAGAAATCCAATCCAACTTTCCGATTAATATAAAACTTCATTCTATAAACATTCATGACAGGGATATATTAGCCTGCAAAAGAAAGCCTAAATCATTCATTGCACACTACACACTCAAATACAAATTTTGGATCAATAAAAGGATGGAAGAAAATTGTCTTTAAGAATCTTCCCAACATTTTCTTTTGCTATATATGACCATGGTTTCCTTTTGTCTTATTACTCAGACAATGTAACTTCAGATATGTTTTGTTTTTCTGAATTGTCTGTAGTTGCTACATGCATCGCTATTTATTAGACCTCCCCCTGTTTTTAATATAAATCAGAATCTACTAATAGGGGTCAAGGCTGTAGAAATATATTTGAGCTTGTTTTAAAAAAGAAAACGGATTGTATCTTTAGCAGAATTTTTTAGAAACTACGGTATTTTCAATAAAGAAATCCGTTAAGTTTTAGTGATAGCTATAGGGGTTTGTAAAAGTGTCAATAAACACATTTTCAGAAAGTAAGATATTGAAGTTTTATTATTAATTTCTAGTTTGAACTTAGCCAAATTGCTGAACTTTTCTATGCCTGTTTCCTCATCTTAAAAGGAAAAAGAGAGAAAAAGAGAAATCAATGTGTGGTTCCCTCTCACGTACCCCCCACTAGGGACCTGGCCTTCAAACCAGGCATGTGCCCTGACTGGGAATTGAACCAGCAACCATTTGGTTCACAGGCCTGCGCTCAACCCACTGAGCTACACCAGCCAGGGCTGTTTCCTTATCTTAATACAGAAAAATGGAGAATTTTAGAGTAAGAAGAGACCATAGAGATTTTCTTGTCCAGTGTCCTTATCTTACAGGTAAAATAACTAAAACTCAGAAATCAAATGAGGGGATCCAAGATGGAAGCAGAGTAGGTGGAAGCTATACTCACCTACTCTCAGGACCAAACTGGGATTAAATTAAAATACAGAGCCACCCACCTGAATAACCACTGAAGACTAGCTGAAGAGAGGTCTTATACTAGATTTATAGAAGAAGCCACATTAAGACTGTAAGAAGGATGGAGACAAAAAGGGCTCCACTCATTTGCACAGGTGAGAGCTGAAAATTTCAGAGAGATATCTCAGCTCCTGGGATGCTACCCCTCAGAAGAGTGGACTCAACTCCAAGCCAGGCTCCCCAGCCCAGAGTGCCAGAGCTGAGAAGAGGCATACACATAACATCTCACTGTGAAAATCGGTGGGAATTCTATCTTCCAGGGAGACACAGGAGTCTACTAGAGACACAGACACCCTCTTAAAAGGCCAACACATAAAAATCTCTTGCACAGCAACTAAGCCTGAGCTCAGGCAGAGAGAGGTCAGAGCAACAAGCATTGCATGAGAAACTGGGATTGTGGCTCTGGGGAGAGAGCTAAAGGGACAGCTGTTGGGATCCTTATGCAGACCCTCTACCACATTTCAGATGCCTTTTTTCTTGAGTGCAGCACACCCCTCCATATGGCATCAGACTGAGGGAACGCGATAGCCCCACCCTCTAGATTCCCTCTAGCCCTGATGAGGAGTCAGCTGCCTGGGCAGGGGTGTAGAGGTCCAAGAAGACTCAGTGGGTGTCAGTGACTGAGTTGTGTTGTTTTGGGGCAAGGGCCACTGCCCCCACTGTCTGGGAACTTCACTGTCCTCTCCCCCTCATGGCAGATAAGCTACCTCAACCTTTACGCTGCCAGAAGCCCTAGCCTGCCATCTCCTGGTGCCCTGCTCTGCTGAGAAAGTATGGGCAGAATCCAGGACAAACTGAGTTGTGTGGCTCTGGAATGGGGACCACTCCCGCACTTCCCCCCAGGCCTGACCAGCACCTCTCACTTACTGGAGATCCATTAGTCCTATCTTCTCCACTCCTGATGGCCCTACCCTGCTGACATGAGGCTCCTAGAAGAATCTGGGAAAGAATGAGTTCTGTGGGTCTAGGATAAGGGGTCATTTTCCCCTCACTTGCCTGACCACTGAAGAGCCTTCTCTTTACACAGCCAGATCTGGGCCTATTTGGGCCTGATAAACTCTGCTGGCTTACTCTGATGACTCCCTGAATCCCCATCACAACACAAAGGTATGTGAGCACCCAGCAAGTGGCAGCTAAACTTGGTATACAGCGGAACATTTGCTGAGTAACTTGAAATCTAAATTTGAACCTCCATCAGTCTGGTAAACACCACTTGAACCTATCTGGTAACTCACTGAAAACCTACCATGCAACTCAAATACTTTCAAATACTCTTTCAGTAAGTGAGTCTAATAGGCAACTAACTGGCAGGCAAAGACAGGAGGAGGCAAATCTCAGGGTGTCTTGGGACTTCAGCTGACCTGCTCTCAAGCCCCATGCAGGTAAAAACAAGCCAGGGTGCGCAGCTTGGATGCAAGTTAGGACACAAGTCTCGATAAATTTAAGAACTGTAAAATCACATCAAACATCTGGTGTGAAAAACACACAAACACATGGAAGCTAAATAACAGGTTACTAAACAATAAATAGGTTCACAGTGAGATCAAGAAAGAAATCAAAAGATAGCTTGAGACAAATGAAAATAAACACACAACAACCCAAAATTTAAGGGAAATAGCAAAAGCATTCCTAAGAGAGAAATTCATAGCATTTCAGGCCCACATTAAGCAACAAGAAAAATTTCAAATAAACAATATAACTTTACATATAAAAGGAACTAGAAAAAGAACAGTGAGTAGAAAAAAGCAAATAATAAAGATCAGGGCAAATATAAATGATATAGAGGGAAAAAAACCCCGAAAATATCAATAATCCCAAGATCTGGTTTTTTGAAAAGATAAACAAAGTTGATAAACCTCTAACCAGACTCATCAAGAAAAAAGAGAACCCAATAAATAAAATCAGAAATGAAAGAGAAGCAACAAATGACACCAAAGAAATACAAAGGATTGTACAAAAAATATTATGAACTATATGCCAACAAATGAGGACAATCTGGACAAAATGAATAAATTCCTAGAAACATAAAATCTTCTAAAACTGAATCAAAAAGAATCAGAAAAACTGAATAGACACATTACAATTAATAAAATTGAAGCAGTCATTTAAAAAAAACTCTCAACAAATGAAAGTCTTGGGCAGGATGGCTTCAGAGGTCACTTTTGCCAAACATTCAAAGAAAAATTAACATTTTTCCTTCTCAAAGTATTCTAAAAATTTCAACAGGAGGGAATACTCCTGAGCTCATTTTATAAGACCAACATTATCCTAATTCCAAAACCAAATAAAGACACTACAAAAAATTATAGGCCACTATCCTTGATGAACATATACACTAAAATCCTCCACAAAGTATTAGCAAACCAGACCCAGCAATACATTTAAAAGATGATATGCTATGATCAATTCAGATTTATTCCGGGGTTGCAAGGTTAGTACAACATCTGAAAATCAATAAATGATACACCAAATAAACAAAATGAAAGATAGAAATCACATGATTATATCAACAGATCAATGAAAGAAAAACATTTGATAAAATCCAGCATCCATATATAATAAAAATCTCAGTGAAGTAAGAATAGAGTGAACATAATTTCATATAACAAAGGCCATATAGGACAAATGCACAGCCAACATTACACTCAATGAGCAAATATTAAAAGCATTTCTTTTAACATCAGAAACAAGAGGGGGATGTCCATTTCCACCACTCTTATTCAACATAGTACTGGAAGTCCTAGCCACAGTAATCAGACAAGAAGAAAACATAAAATGCATCCAAATATGAAAGGAAGAAGTAAAACTGTCATTATTGCAGATGGCATAATATTACATATAGATAACCCTAAAGATTCAACCAAAATAGTAGAACTATTAAATGAATTCAGTGAAGTAGCAGGATACAAAATAAACATACAGAAATCAGTTGCATTTTTATACACCAATAAATAACTATTAGAAAAACAAAGAAAACCCCATTTATAATTGCAATAAAAATAATATACCTTAAAATAAATTTAACCAAGGATATAAAATATTTATACTCATAAAATTATAATATACTGGAGAAAGAAATCAAAGAAGATACAAAATAACTGGAAGTATACGCCATGTTCATGGACAGGAAGAATTAACCTCATTAAAATATCCATACTGCCCAAAGCAATCTATAGAATCAGTGGAATCCTAACAAAATACCAATGACGTATTTCACAGAACTAGAACAAATATTCCAAAAGTTTATATGAAACTACAAAAGACTTTGGATAGCCACAGCAATCTTGAGAAAGAAGAACAAAGTTGGAGGAAATATGCTGCCTGGTATCATACTCTATTACAATGTGATAGTAATCAAAACAGCCTGCTACTGGCATAAAAAAGAGATATATAGATCAATGAAACAGACTAGAAAGCCCACAAATAAACCCATGCTTTATGGTCAACTAACATTTGACAAAGGAAGCAAGAACATACAATGGGATAAAGGTAGTCTATTCAATAAATGGTGCTGGGAAAATTGAACCAGTATATGCAAAAATATGAAGCAAGACCACTTTCTTATACAATACACAAGAATATACTCATAATGGATTAAAGACCTAAGTATAAGACTCAAAACCATAAAAATCCTAGATAAAACATAGGCAATAAAATCTTGGACATTTCTAGTAGCAAATTTTTTTCTGATATATTTTCTTGGACATAAGTAACAAAAAAAAAAGTAAATAAGTTGGACTACATCAAACTAAAAAGTTTTTGCACAGTAAGAAAAATCCTCAACAAAATGAAAAGGAACCTACTGAATAGGAGATACATCTGATAAGGCGTTAACACCCAAATTTATAAACTACTTACGTAACTCAACACCTAAAAAACCAAACAATCCAATGAAAAAATGGGCAAAGGACCTGAAGAGACACTTCTCCAAAGAGGACACACAGAAGGCTAATAGATATATAAAAAGATGCTCAATGCCACTAATCATCAGAATAATGCCATTTAAAGCCACAATGAGATACCACCTCACACCTGTCAGAATGACCATCATCAATAAATCAATAGGTGTTGGCAAGAATGTGGAGAAAAGAGGACTCTAGTGACTGTTGGGAATGGAGATTGGCTAAGCCACTCTGGAAAGCAGTATGGAGTTACCTCAAAAAGTTAAAAATGAAATTGCCTTATGATTCAGTGATTATACTTCCAGGAAGATATCAGAAGATATTCAAAACACTAATTTGAAAGAATATATGCACTCCTATGTTCACTGCAGCATTATTTTCAATAAGCAAGATCTGGAACCATCCCAAGTGCCCATCAGTAAATGAGTGGATAAAAAAGCTGTGGTACATTTACACAATGGAATACTACTCAACCATTAAAACAAAGGGATTCTTACCTTTTGCCACAACATAGATGGACCTAGAGAGTATCACGGTAACTGAAATAAGTCACTCAGAGAAAGATAGGTACATATGATTTCACATATATATGGGATCTAATGAATAAAATAAAGTAACAAACAAAATAGAAACAGAATTATAGATACAGAGAACAGACTGATGGCTGGGTGAAAAGGTAAACAGAATAAGCAAATAAAAAAATCTCATAGACACCGACAACAGTATGGTGATTACCAGGGAGAAGAGGAGAGGGGCGTGATAGATAAAAGAGGGTAAAGGGAAATGAAATCATGGATTTTTTAAAAAGATAGATAATTAAATAGGATTATATTGAAAAAAAATGTTGCTTTAAAGAGAAGCCTGTCATATCGTTAAGTCAAAATAAAAATTTATCTCAATCAGCATACCATGTTTACTCTTTCCACCAAATGGTAAGAAAATACTTGTTCATTTCTGAGATTACCACATTCCACAATGATGTGAACAAGTAATTTTAAAATGTCATTTTCATATGCCTAGATGACATGAGTAGCATTAAATGGCTTCTTTTGAAATTAAAAGAAAATTTCTCACCAGTAAAACTCAGCTTAAATATATCTGGTTAAAGTACAATTTAAAAATATGTGAATAAATATAACTAAGGGCGAAGAAGTGAGCAGAAAAGTCACATCTGTTGTTTGAATATATTACTAGGGTGGCCAAAGAGTCTGTGTGAATTTTTCTGTAAAATAAAAGACACATTTTTTATTTTCACCAACAACTTTATTGATTTGGATATTTTGAGTATGTCAGCTATCTCCCACATGGTATAATGTTGATTTTTCTCAATGTCTCAATTTGATCGCTATCAATTTCATCTGGTCTACTCGATTGTGGAGCACTGTCCTGTGAAAAATCTCCAGCATGAAATTTCACAAACTACTTTTGACACATTCGATCAGTCACAGTACCTTTGCCACATACTGCACAAATCTTATTTTGCATTTTAGTCACATTTTTACCTTCCTTAAAATAATAAAGTATAATATGCCAACAATGTTACATATTTTCTTTCATCTTCTATTATTAAAGTGGCTACACAAATATTCACCAATTTTGATAAGCTTTTTTTCATGCATGCTGATATGACAGCTGTCACAATACAATCTAACAAATTTGTTTCTAATTAAGTTAAAGACAACAAAGCACAGTTAGAGCTGTTCCAGGAAAAAATGAAGTTTTTGGCCAACCCAATAATTAAATTTCTACATTTTAGAGACCTGTACCTTGCTCCTGTTAAGTAAGCTTGTCACTTACAAAGATGAAGAGAAAACAATAAATTTACAGTCACAAGTGATTTCCTGGTGACAACAAAATAAAGCAGTAGTTTTTAGCTATAACTATTTTGAACACAAAGGATTTTCAGAAAGGTTAAGAAATACATGAATGAGAATAGAGATGGAGACAATACAGATATATGTGGGGAACACGTTTGATGTTTGGGGAAAAAATAAACACACAAAACAATCTAATTCCCATCTCGTCAACTCCAGCATTTTCCAAGTTCCTAAAATACATAATTACTTCAAATTACTTCAAAAGTACCCAAAAGACATCTAAGAAATCTGAGATCATTAAGTTGAAAAACTAGGAAAATGGACTGAATATTATACTTTACATAAAAGACCGTTAAATAAACTGCTGTTCCTTTACTCTCATTTAAGCACATTGGTCATTATATCTGGACATCACAATAATGTACTCTGATGAGTAAGTTGATGTGGTGATGTACCTATAAGTTGTCTTTGCTTGAATATCTCCTGTCTTCATATTTATCTTATTACAGATCACACATTAATGCCCATGCTTAAAGCCAGAGTATAAGTAACTGGGTGCAGAGGGTAATCATTATGAAGTTTAAGTCTAATTCAGAAATTAATACCAACATTTTACATGCACCAAGCACAGTTCTAGACACTGGTTATAATGCAGTCAACAAGATACCTGGGGTTCATGCACTCATGCCGCAGAAATAGGAAGACAAAAAAAAAAAAAACCAATAAGTATATCACTTACAAATTTGATGTGAAAGTCATCTTCCTAGACTTCAGTTTGCTATGTATAAAACTAGAACACTAATATTACTTAGGGAAGCATCATCATATCCTTCTCAAACAAAAATTATGCCCCCCCCAAATCTATGTATCAATAGGACTTGTACTTCAGTCTTTCCTACTCTATCCCTGACTCCAGTGGTATATACATAACAGACTGTCGGCCAGAGTAGATGTAAGCCATGCCATGAAATAGAAGAAAAATAACTGGATCATGGTAAGACTCAAAATAAACCTGTGCTCCATACAGAAACTAATGCTAGTTAGTAAGCTGTGGTTTCTCTAATAAGATAATAACAATAAATACTGCTATTTAGAACATATATCTTTGCCTTCATTTCAGTACAAATGTCAAAATAAGTCATTTTTTTCTTTCTTTTTTGCTGGATTTAAATATTGTGAAAAGGTAGTCACTCTTTGTTCTTTTTTAAAATAATTTTATTTCAATTAAAGATAACATAAAGTATTAAATTATTTTCAGGTGTACAACAAAGTGACTAGAAAATTATACAATTTATAAAGTGATCACCCCAATAAACCTAATATCAATCTCACATCCTGCATAGTTATTACAATATTATTGCCTGTATTTCCTATGCTGCACTTTACATCCCCATGACTATTTCTTTTCATTTAGTTATTTTTCAAATACAGTTTTCTATTTCTCCCATCCCAGTCCACCTCGCCCTGTGCTCCCCACCTCCCTCCCATTTCCACCTCCCTTAGTTATTGTCCCTATGTCCTTTATACTTGTTCCTCCAAATCCCTCCCCTTTTTTTCCCCCTTAAATTCCCTCCCCTCTCCCCTCTGGTCGCTGCCCATGACTATTCTGACTACCAATCTGCACTTCTTAATCCCTTCCCTTTTCTCACCCATCCCCCACCCCCACTCTTATCAGGCAACTATCAAAATGTTCACTGTTATCTACACATCTATTTCCACTCTGCTTGTTCATTTATTTTGTTTTGTAGATTTCACAAGCAAGTGAAATCATATGGTATTTATTACTCTGTGTCTGACTTATTTCACTTAGCACAATAACCTCTAGGTCCATCCATGTTGTCACAGATGGCAATATTTCATTCTTTTATAGCTGAGTCATATTCTATTATACATATGCATTACTTTTTTAAACATCCTCACCCAAGTATACATTTTTACCAATTTTAAAGAGAGGGAGGTGGAGAAGGAGAGGAAAGGACAGAGGGAGAGAGATGAGAGAGAAACATTAATTGGTTGCCTCCCATATGCACCCAGACCAGACCAGAGATTGAACCCACAACCTAGGTATGTGCCCTGACCAGGAATTGAACCCACAAACTTTTGGTGTCCAGAAAGATGCTCCAACTAACTGAGCGACCTGGTCAGGACTGCATGACTTCTTTATCCATTCATCTATCGATGGACATTTAGGTGCTCCCTCATTTTGGCTATTGTAAATAACCTTGCAATGAACACATGTACACCTATACCTTTTTGAATTAGTGTTTTGGGTTTCTTTGAATAAACAGTCAGAAGTAGAATTGCTGGGTCCTTCTTTGTGTGTTGTTAGAACCTTTGTTATAGTCTATTCTGTCTGGTTTCAGAGTGGCTATACAAGTTTTTCTTTTTTCCTTGTTTGTACTTTCATGAAATATCTTTTTCCATCCTTTTACTTTTACTTTTGACCTGAGGTGAATCTCTGTAGACATCATATGTAAGGGTCTTATTTTCTTATTTATTCAGCCACCCCGTGTTTTTCAATTAGAGAATTTAATCCATCTACATTAAAAGTAATTGTTGACACATATATAGCTATTGCCATTTTATAATTCATACTTTTTATCTTTTGCTTCTTCTTTCTCTTAAAGAAGACCTTTTAACTTTTCTCGTAATACTGTATTAGTGGTGATAAACTCCTTTAGCCTTTTCTTGTCTGGGAAGTTCTTTATCTGTCATTTGATTCTAAGTGACAGCTTTTCTAGGTAATCTCTGTTATAGGTCCTTCCTTTTCATCACTGTGAATATTTCATGCCAATCCTTTTGATCTACAAATTTTTGCTGAGAAATCAGCTAACAGATTTATGGGAGCTCCCTTGTAAGCAACTAACTGTTTTTCTCTTGCTGCTTTTAAGAGTCTCTCTTTATGTTTAACCTTTGCCATTTTCATTATGATGTGTCTTGATGTGGGCCTGTTTGGGCTCATCTTGTTTGGGACTCTCTGTGCTTCTTGTACTTGGGTGTTTTTTTCCTTTACCAGGTTAGGAAAGTTTTCAGTTATTATTGTTCCATATAGGTTCTCCATCCCTTGCTGTCTTCTCCTTCGGTACAGATGTTGTTATGCTTCATATTGTCCCAGAAGTCTCTTAGACTTTTTCATTTTTTTTAATTGTTTTCTTTTTGCTGAGTGTTTTCTGCTATTTTGCCTTCCAAATTGCTGACTCAGTCCTCTACTTCATCTACTCTGCTGTTGGTTACTTCTAGTGTGTTCTTCATTTCAGTTATTGTATTCTTCATGTCTAACTGGCTCTTTCTTTAATGTCCTTTTTATGCTGTTGAAGTTCTCGCTAAGTTCCTTGAGCATCTTTATCACTCTTTTAAATTCTCTACCTGATAGTTTTCTGGCCTCCATTTCATTTAGTTCTTTTTCTGGAGACTTCTCTTGCTCTTTCATTTACACGTATTTCCCTCTCTCCCCATTTTAGCTGCCTCTCTGTTTGTTTTTGTGTTTTAGATAGACGTAGTCCATCTCCCAGTTTTGGTAGGGTGGCTTTATGTAGTAGGTGTACTGCAGGAGCCAGTTGCACAGTCTCCCTGGTCATCAGAGCTGAGTGCTGCAGGTGGACTATATGCAACCTCCTGTTGTAGTTGAGCCTTGATTGCTGTTGCCATGCCAATGGGAGGGAATAATCCCAGGATGATCAGCTATAAGCACCAGCCAAGATTACAGCAGACAAGCTGTTGTGCAGGGGCCAACCCCATGGAGCTTAACTTACTTCAGTGGGGCTCTAGTGCCCACCAAGCCCACCTCTTGAGTGTATTGTTACCAGAGGTGGTTGGGTGGTGCTCCTCTGGCATGGTCTGATGCTGCTACAGGGTGCACTGGCTCTGGGGCTTTCCAGGAGGTGCAGACCAAGATCAGCTACTGCCTGTGCCCCACTCAGGGACACCTGGCATGAGCTACAAAGCAATCTACAGATGGCTGCTACTTGTACTGGGCTCGAAGGTACCTGGAAGCAGCCAAGCTCTGAACCAAGTCCAGCTGCTACTAGCGCTGGGCTTAGGGCCACTTAGCAAGAGGCACAGGGTATGCCAATGCCAGATGCTGCTTGTGTCAGGTTTGTGAACCTTTTGAGAGATTTAGGAAAGTTGCAACATGTTCCAAGACAGGTAGTTTGTATAGAAAAACCACTGGAAACAGCTTGGGTGGGTTCAAAAGTTGGATGGGGTATGGTCTTTGTTAATTACCACGGCAGGGCAAACAGTTTTAGCCAAGTTGATGAAAACCCAGATATGGTGCCCTCCTGTGGTCGCAAGGAGACAGTTTAGCAATGGCTTTTGCCAGCACTTTTATCTGGGAGAAACCTGCCTCTTCAGCTGTTGCCCCAAAGTCAGGCAATTCAGTCCCTCCCTTTATGTCCCTAGTACCTTCTGAGCTTCTGCCCCAGTGCTAGAGCTCAGAGTGAGTGAGTTCAAATAAGTCGGTGTGCCAGTCCTTTAAGAGGACCTCCTAAAACTCGAGAAGTCATCTGTCTCACTCAGCTATAACTTCCACTAGTTTTTACAGCCAGAAGTTTTGAGGTTTCCTTTTCCTGTCATTGGAAGCCTGGCCTGGAGGACCTGGTGTGGGTCTGGGGACCCTGGCTTCGGTTGGAGCTCAGGAGGTGGACCTCTGCTGCAGAGCTATCCCTACCAATTCTTACTCACAACACGTGGTGTGAGACAAGCCCATTCTCTGCTTCCACCCCTCCTACCTGCCAGATAATGGCTTCTGTATATCCTTAGTTATAGGACTTCTACACAGCTAGACTTCAGACAGTTCTCAATGATGACTGTTCTGTATTTAGTTGTAATTTTGATATGATTGTGGGAGAATGCCAGTAGTGCATTTACCTGCTCTGCCATCTTGACCAGAAGTCCTAGTCATTTTTATTTCAAACACCATGGCTGCCAGCTTAAAACTCTGTTATCAACTACACTTATCTTAATCAGTCTATAAATCTCAAGTCCCATTTTAAATGAGAACTTTTTTTTCTTTTCCAGTTGAAGAAATAATTTTATTTAATATGATGAATACATACTTTTGCAAAAGTGCATCTAAACAGTCAAGTAGTCTGATATTTAATTGTTATATTTAAAACAAAAAACTAGTTATGAATGTACAAATAAAATTAAAGGTTGAAATTCTAACCAAGGCATCAAAAATCTGGATGTAAGAAGTTACCTCCTTGAATCAAGTACATTCTAAATAATTCTGAACTATTAATGTAGGACGATAAGTCAGAGTAAAGAAATATATGCACACTCCCAACATAAAATTTAAGTTAGCCAATGGCCTGAATCAATCAATGAGATGTCCTCTCTTTCTCTCTCAAGTCCCCAAGCAATGATACATTTAAAAAAACAGAAATGGGGGCAGGGAGGGGAGACCTACATTGAGAAAACCAAGGCTGTAACTTTGGCACAAACCAAAAAACTAGAAAAATGTGCTAACAGCAGAGTCACGCTGCTGTCTTCCCACGAAACAGTGAATCTCTCTTGTAGGAGCAGAAGACAAGTCTTACTCACTTTTGTTTCTTCAGGCCAAGCACAGTGCCAGGGGCATATGGACCCAATAAATGTCCTATTTTTTGAAAAACACAGAAACAATCAAAAGAGGCCTTCCACATCCACCGCCAAAGCTGCTAACTTTCTGGCAATACAGCTCACGTTCTTTTCATGCAATGTACTGCTTTTCAGTAACAAGTCCCTCCATCCCACTGTCCCATCCCTCTTCTATCATCCACCAAAAGAAGAAGAGGTCTAGGTATTTCTTACATTGACTCTTGATGAAAGCTCAGTTTATTTTCATGGTTTTATGAAGATGAGCTACAGATGTGGCCTATGAAGGAAACTCAGGAATAACCAGTTAATAATCCTCAGCTAGCAATCCTCTTTCAACCTTTCAACCTGAGCAATAATCTCAGGTTTGTAAAAGGTACTTGGTGAAATATTATAATCTAAGATCATTAGCAAATATCTGTGAATCAAAAATTTATGTGCTCCAAAGTCAGATGATTAAATATAAAAAATGCTTGTTGTAAAAATAAAAGCCTGACTGGTATTCTTGCCTTAAAGGAAGGCTACTCCATATCCATTAGCAGCCTGTGCCACAAAAGTCTAATTACAGGGTCAACACATGTCTCAAAAACTGGATCTGGATGTCTAAATTGCCAAATAATTGTGGCAGCAAAGCTCTGCACATAAAACTTTCATCAATACTCTTAAATCTGTCCTCTGTTTTTCATAACAGCTGAAATCATTTAAATTAGTCATGTGACACAGTCACTTCATAGAAATATGAAGTACTTAAAACCAATACTGAAGGATTATTGGGTGGTGTGCAGGCCTAGGTTCTACAGCAGGAGGTGCTATAAGCATGATTACCATACGAGAAGTAGGCTTATCTGCGTGGTCATCAAACTGAAAGAAAAACCAACTACCCATGAAGCTGCCCTCTTTCAAGAACTACTCATTCTAAGTTTATTTTTATATTCAACTTCATGGATCCTGCAAGATCTTAAAAAACTATTCAAGTTTAGTGAAATAAAAATCTTGAGCTATGACTAAGTAGTATTATTTTTGCCCAAAGGCCTATGCATAATACCTGATACTTCAAAATTGTTAGAAAAATTTTTTACAGTATGTCTTCACCTTGTATTTTCAAAACACAGGGCCATTGTCCTCTTCCTGAAAAACTGTGATGAAAATTCAATTTAATTCTGGGTAATTATAGAATAACTAAATAAATTTTCTGTTATGTTTTCATTTATTAAAACTTTTAAGAACTGAATTCCCCAAGAATATACAATGTGGAAAAGATAGCTTCTTCAATGAAAGGTGTTGGAAAAAAATATACAGCCACATGCAAAAGAATGAACTGGACCACCTATCTTATTGACCATACACAAAAATCAACTCAAAATGAATTAAATAATCAGAAGTAGACCTGAAACTAAAACCTCCTTGAAGTAAAGGGAGGGGGGGGGTCAGCTCATTGACACTGATCTTGGAAATGATTTTCTGGATTTAAGACCATAAGTAAAGGAAACAGGACCAAAAATAAACAAGTGGGTCTACATCGAACTAAAGAGCTTCTGCAAAGGAAATCAATAAAGTGAAAAGACAACCTAATTAATGGAAGATAATATTTACAAATCATATATCTGTTATGGGGTTAATATCCAAAATATTTTTAAGAGCTTATACAACTCAAGAAAAGAGTAAACCAATCTGATTTAAAAAAAACGAGCAGAAGAACTGAAAAGACATTTTCCAAAGACATATATATAAATGGCCGACAGGTACACAAAAAGGTCCTCAATATCATCCACTAATGATCGGGGGAATGCAAATTAAATTAAAACCACAATGAAATATCACTTCATACATGTAGAATTGCTATCCTCAAAAAGACAAGAGGATGTAGAGAAAAGGGAACCTTTGTGCACTGTTGGTGGGAATATAAACTGGTAAAGTCACACTGGAAAACAGTATGAAAGTTTCTCAAGAAATTAAAAATTGAACTACCACATGATCCAGCAATTCATTTTCTAGGTATATATCAAAATAAAATGAAAACAGGATATCAAAGAGATATCTGCAACCCTATGTTCATTGCAGCATTGTTCACAATAACTAAGATATGGAAACAACCTAAGTATCTGCCAACAAATGAATGGGTAAAGAAGATTTATATATGATGGAATATTATTTAGCCATGAGAAAGAAAAAAAAAATCCTGTCATGGACCTTGAGGCATTATGCTAAGTGAAATAAGCCAGTGAGAAAAAGAAAAATACTGCACAGTACTTTTCATGTAGAATTTTTTTAAAAGTCAAATTCATAGAAACATAGAGTAGAAAAGTGGGCTGGGATGTGGGGGAAATAGGGAGAGGTTGTTAAAAGAGTGTAATCTTTCAGCTGTAAGATGAATTAGGTCTGAAGATCTATTGTAAAAAATGGTGATCATAGTTGATAACACTGTTATATAACTGAAATTTACTAAGAGAGTTGAACTTAATTTTTCTTACTGAAAAATAAAAAAACTAATTTGCAAAAAACTTAGTATGATATAAAGGCACCTTGAAAAACATCAAATTCACAAATATAAGAATTTAGCTCACCTAGCCCTTGCACACATATATGTATACTCATAATCCATGCTTTATTAGATTAATAAACAGAAATTATACATCCCAACACAATGCTATCTTATACACAAAGATGCTCAGGACGAGATTTTTTGATAAAAAGTGGTTCAAACTTCAATGTCCTTTAGTGGGAGAATGGTTAAATAAAATATCAAGGAACAAATTGGAGGAGCTGCAGTGTACCTCTCCTTGTGAGGCTGGGTGGGTCCCACCCCTGCCCTATTCCCCCTGGTTGAGATGGGTTTGGCCAAGAGCATTGAAGTCACTGACAGCATTCTGTCCACTCCTGTTTGGCTGCTAACCTCACATCCCAACCTACCAGCAGGGGAGAAGCTAGAGGGTCCTAAGCAGGTCTGGGACTTGGGATTGCGACGATACCTACAAAAACCAGCAGCAGAGACTGCCCCTCTTCCCCACCCCCCAAAACCCACTGGGGAAACAGCTGAGTAAGTATCTGGGACTGAAATCCCCAAATCAAATCTTACCCCACAGCCTATTCTGCCTTCAGAGTCAGTCACCTGAACTGAGACTTTGCCACTGGGCCCCTAGTTATTCCTTGAGAACCAGATGCCGCCTTGGAGTCAGAATGAACTCCCTCCAAGCAGGTGCTCTCCAAGGAGCAAACAGAACAGCTACAAAAACCCCTATGGCCAGACAGGGCTCAAAAAGCCCTTGAGAGACCCCAAGACTCCCTGATCATCAGGCTGTAAGCATAGGGAATAAACACCAACCAGCAAGGCACTAGGGAACTGTCCCCTTACCACCCAGCAGAACAACTCCCCTGGGATTCACAAGGTAAGCGGCCTTCTTCCTTGAATGAAAATTAGGGGAACTAAAGGAAGAAAGCATTCAGGGAACTCGATGACTTCTAAACAGTAAAGGACAAGCATGGCAGCAAGGTCAGGATCACAATAAGAAAAATCAGTACTTTCCCTTAGCAGAGAACTAGGCCCGTGTGGCCCCAGCACCGCATTCACCTAGGACCCAGGGATATTCTGTGTCTTCTCACTCCTTTCCCTTGGGAGACCAAAGAAAGGCTTATTTTCTCTGACTTCCCCTGAAGTAAGATAGGATTGTAAACGTGAGGGCATACATGTAACTTAAAAATTCACTCTAAAGGCAATTCCAACAGAGAAGTTCCAAATGTGAAATTAGCAAGGCAATGTCCCTGGAATAGGCGTACAAGTGTATTGTGCTATGTTACTCTCTATATCACTGCCTACAGTAACAAAGCTAGTGTTATGCACATGACAAGCCACAATAAACTTGTACTGAATACAGAAATAAGAAATCAATAAAAGAACAAATAAGCAAATCTACAAAGAATAAAATGTGTCTTGGCAAAGAACCAAATCTGAAGAAGTTTCTGGATCTCTAGAACATGACAGGAGATAGTGAAGAAGAGAAACATGGAACAGCATGTTTCTGGTAGAAAGGCTATGCTCTAACTCCCATGTGCCACACATGGAGGATGGTGAGAACGACCTTGGCCATGGCAAAATGAGGCCAACTCTATGGCCTATATTGTACTGTGAAAGGAAAGCTTCCAGAGGACACAAGGAGGAGGGAATCTACCAGTCTTTGCATCACATACGTAACTCTAATAAATACTAGGATGGAAATTATCCCATCAATGAAACACATAGTTTTATTCAATAACCATTATAAACAACCTCCCTAAGCAGTTATTTTGAGTGACATTTACTTGTAGATAAGTATTTTTGCTTACTTACTTATAACAAAATACATTATATTGTTTTCTGTATTTTTTCAAAAGAGATCTCATAATGTTAAGTCTCATCTCTTCTATGCATTTATCTATAAAGTATTTCTCAGATCCTTCTTGATGGAAGTTATAATTATAAGTGTTTCATTATTATTCGCATGAGCCAGGAAATGTTTGCCAAATTTTCGTGTCATATATAAACACGTATCACAAGACTTAACCTGCACTTATCTAGATATGAAAAATAACTTTTAGACAAGGTATGACATTAATTACACAAAATAAAAATATTTTAAATAAATGCTAACAGAAAATTTGACATTTCGTGAATCTTTAAAAATCTTTCTAAAGCTTTGCTACAGAGATAATTTTCCCACACGTAAGCCTTTGAAAACATTAATTTAAAAAAATTCCAGCTGAATTTCAAATACTTTGCTAAGCAACAACAGCATATATTGGTAACAATACAAAGGTAAAAGATTAATAATCTTCTTAGAATTCAACAACTTCACAAACATTTCATTGACTCAACCAGCAAACTTACTGAGTAAAACCATATTTGCCAGGTTATTTATTTGAAGTGCTAGGATTTTAAAGATAGTCAAGATTTTACTACCACTCCCATGTAACTTATACTCTAATGGGTGGTAACTGTCAATAAACAAATCAATATAAAACAAAATATCAAATCATGATAAATGTTTTGATAATAACAAAACAAGATGAGATAACTGCCATAGCCAGCAGTTCTGGGGTGACATTGAAAATGAGATCTGAATGTCCAGAGGGGACAGACACTAAATATCTGGGGATAGAGGGTTTCAAACAGCAGCAAGTTGAAGGGCCCTAAGGTGGGAATGAACTTGGGGTATCTGAGGAAAGGCAAGAATGAAGTATACTCTTAGCCAGGGTGAGCATGGTCAAAATAGGTAGAACCTGCTAAAATAAAGGGTTTGGATTACAGTCAAAGCAAAATGGCCTTTTGTTCTGTTTTAAATTTAACTATAAGAAGTTTAAACACTTGGAAAAAACGAGAAAAGAGCAAAATGGATATCGAAGTATTTATCATCCAGCTTCAACAAATTATCAATTCAGGGTCAGTCTTCCTAAATCTGCACTTTCACTCATTCCTCATCTAACCCTTAGTTATATCATTTCATCTACACACATTTTAGTATGTATCTCTAAAAGATAAGGACTTATCTTGTAAATATGACACCTGTCCAGAGAAAATCCAGCCACTGTTAATATAACAAGAATGAATTTTTCGACATGGATGTAAACTGGCCCTCAAGGAGAGTGAAATGGAATGCACATGTGTGAATAATGACAATTTCACTGTACTAGTCAGTGGGGGCAGTAGATGCTGTTGAGTGAGCATGTGTACTGTGTGATCATAGCATTCGAAATGACTGAGCAATGAATCTGGATCAAATTTTGCATTAAGCTTAAACATTTGCCTGCTGAAACTATTCAGATGATTCAGAGGGCTTTCAGGGATGATGTAATGAGTTCGACACAAATAACAGTGTGGCACAAATGATTCAAAGATGGCTGAGAATCTGTTGAAAGTGTTTCACACTCTGGAAGGTCTGTAACAAACAGAACACCTGAGAATACTGAATGTGCATGGGCTGCAATCAACAAAGATTGGCAACTAACAGTGCAAGAACTAGAAGCTGATCTGGGAATTTCAAAAACTACTCTGTCAGAGAATTTTTTTAAATATTTACTATATTTTTTTAGCGGGGGGGGGAGGAGAAAGAGAGGGAAAGAAACATTAATGTGTGGTTGCCTCTTGAGCACCCCCTACTGGGGACCCAGCCTACAACCCCACAAAATGCCTACAATCCCAGCCTACAATTCCCCTGACTGGGAATTGAACTGGCGACCCTTTGCTTTGCAATCTGGCGCTCAAACCACTGAGCCACACCAGCCAGGGCCTTTGTCCAAGATTTTGATGCAGAATACTGGCATGAAATGTGTCATGGCAAAATTTGTTCTATGGTTTCTGCTATGAGAGCTGAAAGAACATCATGCTGCAGATGCTAATGACACTGGGAGAACTGTGAGAGGTCCCAAGGTGCACACTTTGAAGGGGAACAAGACATCATTGTCCTTATGCACAATGTTTCTTGTATTGTCTTCAATAAACTGTCTGATTTTCATAGCACCTGGATGGATACTTTCTGTACAGGCTCATATAATCACCCTCAACATTACAATCATTAAACCAAATTTTTCAATACTTCATTCAAATTATCAGTTATATAGCTAATGTTCCAATTTCTCTGTTTATCATTTTTTAAAAGCTTACTGGTTCAAATCAGAATCCAAATAAAGTCTGGATATAGTAATTAATTTTTAGTCTTTCTAATCTACAGATTATCATCCTTTACTCTTTCTCCCTTGCAGCTTATTTGTTGAAAAACTGGGTCACTTGTCCTATAGGACTTTCCACATTCTGTGTGTCTTGCTGCATCCTCTTAGCATCAATTAACATGTTCCTCTGTCTCCCAGATTTTCTATAAATTGGTAGTCAGATATGGTAATTTAATCAGATTCAGGTTCAAATTTCTAGCAAGACTGATCCATTGATTATGTACACTATGTACTCCAATCAGAAGATAATGTGCAATGTCTGTCAGTCTTTCGCTCTCTCTTAGATAATGACTGCCTTAGATCTGTTATTATACTTCATTAGGAGTTGTAAAATGTTGATACTATAATTGTTATTCTTTCTTTAAAAGCTGAAGTACTTCTTTAAAACAAATTTCCTTCACCAACTAAGTGCTTAATGTTATAGAAAATAACAATAATAAGTTGGTTGCCTAGCATGGATGTTTTTGAGGAGGAGAGTTTTTAAAGATCATCCAGCATATTGTTTAGAAAATAGACTGATATGTAAGAAAGCAAGAGTAAAACCAGAGATACCACTTAGGAGGCTCCTACAGTATTCTAAGTAAATGATAATGGGTTGTACCAGGATGGTATTGAAGAGGAATAAGACGGGTTTAAGATATATTTTGAATGAAAAGACTAGAGGACTTGAGTGTGTGTGTGTGTGTGTGTGTGTGTGTGTGTGTATATATAATATATATATATATATATATATATATATATATGAAGGGAAAGAAGAAAATCAAGAATGTATCCTAGATTTTTGGGCTGAGCCTTTAGGTTTAAGGGAAGAACAGATTTAAAAAACAAAATCATCTAGGTAATGATGTCAATAACTGAGTCAGTATCTAAAAAATCATTATTATTGTGTTTTTTCTTTATCCTGACTAAAAATAATTATAAATCTCAAAAAGTAGAAACAAAGAGCTTTATTTTTTTTTTTCAAAAAATGTGGGGGTTTTTTGCTATAATAAAAATAGCACCATATAAAATAAAGTAGCACCAGAAGGGCCCAATTTGCTTATGGGTAGCAGAGGAAGCAACTGAAAGCCCACCAAGAGCCAAGGAAGCAGCATTGTTCCCTCTCTGACCCCTCCCCAACATACAGCATCACAACAAAGAAAAATGGGTTGCCCTGCCCTGACAAATACCTAAGGCTCTGCCCTTAAAACACAGGAGGTGTGCCAAAACAAAAAATATGGCCCAAATGAAAGAACAGATGAAACTCCAGAAAAAGAACTAAGAGATGAGGAGATAGCCAACCTGTCAGATGCAGAATTCAAAACACCAGTAATCAAGATGCTCAAATGGTTGAAGATGGTCACATAATACAGGAAAAAGTGAAAGCTATGCAAAGTGAAATAAAGAAAAATATACAGAGAACCAATGGTGAAGGAAAGGAAACCAAGACTCAAGTCAATGATTTGGAACAAAAGGAAGAAATAAAAATCCACCTGGAAGAGAATGAAAACACTAGAATTCAAAAAGAATGAGGATAGGTTGAGGAAGCTCTGGGACAACTTTAAGTGCTCCAACATCCAAATCATAGGGCTGCCAGAAGGAGAACAGGGAGAGCAAGAAATTGAAAACTTATCTGAACACATAATAAGAGAAAATTCCCCCAACCTGGCGAAGGAAATACACATACAATTTCAGAAAGCTCCCAAAGAAGTTGGACACAAAGAGGAACACATTAAGGCATGTCATAATTAAATTGCCAAAGATTAAAGATAGGGAGAGATTCTTAAAAGCAGCAAGAGAAAAGGAGACAGTTACCTACAAAGGAGTTCCCATCAGACTGTCAGCTGATTTCTCCAAAGAAACCTTACAGGCAAGAAGGTGCTAGAAAGAAGTATTCAAAGTCATGAAAGGCAAGGATGTACACCCAAAATTACTTTGGATGTAAGGTAATCCAGCAAAACTATAATTTAGAGTGGAAGGGCAGATAAAGTAGTTCTCAGATAAGGTCAAGTTAAAGAAGTTCATCATCACTGAGCCCTTATTATATGAAATGTTAAAGAGACTTATCTAAGAAAAAGAAGATGATCAAAACTACAAACAGTAAAATGACAACAAACTCACAACTATCAACAACTGAACCTAAAAGAAAACAGAAACAAAAGCAAACTAAGCAAACCACTAGCACAGGAACAAAATCACAGAAATAGAGATCACATAGAGAATTATCAGAGGGGAGGGGTAAGGGGAGAAATGGGGGAAAAGGTACAGGGAATAAGAAGCATAATGAGTAAGTACAAAATTGACAGGGTAGGTTAAGGATAGCATAGGAAATGAAGAAGATACATAACTTATATGTATGACCCGTGGACATGGGGGAATGCTGGAGGGAATGGTGGCACCAGGCAGAGTGGGATAAAGGGGAGAAAAAAATGGGACAACTGTAATAGCATAATCAATAAAATATACTTTAAAAAAGCTGATTATCCATTTTCCCATATCTAAGTGAGTAATAATTCAAATTGTCCTGTTGGGTTTCCCTTGCCTCTCTCTACAAAGAAAGAGGTAGAATATGAAAGGTTTTAATAGAGAAAGAAAAGTACCTAGCCTCAATATATTATTAATAGCAGCAAAAATAATAAATATTACTTTCTGAATATCAAGATTTCTAAAGATATGTGTCTAAAGTTTCATACAGAAAAGGATTATCAGATCCTTTTCTAATATCATTTCTGCATATACTTGCCCTGGCCAGGTGGCTCAGTTGGTTGGAGCATTGTGCTATATACCAAAAGGCTATGGGTTCAGTCCTCAAGCTAGGCACAAACCTAAGCTGCAGGTTCCATCCCCAATGATGGTGCATACAGGAGACAGCCAACTGATGTTTCTTTGTCTCTGTCTGTGTCTCTCTTTCTCTCAGCCAACGGATGCTTCTCACTCTCCGTCTCTCTCTTCTCTGTCTCTGTCTGTCTCTGTCTATCTCTCTCTCTCCTCTCCTCTCATTTCCTTCCTGTCTAAAACCGATAAACAGATCCTCAGGTGAGGATTGGAAAAAAAGATAGCCCACTTTGATAATATACATTTGCAGAATATCCAATTAAGTGGTGAGATAAAAATGACAAATCATCCTTGTATAATGAAGCATGTGCATATGTATTATATACAAACTGAACAAATGCTATTGATCTCCATTAGGTCTTACAACTATATTTACGTGTAAGTAGCGCTTATTTAGTAGTAACTGTGTTCCTAGATAGATTTTCCTTTTTCAAAATATGCAAATGTTAGTTCTGGATTACATTTCCCAGCATCAATACTGGCCCTGTTAATTGGCCTCTACTTAAGTACTCAGAAGGTAGTAAAAACAATACAAAACAAAACAAAACAAAACAGTTCTGCCAACTAAAAAACAATCTACAAAGTGAGAAAATAGGATAAGCACAAATACAATTCCAAAAATTACAATACAAATTATATATGTCAGTAATTACAGGAGAAATCCTAGACCTATAGGAAACTGTTAAAAGAGTCTGAGTAATTTATGAAATTTTAAAAGCTACTATGTCTGGACATTTTTCAAAGATTCTATACAATCTTCGAGATAAAATATACATTAAAATATATAAAATATTTCTATTATCCCATACTGTTATAAAATATTTTGAATTCTGAGATAAAATTGTTCTCTAAGCACATTTTATTCTACTGTTGAATGTTTTTCTTGATATTTATCCTAAAAGCAACATAATGAAGTGTTTTGTACTCCTGTGTATTTTTCTTCCTCAGAATAATCATGAATGTTTTAAAGCAAATCAATTACATCAAACATCTTTATACATGACAAATTGTATTCTGAATATCAATTATTCAAAAATGCAGTCAGAATATTTCTAAACTATTTATTTAAACACCGAATGTACAAATTTTAGACAATATATCTATTTACATTATTTGCAATACAAAATAGTTCCTTAATATTCATGTATATAAGACTGACTGACTCAGCCTTAGACTCCTTTGCTAAGCTTTCTCCATGTTTTTTTAATTTTATTTATTTATTTAGTTTTAGACAGAGGGGAAAGGAAGGAGAAATAGAGGGAGAGAAACATCAATGTGTGGTTGCTTCTCAGGTGTCCCCTACGGGGGACCTGGCCTGTAACTCAAGCATGTGCCCTGACTCAAAATCAAACCAGCAACCCCTTGGTTCACAGGCTGGCACTCAATCAATCCACTGAGCCACGCCAGCCAGAGCTACCTTCTCCATCTTAAAGATCACTTTTTTTTCTCATTTCCACTCCATTCCCACTGCTTCTTCCTTGGTAAAATATTCCCTGTGTTTCTTCTTTCTCACTCTCCCTATCTAGATACTAATCCTTCCCCAAAGTAAGCAACCAACAGTTTGTTTCTTCAATAACCTGATATATATAGTATCCTTAACCTGGAAAAGGTGAGAAACAGAGTTATGTGCTAGACAGACAATAGCAACACACATATTTTTCATTCCCTTAACCTTTCTGATTGCCACATCTTTGACCTCCTCTCAAAAATACTCTGCTTAGTCCTATACTCAATTATTAAGAATGTAAGAATTAGTGTAATACAGTTTCCAGGAAGTTGGTTAGAATGTCACCCTAATCATTTTAAATGAGTAGAGACCTGCAGACTCAGAATTTCAAGGATTATCTGGTCCTGAGGAAGACTGCTCTCATTGTTTTAGGTTGATTAGTACCAGGATGATACCATATTACCGTGACATACATGCTTTCAAGCAAACCAGTTATTTCCATCAACAAATCAGGATACCTACTCATCAGGAGTCCTTATGAATCTCAAACTGTATGGGAAATTCAAAATTGAAACAAACAAGCAGACAGATATAAGATATCACCATAACCCAGATTAAGGAATATTTAGTTAATCTGCCCACAAAAGCCACAGAAAACATCCACAACTACTTTGGTCACACAAGCCACTGTAGGGAATCACTAAAAATTTTACTCTCCGAATCTACTTTTAGTAAGACATTAATACCTTCTGTTTTTACTTCATTCAATATATTTCACAATAATTTATAATTTCTAAACACATACCTTAAATTACATCAATTATATTTTATTTAAATAATCCAAGTATACTTTCATTTTTAATAACAAAAACTTGTTTAATAAAAAATATATATATTCAACAAAAAAATTGTAAAAGGTAGAAGTTAAAGGCACATTGAGAAAAAGTCCTATTTAATCCAATTTAAAGGAATTACTTTTGAATATGAATAAAACAAAGTTCAAGGAAATTATTTTGAAGGTTTCCATAACTGATAATTTCCAAAAATATTAAGTTAATTATATTTTCCCATAGAGGAACAATATTAAAATACAGTGGTACCTCGGTACTCATTAACTTGTTCCAGAACTTGTGAAGCATGCTGAAAACCAACAAGTACTGAACAAATTTTCCCTGTAAGAAATAATGTAATTAGAAATAATTCGTGAAATTTCCCCAGAACTGTTACATTTTACTGGGCTAATATTAATGAGGTTCTTTTGTCATATAGAACGTTGAAACTAAACAAACATGGATTCTTAAAAAAGCAGTCAATTACACAAAAATAAAATAAAATTTAACTTGACTTGACCTGTACTGAAAGGCATTCTTGGCACAATGGGAGTGGCGAGGGAGAGGGGGAGGAGAAAGGTTAATTGTTGGAAGAGGAGTCCTCTTCCAAGACAATTTCAAGTGTTTCTCAGGGTTTCTTCTGTTTTCTGCCTGTTGGCTTCACTGAACACTGTTGACAATTCAGATTTAAGAAGTTTCACTAAAAACCTATCTGAAACCACACTGAGATATCACTTCATGCCAGTGAGAATGGCTATCACAAACAAAACAAACAACAAATGATGGAGAGGATGTGGAGAAAGAGGAATCAACGTTGTACTGTTGGTGGGATTGCAGACTGAGGCCTGGTGTGAAAGTCTCTTAAAAGACCATGAGCTCTGCCAGGAGGAAATTGTGGCCAGAAGCTGTAAAATCAAGGGACTTTGAAGGCTTTGAGGTTGATTCTGATAGCCCAGTAGTGGAGTGTATTGTGTCTCTGGGCAAGTCCATGGTCCTGGAGGTCAATGAAGATGTCGAAGAGTTAGTGGAGAAGCACAGAGCAGAGCTTAGCACTGAGGAGCAGCAGGAACTTCAACAGGAGCAGCAAAAGTGAGGGGTTGGGTGAGGAGGAATGAAGGAAGGAAGCGTCTCCTGCACTGATAAAAGTAATGTGCGGTAAATGGATTGAAGTTCAAAACTCTGTGAAAAAGTGTCAGGCAGACAAAACTCTAGCAAGTGGAGATGTAGACCTGTTTAATAAACAGTGTCACACTTCAGAAACATTTTGAAACATAGAACATGTTTTTTTTTATTTTTTATTTTTTTATTGTTCAAGTACAGTTCTCTCCCCACTATACCCCCACTGAGCCATCCCCACTTCCCATCCTTGATCTTACCCTCCCTTTGGTTTTATCCATGTGTCCTTTATAGTTGTTCATGAAAATCCTTCCCCCTCCCCCACCATTATCCCTCCTACCTCCCCTCTGGTTACTGTTAGTTTGTTCTTAATTTCAATGTCTTTGGTTATATTTGACTTGCTTGTTTTGTTGATTAGGTTCCACTTATAGGTGGGATCATATGTTATTTTTCTTTTATCATCTGGCTTATTTCATTTAGCATAATGCTCTCCAGTTCCATCTATGCTGTCATGAAGGGTAAGAGCTCCTTCCTTCTTTCTGCTGCATAGTATTCCATTGTGTAAATGTACCATAGTTTTCTGATCCACTATTTAATAAGAGCACTCATGTTGCTTCCAAGTCTTGGCTATTGTAAATTGCGCTGCAGTGAACACTGGGGTGCACAGGTTCTTTTAGATTGGTGTTTCAGGGCTCTTAGGTTATAATCCCAGCAGTGAAACTGCCAAGTTAAAAGGCAGCTCCATTTTTAGTTTTCTGAGAAAATTCCATACTATTTTCCACAGTGGCTACAAGCACCAGGTTTGACCAGGTCTGAAGCTGACAAGTACCAAAGTATGACTATATAAGGAAAGTTATATGCCTGTACTAGGATTCAGCAATCAAATATATCACTGGTCTAACCACCAATAAGTCATAAGTGAAAAAAATACGCCAAAAGTCTATACTAATTAAAAATACTATTCTCAGTTCTATTAAATAGGCATAAATAGCCCTGGTCGGTGTAACTCAGTTGGCTGGAACATGGTCCTGTAAATCAAAAGGTTTTGATTCCCAGTCAGGGCATGTGTCTGGGTTGTGGGTTCGGTCCTGGTCAGGGCACTTACAAGAGGCAACTGACAGACGTTTCTTTCCAACAAAGATGTTTCTCTCCCTCTCTCTCTCCCTCCTTTCCTCTCTCTCTAAAATCAATAAGACTGTCCTCAGGTGAGGATAAAAATAAAAAATAAAATGGGCATATGTCACATATTAATTTCAAAAGGCATTTCATGTACTATTAAACACACACATCGTAAGAAAATGTAATAGGTAACTTAAAATTAAAATACTTACTATATTCAACACTAAGTAATCTTACTTGTCATCTTACAATTTCGAGTGTTGCTAGGGAAATAGATGGCATAAAACTCTTTCAAAGTCATCCAAATATTTAAAAACTTTCTTTTGATACATTTTCCTAAAACTAGCAAAGGCATTCATCCACCTCATTAATTCTAGGGGTATTTTTTTCACAGAAAACATTTTCAAAAGTAAGAGTTGACATAATATAGGTGCCTTTCATCTTTTCCCTTCTCAATTTACTCAAGCTAAAAAAGTAACGACTGACTCACACAAAAGGTCATTCTGCCTAACATTTATTGATCCTGTTGTTATTAGAGTACTTTTTCAGTCATGAGAAAACTACAAAAGGAGCTACCTGGTCACTGGCACAACCACTTTTGAAAGGTATTTTTATTACTTCAAAATAAAATTTCTGCAAAAACATGACAGTTTTACCATATTATTATCATTATCAATTTTTTAAAGTTTACACTTAATATTATTTTGTATTAGTTTCAGGTGTACAGCATAGTGGTTTAACAATCATATACTTTACAAAGTATTTCCCTAGATATTTCCAGTATCCACCTGGTACCATATATACTTATTGTAAGATTATTGACTACATCCATAGGCTGTATTTTACATCCCCATGCCTACTTTGTAACTACCAATTTGTACTTCTTAATCCCTTCACATTTTTCATCCCCAATTCCCCTCACTTATATTAAGCATCAGTCTGTTGTCTGTATCTATGAGTCTGTTTCTATTTTGCTTGCTTATTTTTATGTTCTCTATATTTCACATAAAAGTGAAATCAAATGGCATTTTTCTTTCTCTGAGTGACTTATTTCACTTCGCATGATACCCTCCAGGTATATCCATGCTGTCACAAATGCTAAGATTTCATTCTTTTCCATGGTCGTATAATTTTTCACTGTATATATGTTCTACTGCATTTTTTTAAATCCTCACCTAAAGATATTTTTTCATGGCTTTTTAGAGAGAGAGGAAGTGAGGAGAGGGAGGGAGGGAGGGAGGGAGGGAGGGAGGGAGGAAGAGAGAGACACACACACAGACAAACATCAATGTGAAAAACATCAATTAGTTGCCTTCCTGTAGGCACCCAGACAGGGGATCAAACCCATAAGCTGGATATGTGCCCTGACCAGAATCAAACCCTCAACCTTTCAGTCTGTGAGATGACACTCCAACCAACTTAGCCACACTGGCCAGGGCATGTTCCACCACATTTTTTAATCCACTCATCTATTGATGGGTACTCAGGTTGCTTCTACATCTTGGCAATTGTAATAATGCTGCAATGAACAAAGGTGTGCATATATTCTTCTGAATTTACATTTTGGGTTTCTTTGAATATACACCCAAAAGTAAAATCACTGAGTCACAAAGCAGCTCCATTTTTAATTTTTTGAGGAAACTCAACATTTTCCACAGTGGCTCTACCTATCTGCATTACCACCAACAATGCACAAAGGTTTCCTTTTCTCCGTGTCCTCACCAAATCTTGTTATTTGTAAATGTATCGATGACAGTCACTCTGACAGGTATGAGGTGAAATCTGAGGTTTTAATTTGCATTTCTTTGATGATTAGTGATGTTGAGCACCTTTTCGTATGCCATTTGGCCATCTATACGTCCTCTTTGGAGAAGTTTCTATTCAGGTCCTCTGCCTATTTTCAAATTGGATTGTGTGCTCTATTGATGTTGAGTTGTATGTGTTACTTACAAATTTTGGATATTAAGCCTTTATGGGATGTGTCATGGGTCAGTATCTTCTCCCATTCAGTAGATTATCTTTTTTTGTTGTTGTTGATGGTTTTCTGCAGTGCAAGAGCTTTTTAGTTTGATGTGGTCCCATTTATTTTTTCTTTTCTTCTCTTACCCACGGAGATATATCAGGAAAAAAATTGCTAATAACAGCTATATATGACAAACCTACGGCTAACATCATACTCTTCATGGGGAAAACTAAAAATGTGTCCCTTAAGATGAGAAAAAAAGGACACAGGCATGTCCACTTTCACCACCCTTATTCAACACAGTACTCGAAGTCCTCATCACAGCAATCAGGTAAGAAGAAATAAAAGACATCCCAATTGGAAAAAAAGTAAAAATGTCATTATTTGCAGATAACATGACATGATATATAGAGAACCCTAAAGATTCCACCAAATAACTACTAGAACTATTAAATGAATTCAATAAAGTAGTAGCAAGATACAAAATAAATATCCAGAAGTCAGTCACATTTTTATACACCAATAATGAACTATTATAAAGAGAAACTAAGAAAACAATCACTTAGAATTGCATCAACAATATCTGGAAATAAATTTTACCAAGCAGATGGAAAGACCTACATTAGAAAATTATAAGAAGCTGAAGAAAAAATGAATAAGATATAAATAAATAGAAGCATATACCATGTTCCTAGATAAGAAGAATTAAAATAATTAAAATATCCATACCACCCAGAGCAATCTATAGATTCAATGCAATGTCTATCAAAATACCAATGGCATTTTTCACAGAACTAGAATAAATAATTCAAAAAGTTATGTGGAACCACAAAAGACCTCAAAGAGCCACAGCAATCTTAAGAAAAAAAGAACAAAGTTGGAGGTATGATCGCTGATATCAAACTAAATTACAAGGCCATAGTAATCCAAAAAAGCATGATACTGGCATTAAAAACAGGCAGAGAGTGCAATGGTACAGAATGGGGACCCCGGAATTATATCCACACCTATATGGTACATTAATATATGATAGAGGAGGCAAGTACATACAATGGTTTAAAAACAGTCTATCAAAAAATGCTATTGGGAATTTTTGACAGATACATCAAAAAAAAAAAAGTGAAACTAAACCATCATGTAGCACAAACTTAAAAATACAAGCTTAAAAACACTGTCTTTATATTCTGAGTTGGCCAAAAGGAATGAGGATAAATCAATATTGGTTCTTTACAAAGCAAAAGGAACTATATAAAGTTTTCTAAGATGCTATTCTTTTTTTTATAATATATTTTATTGATTATGCCATTATAGTTGTCCCATTCCTCCCCCTTAATTCTCCTCCACCCTGCACAACTCCTCCCACCCACATTCCCCCCTTTAGTTCATGTCCATGTGTCATAAGTTCTTTAGCTTCTACATTTCCCACACTATTCTTACCCTCCACCTATCTATTTTCTACCTACCGTCTATGCTACTTATTCTCTGTACCTTCTCCTCACCTTCCTCCTCCCACTCCCCTGTTGCTAACCCTCCACGTGATCTCCATTTCTGTGGCTCTGCTCCTGATCTAGCTGTCCACTTAGTTTGCTTTTGTTTTAGGTGTGGTTGTTAATAACTGTGAGTTTGCTACCATTTCACTGTTCATATTTTTTATCTTCTTTTTCTTAGATAAGTCCCCTTAACATTTCATATAATAAGGGATTGGTGATGATGAACTCCTTGAACTTGACCTTATCTGAGAAGCACTTTATCTGCCCTTCCATTCTAAATGAAAGCTTTGCTGGATAGAGCAATCTTGGATGTAGGTCCTTGCATTTCATGACTGGGAATACTTCCTTCCAGTCCCTTCTTGCCTGAAAGGTCTCTTTTGAGAAATCAGCTGACAGTCTGATAGGAACTCCTTTGTTGATGACTGTCTCCTTATCCCTTGCTGCTTCTAGAATTCTCTCCTTCATTTGAATCTTGGCTAATGTAATTATGATGTACCTTGGTGTGTTCCTTCTTGGGTCCACCTTCTTTGGGACTCTCTGAGCTTCCTGGACTTCCTGGAAGTCTATTTCCTTTGCCAGATTGGGGAAGTTCTCCTTTATTATTTGTTCAAAAGTTCTCCTTTATTATTTGTTCAAATAAGTTTTCCACTTGTTGCTGTTCCTCTTCCCCTTCTGGCACCCCTATAATTCTGATGTTGGAACGTTTAAAGATATCCTGGAGGTTCCTAAGCCTCTCCTCATTTTTCTGAATTCTGTTTCTTCATTCTTTTCTGATTGGTTGTTTGTTTCTTCCTTCTGGTCCACTCCATTGATTTGAGTCCCAGTTTTCTTCCCATCACTATTGGTTCCCTGTGCATTTTCCTTCATTTCACTTACTGTAGTAGCCTTCATTTTTCATCTAATTTGCAACCAAAATCAACTAGTTGTGTGAGCATCCTGATCACCAATGTTTTAAACTGTGCGTCAGATAGGTTGGCTATGTCTTCATCACTTAGAAGTATTGGCTCTGGGGATTTGATCTGTTCTTCTGTTTGAGCCATAAGTTTCTGGTCTGGTCATGCCTGTTATGTATGAGGGGCAGAGTCTTAGGTGTTCACTGGGGCAGGGCAACCCAGTGGCTGGGTTGTGATGATATATGTGGGAGGCAGGGTCAGAGAGGGAACAATGGTGCTTGCTCTGATGTCTCTTGGATTTCAGTCCCCTCTGACACTTCCCACAAGCAAATCGAGCCCTTCTGGTGCTGGTTCCCGGGGGGGTAGGCTTGCGTATGTTCTAGGACCATGTGAGTTTCTCCAACAAACTCTCCTGTGAGGCTGGGAGTCTCTCCCAGCACCTCTGCCCCCACAAGTGTTTTCAATCAGTGCTTTTAGGCTTTATTTCCTGGGGCTAGGGCCCTGGGTTGCATGCTCTGTCTTGCTTCCAGTTTTTGCCTGGTTATCTGCACTCGAATGTATGTCCGTGGTCAGTCAGCGGCCTTTTGCACCTCACTGGGTCTGCTTGTTTACTCCCCACCCCCTGATCTGCTAGCTCCATGCCAACTGCACACCCACCTGCTGCGACCCCTTCTCCCCCTGCCGCTGACTCTGCCCCTCCTACCAGTCTGGATGAATGGTTGTTGGACTTCTGCACAGTTCAATTTTCTGTCTGTTTTGGTTGTGTTTTTGTTTCTAAATCTTTGTTGTCCTTAATTTTTGTTGTGTGAGGAGGCACAGTGTTTCCACTTATGCCTCCATCTTGGCCAGAAGTCTCTAAGATGCTATTCTTACAGGTGCTTTTTGTATAGAAATATCTGACTCAGCAACATGAAATAAATCACACAATTTTTTTCTTTTCACTTTCTCGAGGTGGTTTTCTCAACCTGGTTCAATGTATGAATGTTAGGCCAAAGGTAATAGATTACCTGGAGGTTTGAGGAACATATTATTTATTAATAAGTGCCAATTAAAGAAAAACCTAAACAAGGGAAGCTGGTCAAACAAATATATAGCTGTATGACTGGATAATAAGCACCCAATCCTTCACATTAACACATCATGACATATATTTTACCACAGCAATGAGATGGAAAAGCCTTCCTAACTGCTGGGAACCACCCTGCCTGATTTCAGGAGCTGTAAACCCCCCGTGGGTGAGTTTACAGACCTTGAGGCTGAGTGACAGACCTTGAGACCCTAAGCCACTAAAGAGACAAAGCTTATCTCCCTGGCTGGAGCACAGCCTCTGTCCACTTTACTTCACCCTGCCTGGCCCCCACTGCATGACCGGTTACCCAAATGATGGGTAAGATTCCTCAAGTGAGGAGCAACCTAAGACAGGCATGGTCACAAAGAGGCCCTCAGGGAAGGCCTTGGGGGGCTGTGGAGAAAGAAGATGATGAACCCTCACCCCTCGGCTTTGACATAGCCTGAGTCCTCATTCTGTCTGCAAGAAATCTCCTAATGTCTTGGCTGCCTTACTTCCCCTGCCTGACTTAAGCCTGAAACAATACTGGAGGAAGGTGCAGCCCTGTGCTGGAAAGAGTGGGTTCCCCAGGGTGATCAGGCCTAAGAAAGAATGCATAAAATCCTATGGAACCTGCTTTGCTAATACCCTCAATCTAAATGATAAAGGTACAAGCATGAAGTGAGTTTGTCCCCAAAATTAGGCCCTTAACTATCTGATCCTGACTCAGAATAAGCCCTCAGAGTTCTTTCAATGTTATTTATTATTTAATCATTTCTGCCTGACAATGACTGACAAGCTTTACGTATACACCCTTTATTCCTATTTAAACCCAATAAAAGCCCATTGAGGAACAGGTTCCTGGCCCATTTCCTTTGAGAGCTCGGCCACCTTTCCTCCCCAAACAGACCATGTGTTGGTAGACTTATTCTCACCGAGGGCGGCTGGTGGGGGAGAGCCTGCAGGCGGAGGCTCACCCACACACCTAACCATATGTGTTTATGCAACACCTAAGAATTGCTCCATCCTTATTTAATCAGGGATATCTTAGGAATTACTGTAAATTAATCCTTGCTTTGGTGCCCAGGGAAGGGTTCTGGTGGTCTTTGGAGCACCCAGTTATAGTCGTTGCCTCCCTCATATTAAGCACTCCACGTACCACTGTTCCTGCTGCAGCTGCTGCTTCTGATTTTCTAATAGGCTTTAAGCAGTTATGCCTTCTGTAACTGCTGGTACTTGCTGCAGAAGCCACAGTAGAACTCAGAGGTATGCTTCCCTGCAGCAATCTCCAAAGCCTGGGCCTTTTAAGCTCCTTTCTTTCCCAACAGCCTCATGTCTGGCTCACTCAGTTGTTTCTTCAGGAATGCTTTTTCCTGGAGCAACTGGGCCTTGATTGCCTGTGCCTTTGCAGCTGTCTCAGTTTGGGATTTGTTAAGCCCACCGCGTAATGTCTCCATTTCTCTCTCCTGTTCTTCTCAAATAGTGAAAGGTCCCTCATTGCCTCCAACCGCAGCTTCAGAATGCACTGGATCTTTTCTTTCTGCAGGGACTCTTTTAAGCTCTGAAGTTTATTTCCCATATATATTTAGAGGCTACTACTTGTCTCTTTTATTCGAACTCCCAATTTCCATACATAGTTGTCCCAAGCTTCTCAAGTTGCCTTCTATATGCCTCCATTTTGTTGGTCAGGTGTTCCAGTAAGAACTTATTTTTCAGCCTGGACAAGTAACTTCAGTGACTAGCTGCCTGGTGTCCTTCTTGAGCAGTTTTTACTGGATCTGAGCTTCTTCCATTTGCTTGTTCAGTTTCTTCATTTCCCCCATCTTTGTTGGTTTCAAAAACTTACTTTTTAAATGAAGATATGATATAGGGGAACTAGTGGAATCCTCAGCAAATTTGCTCCAGGAATCCAAGCATTTATCCCCGAGCACTGGTATAACTCACTGAGAGTGATGAGGAGGAGTTAGCTAGCATCAAGGGCCATGACATGCGGAAACAGCATCCCTGGGTAGCAATTTTTTTTTACAAATTTCTGAGTTCTGGTCTCCGTGGGTCTCTGCACTACCTAGCAACACCTAGGGTCGCACCCCTCCCCAGTCCTGGTCAGTCCAGCACTGAGCAGCTTAACCTCCTGGCCTGATAAGCCCTAGCAGTCAGTTCTCCAGGGGCTCTGGGAGCCAAAATGGAAACGTGCTCTCTTTTTCTTGAGCTGTGGCTCTCCTGAGGAGCTGAGCTTTGCCCTTCCTAGCCCCACCCACAAACACTGAATGCCTCTTTTGCTTGCCCCCTCCAAGCCTTCCTCCTAATGCCTCCACTTCCCCAGTGGGCTCCTGAGCACCCTGGGTCAGGAAGATGCTCTGGCATTCTTTGGCTTTCCACTTTCAAGCCAGTGCCAGCCAGCTCTAGTCTCTTTCACAGCCCCAAAGGCTGCAGAAGTCTCTCTAGCCACACAGCATCTCTGTGGTAGAGTGAGCCCAACTAGGAAGAAGATGGAGCACCAGCAGCTGAGCCACAGGCTTAGGGGTCGCAAGCCTGGGACCTACTGTGTCTGTTGGTGTTGCGAAGGGCAGGCTCTACATCAATTACCCTCTAAAGTAGCAATTTCTTCATGACATAAAAAATTACTATAATCAGTAAAATATAAGCAAATAATATTTTAGGATGAGAAGTCATTCTGTAGACAGTGATTCTCACTTAAAGAATGGAGTCTTATCAAATAAGACAATTACTTTTCTTCTCATGCCTTTTTTCCCTTCTTCATGTCAAAGTAATGAAGAGAGGTTATCAACCAATGGAAGACCTTAGAGAAATCAAGAATAAATGGAATTATTAAACAAACAAAAAAATAGAACTTTTGAACAGGAAAAGGAATAAGGAATCTAGAACTGGTACAGATATGTAGACATGTGTTGAAGTGGATGGGAGAAACTAAGAATTTTCTGCCACTCTAACTCTTGATGCTCTGGGCACACTGAGGAGCAGTACCACAGAGGCATTTAGGAGTTTAGGTCCTTTCATCTGTTAAACACTGTGACACATTAAACAACAGTTTCTATTTTCAGAAAAACTTTGTCCTATTTCTATATGGGCTCTCACAAAAAAATCTTTCCCAGTTCCTGAAAAGTATTTTCTCTCTAAGCTTAGCAGACTCAAGCAAAAAAAATGCTTTCCTCATCCAAGATATCTCTGGGCCAGAAAAAAAGCATCATTAATAACCCAGATGAGAACACGTACCATAAACTTAAAATGGCACTGATCTGAATCATTATGTCATTTCCCCCTGGTATATTCAGCAACCTTACCATGGAAGTGGGGAGACTGAACTGCAACTCTGATACAGGGATGGGCATCTTGAAGACAAAGAGGACAATGATGAGAAAGTCATTTAAAGGGGGATGATGAACTTCAGGTTCAGCAAAAGGTATACTGTAAGTAGGTAGCTAATGGACTCAGAGAAAATAAAGATGTCAGGATCTAGAGCTCTCAATGAGGATAAACAGAGAACAGGGTCCATTAAGTAAGGGGTGAGAAAGCTAGCTGTAAGATTAAATTCAGAGTAAGGCTCTGAAGTGTAAGATTTAAAGGTAGGAAAGTCCCAATAATAACAAAATTTATCTAAGACTATGGGAATGAACTGCTGAAAGGGAATGGAATGAAAATAAAATTTATAGAAGATGAGATGGAAGAATTAAAAGAGATGACACAAGATTGTGTGGAAAGACAGCAAGCCAGCTGCCAAAGCTCTTGATAAGTATTGAGGGCTGTTCCAAATCCTTGGTAGTATTAACTGTGTGGTCCAAAGGCATCACCTAGGAGCTTGTTAAGAATGCAGAATCTCAAGCCCCACCCCAGGCCTGCTAAATCAAAATCGGGCTGATTTGTGGACAGAGTTAAGTTTGAGAACTTAATAGATATAAGTATACGGCTAATATACAATAGAAAAGACAAAGATAGAAGTGGATGGTCGCATGGCATGAGCTTTGAAAGAGAAGTGAGGTTTTTTTAATACAATGGTTAAAGAACATTGATTTTATAATATCAGTGGAGAATCAGGCAAAGGCTAAGAGTAAATAAGGATCACACATATTCTTTTAATATTTTGATGTTTCTTATCACAGATATTTCCTATCATCTTACTCTATATTTCTTCAAGCTTATATCTTCTGTCTTAGGCTTTGCTTTGTATTCATATATATATATATACACACACATATACAGCAGAACGTCTATTCTTGAAGTTAATTCATTCTGGGAAGCTGTTCAAGAGGTCATTTATTTGAAAACCAAATCTCATTTGTCTTTCACCTGAGAGATGCGTGACTGATCCATCATATAGGTATCAGCATAAAAGGGTTGATGGGTCAAGCACCAAAGTTTTGTTTGAAAACCAAGACTTTGTGAGTGTGTGTGTGTGTGTGTGTGTGTGAACAACCTGATCAAGAATGGAAGGGTTCAAGACGGAAAACATCTTAAAACTGAGGTCTGACTATACTCACATTCACAAATATCTTTAACCTAACTGACAAACATTGTTCTCAAACTCTACATAGTCTATCCAATCTTGTTAACAGATCAGCTCCATGTATAACAGAAATATTGTTTGCCTAACCTCCAAAATTTTAAAATTGAATATAAACGATCACATATTATAGAGTATAATTTTCCACCATTCTTTTCCCTGAAGTCCTACCTTTCTGAGACAGGGAATGGATACACCTACCCAACAAAATGTAATGCTGAAGAATACCTATTCACCAATCACTACTAGAAAGACTCCAATGAAACAGAAAAATGGAGGAGGAAAGGGCAAAGGCAAGAGTGAGTGGAAGCCACACTAACCTCCACCCAGGACCAATCGGGAATTACAACTAAACTTTGGAGAAATCACCCAGAACAAAAAAATAACAGAGTATATAATAAAAACAGGAGTGGGGAAAAGAGGAACTGTTGAGGAACATCACCCCAACGCACACTCAATGAATCTGAGATCCACACTCACAACATTTAGTTTGTAAAAACAAAAAAACAAAACAAACAAAAAAACCCATGCAGAAAGAAAGAAAAAAAATAACTGATTACAGTACTGTAAGGGTTGTAGCCTCTGGTGAAGAAATTCCTAATTAGTGAACAACCCACGTAACTAGCCACCTCTTATCTCAGTCCTCCAAAGAATTAGACTCTCATATTGTTTTCTTTCCTGAGTAACTGACAGAGTTCCCATCACATTCATGATATAGCCTGAAGGTAAAATAAGTCAAAGTAATTTATGTAAAACCAAACATATTAAATACCTTGTTCAGAATAGGTGAGTTATGAGAGTAAGTAGTGACAATAGCTATCTTTAAAGTTGGCAAATTGCTATTTTTTAAAACCACCAAATGCTCAAGTGTTATATTTAAATATATAGGCAACCATGCAAAATTTATAGTAGGCCAGCAGTAAACAATTACACTGATTTCTTAATTAATAAGTGAGCTTGTAAATAAAAAAATAAAGAGCATTTAAGGCCCCAGCTGGTGTAGCTCAGTGGATTGAGCACAGGCTGTGAACCAAAGAGTCGCCAGTTTGATTCCCAGTCAGGGCACATGGCTGGGTTGCAGACCAAGTCCCCCAGTGGGGGCCACGTGAGAAGCAACCACACAATGATGTTTCTCTCCCTTTCTCCCTCCCTTCCTCTCTCTCTCTAAAAATAAATAAATTTAAAAATTTTTAAAAAATTATAGAGTATACAAAAAGGAAGAGATGAAAGGGCCGAGTTCAAATTGCCTATACTTTTTCTATAATGGGAGAAAGAAGTCATTCAACTATTAAGTGCAACTAGCATGAATAAGATAATTTAATCATTACTGCAGTGACTGCAGAGTATATCCTAATGAGAAGATTTATAAGTAGGGTGCTTATGGCGAACACTATCAAAGATTAGGGTAATAATCATACATATGGTCTACTTGATTTATGACCAAGGTGCTATTGTAATTAAGCACTGTAACAATTGGATATCCATATGGAAAATACAATTAACCTTCACCCTTATTTCAGACTCTTTTAAAAATTAATTTGAGAGGGATCATAGACCTAAATGTGAAAGCTGAAATAATTAAGCTTCTAGAAAAAAATATAGGCGAATATTTTTATAGTCACTAATACATTTCTTTCATTCATTCTGCTATTAAAGCACTTACTGGGCTCAAAAACTTTAAAACAATTAAATAAGCCATTAAATCATAGGTCTATAGGACCAGAATCTTCAAACATCTAGTTTCTATGAACAGAGATTAAGCAGATCAGTTTTATAAACAACTTTTGAGACCCTTCAACGTGGAGTGTGATCACACTTTTCTCAAAAAGCTATTGCCGAGCACCTGCCCTGCACCTTTTTTTTCTCATGATATTGGTCAGTAATAGCATTGGTACTTGTTGTAGTTATTAATGTAACATCATTTATTCATGAAGAGACTGTCCAGAACTTTTATTTGAAGAACAAGAACAAGCCCTCCCTCCATGCTTATCTGATATATCTATAGGGGAATATTTTTGTGAGTAGGTAGGAAAATATTTCTTAAATAAATCTAAAAGAAAAAAGTTGATAAACCTGACTTAAATACAAGCCAAAGATTAAGAGAAGATATTTGCAAGGCATCTGACAAAGGGCTCATATGCAAAATATATAATGAATTCCCATAAATCAATAAGAAAAAAACAATGTAATTTTTAAATGGCCCCCCCCAAAAAAACACATTAACAGACATTTCACAAAGAAGGTTATCCAGATAGCCAAAGAGCATTACTCAACAGGGAAATGCATATTAAAATCACAATAAGATGGCATCACAACATAGCCAAAAGAACTGCAAAGAGAGAGACCACACTAGGTGTTGTTGACAAAGATGTGGAACAGAATTCCCCTAAGTTAATGGGTGGAGAGTGCATCAGTATAACCACTCTGTAAAACTGACTTGCAGAAAAAAATTAAATTACACATCCTCCAAAATCCAGCAATCCCACTTCTAGGTATATACCAAAAAGAAATAAATGTATCTGTATACAAGGGAGCATAAGTAAAATGTTTATAGCAGCATTATTCATAATAGCCCCAAACAAGAAACAACCCAAATACCAACAGGAGAAAGGATACATTTTAGTATATAATGCAATGGAATATTATTTAGCAACAAAAAGAAAAAACTGAGAAGGGTGCAAGATAGTAGGTAACACAGAGGAGTAGTTCAGAGGAGGCTCCTGAACTTCCCTCCTCTCATGGACATCTGAATGTCCAGCTACTCACAACCAATTCCCTTTAAGTGAAATCTAGAAACTAGCTGAATGACTCCTATACATCAGGTGAATGAGAAAAGGCCCACGCTGAAATGGGGAGGAAACCCTGAGATATACTCTTGCCATGATTTCTATCCATAGCATAATGCCAAACAATTGGGAGAGAACCCCAAACTCCCAGCTTCTCCCGAAGAAGCAAAGCAGACTATACATCCAGCACCTGAATTTTTGCAGCTGCTGCAAAAGGAACAGAACCCAAGACCAAGTGGCTCAGATAACGAATAAGAATTTGATTCCTGTGGTCACAGAGGACTGTAACAAAACGTTCTCAATAGAGTGCATAAGAGCCCTTGAAGACCTATCTCTCCAGGGCTCAGTGCACAGGTAAAAACACCCATCTTCCAGTCTTTCAATGGAAAGGGTCTGACTACATATTTTACAGGCTACTGCCTGAGGGTCTAGCTTCTAGCATTGACCTAGGGTCTAGTTGTGATCCTCCCCAGAGTCAGTGGGCATTCACCCTGACTTCTCCTTGTGGCTCAGTCCAGCAGTAAAAGAGCTTATCGACATCTCTTCAGAAGGAGCATGTACACATTTCCATTGCCCAGGCTTTTATGCCACCCATTTGAGGGACAGCTCCCCAGAACACCTGGCTCCTATACCCAACAAAGCTTGTATTCACAAGTCCCACAGGGCAGCGGGTACTCTTTATAGCAAAAATATAAGCAGTTTTTAAATGGGTTCAGAAGCAGCAATACATCCAGGCTCAGCCAAGGAGATGGCAAAAATGCCCATCTCCCAATTACTCCATTTCCAGATGCAGACAGGGGGTCTGGCTTCTAATCAGCACCCATCTAGGTGTTGACTGTGATCCTCCCCTTTGGGACACTGATGGGTCTTATAAGTACAGAACTTATATGTACAACTCATGGACATGAACTAAGAAGGGGAAGGATGAATGATGAGGGAGTGCAAGACAGAGGGGGGATAAGGGGAAGAAAAAAATATATGGGAGTTCAACTGTAAATATATTACAGTTGAATTGGGACCACTGTAATAACATAATCAATAAAATATATTTAAAGAAATGAAAGAAGAGACATTACATCTGATAACACATAAATAATAAGGATCATAAGAAACTACTATGAACAAACATATGCCAACATTAAATAAACTAGAAGAAACAGATAAACTCCTAGAAACACACAATCACCAAGACCGGATCATAAAAAAATAAAATCTGAAGAGTCCAATTACTAGTAAAGAGATTGAATCAGTAATCAAAAAGCGCCTCAAAAATAAGTCTGGAACTGGCTTCACTGGTAAATTCCACCAAATGTTTAAAAGATAATTATTGCTAATCCTTCTCAAAATCTTCTTAAAAAATTGAAGGGAACACTTCCAAACTCATTTTATAAGGCAGTATTATCTTGACACCAAAACCAGACAAGAACACTATCAGGAAAGAAAATTATAGGCCAATAACACAGATGCAAAAGCCCTCAACGAAATAGTGCTAAACCAATTCAACAGTATATTAAAAAAATCATACACCTTGATCAAGTGGGATTTATTACTAGGATGCAAGGATGGCTCAACATAAAATAATCAGTGTGATATACCGCATTAACAAAATAAAGAATAAAACTCTTAGGATCAACTCAATAGATACAGCAAAAGTTTCTGACAAAATTCAACATCCATTCATGATAAAACATTCTTAATAAACTGCATAGAGAAGAAAGGTTTGTGGACATAATATAGGCTATATATTGTAAGACCACAGCTAAAATCAAACTTAATGGTAAAAAATGGAAAATTTTTCCTCTACTATGAGAAAAAAACATAAGGTGCCGCCGTGGCTGGTATAGCTCAGTGGATTGAGTGTGGGCCTGCGAATCAAAAAATCACAGTTCGATTCCCAGTCAGGGCACAAGCCTGGGTTACAGGCCAGTTACCGGCAGGGGACCCATGAGAGGCAACCATACATTGATATTTCTCCCCCTCTCTCCTTCCCTTCCCCTCTAAAGATAAATAAATAAAATATTTTTTAAAATAGGGTGCCTATCTCACCCCACTTTTATTCAACTTAGTACTGAAAGTCCTGGTCAAAGCAATTAGACAAGAAAAAGAAATAAAAGGCATCTGATTCAGAAAGGAAGAAGTAAAACTGTTTGTTTGCAGCTGACATGATACTATACAGAGAAACCCTACAACTCCACCAAAAAAGTGTTAAAACTTAAACAAATCAAGTAAAGTTGCAGGATACAAAGTCCATGTAGAAAAATCCATTGCATATCTATACACAAGCAACAAACTATTTAAAAAATACAAAGAAAACAATTCTATTTACAATAGCATTAAAAAATAAAATACTTAGGAATGACTTTAATCTAAGATGTGAAATGTCTATAACAGAAAATTATAAATATTGATGAGAGAAACGGAAGATGATATTCTGTTTGTGAGTTGAAAAAATTAATATTGCTAAAGTATTCATACTACTCAAGGCAATCTACAGAATCAATGCAATCCCTACCAAAATTCCAATTCCAACAGCATTTTTCACAGAACTAGGACAACTAATTCTAAAATTTGAATGGAACCACAAAAGACCCTGAAAAGCCAAGGCAATCTTGTGAAAGAAGAACAAAGCTGGAGATATCATTCCCCCTGATTTCAAAATATACTACAAAATGGTCAAAACAGTATGTTATTAGCAGAAAGAGACATACAGATTGATGAAACAGAACAGAGAACCCAGAAATAAACCCGTGCTTATATAGCTAATTATTTATTATCATGGAGGCAAAAATATACAGTGAGGAAAGGATAGTTTATCCAATAAATGGTGTTGGGAAAACAGAATAGCTTCATGCAAAAGAATGAAATTGGACCAGTATCTTATAACATATACAAAAATTAATTCAAATCAGATTAAAGACATAAATATAAAACCTGAAACCATAAAACCTAGAGAACACATAGGCAGTAAGCTCCTTGACATCAATCTCAGTGATGTTTTTGGATCCAAAGGGAAGAACAAAAAAATGAAAACAAACAAGTGGGAATATATCAGACTAGAAATCTTCAGCACAGAGAAGGAAACCATCAATAAAACCAAAAGGCAACTTACTGAGTGGGAGAAGATATTTCTAAATTATGTATCTAATAAAGGGTTAATATTAAATTTTTTAATCATATAGCTGAAGAGCAAAAAAACAATCTAATTTAAACATGGGCAGAGGATCTGAAGAGACATTTTTCTAAAGAAGATATACAGAAGGCCAACAGACACATGAAAAGATGTTCATTATCACTAATTAGGGAAATGCAAATCAAAACCACAGTGAGATACCATCACATGCCTGTCAGGTTGGCTATTATTGAAAGACAACAAATAACAAATGTTGGTGAGGATGTGGAGAAAAGGGAACTCTCATTATGTTGTTAGGATTGTAAATTGGTGCAACCACTATGAAACAGTAAGGGGGTTCCACAAACAATGAAAAACAGAACTATATAATTCAGCAATTCCACTTCTGAGTATCTATCTGAAGAAAATAAAAATGCTGATTTGAAAAAATACATGTACCTCATGTTCACTGTGGCATTATTTACAATAGCCAAGATATATAAAACTCTTAAATGCCCACCAGTAGATGAATGGATAAGAAAGATATGAACTTCTGCATATAATTAGACCTACATAGGTTTTGCAAGGGTTGACTTTTTTGATCTACTGTTAGGGACCCACAGATGCAGAAGGCACACTATAGTCAAAAGTTATACAACAGCATAGGTGGAACTGGAGAGCACTATGCTAAGTGAAATAAGCCAGGCAGTAAAAGACAAATACCATATGATTTCACCTATGAGCGGAACCTAATCAACAAACAAACAAACAAGCAAACGAGAACCAGAGACATGGAAATAAAGAACAAATTCACAGGGACCAGAGGAGAAGGGAGTGGGGAATAACGAGGGAAAGAAGGGGAACATGTCCAAAAGGCCCACAGACAATGGGGAGGGGATTGTCTTTGGGAGCAGGGGTTAGATGGGGTAAAGGAGAGCAATGGCAGGGCAGGGGGCAGGGAGGTGGGAATGGGGACAACTGTAACTGATCAACAGTTAAAAAAAGATATATCCAGATTTTTGACTGCACGGAGAGGGGACTGGCACCCCTAATCCCCATATTGTGCAAGAGTCAACTGTATATATATAATACTGCTCATTCATTAAAAAAGAATGGAATATTATCGTTTGTGACAATACATATGGTCATTGAGGGTATCATGCTACGTTAAATGTCAGTAAGAGAAAGACAAATGCTACATGATTTTACTTATATGCAGCATCTAAAAGAGAAAAAAATTCAGACTCTGAGGCACAGAGAGCAAGTTTTCTTCCTATAATGTCAGAAATAGAACATCAAATCTGTCAATGTTGCTCTATAAACAGGGATGTGAGCTGGATTAATTGGAGGTATGGAGGAGAAAATAGCTGAGTAAGGCATAAATCACCATACTACTGACTCAAGAAAGAGTAAAGGGTGGCCTGAAGACCAGTAACAATAAGAAGTCAGCCCTGGCTGGTGTAGCTCAGTGGATTGAGCGCAGGCCTGTGAACCAAAGGATCATGGTTCGCAAGGGCCTACAAGCTAAGGGATCGCGGTTTGATTCCCAGTCAGGGCACATGCCTGAGCTGCAAGCCAGTTCCCAGTGGGAGACCCACGAGAGGTAACCATACATTGATATTTCTCTCCCTCTCTCCTTCACTTCCCCTCTAAAGATAAGTGAATAAAATCTTTAAAAAAAAAAAAGGATCACAGTTTGATTCCTAGTCAGGGCACATGCCTGGGTTGTAGGCCAGTTCCCAGCAGGGGACACACAAGAGGCAACCAAAAATTGATATTTCTCTCCCCCTATCCTTCCTTTCCCCTCTAAAGATAAATAAATAAAATCTTTTTTAAAAAGAATAAGAAGTCAAGATGGAGATATAAAGGAATATAGAGCATTGTCTTGGCACATAATTTTAGCTATCACATTACAGCAGTGGTCAGATTAAAAAACTTGGTGGTATTCATTTCTTTTTAAATACAGAGTATTTAGCAAGGAGAGGGTGCAGAATTTGAAGATTTGTTTTTTGGTCCCATTGACCCATCTGACCCAAAGGACTCTCTCTAACATTGAATTGATGAACTACACTCTACATCATTACAACCTAAAAAATATTTCCAAAGTACAGGGACAGGCTAACACCACACTAGCACAGAAAGCTTTCACTAAAGTGGCAGTGTCATTTAATGCATGGTAAGGTAGCTCCTGTGGTCATGTGTCCTTGTACAGGATCTTAGGTCCTCAACAAAGGATTTATAGCAATGCACTCTGAAGACCACCAAATAAGGTCTGGGACCCTCTGAATACGTGGCACTGTGGGACAGGCTCCTCTGGGGGACAGGTTAGGAGCTGATTGAATGAGATGTAATCTCTGCACTAAAAATGGAGGTGCTGAGAGTGAGAGAGAACCTACTGCCAAGCCCGAGAGATATTGCTCTCATCAGAGAAAAAAGAACTCCTCCTGAACAATATGTATCCTTCCACTTTTTACAGGCCATTCTAATCTTATGGGACCACCACTGCATATACAGTTCAGCCCTTTGAAGGCAACGGCGAGGCTGATGTGGCCCCCAGTGAAAATTAGTTTTCACTAATGGGGTGAACAGTTTTCACCCCTGTTCTAACCTACCTTTTGGTTCACTAATTCTCTTTTCAGTTGTATTGCCTGCATGCTGGACAATGTATTTGAAAAAAATAAACTAATGCATTGGATGATAGCATCCTCCTCCCCAGAGAACTTTTATTGCTCCTCCTAGAGCTACCAGTCCAAGACTGTCTTAATCCAAGTTCTAGACTTAAAATTCCCTAATCTAGCAGATGATGGGAAGCAGTGCTGCAAGTTCTTAGAAGGGCTAGGGTAGCATCAGTTCATTTGTATTCTAAGGACTCACTAGTTCATGGTTCCAACTCAGAGTATGGGGCGAACTATTCTGGGCAGACTCCAGGTTTTGACTTATACCCTAGTCCTCTGAGGCATCTGAAAGCAGAACTCAGTTTCAAAGCTGGTAGGATATGATAACCAAAATCCTCAAAACAAAAGTAGTTTTGAAAAAATAGACTCATGTTTACTTACTCCCAGTATCTCAGAGTAGTTCTTATCTACTCCCAGATGTTTCTAAGACCGTTTTTTCATATTTTATCCAGCTTTTTTAGTTGCTCTTGGACTAATAGTGTTAGTCCAAATTACCTAGACTGCACATCATATAAACAGAATCTTATTTGTTCTAAGTCATTAAATCTGTAAACTGGGAATAAAAGGAAATGTCCTTAACTTGCTAAAAGGATCAGTAGAAACGTACAGCAAATACCATACTTAATAGTGAAAGAGAAGGAACACTGCCATCAATATCTTCTATGATACAAGGATGCCTACTAGCACTGTTTATATTTAAAATTCAACTGGTGATGCTATACAATGCAATAAGAAAAGTAAAACAAGAGGTATAAACACTACAAAAGAGGGGACCACCTACCTAGAAATTCTTTTGAAAAGCTTTGGGAATAAATAACAGTTAAGATGGCCAAATACAAAAAAGAAGAAGAAGAAGAAAGAAAATAAACAGGAAAATCAAGTTCCTAAGACAACTGCTATTACTAATTTTAAAATTATATGCCTGTGTGCTCTGGCCAGTGTAGCTTGGTTGGTTGGAGCACAGTCCCATAAACCAAAAGGTCATGGGGTTCAACTCCCAGTCAGGGCACATGCTAAGTGGCAAGTTTGGTCTCCAATCAGGATGCATGAAAAAGGCAACTGATTGATGTTTCTCTCTCACATTGATATTCTCTCCCTCTCTCTCTCCCTCCCTTACACTCTCTCTAAAATCAAAAAGCATGCCCTCCAGTAAGGATAAAAATAGACACCCGTGTGTGTGTGTAAAAAGATTCTATTAATGTGGAAATAGAGTTTATATGTAGCTAAAATAATATGAATTTTTCATCTTTGTGTTCCACTAAACATAAATGCATGTATTATTTTGTTTTTTAAAGGTTTACTTTATTCTCACGTGAAAGAGAGGGGAAAGGAGAGAGAGAGAAAAGCATCAATCAGTTGCCTCATGTGTTCCAACTGAGGATTGAACCCACAACCCAGGCACATGCCCTGATTGGGAATTGAACCAGCAACCCTTCAGTTACAGGACAACATTCCAACCAAATGAGTCACACTAGCTAGTGCTAAAACACATGTATTTAAGTGTAGGTTTCTATGTTATAGATCATTTATAACAGGGTATGCTTTTGGAATATTAATTAAATTTTACCAAAATAAATAATTGCTATTTATTTCATGTTTGCTTATTTGCACATTATCTAACTCCCTTAGTAGATTATACAAAAAGGTAGGGGCTATGCCTGTTTTATTTATCATTACATCTTCTGCATAGAGTACCTGGTATACAGGAGGTAAGATATATATATAGATAGATATGTATATATAGACACACACATATATATAGTTGTTGAATAATTATAAGTAAATAAACTCATTCAATTTCTGATCCTTAAACTTCTTAATGCTTTAAATCTTGTATAAAGCTCTATGCTAATTAATGTTCGCCTTTTATACAGGTAAAATAACTTTATAAGAACACTTCAAAATCTCAAGTACAAAATAAGTAATATCTATGGCTTTTAAGTGGTTTTTAAAGTAATTTGAAAGAACAAAATAATAGATAAAACTACTGAGATAAAAAAGACATGTCACAAAAAAAAAAAAAAGAGGAAGGGGCATAAACAAACCAGGTTACTGATTGCAAAGTAATGCCACTCTAGAAGGGACAAGGAGAACAAGAACTTCAACCCTTAGTCACTACACAGTTATTTACTTTCTCAACCACAGAACTATCTCCAGAATCTCATTATAGCTGATGCTTTTGCAAGTTTCTCTGTTCGCAGTAAACCTGGGTCTGATTTTCTGCAGGCTTTAAAAAGGCACTTTCATGTTCTAAGGTGGTTCTAGCAAAATACTTAATGCACATACTAAGTAAATACTTTTCAAATAAAATTTTCGAAAATTTTATAGGGCAACACAGTAAAAGACACAAGCCCATTTAAGTGGCTATCAGTTTCCATTTCCTCACTTGGGTTTACGGGAAATAAATAAATAAATAAATATCAAGTAAAAAGCACCAGAATCCACCAAAAATATGAGTGTTTTACATGCTGTAACACAAAGTAGTAGAAAATATTACCTTCAATTTTTCCCTCTATAATATAATAAAACCTGAATTTCAGCTGACAACTTCTAAACTAGGTTTCAGCCCAAAGCAATTTAGAAATAGACAAGTCAGAAACTCCTTAAAAATAAGTTAGAGTTATAATGGAAATGCTGACAGATGCTTCTTTATAATAATGCCTGGTGAGACTACTATATTTCAGAAATGACTACATCACAATATGCATATAAGTACTATATGTTAAAATGCAACAATGCCTAGCTTATAATTAAATCATGACCATGAATAATATTCAGTAAAATATGTTATATAGAAAGTGTGATACAACAAGAAAATATACTGAGTTAAAATATAATGCAAGCAAGGATTTATTAGAACATTCCTTTCAGAAAATTTAAACAAGAGGAAATTTCAACATAAATACTAGGTAGAGAAGCCAAGAAGTACAAACTCAGTACAACCTAAACATAATTGGCTTCCAATGTGACAGGTATATACCATAATTATGTATAAAACCATATCTGCCATAAGATAATCATACCCCTAAACTAAGACCAAAATGTAAAATTTAATATATATAACTTTAAAAAATTAGTATTCCTGCTTCTATAATCATTGATCAGCTGCTCAGCTTTCTGCTCCTGCAACCTTTTCTGCAATTATACCTCATGCTGTCATTGTCTTTGATAGTTACAAGCAACCATTCCCATCAACCCCTGCTTTTGAACCCCCACATCTATACTGCAAAAAACAATGGTTGTGAAAGCAACTTGGGGGTAAAGACTCAGCACAAACAATTCTACTACCATAAAAAAACTATGCCAATGATGAAGGCCAAAGAAGGGAGGTAGGGGGCCTGGAAGAAAGGGGTAATACAGGGGTAAAAATGGAACACTGGTAATAATTTCAACAATCATAAACAAACAAATAAATAGAAATTATAGTAAGCCTTCATTAACTGAAAAGCTAAAACTGAAGAATCAATTTCATGTTTTAAGGTAAAGTTAAAAACCCAGAAGCATTACACAGATGACTTCTTCATTATAACGCTATATGCAGGCCTCAACATGCACCTCATGACACCACGGCATACATAGCTCACCCTAAAACAAATAATTTATAACGAGCTTTCTTAGTGCCATTTTTTCTAATTTCATCTAATGAAAATATTGGATTTGTCTATTTGCAAGAGTCTGTTCTAGTGAGTAACCACTCAGTGGTTCTCGACTAGGGACAACTGACTCCCTAAGGACATTCAGAAATGTGTGAAGACATTTTTTATTGTCATGAGTGATGGGAAGGATATTATTGGCATCTAATGAGTATTTAGCAGGCGGAGATGCTGCTAAAATTCCTACAATGTACAGAACAGTTCATCCCAAAATATCCATGGTGCCACTGATGAGAAACCATTCACCAACTCCTCTCTTTTCTTACCATGCAAAATTTCCCTAGTTTCTCTTATCATTAACTCAAATAAACACTTTCTTAAATAGTCAATCGAAATTCAGAACTTAACTCAAAGACACTTCCAGCCAGCATGGAAGCATAGGTAGATATACTTTACCTCCTCACACCACCAAAAGAAGGACAACAAATTTAAAAACAAAAATAACAAAAACTGCTAGAAAATCAAACTGTATGGAATTATGACAACCAAAAAGCTAAAGAAGAAACATTCATCCAGACTGACAGGAGGGGCAGAGACAGGAACCAGGATGGAGAGGACACCCAGCAAGCCGGCGACTGTAGGACCAGGTGGGTGAGGTGGTGGCTGCCAGTCCCACATTTTCATGCAGATAAACAGAGAGGAACAACTGGGGAGTGAGACAGACCATACACCCAGGGTTCCAGTATGGGAAAAGAAAACCTTAAAACCTCTAGCTATAAAAACTTGTAACAATTCTGGAGGCAAGTAAAACTCCCAGCCTCACAGGAGAGTTCCTTGAAGAGATCCACAGCATCGTAGAATGTACACAAACCCAACCAACCAGAAATCAGCACCAGAGGACCCAATTTGCTTGTGGGTAGTGGGGGAAGCACTGAAAGCCCTCTGAGAGCCAAGCAAGTGGCACTGTTCCCTTTAAGAACCCCCCAACATACAACACCACAACACTGCAGCCTGAATTGCCCCGCCGTGGGAATACCTAAGTCTATGCCCTTTACAATGTAATGGTGCGCTGAGAAAAAGAAATATGGCCCAAATGAAAGAACAGGTCAAAACTCCAGAAAAATAACTAAGTAAGGAAGAGATAGCCAACCTATCAGATGCACAGTTCAAAATGCCTGTAATCAGGATGCTCACAGAAATGCTTCAGGATTGTTGCAAAATATAGGAAGTGAAGACTATGAAAAGTGAAATAAAGAAAAATATACGATAAGCTAACAGTGAAGGGATGGAAATTGGAACTCAAATCAATGATTTGTAGCAAAAGGAAGAAATAAACACGCCACTGTAACAGAATGAAGAAAGAAGAATTCAAAAACTGAGGAGAGGCTTAAAGTTGTCCTGAGAAGAGGACAACTTTAAATGTTACAATATCTGAATCATAGGGGCGACAAAAGGAAAAGAGAAAGACCAAGAAATTAAAAACTTATTTGAACAAACAATAAGGAAGAACTTCCTCAATCTGGCAAAGGAAATAGACTTCCAGGAAGTCCAAGAAGCTCAAAGTCCCAAAGAAGATGGACCCAAGGAAGCACACACCAATGCACATCATAATTATATTACCCAAGATTAAAGATAAAGACAGAATCTTAAAAACAGCAAGAGAAAAGGAGACAGTTACCTACAAAGGAGTTCCCATGAGACTATCAGCTACTTTCTCAAAAGAAACCTTGCAGGCAAGAAGGAGCTGGAAAGAAGTATTCATAGTCATGAAAGGCAAGGACCTACATCCAAGATTGCTCTGCCCAGCAAAGCTATCATTTAGAACTGGAGAGTAGATAAAGTGCTTCCCAGATAAGGTCAAGTTAAAGGAGTTCATCATCACCAAGTCCTTATTATATGAAATGTTAAAGGCACTTATCAATGAAAAAGATCAAAACTATGAACAGTAAAATGACAACAAACTCAGAACCTTCAACAACTGATCCTAAAAGAACAAAAACAGAAACAAATTGAGCAGACAGCTAGATCAGGAACAGAATTACAGAAATGGAGATCACATGGAGGGTGATCAGTGGGCATGGGGAGAGGAGAGAATGGAGGAAAAGGTACATGGAATAAGAAGCATAAATGGTAGGTACAAAATAGACGGGGGAGTTTAAGAATAGTATGGGAAAAAGAAAAGCCAAAAACTTTTATGTAAGTCCCATGGACATGAACTAAGAGGGAAGGGGATGTTGGTGGGGCAGAGTGGAGGGGCATAAGGGGAGAAAAAAAATGGGACAATTGTAATAGCATAATCAATAAAATATACTTAAAAATAAGATATAAAAGAAAAAGAACATAAGGCAAAGGGAACTGAAGTATGCAGAGGACCTCTAAGAACAACTGACTCATTCACTCAACAAATGTATCCAGTACAGTACTAGGCATTGTGGATACCATGGTATCAAAAAAAAGACCAGATTTCTGCTTTCATGTAGCTTATATTTTCATAAGTCTCAGGGTAAAGAAATCTTCCAACTAAGTAAACAGCCTTCAATGCCTAAAATATTCTGGAAGATGATGTAGCTATGCACACAGTTCCCAGTGACACAGCGTTCATTCTATTTTTGAAAATGTCTTTATTTTAATGAGCTAAAATAACCTTCCCTGCAGTTTTCACCCTCTGATCATACTTCTGCTCTCTTGAGTCATAAAGAACAGTTCCCTGTTCCCTATGATAGCCCTTTACACACAAAAAAGATAGCTATCAGGCATCTCTAAATTTTGTCTCCTAAAAGCTAAAACAATTCCATCAGTGCCTCTTACAACTCTTCTTAAGACTTGATCATTTAGATTGCAAGAAAATAACTAAAAATACTGAAATTTTGTGAGAATTTAAACTATGAGTTAGTAATTGCTAAATTTCATTGAACTATTATTCTCAAACCCACAATATTGACTTTAATAAGAAAGATATAACATTTACTGACCTTATATAAAGAAATATCATTGACAGTTTAGACGCATTATCATACTTATTTATCATAACAGTCCAATGAAATAGCTAATATTATCTTTACATTAGGCATGAAGAACTCAGGCTCAAAAAAATTAAAGAATTTTTTTCCAAGTTCATATTCTTATTCTAAGCTCATGCCCTTTTCACTTTATCATGTTACCTAAAAAATGATGCTGCTTTTCACATTTTAATTTAATTACTAAGATTTCATTATTTTAATGAACCAGTGTGAAAATGAAGCTAAATCTCAGAGAAGTTTATGGTTGTATAAAGGAAGTCCAGGAAGCTCAGAGAGTCCCAAAAAAAGTTGGACCGAAGGAAGCACACACCAACATACATCATAATTATATTACCCAAGATTAAAGATAAGGAGAGAATCAAAAGCAGTAAGAGAAAAGAAGCTTTTCTGCTTTCTGATTTATTTGGGTCCTCTCTCTTTTTTTTTTTTTTTTGATGAGTCAGGTTAAAGGCTTGTCAATATTGTTTATCTTTTCACAGAACCAACTCTTGCACTCATTGATCTTTTGTATCATTTTAGACTCTATTTCATTTATTCCTGCTCTGACATTTATTATTTCCTTCCTTCTACTAATTTTGGTTCTTTTTCAAATCCTTTAAGTGTAAAATTAGATTGTTATCTGAGTTTTTTCTTATTTCTTGAGATAGACCTGTAACACTATAAATTTCCCTTGTAGAGCTGTTTTTCCCTGCATCCCTGAGATTTTGGCAGAAAAATGGACTCAAACATAAACGAATAAATAAATAGATAGATAGATAAATAAATAAAGTCATTATTAACAGATACATATTTACTGCTATTTTATGTTTAACTATTTTCCTCTTTTTAAAAAATTCTTTTTCTTTTTATTAAAGTACGCTGTTTAACATTTGTTATAATGCTGGCTTGGTGATTACAAATGCCTTTAGCTTTTTCCCATCTGTGAAGCTTTTTATTGTCCTTCAATTTTAAATGATAGCCTTGCTGGGCAAAGTAGTCTTGATTGTAGGTCCTCAGTTTTCATCACCTTGAGTATGTCATGCAAATCTCTTCTGACTTGACATGTTTCTATTGAGAACTCAACTGACCATCTAAGGGAGCTCCCTTATAGGTAACTAACTGATTTTCTCTTGTAGCTTATAAAATGCTCTCCTTGTCTTTATTTGCCACTTTAATTAATTCTGATGTGTCTTGGTGTGGGCCTCTTTGGGTCCATCTTGTTTGGACTCTGTACTTCCTGGACTTTATGTGTTTTTCCTTCACCAAGTTAGGGAAGGTTTCAGTTATTACTTCTTCATATAGATTCTCAATCTCTTGCTCACTCACTTCTCCTTTTTGCATCCCCATGATATGGATGTTGTTATGCTTCACTTTGTCCCATAAGTCCCTTAAAGTCTCCTCAATTTAAAAAAAAATTTTTTTTCTTCCTGCTGCTCAGCTTGGGTGTTTTTTTCTATCTTATCTACCAAATCAATGATTCGAACCTCTGCTTCATCTAACCTACTGTTTAGCACTTTCAGTATATTATTTATATCATACATTGACTGTACTCTTTATTTCTGACGTCCTTTTTTTGGTTTCTATGTATTTTTTCATGCTGTTGGGCATCCTTATAATCATTACCTTGAACTCCATATCTGATAAATTGCTTATCTCTATTTCATTTAGCTCTCTTCTTGTGAATTCTCTTGTTCTGTCATTTGGGGCCTGTTTCTTTGTCCTCTGCTTTTTGCTGCCTCTTTCCTCCTGTTTTTGTTTTCTCTTTGTATCAGGTAGATCTTAAAAATTCTGGTACAGGTCTATATCAGACACTTCCCATGACTGGCCCTGGGCAACCTATTTGGAGTTATCATCAATCCACAGCTTGTGGCTCCCTCTGCTGGGCCTGGGTGAGTACAGAAAGAACCAAGCTGCACAACAACCTGGCTCTTAAAAGCACAGGGCCTGGTGGAGGTTTATCTCACATCTTAAAGATCCCAGAAATTCACCTCCAACTGCAGTTTGTCTGTTAGGCTTAAATCAGTGTAAGAGCCTTCGGTTGTACTTTTCAGCAATGCATAAGCTCCACAGGGTGAGGTGAGAAGGATTCCTACAGGTGTGGCTCTTGTTTCCCCCCAGGTTACTATTACAAGGATGGGAGTGCTCTGCCTGAGAAAGATGGCTTCTAAATTACGGGTAATGACTGAGGACAGAGATCCCAGCAGCTGACCATTTGTTCAGCTCTCTCCTGAACAGGACCAACCCCAGACTCTTCACATGGCTCTAGTTTGCTCCGCCCTCCCTCTGCTTAAGTCCAGGGTAAGTGGCTGCTAACAAACTTTTATGCACTGGCCCTTTAAGAGGCAGTCTGCATCTCTAGTCATCTCTCCCTGGCAGATAGAAACCCCACTGCTTTCACCGGCAATTATTATTTGGGTTCCTTTCCTGGTTCTAATGCTCTGGACTGTGGAGCCCAGCTTGGGGTTTAGGCCCCATACTTACCAGGGGGACTCCCCTGGCTGCTGAAATATCCCTCCAAAACATCAGCTGCCACCCTTGGGAGCCCAGCTAGTCATCTCGTGCCTCTACACTTTCTACCAGTCTTGATGTGGTCATGTAGTTTCTTCCATAAGTCCTTCGTTATAAGGCTTCTCCCTAGCTAGTCTTCAGTTGGTTATTCAGGATGACTGTTCTATAATTTCGTTGTAATCACAGGTTGGTCCTTGGAGGAGATTAGTGTAGGTGTAGCTTCCACCTACTCTGTTGCCCTTTTGGATGCCCCTCAATGTTCTTACAATTTTAAATAGCAGAATCCCAAAATTAATATAGCAACTGATTTGCTATATTAAAAAACAATTTAAAAACCTATCTGGATCTAAGCTCAGAATTATGACTCTTTCTCTTCCATCCAACTCAACATGTACTCTGGATCAAATTTTTGGCACAAATTTAGATACTTAGTGGGAAGTAAAACATACTTCAGTTCCTTATCATTTTGCACACCTGAGGGGCCCATTAATCCAGATAGGCCTTGATCACCTTCAAAATTGTACAAGCACTTTTTGTGGCAGCTGTGGAGGGCCCAATCCTGCTCTTGCTTGGTGAGGACTCACAGCCTGAGGGACTTCCCAAGTGCAACCTCAAAACCTCTGATCTGAAGTCTTGGAATAAAGAAGGGAATAAAAAACTAAAGGTGGAGAACAGTATTTTCTAGGCAATGAAAAGGGCACCAAGTACCAGAAAGGTTGTGAGAACACCTGAATATGCTCAGGGAAAGCTGACTGGGACATGTGGAATATGAAAAGGAGAAGAGAGAAATGAGATTAAGTCAGTGAGACAGGGCCAAAATATGAATGCTCTTGAATACTAGACTATGTAGTAAAACTTTATGCAGCAGAAAATGGGAAAACATCAAACAGTTTAAAGTCAAGAAATATATGGCCATATCCATGCTTTTACAAAACAAGCTGACCATAAAATGATTGATAAACAGAAAGAACAGACTTGAGGTAGGAAGACCAGCTACATATGGGAGTACTGTACTACTCCAAGTTATATGATGGGGACTCAAACTACTGCAATCACAATGAAAATAAAGATGAAGAACAAATTCAAGAGACATTCTGGAGATAAAATTAGTGGGATGTGGTTGACAACAATAAATCAAAGTCAATAGTACTGAGGTACCAACCTAATATACCAGATAATTGAGGCACCTTCTACATTGACTTTAAAAAAAAGGTAAGTTTACAGACTCCTACTCAAAGCTGTGTGTAAGTAAATCTAAATATGTATTAATAGCTTAAAAGTTAAATAAATTACAGAATCATTTAAAACAGCATATTACATATTTGTTAAAATCATTTTAAAGAATATATCAGGGTACAATGTTCATGATATGGTAAATGAAGTAAGCAGACTACAAAGCATCACCTCAATTTTGTTTTATATACTAGTAGAATTCTTTAAATTAGAGGAATATACGCAAAAAGTTAACGGCGGCTTACTTTGAGAGGGGGGTAATGAGCCATTACAATTTCTTTCTTGAATATTTTTTTCTGATTGTCTAATTATACTATGACTATAGAATTTTTTTTATTTAAAAATAAACTTTCGCTCCCAAGCACTGTACCTTGAAGCTCTCGGGTCTGCAATAATTCTATAGAAGCCCCCAGCTGTGTCGCAGACAGAGGGGCTGTGACGTGACCAGACCCAAGTGTCCTGTAGGATGTTACTGGAAACTAACTTCACAGAAAACTGAATAAGGCAGATGTTTCTTTTGCAAAAAATTTACCACAATTACAAACTATAAAATGGATTATTTCCCATTTAATTTATTTATAATGTCTTATCATGTATGGTTTATGTCTTCATACATACAATTATAAGTGAGAGTTCAGTATAAACCTACATTTTATTCTGTGTAGTCATGCAAAAAGAGATTTATTCTGCTCTTACTCAATTTCAATTACTCAGGTTCATTTGATATAGAGCAGACACTGTATGCTGAAGAAGCCGCTCAGCAAATACTAATCTTTTTTATATGCACATGGCAGTCCCTTTTTGCACTTAACAAACCTGGCTTTCCAAGTTCTAAATTTAGATGTAAAGGAAATCCTGACCTGGTATAGATAAGCCTACTACAGAGGCATATGACAAAGGCAAATCCTCCTACATCCTGGAAGTGAATAAATTATAAGTTAGATAAGCAATGTAATAACTTCCTTCATTAAGTAAGAAATGAGTAGAATTTTTCAACTGTAATTTTAATCACTTTGACATAAGATAGGTTGTATCTGCCTTGGGAAACTAAATGTACATTATAAAAAGAATCTTAACCTAACATTTCCAGCCACATGACATGCCTTATTCTGATCACTTTATAGAAATAGATAATAAAGTAGAATTAAAAGCATTTTTCAATTTTAGGTGTTTAGAAACTTGGTTTGATTTCCTTACTTAAATGAGTTGTATATCTTCTTTCTATATTTTCTACTAAAACACACTGGTAGAGAAGCAGTCTTTTCTCTGAGACATGTATAAATAAGTTACACAGCTAAGTAGTAGCAATGGACTATTCAATAAATATAACAAAATTAACCGAGGTCAAACAGTGAGACAGGGTCAGATCTGGGACAAGGGCCAGGTCTTCTGGCTTAAAATCTAGTGCTCCTCTCTAACAAGATTGCAGTTCTTAAATTAAAATATATTTTCCCTGAGAGCTGAAACAGGAAATACATTTTCGAATACTAGTTAGTAACCCTTGGGAACATCAGCTAGTGCTGAAACCCAGAAACTGTCATAGACGTTCCGGTAAACTACCACATGCTACATGGAGTCACTAAAATAATCGTTCCACAGACAAAGAGAATTCAGAAATCTGTGAGAGCAATTAGTCACCAGTATTTTACTATGTTTCTATGATCTGATGTCCATTTCCATGGAAACAGAAAAATAAGTGAAAAGCAGCCAAAAGAAGAGATGTCAGAACTTGTCCGGTTCAATGGCTGGACTGAAAGCTACAAATGCCTTTTTGTTTGTTTGTTTGTTTGTTTGTTTGTTTGTTTGTTTTTCAAGCAGTGTCAGCTGATTCTGGAACATCTCAACTCTCAAGTTAATGCAATGTCAGCTTGCTTGGAGAAGCATACTGCTACAGAACAGGCTTAGGTTTTTGTTCTGTTTGTGAAGATTTAAGAAAAGGAGGAAGAAGACACAAATTAAAAGCAAACTATTCAAAACTCTAAATTTCTGATTTACAGGAATGCAACAGAATTGCTTCAAATTTTACCAAATGAAAAGAAGAATTTCTTAGCTGTGATGGGGGAAATTGTAGGACCACCCCAGAACATCATCTGGAATAACAATAGGGTGGAGGCAGGAAAGAGACAGAAGGCAGAGGAAGCAGCATGTACGAAGGCCCTGAGACTAGAGAGTGTGTGGCTCTGACAAGGCACTGCCAGCTCACGAGACCTCTTGGTGTGTGGGCCAGGGTTATCACAGAAGGCTTTCCCAAAGGAGGTGACATCTAAGCTAAGACCTACGGGAGGAGATGGAGTGATAGAAGAAAGTACTACAGAAAAAGGAAGAGCATGTGGGAAGTCCTAGAGGCAAGAAAGGGAAAAATTAATCCAAAAGTAGCAGATAGTTTAGGACATCTGAAGCAAAAAGTAGGAGTAAGGGAATAAGCTGGGATCAGATCAAGAGGGGCCTTGTTTCCCATGTTAGATCTGGAACTACTGTCCAGAAAACAAGTTGTCACTGAAGAGTCTAAACAGGAAAGTAATATGATGAGGTTCTGCATTTAAGAAAAGTTAGACTATCTCAGATTACAGAGATGTAGATGTGGAGTCTGTTATAGCTTTCCCAGGGGAGAGATAAGGTGGACTGCCCTGGGGAGGGGCAGAGGTAGAGATGGGAGAACAGGACATAATAAATGTAAATAGTGTGATATGAGTCAAGGATGACACCCAGGATTCTGGCCTGAACAGCTACATGGATGGCAGCGCCAATGATTGAGTGTCACAAACAGAGAGGTGTGTGTGACTTCCACACACTGTGTTTCAGGTGTATGGGAGGCAATGATGAGTTCCAATGTGGAATTCATAAATGCAATTACAGGATTGCGACAGAATTGCTTCAAATTTTACAAAGTGAACAGAAGAATTTCTTAGCTGTGATGGGGGAAATTCTTCTGTTCACTTGGTAAAATTTGAGGTATCCACGAGGCAGTTACATAGACCTGTCTAGTAGGCACTGCACATGTGATAGGCGTCTGCAGCTCACGAATGAACGTATGTATCTGGGCTCCACGAATGGATGACATTGCCCAGGGAAAGCACAAGATCAAAAGCGATTCCAAGAGATGAATTGTAAAAGGGTCTCCAAACCTAAGGAAATTAAGATAATTATGCCTATGCTAAGGACTTACACTTTAAAAATGAGTACAGGAAATGGAAACTATGAAGTAGAATGAGAAAGAGAAGATTAAAAAGTAGAAACCCAAGAGAATGTAGTGTTATAGGAACTAATGGAAAAGAGTATTTTAAGATTAAGGTTAATAGGTCAAATACTGCAGAGAAATAAATTAAAATAAGAACTGAAAAGTACACAAAGGATTCAATTAAAAAAAGACATCTCTGGCGATTCTAGCTAAAGCATGGTAGAGATGACTACAGACAGAAGTAGACGTAGAAGAGAAAGTGAGAGACAGATTTAGAAAATTAATTCAAGAAGCTTGGCTATAAGGGAAAAGAAAAACTGACTGGCACCAAATAAAATCAAAATAGTTGCCTGGTTTTTTTGTGTGTGGGGGAGGATTGGGGTGGACAAAAACTTATGCTTTCAGCTACAAGTAACAGAACACCTAAAAATGCTTTTTTAAAAATAGCTTTTAGGATTTTATTTATTTATCTTTTTTTTATTTTTATTTTTTAGAGGGGAAGGAGAGAGGGAGAGAAATATCAGTGTATGGTTGCCTCTCATGCATCCCCTGCTAGGAACTGGCCTGCAACCCAGGTACGTGCCCTGACTGGGAATCAAACCGTGATCATTTGGCTCACAGGCCCGCGCTCAATCCACTGAGCCACACCAGCCTGGACCAGAACACCTAACAATGCTTAAACCACTTGAACATTTAATGTTTACTGCACAAAAAAAGTCTAAGAGTAGACAACCCTAGGGTTTTTTCAAAATCTCAGTGATGTAGTCAGACCAAGGCTCTTTGTAGGTTCCGGCTCTGCCACAAAAGGATATCCCTGCCATGTCTTACAACACATTCCCAACAGAAAGAAAGGGGAAGAACAAACCTGGCCTCTCTGTTAAGAAGCAAAACGCCTTTCCTGGAGCCACCCCACTGACGCCCCATTTGTTCCCCTTAATTCTCATTGGAAAGAACTGGGTCACATGGCTTCTCTTAGCAATAAGGGAAGCTGAAAAATTATGTGATTTTCTAAACTCTATTTGGAAGCAGTAAGGAACATGGGGGTCATGAATGACTTTTACACAGCCAGCCAATACTTTCTGCCACATGGATGTTTAAATGCTGATGTGAAATGGTTAATAAAGAGAAAGAAGTCAAAGACATAACAGGCAAGAGGGCAAGAATGAGTTCAGATACAGGTGAGTTTGTAGAAGGCTAGATGGAACTTGAGGAAGTTCATGCCATATAATTTTAATTTTCTTTGTGAAACGGAAAAATGGGATCATCCAATAAAAGCTGAGGGGAAGGTAGGAGAATAGAATGTTCAGGATAACAATGTAGTTTTTAAAATATTTCCCACAGAGAATGTAAGAGGAGGCTTCCTAGGCTAATAGGTTTGTAGGCAACAAAGAGAGAAAAGAATGAAAGAAAAAACTTCCTAGGCATTATTGGACAACAGAGGATTCAATCAATGTTGGAAATCATTAATTCATAGTGCCACTAAGCAGCATCCAATACCCTGAGAGTACGAATAGAGAGAGCAGAATGTCAAACCCATTCTAGATTGAGGTTGGAGTGGGTGTACAATGAAAAGAAAAGAATACAAAAAAGCTGAAGTTATGAGCAAGCCAGTGAAATAATGGGTCACATATATCTATGTCAGGAAGAAAAATGAAAGGTATGAAAAGACAGAGAGAGTGGAACAGTCAAAGAACCCTGAGGTCATGGCCATAAGAGGGCTGAAAGGATGAAATGCTAGGGCAATATGAGTAAAATGAGTCCTTCCTGGGGACAAGGCGGAGGGTGTGCCATGAGAATGGATGGCTAAAGTAGGATGCAGGCTGAGGATGCTCACATTAAGAAGGAGAAGAAACTGGAAAACTAGGATGTTAAACATAAAATGGTAACTAAAATTGGAGTGAAAAGAAGTAGCATAGTCTTTAACAAATTTGAAAAGGTGACCAAAAATGAGAAAAAGAAGGTGATTATACTTTTAAGAACCATGACTATCGAGAAAATATATATCGTATTTTGCTATATATAATGCACACCCACGTTTTTGTGCATGTTACACATGAGATTATCATGTCATTATACCCATGGTGTGTAATCATTATGCCCCATGTATAATGAACATCCTTTTTTCCCCTCAAAAATTTAGCAAAAAAGTGTGCATTATACACAGCAAAATATGGTAAGTACGGAAGAGTACTAGAAGAAAGCTGCCCAAGAAAAAAAAATACATCAAACCTTACCCTAAACCAATGGGTGGACAGTAAGTGAAAGAATAATCTGCATCCACTTAAGAAGACTTCATGAAAAGCTGTGTCTGTAAGGAATCAGTTTTCAGTTAAAGCAAATAGATAATTTTCAGTTAAGGATATTAAGGAGAATTCATTGAATATAAATTGAAGCTATAGAAACACAAAACAAAACTTTGGGAAGAAGAAGAAGAAGAAGAAGAGTTTAGGCTTAGAAGAAAAGAAGTCCTAAACAGTAAAAAGGAAAAAACAATTAATGATCAGAGAGGCTTATATTTGGACAATTACCGAACATGACAGGAAAATGGGATATAACAGAATTGGCCTCAAGGCATCCAAAAAAACCAATTACAGCAGCCTCTCCAGCTCAAAAATTCTATGGCTCAGACCAACTATACTTTCAAGGAATTCCCATTGAGTTATAACACCTAGAAACTGTCAGTAACAATGTTTCCAACATTGTTAATTAGATTAATATCCTAGATTAATATCCAAATTTAAGTGGCAGTATTTCATCTTGTCTTATGGCTAATATTTCACTGTATATATGAACCACATTTTCATCCAACCATCTATCAAAGGAAAATTCGGTAATTTCCATGTCTTGGCCACTGTGAATAATGCTACAATGAACATAGATATACATACATCTTTATGAAAAAAATCTTTTTAAAATTTAGGGGTAGATATCTAGAAGAGAGGTTGCTGGGTCATATGGTAACCCTATTCTGAATTTTTGAGGAACCTCCATACTGTTTTCCACAGTGGCTGCACCAGTTTACATTCCCATTAGCAGTGAATGAGGGCTCCTTTTTCTCCTACAGTTGTTAATACTTGTCTTATTGATAATAGACTAGCAGGTGTGAGGTGGTATCTCACTGTAGTTTTGATTTGCAGTTCCCTAATAGCTAGTGAAGTTAAACATATTTTCATGTATGTTGGCCATTTGTGTAATCTTCTACTGCCATTTGTAACGACATGGATGAATCTTGAGAACATCATGTTAAGCAAAATAAGTCAGAAAGAAAAAGGCAAGAACCACATGATTTCGACTCATATGTGAGATAAAAATGAAAAGCAATAAATAAATAAGACAAGCAGACAAAAACTCAGAGACAACAGTACAGTGGTTTGAGAGGGAAACGGGGGTGGGAGGAGGCAGTAAAGGGTCAAATACACAGGGACAAAAGCAGATGTGACTTTGGGTAACGAGCACACAATGCAATACACAGATGATGTACTGTAACAGAATTGTGCACTTAAAGCCTATATAATTTTATTAACCAATGTCACCACAATAAACTTAATTAAAAATTTTAATCCAAATTTAGCTTTAGATGTACATTTATTCTAGAAAACAGTATAATCCACATTATATCTATAAAGAATTTAACCTTGCTCAAATAGGACCCCCCAAAAAACTGGCCTTTGACTTCAGCTTCTAGGAAGTAATCTAAGATCTTTGCATGGTGCGTGTGGCTAGCCTGGTAGTAATAAAGTGATTTAGGACGGGGGCTGCAGGTCGTGCTGAGAGGCTGGTGAGGAGAGGCTGAGATCAGCCACATTAACAATCAGTCGTGACCGTATCACAGAGTCCCAATAAACACTGAACACCCAGGTCCAGGTGAGCTTCCTTGGTTGGAAACACCCCATGCAGTGTCACATGTCAATGCCAGGGAAGTGACATGCCTGACTCCACAGGAAGAAAGCAACAGAAGCTCCACATCTGGTAATTTCCTGGACACTGCCCTTTGGACTTTTTCTCTTGGCTGATTTTAAAGTTTTCTTTCCTTGTAATAAACCACGCCAATGAGTATAATAGCTTTCAGTGACCTCTGTGAGTCCTTCCAGAAAACTTAAAACTAAGGTGGTCTTGGGAACCCTTAAATTTGCAAGTGGTAGTCAGAAGTGAGGGCAAACTGTAGGGACTATGTCCTCTAATTCTGCATTTGAGCTAAACCCTTTGCAATATATATTCTCCCTTAATTTGTTCACACGAAAAAAAAAAAGATTTGAAAATAACTCAAAATCTGACGTTAGCTAAAATTGTCACTGAAAAATACTCTGCTGACTTACTAATGGTCATCTGCTCCCATAAATTCCTCTGAGCAGTGAAAAATCTCAACAATTGCCCTGCCAGGTGCTCAGGTGCTTAGAGCATTGCCCCATGTGCCAAAAGGTTTTAGGATCCATTCCTGGTCAGGGCCCCACCTAGGTTGTGGGTTCAGTCCAATCCCCAGTCAGGGCACATACGAGAGGCAACTGGTCAATGTTTCCCTCTCATATGATGTTTCTCTCTCTTTCCCCCACTTTGCAAGAACCAAAAGAATCAATAGCAGCAAGTTTCATGCCTTTCTTACTTACAATTTTTCTAAAGTTTAACCATTTGAAAGAACAAAAGTCAGAGAATAGGTTGCCTTAAAAAGTACTACGGGGACACTGATAGTCTTTGAGATGACTGACATCATGGCAGTTACTACCACTGGGAAGAGTAACCTGGCATCTGTAGGCAAGGAATGAGGGGGAAAATTTAGTAATAGGGGAACGAAGGGCAAGGACTAGGTTACCAAAACGACTCCCAGCAGTCTAAAACAGTCTTTTAACAATGAAAAAGCCTGGCCAAAATGATGACATGGAATCACTCTGTAGTGAGTATGAAAAAGGCAAGAACACAATTCAATCAGCATTCAACTAATCATAACAAAAATAATTACTGTATCTCATTAAATAGAAAACTCCACAGATTATACATACACCATTATTTTAAATACCACCAAAAAGAAAAAATATTAACAATTAAACATGATGCCAAGATGTTACTGATTAGAAAATGCACTCCAAATTCAGAGATATTCAAATTCAAAATATATGTATTTTAAAATCAGATAAATATAGTATCTGCCTAAATAATAAATAGGAGACAAATCCTATAAAATCCCCAGTAAGATCTATAACTCGCCCTCCCTCATAGCCTGCCTAGGGTCTGTCCAAATTTTCTTAGAACCTGAACTGCTCCAATAAGCTCCTAACCTCTGACTCTGACCCATGATTCCCCATCTGCAGTTTAGGAGCTAAGAAAAGCCCTCGCCTATATGACAAGTGCCACAGCTCTAAGAAGTCTCCTAAGGGCCCAGTACATAATCTTATGTGACCTTTATTAAGTCTCCTTAATCAAGACTATAGAAGACAAGGCCCTACCTTTTATAATAATCTTCAACCTAGACTCTGTTCATGTCACTGTAGGTTATATTTTAAAGTCTGTGCCAACAACGCTAAAGAATAAAAACGTTAGGAATTCTTCTGAAGTGTTCAAGGTAGAAATAGAAATATAAGTGTTTGGCAATTAGCCTCCTTTTTAATTTATTCATTTTCTAAGGCAAACTATTTTACCCTCACTGGTTTTTGCAGCTAATGAATTGTGTCTGGCATCATTCTGTCTTCCTTTCATCAATATGTTGCACTGGCTTGGCACACTTTTTTTTTAAGTGCCTCCTTTTACACTGACTTTGATTGCTGACTTCAACTGAATGAGCCAGTCCATTTTATCAACTCTCTCATACACAACCCAGCATTCTGCATGCTTCCTATTTATGTCAAAGCCACAGTTAGAGTCCACACTTATGTTAAACAGACTGTCCTGGGACCCCTATTACTTCCCTCTGATAGATACATGAAAAGGGGAATGGGAAACCTTTCCTTGTGTTGTCAGACACAAAAGAATACCCAGGCATCTTTGTTTTATCCAAGTGGAACAGTGGCCAAATTTAAACCACAATGATGACTTCAGTTCCCTAGTAGCTGTCCATCCTTTCTCTTTCTTATTACTTCCTTTCCTGCTCTCTTTTTAGAAATGGGCCTGAAGTTAAACCAGATGTTCTGTTTCCTCTAACTGTCTTTACATCTTTATTTAGATGCCAGAAAAATTGTAGAAATCTGTTACTACACTCTATTTGGACTGAGTACTCAAATTGGATGCCTCCCCCCATTCTACGCTCAGAAAGTAAGACTCAGGATACTCTATGTTTGCTGCTGAAAATGAAAATTAATAGGAAGAGATAAAATCAGGGCAAAGTCCCACCTCTATCCTTAGGAAGCACCTGAGCCAATGACAGAAGTAAAACTGATAACCTGAGCCTACAGCTTCAATCATTCCTGGAGGGTAGGGTAGGCTGGCCTACAAATGGACTGAGAACATGTTTATTTCACTAACAGAAAAGAGCCAATCAAAGTAAACAAAGCTTTGAATTGAAAAGAAAGGGAAGGTCAGAGATGAGAAACTTAATACCATGCTGAAAAGTCCTAGGAAAGGACATGTAACTAGATAGGTGAAGAAGCCTGACCTTGCCAAAGGGGAGATCCAGTGTAAAGAAATAACTAATGATATACCAAAGGGGAGAGGGGAAGGTAACATGCTAGTTCCTGCATCCAGGACGGAGAAAGATGTAAGTGAAATGTCTAAAACCTAAGGAAGAAATTCAAAGAACTGATGGCCAAGAAAGGTCAAGTCCCTTCATCTTCCAAAGGTACCGGGGTCTAGGACTGATCTAAGAAGGCTGATCACTGATGCAGAGCCCAAGATGATCTGGTTCTGCTACAGATAATCACAGGCCTGCAGTAGAAGGCCTTCCCCGGGTGCCAGGTCAGAAAAGAAGCTCTGAGTCAGGGCCCCCTCCCAGCCTTAAAAAATGCTCCAACCCCAAATTACACAGAACAAAAAGTGAGAGTATTAGTGGTTGACAATGGAGAACAATAACACTCATTTTTTACACTTCTGTTCCTTTGTTTTATTTCTATTCTTTTCTTAATAAATTACCCTTTAAACCTTCAGATCACAAAGTAGTTTAATCAAGGGAAAAGTTTCTCCACGCCTCTGTTTACAGAGACCAGAACACAAGAGTAAACTGATGAAATAATGATGGTGATCAGATCTACTCTAACACTTGAGAAATTTGGCAAAAATGACTTGTGGTGGGGTGTTGAGTACCGTTGGTGCCAGCCAAAGGAAAAAAAAAAAAGCAAGCTGTAAGAGCTTCCTGTCTTAGATATCTACAAGAGCAACACATAAAACAAGAACATTAAAGATTCAAGTAGTCAGTCATCACAGTGAGTTGAAGATACTCATCTAAGTCCTTTTTTATAATTAGCAGAAAAGAAAGGCATTTTCATAGGAAGAAATAACCAGCAATTAATATTCATAGTCATTTTTCTAACTCCTGAAAACTTGTTCTTTTTCCACATGAAACAGAATTGTTGACATGGAACCTAAAAGAATCTGTGAAATCTGACTCCTGTGACAATCCCACCAATTTGAAGTCAACACTGTGTAATACTGGGCCTGGTTCTCTAAGTTCCAATTTTGATTAACTTAGTAAAACACTGTAAAACGGTATGTGAAAATCATCCAAATTTCTAACATATCTAAACATCTTGATTATGACTACAAGTCAACAGCAAGTTTGTAACCAAAAGTTTCATGTTAGAATTTTGAACTACATCTTACACATTCTTGTGTCCTCAGCATCCAACCAGTGGCCCAAACATATTAAGTAGCCACTAAGTATCTGCTGCTGAAGATGCCACAAGGCCCAAAGATGTTTTAAAAGCACTGCAATAATTACGTGATGCAAGTTCCATAAATATTTGTTAAATGAATAAACAAATGAATGGTGATCAAAAGAAACCTCTACTAGATTAATCAAGCAAGCTATTTACTAGATAATATTGTCTCAGAAAAACATTTCAAAGAACTGGGTTTAGTTATAGTGTATCTCTATTTCCATGTTTACCAACATACAGTTTTAAAAGGGAAAAAAGAATTCAAAATTAGCCTTGACTCTTTTATCTAAGAGCAATAAGAGACTAATACAAGGGGTAGGTGGAGAGCTAAAAAAAAATTCCTTAAGGAAATAATCCTTAATTCTATTACCACAGTTGTAAAGATGAAAAAAAGACAGATGTAAAATGGTAAATTATTATTCTTGATTGAAACAAAAAAGTTAACATATTCATATTTTCACTTCTCTATAAACTATATGAGGAGCGACCCCCCCCCCCCACAAAGGCCTGTAGTACAGGCTTCCCCCACTAGGTGAGTGTTCTAGAAACCATCTATATCAGTGTACTGCTGGCATTGTTGTGAGAAGCTGTGTTTGGCTTCAGTAAATTTTTTTTGAAGACTCTTTCAACACCTTTGCCCATTTCATGATGGGTGATTACAAGCGCACCTGCCCACACCATGCTAAGTGTTCAGCAGTTTTTGACCAAAAATGGCATGACCCCCATGTCCCACCCTCCCTATTCACCCAATTTTATCCCAAGTGACTTTTTTTGGTTCCCTGGGTGAAAAAAAGTTCTCAAAGGGAAACGTTTCACTGATGTAGAAGAGGTGAAACAAAAAATGGCAGAAGCACTAAACAGCATCAAAATCAATGAGTACAAAACTGTTTTGAACAATGGGAAAGAGGTCTCTATATGTGTATTGCATCAAATGCAGAGTATGTTGAAGGTGACTGAAATTCAAACGTGTAAGAATAAATACACAATTGTTTATACATAAATTCCGCTCTGGCTGGTGTGGCTCAGTGGATAGAGTGCAGGCCTGCAAACCACAGGATCACAGTTCGATTCCCAGTCAGGGCACATGCCTGGGTTGAAGGCCAGTTCCCAGCAGGGGACACACGAGAGGCAACCATACATTGATATTCTCTCCCTCTCTCCTTCCCTTCCCCTCTAAAGCTAAATAAAATATAAAAAATTAATAATAATAATAAGGAAATAAATGAATGAATAAATAAATAAATAAATAACTTCCTGTGTATTTTGCAAGGGTCACCCTTGCATATGGAAATTTGGCTTCATGATTAAAGAGTCTTTAAGAAAATCATGTCTTAGGTGCCTGAAAGACCACTGTCCTGTCCAACTGAATTAACTAGTGTTCTTCATTTGTTACTGCTTCACGAAGGTCTAACAAAGTGTATTTAAATATCAGACCTGCTAAGCACCTGATGATACGAAAATCATAGAGAGAAATGAGTAAGATCAGTTTGCCCAAAACTGACAATGAAGACACTCAATAACTTCATCCACTGTTAATGCATAGTCTGTGAGCATTTTCCGTGCAAGGCAATAAATTTCTTTGGTATATTTAGAGATGGCTAACTTAATTATCTTAAGAACATCATTTAATATTTTATCTCTTTGCCTAAGTGTCTGGAACTTCCGAGACTTAATATATCATACTATAAATCTGGATGAAGAAGACAATTTATATTAGTTATATAATATCAAAGGAAGAAAAATGGTTAGAAACTGTTGAAATGATAAATGACTAAAAGAAGGTCATTTGAAGTAATTTTATCATGCCACCATATATCTTTAGAGTCAGAAGATCTCCAGATCTAGCATGTCTGCCAGGTAAGGATTTAGATATGATTCAGTTGAGTGTAGATGCCTTAAAACTACTAATATTTAAAGACAGATCCAAGATGGCAGTGGAATACGAGGAAGTTACACTCACCTCCTCCCAGGGCCAAACTGGAATTACAATGAAAATAAAGAAATGTTAAAGGGACTTATCTACGAAAAAGAAGTTAAAGAAACATGAACAGTGAAAGGACAACAAACTCACAGTTATTAACAACCACACCTAAAACGAAAGCAAACTAAAAGGACAGCTAGATCAGGAGTGGAAACATAGAAATGAAGATCTAAGGAGGGTTAGCAACAGGGGAGTGGGAGGAGGAGAAGGGGGGAGAAGGTACAGAAAATAAGTAGCATAGACAGTAGACAGAAAATAGAAGGGGGGCAAGAATAGCATGGGAAATATAGACTCTAAAGAACTTCAGGCACATGGACATAAACTAAAGGGGGGGTAATGGTGGAGGGATAAGGGGGTAGGGTAGAGGGGAATGAAAGGGGGAATAGAACAACTGTAACAGCATAATCAATAAAAAAATTTTTTTAAAAATCAATCTGAATTATCAACTGAAACTAGCTGAACAGAAGTCTTATAATCAAGGATTTACAGAAGTCACATCAAAACTGGCGGAGAGACCAAACATGCAAAAGTGCTGGCCCCACTCCCACAGAAGGCTGAGAATCTGGAGGGATATCTCAGCTGCAAAAGTTCACCCTGAGAAGTGTGGGTTCTCAAACTCATGCCAGCCTACCCCAGCCCAGAGCTCGGAAGAAGCTCCCACACAACATTTGGTTGTAAAAATCAGCAGGGATTCTGTCTGCCAGACAGAGACAGGAATCTGCTACAGACACACGCATCCTCTTTAAGGGTCAGAACACCAAATCTCATCACAACCACTCTCCCAGGATCCGGCAGTGGGAGGACAGAGTGGATGAGAGTCATATGAGAAGAGACTAGAATTTATGGCTTAAGAGAGAGAGCTGAAGGGACAGCCACCAGGGTCCCTGTGCTGAATCCCTCTCTCACACCAAATACTCCATCTTTCTAGGAAAGAGCTCTCCCCTCCTTACAGCAGAAGCCTAGGAGAATGCAATAGCCCCATCCTCTGGATTTTCTATGGCTCCACCCTGCAGAGCTCACGCCCTGTGGAGGAGTCACCTGCCTGGGATCAGATGTGGAGGTCTGGCCAGTCCCAGGGGGTGTCACTGACTAAGCTGTGTGGCACAGAGGCGAGGACCATTCACCCCACCTTCCCACAAGCCTGAACTGTTCCTCTGCCTCATGTGAAATCCACTTGCCCCACCCTGCACCCTCCCGTGGCCCTGCTCTGCTGGTACTGGGCTCTCCAAGAAGAGGTCCTGGCAGAATACAGGGTAACATGGGATGTGAGGCTCTATGACGGGGTCATTTTTCCCTCACAAACCTGACCAGAGCAGAGCCCTCCCTGCAAAACACCAAGTCTTGTTCTGTTTGGGCCTAATAAACTCTGCTGGTCTCATCTGAAGACTCCCTGAACCCCGCCCCAAAGGTGTGCGGGCACCCAGTGGGTAGAAGCTAGACATGGTATACACTGGGGCTTTTGCTGAATGGCCTCAGACCTAGCACTGACACCAAGTTTAAACATGTATCAATCTGGTAAACACACACAACCCTACCTGGTGACTCAATGAGGACGTACTTCATGCAACTCCAATAATACCAGAGGCTCTTTCAGTGACTGAGCCCAACAGGTATTCCAGCAGGTGGAAGAAGGCAGAAGAGGATCTCAGGGTGCTTAGGGCCTTTTCCTTACTTGCACCTGGGTTTGGTACAGGTAGGAACCAACCTTAGTGCACAGCTTAGTCCTTATACACACACCTAAACCCAGTGGGGACAGCCACAAACTGTGGATCACTTTGTACATCAAAACAGGTTACCCAGGGCCAGTCACAGGCAGCATCTGACACCAGAGTCCCTCCAAAGATGCGTTAAAATAACATACCCAGGGGCCAACTGTGGAAAACAGCAGAGCAGAATCCAATTAACTTCACAAGTAGCATATCCAAAGGGAGCTCTCAGCAAGCACCAGATCCTGCTGAGGCAAATTTCTCTTCATGTGATCGGCAACTGCACAGCAGCTGACACACTGTGATCAGGGTCCATTCTCACAGTCAGCCAGCCTGAGGCTTGACCCCACACACAAAGGGGTCAATATCAAACAAGACTCAATCACAACAGAAAGGACCACATAACCCACACAAGGGGCATTCCTGGAGCACCCTGCACAGGTGATCAAAGAGACTGTGCCATTGGGTCCCACAGGATACCTATTACATAAGGCCACCCTACCAAGTCTGGAGGTCATAACAGATCTGCCTAATACATAGAAACTAACACAAAGAGGGAGCCAAAAATGAGAGACAAAGAAACCTACCCCAATGGAAGAACAGGAGAAATCTCCAGAAAGAGAGCTAAATAAAATGGAGACAAGCACTTTACCAGACACAGAGTTCAAAAAAATGGTTATAAGGATGCTCAAGGAACTTAGTGAGAACTTCAACAAAAACACAGCAAGCATAAAAAAGGACATAAGACCCATTAAAAAAGTCAGAAATAAAGAATAAAATATCTGAAAAGAAAAATATACTAAAAGGAATAAAGAATATGTTGGATGAAGCAGAGGATCAAATCAGCAATTTGGAAGACAAGGTAGCAGAAACGCGCAATCAGAGCAGCAACAGATGCACATCCATAGATGCAGAAAATATATTTGATAAAATCCAGTGCTCATTATGATAAGAATTCTCAGCAAAGTGGGAATAGAGGAGACATGCCTTAACATAATAAAGGCCATATATGACAAACCCACAGCCAACATCATACTCAATGGAGAAAAATAAAGTGTTTCCCTTAAGATCAGGAACAGCCCTGGCTGGTGTGACTCAGTGGATTGAGCACCGGCCTGCAAACCAAAGGCTCGCCTGTTCAATTCCCAGTTAGGGCACATGTCTGGGTCTCGGGCCAGGTCCACAGTATGGGACATGTGAGAAGCAACCACACATTGAAGTTTCTCTCCCTCTCTTTCTCCTTCCCTTCCCCTCTCTCTAAAAATAAGTAAATAAAATTTAAAGGCAGGGGTGTCCACTTTCACCCCTCTTAGTACTGGAAGTCCTAGCCACAGCAATCAGAGAGAAGAAGAAAGAAAAGGCATCCAAATAAAAAAGGAAGAAGTAAAACTGTCATTATTTGCAGATGACATGCTACTATATAGAGAAACCTAAAGACTCCACCAAAAAAACTACTAGAACTGATAAATGAATTCAGTAAAGAAGATGAATACAAAATAAATATCCAGAAATCGTCACATTTTTATACACCAATAATGAATTATTATAAAGAGAAACTAAGAAAATCCCATTTACAATTAGAAAAAACAATAAAATACCTAGGAGTAAATTTAACCAAGGATGTATATGACCTATACTCAAAAAACTATAAAACACTGAAGAAACTGAAGGACAGACATACAAGTGGAAGCATACACCATGTTCATGGACAGAAGAATTAACATCATTAAAGTGTCCATACTACCCAAAGCAATCTATAGATTCAACACAATTCCTATCAATATACCAATACCATATTACTGATAGCATATTTCACATGACTAGAATAAATATTCCAAAAGTTTATATGGAACCACAAAAGACCGTGAATAGCCACAGCAATCTTGGAAAAAGAAGAACAGAGTTGAAGGAATCATGCTACCTGATATCAAACTATATTATATGGCCACAGTAATTAAAAAAGCATGATACTATCATAAAAACAAATAATCAGTGGAACAGAAGAGAGAGACCTGATATAGATCCACACCTTTATGGTCAATTAACATTCAACAAAGGAGTCAAGAACACACAATAGGGTAAAAATAGTCTATTCAAAAATAGTTTGGGAGAAATTCAACAAATACATGCAAAAAAATGAAACCAGACCATCTTCTTACATCATATACAAGAATAAACTCAAAATGCATTAAAGACTTAAATGTAAGATTCAAAACAATAAAATCCTAGAAGAAAACACAGGCAGTAATCTCATGGCAATAATTTTTCTGATATATCTCCTTGAGAAAGGAAAACAAAAGAAAGTAACAACATAAAACTATGGGACTACATAAAACTAAAAAATTTTTGCATAGCAAAGGAAAGCACCAACAAAACAAAAGACAACCAACCTACTGGAAAACATATTCACCAATGATACAACTGATAAGGAGTCAATACCCAAAAGTTATAAAGCACTTATAAAAACAAACAATCCAATCAAAAAATGGGCAAAGGACCTGAATAGACAGTTTTCCAATGAGGACATATGTGGTTCAACATCACTAATCATCAAAAAAATTCGAGGGACTTCCGCCAAGATGGAGACATAGGTGGAGGAAACACTTCGCCTCTGTGCACAACCAAATCTAAGAACAACTATTTTTAACAGCAGTCACAACCAAGCCACACGGAAAATCGACAATACGGAGTCCAAAGGACAACTAGATACTCAGTTGGACCTGTAGGAGGAGCGAGGCCAGCAGCGGAGCAGGTTAGCAAGAAAAAATTCCCGGGGCGGTGCGCGGCGCTCGGTGCGCGCAGGCAACCGAGGGCGTTGATCGCGAGCGAGCTGGCAGCCGGAGCGCACAGCGGGTCGGTCCTTCGATCGCGCGCATCTACGTGCGGAGAAACCAGTGAGAAGGGAAGCCGGCGCGGAGCAGCAGGCTCGCACAATTCCAATCGGATAAACAAGCTGGGCTAGCGGAGAGGACCACCATTGCTCCCTCTCTGACCACGCCCCCACACACAGCGTCACAAACCAGCGACCTGGGTCTCCCCGTCCTGGTAAACAACCAAGGCTTCGCTCAGCTCACTTAACAGCACGAATAGACCAAAAATGGCTCTAGGACAACTCAGAGCCCCAGAACCGATAGACCTAAGTGATGAAGAAATAGCCAGTGTTTCAGATGCACAGTTCAAAACACTGGTTATCAAGATCCTTACAGAACTGGTTGATTTTAGTCACAAATTAGAGAAACATATGGAAGCTAAACTAATTGAAATAAATGGTGATACAAAGGATGCCAATAGTAATGGAAAGAAAATTGGGACTCAAATCAAGGGAGTGGACCAGAAGGAAGAAAAAAATGATCAAACAGAAAGGAATGAAGAAATAAGAATTCAGAAAAGTGAGGAGAAGCTTAGGAACCTCCAGGACATCATTAAACGTTCCAACATCCGAATTATAGGGGTACCAGAAGGGGGAAAGGCACAGCCACAACTGGAACACTTATTTGAACAAATAATAAAGGAGAATTTCCCCAAGATGGCAAAGGAAATAGACTTCCAAGAAATCCAGGAAGCTCAGAGAGTCCCAAAGAAGTTGGACTCAAGAAGGAACACACCAAGGCACATCATAATTACATTAGCCAAGATTAAAATGAAGGAGAGAATCCTAGAAGCAGCAAGAGCTAAGGGGACAGTCACCTACAAAGGAGTTCCCATCAGACTGTCAGCTGATTTCTCAAAAGAGACCTTACAGGCAAGAAGGGGCTGGAAAGAGGTATTCCAAGTCATGAAAACCAAAGAACTACAACCAAGATTGCTCTACCCAGCAAAACTTTCATTTAGAATGGAAGGGCAGCTAAAGTGCTTCTCAAATGAGGTCAAGTTCAAGGAGTTCATCATCACCAGGCCCTTATTATATGAAATGTTAAAGGGACTTACCTAAGAAAAAGAAGATAAAAAAGATGAACAGTGAAAGGACAGCAAACTCACAGTTATTAACAACCACACCTAAAACAAAGCAAACTAAAAGGACAGCTAGATCAGGAGTGGAAACATAGAAATGAAGATCACATGGAGGGTTAGCAACAGGGGAGTGGGAGGAGGAGAAGGGGGGAGAAAGTACAGAGAATAAGTAGCATAGACAGTAGATAGAAAATAGATGGGGGGAGGGTAAGAATAGTAGGGGAAATACAGAATCTAAGGAATTTGAGACACGTGTTCATGAACTAAAGGGGGAAATGGTGGGGGAGGGGTATGCAGGGTGGAGGGGAATGGAGGGGGGAATAGAGCAAATGTAATGGCATAATCAATAAAAAAAGTTAAAAAAAATTTCAAATTAAAACCATAGTGAGATATCACCTCACACCTGTCATCAATAAATGAAGGAGTATTGACGAGGATGTGGAGAAAGGGAAGCCTCATGCACTGTTGGTGGGAATGTGGACTATAAAACACAACTATAGAAAAGAGTATGGAGTTTCCTCAAAAATTAAAAATGAAACTGCCTTATAATCCAGCAGTTCCATTAATGGGAATTTATCCAAAGAAATCTAACAGTAATTCAAAAGAACATATGCACCCCTATGTCACTGCAGCATTATGGCTGTGTTGTAGCCATTCTTACAACAGCTAAGAACTAGAAGCAGCCCAAGTGCCCATCAGTTGATGAGTGGGATAAATTAGCTGTGGTACATTTACATAATAGACTACTACTCAGCCATAAAAAAGAAGGAAATCTTACCTTTGGTGACAGCATGGATCTACCTGGAGAGTACTATGCTAAGTGAAATAAGTCAGTCAGAGAAAGACAACTACTACATGATTTCATTCACATGTGCAATCTAATGAACAAAATAAATCTAACAAAATAGATTAGACTCATAGAGAACAGACTGACAGCTGTCAAAGGGGAGAGGAGCTGTGGGGCTGGATGAAATAGTTGAAAAGACTAAGCAAAGAAAGGAGGAGGAGAAGGAAAAGCAGAACTCACAGACACAGACAACAGTATGGTGATGACCAGAGGAAAAGGGAGGTAGGAGAGGTAAGAAGAGGGTAAAGTGGTAATAAATGATGATAGAAGGGGACTTGACTTTGGGTAGAACACAAAATATAATACACTGACGACATGTTATGGAATTGTACACCTGAAACCTATATAACCATTTGTTAACCAATGTCATTCCAATAAGTTCAATAAAAATTTTGAAATGAATAAAGAAGAGAAACATTGAATTTTTCAACAATTTAAAGTGAACCATAATGATAATGGTGTAACAATAATTTTTGTATAGAATACTGTCTGAAATCAAGTGAGTTATGAATTAGAAAATATGTTTTTATGTTGACCTTATATTGAAATAGTACTAGTAATAAAATTGTGTATATATACTTGTCTACAACACATTAGCTAGTATTTAATACACCTCCTTCAAACAATAAATACAGAAAATAATTTAATTGTTAATCATCCTGTTAAACTATGGGAAAAACACACCTATTACAATTTCTGGTATAATCACTTACCATATGAGAAATGATGTATCCAACTACTTTGGCTCTTCCCATGGGGTACTTAGGGGGCGGGGGTCAAAATGTTTTTTCATTTTATACAGGATTAAGTAGAGCTTAGCCCACACTCAAAAGCAAAATTCTTTGGGAAACCAAAGGCTGAGAACATTCCTTATTCACAAGTGAAATTCCATTGTCAGGGAAATCACTAGTACAAACTATCAAGGGAAAATGTCTCATTCCTCCTGCAGGATCAGCTACAGTGAAACTGCTTCTTTAGTTGCTAGGAAACAGCCAACTCATTATATGCCATTATCGGAACCCTGGAGAAGAAAACTGGCATCTGCTTCACATTTGGGGATCCTGGAGATTGAAGTAAAAGCCCTGCAAGTGCTGCCAAAATCCCTGGTTTCCAGGGCTTGCATGGTGACCACAGCAGGTGCTGACACCAGACCAACCTTTGAAGCCTTCCTTTCTGTAGCTCTTTTTCTAATAACTGAAATGATTTTTTTCATAGTATCCCATATTTTCAAACTCGAAGATTCTAAAACATGACTTCCTCATTTGAGTTAAATTAATTACACCTATGTTGAGCACAATTTAGAAAAAATAAATATTACTCAGGAATCTTAACAAATCACAAAAATTGTAAACTATTACTTACTGAGAAAAATGTACCAGGTGTTCACGCATTTTTTATTTAAAGTCAAAATAAAATATTTTTTAAACTGTTTCAAAATCAGGAGAGTAAAAAGGAAGACATACCAATAAATCCAGTACTCAAAATAACATTCTAGCATTTATCTGTCTAGTTTTCCTAATTGATCATAAAGTTTTTCTCCTCTTTTCATGGACTTGCATGCTTTCTCATAATGCATCACAAAATGCATTCATGCTTTTTTCATTAATGTCTTCCCTTCCTTTTAGCAAATAAAGTTGGAAACAGATGGGATGAAATTATGAGATAAATTACCAGATTTTGGCAAGTCTGAAACCATGAGATTCCCGATACTACTGCTTAAGGAAAATAAGTTATCCTTCAGAAGAAGCTGCATAAGTAGTTGGTAAAAAGAAGCTGACAAACCATTGCCCTTAGCTAAATTACAAAAATGACTGTGGTAGGGCTCCCCCATCTCAATATAATTCTTTGCCCCAACTCCCAATCAAATGCTCATCTCATTTCAATACTCATACCTGCCACTCTTGGCTAAATGATGTTCCCTTGATATTACTTCATACTTTTATTGTCACACAACTCAGGTCCACTCCACCACCATACTAACTTTCTCCCCATCTGACTCTTACCCACCTTCCCCTGCCTTTTAGGATTGCCAGATTTAGCAAATAAAAGTAGAGGATGCTTACTTAGCTAATTTTGATTATCATATACACAACAAATAATTTTTTAGTGTGAACGATATTTGGAGCATACCCCTACTATGAAAAATTATTCACTGTGTATCTGATACTTAAACTAGGTATATCCTGTATTTCATCTGGTAACATTATTACCATCCTACAGTGAGATACCTTGATCCTTGACATTTTTCTCACTAAGAGAAAAATTTCTCACTTTAATAAAATTGTTTTTCTTTAGTAATACTTCTTTCCAAATTTCATTTATTAAAAAATAAAAAGCCAAACTTTTTTAATGTCCCTCCTTTCTTAACAAATCCAATTTATCTGTAACTTCATTACCTATTCCCCTCTCAACTACTCACCTCTGCCTCATCACAGGTGATTTTCAACTATTGGATTCCTCCAGTTTTACCCAGTCTCCTGATGCCTCTTCTGACTACATGTCTTTCTGGAAATCAAGCCTTGACTTCAGTGTTTCCTGCATTAATGTCCTAGATATTTTTCCCCTTTGGACTTTCTGTCATGCCAATCCTGGATCCATATCAGGTTTGCCCACATCGACTCTCATGTCAGAGAGTTGCTTAAGAGTTGCCAAAACTAAAAGTTCATGATACCTAGCATCCATTAGGTCCTTACTGCCACACAGGGACCCTATCATTCATCTCCCCATCTTCTTTTTACTATTATTTTTCCTCTGAAAGCAGTTTAAAAGCACTGCCTCTGAACCATCATATGCCTAAACCTGATTTCCGAACATGCAGCATTAGTAGTGTCTTAGGATAACCTATGAAATGTGTCAACTCTCTGGCTTTTGCTTGGACCCACTGAAGGAAAATCCAAGTGAGGGAGTGGAACGGGGAGGCTATAAATCTGAATTTTCAACGAGCTCCCCAGATAATTTTTATGACTACAGAAATTATGAACCAAATTTTCTCTACTGAATAAACTCACTATCTTTTTCCACTGTGAAAAATCAAGCAACTAATAACTTTTGTTAACCTCTTTTTAGTGTTAGGTTGATGAAGTTCCCTAACCTGCTCTTCTTTCCATCTACCTGGAACTACATACTTACTTCCCAAAACTAACTCATCTACTAACCCACTCCCTTTGACTCTTTCATAACATTCCTCTTTCAATAATCCTCTCATTTTCCAGAATCTTCAGTCCCTCTTTACTGTACCCTATACCTTGGAAAAGGTATAACCATCCCTTTTGAAAAACAAATGAAAAGGGATTTTATTTGCTACCATTTATTCTTAAGCTTCCATCCTATTTTCTTTTCTTTTTCGCTAGCCCTACACTCCCCAGCAAGGCCTACTTTATCTTATCAACAGAATCTCTTGGATACCTCTACCTCCATGGTCTTCCTATAAAATCCATTCTTAAACCCCCGTAATCTGACTTTTTTCACTCACTGTTCTACTAAAGGATCACAAATAGCTACCTCATGTCTGTTATCTCCTTGTCCTTTTTCAATCCCCATTCTCACTAACCCATCATTGTTAAACTGCAAACCAGTGTTCCCAATCTCATTAACACATTGAAATCAGTTGAAGAGCTCCAAAAATGCAACCCGAAAGCTCAACAAATGTTGCTGTTCAAGAGTTTCTACAAAGCTTAATCTGCAGCCTACTCCACCACCCCCTTTCCAGAGATCAGTGGGTGGGACTAGACATTCCAACCCTCTAAACACTTGGGCATTCCAGTAACCAGTGCCATTCTGAGACTGCCTAGGGGCCCCACCCTAAGTCCCCTCACTGGCATGAACTCAGGCATGCTCAAAAAGGGGCTCCTTATGCCTGACAAAAGACACTTCTATCACTACCCAGGAAATTCAAAGGACTTTAGGAGTTTTGTCCCATAAGCCCAAAACAAAGAATAAGTATATTTCCTATTATACCACATATTTTTAAAAATGTTAACCATGACCCTTATCTTACTTCACATACAAAAATTAATTCAAGATGTACAAGCCAGAACTATAAAGCTCTGAGAGAAAAGAACATGAGAGTATCTTTACAACCTTACAACACACTAAGAATTTTTAGAGAGAATACAAAAATCAATAAGAAGTAAAAAAAAAAATTTTGAAAGAGTGGATTTCATTAAAATTTAAAACTTCAGCTCATCAAAAGGCAAGCCACAGACTGGAAGAAGATGTCCTGATACATATATCTGACAGTGAACTCTTAGGTAAAATGTATCAAAACACTTGCAATTCAATTACAAGAAGAAAAATGAGCCAATAAAAAAACGAGTAAGAGACTTGAACGCACACTCCACAAAAAAAAGATTAAATAATATCTAATATGCACATGAAAGGGGGCTCAATATCACGATAATAAGGGAAGCACAAATTAAAACCATAACTATTTTACACCACTGTGTTGACAAAGATGTGAAGCAACTGGAACTCTTATGAACACGTGTAAAAGTATTTAAGGCAGCATTATTCATAACAGCCCAAAACTGAAGACTACCCAAATGTCCATCAACAAAAGAATATACAGACAATATGTGGTTATATTCATGCAATGGAATATTATTCAGCAATAAAAACGACTCAACTACTGATATAAGCAACAATAAGGATGACTTCCAAAAGCATTAGGCTAAGAAAAAACACAATACAAAAGGTTATATCCTGTAGGATTCCATTTATATAAAGTATGAGAACATGGAAAACTCATTCATGGTGATAAAAAGCACAACACGATGGCCTATAGGTGAGGGGTTGAATAGCAGGGTGCCCATGGAAACTTTCTAGGGAAGCAGAAATGTTCTCTGTCTTGATTGGGGGGTGTGATTACATAAAAAATATGCACCTATCAAAAATCATTGAACTGTACATCTAAGATCTGTGCATGCCCTATACTTATAAGCTCAATAAAATATTGTAAGGGGGATCAAAAAAAACTTTTAAGCCAAATGTCCAGTTCAAGATGGCAGGCTGACCACAAGTATTTTTCTTTCCCTCCCAAAATAGTAACTGGTAAAGTACATGAGAGAAACTACTAGAACATTGTCCCCTCTACAATACACTGCTGTACAAAGCACCTATAAAGCTATATACTGAGTTTTCACAAATGATGTTAAACTTACCAAATGTTCACCTGCTTCCTAACAAAAATGAAACACTCCACAATTAGCTGCTCAAGTGACCAGCATGGTCATAGCACAGCCCCAAAATATCAATTTTTCAGCTCGTGTTAAAATGTACAGATAATAGAAGTGGCCTTACAAAAGGGTGTGAGGTAAATATGCAGCCTAATATCCTAATATCCTAGAGGATACTTTAGGTATCCTCTAAGTAACCCAATAAAATAAGTTACGGATCCCTTTTCTCATCCTATCTTTCATCCTGAAATTTCTTAGTATGTTTGCTAAATATGTATCTTCAGTACTCATCAGAGTAATCTGTAACTCTGATACAATTTAGGTTCAGACAGCCAAATTGTTAAATCTCCAATAGGTCCTCTACTAGACTATCAAATCCTCTACATATTTTAAGCTGAGAATCTGATAAATATTAAGAAAAATAATGAATGAAATCAGATGACTTAAGTGTCGAGACCATCACTGAACTGGGAAATCAAAAATTCTGTAATACTAGTAATTAACACAATTATTCTATATTTTCTGACAGTATTGAACAGCAGATAAAAGAGGCTAAGTAATGGCAGGGCATTGGCCGAGAATGTGGAATTGGGATCCTGTCCATCCTCTCTTTACTGACATTTAATAATAATAACAACAACAACATTCCTTCAGATTTTCGATCCTTATACCTCTAGACTCAAGGCATTTTGTTCATTTATAAAAGCAGGTGTTAATATAAGTTTGAACTTCAGGCACAACCTTTTTGCAACCTAACTATTTGGTACTATCAAGTATAATCTCAGGCTGTGGGAAACTCCCTTTGGCCTTCTCCTGAGGGCACACACATACGTGCTCTCTCTCCCCCACCTCAAGGGCTCATTGAAAAGGATGCTTCTGTCACCTGTTGGAAATTGAGCTTTAAAGGGTCCCTGAGATTTTTAAAAGGGCCCTAGAGGTAGAAAAAAGAACTTGTACACGTCTTTCTGGGGACAGGCTGTGGGGACATGGGAACCCTGCATCCCTGAGCTGGAAGCTTGGCCTGGGTCTCTGTGTCCCTTCACACAGACTTGACTCTCTAAGTCTGATCACTGTGGAAAGCTGAAGTGTTTCCGCCTTCTGCTGCCATCGATCAAGGCCTGGGAGGAGTTCCGAATCACTTCCTGGGGAGAATCATAACACTAAGATAGGAGGGGGGAAATTCCTATTTAAAATATTCTCAACAAAATCAGAATTTTCCTTTTGGTGTTTTCAAATATCCCTTGACTCTAACTATAAATTGAATACAGATTGGCTTAGAATTTCCAGAAAAGAAAAAAAAAGGCTGAGTTAACCCACACAAATCAACGTTAAGGTCAACAAGGAATTGGCAAAGAAAAGGTGTTGTTGAGTAAAACTGAAATAACCTACTCAGGGAACTGAGGAGATGCAGCCAAGACACTTAAATAGATGCACTAGGGAAATAGGATGATTCTGTGACCAGAGAGAGAAGAGTCCATTTATTAGAACTTAAACAGAAGAAAGACAAAATGTTACAAATGAAAAACAAAAAGTTTCAGAATTCAAGACATATTTCATCTGACCTACATTCACAACTAGAAGTAATTACATATGTATGAATACATATGTAGAAATATCTATGATTAGATAATGTCAGCCTACAGCATAGTAGCTGACCCAAAGTAAAATCTGAATAAACAGGAGGTTTTTGTTATAAATCGGTGGAGAAAATTCAAATTACCTATTGTATTTTCCTAGAATATAGTTAACTATAAACTTACAGCTACTAAGAAAAAAATAAAATTTATTCCTATAAATAACATATAGACCATCTGACTTTTAGATTAGATTTATCCAATCAACTGTTCTCTTCCTTAAGGATAAATTAGATTGGACAGATACTATATACACAAATATATAGCCATCTGTACTCAGAGTAAAACAAAATTTTATTTTGTTTTGAAGCAATACAGTTTATATAATCTTTTTCTACATCTGAATAATTTCTACATTGCCCTTAAAGCTCGTATTGGCCACAATGAAATTAACCATAAATCTAAAGAAAGCAGATTACTTATAAAATAGATTTCTCCATCTTACTGCAGACTCAACAGAACAATATAAAATAAGGCACTGGATTTTTAATAATCAGAAGTCATGGGAGAGATAAAATCACGAACAGGCAAACTTGGCAACACATAACTCGTTATATATTCAGTTTATCAACTGGATTGTTTTGTAAAACATCTGAAACCTAAATGCAAATTTTAGTAGCTCTTCAATCAGCAACTGCATTAACCACAGTGTGCCAATAATAAAATGACACTTCATGCAATTCTTACCTGCCTCAACAGTTTCTCAATGGCTGACATTACCATAAGGCCTCTCCAAACAACTGGTGCAGTCTCTTCAACCAGGAAGCCCATAGACATACTACAACAGTAAACCAAAAATATAACTAATTTACATGAATTAATCAAAAGTGTTCTGAAAAGCAACATAAAGTAAAAAAGATGTGCTCACCAAGCAATACCATAATTCAAAAGAGGCCTCATTAGGTTGCCTGAAATAAAAAAAATTTTTTTTAATAAATCTCTCATTTAGAAGAGTCATTATATATAAACATACTGACTTGTTTTCTCATTGAAGAGTGTCAAATTAAAAATACAGAGTACTCATACTGCTGTTCTTTTAACCTCCAACTAATTCATCTCAATTTGTAACAATTTAAACATTTACCAAGCATAAAACAAATACTACCAATAGAAGGAACATTTAAAAATAATTGGGATATTGTTTTATTAGGAGCAATTCATCTACCATTTTCAAATATATTTTTAAAAAATAGCCTCAATAAGTAATGTTCTCCACCAATTTTTTCAAATATACAGATATAAAGACCACATATATATATGCTTATGTAGGATCTATATACATGAATATTTGCACATAGACGTGCACATACAAACACATCCAATCAGTTCTCTGTATTTCTTTTTATTTTTTTCTTTACTTGAAGAATTTGAAAAGTATGCAAATCCAAAAAAGTAGAAAAACTCTATTTTGTACATTAACACAATAAAAGCCATATATATATGAAAAACCCACAGCAAGCATCACACTCAATGATAAAAGACAAAGTTTTTCCCCTAAGATCAGAAAAAAGACAAGGATGCCCCCGTCTGCCACTTCTATTCAACATAATATTGAAAGTTATAGCCAAAAGGATCAAGCAAGAAAAATAAATAAATGGCAACCAAACTGAAAAGGAAGAAGTACTCTCTGTTTGCAGATGATATAATCTTATATATAGAAAACCTTGAATATTCCACACCAAAAAAAAACAACTGTTAAAATTCATAAATTAATTCAGCAAAGTAGCAGGATACAAAATCAACACACGAAAAGTCAGATGCATTTCTATATACTAATAATGAACAATCTGAAATTGAAATTATGAAAACAATTCTATTTATATCAGCCTCAAAACAATCAAAAACTTAAGACAACATTACTAGAGAGGTGAAAAACTTGTACAGTGAAAACTATAAAACATTGTTGGAAGAAATTCTAGATGACAATTAAAGGAAACACACATCAAGTTCACTGACTAGAATACTTAATATTGTTAAGATGTCAATACTATCCAAAGCAATCTACATAGTTAATACAATCTCTATCAAAATCCCAATGACATTTTTTACAGAAATAGAAAAGTCCATTCTGAAGTTTATATGCAAAAATCAAGAAATCCCAAACAGGCAAATCAATTTTAGAGAAACAACACAGCTGGAGGACTTCTTGAGTTTAAAACTTACTACAAAGCTACAGTAATCAAAACAGTATATTACTGACATAAAGGCAGACATAGAGACCAATGGGATAGAATAGAGATCTCGGATATAAACCCTGCGTACAGGGTGGAGCAAAAGTAGTTGTGAGTACACAAAATGCAGGGGTTATTCTTGTAGTATTATCCATTAATTATTGTACTACTCTGCTTACAAACAACTGTAAACCTACTTTGCCTGACCCTGTAGATAGTCAAAGGTTTTCTGACTTGGGGAAGAAAGGCAAGGACAAGATCACTCAATGTGGAAAGGATGCTCTTTTCAAATGATTTTGAAAAAACTCAACCCATATGCAAGAGAATGAAATTGGACCTTTAATTAGCACCGTAAAAAACAAAATGGATTAAAGATATAAGTATAAGGGCTAATTACATAATTCTTAGAAGAAAACATAGGGCAAATGTTCATTTCATTGGGTTTATCAATGATTTCTTGGCTATGACACAAAAGCACAGGCAACAAAAGAAATGATAGACAAATTGGAATTCATGAAAGTTTTTTTCTTTTTTTTTTAATTTTTATTTATTTAACTTTAGAAGGGAAGGGAAAGAGAGAGGGAGAGAAATACCAATGTATGGTTGCTTCTCATGCATCCCCTGCCGGGAACTGGCCTGCAACCCAGGCATGTGCCATGACTGGGAATCAAACCATGATCTTTTGGTTCACAGGCCTGTGCTCAAGCCACTGAGCTACACCAGCCAGGTCATGGAAATTTTTTAATGTGCAATGAAACACCACATCAACAGAGAGAAAAGGCAAGCCACAGAATGGGAAAAAGTATTCGCTAATCATATATTTTGTAAGAATAAATAGAAAACTCATAAAGGTCAACAAACACAAAAACCCAATTAAAAAATGGGCAAAGGAAAGAAATAGACACTTCTCCAAGGAAGTATACAAATAACCAATAAACACATGAAAAACAAATGTACATCACTGATCATGAGTAAAAATACAAATCAAAATTGCAAGATACTACCTCACACCTATTAGGATGGCTACCATAAAAAAACAAAAAATGGCCTTGCCCAGTGTGGCTCATTTGGTTGGGTGTCATCCCACAAGCAAGAGAGGTCACCCACTGACTCCTGGTCAGGGCACATAACTGGATTGTTGGTTCGATTCCAGTCAGGGCACGTACAAGAGGCAACTGATCAATATTTCTCTCTCACACTGATGTTTCTCTCCCTCTCTTTGTCCCTCCCTTCCTCTCAGTCTAAAACTAAATAAATTAAATTTAAAAAAAAAACAGAATATAACAAGTTAGGTGAGAATAAGGAAAAATTAGAACCCTTGTGGACTGTATGGTTCCACTTACTGAAATACTTAAGAGTAGTCAGAATTATACAGACGGAAAGTAAAATGGGGCGTTGCCAAGGGCAGGGAGGGGTGGCAATGGGAAGTTATTGTTTAATGGGTATAAAGTTTCAGTTTTACAAGATTAAAAAAACTATGTCAATGAATGGTGGTGATAGTTGTGCAATATTGTCAATGTATTTCACACCACTGAGCCATATACTTAAAAGGGTTTAAGACAGTAAATTTCGTGTTACGCTTTTTTACCACAATAAAAAAATGTGGAAGAGAAAAATATACTGATGGAAGAGAATCAAGAGCCCAGAAATAAACATAAGCATATACAGTCAACTGATATTTGACAAGGAAGCCAAGAATACTCAATGGAAAAGACAGTCTCTTCAGTAAATGGTGCTGGGATAACTGGATATTCACATGTAAAAGAATGAAAATGAGCCCATATTTTACAGCACTCACACAAATCAACTCAAAATGTATTAAAGACTTAAATATAGAATATAAAACCATGAAATGACTAGGAAAAAAACAGGCATAAACCTCACTGACGTGGGTCTTGGTAATGATTTTCTGATATAACACTTAAAGAATAAGCAACAAAATGAAAAATAAACAAGTGGGACTACATCAAACTAAAGGCTCATGTAGAGCAAAAGATACCAACAGCAAAGTGAAAAGAAAACCTATGGAATGGGGAAAAAGTTACAAACCATAGATCAGACAAGGGGTTAATATTCAAATTACATAAATAACTCACACCAGTCAACAGCAAAAAGTCAATGAAACCAATTTAAAAATAAGCAAAGGACCTGAATACACATTTCTCCAAAGATTACGACAGGCCAACAGGTACATAAAAAGATGCTCAACCTCACTAGTCATTAAGGGAATGAAAATTAAAGCCACAAAGACATCACCTTACACCTGTATGAATGGCTATCATCAAAAAGGCAAGAGATAACAAATGCTGGTGTGAATGTAGAGAAAAGGGAATCTTTGTGCACTGTTAGTGAGATCGTATTTGTACACTGGTGCAGCCAATATGGAAAACAGTATGGAGAATCCTCACAAAACAAAAAATGGAGCTACTGTGCAATCCAGCAATTTCACTACTGGAAATCTATCCAAAGAAAACAAAAACACTAACTCAAAAAGATATCTGCATTCCCATGTTCACAGAAGCATTTTTTTTTTTTTTTGTCCTCACCTCAGGACATTTTTTCATTGCTTTTAGAGAGCAAGGAAGAAGGAGAGAGAGAGAAGTAGAAACATCAATGTGAGAGAGAAACATCGATTGGTTGCCTCTTGTACCCCCCGACAGGGGACTGAACCCACAACCTATGTATGTGCCCTGACCAGATCGAACCCACAACCTTTCCATTTATGGGGCATTCCAACTAACTGAGCCACACCAACCAGGGCCAGAGCAGCATTATTTATAATAGTCAAGACATGGTAACAACCTAAGTGTCCATCAATGGATGAATGGATAGGAAGGTTGTGATATATAGCAATATACAGGGTACCATAGAAGTAACACCTGCTTGAGTGTGGTTGGGAGGCAATAATATGAGTATAATAATTTACAGTTTTAATTTGAACATTTCACCTAAAATGTCATATGGAGTGCCTGAGTGTTATGTTATATTTGTTACGTTTCAAAATTACAATTAAAAAGGGGTGTTATTTGTGCTGGACCCTGTGTACAATGGACTATTATTTAGCCATAAAAAATGAGGAAATCCTACCACTTGCAACAACGTGGATGGACTATAAAGGTATTAGGCTGAGTGAAATAAGTAAGACAAAGGCAAATACTGTATATATGATCTCACATGTATGTGGAATCTTCAAAAACACCCTCACAGGAGGAGATCACACTTGTAGTTACCAGGGATAGCGGGTGGGGGAGAAGAAACAGGAAGAAGGTGGTCGAAAGGCATAAACTTGCAGCTATAAGATAAATAAGTACTAGGTATGTAATGCAAGGCATGATGACTGTAACACTGCTGTATAACAGACAGGAAAGTAGTTAAGAGAGTATATTGTCCAGAGAGTTCTCAGCACAGGGTAAATTTTTTTCTTTACTTCATTTATTCTATATTTTATTGTAGCTATGAGAGGATAAATGTTAGCTGAACCTACTGTGGAAATCAATTAATTCGCAGTGCATGCATCACACCGTCATGCTCTATGCCTTAAACTTATACAGTGATGCGTGTCAACTATTTCTCCATAAATATGGGGGAGGTGAAAAAATATACTTTATAATCTGAGTATAATATTATACTTTATAATACTTTATACATTAATCACAAGAAAAAAATAATCCATTGTTTATGCTCAAGTACAAAAAAAGAAAATACACTACATAAACAACAAAAGGTTGTTTATAAAATAGTTCCTTTTATCAACTGATCTGTGCCGCCACACCCCTACTCACTGTTGCTACCATACCCTACTTCATAACAAAGCACAGTAGAAGCCCTCTTAGCTTATGCAATCTGCACTTGTATTGAGATAAAAGGTTTAGGACAAAATCAGAAAAACTAGCATGGTTAGGTATTCAGATTTCATCATATATTCTTCAGTTCTTTCTTTTCTTTAAAGAGACTGAGTTGAAAATTGTAGATAAACCATATGGGCATAAATGAGAAATCTATTGCTGAACTCTATTCACTGGATCCCTACTCAAAGAAAAAGCCATCATCCTTCATCAAAAGATTTGTTAATAAGCATACATCTTAATGCTTTAAGTTAAAGTAAATTGTTTAAGAGTGTGTGTGTATATGATATATATATATATACATATATATATAGTTTTTTGTGATTATCCTCTTTAATTTCTGACTAAACAAACTCAGTCTCCCCCATACCTAATTTGATAGCAACATTTTTTCCCATATAATTTTATAAATCCTTTCCAAACCACCTAACTTAAATTTTCAGAGTATGGTAATAACTTTTCTCCATTGTGCTCTGCATTTTCTACTTTTTATTTTCTTGAATTACATATGCATACAGATTAAAGAGTCAACTTGTACTATAAAATTATTACTAAAATTCAATAATCTCCCAACTCTCTCCCATTTCTTACTCCTTAGAGCCAGCAATTCTCAACTGATTTTTTTAACAGAAAGGTACAAAAACTAGTACAGTGCTCACATTCCCTTCACCTGGCTTTCCCTAATGTTAACATCTTATATAACCATAGTACAATTATCACAACCAGGAAATGAACATTGATACAATTCAATTAACTAATCCCTCAACCTTATTCACAGTTTGACAGTTTTTAGTTACTTCATTGAATATGATAGGATTTAGCTCTTTTTCACTAGCACAGGCACACTCTTCGTGCATGTATCCTCTCAGCTGTAATTATAATTTTCATGTGATAAGCATGTAAATGTTATTAATGGCTGAGTAACACAGCATACAATAATTATTTTTCCTCTATCTCCCTGAACTAGTGGTTAGAAGATGATGGACGTATGTGTGTTTCCTTCAGTTTCTATGTACTTACCAGCAATTTGTTCCTAAACTATATTCCAGCTGTGTGACTATCAAATACATTAATCAAATGCACTAAGCATTTAAATACATCATCTTGAATATGCCTCTGCTAAACCCTTTATAGTGTTTTTTAACTAAAAGTTCTTACTTCTTACGTAATCAAATTAATCAATTTTTTTCCTTTAAGGTTTATGATGTTTGGGTCTTTTCTATGAAAGCCTTCCCTAATATGTTGTCATTGAGATAGTCTCATATATTGTCTTCTAAACCCTTAATAATTTTGTATTTCACATTTAAGTCCTTAAACCATCTGGAATTAATTTCTGTGTAAGGTGTGTAAGGATCCATTTTCTTTTTATTCTCATTGTGAATAATTGTCCCACTTTCAATAATCTGCAATACCAGCTCTGTCACAAATCAAGTTTCTATATATGTGTAATTCTGAATCTGGGCTCTCTGTTTAGTTCCACTAGTATATTTGTCTATCTTTGAGCCAGTACAAAGCAGGGTATATAATATGGTAGCTCAAGACCTTTTATGTGGCAGAGCAAGTCTCTCTCTTCAGGAGTTTCTTACCTATTCATGGCCCTTTGTTCATCTTTCTTACGTCCCCTGTTGGGAACTGGTCTGCAACTCAGGCATGTGCCCTGATTGGGAATTGAACCACGATCCTCTGGTTCACAGGACCGCACTCAATCCACTGAGCTACACCAGCCAGGGCCCTTTGTTCACCTTTATAAATTGTAAATTCAACTTTGTCACTTTCCACAAATGGGATTTTGACTGAATGTGTACAACCTTTGAGAAAATTGACATCTTTATAAAATTCAGTCTTTGCTACAAACATCATTTTTCTCTCCATTTACTGATATCTTTAAATCTTCCAACAAAGCATTAGAATTTTTTCCACATAAGATCTGTATGTTTTCTCATTTTCTTGTCTGTATTACACTTTTCCGTTACCATTTAATCCCCTTCCACCCCCTACACCAAGCAATCACTACACTGTTGTCCATGTCCATAAGTCCTTGTTCCTTTTTGCCCAGTCCTTCCACCCCTAACCTCTCCCCACCCTACTTTTGTTAGATTTGTTCCAAGGTACTCTGAGATTTTTAAGGAATTTGCATCTTTTTTCAAAATTACATTTTCTACCCCTTTATTTCTGGTATATTGATATTTAATTTTCTCATATATTAATCTTATATCTAGCCATCTTACTAAATTTCCTGATTCATTTTAATAATTTGTCGAATTGTTTTAAAATTTTCTACGGTAGTATTTTCTGTAAATAATGACAATTTACTTCTTTAATTGAACTCTTTATTTATGAGTGTTAGTATGTAATTGGATTTATCTTGCAGACTAGGAGTGCCTGTATGATGTTAAATAAAAGTTGTGATACCAGGCCTCCTTGCTTTATTCCTAATTTTAAATGCAAGGCTTTTAACAGCTCACCACTGAATATTATTCTTGCCACATATTTTATACAGATATGTTATATTAAATAGATTACATTAGCTCTGGCCGGTGTGGCTCAGTAGATTAAGTGCCAGCCTACAAACCCAAGGAGAGCTGATTTGATTCCCAGTCAGGACACATACCTGCACTTGTGGGCCAGGGCATATTTATTGCTTTTCTAACTTAAGTTAAATAGTTCATTCATTTTCAGCCTTTTTTCTCTTTAAACATAAATATTTAAGACTATTGTAATAATTTTAAGTATTATTTTAGCTTTATCCAATGTTTTCATTTCCACTATTTTTTCTTTCAACCATGGTTATATAGAAATTGTTTTTAACTTCCAAATTTATAGATGTTTTTAGTTATCATGTTGTAATAAACTTCTAAATTAACTGTGTGATAGTTAGAGAATGTATTCTGGATAATACCAATCTTTGAAATTCACTGAAACTTGCTTCATTGTCTAGTATATGGTCAGTTTTTATAAACATTCCACATGCACGTGAAAAGAATTTCTATACATGGCCATAAGAACAAGTTCCTTTGTAGGTATACTTTTGCTTTAAAGTCTATTTTGTCTGCTATTAACATAACTACACCCACTTTCATTTTGCCTGATCTATCTTTTCCAATGTCTTAACTTTTAACCTATGTGTATATCTATGTTTTAGGGTACATTTTTGTAAATAGCTTTAACCTACCTAGATTTTGCTTTTATTTTTTGTTTTCACATATATTATTATTTTACTGAAGAATGGTATAATATTTATATTGCTGAGATATCTGGATTCATACTATTATTTTGCATTTTCTCTTCACCTCACTTTGTTTTTGATAGCCTTATTTTTTTATTGAAATTCTTCTTCTCATTACATTTTCCTCTCTTTTAGAAGAGAAATCATGCAGTCCATTTCTTTTCTTATAATGATTACCCAGTAATTTAAACAAACGTGTGTAAAATGAAGCAATACTTCTCCCTTCTTTCCCTGTGAATTCTTCAAATCTACTCACTCCCTCTCCCAGGCCAATTCACATGCTATTGTTGTCCTGAATTTTAGTTCTATCTTGGAAAATTCTCAGCCATTATCTCTTTAAATATTGCCTCTATCATATTTTCTCCATTATCTACTTCTAGAACTCTAATTAGAGCTATGCTTGACCTTCCAATGCTACCTTCCATGTCTCTCAAATTTTCACTTTTTTCTCCAACTCTTATGTACACTGGGTATTTTTATCATCTACATTCCAATTAATTAACTTCCTCTTCAGTTGTGTCTAAATCTTTTGTTATTGTATCTGTCCATTTCTTTCCACTCTACCCAGAGCCTCCCTTGGAAAACCCAGGACAAATCCCCAATAACTCTCAGTGCAGGGAAGATCTATTTTCTTCATCACTTACTAAGGATGACATCCTTTGGGTGTCTCAGTTTTTACATGGTGATTCTCCACTGAATTCTCCTTCCTCCTTAGGCACCACACTTTATCTCTCTATTCCTTCATACACAGACCTAAAAAATACAGGGGTAAGCCACCAAGGATCAGCAGACCGTGTGCACCTATACCAATTAGTGAGCATGTTCTTGTTAAGTCTAAGTTCTAAGAAATTCCCTTCCTTTCCTACTACCTCAGTTATGCACTGAAAAATAACTTTTGTTAATATTTTATGTAATAATTAAAGGTATGCTGTTACAGGAATAGTTTTTCTAAATAGATAGTCTGCCATATCGCCAGAATTAGAAGTTGAAAGTGACTGATTTTTATACAGTGATCTTATATCCCCTGAGATACCTTCCAAAACTCTCATTATTTTCAAATAGTTCTATTATTTCTTTTGAATTTTCTTGGTAGACGAACATATTATATGGGATTAATGACAATTTTTTCTTTTCTTTCCATTATTAATAACCATTACTTCTTCCTAGTCAGGGCACATGCCTGGGTTACAGACCAGGTCCCCAGTAGGGGACACATGAGAGGCAACCACACATTGATGTTTCTCTCCCACTCTTTCTCCTTCCCTTCCCATCTCTCTAAAAATAAATAAATAAAATATTTAAAATAAAATAGAAAAATAACTTGTTTTAAAAAATAATAATAGCCATTACTTCTTTTTCCTGTTTTAGTGCATTAGCTAAAATCTGCAGTAGCAATGGCAGCCTCATGTTGTTTTTAATGTAACATGGAAAAGGTTCCACCAAAATAGGAGAACATGGACAGCACCTATTCATTAATCCTCCATCTGAAGCAAATGATCTAAGGAGCTTGTAGGAAATATGGCTTACAGTTCAAATTGGAATTGAACACTGAAACTATGTGTTATGAACTGAATATTGTCCTCCACTCTATCCCCCCAAAAATCATATGTTAAAATCCTAACCCCAGATGTGATGGAATTAGAAGACAGAATCTACAAGAGGTGATTCTGTCATGAGCATGGAGCTCTGATGAATGGGATAAGTGGTCTTATAAAACAGACTCCGGGGGTCCTCTTGCCCTTTCTGCTGTGAGAGGACACAACCAGAGAACCTGGCTGCCTGTGAACCAGGAATCAGGTCCTCACTAGATATTGATCTGCTGGCACCTTGACGTTGAACTTCCCAGCCTCCAGAACTGTGAAAAGTGTTTGTGGTTTAAGCCACCCAGTCTATGGTATTTTTGTTCTAGCAGCCTGAACAGACTGAGACACTTGGATAGTTAAGTCTTTTCTAAAACTGAAAATCAAAATCTCTAACACTGTAAAAACACAATTTTTGTTAAATCCCAATTCAGAATAAAAGTTGTGATTTAAAATTTCTCATGGTTTAGTGAATAATAAATTATAAACTGTGAGATCATGTCATAAGCAGATGCATCACCATGTTGTTAAATGTGTTTCTTCAGAATTTAACAGGGAAAAGTATACACTGAATCTCTTATACATATACAGCATATACATTAAAAAGAAAAAGGCACATTATTCATTATCTTCTCCAATGTACAAGTAAACAAATTAACACTACCTAAAACATTTTACTTTAAATAATAATCAGAACTGAATGATGGCACAGACTGAAGACATACTTTTAAATAAGTAGGGAACAAATGAATGACAACTTGTGATTATACGTACAAATCAATTTCTTCTTTGCAGAATTTTATTTAAAGAAAATGTATACAGCAATTCCTCCATATAAACTTAATAGAAAAACTAACAAAATACTACTGGTTGAAAGTTTACCTAGAAATTCTGGGATCCCCTGCCTTGTGACTAATAGCTTCTTGAAGAGAACACCCTTAGCTGAACTTATGACAGATCATTATTTCCTACCTCAATGTATCTCCACGATAGCTCATACACTGAAGCATGAAAGATTCTTACTATAAGTGAAACCATTTCAATTGCCACAATGCCACTCACAGAATGAATGACATCTGCTGCATCCTCCTCATTCTATGACAACAAAGATCTATCATTTCTAACAGGTGTGAATTTAATTAATGGATTGTATGTCACCAGCAGATCTCAAACAGATTTTGAGACTACTTTTATATTATAAATGAATTATAAAGCTAGAATAGATACCGTGACCATGTCAAACTGCAAAATTAGGTAAAAAGGAAATAGGCATAAGAATGCCCACTTTAAATCTTTCTATTAAAGTTGACATCATTAAATATTGCAAGGATAACTCTGATTAATAATCAGACCTTCTTTCTGTAGTGATCTCATTGTTAATGAATCAGCTAAGTAGTAGATATTTCCATTTACTTGGTACTCTCAGTAAACCTAAAAATCTCTCTACCTTTTTTTTACTCATTCCCTGGCTCCCAAACTAAAAGAAGAGTTTTAAATGTATTGAACATCAAGGTTCAGAAATATATGTCAAAAAGTTATAAATTAAAATCATACAACTAGAGACATTAAATCAACTTTTAAGATGATAGAGTGCAGCCAAAAATATACAACCTCATTTTATAAATGTTAAGAAATACTTAAACATCAAGTAAATAAACAAAGGTTTTGTAAAAACAAGCCTCTATCCACATATCAAGAAGATATTCAAAGGTAAAAACCTTCCAAAAAGTAAAAAAAAGCACAACCAGTGCAAATTTTATAATTTCACTTTCTCACCATCCCCTTTCCTATTCCTTCCTTCCTTTCTGAAAACCAGATCCTTTCTTATGAGAAATGAAATACAAGAAAGAAGTTGCACCCACTATTGTTCTTTCAGGAGAACTCACATGGCCAAGTGAGGCAATGTAGTTCTAATAGTACCCAGGACAGGTTTAAAATACCCTACTTGTTTACCTAGAAGAAAAGAGGGACTTAGAGAGAACATGAGTAAAGATAGGATAATGAAATGGGTCAAAACTCGAGTGCCGACCTGGACAGCCAAAAGGCAATATTATAACACTTTATCTAAAAGTGCAAAGGAGAGGGGTGTAACATATTAAAGAAGGGAGCAGAAAGTAAGACTATAAAGAAAATTCATTGTTTTTAGAAATGTACACCTCTTACTCTTAATATTAAAAGTTCATTTATCTTCATATCATACTTTCCTTCTTTGTACCAACCCGGAACCCTACTACCCCATCCCTGGAACTCACCCGTCTCAAAGCTGAAAGCCATTCAGACATACATTTCTTAAAACCCAACCTCCCGCCCAATAAAAAACTGCCCCTTTCTTTTCCAGCCCATCTCTTCCCCAGTCAAGATTCTCATCATCTCCTGTGGGTGATTTCCATGAGGAAAAGAAACTGATACAAGTAAACCATACTGAGAACCTAGGCTTTGTAGAAGATAAAAGTATTTTTTTCTTTTTTCAAATATATTTTATTGATTATGCCATTACAGTTATCCCAGTTTTTCCCCCTTTGCCCCTCTCTGCCCAGCACCCACCTTCCCTGTTAAAGGTAAGATCATATGGTATTTGTCCCTCAACACCTGGTTTATTTCACTTAGCATAATGCTGTCCAGTTTTATCCATGCCATTGCAAAGGGTAGAAGCTCTGGGAAGGAAAAATTTTAGATAACAGAAGGAACCACTACATTCAGTCTATGAAGAGTAAAATAAATTGTAGTTACATTATGTGTCATGGAGCACTGCACAGATACCTTAAAGAAACTGTATCTCACTGAATCCTTACAACAATCCTGTGAGGCAAGTACTATCTCCATTTCATAGTTGAGGAAAGTAGAAGGCTATGCCAGCTCCTCTCTGCTTCTCTAAATTTCTTTCTTCCATAGCAGCCTCCAAACCAGCTCTCCATAATCATTCTCCGGCATCTGACAATAAATGTTATCCTGTGCGATCGTCTTTCATGCCTCTATCCTGCCTCCCCAAACTAAATACTATATTCCCCTTGCTTAGTAGAGCTGGTGCTCAAAACACATGTTTATAAATGGACAAAACAATTTTATAAATAGCTAAAGACTCCACAGTAAATAGATATTAAGACAAAACTGCACACCCTATATTTGCCATCCAGGCATGTTTAGTGCAGTAAATTATTATTTACTACAAGCTAATTAGCCACTCACTAGCTGTAGCCTTGAACAAGTTGTCTTCGCATGACATATGAAGTCTCCATACATCATACTTCATATCAAGTAATTGAAAATCAGAAAACTACATCAATCTGCCCAAAGTTAAGCAGCCAGCAACAAAGACAGTATTACAACTAGTCCTGTTCCATCCCAAGTCCCATATTCTTTCCACACACATATACAGGGAAGCAGATGGCAGGTCATGCCAACATATGTGACAGCAGAAGATAACACGCAGTTAAAGCTAATATAGGAGCAGATTTTCCTTCTATTGCTTGATGATGCCCAGACAAGTTCTCTGATTTAACAGTGCTCTGATGCACTGTTATTCTCTAATATAAATCACATTTAGGTCCATGGAAACATCTGAGCCAGGGTTACCAGCTATAAAATTGCAGTTGACTATTTTGGGTTATTTTGAAGTATCTTTTAACTAAATTTCTATAATCCTCAAGCTTTCTGTTTATACAGTGACATTTCCAGCCTTCTTGTCAAATCATATAATATATAACAGTGGTTTTCTTCCATTAGTCTACTTGGCTTTTTAAAAATCTTTAATTCATTTTTAAGCAGTAATAGTGAGCTCAAGTCCAAGAAATTCAGGATCTGGGATTTGAAAAATACTAGCAATGCACGCCTACAAGAAAGTGAAGCAAAAGGAACATTTAGTGGCAATTTAGCAAAACCAAAAGTGGCATACTGGGACGAGAAAAACATAACTTAGCCATATGACAAAGGCTTAACACAAAACTGCACTTCTTTTAGTAACTAAAATGCCTGTTAATGTGCATGTTGTGAAGCACCCAAAAATTCTAAACATAAAAAATATTATGACAAAATAATGACTGCCAGCATAAAAAGACCCAATTAAGAACATAAACAGAATAGAGAAAATAAACAGTGTACAGCCAAAGGCAAAGCACTGGCTTCAGTGTGGCCTTTATACCATAGCGATCAAAAAAATTCTATAAACTCAACTCGTTTTAGGAGGAGAGAAAAAGGTACAGAGCATAAATACGAAAAACTATTTGAAAAAGGCTACTGAAAATATTGATCTAACACAAAAATGCTACATGAAAAAGATATAAACATAAACTATAATAAAAACAAAAACTATAGAAGATAATACATTTACAAATACTTAGAGGTCAACTCCTTTGAATAAATACATTGTATATACCAACACAATAAAAGCCTTACTACTCTACCCATTCTGTTATAGTAAAGGTTTGGAGGCTTATGTGAATGGCCCATGTGTCAGAGTATATAGATAAGAAACAAGAGGGAAGAATAATAGAAAGCAGAGTCACTAACATCTGTGACCCCACAGTAAACTGGAAACTGTCCAGATGGGTAATGAAACTTTGCAATGTTGGATAGTTTTGTGTTTTTGGTCAAAGACTGCTATTAAAGTATTTCAAAAATGGTAAGTGCTTTAAAAATTCCATTCTGTGCCATTCAAGATTATAAGCAATTAACTTATATAACATCTATAACTCTAAGAAAGACTATATACAAATAACATTTCTATAAAAATGAATTTTATTTTAAAGAACTGATGAACATTCACCACAAAATTCTTTCCATTCACTCACTCATTCAACATATTTATTGAGCACCTACTATATGTCAAACCCAAGGTTTGGAACTAGGGATACAGTGGCAAAGAAAAACACACACGGTATCTTCTCTCATGAAACATAAAAACTATAGGAAAGATGGACACTAGTCACACTATCACTACACAAAGGTAAACCTGCAACCAAAATAAGTCCTACAAAAACCGTAGAATTTGGCCTAGTGGCAGGTCTGGGTCTTTGATACTAAGAAAAAATTCATTCTTCAAAGAAATACCCTACAAACTTGATAACTTTACAGTTTGGTTTTTAAATAATATTGGTGTCTTTAAAATCAGGGCACAGATAAGGAAAATATTACTACTAAAGAGGGAAAATGCCATCATTTATCTAAAGAGAAAGGAGACTATAAATGGGTATTGCTCAATACCTAAGGTAATCCATTCCTCAAAAATGTCGTTCACACTAAAAGCTAAGTTAAAATTTGAGAAACGACCCTGGCTGGTATAGAGCTCAGTGAGCACGGGCCTGTGAACTAAAAGATCGCGATTCGATTCCCTGTCGGGGCACATGCCTGGGTTGCAGGCCAGTTCCCAGCAGTGGCCGGTTCCCAGCAGGGGATGCACCAGAAGCAAGCATACATTGATATTTCTCTCCTTCTCTCCTTCCCTTCCCTTCCCTTCTAAAGATAAATAAATTTTTAAAAAATTTTTAAATATTTTTTTAAAATTTTGAGAAACAATTAGCTTTTTAAACCAATATCCCAAAATCTGGAATAGTATCAAATTTGAAAACAGTTTTTAAACATAGGCATTTTTATTATATATAGCCTTCAAACAAGTAGCTAAAGGACATTAAGTACAAAGACAGCATTTTGCAATGAAAGCCATTCCCACAAAAAGCTTAGTTAGGTTGTATCTTTACACACATTTGCATTTTCCTAGACTCACGCCTATGTCGAGTAGTTAGGTATTAAAGACTCCCTCTGTATACAAAGCTAGCATTGTTTACAACATTGTTATACCAATAGAACCCTTTAATTTGAATTTCCAAACGGCAAAGAGCTAAAGTTGTCAAAATCTAATGAAAGATACACAAATATTGAAGAGATTATTTACTCCTTTTGACAACACAAAATATATACTTAAAAGTTAAAAAAATAAGTTCAGCAGCCTCAACTCCATGTGCATAGCATCTTATCTACTAATACGTTTACTTTCTGAAATGTCAACTTATGAGGGACTATATCATGTAAAAATTATTACCTACAGCTACCTGTACTTAATATTTAATTAATTAAATAGTATGTTTTAAAACTGTTTTTATAAACTTTGATGTTCACCTTATAAATCTTATTTTATATATAATTTATAATTTTTAGTATAAAAATTATTGTCTTATTTGTGTTCAATTAACTCATTAAAACTTAAATTTCCACAAACAATTAGTTCTAATAATAAGGCTAGTTAAATTAAGTTACCTAAAATATTTAAAACTACATTCATAAATCAAATAAGTCTGATTCTCTCAAACCCTCTAATGCCTGAGGGAGCCTTACAAAACTGCCAAAATCATTCTAAATACCTAAGCAACTCTTGTAAATTGAATAAACTAAACTAATAAATGGAATAAATCCAATTATCTTGAATGCTCTGACACTGCTTAGAAACTTAATCGAATTATTTCTACATCTTTCGAATTACAATCTTCCTAGGAAAAATCTTGGTTCCTGAAGTCTTTGTGGAATAAAACTGTCCTATCAGCCTGAATGGATGGCCTCTAAACTTTTATGTCAAAGACAAAAAAGTTATCTTGTTTATGCTACAATTGTATTGGGTTTTCTCTCACTCATAACCAACTTACTACATAAAATATGTTTAAAATCTATTAAATATTTCAAATTAAAATCCAAAGCTAACATGTCAGATTCTCTGATGTTTCATTTTCTTAAATGTTTCAAACATCTTAAAAATAAATACAAACATCTAGTATCACAATGATTATAAAAAGTTTTTCTAAACTTTATACAAAAAAAATGTCAATATTAAAGATTTCATTTGTTTTACAACTAAAGGTGGCATGTTTACCAACACAAGATCATAGCACCTAAGAACTTCTCCCAGGAGTTCTACCTGGCCAACATGCTATGTTTTTGTTCGTGTTATACTACCAGGACTTTTCAAGCCCATGACTTTTCTGGCAACCCAATATATTATACATTCCTTCAATTTTTAAAGCAACTTCTTAAAACAACATTTAATTGCCTGCTTAAACTTGGTGATATTCTGTACATTACAGCAGATGCAACTAATTTCTTTACTAAGTGATTGGACTCTGCTTTCTTTTCTTATGTTCTCATCTGATTCAATGCCACATACTACATTCATTTTATTGACGGGAAGTTGCAACAGACAAAGCAGTCTGTCATTTAAAACAACAGTCTGCTGTTGTTTTTAGAAAATGATAAGCAAGAATTAGATATGATATAAATCGTGGCTATAAACAGAAACTTACATGTCCACCAATATTTATTACTTACCTGATTCTCATAGCTGGGTAATTATACAGTTTTATTTACCATAAAAGGATAAAAGTAATGTTTCAAATGGTGATGAGATAATGAGTACAAGAAAGAGTCCACATTTTCAATGGGTAGCAATAAATTAGAAAGCAAATGGGTAACAAATAACACAACAGTCAAAATGTCAAAACTGTGAGAGTTTTGGAAAATGAGTATGTCTAAGTGAAGTTGTAACGTGTAAATTCAAGTGGTAAGGTGATTTCAGTTTGTCTATTCCTTGGAACTTAAGCTGAAGGAAAAAAATCCCTGGCAAGCATAAGAAAATAAGAGATTAAGGAAATGTGATGAATCTAGTTGTTGCTTACTTACTTCCCTCCATAGCCAAAGGAGTAGGGTAAGCAATGGCATAAAGAAATAAAGAGGTATAGCCCTGACGAGTGGCTCAGTTGGTTGGGCTTCATTCACAAAATGAAAGGTGGCTGGCTCGATATCCAATCTAAGCACATGCCTGGGTTGCAGGTTTGGTTCTTCACTGGAGCAAGTAAGAGAAGAAACCAATCAATGTTTCTCTCTCACACTGATGTTTCTCTCCCCCTTTCTCCCTCCCTTCCCAATCTCCAAAGATAAATAAGTAAAACCTTTTTAATAAGGAAATAAAGAGAACTGCTGCTATTACTTTCCCTCATTCATTGTATTGATCATCTACTTTGTATTTGGTGATCAGTTCATTCACCAAACACTTCAGAATATGCATAGAAATGTTCAAAATAAACAACCTTATTTATCTGGGATACTGACAAAGTGTTGACATACAAATGTCCAAACCTGGACTTCTGGTCAAGGTGGTGGTGTAGGTAAACATGGATTGCCACCTTGCATGACCACGTCAAAATTACAACTAAACTACAGAACAACCATTATTCAGAACCATCAGAAATCAAGCTGAATGGAAGTCCTACAACTATGGAATTACAGAAGCAATCGCATAGAGACTGGTAGGAGGGGCGGAGACACAGAACATGTTGGCCCCACACCCACATGTGCTGGGTAAGAATCAAAAGAGATATCCAGGAGAGAGGGATCCCAGCCTTCCACCAGGACCACCAGCCCAGGGTTCCAGTGCTAGGAATAGAAGTCTCCAAACTTCTGGCTGTAAAAAGCAAGGGGATTGAGGTTGTGTAATATGGAAACTGTCAGACTTCCTGGCAGTTCCTTTTAAAGGGCCCACACATGGTTTTCTCAGAATCACTCCCTCTGAACTCCAGCGTGGGTGCAGCAAATTGAAAGGCATCAGAATATGCAGACAGGAACTCCATTGTCCAGGATCAGGGAGAGAGCTGGGGCACTGCTTTCTCCCAGAGGATAGGTGCTGGTAAAGGCCATTGTTCCTTTTCTGAGCCCTCCCCAAGAAAGCTACAAAGCTAGCAGGTAGATATCATATCTGAGACTCCATCAACCTGACTCACACTGTTTGCCCCATCCTTGTGATTCCCTGTGACCCTGCCCTATAGGAGACTGTACTGCGTGGTGTGAGCCCAGCTGCCACTCGGAGATGCACAGGACTCACGCCCAAAGATAGGTTCTCCTGTGGGGAATCAGGCCTGCAATGTGCCTAGGCGGCTTTGAGTCTTGCTTTTTGCTTAAAAACTCCCTCACCCAGATTTGTGGCAAATATTTACTGCAAAATAACTTTCTAAAATCCATGCTAAACCTTTCTAGGACCAGTGTAATCAATCCAACCACTTTTCCCTTTTCATTTGCAAATATCCCTCTTCTGTGATGTGATTACCAGCATTGGCTCCTTTGTTTTCTGTAAAAGGTAACCACCTAAAACAACCTGTGCATAGGAAATGAGGACCATCAAGTAATGTGCTGAGAAACACAACAAAGGCTGGTCACAGTAAGGGCTGCAGCTTCTGCTCCCCTTGAGAGAAAAGCCATGCTGTCCCTTTTCCTCCACCAGACTCGGTAGTCTGTGTAAATGTCTCATTTCATCCATAATGACACAGACACTGTGAGCTGGTATCTGCATCACTGCCCCAACCCAACTTTATAGCCCACCAAAGCTATTTGCAGTAGCTTTTCCATATGAATGGTTTGTGTTGGCTTATGCTTCAGATTTTCCTAAATTCTCACATGAATGGCACCTAGCTTCAACAAGCCCAGTAACACTTGCTAAGTTGCCCCATGCTCAGCACTAGCCTCAGCTAGCCATGATTCACAGCTTGGCCTCACCTAGGCACCTCCAAGCCCAGAAAAGTAGCACCTGTAGATCACTTTGTAACCTGTGTTGTGGGGACCCAAACAACACAGGCAGTGGCTGACCTTAGACATACCAATAGCAATCAAGGCTGATCTACAACAGGAAAGTGTATGCAGAGCACATAGTGGGCGCAACTTGAGTACCCAGCTTGGATAATAGGGGAGGCTGTGCCACTGGATCCTACAGGACACCCACTACAACAGACCAATCTACAAAGCCTGGTAGATTCACCAGCTCTACTTAATACATAAAAACAAACATAAGGAGCTGACAAAATGAGAAGACAAAGAAACATGGCCCAAACGAAAGAACAGATCAAAACTCCAGAAAAAGAACTAAACAAAACAGAGATAAGCAATCTACCTAATGCAGAGTTCACAACAGTGGGTACAAAAGGATGCTCAAGGAACTCAGTATCTCAACAGCATAAAAATGATCCAGTCAGAAATGAAGGATACACTAATTGAAATAAAAGCAATTTACAGGGAATCAACAGTAGAGTGGATGAAGCTGAGAATCAAACTGATTTTGAATATAAGGAAGCTAAAAATAACCAATCAGAACAGCATCAAGAAAAAGAGAATCCAAAAGAATGAGGACAGTGTAAGGAGCCTCTGGGACAACTTCAAGTAGACCAATATTTGCATCATGGGGCTGCCAAAAGTAAAGAGCAAGAAATTGGAAACCTATTTGAAAAAAATGATAGAAAACTTACCTAACTTGGGGAAGGAAATAGATACACAAGTTAAGGAAGTGCACACCATTCCAAACAAGATGAACCCAAAGAGGCACACACCTAGACACATCATAATTAAAAAGCCAAAGGTTACAGACAACGAGAATATAAAAGCAGCAAGATAAAGCAGTTAGTTACCTACAAAGCAGTTAGCTCCTACAAAGGAGCTCCCATAAGACTGTCAGCTGATTTCTCAAAAGAAACATTGCAGGCTAGAAGCAACTGGCAAGAAACATTCAAAGTGATGAAAAGCAAGGGACCTACAACCAAGATTGCTCTACTCAGCACATCTATCATTTAGAATCAAGGACAAAACAAGAGCTTCCCAGACAAGAAAAAGCGAAAGGAATACATCACCACTAAACCAGCATTATACGAAATTTTAAAGGTTCTTCTTTAAGAAGATAAAAAATATGAACAATAAAATGGCAATAAATACATATCTATCAACAACTGAATCTAAAAAACAAAATAAATAAGCAGAACAGAAACAGAATCATACATACAGGGAACGTTTTGATAGTTGCCAGATAGGAATGGGGTCAGGTGGTTGGGCAAAAAAGGTGAAGGGATTAAGAATTAGAAATAGTTAATAGGATGTAAAGTACAGCATAGGGAACAGAGTAGCCAAAGAACATATATGCATGACCCATGGACATAGACAATGGTATGGGGATTGCCTGAGGGGAGAGGGAGTGGTTAGGTGGAGGGGAGCCAAGGGGAAAAACTGGGAAAACTGTAATAGCATAAACAATATAATATATATTTGTTAAAAAAAAAAAGAACATCCAAATCTGCAGAAAATTCCTACAAGAATTTATTAAAGTTTATTAGACCCAAACAGAGGATACACATCTGGGTGGAAGATCTATACAGATTGGGAAAAATGCTTCACAGAATAACAGTTTGCAGTTCCTTTTATGCATTTGGAATCGAGGACAGAAGATTACATAAATGTGTGAGAAAGCAAGGCGGGGACTGGATTACAGGATAATTAACAGGATCATGTGCTCCCTTGAGGGTGGTTACAGTTCTGAGGAGTCTGAAAAGAGGCATTCCGAAGGCCTGTTAACCTAAATGCTCAGAAACAGTGGACAGGGCTTGCTTAAGGCAAAAACACACCTTTTACTAAAGAAATTACATGTGTGGAGCTTGACTACCCACCATAATCTGCCCAATTAGGTATTTATGTGAGATTGCTTTCAGTTGGATTTATTATAGCACACCTTTTTCATCCACAAAAGTGACCAAGGCTAAGAAGACAACCAGAATATTAAGTGTACATGAAACTGCATTATATGAGGAAAAGCTGAGGGAATAAGTTGTTTAGCTGAGAAAAAACTTAGGACTATGATCATGGTGTACAAATATTTCAAAGGTTATCAAAGAAAAAGGAATTATATTAGATGGCTCTTATGAGGGCAGAACCAGTAAAAACATGTGAAAGTTGTAAGAAGGCAGATTTTTGTTCAAAATAATAACGACAAATACAGCTGTCATAAAACAGTAAAATCTCCCTCACTGCAGGTGTTTAGGCATAAACCAGATTATAACAGTGGGAAATTGTAACCCATCCCACTATTCTCATGACATTGTTTCTGTAAACACTGACTCTAACATGCAGCTTGTAGATAAACAGCATGTTTGTGTAAGAATTCTAGGAACTAACTTCACAATATACAGACTCTGACCTTCAGTCATCCCAACTCGGGGAGATTTGCTGACCTTCAACAGTGGAGCCAGGATGATGTAAAATCGGGACGACCTGAAACCAGGATGATTAAGCCAGGAAGATGTAAACCAGACCATCACGTGCCTTATTGGAATGGACTGTGCTTTCCTGGACATAGAGAATTTTTCAATTCCCTCCATTGATCTCTTTGTTCTGCTTTCCCTTTCCCTCCTTATAAAGACCTCTGCCTGCACAGAAATGTGAGGTGGGCTTTGAGACATGAATCCCCCATCTTCCCAGACTGATAGGCTTTGAAAAAAAAGTCCGCCACATTCCAGGCTACCAACTAAAATAAAACCAGTCATCTCTAAGTATTGGCTTTTGAAGCAGCAGGCAGCTGGACTTGAGTTCAGTTACAATAAATGATGATCTTGTAACTGAATGTAGGTCCAGCTGCCTGCCACAACTAAAACCAAACTTGTGAGACAGGTGCTGGTGAAAAGGAAAGTGATTTTTTAAGTGCCAGCATCTCAACAGGATGGAGACTCCTGTTTCAAACCCCGTCTTAACATCTTTGTATAGGCAGAGATTTTTAGAGGGAGGGAGAGGGAAAGCAGAACAAAGAGATCAAGTAGAGAGGGTTGAAAAGTCCTCTATGTGCAGACCAACAATCCACTCTGATAAAGACCTTGAAGCTGGTCAAATGATGGTCTGGTGTGCATTATCCTGGTTTTCATCTTCCTGGTTTCACATCATCCTGGTTTTAATGTAAAATTACCCTTCAGTGTATATTAATAAATTAAAAGTATAAGAGGCACATAATACATAGCTTACATGTAAATAAGGCTTCAGAGATGAATAAATAACTTTGCTAATTACATCAATATTTTCTTCTCTTTTCCTCTGGATAATTTTCTTATGCATATATATATGTAGGTTATGGAATATCTGAATTCTGGTTAACTTTATTAATGTTTTATATAACACCTTATCTATAAAATAACAGAGGCTTGCTGATGGATTTAATGAAATCTAGATAATCTAACATTATTTCTCCCTCCCTGCTTTAATCAATTTTTCAGTGCAGTAGTGTTCAACACAGAGAACACTACTTAGGAGTAACTGTGTACACCTGAAAGGCAAGAAGATGACTATCTACAAGCTGAATTTCCTCTTATTTCAAATACTAGGTTTGTATCTTGAAACACTTGCCTGCTTCTGAAGGAAAGAGACCAGGTAATGACTACAAGCCAGCTCCCTGCCTTTGCTGATAATCTGTCATTTGCTTCTCCAGTTCACCTTGTCCTCTAATCCAGGAATTCCTGTATGGGCTGCCTCAAAATCCGAAGATCAGAAAGAGAAAGGAGATGGAGGGAGGCCAGGGTAATTTCCTAGCTTTCCATCTGTGCTGTAGCCTTGGGTGAGTCCCTCCACCAAGTGTCACTGCTCCTCCCAAGGCACACATCTTTATAGTATTGTCTTTTTCCAGGTTTGAATATGCTCTCTCCCCTCACTTCCTCAGACCTGAGGTATAACTACTCAGTTGTTACTCCACAGTTATTATCCGATCTCCTGTGCTTTCCCTATACTTCTTCTACATAATTGTAAGTAATTCTGGTTAGATAATTCTGAACATTGTGAATGTTTCTGTTGGAAAGTGACCCTAGTAAACAGATCCTCATAATGAGATTAAAATTACTCTAGAAACACAGAAATACTCTCTATAGTGGGAGGAAAAGGAACCACAGGTTATACATTTAGAGTTATTAAGATTCATGATTACACAAATTAGATGAAAGGCAAGGCTGAGAGATCCAGCACTGTGACAGTTAATTTTATGTCAATTTGACTGGTCCATGGGGTACCCGCATATTTGGTTTAAAAGTATTCTGGCCGTGGCCAGTGTGGCTCAGTTGGCTGCAACATTATACTATGCACCAAAAGGTTGCAGGTTTGATTCCTAGTCAGGGCACATATCTAGCTTGCGGTTCGATCTCCGGACAAGGAGCCTATGAGAGGTGACCAACAGATGCTTATTTCTCACATGGGCAAGAAACCAATGAGAGGCAACCAATTGGTGCTTATTTCTCACATGGGTATCTCTCTCTCTCTCTCTCTCTCTCTCTCTCTCTCCCACCACCCGCCTCCCTCCGCTTCCTCTCTAACAGCAATTAAAAAATGCCCTCAAGTGCGGATTTTTTTGAAAAAAGAATTCTGGGTGTGTATGCGAGGTAATTTCTGGTGGAGCTTAACATTTGTTTTTATGTTGTTTTTTTAATATTTTTTATGTTATTACAGTTGTACCACTTTCTGCCCCTTTACCCCCTCCACCCATCCTGTCCCCCACTTCCATAATCAGTCCCCTCACCATTGTCATTTGAATCAACTGACTGAATAAAGTGGATTTTCCTCCCCAACATGGTAGGCCTTATCCAATGCACTGACAGTCTGAATAGTAGAAAAAGGCAGAGTAAGGGAAGACAGTCTGCCTGTCTTCCAGCTGGCATCTAGTCTTATCCTGCCTCAGACTCAGACTGGAATTTACGCCATCTGGTTCTCAGGCCTTTGGACTCAAACTAAACTATGCCATGCGTTCTCCCGGGTCTCCAGCTTACTGACTGCCCATTTTAGGACTTTTCAGCCTCCTTAGCCAAGTAAACTAATTCCTTATTATCTATCCACTATCTGTCTATCCTATTGGATCTGTTTCTCTGAGAACTCAGATGAATACAAGTAGCTATGGCATCTAATTGCTATGAAAACAGAATAGATTGTAAATATGGTGGACTAATCTGACCCCTTAGAGTCCTAGAGAGTATGTAAGAAAAACAAAGAAGAAAAAGTTATTAATATAACTTTGCTTGCCACCATAAAAGAGTAATAGGAACCAGATATCCCATCCCCTATTACCTCCCCAACACATACACACATGCACACGCACTTTTAAAAACCAGAAAACTAGATAAAACATATAAAACTACATTTTCAGACATGGGACAGTAAATAGAAGAACATGATCCCTGAAGAAGGGACACAAGGAGATGAGCCCTATCACTGCCCTGGAGGCAGCTTCCAGCACACAGCACAGAGAGCAGGAATCCAAACAAAGCCCAGTAACCTCACTGAGTTCAGAAAACAGAGTCAGAGTCCGGGAAGCCAAGGCAGTAAGAACTGATGAGGCAGAGTATCAGACAAGAGGGAGCAACACAGAAAGAGAACTCCAGAGAACTGCAGAGGTGACCTGCAGAGTCTTTGGGTGAGTGCACATCCACGTGACTGAGAAGAAATCCCCTGGGACTGGGGAAACAATCAATGGAGAGTTCTGGAAAACTGCACATGGCTGGGCATAGTTTCTATGTTCCCAGCAGCCTGAAAGGTCTTATAACACATGGGAGAGTCCTCAAACCATAATGTCTGGTATTTGGGCAAATTAGCCCTGGCTAAAGACTGCTCAGGACCCACGCAAAGTTTAAAAGTAAGCCTCAAAAGAATAAAACAGATTCCAAAATCTGAATGCATATGACGGGAACTGGCAAACCTTTTCTGCAAAGCAGTTTGGAGGCCTGTTAAGAACCAGACTGCAGAGCAGGTGAGTGGCAGACCAGTGAGCAAAGTTTCATCTGTATTTACAGCCACTCCCTATTGCTGGCATTACCACCTGAGCCTCACCTCCTGTCAGATCAGTGGCCACATTAGATTCTCAAAGGAGCCCGAAGCCAACTGTGAACTGTGCACAGGAGAGATCTAGGTTGCACACCCCTTATGAGAATCTAATATGCCTGATGATCTGAGGTGGGGTGAGGTGGTGATGCTAGTGCTGGGGAGCGGCTGCAAACACAGACTATCATGAGCAGAGAGGTTTGACTGCACAGAGACCATGATAAATCAATTACTTACAGACTCATATCAAAACCCTATCAGTGAGTGGCAAATGACAATAAGTTGCATCTGGTGGCAGGCTATAAAGCCATCCCCATCAACTAGAGGGAAAAATGTCTTCCAGAAAACTGGTTCCTGGTGCCAAAAAGGCTGGGGACCACTGCTATAAAGGACCAGGCAGTAAAAATCTGAGACTTTTATGTACAGATGGACCTCTTTAACTGGGCAATGTGTGTCAAGATACTCATGACAACTGTAGCTGAACAAAATCTTATTTAGTTAAAGAAGAAAAAAATAGTGAGACTTTGCTAACTAACTCCCTAAAACCATTCCTGCTTACTATGGAAATAAACCAAGGCTTGGAGAGTTTAAGTCAATTTGCCCAAAGCAGACAAAGGTAATAACATAGGTTACAGTCAGGATCTGACTGCAAGTCTCTCAGACTCTAAGTCCCATGGTCACCACTCTACCTTACTGCCCCCCTTGCAATGTCTTTTCTGTTCCAGTCTAACATAAATTTCATTGCAGGACATTGTTAACCTAGTCAATGTGTTCTCTGTGGCTACTGACTACTTGTAATAATGCGGGAAAAGTTAACTTTTTTTTAGAACTTTTAAATGTGTTATCTCACTTATTTTTCATACTGCCTTCAAAGTTGTTGAACTTGCCCAGAAGTACACAGCAGTCAATGGTGCCATTAGAATTGGGCGTTGGGTCAGTCTGACTCCAAAGCCCCAATATCTTTCCACCTTACCACACTGTTTAAGAGCAACACAAATCACAGGCCTCAAAGTCCAAGGAAAAGGAGTACCCGAAAAGCTATGCTCCCAACCACAGAAAAGGAAGTGAGAATGTAAGTGGGAAACTGGGAACAGCTACTTGTTTGGAAAAGGAAAAGCTTGATGAGGTGTCTGATATGTTCTCTTTGCACCCTGGCACACATCATTTCCCCATTTCCATTAAGGCCTAATTAATTTCTATCAAATTCACGGAGCCATTCTCTACCTCCCCAGCTCTCAATCTTGCCCTCTCTGATTTCCTGTATTATATATCATTTAAGTTAACTATGTTTAATTGATAGCATAAAATACGTTATACTGCTATTTCTGTTTATTAATCAGAATTCAAGAAGCTTAAGGGCAACTTCTTAATTTTATAGTCTATATTCCAACATGACTGCAGTATCTGTGTTGATAATTATCATACTGATGTATTATATTTCAGAAAAATTATTTAGAAGTTTTCTAACAACAGATTATCAACTCCAGGAACCTTACTGTCGGTATCGTCAACAAAATAAATGAAAACACCTACTTAAAATCTTTACAAGAACTTGTTTACAAAATGCCACATCTAAAATATTACTAGACTTTAGACAAAAATTATTTATTTGTAAAGCACTCACTTCCATATCGCTTTTAAAAGGGAAGAAAAAAATGAGGTCAATAATTTCCTCAAATCCATAACAGCATTACTAAACTAGAAACCAAGACTTCTGACTTCTGGTTAAAGAACCTTCCATTAAACCAGAAGTTTTCTGAGTATAGTCTCTGGTTCTCTGGAGATCCCCCAAGAACTTTCGGATGACCCAAGAGGATAAAACTATTTTCATAAAAATACTGAGATATTATTTGGCTTTTCACTGGGTTGGCTTTTTGCATTGACGAAAGTCCAAAAAGCAACAGAATGGATTAGCCAAAGAACATATATACATGATACAAAGACGCAGACAGCAGTGTGGTGATGGCCAGAGGGAAGGGACAGCAAGGGCTGGCTAAGGTGGCAGAGGGGCAAAAATGGGATATCTGTAATAGTGTTGACAATAAAAATAAAGGGTTTTTTTTGGGGGGGAGCTGTTAAAAAAAAAAAGCAACAGGAGGTAAAACTGCTAACACCTGAGCACAAATCAGGACCGTGGCACCAAACTGTACTAATTAGTAGTCATCATGTTTCCCCCCCCCCACCATGCACTACAGGAAAGATAAATGCCAGTTTAACGGACAAATCTCAATGAAGTAGTAAAAATTATTTAATTTGTCAAGTCTTGACTGTTGAGACATGTCTTTTTAGTATTCTGAGTGGGAAGCACACACAAGCACCTCTGCCGCACACTGAATTATGACAGTCGTGTCAGGGGAAAGCACATGTGTGACTGTTTTTCAGGGAACACCCTTCTTACTTAAAAAGCATACTGACCAAAAATGAAGGCTCTTCATATTTGGGTATTTGGCATATAAAGTGAAATGAGCCTAGCAATACAAACAACAAATAGGTATCTGTTGTCTATGACAAAATTAAAGCAGTCACGTAAAATTAGAAATTTTGGAAAATCTCTATCTGGCCACTATGAGCTTGACAGTTTCCCAATATTTAAGGGATTAACTGATTAGATCAGGAATAATACAATATTAACAAATAAATTTTTATTACATAATTAAATGTATAAATATCTGGAAGATCAGCATAAATCAAGGAACTAATATTTTCTAAATGTCCAATGAATGATGTTACAAAATCCAATTCAAAGTCTAAGTTAGACCAAAGACTTTAACAGATTATGAAAAATTCACTGATGTGGTCTCAGATTCTACATGGCAAGTACTATTTAACACACTACCACTTGTCAAATTTGGGTATAATATTAAGGAATAAAATCCACACTTATTTGAAATGCTTATAAAAAATATTTTCCAATTTTCAACTACATATCTGTGTGAGATTGGATCCTCATATATTCAGGCAAAACAACCTATTATAACAGATTGAATGCAAAAGTACAGATGAAAATCTGACAGTCTTCTATTAATGCAGATGTTAAAATCATTTACCCAGGTAGCTCAGTTGGTTGGTTAGAGTATGGTCCCAATACACCAACATTGCAGGTTCAATCCCTGGTCAGGGCACATACAAAAATCAATCACTGAATGCATCAGAGTGGAACAGCAAATCTTTCTGTTTCTCTCTCCCCCTTCTCCACCTCTCTCTCTCTAAATTCAATAAATTAAAAATATAAAATAAAATGAAATTATTTACAAACATGTAAAACAATGTCACTGTTCTCACTAATTTTTTACTTCAGAAAATAGGTACTTTTCGGAGGAGAGAGATGGTGACCAAATAGGTGAAAGCTGAGTCCACCTGCTCTTGCCCCCTACATGGATACTTGGCTGATCTTCTCAAAAATAAACTGATCATTCAATGGAATCTTAGCTGACAAGAAGTTTGAAAGCCAAGGCATAAAGAAGATGCTTCACAACAGGAGCAAAAAGGAGATTTTACAGGTTGCAGGGGAAGTACCCTGGACACGGTGCCTGTCACTGCAGGGAACCTGGTCAGAGACTGCAGCTCTGTGGCTCCCTCCCCTCCCAAGGCAGAGAACCCCCAGACCCAGGCCAGGAGTTACTTGGATACAAAAAGTTGGGGAAACCCAGGCTACACACACACAGTGAGCAACACATCCATAGCTGCAGCAGCAAACGCCAAGTGGAAGAGTGCCAGAGAGAGAAAGGGATTCTATCTGCAACTGGGTCACACAGAGACAGGCCATGGCCAGCCATGGCTGTGAGAGACTTTAGGCTTTTAAGAAAAGTGGTATGTGAGGAAAGCTGGACAGTGACTCAGTGCTGCAGTGGGAGTACCCAGAGAGATTTTTAAAGGGGAGCTGAGGCATGCTGGGCAGGGCTCCCATGTGCAGTTACCCTGCCAGCAAGGGGAAAGAACTGAGGGGCGCAGTTTGTCCTCAGTGCAGATCAGAAAGGTGCACAGGGAGGGGACTTCTCAGCCTTAGCCCCGGCCCAGAGCAACTGGCAGGCCAAGATCTGCCCAGAATGGAGAGTTGAGGACTGTGTCTGCTGTGAGGGCAGTGAGGTGGGAACTGGACAAGCAGAAGTTGAGAACCTGAGATTATTTACAGCCGAACAGGCCCCTTCCCCTGCAGAGATCAAACCCCCAGGAAGGGAAGGATACACCTAACCCCCACCTCCTGCAGGATGGCAAGCACCACCAACAGGGAAGCTCTGCAAAACAGGCAGGACAGGCTCAGAACCCCCTACAGGAAGTTCACATATCCACAAGAGAAAGGCAGAAAGAGAAATGCTTACAGGGCCCATTTTAAACTTCTCTCAGAGAGACAAAATACACTGGTCCCTAAAGCCCTATTCCACTGAGGCCAGCAAAGGAGAAAGATCTGATTGGTGCAACAGGGGGGATCAGAGCTCTTCCCAGACTTGGCTCACACAAAGAGGTGGCATAGCATCAAGCAGGAAAGAGCTGATTCTTTTAGAGATTGGCCCCTCCCTTGAAACAGACAGCTAATTCATCAGAAACTATACATTATCGAAAATAAGCTAGGACAGACCAAGACAGGTGGCACAGGGGCAAAGGGAACACACCCGCAATTTTCCCAAAAGACTGACCAGTGCCTCCTAGGGGAGACCCAGGAGTCCCACACCCCTGGATCGAAATAGAAGCCCCCTCTAGAGGCAGGTGAAGGTGATACTGACAGTGCTGCTAGAAATTGGATGACCCACCCCCAGGACCTTGAACTAATGGAAAATCAGAGGCAGATCCAGAAAGAAAAGGCAGAAGGCAAACACCAAATTCAGCTGATACAAATTCCACCTCATTCTTCTTCATATTTTGCGTTATTTTTTTTCTTTCGCATAGCCTTTTAATACTTCTTCTCGTGTCAATTGTATTCCAAATAATTCACTATTCTTTCTTTTATCTCTAATTCTTACCTACATTTTTGTTATGTTTATTTTATTTTTATTTCAAAGCACATATTGTACCCTTCCTTTGTCTTACTTCTTTTTGCCTTCCTTCTGCCCTTTATTTTCATTCTAAAATTTATTTTCCCTCATGCTGTGCCTTGTTCCCATTCCTTACTCTATTTCTCCTACCTCTATCTTCTCAAAATCATACTTCCTTCCTTTAGTCAGCTCACATTCTTTTTTCCCTTTGTTATAATTCTTATTTTCTTTCCACCTTTATAAACTGTGGCTTGTTTGGGATGTACATGACAATTACTGCTGTTTTTCTTCAATTGTATTCCTATCTGTTTACTATTTTTTATTTCAAATCTCATAGGTTATTCTCCCTCATCATACTTCATTTTGCCTTCTACCTAACCATGCTTATTTGAATTTGGAATTTTTTTTTTCCCTTCCTTACCCTGGATTCTATTCCTTACTCATTATTTCTTCTCCCTCTATTCTCTCAAGATCATTTTTCCTTACTGTAGACATCTCATATTCTCTTTTCTCTTTCACATAATATTCTTATTCTCTTTCCTCCTTTATTAATTTTTGCCCAGCTGACTGACCCTGCTGTGAATTTTCTGCCATTTTATTTCCTTTGTTTCACTACTTTTTAAATTTTACTTCAAGCCTCATATTATACTTTTCCCTTTTCTGACTCCATTTTGCCATCACCCTTCCCTGTTTTACTTATGGTTTACATTTTATTTTCTGGGACTTCTGCCAAGATGGAGGCATAGGTGGAGACGCCATGCTTTCCCCCACAACCAACTTGAGAGACAACAAAATATTAGCAACAGAAAACACAGCCAGAACAAAAAAAAAATTGAACTTTTCCGAAGTCTGATAACAACAAATTCTTCAGCTTGACCAGTAAGAGAGGCAAAGCCAGCAGCTGGCAGAACGGGGTTGCACAGGAAAACTGGGTCAGACGAACTCAGGAGCATGGATCCCAGGCGTGGGGTTGCAATGGGTGGACCCAGTGAGGGACTCAGTGAGCGACCCAGTGAGCAACCAGCATACCCAGCGAGGATGCAGGGCGGCGGGTTGACTCTGGTCCCACATTGGTGCGCAGATAGACTAACGAGAGAGTGGGCGGTGAGACAATGGGACCGACCAGGCCCCAGCGTGAGAGGCAGCAGAGGGGGCCACCATTTCCCCGCTCTGACCCTGTCCCCACATACAGCATCACAAACCAGTGACCTGGGCGGCCCCACCCTGGTAAACACCTAAGGCTCCACTCCTCTTAATTAACGGGCACAAACAGACGAAAAATGGCTCAAGAAGATCTCAAAGCCCCAGAGCCCATAAATTTAAGCAGTGAAGCAAAACTTTCAGATGCACAGTTCAAAACACTGGTGATCAGGATGCTCACAGAACTGGTTGATTTTAGTCACAAATTAGAGGAACATATGAAGGCTAAACTAATTGAAATCAATAGAAATACACAGGAAACCAAGAATAATGGAAAGAAAACTGGGACTCAAATCAATGGAGTGGACCAGAAGGAGGAAAAAAATGACCAAACAGGAAAATATGAAGAAACAAGAATTCAAAAAAATGAGAAGAGACTTAGGAACCTCCAGGACATCTTTAAATGCTCCAACATCCGAATTATAGGGGTATCAGAAGGGGGAAAGGAACAGCCACCAGTGGAAAACTTATTTGAACAAATAATAAAAGAGAACTTCCCCAATCTGGCAAAGGAAATAGACTTCCAGGAAATCCAGGAAGCTCAGAGAGTCCCAAAGAAGTTAGACCCAAGAAGAAACACACCAAGGAACATCATAATTACATTAGTCAAGATTAAAATGGAGAGAATCCTAGAAGCAGCAAGAGATAAGGGGAGTCACCTACAAAGGAGTCCCCATCAGACTGTCAGCTGATTTCTCAAAAGAGACCTTTCAGGCAAGAAGGGGCTGGAAAGAGGTATTCCAAGTCATGAAATCCAAAGACCTACAACCAAGATTGATCTATCCAGCAAAGCTTTCATTTAGAATGGAAGGGCAGATAAAGTGCTTCTCAGATAAGATTAAATTCAAGGAGTTCATCATCACCAAGCCCTTATTATACGAAATGTTAAAGGGACTTATCTAAGAAAAAGAAGATAAAAAAGATGAACAGTGAAAGGACAGCAAACTCACAGTTATTAACAATCACACCTAAAACAAAAGCAAAGTAAGAGGACAGCTATATCAGGAGCAGAACCATAGAAATGAAGATCACATGGAGGGTTAGCAACAGGGGAGTGGGAGAAAGAGAAGGAGGGAGAAGGTACAGAAAATAAGTAGCATAGATGGTAGGTAGAAAATAGATAGGGGGGAGGGCAAGAATAGTTTGGGAAATACAGAATCTAAAGAACTTGAGACAGGTGGTCATAAACTAAAGGGGGGGAATGGTGGGGAGGTGTGCAGGATGGAGGGGAATGAAGGGGGGAAATAGAACTGTAATGCATAATTAATAAAATACATTAAAAATAAAATTTTTTAATTAAAAAAATAAATAAATTTTATTTTCTCTCTTCATCTTATTTCTATTCCTTACTACTCATTATTTCTCCTCCCTCTTCCCACTCAGAAATCATTTTTCTCTCCTTTATTCATCTCATATTCCCATTTTTCTATTTTATAATATTATTAGTCTCTCTCCACCTTTATTAATCTTTGCTCTATTGTTGATATTGCTGATGTGGAAGGGGGGTATTTTTGTTAGTGTGGGCTTGATTTTCTGGGTAATATTGCCTTGTTAACCAGCATCTGTACAACTCCACACTAGATATAGCAGGGGCTGTGATACCCAGGTAGCAGGCCAGAAGAGAAAACACACCAATGAATGTGCCATCAATGTCAACACCCAAGTACAAAAAAGACCACACAAACTGAATAAAGGACAACCCTAGAGGATCCAAATCAGGAGATCACAGAAACTACACAACTGAGTCCCATAGAACTCCTACCACATAAGTCCGCCTCACAAAGACAGATAGGCAAAGTAAAGCAACCTGAGACACAGACAAAAAACAAAAAGGGCCACCTAAAATAGGAAGACAAAGAAATAACACTTGATTGAAAGGAAAGGAGGAATCCACAGAAAAGGAGCTCAATGAAATTGAGGCAAGCACTCTATCAAACATAGAATTCAAAATAATAGTTATAAGCATTTGCAAGGAACTCAGTGAGAACAACAAGGAACTTCATGGGAGCTACAAGGAACTCAGTGGGAACTACAGCAGCATTAAAAGGAGAAACAAACCATAAATAAGAACCAGAAAGACAAGAAGAATACAATGTCTGGAATGAAAAATGCACTAGAAGGAATTAAAATTAGGCTTGATGAAGCAGAGGACAGAATCAGTGAACTGGAACACAAGGTAGAAAGAAATAAGCAATCACAGGAACAAAATGATAAAAGACTCAAAAAGAACAAGGACAGTTTAAGGGAGCTTCACGACAACATGAAACATAACAACATTCATATTAACATCAATATTCCTATTCACATCATAGAAATATCAGAAGGAGAAAAAAGGAGCAAGGGACAGACATTCTGTTTGAAAAAAATAATGGCAGAAAACTTCCCTGACTTGTCGAGCGAAAAAGGCACACATGTTCAGGCAGCAGAGAGGTTTCCAATCAAGATGAACCCAAAGAGGCCCACTCTAAACACATAATTAAAATGACAAATTTTAAAGACAAAAAGAGAATCTTAAAGGCAGCAAGGGAGAAACAGCTAGTAACATAAAAGGGAACTCCAATAAGGATATCAGCTGATTTCTCAGCAGAAACACTACAAGCCAGAAGGGACTGGCACAAAATACACCAAGTAATGAAAAGCAAGGACATATAACCAAGACTAATCTATCCAGCAAGGCTCTCACATAAAATGGAAGGCAAAATAAAGAGCTTCTCAGAAAAAAAGAAGACTAAAAGAGTACATCTCCTCCACCAAGCCAGCACTGTAAGAGATGCTAAAGGGATTGCTATAAAAAGTTTTAAAAAATAGAGAGAAAGAGAGAGAGAAGGAGAGGGAGAAGGGAACACAGGTATGGCAATGAATGAGTATGTACCAATAATAACCTTAAATGTAAATGGATTAAATGCTCCAATAAAAAGACATAGGGTAGCCAAATGAGTAAGAAAACATGACTTGCTTATATGCTTTCTACAAGAGATCTATCTCAGACAAAAGATATACACAGGTTGAAAGTGAAGGGATGAAAAAAATATTCCAAGCAAACAGACACAAAAAGAAAGCTGGGGTAGCAATACTTATATCAAACAAAATAGACTTCAAAACAAAGGCTATAAAAAGTGACAAAGAAAGTCACTACATAATACTTAAGGGAGTAGTCCAACACTATGATATAACCCTTGTAAACATATATGGGCCCAACACAGGATCCCCTAAATAACATAAAGAAAATCTTGGAGGTCTTCAAGAAAAATATTGACAATAATACAGTCATCATAGGGAATTTTAACACCCCACTGTCAACAATAATAAATCTTCCAAAAGAAGAATCAACAAGGATATTGAGGCACTGAACAATACTCTAGATCAAATGCACTTGATATACAAAAAAAACTTTCACCCCCAAAAAGCAAAATATTCATTCTTTTCAAATGCACGTGAAACATGTTCAATGACAGGCCACAAGGTAGAACACAAAAAAAGCCTCAATAAATTCAAGAAAATTGAAATCATATCAAGCATATGCTCAGATCACAATGGATTGAAACTAGAAACCAACTGCAAAGCAGAAACTCAAAAAAATTCAAATACATGGAGACTGAATAACATGTTATTAAACAATGAATGGATCAACAATGAGATCAAGGAAGAAATCAAAAAGTATCTAGAAACAAATGAAAATGAACACAATATAACCTAAAACCTATGGGACACAGAAACAGCAGTACTGAGAGAAAAGTTCACAGCAATACAGGCTTGCCTGAAAAAAAAAAAGAAAAATCTCAAATAAACAACCTAGCCCTATAATAACTAGAAGAACAACAAGGAACAAAGCCCATAGCAAGAAGAGGAAGAAAATAATCAACATCAGAGCAGCATTAAATGTCATAGAGACTAAAAGAACAATTCAAAGGATTAATAAATCCCGGAGCTGGTTCTTTAAGAAGATAAAGAAAATTGACAAATCTTTAACCAGACTCATCAGGAAATAAAAGAGATGATCCAAATAAATAAAATTAGAAATGAAAGAGAAGTTACAACTGATACATCAGAAATACAAAGGATTGTAAGAAATTACTACAAACAACTATATGCCAAGAAAATAGACAACCTGGGCAAAATGGACAAATTTCTAGAAACATACAGTTTTCCAAAACTGAATCAAGAAGAAAAAAATGAATAGAGTGACAACTAGTGAAATTGAAGCAGTAATCAAAAACTCCCTGCACACAAAAGCCCTGGACTGGACAGCTTCCCAGGTGAATTTTTCAAACATTTAAGGAAGAACTAACTCCTCTCCTTCTCAAACTATTTTAAAAAATTCAAGAAGAGGGAAGACTCCCAAACTCTTTTTCAAGACTAGCATCATCCTAACTCCAATACCAGGAAAAGACACAACAAAGAAAACTACAGGCCAATATCACTGATGGACATAGAAGCTAAAATCCTCAACAAACTACTGATGATCTGGATTCAGCAAAACATTAAAAAGATCATACAATATGATCAAGTGGGATTCATCCCAGGATGAAAGGATGGTACAATATTCGCAATTCAATAAACATAAAACCACATAAACAAAGTGAAGGGCAAAATCCACATGATCACATCAATAGATGCTGAAAAAGCACATTTACAATAAAAACACTCAAAGAACTAGAAATAGAGGGAGCACACCTCAACATAATAAAAGCCATATACAAGAAACTCACAGCCAACACTATCCTCAAAGGACAAAAGCTAGAAGCTTTCCCCCTAAGATCAGGAAAAGGACAAGGGTATTCGCTTTCACCACTCTTATTCAATATAGTACTGGAAGTTCTAGCCACAGCAATCATGCAAGAAAAATAAACAAAAGGCATCTAAATTGGAAAGGAGGAAGTAAAACTGTCATCACAGACGACATAACAGTGCACATAAAAAACCCTACAGTCTTCACCAAAAAACTACTTGACCTCATAAGTAAATTTAGCAAAATAGCAGGTAAAAAGTCAATATTCATCAATCAATTGCATTTTTATGGACCAACAATGAAATATCAGAAAGAGAAACTAATTAAAAAATTCCATTTACTATAGCAACAATACAGTATCTAGGAATAAATTTAACCAAGGAGGTAAAAGACCTGTAGAAATGGAAAACTAAAGAAAGAAATTACAGAAGATACGAATAAAAGGAAGCATATATTGTGTTCACAGATTGGAAGAATTAACATCATTAAAATGTCCATACTACCCAAAGCAATCTATAGTTTCAAGACAATTCCTGTTAAAATACCATTGGCATATTTCACAGATATAGGACAAATATTTCAAAAATTTATATGTAACCAAAAAAGGACTTCTGATAGCCTCGGCAATCTTGAGAAAGAAATACAAAGTGGGAGGGATCACAATACCTGATATCAAACTACACTACAAGGCCATTGTAATCAAAACAGTCTGATAGTGCCATAAGAACAGAAACATAGATCAATGAAACAGAACAGAGAGCCCAGAAATAAATCCATGTGTCTATGGTCAATCAATATTTGACACAGGGGGCAGGAGCATATAGTGGAGTAAAAATAGCCTTTCCAATAAATGGTGTTGGGAGAACTGAACTGGTACATGTGAAGAAAATGAAACTAGACAACCAACTTAGACCACACACCATAATAAACTCAATATGGATAAAAGAAAAATGTAAGTTGTGACAAAATATAAAAGTCCTAGAGGAAAACAATCTCAGGCTGGTGTGGTTCAGTGGATTGAATGCCAGCCTCTAAGCCAAAAGGTTGCTGGTTTGACACCTAGTCAGGACACATGCCTCGGATGCAGGCTGGGTCCCCAGTTGGCGACATGAGAGAGGCAACCAATTGATACATCCCTTGCACATTGATGTTTCTCCCTCTTCCTTTCTCCTTCCCTTCCCTCTCTAAAAAAAATGTAAATAAATAAAATCTTTTTTAAAAAAGTACTAAAGGAAAACATAGACAGGAAAAACTCAGATATCACACATAGCAATATTTTTGCCAATATATCTCCTAGGGCAAGGGAGAAAAAGTAAAAAAATAAAACTAGGACTACATCAAACTAAGAAGCTTCTACATGGCTAAAGAAATCATCATCAAAATGAAAATGGAGTTCTCATTTCAGCAGCACATATACAAAATGAACAGGGAACCAACCATATGGGAGAACACATTTTCCAATGATACATCAGACAAAAGTTTGATCTCCAAAATATATAAAGAATTCATACAACTCAACACCAGGAAAACAAAAAATCCAATAGAAAAATAGGCAAAGGATCCAAATAGACACTTCTCTGAGGAAGACATACAGATAGCCCATAGACATATGAAAAGATGCTCAAAATAACTACCCATCAGAGAGATGCAAATTAAAACCACAATGAGCTATCACCTCACACCTGGGAGAATGGCCATCATTAATAAATCAACAAACAAGTGCTGGTGAGGATGCAGAGTAAAGGGAACCCTAGTGTACCACTGGTGGAAATAAAGACTAGTGCAGCCACTGAGAAAAACAACACAGAATTTCCTCAAAACACTGCAAATGGAACTGTCTTTTGATCCGGCAATTCCACTGCTGGGAATATACCCTAAGAATCCAAAATTAGCATTTCAAAAGAACTTATGCACCCCTATGGTCATGGTGGCACTTTTTACAATCACCAAGTCCTAGAAAAAGTCTATGTGCCCATCAGTAAGTGAGTGGATCAAAAAACTGCGGTACATTTACACAATGGAATACTATACAGTAGAAAGAAAGAAGAAGCTTCTATCTTTTCAGACAGCATGGATGGAACTGGAGAATATTATGCTAAGTGAAATAAGTCAGTCAGTGAAAGACAAATACCATATGACCTCACCAATTAGAGGAATCTAATGAACAAAATTAACTAACAGACAAAAGAGAACCAGAGGCATGGGAACAAGGAACAGACGGACAGTGACCAGAGGAGAGGGAAAGGAGAATGAAGGAGGAAAGAAGGGGAAGGGAATAGTCACAGAACATGTACTAAGAGCCCACAGACGTGAACGACAGTATGGAAACTGACTGTGGGACAGGCAGGGGAAGGCAAAGGAAGAAAAAATGGAACAACTGTAATAAAATAACAATATAAAATGATAAAAAAAAGAAAACAGCTACATTTCATTAGTGTTTTTTTATGTTAACAATTTCATGAGTTTGTTGTTACTTTTAAAAACCATTACTTTTTTTTTAAATTTATTGAGTTATTTTTCAAGTACAGTTTTTTTTGTCAATTTCTCCCACCCCACCCCCCCTCCGCCCCGTCTCCCCACCTCCCTCCCATCCCCCCCCCTCCCCACAGACCTCATCCCTGTGTCTTTCATACTTGTTCTTCAAAATCCCTCCTCGTTTTTCCCCTTAAATTCCCTTCCCTCTCCCCTCTGGTCCCTTCCCACTTGTTCTCTATTTTAGTGTCTTTGTTTTTATTCTATTTGCTTGTTTATTTTGTTATTTAGCTTCCTGTTAAAGGTGAGATCATATGGTATTTGTCTTTCAATGCCTGGCCTATTTCACTCAGCATAATGCTTTCCAGTTCCATCCATGTTGTTGCAAAGGGTAGTAGCTCCTTCTTTCTCTCTGCAGCATAGAATTCCATTGTGTAAATGTACCACAATTTTTGGATCCATTCGTTTACTGATGGGCACCTAGGTTGCTTCCAACTCTTGGCTATTGTAAATTGTGCTGCTATGAACATTGTGGTGCATAGGTTCTTTGAAATTGATGTTTTAGGATTCTTGGGGTATAATCCTAGCAGTGGAATTGCTGGGTCAAAAGGCAAGTCGATTTTTATTTTTCTGAGAAAATTCCATACTGTTTTCCATAATGGTTGTACCAGTCTGCAATCCCACCAACAGTGAACTAAGGTCCCCTTTTCCCCACACCCTCTCCAACATTTGTTGTTTGTTGCTTTGTTTATGATAGCCATCCTGACTGGTGTAAAGTGGTATCTCATTGTGGTTTTAATTTGCATCTCTCTGATAGCTAACGATATTGAGCACCTCTTCATGTGTCTCTGGATATTCGGTATGTCCTCTTTGGAGAAGTGTCTGTTCAAGTCCTTTTCCCATTTTTAAATTGGGTTCGATGTCTTCCTAGAGTGGAGTCTTGTAAGTTCTTTGTATATTTTGGAGATTAAACCTTTGTCTGAGGTATCATTGGCAAATATGTTTTCCCATACAGTTGTAAAAACCATTACTTTGTAAAATATTTTAGTTTTAATTTCTAACTTGGTAGATATCAATAAATATAACCTATCAATATAATAACAATATCTGTTTGAGATCTTCAATTTTTAAGTGCATAAAACTCTCCCAACACCAAAAAGTTTGAAAACTACTTTACTATATCATGCTAAAAAGAAAAAAGAAAAAACTCAGCCCCAGCCAGTATAGCTAAATTGGTTAGAGGATCATCCTGTACACCAAAAGGTTATAGGTTTGATTTCCATTCAGGGCACATACCTAGATTGCCCCTGACTGGGGCACGTTGGGAGGCAACCAAATGATGTTTCTCACGTTGATGTTTCCCTGACATTAATGTTTCCTTCTTTCTCTGTCTCTCACTCTCTCTCTCTCTCACTCTTTCTTTCTCTCACCCCCTCTCTCCCCACCTCCTTCCTCTCTCTCTGAAATCAATAAATATATTTTTAAAGACAGAAAAACAAACACTCAGAAGAAGTTAAACATGAGGAACTTCAAGCCAAAATGGAGGCGTAGGTAGTTATACTTTGCCTCCTCACAGAACCAAAAGGAGAAAAACAACAAATTTAAAAACAAAAAAATAATCAGAACTGACAAAAAAAAAACTGTTTGGAAGTTCAACAAGCAACAAATTAAAGAAGAAACCTTCACCAGACTGGTAGGATGAACAGAGACAGGCAGCAGGGATGGAGAGGACTCACAGCAATGCAGAGGCTAGAGGACTAGGGTGGGTAAAGCAGCAGCTGGTAGATTGAGCAGCTACACATTTGCATACAGTTAAACTGGGAGGAACAACTAGGGAGCAAGACAGATGGCACAATCCAGGGTTCTAACATGGAGAAATAAATCCTCAAAAACCACTGACTGTAAAACCCTGCAGGGGTTGCAGCAGTGGTGGGAGAAACTCTCAGCTTCACAGGAGAGTTCAGTGAAGAAACCAACACATAAACCCACCTACCTAAGAATCAGCACCAAAAGGACCCAATTTGCTTGTGGGTAGAGAAGTGACTAAAAGCCAGCCAAGAGCCGACCAAGCAGCACTGTTACCTCTCAGACCTCTCCCCCCTACACACAGCACCACAATGCAACAAACAGGGTTTCCCTGCCCTGGTGCATACCTAAGGCTCCACCCCTCATTATGTAACAGGCACTCCAAGACAATAAATAAATAAATAAATAAATAAATAAATAAATAAATCCCAGATCAAAGCTCCAAAAATAGAACTAAGCAATGAAGAGATAGCCAACCTATCAGATGAAGAGGTCAAAACACTGGTAATCATGATGCTCACAGAAATGGTTGAGGATGGTTGAAAATAGAGGAAGAAGTAAAGACTATGAAAAGTGAAATAAAGGAAAATGTACAAGGAACCAACAGTGAGGGGAAGGAAACTGGACACAAATCAACAATTCTGACCCAAAGGAAGAAATAAACATTCAATCAGAACAGAGTGAAGACACAAAAATTCAAAAAAATGAGAAGCTTAGGAACCTCCTAGGCAATTTTAAACATACCAACATCTGAATCATAGGGATGCCATAAGGAGAAGAGGAAGACCAAGACATTGAAAACTTATTTGAAAAAATAATGAAGGAGAACTTCCTCAATCTAGTAAAGGAAATAGACTTTCAGAAAGTCCAGGAAGCTCAGAGAGTCCCAAAGAAGTTGGACCAAAGGAAGCACAAACCAAGGAACATCATAGTTACATTACCCAAGATTAAAGAAAAGTACAGAACCTTAAAAGCAGCAAGAGAAAATCAGAGTTTCCTGCAAAGGATTTCCCCTAAGACTATCCACTGATTTCTCAAAGAAACCCTGCAGGCAAGAAGGGGCTGGAAAGAAGTATTCCAAGTCCTGAAACGCAAAGACTTACATCCAAGATTATTCTATCTAGCAAAGCCATCATTTAGAATTAGAGAGCAGATAAAGTTCTTCCCAGATAAGGTCAAATTAAAGGAGTTCATCATCACCAATCCCTTATTACCTGAAATGTTAAAGGGACTTATCTAAGAAGAAGATCAAAACTATGAATAGTAAAATGACAACAAACTTACAACTATCAACAATTGAACATAAGAAAAACAGAACCAAAAACAAACTAAGCAAACTAAAACAGGAACAGAATCACAAAAATGGAGATCACATGCAGGGTTATCAGTGGGGAGAGGAAGTGGGGAGAATGGGGGAAGAGGTACAGGGAATAAGAAACATAAATGGTAGGTACGAAATAGGGGGAGGTTAAGAATAGTATGGGAAATGAAGAAACCAAAGAACTTATATATATGACCCATGGACATGAACTAAGATGGGGGAATGCAGGTGGGAGGGCAAGTGCAGGGCAGAGGGGAATAAAGGGGGAAAAAAAATGGGACAACTGTAATAGCATATTCAGCAAAATATATTTTAAAAACAGAAGTTGAAGATGAGTCGAGTAAGCAGATTTATCCTCTAAATTGGAGCCCTGAAAACATACACATTTGTGGGGAAAAGTATCACTTCACTTTTTATGGTCATACCTTGGATTAGAAGGTGAATGAGTATGGCCTGTTTTGGAGAAAAGGGATAGATAAGAGGAAATCCAGCTCTAGGATAAACTTATGTTCTCCAGACAACCCCCAACTATCTATAGGCCTCAATTACAATTACCATTTCCAGTCTCTACCCGGGATTACAAAGAAACAAAAGTGGAGAGGAGAGGAATGGAGAAGGCTACAGAGATGAGACAACCCTCAGGAACATACCAAAGAAAGGTAAGTTTATCGTCTTTTTGGAGACAGTAGAAACTAGTAAATTAGCCCTGGCTGGTGTAGCTCAGTGGATTGAGTGTGGGCCTGCAAACCACACGATTGCAGTTCGATTCCCAGTCAGGGCACATGCCTGGGTTGCAGGCCAGTTCCCAGCAGGAGACTCACGAGAGGCACCCATACATTGATATTTCTCTCCTTCCCTTCCTCTCTAAAGATAAATAAATAAAATATTTTTTAAGTAGTAAATTACACTGGGATTTATAAATGAATCATCCCACATATATATTTTGTTCATGATAAAATGTATGACACACAGTTTTAATGTCCATTTTAATATCAAAATTTAGAAAGATAACCACGGTCTTTTCATTAATATTTTTAATATGCCCAAGACTCTTGCTGTTTTTTATACCCTATGGTGGGAAACCTTATCAGAGTCCAGGGTTAGCTGGATTACATCAAAGGTAGATCAGGAAATCCTCAATTTCCATGGTCCTTTGTTCATACTTTCCCATGATTCTTCCTGTACTGATATTTTCCATCTCCCACCGGGATGTGAGCTCCTCTAGAATAAATTTACATCTTACTCATGCTTTTACCCTGAAGCCTAGCACAGTATTATTAGAGACATGTTCACTAGATGATTCCTAAATGACTGATTTCCCAAAGGCCAGACATAACATACTTTATTACACATATTCCTTCAAAAAACACAATACAAATTGTACAGTGTCTTCAAAAAAGTAGTTTCATAAGTTGAAAACCTGGACATATTGTCAAGTCTAAACTATAATTTTCAATTCTTATTTAGCCATCTAAATGTATTGACCACTCTCCCCTAAAACTCCCTCTTGGTTTCTAGGATGCAGTTTTTTTCTTGTCTTTTTTCTACTTCTGTGGTCACCCCTTCTCACTCTTTATCTGATCACCTTAGGTTAGTTTCCAAACTCTACCTTTAGTCCTGTACCTGACTGCCTCTAACATTTGTTTGGGTTACATTATCTAAGTCAGGATTTCTCAGCCTCATTAGAACTGACATTTTGGACCAGAAAATAATTTGTGGTGGGAAGATGTCTTATGCTTTACAGGTTATTTAGCAGGATCCCCGGTGTCTGCCCACTAAATCTCCCAGCTGTGGCAGTCAAAAATGTCTCTAGTTATTACCAGAGACATTTGTCTGCTCAGAGGCAAAACCACTCCCAGGTGAGAATCACTGATCTAAGTTTACAACTTCACTACCATCTATACATATACATATACTGGTAACTCTCAAATCTTTATCTTTAGCCCATAGCTCTCTCCTGAACTCTCGACACATTCCAATCAATTGTTGACTAACAGTTTTTGGACATCAAATTCAATGTAAACCTTAACATTTATTCCTTTTTCCTATCCGCTCCACCTTGATGAATGTCACAACTATATACACAGTCACTCACTCCAGAAATCCAGGAACGATCCTAAAGAGCTCTTTCTCATTGATATTCAATGAATTACTAAACACTGTTCATTCGACATCTTTAATACCTCTCAATTAATGTCTTACTCTTCATTTCTAGCTGCCACAGACTTAAATCAGGGCTTATCACATCTCACCTGGATCACTGTAACAGCATCCTAACTTGCCCTACTGCCCGTCTAGTTCTATTACCTTTCCTCTACAATGTTACCAAAGTGATCTTCCTAGAATGCAAAACTGACAGTGTCACTCCCTTCCCTAAAATCCATGATAGCTTCTTGTAGCCTCTGAATTACACTCAGTTCAAACAAGAACAAGATGGCATTTATGACAGGACCCTCGCCTACCTTTCTGGTTCTAGTTTTACTCTTGAAAGTATCCCACAGAGACTCTTCACTTCTGCCATGCCAAACAACTTGCGTTCTGGAAGCTTTTAACACATGATAGTTCCTCTGCCTGGACTGTCCTCTTCACTTTCAATCCCCTTCATACGACAAACTGATAGCTCATCCATTTTTCAAAACTTGAGTCAAAAATCACATCCTCCAAGTAGCCTTCTCTAAGCTCCCAGTTTGATTTAGAGTCACCATCTCTAGGTTCACAAAGAACCATACTTAACTTCTATTCCAGCACTTACTTATGCTTATGATCCATCAGCTAGTGTGTCTCGCTACAAGCTCCTGAGAGCAGAAATCAAGTCTTGGGTCTGTTCAAATACACCATGAAGCTTTGGGTAAAGCTCTTCCTGTGGACAATGCGGGCTTCAATGTCAAAAATATAACTGACAGCCTCCTGATCAATATGGCAGCGTAGGCAGACATGGCTCCCCTCTTTACACAACCACATAAAAATTACAACTAAAATATAAAACAACCATCACTCAGAACCATCAGAAAAATAAATTGAATGGAATTCTGACAATTATGAAAATAAAGAAACCACATCCATCCAGTCTGGTAGGAGTGGCACAGATGCAAAACAGGCTGGTCTCTCACTCATGTGTGGTGGATAAAAATTCGAGAGGGATATCTCAGAAGCGAGGAGTCTCAGCCTACATCAGCCTGTAGGTGTAGGCCACCCAGCCCCAGGTTCCAGTGCCAAGAATATAAGTCCCCACAACTTCTGGCTGCAAAGACCATCAGGGATTGAGTCTGTTAAAGAAACTTCTGGAGCCCCAAGCAGTTCCTTTTAAAGAACTCACACACAAACTCACCTAGTCAGACTCACTTCCTCTGAGCTCCAGCACCAGGTGGCAGCCTAAAGAGTACCAGTGGCATAGTGGGGGAAAATGAAGTGTCTGGCATCAGGGCAAGGCAGAGGCCATTGTCCCCCTTCTGAGCTCTCCCCCCTGCAGAGCCATGGAGCAAGCAGGGTGGTACCATATTTGAGACTCCATCAACCTGGCTAACACTGCGTGACTCACCTTGAAGATCCCCAGAGACTCCGCCCCACCCAAGCTGCTTTTCCATATAAATGGTTGGTCTTGGCTCAAGCTTTCACAACTTTCCAAATCCTATCAAACAAGCAAGAGCAGGCCTCAGTGAGCTCCAGGCCCTGCACTAGCAGCAGGCAGATTAGTTTCACAGCTAGGCTTTACCTGGGGATCTCTAAGCTCAACACAAGTAGCAGCCATCTCAGAATGCTTTATAGTTCAGGAAGGGCAGCCTCTGGGACAAAACACAAGTGAGGGCTGACCTTGGCCTGCACCACCCAGGAAACCCCAGGGCTAGTGCACCCAATGGACAGCTACAGACCACTTCAGAGCACAGCCGCCCTGCCCCCGCACAACTGATCCTCCACAGAGGGTGGAGGTTGGTGGTAAGTGGTCACAGCCAATCCTTGCAGCTGACTGGCCTGGGTAAATTCCTCCCACTGATCTGTCAACAGCAACCAAGCCTCAACTGCAAGGGGAGAGTATACTCAGCCCACACAAAGGATGTACCTCAAACACCCAGCTTGGGTAATAGGGGAAGCTGTGCTACTAGACCCTACAGGACACCTACTACATTAGGCCACATTACCATTCATGGAGTCAAAGCAGCTCTGCCTAATACATAAAAACAAACACAGGGAGGCTTTCAAAAAAAGGAGACAAAGAAACATAGCCCACAGATCAAAACTCCAGAAAAAGAACTAAACGAAATGAGGGCAGCCATCTATCAGATGTGGAGTTCAAAACACTGGTTATAAGGATGCTCAACAAACTTAGTGAGGACCTCAACTGCATGAAAAAGAAGCAGTCAGAAATGAAGCATTCACTAACTGAAATAAAAAACAATTTACACAAAAACAACTGTAAAGTGGATGAAGCCAATGATCAAATCAATGATTTGGAACATCAGGAGGGAAAAACAACCAATCAGAACAAAAAGAAGAAAACAAAATCCAAAAATATGAGTATAAGCAGACTCTGGGACAACTTCAAGAGGTCCAACATTCTTATCATAGGGGTGCCAGAAGGAGAGGAAGAGGAAGAAATTAGAAATCTATTTGAAAAAATAATGAAAGAAAACTTCCCTAATTTGGTGAAGGAAATAGACATGCAAATCCAGGAAGCAAAGAGAGTCCCAGACAGTTGGACCCAAAGAGAAACACACCAAGACACATCATAATTAAATTGTCAAAGATTAAAGATAAGGAGAGAATCTTAAAATCAGCAAGAGAAAAGCAGAGTGTTACCTACAAAGAAGTTACCAGAAGACTACCAGCTGATTTCTCAAAAGAAACTGTACGCAAGAAGAGGCGGGAAAGAAGTATTCAAAGTGATGGAAAGCAAGGACCTAAAGTCATCCAGCAAAGCTATCATTTAGAGTGGAAGAACAGGTAAAGTGCCTCCCAGACAAGGTAAACCTAAAAGCAATCATCCTCACCAAACCATTATTACATGAAATGCTAAAGGGACTTGTCTCAGAAAAATAAGAAGATCAAAAATATGATCATTAAAATGGCAACAAACTCACAACTATCAACAACTGAACCTAAAAAAAAAATTAAGCAAACAACCAGAACAGGAACAGAATCACAGAAATGGGGATCATATGGAGGTTATCAGTGGGGAAAAGGCACGGGGAATGAGAAGTATAAATGGTAGGTAAAAATAGGCAGGAGATGTTAAGAGTAGTACAGGAAAGGAAGAAGCCCAAGAACTTATATGTATGACCCATGGCCGTGAACTAAGGAGGGTAGGATTGCTGGAGGTAAGGGGTATATCAGGTGGAGGGGGACCAAGTGAAGAAGAAAATGGGACAACTGTTAATAGCATAATCGATAAAATGTACTTTTAAAAAAAGAACTAGGTTTGTCAAAGATGTTCATCCTGCCCACATGCCTGGGCTGTGGTTTGTTCCCCAGCTGGGGAGCATACGGGAGGCAGCCAATCAATGTTTCTCTCTAATACTGATATTTCTCTCCCTCTTTTCCTCCCTCCCTTCCCCTCTCTCTTTTAAAAAAAAAAAAGTTCATCTGGGCAATGTGGCCGGTGACAGCAAAAATGACCCACCAGTGGGAACAGATAGCTTCACAGCTCAGACTATCATCCTGAACCATTCAGGCCAAATCAGTACTGGACATGCACCTGTGCTGGAAGGTCACACAGCTCATGTTGCTCGAGAGTTTGCTGAACTGAAGGAAAAGATTTATCGTCATTCTGGAAAATAGCTGCAAGATAGCCTAAAGTTTTTGAAATCTGGTGAAGCTTCCATCATTGACACGATTCATGGTAAACCCAACTGTGTTCCAAGCTTCTCTGACTGTCCTCCTCTGGGCTGTTTTGCTGTTGTTGATATGAGACAGACAGTTGCTGTGGGTGTCATCAATGCAGTGGACAAGAAGGCAGCTGGAGCTGGCAAAGTCACTAAGTCTGCCCCTAGAAAGCTCAGAAGACTAAAAGAATATTTTCTCCAATACCTGCCACCCCAATCTTGATCAGTGATGGAAGGACAGTCTCAGAAATATTTGTCTCAATTGGCCATTTAAGTTTAATAGTAAAAGACAACTTAATGATTACAATGCAATAGGAAGCCTTCACAGAGCCGTAGCTGTTGTGACTCTGGACTGAGTGCCAACCTGCAAACCAAAAGGTTGTAGGTTCAATTCCCAGTCTAGGGAACATGTCTGGGTTGCGGGCCAGGTTTCCAGTAGGGGGTGCTTGAGAGGCAACCACACATTGATATTTCTTTCTCTCCCTCTCTTTCTCCCTTCCTTCTTCTCTCTAAAAATAAATAAATTAAATCTTTTAAAAAAATTTCAGAAGGAAAGGAGGATGTTTTGCAGACCATTTGGTTTTTGTGTCTGTCAGTTTTTAAGTTACTTTTAAAATCAATACTTGTTAATGGAAACAACTTGACCAATAATCTGTCACAGAATTTTGAAACCCATTAAAACAACTTTATTTGATGTGATAGCCAAGAACCAAGTATTTCTCATGTCTACTAACTACATGAAAGATACTCAATAAATGCTTGCTAAATAAATGAGTATATCTCCTTCAACATGTCACTTTTGATACAACTGCAATTTTTTTAAATGAAATTAAAAAAGGCATTGCTTAAGAGCAACCAGTTTTATGTTGAACCTGTGCTAGCTAGTTAAGCTATAAGAAAAATTTTAAAAGATGCTTTATTTGAACGTGCATGTGTGTGTATGTGTCCCTTTTCAGCCACAGAATCTGTGAGAAACATAGTTTTAAAAAGCCCCAGACATTCTTCTAATGTACTACAGTGTCTCTTCATATATCCAAATCGTGCTATATAAACTCAGGTCCTCCTGATAACTAAGACATCTCAATTTTTAGTTTCTATTCTTGCCCAAATCAGACAATAAGAACATTCTTGCTTATTATGAGGTTTCTTGGTCAGGTATTCAATATGCAGTATAAATTGTGCAGTTGTTTGTTTGAATAAGAAAGTGGCTTATAGCTGTATCTGTCTTTATCTCATATAACTATCAGTTAAAACTTAGACCTTATAATCCACACAATACACTATACTTAAAACTGGCCCGTATTATATGTCCCCCACAAACCCCAGTCATAAAGAAGCCAAATTCTGAGATCTAGACTTTGACACCCAGCTTCCTGCTTCCATCCTCATGTATCAGGAGCCCCACATGCATCACCCTCTTAGCCTCACTCCCCTCTCATATCAACCACCACTGTGGCTACCAGCTCCATCTGGGCTCTGACCAATGTCACAGATGAGCTACCTGGCCATACCTCACTTCAGGCCTATGTACTGTGTGCTTCTCACTTCCCACCCCAAAACTTCCATGTTGACACCAAAGTTGGGACATCACCAGACACCATCACCAGACACCACAGGACTCTGCCAGCCATCACTCATACAGAACTCAGAGTTAATACCTCCTGAGGTGAGACTCTGGTCAATGGAAGATGAATTTCCTCCCAGAAAGACTCTCCTGAGATGGAGTTTATATAGCCCCATGCAGTCAAGCAATCTGCCACATTTAGCAGACAGCTTGACAACACATTTTCATATTGGCCCTCCCTCCTTTCCTCCTCCCTCAGTCTGGTTTTGTACTCCCTAACACATTCATTAATAGTGCACAGGGCTCTGCTTTCTCAGTAACCCAGTTTAAGACATCCCACCACTTCAAAAAAAAGTATGTGGTTTGTATATTACAAGGGAAATCCCAAAGCCCATTAAAATGCAAGCTGTTGTTTCTGCTTTCTTTTCCTTAATTGAAAGACCTCAGAGATAGCAGAATCAAAACCTTGCTGTCACTGCTTCCTCACTCACCACTTCTCCTAACCCATTACAAATACCAACTTCCAGAATAAATAGCCTCAAATGAGATCTGCCTATTAGCATCCATGTACTATTTTAGCTTGGCAATGAGAATGGTCTGAGGAAAGAATGCTGAACAACTAGTTCTTCTCTTTCTCCAGGCTGTTCACAGTCCCAGAGCTGTCTTTTCCACCAGGGCTCAAAGTCAGGCCCCGCAAGACTCTACCTGTTATAAGAAAGAAGAGCAATGCTCAACATTTCAAAGCTATGATATGAGGCAAGACTGGCACTGTCTATCAAACTGAAATGTCAGCAATCACTTCACTTTATGTAACATAATTCTCAAAAGTCAAATTACTTGCTATATAGTTCTTTCTTTTTCCAACATGGGAAAAAGTAAAAAATGGAAAAAAGAAGTATAAGACAGTCACTCATATATATCACTAAGATTAGCTGCTAAGATAGTGTCTTAAAACTGTCTTATTTTTCATAAAAAATACCTATATATGTTTGCAAATTAAGTTACTCATATAACCAAAGCAGAAAATAAAGTATGCAGTTAATGTACAAAAAAACTTAGCAAGAAGCTTATTTATTTACTCAACTAGGATTTATTGCACATCTACTACATACCATGCATTAGAGAAACAAACCAAGAAAGACAGCCCCTGCTCTGTGGACGCTATATTGTCTAATACAGGAGACAGGAAAAAACTGAACTAACCAATAACTCAAAAACCTATCCTTATAACTGCAATAAGGAGACTGAGGAACCAGAGAAGGTGTCCTGGAAGTAGAAGCATTAAAACTGAGACCTGATGAGTAGTAATTAGTTGTGGGGAAGGGGTGAAAGACAGCAGAGATGGAAGGCACTTCCAGCAGAGAGAATAAAACACGTGAGGGTCCTGCGGCAGCACAGAGCGTGGCATTTCTGAGGATCAGAGTCCTCTGTGACTGGTGTTCACTGAGTAACAAGGCAGACTTGTTGGAATTTGGGCTGTAGAAGTGCACAGAAGGAAAAGGCCCGATCGATCATACAGCTTTATAATACTGGTAATGTTAGAAATTGAAATACTGGTGATGATAACATTAAGGATTTAAAAAATAGTTATATCACTTTTCATGTTATGAAAATATAATTTTAGGATATAATTCATAAAAATTTGTGGCTAGTGAAGTTTCCAAACTAAAAATTAGAGAAGGTTTGTAGCTATGGCTTATAGCTAAGTTTACTAAGTCCCAATGAAACACCACTATTCTATTTCCTCCCAATTCTGTAATGATTTCTGTTTTAAAGCATAGATTGATTCACTGGGTCAATACTGTAAATAATACTGAAGAAACTCGGTATGTTATGTCTGGTAGTGGTATTATTGCCAAAGCAAATCTATCTCATCTTTTTTTTTCAATTTTTTTTCATTGTGGTAAAATATACAAACATAAAATTTATCATCTCAAGCGCTATTAAGTGTATAGGTTCAATGGTATTACATACTTTCATAATGGTATCCAACCATCACCACCATCTACCTCTGTAACTCTTTTCATCTTGTAAAACGGAAACCCCACATCTATTACCCTGTAACTCCCCATTTCTCCCTCCGTGTGTTCCTGGAAAGCACCATTCTAATCCTGTCTCTGTGAGGTTGACTAAGCACCTCATGTAAGAGGAATCATAAGTATTTCTCTTACTGTGACTAGCTTTTTCAGTTAGCATAATGTCATCTTAGTTCATCCATGTTGCAGGATATGCCAGAATTTCCTTTCAAGCCCTGGCTCGTGTAGCTCAGTGGACTGAGAGCGGGCCTGCAAACCAAAGAGTTGCCAGTTTGATTCCCAGTCAGGGTCCATGCCTGGGTTGCAGGTCAGGTCCCCAGATGGGGGCGTGTGAGAGGCAACCACACATTGATGTTTCTCTCCCTCTCTTTCTCCTTCCCTTCTCCTCTCTCTAAAAATAAATAAATAAAATCTTAAAAAATAAAAAGAATTTCCTTTCAAGGCTGAATAATATTACATTGTATGTATATACCACACTTATTTATCTATTCATCTATTGATAGGCACTTGTGTAGCTTCCACAATATAGCTACAGTGAATAATGCTGTTACAAACATCAGCATACAAAATCTATCCAATTTTGATATGCAAGATCTCATTTCAATCCATTACTCTGTGTGGATGCATACCAAACACACAAAACTAGAACAGAAGTCCAAAAGAAAATGAAAAAGATGCCTTATTTCATTAGGTTTTGTTCTGGGGGTTGGGGTGACAGAGGGGGTACTATGTCTCATTTCTCCTCTCTCCAGTTAGCCTCACAAGTTCTAGATCATAATTTTTCATTAATATAGTGTCAATATTAATGGCCTCTTTCTTTTTCCCATAGAGTTCCCAATTCATAAATGAATATTCCCCACATCTTCCATTTTCGAAACTCATTTGACAGGCTTTCACCAAACTACTTTCCTTTTTAAATGCTTTACTTTCTGTTAACCTTAAAAAAAAAGTAGCATGTGTTCTGTGAAAGTATCCCCAAAAGGTTTCTAAAGTAACTAGTGTATGTATTAAAGTAACTATGAATCAACATTAATGAGGCCTATTTTAAAAAGCAAAAATTTTGCAAGGCACATAAATAAAAACAGTGTATTACAAATAAAACTGCAAGGTAATCCTTACTACCTAACAATAGTAAGTTCTTTTATTTTTCTCATCTGAGAGAAGAAATGGAAGTGTGCTGATAATTTTGAGAAGCATTAAAAATCACCAAAAGGTTAAGAAATAAGGGGAGAAAAGGTTTCTGTTTGGTGTTTTTTTTTTAACCAGGAACTAGACTGGAAAAGAGAAATATTAAGTACAAACAGCCTTAACAAATATGGTCCCATTACAAATGTACTGTACTACTAATCTAACATCCTAAGGAGAGCCCTTTGATATAAGTCAAATGTGAAAGTATAAAAGACCACCAATCTTGTCTTGTGGCAGATGTTAATCATAAACACAAAGATGCATGGCCCATATGACAGACATACAGATATACCTGTCCAACATTATCTGATGCCACCCTGCGAAAGAAGGCCAAAATTAACAGACAGTAACTATTAAAATACACTTAGTTGTTCTGTGATTAAATAAGGCATCCTTCAATGATTTTACTTGCTGCAACCCATGGCTGAGATAGTTTGCAGCACAGCAAGTAAAATTCCCAATGCAGCTGGCTGTTCTTCACTCATCATTGTCAAAGGAAGAGGAAAAGGGTTTTACCACACTGGCAGATATTTAGTTCAGGTTTATTCAATGACCTACACAAGAAACATAAACCAGGTAGAAAGATGAATGGACTTTTTTTGATAAACTAGGGCGATAGGAGTCTTCATAGAACATAGACCTCATCTCTGAGATATTTCAGAGGTAAAAGCACCTAAAGCCAGAGCAAACCAAACCAACTTTTCAGTATTCCTTCAACCCATGATTATATTAGAAATAGCACCTTGCCTTAATATTGTAAGTATGAGAGGTCTTACAAATAATTCAGGAAAGCAGCAAACAAAAAGTCATTCCTCTAACACAGTGATTATGCAATTAATACATCCCAAAACCTTTGCCAAAGATAATTAGAGGAACTGTAGTATCAGATGAAACCCAAGGGGCCACAAGACAATGACCAGAAGAAGCAAATAATAAATCAGAAGCTTCAGGAACTGCACTGCACTAGAATTTATCCATCTCAGCAACTTCAACAGCACCCCTAATTCTAATCCCTGATAGAAAACAGCAAGGTGACTTCAGAAATAAGTAGAGTTCACTCTCATTGCCTTTTTTTTAAGATTTCATTTATTTATTTTTAGAGAGAGAGAAAGAGAGGGAGAAAGTGAAGTAGAGAAACATCTTTGTGTGGTTGCCTCTTGTGTGCCCCTACTGGGGACCTGGCCCGAAACCTAGGCATGTGCCCTGACTGGGAATCAAACCAGTAACTGTTTGGTTCACAATCCAACAACTCAATCCACTGAGCTACCCCAGCCAGGGCCACTCTCTTTCTTTCTGCATTTAAGAAGTCTTAGTCACTTCCTTGTGGTTCTTACTGGAGATGAGTGCTACTATAAAAGGTCATTTGCCCAAGCTGATTTTCCGCAACTTCTCTGTCTCATAAGCCCACATACAATTCCTAAACTTGAAAAATGCTTAATACCTAAGGACAGATATAACAGAATACTGCCATGAGTGCAAATTTCTGTCCTCCAACAACAGAACAGAGGAGTGGATCGTCCTAAACAAAAGTCTCCCATTTAATCATTAATAAGCACTATGCCATCCTCAATGAAATTACTTAAATTTCAATTTTAGTAACCTGTCTCCACAGGCCTTAAAATTTTCCCACTCTATTAGCTAAGTATATTAAAAGACATTCTTTAGTAAAACTAAGTAGTAATGAATTCTTAAGTATTTTGAAGGTAATTTATCACCACAAAACTGTGAAAGAAAGAAGATTATTTCTACCAGTAAGAGTCATTTAAGAAAGCTTAGTGAAAATCCTTAACGTGGTCACAAAAAAGAACATTTCCATTAGTGAAAGGCAGCAGCACACCTCCGTGTGCAATCACCACTGATTCACTAGCAATTTCAACTGAAAAACCTTTCCACACAATAATTTCTAGCACTATAATCTGGCTATACTATAATATAAAATTTGAATATCATGTTATGTGGAAAGTTAAAAAAGACAAATAACTGGTATTTGTTCTTTTTTCTTAAAAAAAAAAAAAAAGCATACTCCTGCTTAGATGATAGTTTCCCCAAACGCACATGGATTTTACTCTAACCTCCATTAGTTTCCCAAAGCAACCAGTCATTTGCTGTCATTTCAATGTCAGCCTGTTGAGGGTTTTGTATAATACTCTTTCTACAAACTGGGTAGACTTTCCAGGACCAAAATTTTGCATAAAAACATATACACATCACTACTGTCACTTTTAAGCTTAGAGAAAGATTCTCAACATAAGAAACTCAAAAGTATTATAAACTTAAATTTCTCTATTACTAAGTTCACTTCTCTAGAATCAAATATTAAATTTTTCTTGGTAATCAAAGCTAAAATCCCATATAACTTCCACAGTTTTCTTACTGTTAATTTGATATTTTCACATCACATTATATATTCTGTAACAGAGGGTAAAAAAAGAAAAAATAACATGATAAAATTTAGAAATGTCAAAATTATGCCAAGTAGTATAATAGTAGCAGGTTTATCTAAGATTCAAAACATAACTTATAAGTTGAGCTTTTAAGAGTTCCCATTCTTTTAAGTGAATGCGTGAACAGTTCAGTTTATTTCTTGGGGGACTTAAAATCAGCTTGTCAACACACAAGGAATTCTTTCCAAGCTTTTCAGGATTCCCAGTAGCTCATCTTTACCAGAAAGCTATGTAATGGCAGCCAATTTGCAAACATCAAATTTAAGATTACAGCTTCAGTAAAACAAAAAAGGAAATTAAAGTCCACATCAAGCATTCCTATTGGCATGGACTGAACAGACTGCTGAAGAAAAGACTGGCAGCAGGGCTCCGCTGGCCACTGCTCATGGGCTGCAGGCACCCGTTTTCACGTTACTTTAATCAAGAAACAGACATAATGAGTCTATCATTTAACACATGCAAATTCATTACTACTTTTTTGTGAAAGCTTGGCTCACATCATGTCTGTGCAAACTATGTGTGAATTCCACTAAAGGGACAAAGAATAAAGAAACTAGAATAACTTAGCTTTTTAAGTTTATAGTTTCATGAAACAAGAAAACAACTAAGTGATAGCTTACAATATAAAACTGCTAAGGTCAATTTTATCATCACTAGATCATCAAGTTCCCTTTAAAAGTTGTTAAGAATCACTACTGTCTTATAAATAATTATTCAGAATTTAATATTGGAGGGTTTCAAGATGGCGGTGGACTAGGACAGAGTAGATACCAGTTCCTAGTACAAAAGAGACAGAAATCTATCCGATCGGAGGAGGTGAGGCCAGCAAGCCAGCAGTTGCCAAGCATATATGAAAATAAGAGACCAGAAACCTCATCGGTCACGGAGGAACCAGACGGTAGGGAGACAGCAGCGGTACAGTAGTCTCTGGGACGGAGCAGGGAGAAACAGCCGGTGCAGGGTAGGGGAACCAGCGCCCTCGGCGAGAGCCCAACGGCTCCTGGGACAGCCTTCAGCGCCCGGAGGGCTCCCTCCCTGAGATTCTTCTGCCGGGCAGGCCGAGTGGCCCAGGCAAAGAGGTGTGGAAGAAACTTCAGCCTGCGCGCAAGTTGGGGAACTAGTCGCTCCACACGCAGTGTGTCTGGGCGGGTGCCTAAGGGCGCCTAGGCCAACATTCAGCGCCCGGAAAGCTCCCTCCCTAGGATTTTTGGGTCGGGGACCTGCCAAGTGGCCCAACCAGAGGGGAGCAGAGGTGATTTCAGTCTGTGCATAGCTCGGAGGTTCAGCGCCTGGTGGGAACTGTGTCTGGGAGAGTGCCTAAAGGCGCCTGGGACAGCGTTCATCGCCCAGACGGCTACCTCCCTGGAATTTTTCTGCCAGGCAGGCCAAGTGGCCCAGGCAAAGAGGTGTGGTAGAAACTTCAACCTGTGCGCAAGTTGGGGAACTAGTCGCTCCACACGCAGTGTGCCTGGGCAAGTGCCTGAGGGCGCCTAAGCCAACCTTCAGCGCCAAGAAAACTCCCTCCCTAGGATTTTTGGGCCCAGACCGGCCAAGTGAACCAACGAGAGGGGAGCAGAGGAGATTTCAGCCTGCACACAATTCTGGGTCCAGCACCCGGCGTGGTGCTGCTACATCCCTAGGTGGTTTTTTTTTGTTTGTTTTTTGTTTTTGTTTTTTTTTTTGCCAGAGGTTGGCCAGGGGACCCAGGCAAACACAGGAGCAGAAGGGATACACACCACCCAGCGTGCCATGACGAGCACACAGAGTTTCTAGGTCTGCGCCCAGTCCTCAGATCGGCTCCCGGCTTCCAGTCTACCCCACTCAGACTATCTGGAAGCCCGGGACGCTGAGGGGTCCTGGGAAAAGAGCTGAGATCCTCAACCCCCTCCCTTTCTGGCCAAGCAAGGTGGGGGGCCAGGAGAGACTTGTTTGATAGAGTTTACAGAGAGGGTGCGGAGGACAAAGGGCCCCAACCAAAGACTCTGTGGTTGCCAGCCCAGGAGAACTCAGAGGTGCAGCCTGGGGCTCTGAATCCAGTAGACACGGCAGCCTGGTCTGCTTCACACCCAGCTTGGCAGCGAGCCCAGGATTGGGCAGAAGGTCTGGGGCCTCCCAACTGAACGGGGGCAGGCCTGTGCTCAATCCCGAGGGAACCAGGCAACTAGGCTGGTGCAGGTGCCTGCAAACACAGCAAACCAGACTATGGCAGTAACCCCTGGGAGGGGAGCGCTGTGAGAAAGTCCTAGTTCCCCATTGTAGGGAGCTGGGGGAGAGGCGCCAAGTGTCTGGATCCTGAGAGGGGCTGGCTGAAAAAATCACAACAATCGACCCTCAGCCAACTGCAACCAGAAAAACCAGTTCGGCTAGTTTGAAGCCAACAAGTGACATTCCTTTTTCTGAGGTTGTTTTTGAGAGATTATTTTGGTGCATTTTTTGTTTTTTGTTTTTTTTTACTTTATTTTATTTTTATTCTTTTTTTAATTTACCTTTCTTCCTTCTCCATTCCTTTTCTTTATCTTTTTGCTTTTTTAAAGTAATCTGTTATTTCTTTTAAACTTTATTACTGTTTCATCTTTTCATACTTTTGTCCTCTTTTTCCGGATTTTCTGTTTTATTTCTTTTTCTTTTCTTTCTAAACTTATTGCTCTTTCTACCATTTCCCTACCATTTTTTTTCTTTCTTCCTTTTATTTCTTTCCTTATCATTTCTTTCTTTTACCCACAAGAGTCACAATCAACTTGAAAATATAAAAAGACCAGAGCTGGACCCATAGAAGAGGCCTCCCAATAGTAGAGCCAGAGAGACAAATTGCACATTGTTGTAGGAGAGAAGCCACAAGTTGCTGCATATTTGAGTAGGTGGAAGCAGAGAACAACAGGATAACCAAAAGAGGCTGCACCATTGAAATTCACAGGCATTCCACCACAAAAGTTCATACCATAAACCCAGGGTGTCAAAACAGATTAATCTAAGAAGCTGAGGCTAACAAGAAGAGTCTCACAAATAATGGGAAGAGAAAGAAACAATCCCCAAATGAAAGGAAAGGAGGAATCCTCAGAAAGAATGTTAGATGAAACAGAGGCAAGTCAACTATCAGATACTGAATTCAAAGCACTGGTGATCAGGAAGTTCAAAGAGCTCACAATCAGCTACCAGAAACTACAGGGAAGTTACAATGATCTCACTGTGAACTATATCAACATGAAAAAGGAAATGGAAATTATTAGCAAGGGCCAAGAGGAAATGAAGAATACAATTTCTGAATTAAAAAACACAGTGGAAAGCATTAAAAATAGGGTGGATGAAACAGAAGATCGGATTAGTGAATTGGAGGACAAAGTAGAAAGCATCTCACAGAAAGAACAGGAAAGGGAAAAGAGGCTCAGAAAGAATGAAGAGAGATTAAGAGAAATGCAAGACAATATGAAATGTAATAATATCCGAATAATAGGAATACCAGAAGGAGAAGAAGAAGAACAAGGGATAGAAAACATATTTGAAAGAGTAATGAGAGAAAATTTCCCTAATTTGACAAAAGAAAAAGTCACACAAATCCAGGAATCACACAGAGTCCCATTCAAGAGGAACCCAAAGAGGCCCACTTCAAGACACATCATCATTAAAATGGCAAACTTCCAAGACAAAGAGAGAATCTTAAAGGCAGCAAGGGAGAAAAAAGAAATAACATACAAGGGCGTCCCAATAAGGTTAGCCACTGACTTCTCAATGGAAACACTCCAAGCAAGAAGAGACTGGCAAGAAATATTCCAAGTAATGAGAAACAGAGGCCTACAACCAAGGCTACTTTACCCAGCAAGGCTCTCAATCAAGATAGAAGGCCAAATAAAGAGCTTCCAAGACAAAAGAAGTCTAAAAGAATTTGCTGCCACCAAGCCAGCTCTACAAGAAATACTAAAAGATCTGCTTTAAGGAAAGGAAGGAAAAGAGACAGACAGAGAGGAACACAGGTACAAAAATGGCAATGAATAAGTACCTATCAATAATAACCTTAAATGTAAATGGATTAAATGCTCCAATCAAAAGACACAGAATAGCGTCATGGATAAGAAAGTATGACCCACACATATGCTGCCTACAAGAGACCCACCTCAGGACAAAAGACCAGCACAGACTAAAAGTGAAAGGCTGGAAACAAATTTTCCAAGCAAATGGACAAGAAAAAAAGCTGGGGTAGCAATTCTCATATCAGACAAAATAGACTTCAAAAAAAGAGCCATAAAGAGTGACCCAGAAGGTCACTTCATAATACTCAAGGGAAGAATCCACCAAGAAGACATTAACATCATAAATATATATGCACCCAACATAGGAGCACCAAAATATATAAGGAAAATCTTAGAGGAATTCAAGAAAGATATAGACAGCAACACAATTATAGTGGGGGATTTTAACACCCCACTATCAAAAATGGACAGATCTTCCAAACAAAATATCAACAAAGACATTGCGGCATTAAACAACACCCTTGATGAAATGGACCTAACTGATATATACAGAGCTCTTCACCCCAAAGAAGCTAAATACACATTCTTTTCAAATGCACATGGAACATTCTCAAAGATAGACCACATGATAGGGCACAAAACAAGCCTCAACAAATTCAAGAATATTGAAATCATACCAAGCATTTTCTCTGACCATAAGGGACTGAAACTGGAAACCAACCCCAAAGGAAAAAACCCAAAACACCCAAAATCATGGAGACTGAACGGTATGCTATTAAACAATGAATGGGTCAAGAATGAAATTAGGGAAGAAATCAAAAAGTTTCTGGAAACAAATGAAAATGATCTCACAACAACCCAAAACTTATGGGATACAGCCAAGGCAGTCCTGAGAGGGAAGTTTATAGCAATACAGGCCTACCTAAAAAAAACAGAAACATTTCAAACAAATGACCTTACTCTACGCCTGCAAGAACTCGAGGAACAACAACAAAAACAGCCCAAAGGAAGTAGAAGGAAGGAAATAACTAAGATCAGAGCAGAACTAAATGACATAGAGACTAAAAGTACAATTCTAAAGATCAATGAATCCAGGAGTTGGTTCTTTGAAAAAATAAACAAAATAGACAAGCCTTTAAGTAGGCTCATCAAGAAAAGAAGGGAACAGACACAAATAAAAACAATCAGAAATGAAAGAGGAGAGATTACAACTGATACCACAGAAATAGAGAGGATTGTAAGAAATTACTATGAAGAACTGTATGCCAAGAAATTTGAGAACCTAGGGGAAATGGACACATTTCTAGAAAAATATAATCTTCCAAAACTCAGTGAAAAAGAAGTAGAACACCTGAATAGACCAATAACAGCAAAAGAAATTGAAGCAGTAATCAAAAAACTCCCATCACACAAAAGCCCTGGACCAGATGGATTCACAGGAGAATTCTACAAAGCATTTAAGGAAGAGCTAACCCCCATTCTTCACAGACTATTCCAAAAAATCCAAAAGGATGGAAAACTCCCTAACTCCTTTTATGAAGCCAGCATCATCCTAATTCCAAAACCAGATAGAGATACAACAAAGAAAGAAAACTTCAGGCCAATATCGCTGATGAACATAGATGCTAAAATCCTCAACAAAATATTAGCAAATCGCATCCAACAATATATCCAAAAGATTATACACCATGACCAAGTGGGATTCATCCCAGGGATGCAAGGATGGTTCAACATTCGCAAAACAGTAAATGTAATTCATCACATAAACAAAAGCAAAGACAAAAACCACATGATCATATCAATAGACGCAGAAAAAGCTTTCGATAAGGTACAACACCCATTTATGATAAAAACACTCAGCAAAATGGGAATAGAGGGAACATTCCTCAATATAATAAAGGCCATTTATGAGAGACCTACAGCCAATATCATACTCAATGGACAAAAACTAAGAGCTTTTCCACTAAGATCAGGAACAAGACAAGGATGTCTACTTTCACCACTACTATTCAATATAGTATTAGAAGTTTTGGCCACAGCGATCAGGCAGGAAAAGGAAATAAAAGGCATCCAAATAGGAAAGGAGGAAACAAAATTGTCACTGTTTGCAGATGACATGATAGTGTACATGGAAAATCCTATAGACTCTACCCAAAAACTGCTCAAACTAATTAATGAATTTGGCAAAACAGCAGGATACAAAGTCAATATCCAGAAATCAAAGGCATTTTTGTATACAAACAATGAATCAGCAGAAGCAGAAATCAAGGAAAAAATCCCATTCGATATAGCAAAAAGAAAAATAAAATATCTGGGAATAAACCTAACCAAAGAGGTAAAAGACCTCTATGCAGAAAACTACACAGCACTGAAGAAAGAAATCAGGGAAGACACAAACAAATGGAAACATATACCGTGTTCATGGATTGGAAGAATTAACATCATCAAAATGTCCATACTACCCAAAGCAATATACAGATTCAATGCAATACCTATTAAAGTACCAATGGCGTATTTCACAGACATAGAACAAACACTTCAAAAATTTATATGGAATCATAAACGAGCCCGAATAGCAGCTGCTCTTTTGAGAAAGAAGAACAAAGTAGGTGGGATCACAATACCTGATATCAAACTGTATTACAAAGCCACTGTAATCAAAACAGCCTGGTACTGGCATAAAAACAGGCACATAGACCAATGGAACAGAACAGAGAACCCAGAAATCAACCCAACCCTCTACAGTCAATTAATATTCGATAAAGGGGGCAGTAACATAAAATGGAGTAAAGATAGCCTCTTCAGCAAATGGTGTTGGGAGAACTGGACAGCTATGTGCAAAAAAATGAAACTTGAGCACCAACTTACACCATACACCAAAATAAATTCAAGGTGGATAAAAGACTTAAATATAAGCCATGACACCATTAAAGTCCTAGAGGAGAACATTGGCAAGAAAATCTCAGATATTCCACGCAGCAACATTTTTATGGATATGTGCCCTAGAGCAAGGAATATAAAGGAAAGAATAAACAAATGGGACCTCATCAAAATAAAAAGCTTCTGCATGGCTAAAGAAAACAGTATTAAATTAAAAAGACAACCAACTGTATGGGAAAACATATTTGCCAATGATACCTCAGACAAAGGTTTAATCTCCAAAATATACAAAGAACTTACACGACTCCACTCTAGGAAGACATCGAACCCAATTAAAAAATGGGAAAAGGACTTGAACAGACACTTCTCTAAAGAGGACATACAGAATATCCAGAGACACATGAAGAGATGCTCAATATCGTTAGCTATCAGAGAGATGCAAATTAAAACCACAATGAGATACCACTTTACACCAGTCAGGATGGCTATAATAGACAAAGCAACAAACAACAAATGTTGGAGAGGGTGTGGGGAAAAGGGGACCTTAGTTCACTGTTGGTGGGATTGCAGACTGGTACAACCATTATGGAAAACAGTATGGAATTTTCTCAGAAAAATAAAAATTGACCTGCCTTTTGACCCAGCAATTCCACTGCTAGGATTATACCCCAAGAATCCTAAAACATCAATTTCAAAGAACCTAAGCACCACAATGTTCATAGCAGCACAATTTACAATAGCCAAGAGTTGGAAGCAACCTAGGTGCCCATCAGTAAATGAATGGATCCAAAAATTGTGGTACATATACACCATGTACCACAATTCTATGCAGCAGAGAGAAAGAAGGAGCTACTACCTTTTGCAACAACATGGATGGAACTGGAAAGCACTATGCTGAGTGAAATAGGCCAGGCATTGAAGGACAAATACCATATGATCTCACCTTTGACAGGAAGCTAAAGAATAAAACAAACAAGCAAACAGAATAAAAACAAAGACGCTGAAATAGAGAACAAGAGGGCAGCGACCAGAGGGGAGAGGGAAGGGAACTTAAGGAGAAAAAGGGGGAGGGATTTTGAGGAACAAGTATGAAAGACACAGAGATGAGGATTGGGGGGGGGGGGGGAAATGGGAGGGAGGGGGGAGACCGGGCGGGCGGGTGGGGTGGGATGGGAGAAATAGATTAAAAAAAAAAATGTACTTAAAAAGTAACTAAATAAAATTTAAAAAAATAAATAAATAAAACATCAAAAAAAAAAAAAGAATTTAATATTGTAATTGACTCCAACAACTAAAACACAAACAAAAGCAACTTAAACAGCAGACAATGTCTGTAACTAACTTCTAATAACGACAACAAAAAATACTTCTAATAGGTGCACAGATGATCCAATAAATACTCTTCAATAAATGCGGTTATTCTGTTCTACATACATGGAAACTAAAACCCCAATAAGAAACAAAAAGAAGTTATTCAACTTTATACTCATAAGTAGAAATAAATTTTCACTTAAAACTATTTTTCAAGAAAAGTACTACTTGTTCCAATTTTTCATTTTTGATCATAGTGTTTTCTTGTTCTTAAAGCTCTATATTTGACAGCTATACAATAAAATATAATAATGAAAATACTAAATATTAAAGATTTACTCAAAAACATTACTCTGTCCTAGTAATGGCACTGAAGGCTGGGGAAAGAAACTAACATTCTGAGGTTTTGTTGGGCTTTTTTTTTAAACACTAAGACAAATATGATGAAAATCTGATTAGAGAAAATAATTTTCATCTCTTCTAACACAAATATATACATACTTTCTTTCTAATACTCTCACATATCCACACATTTAATATTAAAAAGACAATAGCGATGAGCTAACTTTTGATCACTTACTCTGTGCCAAGCACTGTGTTAAATGCATTATACTTATAGCAATTTTGTAATTGACTGATTGACTACTCACAGCAATTGTTAACCCTATTTTACACATGGAGGGCATGGGCATTGAGGCGCAAAGAGGTTAAAAATTCACTCAAACCACATAGTCAGTGACAGAGCTGGAATTCAATCCAGGCAGCCTAGCTCCATATCTGATTTCAGAATTATTATATTACACTGCACGGACATGGCACATAATAAAACACCTTTTATTTAGTAACCAACAGGTACTAAATACTAAGTAAAAGTATAACTATATTATCACACTATTTATCTCATTTTACTTACTCTGTGATAATTCTGGATTTCCTTTCAGATTCATCATCTTTGGAATTGACGGGCCATACACATCCACATCTAACAAACCAATCGCCTTTGACTGTACAAAAACAGAATTTATCAAAAGATTATTGCCATTCTTCATCTGAGTTAAAACACATAACAATAGTAGGTCTGACTATAGAAAAGACAATCTGCAAAATATTCCAAATTCATAACCTAAAGTTTCAAAGCAACAGTAAGTTAACAGATAATAAACTACTTGGAGTAAATAATTTTTGTTGGTTTACAGAAAACTAACCAGAGAAATCCACTGCATACACATGGTGTTTCAGATTTCCCATACAGTTTCAAATGGACTACGACTTTTTGATCTCAAACCTAACAAATTAGACTTCCGCCAAGATGGAGGCGTAAGTGGAAGCACTGCACCTTCTCATACAACTAAGTTTAAAAACAACAAAGTTTTAGCAACAAAAATGCAGCCAAAACCACAGAAAATTGAACTACACAGAAGTCTGACAACAACATACCCTTCAGCCAAACCAGTAAGAGGGGCACAGCCAGCAGCAGAGCGAGGTTGGGCAGGAAAGATCCACCAGACCAACCCAGGTGCGCCAGCAGCCGTAGGTGGATCCCAGGTTTGGAGAAGCCGGCGGACCCACTGAGGGCTGATCAAGGTCACACATTCACGTGCAGATAAACAGGTGAAGGAGCTAGCAGTGAGACGACCACGCAGGCCCAAGCAGCAGGAAGCGGCAGAGGGAACCACCATTGTCCCTCTCTGACCCCGCCCCCTCATACAGCATCACAAACCAGCAACCTGGGTGGCCCCACCCTGATAAACAACTAAGGCTCTGCTCCTCATATGTAACAGGCACAAACAGATCAAAACACGGCTCAAGAACAACTCAGAGCCCCTGAGCTGATAAATCTAAGCAACCAAGAGATAGCCAACCTATCAGATGCACAGTTCAAAACACTGGTGATCAGGATGCTCACAGAACTGGTTGATTTTAGTCACAAATTAGAGGAACAAATAAAGGCTAAACTAATTGAAATGAAGGGAAATGCACAGGAAACCAATAGTGATGGAAAGAAAACTGGGACTGAAATCAAGAAAGTGGACTAGAAGGAAGAAAAAAATGACCAAACAGAAAAGGATGAAGAAACAAAAATTCAAAAACATGAGGAGAAGCTTAGGAACCTTCAGGACATCTTTAAACGTTCCAACATCCAAATTATAGGGATACCAGAAGGGGAAGAGAAAGAGCCATGAGTGGAAAAGTTATTTCAAGAAATAATAAAGGAGAACTTCCCCAATCTGGCAAAGGAAATAGACTTCCAGGAAATCCAGGAAGCTCAGAGAGTCCCAAAGAAGTTGGACCAAAGGAGGAACACACCAAGGTACATCATAATTACATTAGCCAAGATTCAAATGAAGGAGAGAATCCTAGAAGCAGCAAGAGATAAGGGGACAATCACCTAAAAAGGAGTTCCCATCAGACTGTCAGCGGATTTCTCAAAAGAGACCTTTCAGGCAAGAAGGGACTGGAAAGAAGTATTCCAAGTCATGAAATGCAAGGACCTACATCCAAGATTGCTCTATCCAGCAAAGCTTTCATTTAGAATGGAAGGGCAGATAAAGCACTTCTCAGATAAGGTCAAGTTCAAGGAGTTCATTATCACCAAGCCCTTATTCTATGAAATGTTAAAGGGACTTATCTAAGAAAAAGAAGATAAAAAAATATGAACAGTGAAAAAACAGCAAACTCACAGTTATTAACCACCACACCTAAAACAAAAGCAAACTAAAAGGACAGCTAGATCAGGAGCAGAACCATAGAAATGGAGATCACATGAAGGGTTAGCAACAGGGGAGTGGGAGGAGGAGAAGGGGGGAGAAAGTACAGAGAATAAGTAGCATAGATGGTAGGTAGAAAATAGACAGAGGGGGCAAGAATAGTATGGGAAATATAGAAACTAAAAAAGTTGTGACACATGGACATAAACTAAAGGGGGGGAATGATGGGGGAGGAGGTGTGCAGGGTGGAGGGGAATGAAGGGGGGGTATGGGACAACTGTAATGGCATAATCAATAAAATATATTAAAAAGGAAAAAAAGAAAGAAAGGTGGACACTAACAACTCAAAGTGACCTTTTCTAAAAATATTCTTAGAATCAAGCACATGGGAAATTAAACACAAAAATACCAACAGAACTTGAACAGGATCTTGCTATAAGACATAGATCAGGGGTCAGCACACTTTTCCCAAAGAGCTAAAAAATAGTAAATATTTTAGGCTTTGTGGATCATTAACTCTCAATTACTCAGCACTAGCATTATAGCACCACAATAGGCATAGACAATATGTAAATGAATGAGCACAGCTGTGTTCCAATAAAAATCTACCATGCAGGCAGCATTTGGTCCATAGGACATAGTGTGCTGATACTGATTTAGAAAATAAACTTTTTTATGACCAAGTTATTCAATCACCCAACAATGTAATTTTGGTAGAACCAAGAGCAGGCAGGACAGAGACATCTCTTGTGCCAGAGAAATTATCTCAGTAAAACTTTACCTTCTCATCTTCAATTGGCTAGTTTTTTTAAATAATAAAGAGTACATTTTTCAGGCTGTCTCACTTCCCAGTGTAAGTCAGGCAGCATGTTTTAATTAGATTTTACATATCATGAATGAAATTGGTGTCCATTCAGTAGAAATACCAAAGCCTATAGTAATTAACACATATGTACTTTGAATTGGCATAGCTACTGAACTAGTAAAATTACTGCAGTTACAAAAATTAGCTTATACACATTTTGACATCTAGAATTCAATAATGTTCAAAAGATACCAAATAAACTTTGTTATTCATAATTTACTCCATTATTTTATTTTTCCTCCATTATTTCAAATAGACTTCTATTTTATGTGTATAAATAGCCTTTCAATTTAAATTTTCAAGCAGTTTTATACTGTAGGAAAAATAAACAAGCAAGGTTGAGGCTATAAATAAATATATGCAACTGGGTGTCAAACCAGCCAAGTTTAATCAATACTTTCGACACACTCCTCCTAAAATAATTATATTTAGTAAAGAAAGCTCCCATTAGGATTTTCCTTATCTTTAATTTCGGCCACACTCAAAATTACTACATCACATAATCACTACAGCCCCAGCTGGTGTGGCTCAGTGGATTGAGTGCCAGCCAGCCTGCTAACCAAAGGGTTGCTGGTTCAATTCCCAGTCAGGGCACATGCCTGGGTTGTGGGCCAGGTCCCCAGTAGGGGGCACATGAGAGGCAACCACACGTTGATGACTCTCCCTCTTCCTCCCTTCCCCTCTCTCTAAAAACAAATAAATAAAATCTTTAAAAAACCAATCACTACAAAAGGGTCACCAAATATACAACAGATAAAGAAAATGATTATTAGCAAAATTAACTATAAACTTACTATTGTGAAGTATGATTGCCATCTTTATTGTCACCATAAAACTTAACTTCATACACTGGTATCTAATATTACACTCTTTTTTCCGACTCTTGCATACTCAAAGTCTAGCAGGTGACATAAAACAAGACAGATCAAACCCCAAGATGCTATCTAGAATTTTGGATTTGTTTCCTTATAATTCATAATAGCCTGTGAAAGCTGTAAAAGGTGGCAGAATTATTCAGCATGATTATACTGTTACATTATTACTACATGAAAGCTGCAATTTAAAAGCCTACAAATTCTACTTTTTTTTGGTTTGATTTTAAAGGCACTGACAACAGTTTTGATATTACTTTGTTCTTCCAACAGAATTTATACTAAAGAAAACTGTAAAGCTTCATGACATGTTCCTTTTATCTATGTTATCTGCAAATAGAACCCATCAAAACATCATCTTAAAGTGGTCCCACCCCATTATTTGTAAGTAAACATTCATTTAGGACTAAGACCTATCTAAAGGTGGTCCTTTCCTTACAAGTATTATGTTAAGAATCTCATGACTATCTGCACATTATGTTCCATTTATCTTTTGACTAGCAATTGAGATTTGCTCAATTTAGAGTTGGGTCAAGCCTCATCTTTCCCCTCTCTCTGCCTAGCTTTAAATCAAGCTTCCATTCAGAAGAATTTCAGTCTCTTAGTAGACAGCAATACGTTTCTTAGTTCTATTAGATAATGTTAGATATAAATCCTACTCTTAGAAGAACTAAAAATTAGACAAAGTGATAAGAAAATAATTTCCTACTCTTTATTAAAGGACTATATAAAGTCTTCAAGTTCAATCAGAAAGAGGAGAAACAAGGGCAACAAAAAGGAAAAAGTTACATGGTTGGATGGAGCGAAAAGAGAGATGAGCTCATGAACTGTATGGAAGAATCCCAAATGATAAACTAATTGCTTACAAAAAGAGCTAAAAAAAGTAAAATTGGAAGTGAAATAATAGATTTTACATTAAAGACTATTTTAAAGCAGAAAAAAACCTACAAGATCACCTCAGGTCTTCTGTCTACTTTTTAGTGATGAAGAAACACTCCCGAAGGAAATGACACCGCTGGGCATACGATCCGAATCTCTCCCCAACACACCATGAAGCCCAACCGGCATCACCAGTCACTCCACTTTCTCTCTTTCACTCATTCCCTAGTACACTCCCCCTTTTCACTCCACTCCAGACACACTGCCTTTAACACAACAGTGCCTTTAACGCAACGGGCATACACCTGCCTTAGGACTTTAGTACTTGCTGTTCCTTCAGCCAAGAATTCTGTCCCCCACGTATCCTGGTTCTCTCTGTCACTTCCTTCAAGTCTTGATCCAAATGTCGCCATGCCGTGAATCCTGCACTGGCCATCCTATCTAAAACTGTAACTCCCTCATCACTACACCAAATAGTTCCTATTCCCCTTCCTGTGTTTTCTTTCCCCGTTGCACCTATATCAATATTTAACATACTATATATTTACTTACCTTGTTTATTATGTCTCCCCACTTTAATGTTAATTCTATTAGGGGAAGGACTTTTGTATGTTTAGTCCCCTACTGTAGGTGGAACCTACAACAGTAAACAGTCATGGAGATACTCCGTTCCATCCCAAGAAATTGACTCAGTAGGTCTGGGTTGGGGTCCAACAAACTGCACTTGTACCACTCTAGGGTACAAGATAACTACAATGTGAAAAACAATAATATAGATAATACAGGAAAGACAGAAACAAAATTTTGTTCAAGGGCCCACCAGTAAGATCGTGGTTACAATAATCTACAGTAATCAACAGTAACTTTGAAGAGTTGTGGAGTTTTTTAATTATAAAAAAGTAGTTAACATTCTGCCATATGGGAGGACAGTCAGTCACATATTGCATGGGACATATGTATACAAAACAAATAATTCACTGTTTATCTACAATAAAAATTCAATTGAGTGGATGTTCTATATTTTTATTTGCTAAATCCAGCTATCTTTCCCCAGCATCTCTTCTCAATACTGCAGTCAGAATGATTGGGTTGAAATACAAGCCAGATCATATCTGTTCAAAACCCTTCAGCACTGGCTGGCGTGGCTCAGTGGATTGGGAACTGGCCCGTGAAACAAAAGGTCGCCGGCTCCATTCCCAGTCAGGGCACATGGCTGGGTTGAGGGTCTGGTCCCTGGTTGGGGCCAAGCCAGAGGCAATTGATCAATGTATTCCTTGTACATTGATATTTGCCCCCCTCTCTTTTCCCCTCCCTTCCCCTGTCTCTAAAAGTAAATCAATAAAATCTTTAAATTTAAAAAAATTCAAAACCCTGCATTTCCACGCTTTCCCCATTTCACTCATGTAAAAGCCAATGTCCTTACAACAATTCACCAGACCCCATAAAATCTATCTAGTTCCCCACATCCGCCTCCCACTCCTGTTAATTTTCAGCACCAATGAGTTCAGTCCTCTTATTACTCCAGAAGTCACAGTGGCCTTATTATTCCTTAAATAATAACTAGACATGCTCCCACACATTGGCCTTTCAACTGGATGTTCCTTTTGCCTGTCTGACACAATCTTCCCTAAAGGTAGTCACAGACTGCTCTTCATTCCCCTAAGTCTTTGCTCAATGTCTTATTTTCAGTGGGGCCCACCCTATTCTAAATTGCAAACACACCCTCACCTTCACTACGGCCCCTCCTCCTTATCCCAGACTACTTTTATTACTTTCTAACCTGCTATGTAAATTACTTAATTGTGATGTTCATTACCTATTCATTGTAAACTCCAAAAGGGTAGTTATGTCCCCAAGCACCTAAAACAGTAAGCATGAAATATTTCTTGAATGAATAAACACATGAATACATGAATGAATGAACAAATGAATGAATAAACAAATCTCCATTTGTTCCTCTGTAGAATATCAGGATTTGTTACTATATGATCCCTAAGGTCCCTCTTAAGCTTTACTATTGTATGATTTTATAAAATTCTACTTTTTTACTAACATTTTCAGCTATAGGATTCAAAATTAGATAATGTATACAAAGTTAAACTATTTTAGTGTTAAAGAAAGGATCATGAATTTCCTTGTAGTCCATTCCTCACCACTATTTTTCCCCAAGAAAATCCAGTGTCATCTTCATTTTTCTATTAATCTCAACTCCAGGAAAATGGGACGTCATGAAGAAAATCTAGTGTAAAAAATGGCTGTGGTACACTGCTATAAAAATGTGAGTAAAAATGAACAAAAAAATAAAGAAACAAAGTATATCTATATATATATGTATGTGTGTGTATATATACACACAAAGATTTAGGATATACAGATACACACACACACACACACACACATATATATATATATATCTTATATATCTAAATCTTTGAAAACTAAGCCACAACATGGTAAAAAGAGGGCACTATTCAAACCTGCTCACTAGCATGATTAGGTTCAATATGATTTCCAATATAAAGAGGCTGCACAGGAGTTCTGTTACAGGTCTCTTTGTTTTGTCTTTCCTTTCCACAGCAAGATGGTCAGGATAAGAGGCAATTCCCTTAAGTCTGACATTTTCATCTAGTAAGTAACAAGGAAAGTAAATTAAGGGTAAAACAGCTAACATTAAGAAAATAAAAACTCCAGCCCTGGCTGGTGTAGCTCAATGGATTGAGCGTGGGCCTGACCAGAGTATGGCGGTTCAATTCCCAGTCAGGGCACAAGCCTTGGTTGCAGGCCAGTTCCCAGTGGGGGATACACGAGAGGCAACCATACACTGATATTTCTCTCCCTTTCTCCTTCCCTTCCCCTCTAAAGATAAATAAATAAAATCTTTTTAAAAAAGAATTAATAAAAAATAAATAAATAAAAACTCTAAATCCTCGCCCTGTAAAACTTTTTTTTAAGTATTAATTCCCTTAGTAAGTCCTTAAAAATCAGAGAAAAATTAGAAAGCCTTGTATCAACACAATAATGCATAAAATGCAGAAAAAGATACTTCTAGACACTAGACCCTAATAAAAATCATCTTATTTATGACTTCAACCAGCTCCTTTTTTTGCCAGACCTAGAAACCTAACAAGAACTTTCCCCAAGCCAGATAAAGTACTGCTGCAAAAACACTGAAAACCAACACCAATTCCTTCAGAATGTCCTTAATTAAACTGCAATGCAGGGAAGAGCATTTACAATTCTGATAGCAGCTCCTCCAAAGAAAAGCAGTGCAGCAATCACAGGAAATGGATGTGAACAGAGTACTTGATCCACGCATCGGATTCAAAACCACAGGAGCCAAAGCAGCTGGTTGTGGAACCCAGGCCTTCATATGCCCTCTGCTGCAGTCCTCTCGGTGACCCTTCCAACACTGCCCCGCTGAGGATGAAGGGCTCTTTTTATTCCTCTAGAAGATGTGATAGGGGAAATAATTTACTGAGAAACAAAAATTGAGAGAGGAAAATGAGTTTGTGAGAGTCAAGTTGCGGTGGGGGGAGGGGAGAAGAATAATTAAGAAAAAAGATTATTCTGTGAGAAAGACCTGGATAACTCACTGACAGAATTAGATTATAAAATTCAAAGGATGTGCCAGAGTTTTCCCACCAACATGTTCTAATTGAGATGAAACTAAGGAAGAATGTACTAATGTAAAATTAGGGTAACCATTCTCTGTCTAACTCATAATCAAATTCAGCAACTTCCATGAACAAAGTAAGAGAATGAATTACTGGCAGCTAGCTGCACACTTCACCAGAAGAAATTTAAAAGGTAGGCCAAAGGGGACTGAGGAGGAACACACAGCCAACAGCTTCTCTAGAGCTATTCAAACAAAATTGCCACTGCTTCTAACTGGAAATCTTAAAGCATGTTGTGCATTATGCTTTCTACCTAAAACCACATAGAAAATAAAGAGGAAAAGCAGTTTGGGGCTTTTTACCTATCTAAACATTACCTTATAAAACAGTATTTTTATTTCATTTTGTTGGTTGAGTGCGGTACATGTGTCTGTGTGCATATGAAGGAAGAGGAAAAGCAAGTAAAAAAATTCCTAATAGAAGATTGGCTTTAGGATCTATTATAACACACTTAACCCCTCTATTACACCATTCACTTAAAAAAAAAACACTACGCTATCTTTCACTTTAATATTTGAAATTAAGTTCCTTATCTAGCACACTGAATTATTCTTAAAAGATGCCACAGAGGTAGACACACATATCTCAAGTCAATTAATACTATTAAGAAATATTAGTGGTTATCCACTAGCAATTTAAGAATTTAGATAATCTACTTAATCATAGATGGCATTCAGATCATGAGTGAATTTAAAACTTATACTACATTGAAATATATACATAGATAAATATACAACAAATTAAATATAACATTCAAAAACTATGAAAAACCCAGAAGGTACCAACCATTATTATCATCACCTACAAAATGATGTTATGAAAATATAATTATCTAAACCCAGGTAAGTTATATTTATGTAGTTAACTTCAAGCCACTGTAATGCACAGTGTATTTTTAAATATCTCAGTTACCCCTTGATGAGATATTTTAAAGGATCAATAATGGATTTTTGTTTCAAAACATTAACACCATAAAGTTAATTAACAGTTACTCTATTAATTCTAATGCCAAATAGCATATTTTTTGACAAATGAAAATCAATGTACTTAATACCATATGAATCACACAAGTGATTACCATTTTAGGATTTTTAAAAACAACTAACACATTAAAAGCACAGCAGAATGCATGAAGAAAGAAACTAGGATTCGCATCACTAAATAGACGGGTGATTGTGGATAAGTTACAAACCTCACTGAACCTCAGTTTTCTTACCTATAATATAAAAATTAAGAAGATTACCTACATTACAGAATTTTTGTGAGATCTTACAGCAGTATGAATGTGTTAAACAATAGCTAATAGTTATATGCCAGGCAATTCCTAAACACTGTACTTATGTATTGTAGTTTATTTAATCCTCAGAACAAGCTTATAATTATTAACCCAGCAACTACATAAGGTCTAAGGATAACAAAATAATTTTTAATGTGCACTTATTTCTTTTATTTGATGTTGTTCATGGGTTTTTTTGTTCTTGTGATTTTTTTCCCAAATGACTTGCTTTAATTAGGTCATACAAAAAGTAGATGGGAGAAAAAGTAGATGGTAAAAAAAGTAGATTGAAGAACTGACCTTGGAGTCCAGGTCTTTCAAGTGTTACACCAATTTGCTTTTTTTTTAAAATAATTTTTGCCTGGCTGGTGTAGTTCAGTGGATTGAGCGCGGGCCTGAGAACCAGAGTATCGTGGTTTGATTCCCAGTCAGAACACATGCCTGGGTTGCAGGCCAGTTCCCAGTGGGGGACACATGAGAGGCAACCATACATTGATGTTTCTCTCCCTCTCTCCTTCCCTTCCCCTCTAAAAATAAATGAACAAATAATAATAATAATAATAATAATAATAATAATTTTTTATTTTTTAATTACAATTGACATACAATATATTAGTTTCTGGGGAAGATTATTTTATAAGAGCAAGAATCATGTCTAGTTGAAGGTTTTATATAACATCACTATGAAAACAGCCTCTACTAAATATTAAGTAACATATTTCATAGAAATTGGATTTAGGAGTTTTGGTATATTAGCCAATTTTTAAGTTACACACTTACATAGATTACAAAGAAAAGACACAACCAAAATTCAGTAATAAAATAAACAAAGGCTCAAGCCTAGAAGATATTTGGCTGGTCCAAAAGGAAAGCAGCTATTGACTACAGTAGATACTAAGCAAAAAGAGAAGCAATTTATTATATTCTGCTTATTTTTGTTGTTGTAACTGTATAGACATCTGTATTTCTTTGCTAAATCAAACAATATCTACTACAAGCTAAGACATAAAAATAGCCAGTTACTGCCCTGGCTGGTGTAGCTCAGTGGATTGAGCACCAGCCTGCAAACCAAAGGGTTGCTGGTTTCATTCCCAGTCAGGACACAAGCCTGGGTTGCAGGCCAGGTCCCCAGTAGGGGATGTGTGAGAGGCAACCATACACTGATGTTTCTCTCCCTCTCTTTCTCCTACCCTTCTCCTCTCTCTAAAAATAAGTAAATAAAATATTTTTTAAAAAATACACAGTTACTAAATTGTTACTATGTGCAAGTTGTTATGCTAGAAACATTACATATACAGCTCTACATTTCACAATAGCTCTGTAAAGTATCTACTGTTATTATCATTATACATTCCATAGATGAGAGACCTGAGCTCTGAGAGGTCAAGTACCTTGCCCAAGTTCACGCAGTAAGTAAAAAGTTGGGAATTCAAATTCAGATTTGCCTGAAACCAAAGGCCACATTTATCATACCAAATATATCCAAACCTTACTGGGTACCAGAATTACCTGGGGAACTTGTTAACAAAACTGATGGTCAAATCCCACACCTAAAAATATCCATTTACAGAGATTCTGATTTAGTTAACAAGCTCCCCAGATGGTTCTTATGCAGCAAGCTGGCACTGGTGTAGGACCAGCACTTAAAAACCACCATACTACCAGGAACTGCCTCCTCTGTGCTAGTTCAGTGATTAGAAGGTGAGATATTAGATTATAGGATATTAGACATCAAATTTTATATTCAATAAGTGTTATGAATGGAGTAAGGACCCAATTCTATTTTAGACTGTAAATACATTTTTAAAAATGACATCAGCTTTTTTATTTACCACCAAAGCCCATAGTCATCTTTAATTCCTTCTTCTCTTCTATCTCTTAAATTTGTCTCTTCCTTTGCCTTTTTACTACTGCCTAGGACATCAGCATCTACTGACTACTACCCACTGAGAACCCTTACCTCCCCACCCTTTCTTTTCATAGGCAGACTTCACCTCTCTAGAAAGGTGGGAAATGTCAGATTCCCACTTCCCAATCTGCCTTGCAGCTAAGTCACATTCATGAGATCCAACAAAAAACAGTATAAAAGTACACCCTTTTTCTTTCTGTTTGTGATTAAGTGGGACAGCCATCTTATAACCATAAGGATTAAGCCTACAGAAATTCAGAAAAGTACAACTCAGAGCCCTGATACTTCCAGATTTCTTATGTTAAATAATAAACACCTATTTTCAGGCCAATTTTAGTTGAGAAGTCAACACTCACTCTGGTTATTTCAACAGCCTCCCTTGCCTCCAATCTGTCACTAATTGGTCCTTCAACATCACTATAAATCTTACCTTTGAAAAGCACAGATTTTACCATGTACCATAAACTACTAGAAAACTCTCTAATGTATCCCACTGATTAACACAAAACTCAAACTCCTTTACAAATGAATCCAGTTTATCTCCAACTAGATTCCCCACAAGCCCCCTTATCCCAATATACCATACACTATAGTCATATAGACTACTTCTCATTCCAAACACCTTATAATAAATTTCCTGCTACATTCCTTCAACCTAGAATTCTCTTACTTTCTGCTATTTTTCTACCTGCCAAATTCTACTTAGCCTTCAAATTACTGCACCTGCTTAAAACTGTAATTAATTTCTGTCCACTCCTTTATGAACATACTGTGTTTATACCCACCAACTGCTCTACTTACTACATTCTTCCTAATAATGTATACATCTTATTATTACAAACCTTGTCATATGTAAGTGTGTGTATATATATATATATATATATATATATATATATATATATATTTATGTCTGTCTTTCCCACGAGGCTGAAGGAATTGTGAAGCCGGCACCCATGAGTAAACACTGATGTAAGACGGCCCATGGAGTGTTCAGTTGAATTTGTCCATAATCACCTAGGCAACCTCAGATATGTTGTTTACAACATAAAAGGGATGAAGATTGTATTTTTAAAAGAAAGAAAAACTACAACAAAAATATTTGAGGCATGTGTGAACATTATTTTTTGGAACCTCACAGCCTTTTCAAACTTAAGATACAAAACAAAATGTTTTAACTGTTAATTGCTAAACGAGAACCAGAAAGGCAACATAAAGCCTCAGAAAACTCCTCAAATACTTGTTTATATATGCCAATTCATCTCTCCTCTCATGATTAGAACAACTTCTTGACTTCTATGCCAGCCAGTGAATGGCCCAGATTTAATGTCATTACCAGTGTAGTCCCACAGAAACACTGTTGGGAAACCACGATGAGAAACCACTTCACATTCACGAGGATGACCACAATCAAAAAGAAGAACAAGGGGACTAAGTGGTAATGAAAAAATAAAATAATCTCCCTAAAAATAAGGAAGAGAGAGAGAGAGAGAGAACAAATAAACCCCCCCCCCAAAAAAGACAGAAGATAAGTAGTGGCAAAGAAGTAAAAAACTGGAGTCTTCGCACACTCCTAATAGAAATGTAAAACGGGTATAGCCACCTGAGAAAACAATCTGCCAGTTCGTCAAATGGTTAAACACACAGTTCCCACATGACCCAGCAATTCCACAGCTAGGTGTAGCCAAAGAGAACTGAAAAGATATGTTCTCACAAAAACTTATATACAAATATTCATAAAAGTATTATTCATAACCAAACCATGGAAACAACCCAAATGCACATCAACCAATGAAGTGTATAAATAAAATATGGTACATCTATACCATGGACTGTTACTCAGCAATAAAAAGAAATGAAGAACTGATACATGCTACATCATCATGAACCTTGAAAACATTATGCTGAGTGAAAGAAGCTAGCAACAAAAGACTATATAGTATATGATTCCATTTACATGAAATGTCCAAGATAAGCAAATCCATAAAGACAAAAGAGTAAATTAGTAGTTGCCTAGAGCTGGGATACATGGGGATTTTGAGGAATTATGGCTCAGAAGTTCAGGATTTATTGGGGGGTAATGAAAATGTTCTACAATTGATGGTGACAGATGCACGATTCCGTAAATATGTTAAAAACCACTGAACTGTAAAACCACTTCTCACAAATGAATTGTAAGGTATGTGAATTACATCTCAATAGAACCATTAAAAAATGCTACGACAATTGTTATAATTCTCAGTTATAACACTTAGCAAGTCTTAAGCAAAGTCAAAGTTACTGATTAATAGGTAAGATAGAATAGGCTAAAAAGTATTGACTTTTCTATCTTGACCAGAAGTTGACTTGCAAAGTTCAATACATTTGCTGAATTTTCACAATCAGGGGCAATTCTACTATATACCAAACTTTAAAATATGTAAATTAGTTTTCAAATGCATTGAGAAAATGTATCTGACATCAACTTTGTTGTACAACCAAGAAACCTGGAATGGAGGTCATCCCTGACTCCTTCCTCTCCTCTCTGTCCAATCCATCATTAAGACCTACCATTTTTACCTCCTGCTCCATTTCCATTTCCTCTGCCAATACCCTGGTCTAAGACATTATGCGGGCCTATTAGATTACTAATAGGCTACACTAGTCTCCTTGCCCACTCTAACATCCCCTCCATTCTCCACACAACAGAGAAGCATTTCTTTAAGAGAATCTGATCATGCCTATCCCTTGCTTAAAATTGCTTCCCATGGCCTTTAGGATAAATTCTAAAATTCTTGACCTGATCTCCAAGGCTGCTGCCACACTCCCTCTCCCACTGACTACCACCTCGTTGGCCTTCTTTAGGTTCCTTCACCTTCCTGTGCTACTTTCCATTCAGGGTTTTCTGGCACAAGGGCTCTTGCTCTGCAGGAGTTTTCACTCACATGAGGGTGGGGGACACGTGGAGGGAAAGGATGGCTGAGAGAGGATAGATAGATAGATTGATAGATTGATAGATAGATAGATAGATAGATAGATGATAGATAGATAGATAGATAGATAGATAAGAATTTGGGGCTATAATTATTTCCATGAAAAAATAAAACAGGGTAATGGGACAGACAGTAATGGTGGTTGTTGAAAGGCAGGTGTGAGTAATACTACTCCCTCAAGGAAGTCGTCCCTCTACCCTCATATTAGATCAGTGTCCCCTTAATATGTTCTCCTGACAACAGGACTTCTCCTTTGCAGCACTTGTCACAGATATAAATAAACAACCTCGACTCCCTTATTCACCAGTGTATTCAAAATTTCTACCACTGTCTGACACATAGTGGAGCATTAATAAACATTTGAAAGGAATGACTTGGGGTCTCCAGTTTCACAAGCTGAGCCATAAAATCACAGGCCATGTGATATAATCAGCTACCCTATCTAACTCTGCCGGAGCCCAAACCAAGGGTCACCAAGAGAGGTTATCTGTCCCATCCCTGCTCCATCAGCCCTAGCAATACCCTCTCTGCCACCTCTGATTTACCACAGCCTCTGTCATATTCCCTGCAAGGGTTCACAAGACACGCACTTAAACAACAGCTGGCTTCCATCTTCCCTATCTAATCATGTATAAAAATAAAACATCATTTATATTATCGCAATCATTCCCACGGCAAATACGAAAATGGCAGAGCCCTAACTGAACGACCTCGAGGAGAAGCAGCAGCTTTGCAGGGGACTTTGTCAAAGGCAGATGTTGGCTACTCAAGTTCCATTTATAGGACTTGTTTCCAAGCAAGTTTATTCTTTCCTGACTTCAATTTCCTCCTTTAAAAATGACATTTGGTAGACTCTCTAGATGCTCAAATTTCCCTTTTTCTTGTGATTACTTATAATATCCTTTAGTAATATGAAATCAAATCCTTTTCTCTCTGCTATAAAAACAAATTCTACTACCAGAATACTTCTGCAAAGATTCAATGCTCAAAACATGTATTATTTACAATGAAGAAATTCTTTTAAAAGAATTAATATTCACAAGCTCTGTGGTGAGATCATTGTAAGACAAAACCGGGAGCTAATTAAGCTAAGCAATTCTCATTAAATGGAGAGAAACAAGTAATATTAAGATTTGGCTCTTAAATGTTTGGTCAAATGCCTATTAACCACGGTGTCTAGGGAAAGTTCTACCCTAGTATTGTTGTAAGTATCTCTCTTATTCCAAAAATGTCCTCCACTCCCACTTCATCCCACCAGAGTGGTCTGATCCTTCTTTTGAAATTTAATCCTTTGGAAAAGAAAAGAGACCAGCAGTCTAACTAAAAAGCCTCTCTGCTGTTTAAAAAAAAAAACAAGTACACAAATTTACCCTAAAACGTCCTTCCCCTGGATGAGTGCCACCCTTACTCATGCACAGCTGGTGTTTGCTCACTAAAATACTCTGTTCATAAACAAGCCCCGTCTATTCTATTATCACTGGCATCTATTAATTTTCAAATATTCCCTACCATGATAAAATTCTATGCTATGTAGTTTTTGGAAATAATTGTTCTAGTTAGCACCAATTCATCCTGACACAAATTATTTTTTTAATTCCTCAGAGAACTCCTAAAAGAACAAAGCTTACCACTATTTTAAGCCAAAGAAAATTAGAGAACTGCCTAACAAAATAACAAGCAGATAACCACTTAAAGGCAATGTGCTATACCAATTAGAACATTTTAAATCAATGTCAATGTTTAAAACTCTATAGTTTTAGCAACTTGGACAAATCTCAGAATATATGTATTCTTTTATCACAACCTTAACGTGTACTGCTAGGTAACAGACCATTTTCTCAAATCTGCTCTGATTCCCCAGGTGACCTTATTCAATTCTGTAGTCTGAAAGACCACCTATACACTGACAACTTCCAAATTTAAATCTTCAGCTCCAACTTCGCCTCTGAATCCTGGACTTTTCAACATATCCACTAAGGCACAGGTGGCAAACACAAGGCCATCCACCTTGTTTTATCTGCCTGGCACCTTGTTTGGACCTCAGCAGTGCCAAGCTCCTTGCCCCTAGTTAAGGAGTCATTACATTTATACAACAGCCCTAGAATTACATTCAGCCCTTTGAAGGCAAACCACAAGGCTGATGTGGGTGTCTATTGAGCATTTCAAACTTAACATGTGATAAGAGAACTAATTTTAACCTCCAACATCTCCTTCAAAAGTCTTTTCCATTTCAGGAAATATCACTACCAAGAAACTTAAAAAGTAATTAAATTATCATGCATGCTACAACATGGACAAATCTTGCAAACATTATGCTAAGTGAAATAATCCAGATACAGACCTGGCTGGTGTGGCTCAATGGACTGAGCATGGGCCTGTGAACTGAAAGGATATGATGTTTCTCTCCCTCACTCTCTCCCTCCCTTCCCCTCTCTCTGAAAATAAATAAAATCTTTTTAAAAAATCCAGATACAATGGGACAAATGTTGGATGATTTCACTTATATGAGGTATCTAGAATAGTCAAATTCATACAGCACAAAAGTACAATGGTGGTTGCCATGGGCTGGGGGTGGGAGAACAGGGGGCTACTGTTTAATGGATACAGTGCCAGTTTGGGATAATAAAATAGTAAAATTTTATCATGGTAAGGAATATTTGAAAATTAATCATCATACACAGAACTATACACTGAAAATGGTTAACATAAATTTTATGTCATTTTACTGTACAAAAAGAAAAAGAAAAACAAGAAACCATCTCTGTCCTTCACCATCCACATCAAACTCATCAGGAAGTCCCCCTGGCTCTATCTACAAAACATTTTTGGAACCCAAGTACTTATCACCACCTTTACCAAGGTATATGACAGCCCAAGTTACTGTCTTTAGCCTAAAATTCTGCATTAGCTACTAGTAAGTCTCCCTACTTACATTCTTATTTCCCTACAGTCCATGCTCTACAATACCGCTGCATCTTTTAAGGAAGAAATTAGATCAAGTCACTGTCCTGATCAAAAATCCACATCACACTCAGACAAAAAGGTCAAATTTCGACCACTGCTTATCAGACTCCGCCTGACACGCCATGGCCTACCCTCCCCTAGTCCACTCCAGTCATGCTGGCCTTCCTGCTTTCTTCAGACAGTCCAAGTTGATCCACCTCAGGGCTTTCCCTGCGGCCCAGTTTCTCAATTCCTTTTGAACTCTGCCCAGATGTCTTCAGAAAGTACCTTTCTGACAGCCCTATCTAAAATAGCACCTCCCATCACTTTCTCTTTCCTTACACTGTTTTATTAGCTTTTATAACTCTGGTTACTACCTAAAAGTATATGTTTATTTATTCTATCTCTTCCACTAGACCAGTGATTTTCAACCTGTATGCCACAAAAATTTTTAAAACATGCAAATCTGACCATTTAGTCAGGGGTACTGACATCTTTTCCCTTACGTTGTCAAATAAAAAGATGCCAACAGCCAAGAAAACAACAACCATCCTATTGGTTGGTTGGAATAAATCAAAATTATACCTATTTTTTGTCAGATAAGCAAACAATACATTCTTTGTTGTGCCACAGAATTTTAGTAACTACTTTATGTGTGCAATGAGATGAAAAAGGTTGAATATCAGTGCACTAGACTATAAACTCCCTAAAAATAGGAACTTGGACTTTTTTACCACTATAGGCCAGGACCCAGAAAAGTACTTAGCACATGGTAAGTATTCAGTAAGGACCCAAACAAATGACTGAAAGCATCTCTCTTTGAAGAAGCACTGAGCCTTACACCCTTCGTTTTTATTCCATAAAACTGGCTTTCTTGGACATTAAAGGAAATCATGTAATTGGAAGCAACCAAAAAGAAGACTTAATCATCCAATGGGGACTTAATCCCATTGGATAGGGACTTAATCATTCAGTACCCATTTTGCCTCTTTAAATCAGAGTCAGACTTTGAAAATGAAATAAACCCTGGAAAATGGAACAATGTTATCTGTGTAGCTTACGGCACAAAACTCTTTTACCAATGTGATTTTCACCTCAATTTTTTTTAATTAACTAATTAAAAAAAAAAAGACTCCTCTGTCAGCACCGGGCCACTCCTCAGACAGCTTCTGCTCAGATCCTCCTCCCTTGCTCAGCTCCTCACCAAGAAAACAGGAGGGACTGCCAAGGTTCAGACTTCTAAAGATGACCAAAAATACAAGGACTTTCCCAGCTTCAGCTACCAACTGGTTATTTCGAAAGATGATATTAAATGTCTCTAGTACCTAAATATTTAATTACCTTAATTCTTCACAGATGCTTTTAACTTTTATGTCTCTGACACCATAACTTAAACCATATTTCACTTGGCAATGGTATGACAAAATACTCATGCCTTAATTTCTATGAGTCCCTCTCCAGCACTTAAGCAGGTAAATGGAAATTTAACATTTGTTATTCCATTGCATATATAAGCACAGAGGCCAACAGACAAAATCCCAAACCAATGGAATTATGCCCATCCAAAATGATAATTTTCATTGTTCCTTGGCAGGAATACTCTTCAGCCTCATCAAATGTTTTAAATAGCCTAACAGAAATAGGATACATCTATACTCTATATTCCCTTAAGTAAGCTATATTTTTAATTATTTTTAAAGACAATACATATGAGAAGAAGAGGATTAGCTATGTTGGTCATCTTTTATTAAAGCCCCCTCAAATGGCCGAAAGAACAGGACCAGACAGAACCTTGGTCAGTTTCCACGGTGCCTGACACAGCACACCAGCACAGTCCAGACGACATTCCAGCACAAAGTTGAGAGCTAAAGGCTGTTCCAGGGTTTGGAGAAACCTATGTGTCTTGTTCAATTCAAGAAAAAATCTAAACACAGAGCAAGCCTGTCTCCATGCTGGGGACCTATACCACATGCAAGGACCACCTGAATACTTTCCTACCCTGATTTAAGAATGTTACATTGTTTAAGAGCCACAGGCAGTAAACTAACTTGTCGTTTATTGTTCTTAGAAAATTCTAGCTTGTTATCTGTCCTGACAGTAATAAAATTATTTTTTAAAGCAACAGTAGGATAGATTTCTTCCTTCCAGCTCAGCTGAAAATAGGTGGTTATACTTTATCACTCATTGAATTAGAACAAGCTGCCTGCTCACTTAAAGCAGCTGTTTAATATTTTTACGTAAGTACAAAGGAGATTTATGTCCTTTTGGAAGACAAAAGAGAGGAGACTTTCTGAAGAAGATTCTTCAGAAAAATATCTAAACAACTATTTAAAACAGCAATCCGTTTTCTGTAAAATTGGTTGATATGGTTCATCTGGCAAAGCATTTGAGGGATGAAGGAGGAAGGAAGCTTATAATTATTTTGTTTTATTACACCAACAATAAATAAAGACTCTTTAAAAGTTCTTCGCTTTCATCGGAATGCTCACTGACCCATTTCTGCACGGCAGTGCTGACCCCAGCCCTTTCACACAGTGAAACTGCCCAAAATGAACTAGCACACGCTCCTGACCAAAAAGAAATAGGCAGGAATTAAATCTGCAATGTACAATACTTCAAGGCCAAATCTAAAGTTTTAAAATGCCACAACCAAAAACACTATCCTGATTCCAACTTTATTCTCATAGACTTTGATCTTATCGAAGCTTGTTTTAAATCTAATACTTGCCCATTTCCCCAAATTCTCTGGCACACAAGAATAATATTTCAAATATAAGTTTTTGGGTTTTGCTGTATGTTTTAAGAGAAATAAAAATGTTGAAGCACAGAATATAAACTCCCTTATTTGAAAGCTTCTCTAAGCATAATCCTCCTAAAGCAAAAAAAAAAAAAAAGACTACTTGGTAATTTTATAGACATTTGAGAAAGCCCAGTAACTCAGTCAAAACCTTTAGAGAATTCCACCAAAGTGTAATCTGTTTTCAGTCATATCACAAGCATTAACTGAGCACATAATAATGGGCCAGGCAATAGTGGCAGATGATTTAAAAAGCAGTCCATGACCTTGTGGAAACTACAGTCACTCCAATAGCAGGAGATAAACATATGAAGCCATAGAAGAAATGACATTTTTTGAAACCATTAAGAAGACTTTACAGAGGAAGTGACAAGCAAAATAAGAACTGAAGAATTAAAGGAGCTAGGTAATGAAGTCAAGGAAGACAGTAAATGCAAAGGAGCACTTGAAGCAAAGTCAAGTGCAAAGTGGAAATTTACATGGAGCCAACCCTTAATAACTAAGCCAAGCAATTTGTATAGACTTGTATGACGTAAGAACTATCCTACAATCAGTATGAGGAATCATTATTTAACTCAAGATGGGAGAGATTATATAGCCCAACTAAGAGGTTACAAACTACTCTTAAGTGAAAGGTGATAAAATGCTTTACTAGGTTCATGAAAATAGAGAAAGGAGGTAATTCTCAAATTAAAAGGCCAGCACTTAGTGATTGATACATAAAAATGAACTGGGATGAGTAAAATGAAAGACAAGGATGATATCAAGATTTCTAAACAGGACACCAGCAGATCTGGTGCGGTGGTTTTAAAATATGAAAGTCTGAACCCTCCACTAATATTTCTTAGTGAAAGAAATATTTATTTTTTTATATTTCTTTCATTAAGAAGTGAGGTCTGTGTCCCCTCCCCTTAAACTGGGAAGACACATGAACACTCTAAAACAGAATCTAGCCAAGGCAAAGTCACAAAAGGGCATACAGCTTCCTCCTTGTTCACGAGGACACTAACTCTTGGAGTCCTGAGCCACATCTATAAAGTCCAACTACAATGAGGCTGCCATGCTGTAAGGAAGCCCACATAACACGAAAAGGTCACATAAAGGTCACGTAAAGGCATCCCAATTACCAACAATCCCAGCTGCACTCAGCCTCCAGGTCATCCCAGTCCAAGCACCAAAAATATGAGTGAAGAGCCCCCAGATAATTCCAGTACCTAGCAATCTGAGGCTTCCCTGGCCCCAAACTCTGTAGAACAGAGAAAGCCATCCCTCCTATGCTCTGTCCAAATTCCTGTTCCATAGAATGTGTGACATGGATGAAATGATTGTTGCTTTATATCAAGTTTAGGGTAGTTTGTTACACATTTATACATAAAATGGAAATGGTGATGGTAACATTAAGTGAATTATTCATGAATACAGCTTTTAGAAAGGAATAAAATTACAGTGGTTCCATTTTTATCACTTAAGTGTGACATATCTGTAGAACATCAAATAGACATGTTGAGTAAACTATTGAAAATAAAGATGCAGACTTAGAAAAGAGACAGACATTGAAGAAGCAGTATCTGAAGATAGAAGAAGACTATATGAGAGTGAAAAGTAAAAATGTGTAAGAATGGAATAATATGAAAAAGTTAGAGAAAAAATTCAAAGGGTCAGAGAAAGAGAGAAGAATCAAGACAGAATGCTATTGTGAAAGCCAGACAAATACTCTCTAAGGTGTCAGCTCCTGTGGTCGGCACTATCAAATGCAGCAAGAAATCAAGTACATTCAAGAGAAAAGGGAACAAATATGTATATTTGGCAGAGAGTTGATGACTGGAACAGGAAATTCAGTAGCATAAGGAGTGGACTTAGAGAAGTCCAGAAATAAGATACCTAAGGAAACTGACACAGCCAGGGGAGGCTCGCAAGTGTGGCTGTCAGGAGAAAGTAACAGAGGGAAGAAGTTTGAGGGGTTCCAGGGATTTAAAAAAGATCCACTGATTCATTCACTTACCGCCCAACAAATACACATGTATATTTTTCAGTGTGCATGCATAAGATGAGTTAACCTAGATACCAAAGGGGAGGAATTAGTAAAGAGAAACTAAGGGTAACCAAAAGGAATTTATGAGTCAAAGTCCTAGGAAGGCAAGAAATGGAGGATCAAGAGTCCTAGAAGAGGTATCAGATCTGATATCTCTTTTCTCTGAGGCAAGAGAGTAAGAAGGTTATGTTGACTATAGAAAGAAACACTTGATAGAAGGAAGGAATATAAGAGGAGGAAATAAGTTACCAATGAAAAGCCCCCTTTTCATGGAATAGGAGGCAAGATTATGTGCTAGCAGTGAAGAAACTGGAATGGGGTACAAGACTTCAGAGTAGGAAAGATCTGGAAGAGCATCTGTGGTAAACGAGAAGAGTACACTGAAGCCCTGTCAACAATCATCAAGTCAAGTACAGATCCTCTCTCCCACTGGAAATGACAATCTCCCAAACAGTCACTCAGGCTGTAAATTAACTAGGAATGAGAACGGAAGCAGGCCGTTTTCAACTCTGTGTCCCCATGACAAGCAGAGCCCCTAGAAGGCGATAGGCCCTCAATAAATGTTTGATGAATGAATGAATGAACCTACACATGAAGGAATAAGGAAAAAGTAATTCATCAAAAATCTGTTCATTCTTTTCATAATTATAAACTGATATTCCCTATATAGCCATCACAAGTAGATTCAAGAAAGGGAACAAATTCATCAGAATCTAATTAATTTGTCACAATTATCAAAAATTTGCAAAAAATTCATCAGCTATTATGAATATTTTTATTTCTTATCCTAAAAGAAATTCTTAGTTTTAGTAAAGACTTTTGCTCTAATTAGAAAGATATTTTCTAGGTCTCTCCTCAGTAAATGTCAAAATTTGTGAATTTAAATGTACTTATAAAACACACTTCTTACCAAGAATTACCTTTGAAATGAAGAACAAAATGAAGAAAAAATAATGAGTTTGCAACTGTTCATTCTGGATCTCTTGCCCCAGTTTCCCCTGTAGCTTTAAAATAACTATACTTTAAACACTAACAGTGTACCCTTCCTCAAAAATGGCTAACCATAATATTGAAACAAACTATATTTTCATAAGAAATGTATCTGTTGTGTATACTACCAAGCTATAATAAAAAATGTTAAGAACAGGTTAATTTAATATAGTGTAGTCCCTTTATAACACCAGCATTAAAGAAAAGATGAACGCCAACTTTCCACACTTGAACTACATAGTATACATCAGGATTCCCTATATGCAATTATAAAAACAGAGTTTCATCCATATTTAACCCCAATTCACATCATAACTAATATTCCATATAATAATACGTCCAAGGTGGCATATGAAATAGCTGTAATAGCTAATAAGAATGGCTCTTATGCCTGGCTAGTGTGGCTCAGTTGGTTGGGCGTTGTCCCACAAACTGAAAGGTCACCAGTATGAATCCTGATTAGGACACATGACTGTGCTGCAGATTCTGTCCATGACTGGGGCAAGTACGGAAAGCAACCAATCGATGTTTGTCGCCCTCTCTTCTCCCTCCTTTCCCCTCTTTCTAAATAAAAATAAAATTAAAATAACATTTTTTTAAAAAAGGACTAGCTCTTATTAGCAAAATAAATGAATGAACAAATGGAAACAAATTCATAGATACAGAGAACACATTGATGGTTGCCAGAGGGGAGGGGTCTTGGGGAACTGGATAAAAAAGGTGACAAGATTAAGAACTACAAGTTGATAGCTACAAAGTAGTCATGGGGATGTAAAGTACAGCCAACAATATTGTAATACCTATGTATGATGCCAGGGTGGGTACTTGAAATGTCAGGGGGAACCACTCTGTAAAATATGATTGCCTAACCACTATGCTGTACACCTGAAACTAATACAAAATAACATTGGACATAAATTATAATTAAAAATAAAATTAAAAAATAAGACATTTAAAAAGTCAAGTTTCTTATTAGCATGTACAATATTACGTGCCAGACACTGGGCTAAGTGTTCCACAAACCTTATCTCCTCTAATACTCACACCTTTAAGAAGTACAGGCAAAAGTCGTATAGTTTATAAAAGGCCAAATCCAGCCCAGATTTTCCTGACACCAAAAACTAGTCTATTAGCTGCTGTCCACATAACTATCAATGAGGAAAATCACAGTGTTTTAAGTGGCAGTACTTAGTATGTTCTGTTCCAAGATAGTCAAACTTTTCAAAAACCAAAACCTAAATCTTGAACTAAAACTTCCTATTTTTTCCTAACTTCAAAGGTTTAAGGCAATCTTAATTTTATGTTTAAAAACCACTCACAATAATTTGTGGAAAAAAGTAGCATGTCTGGAAAGAACAAGTAAGTGTAAAGATATTATGTAATCATGGGAAAAAATAATATTTTGAGATAAACATCAATGGGGGAAAAAATCACAAAGAAACACAAACCCTTTGAAGATAATATTGCTTCCTTTTCCACCTTTAAGTCCAATTAAAATACCAGTTAATAATTCATTTTAGCAATGAAAATAAGTAAAAACTTAAAATAAGTTTTGCTATTACAGTCAAGTAAATAAAATGCATATGAACATTTATTTTGAAATATTACTTACAAATAGCTTTTATTTATCTACCAATACTAAAAAATGATATAAAACTTACTATGTATCAGCCATTGTGCTAAGAACTTCACATATACAACCCACATTTAGATTTTTTCTTTTTTTTTTTATTGATTATGCCATTACATTTGCTCTATTCCCCCCTCCCTTCCCCTCCACCCTGCATACCCCTCCCCCACCATTTCCCCCTTCAAAACTCTTACTCCCATACTACCTCCCCCTATCTATTTTCTATCTACTGTCTATGCTACTTATTTTCTGTACCTTCTCCCCCCTCCCCTCCTCCCACTCCCCTTTCTAACCCTCCCTGAGATCTTCATTTCTATGGTTCTGCTCCTGATCTAGCTATCCTCTTAGTTTGCTTTTGTTTTAGGTGTGGTTGTTAATAACTGTGAGTTTGCTGTCCTTTCACTGTTCATCTTTTTTATCTTCTTTTTCTTAGGTAAGTCCCTTTAACATTTCATATAATAAGGGCTTGGTGATGATGAACTCCTTGAATTTGGTCTTATCTGAGAAGCACACATTTAGATTTTAATTATTTTATTTCTCAGGGTAAAAAGCAAAGTTCAGCAATGAACAAACTATGGACAATTTATCAAACATTTAGTATTTGCTATATATATGAAATATACATATACTCACAATCCCTGTTTCACTTAACATGTTCCATTGTCATTACCAACATTTTCTAAGAGCTTACCATCACTAGACTAGGCACTGAGGATTTTAAAAAGGAATAAAACCAAAATCACTGCCCCCCAAAGTGCACAGACTAGCATAGAATACTAACAAACCTTTAAAAAATAATATGGGAAGGGTTAGAAAGTGTTAATCCTTTCCCCAAAGCAAAAAAAATAGACAGCAGGGATCACCTCTGCTCCATAATGAGGGTCTGAATAAGACAGGAGCAATAAGGAATAAGATGAGAGCACATACTCTAGAAAAAGATGGTCGGTGAAAAGACCAGGTTAGTTTTACACATATCGAGTTTGAATGCTCATGAACCATTCAAGTGGACATAAACAATAGACAACAGGACAGAAAGGTCATCTTGTATCCAAGAGAGACAGCCCGGCTGGTGATGCATTTGGAACAAGGGCACAGAGGTAGTAACTGGGCAGTGGGAAAAGATGAAATTGCTGGATAAAGAGTATACAACAAGAAGGCCAAAGAGAATCATGGAATACACCATTTTTTAAAAAGCACGAAAAGTGTCAAAGCCACTAAGCCACTACAAGCCTTCTCACCCCATACTTCTCAAAAGACAAAGCAAATCAAAACAAAACTTTGCACCAACATACTGTGAATCCTGTCAATGCACTCAATTCATCCATTAGCAAACATGTGCTGTATATTCCCTAAGTCATAAAACATTGTACTAGCTGCTAAGAGGAGCCAGGGATAAAGAGAACACATTTCTTCATCAAAAGATAGTATTAGTATAGTGAGTAGGTTGAGAGCACAGGATCTAGGTTGGCATTCGAATCCTGGCTCTGCCATTTACGTACTTCTTGGTGACCTTGGGTAAACTACTTAGTCTCCAGGTGCTTATACTCTCTTATCTGCAACAAGGATCCCAACAGTACATATTCCCATATGATTGCTATAAAGAGTAAATGAGGTAAGAACCATGTCATGAGGAACATAGCCTGACATATAATAAATGCTCGATAAATGTTATATTATTTATTATTAAGAAAATTATCAGAATAGCTGCAGGAGTTCAGTAATAATACAAATAAACAGTGCTACTGGATTTCACAAGATGGGAAAATGACCTTCACATGGGGGGAATTCATCAAGCACTTCACTAAGCTGCCCTTCAGGACAAGGCTAGTTTGGACAGTGTCTCTGTGTGAATGAGAATGCAGCCTGCAGATGCACATGCACAGGAGAGTAGCCTGGATTTCTGTCATCACTCAACCCCTTCAAGAAGCACCTTTATGCCGGATATAACCAGGACAGCCTTATATCTGGCATATAGGCTGGATGCCTTATATGGGAGCCTGGAAGATGGGACATATAAAGCTGAAGAAAGTTGAAGAGAACACTCCAATAGAAATGTAGAAGAAAGACTATCATGGGCAAACTATCATGGGCAAACACAAAGGCAAGTAACCCATACTGGCTGAACACAGTGAGCATTAGAACAGCTAAAGATAAACCCAGAAAGGTAGATGGGAGCCAGATCAGAGAGGACCTTAAATACCATCGAAGCATTGAGTTTGAACAGGTAATATAATTCCGACAATGCTTTAGCAAGAGTAATCTGACATTATGTACTGAACAGACTTGAGCATGAGCAGGGAAGAGGTCACTGAAGTCGTCCGTCAATCTGTGAGTTCCTCAAAGTCAGGGGCCATGTGTCTCACTCATTTCTGTATCCACTAACTAATAAAGTGCTAGAGATGGAGTAGGCACTCAACAACCACTTGAAATATAAATAAATGAATGAGCTAAAAAGAAGTCATGAACCTTAATCAGAGTGGTGACAATGGAAATAGATATGTATTGGAAAAATAGTTCAGAGACAGAAACAAGAACATTTGCTGGCTGATGAAATGGGGCAAGGATAGGGCAGGATCAATAAAGACTGTAAAACTGATAAATGTTACATGCACTGCATTACAGGTTTCTATGAGAATCAAATATAATCATGTTCATGAAAATGCTTTATAAAAAAAAAAAGACTTCTTTCCTCTGGAATAAAAGCTAGTATAACCAGGACAGATATATTACTATATTTGACCTTGAATATATCTCATCATTTTAAGATATTTATCATTCTTCTGTCTACACTGGATTATAAAACCTTTAAGAGTACATAATTTGTCTACTGTTATAAAGCACAATAAAATCTTATTAAGTGTTGCTTTAATTAACATTTTCCCACTCACAGAAGAAATTATTGAACCTAGTTCACATGAATGCAGACACACACAGATATATACATATTTACATACATATACACATTTTTCTTTATATTCCCAGGGCGTCTAACAATTACTGTTATACATGCTCAATAAAAGCCAGCTGAACTGAACTGAACTAATTTAGGAACCTCAGAGAGATCATCAATGGTGACCTTTGTTTCCCTCTCATAATCTATGCTCTTGTCATCATTTACTAAATGTAGACTGTAGAAGAAGGAGACCCATGGTAAGGGCAGTTAGGGAGATAGAAAAAGAAAAATCAAGAAATATAATTATAAATATGCATGACAATGGTGTGCCAGTAATTTTTAACAGCTGCCCCAGATGGGCTGGGGAGTCTGCTTTTCAGTACTTGCCAATTTCTATGGTTTCTATAGGTCACTCCCACTGTGGTCTATTTCAAGCTAACAACATGGTATCAACCAGTTTGCAAAATCCATGAAAATTTAACAATCAGCTCATGCAAAACGAGCATGAGCCAACTCCAACAACACCGCTGGATGCAATTTTTATGGATGCATGACATACATAAGCATAAATTCTGCTCTGCAATACTATTTTCTATATCCCCAAAGGAAAGTACTAAAGGCAAGGAAAAGGTAGGGGAAATCCATACACTACTCCTATAAGGGCTTTGCCTCAGTCTACAGAGTAGTCTTCTTTTGAACTGGGCATATGATCCAGCCCAGAAATTCCTTTTTCCTAGTCCCATGACACCCAAATTTTTCTGATGATTCAGCCCTATTAGTAAAAATGTTTAAGCATGTATGTTCAAGATATATTAATATATTTATTTATAAATTATATTAGAACTACTACATTAATATAGAATAAATTATAAAGCATACATAAAAGATAAAATTAATACAAATAGAAAAGAAAAATTTTCCTCCCACATCCCAATGGACTATTCTACATTACCCCCACCCCACCCTTGGTTTTACACAATCCAGTTTAGAGATTAGCGAGGCCAACATTAAAAGTAAAATAAATAACTTCCTGGAACCGTTTCTCCTAGGCCTACAACCCATCTTATTAGATCTTCCCACTCCGTACTAAAGGAGGATAAGCACCAACCCATGGAAAAGATAGGAGAAACGAGTTAACAAGGTCTTCAGCAAAGTTGGACTAAGGACAATAGAGCTCCATGCAATTAAGACTCCATGGCAATAAACCATTAGAGAGGCTACAAAAACATCATCCTAACTGGAGTTTTTAACCCCTTAAAGCAACATATCCTAGTACTATCCCCTAGTAAGTGTTCTTGGACCTAAGCCATCTGTATCAGTTCAGGCAAATAGAATGGCTGAGAAGAAACTAGAGTTTCCCCTAAACCAAGCATGTCCTCTAAACGAGTATATAAATAAAGTCTTAAGTTGGGAAATAGCACAAGACTATGCCAGACACATATAAATCACAGAGAGCAGCCCTTCTTATCTATCGCAGATAGTCTGCTGCAGATCACAGTTTAAGCCAAACATGTTCATCACTAGCCAAAAGCACTATTAATCAAACATGTAAGCTATATAAAAGTGACCTTAAGTGTATATAAATTAATCAAAGATAACAAGATAGTAGTCAATCATAAAGTACTATATTATGTCAAATTATCTTTGAGTTAGTTATCAACATGTGCTATTCAAATTACCTTGATTTCTTCTTAATTTCTACACTAACTTTGCTACAAAATATAGAGAAATAAAAAACAAAAACATGCCTTCCTTGGGATCACAAAATACTGAAGAGCTGACTAAGGAAGAGTTTATCAGCATATTCAAAAACACCTAAGGATACTAAATGCTTTCTGAAGGTGTTGCCCAAGAAAAGTCTTACTGCTTTTCCTTTCTTGTTGCCAATTTCTCATAAAGCATTAAAAACGAGGCTGCTCTTATCCCTCCCTGAAAGAAGGAAAAAAAAAAGGAGGAAAAAAATTCTGAGCTACCACCTCATCATGACTAGCAGCATTTAACGTGAAGGAATCAACCCTTTTTAACTATTCTCTTCATCCTCTGATTCCTTATTACACAGCTGCTTCACATTGTCTTAAGGCTCAAAGCTTTGACTAAAATAACCAAAATAAAGATCCCCCACAAATTAATGTACCTTCCCACCCACTGAATTTTCCCTGTTTTCTTTTTTCTCTAAGGAAAGAGGGGTCCCTTCCCCAGGGTAACTATGAGCCCTAATAAAAATTATTATTTTAGCCCTGGCTAGTGTAGCTCAGTGGATTGAGCATGGGCCTGGGAACCAAACAACCACAGTTCGATTCCCAATCAGGGCACATGCCTGGGTTACAGGCCAGTTCCCAGCAGGGGACACACAAGAGGCAACCATATATTGATGTTTCTCTCCCTCTCTCCTTCCCTTCCCCTCTAAAGATAAATAAATAAAATTTAAAAAAATATTTTAAATGGATTACTGTACGTCAATAAGGTTGCCTAAACATACATTTTGTCTCTTTTCTTCAAATGCCCATTGAAACAAGAGAAAAAAATAGTTTACAACTAAATAAAAAACACAAACACAGGAAAAAAACAAAAAGGGTGCCATTTGCAGATTAGAGTTTTAAAAACCTCTAGATCCATGCTTCTCAAACTCTAGCATGCACCAAAGTCACCTAGAAGGCTGGTTATACAACACAGACTGCAGGATTCCACCCTCAGGTCCCTGACTCAGTAGGTGTGGGGTGGGGTGCACGATTTTGTATGTCTAACAAGTGCCCAGGTGATGCTGACTCTGCTGCTCGGACGACCACATCAGGAGATCCGCCATGCTAAGTAAATAATGATTATTAAAAGTAACATTTTTCATTAATTCTAATTAGCATTCTCAGAGATATTCAAACAAATGATACAACCATTTTTTTAAGTGGGAAGGGAGAGCAATTGGAAAATAAAAAATAGTTCTGGAAAATTGGAAAAAATATAATTTCTGAATTTAAAAAAAAATCAAAAGGAGGGACTTTCACCAAGATGGAGGCATAGGTGGAGACACCGCACACAACCAAGTTTAGAGACAACTACATATTAGCAACAGAAAACACAGCCAGAACACAGAAAATTGAACTTTTCGTAAGTCTGTTAACAACAAATTCTTCAGCCTGACCGGTAAAGGGCGAAACCAGCAGCTGGTGGAGCGGGATTGCACAGGAAAACTCGGTCAGACAGACTCAGGCGTGCGGAATCCAGGCGCAGGGTTGGACCTAGTGAGCAGCTGAGCGAGCGACTAAGCGAGCAACCACGGGGAAACAGCGAGGGAGCAGGGCTGCGGGTTGACTGTGGTCGCACATTTGTGCGTGGATAGACAAGCGAGGGAGTGGGCAATTGGACCGGGACCCAGCCTGTCCCTGCAGCAAGTGGCAGGGAGGGTGCCGCCATTTCCCTGCTCTGACCCCACCTCCACAGACAGCGTCATAACGCAGCGACTCTGAGTGGCCCAGCCCAGGTGAACCACCTAAGCCTCTGCTCCTCCCCCAGCAGCAAGAAACAGCAGAGGGGGCTGCCATTTACCCGCTCTGACCATGCCCCCACATAGTGTCACAACCCAGCAACCTGGTAGTCCAAGGCTCCGCTCCTCACACTTAAAGGGCGCGAACAGACCAAAAATGGCTCAAGAAGATCTCAAAGCCCCAGAGCCTATAAATCTAAGTGATGAAGAAATAGCAAAACTCTCAGATGCACAGTTTAAAACACTGGTGATCAGGATCCTCACAGAACTGGTTGATTATAGCCACAAATTAGACAAACATATGAAGGCAAAACTAATTGAAATGAATGGACTTGCACAGGAAACCAATAGCAATGAAAAGGAAACTGGGACTCAAATCAATGGAGTGGACCAGAAGAAAGCAAATAATGGCCAAACAGAAAAGAGTCAAGAAGCAAGAATTCAAAGAAATGAGGAGAGTCTTAGGAACCTCCAGGACATCTTTAAACGCTCCAACATCCGAATTATAGGGGTACCAGAAGGGGGAAAGGCATAGCCACCAGTGGAAAACTTATTTGAACAAATAATAAAGGAGAATTTCCCCAATCTGGCAAAGGAAATAGACTTCCAGGAAGTCCAGGAAACTCAGAGAGTACCAAAGAAGTTGGACCCAAGAAGGAACACACCAAGGCACATCATCATTACATTAGCCAAAATTAAAATGAAGGAGAGAATCCTAGAAGCAGCAAGAGATAAGGGGACAGTCACCTACAAAGGAGTCCCCATCAGACTGTCAGCAGATTTCTCAAAAGAGACCTTACAGGCAAGAAGGGGCTGGAAAGAGGTATTCCAAGTCATGAAATCCAAAGACCTACAACCAAGATTGCTCTATCCAGCAAAACTTTCATTTAGAATGGAAGGACAGATAAGGTGCTTCTCAGATAAGATCAAATTCAAGGAGTTCATCATCACCAAGCCCTTATTATATGAAATGTTAAAGGGACTTATCTAAGAAAAAGAAGTTAAAGAAACAGGAACAGTGAAAGGACAACAAACTCACAGTTATTAACAACCACACCTAAAACAAAAGCAAACTAAAAGGACAGCTAGATCAGGAGTGGAAACATAGAAATGAAGATCCCTAGGAGGGTTAGCAACAGGGGAGTGGGAGGAGGAGAAGGGGGGAGAAGGTACAGAAAATAAGTAGCATAGACAGTAGATAGAAAATAGATGGGGGGCAAGAATAGCATGGGAAATATAGAATCTAAAGAACTTGAGACACATGGACATAAACTAAAGGGGGGTAATGGTGGGGATGGGGGGTAGGGTGGAGGGGAATGAAGGGGGGAATAGAACAACTGTAACAGCATAATCAATAAAAAAAATTTTTTTTAATCAAAAGGACTAAATAACAACTAAAACCTAATGTGGCGATCTGGAAAATACTCTAAGATGTCTTCTAAAACCCAGAACAAAAGACAAAGTTAATGGAGAATAAGGAAGAAAAATTAACTGGCATAAAGGGTCAATATCTGTGTAGTAGGTTTCTGAAACAAGAACACATCAAAAAAGTAAAAAAAAGGAAGAAACTTCCCCTAAACTGAAGAAGACTAAAGCCTTGATATTATTTCACCAATTTCCAAGCATGTAAAAAAAAATGTAAAGCCAAAAACCAGATGCATAGTTCTAACATTTCTAAATTTAAAAAACACAAAGAAAACTCTAAAAGCTTTGAAGGGAAAACATAGGGTATTACAAAGCAATATAAATCAGACTAGCATCAGACATCTCATTAGAATGCTAGAAAAAAATGGAATTTTGTTTTCAAGGTTCAGAGAGGCAATTACTTTAAACCTGAAATTCTACATCTAGTCAAACAATCAAATATTAAGGCAAAATAAAGACATTTTTGAAAAGTCAAGAATTAAGAAAATTGATTTCCTGTCCATATTCGTTTCCTACTTCTATGGTAAGAAATTACCATAGAAGTCCAAAACAGGTGTCAATGAGCTAATATTAGAGTGCTGGCAGAATTACATGCCTTTTCTAGCTTCTGGACGCTGCCTAAATTCTGTGACCATTGTTCCCTTTCATTTTCATTAATACTGGTAAATGTAACCAGTACTTCTACCAGATTTTTGAGTTCCTTGAAAACATACAAATGTCCAGAGCTACACTATATAGCTTCTGACAAAGTAAATAAAAAATATCAATATTCTTTTTATCAGTCTTAAAAAAACATTTTAATAAATTAGTATTTCTATTAATATACACCTACCGAATCATTTGCTGCTAGTGCAAGTGCAAGGTTCACTGTAAGAAAAAAAAAGTAATTTAGTTCCTTCTACTAAAATTAAATTTGCCTTTCAACATTTTTAATGTAATAACCAAAGCACAGAAATTTTTAATATATGTTCCTTACTGGTAAGAAACAAGGGCATGGAGAGAATTCAGGAAGTAAAAAAGACAAAAAAGAAATTAATATTCCAACATAGGTAGTAGATGCTTATTAACATTTCAAATAATCAATCTGTAATCTGCTACAATTTGTTTAAATAATCCATTTAGTTTTTTTTTAATGGTATAAATGGTTTAATTATTTTCAAAATAGGAAGGGACATTTACTGAAGCACCTACTATGTGATCCTCTTCATTTTCTCATGCATTTACTTGTTTATATGCTGTCACATTCCATGGCAATAGATAATATTCTAACCAAAATCAATAAACAGTCAGTTTTAAAGAAGTGCTAGCCTACAGACCCATCAAATTATATTGTACAAAATCATGGCTATCAACATGAAAAGAACTTCCATCTTTAACCAGCCCAAAAAATCACAGATCATGCAAAGAGATTCACACCACTAAAAACAGGTAAATGTACTCTGAATTTTAAAACAAGAGACAGAAAGGTGGATTCTAGAACCAAAGACTAAGCTTCTAAATTTTAAAAACAAAGTCATCGGAAGGGAGAAGGAAAGCAATAATGGGGGAAAAGGGTGAAGGGTTTATAGGAACAATTATAAAGTAATATGGGCAACAAGGTAGAGTGGAAATGGAGGAGGGAGGCTCGAGGGCTGGGGTGGTAAGGAATGGTGGGGGGGGAAAGCAGAAAACTGTACTTGAATAACAATCAAATAAATAAATAAATAAAGTTTGAACTAAAAAAAATAAAATAAAAACAAAGTATCAAATAGGTACATTGTAGGCCCTTCAGAAAGCAAAAATGTGCAAGATATAGCATGAACTTATTAAGAACATTCACTAACTAATCATTTTTATAATATACTTTCTATTAAATAGTAAATTAAGAGCCTATCATCACTATAACCTTACAGTTAAGTAAAATTAAGATTTGGCAAATCTTAATTTCTTCAAACATCTGAAAAGCTTTTCTGCAATTACCTTCAGGTCAAAATGGGAAAAAATTGAGATACTAACACTATATAGTTGGATTTGTAGCTAGTTGTACAACCATAAAACCACTAGTCCAAGGAATTACTAAAGATGGCTGTGTGTCAAGATTCAAGACCTCTAGTGACAGTCACAGAACTCTACCTGGCCCTTCTGATTTCAAAATGTCATTGATTTCAATGAAAATAAAAAATTTTAAGATATATATATGCACCCCAACTTTAGGTTAATAATCCAGAAAAAAAAATTTAATCTTGTCAGTATACAACCAAGCCAAAGTTAACAAAATGAAATATAATGAGGTAATCATTTTTTTAAAAAATCAACTGTAAAAACAATAGGCTGGATAAGACCTGAATTAGCAGCCATTCTTACTGAAGTGAATAAAAATTAAATGTAGCCAATAAGACATGAGAACTTTATGACTCCAAATTAATAATATCCTATTGAGTAAGACTGGGAGAAGGGAAGTTATCCTTTTAAATTATTATACTGTAATAATTTTTTTACAAATAAAAGATTTCTTTTGAAAAATTGGTCTTGGGTGGTTACTCTTCTATTTCTGGTTGCACTCTTTTATGGGTACTATAAGCAGCATTTCAGTCACAATGTAATCTGTAATGAATTAAAAGGAGCCACCACAAAAGAAAATTCTCTGCTCCAACATGTTAATATAAAAGATATAAAATTGGATGACAAATAATTACATTAAATATTTTCAAGCATTTTCAAATATTAGAGCTATACTGACTTTATAAGTGCTGAAAATTATATTATGGTTAAATAAAAAAGGTCACAATGAATGTAAACAATCTCATTGGAACTACATGTACAACTATATGTACATGGGAAAAGACTGGAAAAGAACATAAAAGACCAAAAATAATTTGGTATTAAAAGTCACTAGGTATTTTAAAAATAATAATAACAGTAACCAAATACTGAGCACATACCGCATGGAGACACTGGGCTAAGTTTAGTTTAATTTACATAACTATCCTGTGAAAAAAGTTAACACCATTGTCACCTTACAGTTAAGTAAACTTAAGTTCTGATGGGCAACCTGACCATCTTCTCCTCAGTGAAGGGTTCAAAGAACTGGCTATGTACCTAGTTTTGTCTAAGTCCAAACTCTAAGCTCCTAATTGCTACCAGCTCCTGATACCAAGTCGCCAGCTATCAGAAATACGAAGTTTTTCTGATTCGTATACAAATACGAATTTTTTAAAAAATAAATCTATAATTTTAATACTATTCACTCACCAGTTGGCATGTCCCTAATCAAGATCAGAATTAATATGCTATAATACCTGCTGTAGTAGACTTTCCAACTCCACCCTTTCCAGAAGCCACAACTATAACTTGTTTAACACCTTCAATAGGTTTCTGCTTTGGAAGTCCTCGGGACATGATTTCTGTTCTTCTTTGTTTTAGGGTCTCATTCTCAGCGCCAGATAACTTTAAAAAAAAAAGTTTTAAATTAAGCCACCTCCATTATCCTGCTGTAAAGTAAAAACAATTAGAAATGTGTGATTAAGAGAGCTTTCATTTCCAGTCCAATTCTGCCTCTAGTGCAATTCACCTGCTGCTATTGATTATAATTGTAGAAGCACGTCACTTAAGCTAAAATTTATGTCAAGGCACCCTAACGTTAAAAATGGAAAGTAACGCCTTTTTACGGTGTTAAATCCTCCAGGTGCTCTTAAATTATTTTTTAATATGCCAACATTAAGAAAGCAATGTGCAAGTCACACATCCCTGTTCTAAACATCTGTTTCACGTCTCTTCTCACACCTCGGACTGATCCCACTAGGGGCCTACTGGCTGGAAAGTGGGGACATCCAAGCGACTGGGGTCTCACTGAAACGCCAAGTGGGCGTGGGCCCACGAGTCTTAGGCGAACCTCTGGCAAGAGTCACTTGGGGGGGCCTGTCGCCCCAGCATCTTCATCCCGCCCTTCTCCCCCTGCCCAGTAGCACCACGGACCTGGCGCCAACAAACCAACACTCGGCTTCCCCCAGGTGGGGCACAGGCCCTGCCACCAACCCGAAGAGACACCCCACCAAAAAGCAGCACGCGTTGCCAAGACGCCATGGCAGAACACTGCTTTCAGCCAAGCCCGGAAACTGACGCGGTTGGCGCGGAGTAATGACGTCACGTAGCAACTCTCGGCTTCCTCTCCCTAGCGACAAGCCTCCTCCGAGTTTATCTAGCCCAGGAGGCGAACTTCTCGCAGTCTCCCTCGTAGCCAGAAACAAACATTTTACAGTGTTTAACTCTATGCTTGTGAAGCGTTTTCACGTACCTCATCTCATTTGATCCTCACAGAAGTCCTGGAGTAGGTAGATAGGGTGAGACTCAGCAGAATCCTGTTTTGCTTTTATTAGCAAGGAAACGGAGACTTAGAAAGAATAGAGACTTGACCATACAGAAAAAAAGTAAAAAAAAAATGGTGGAACTTGAAAATGACCTCAAGTTTTTTTAATTCGCAGAATATAGTCACTTAAACACTGCTACAGTTAAATATTTTACATTTTTTTTCCTTGCGTGATCACAATATTCTGCTTCGTGTTGATATTTACTACTGTATTGCTGACCACTACCTGAAAGAGAAGTTGGTTTGCTTCGCTGGGCTCGGAAAATTTGAGCTACATCAGAAAGCAAGTTTTGCTCAAGAAGTAACTCACGTGAGTCAAAGCTAGGAAGGAGGTATCTCTGTGTCCAAAATGGATGAGTGAAGGAAATAGTATTAGGAGAGAAAATTGGAAAATTGGTACAGGAACCCAGACCTAGAAAAAGGGATCTTTCAGGGTGGAGGGTAGTTTACCCTCGCATATCTCCATAATATGTTCTAAGGTTAATTTTAATTTCTATCTGTAGAGAGTTTATCGTATAATCATTCAAATAATTTTGTTATAACCTGACCAACCTCAGAGAATTATTGTTAGGATTAAATGAGACATTACCAGCAAGATATATTCAATTTAGTAAACTCTGGGGGAAAAAACAGTTCCTTGCTTTTTCTCCCCCAATCAAAACCTTATTGCTTCATTCAGCCTTCTTCATCTTTCACTAGGGTTGACACATTTACTTACTGATTTATGTCACTTTCTTATTCTTTTCTGATATGTTTCCTCAACTGATTTTTATCAATTTTTAAGTGTTTATCTGCTCAATTTTTACATATAGTAAGCCAAAAAGATAGAGAAAGGGAATAGCTGTCAGAACATTCCATTCACAAAATAAGAAATACTGAAGATCTGCTTCTCTCCAGGTAGCTTTGCAAGTTCTTGCAGACTTCTACTGAAGATTCATGAATTTAACAAATATTTATTGAACAAGTACTATGTGCCAAGCACTACACTAATCTTAGAGTTCTCAACATTGAACCAGACATAATCCCTGCACTCCAGGACTTTACAACACAGCAAAGAAACAGAGTAAGTTACCAAACAATTACAGTATGATGTGATAAGTGTAGGAGAAAGGCACTGAGTGATACAGAAGTACAGACAAGGGGCACCCAATTCAATTAAGGAATGCTTCTGGCTAGGGTAAAATCTAAGCTGAATCCTAAGTGTGGGTAATGTGTAGAAGTCATCTGGAAGAACAGCTGCAGAGTTGCGCAGAGGTCAGAAACCAACTGTTAATCACTGCAAATAACCTATATGGCTCGAGCATAGACTGTGAGAGATGCAGGATTAAAAGAAATAAGGATGAATGCTGGTAAAAATGAGTGTTGCCTGGTCATGAAAGGTTTGTACACCATGTAAATAAACTTATCCTGATATTATCCTGAGGGAACCATAGAAGAATTTTAAACAAAAAAGTAACATGATAAGATTTGTGTTTTATAAATACTGCTATTTTTACTGGGTGAAATAAATGGTTGAAGGAGGCAAGGTCAGGGGAAGGGAAACAAGAGGTTATTGAAATAATCCAAGAGACATCTTGAAAATGTGACTTCACATCTCTAGATTTCACTTTGCTTATCTACAAAATAGATAATACCTACTTGTAAGACTTTCATGAGGTTGGTTTAAAATAAGGCATGTAACATGCTTACCAGATGTCACACATATCCATTAACTGTTAGCTACTGCAATAATCTGTGGTTGTGCAGAGGTTTATGATGCAAGCAACTAAATGAATGGTAGCGACCTTCTCTAAGAGAAAACATAGGAGAGGAACAAGTGATACCAATGTAGAATCATTCATTTGACTTACCTTTTAGCAAATTAGGGTATCAAGACAGTAAGTAGTAGATATGTCTGTTGTTTCTTATCCGACAACCACTGCCACACACACCCACAAAGCATTTTCTCAGGAGAGTAAACTTAGTCCCTAAGAATTCATAAGTCATTTGATCCCATCCCCATGGTCACTAATTGAATTAAAGAGAAACATACAACCAAAATTAGACCAAACAGGTTCTTTCTCCAGAGGTATTTAAAAAATAAAAGATATTAATCTCAGTTTGCACTTGCACAGGTAAGGCTGAGCACACAGAAGGAAAAAAAGCCAATGCCAAGAGAGAGGAAGGCCGACCATAAGAGATCATGTGCCCAGAGAGGGAAGTGCTATTACGCACTGGTTCATAATAGCTCTGCCGTTCCTGTTTCTAGTCCATAGTGAGGTTCAACTATATTTCCTATCTTCTGGTCCATGAGATATATTAACACCCATCCAACAAACTCCCTTTCCACCTTGGCTTAATTTGGATGGGTTTCTGTGTACTTGTAACTGTGATGAGATAAATTTTATAATATTTATCAAGGTTATTTTCCTCTATGATTCCTTGTACCACATATAGCCTTTCCCCATTTGGAAAAACTATGTGGTATCATTTTATGACACAGCACAATGTTAGATGAAAGAGAATCTTTCTTTGCTTTTGAATGTTCAAAATTTGGAGCTTTTAAGAAAATGGAGACAAAGACAATAGATTTGGAAGTACTATATGATGGTATAAAAATATTGTTTCTTGCCTATATAAGTTAGAATTACATTTGGTTACAGGTAGTAGAAAACTCTACCACTGTCTTAAATGTGTAGGATATATTAGTCTTGTATGAAAAGTTCACAAGTAGACTCTACAGGTCTGATGCAGTGGGTCCACTGTGTAATTATGTCCCAAATTGATTATTTTCTCTTATCATCTCAGTACCTTTATTTTTGTCCCTCACAGTCACAGGATGGTGGCTGCACCTTTAAGCATCTAGACTATGTTGTATTTCCATGCTGGAAGATACAAATGAGAAAGAAAATTTAAAAACTTTCCCTAGTGGGTCTTGGCCTTTTTTTTTTTTAATTTGGGAGGGGAAGCCACATACACATCAGATTGACTAGAACCAGGTCACATGACTACACTTAGAAGCAAGAAAAGCTAAGAAATCAAGCATTTAGATATCTCTAACCCATACAGTAAAGGAAAGCAATGGAAAAAGTGATTGGAAATGGATATTGAGTAAGCCAACTAAATATTTTTTAGAGAGACCATTTTAAACTTTTTAGGATAGTGGAGGATATAGATAGTGGAGAATTTAGATATACATGGGTTCTTATGACAGATGTCTGTAGTTGGAGAACCCAAAAACATTTTAAACCCCACGTTCCCTTGCCACCTTCAACTACAGAGGCTAGAAATTGGTGTATTTTCTAGTTTCACTTATAGTTCTGGGCATATAAGACATAGTTCTGAACAATGTGGATAAGAAAAATTGGTGGGCTTCTGAGGAAGCTTTTGATTTTCTGGTCGAGTGGAAGGAACATAGTCAGTTCTACTCTTTTTCCTACCTTGACCATGGATATAACACCTGAAGATGTGCAGTCATCTTATGAACATGACAAGCACAATGGTGACAAACACAGTGACAAAAGCCAACAGCTAAGGGTAACAGAGTGTTAGTATGGCAAAAAGACAAATCCTTCTTTATATAGTTAAGCTGCTATGCCAGTCTTGCCTGTGACTCCAGACCTCTCATGTTAGATTAGCTGTTTTAACAACTGTTATGTAGGATTTCTGTTATTTGAAGTTAAAGTAAGCTATGCCTATTAAAGCTCTTAAGAAGGAACCCCATACACTGTGACTACCTTTCTCCTGTTCACTCAAAATTGAATCCAGGTGTGGAGGAGGGGAACCGTGGAGCCCCAAATCAGTTTCAGGGATGTGAGAACAACAGGATTAATGTCCCCATTCCCAGACAGAACTCAGTACAGTGAGTGAAAATGGTAGTGTTTTGTTTAGGCAGACAGTCTGAGATGGCCTCACAGGGTCTGGCCCTGCAAGGAGCCACAGGAGTGGCTGAGAAAAAGCTGATCCTTAAGAAATCTTAATGTCAAGCATAAGGGAAGATTTGGCAACGATCTGACTTTTTAAATATGTGGCATCCCAATGGATGCTGGTTCGAGTAGATAAAGACCTTGAGGATTAAATTCATGCAGACATCTAGACACTTCACAGGTAGAACTCTGTTGGAATCTGTATTTAACAAGGTTAAGTTTCTAATCCCTCCAAGAAAAAATTATAAATACTGATCGAAGCTGAGAGGATTCTTTTGAATGTCTCCTACTGCATACATGGTAATATCTTGTATTGTTTTCTAGAAAGGAAGTATTTGTGCTTCATTACTTCCCCTCTCAAAAAAAAAAAAAAAGAAAGAAAAAGAAAAAAAACTATCCTCCTTAGGTGACCAAGTCTCACTGAAAGTTCAAATTCCCATGCAAAGTGGAGCCCTACTTCATTCTGTCCTTAAGTCTCAGTGTCAGTTGAGAACATGCTTCGCTCATGTGCTCAAATCACTAGGGGAAAATGGGACATTATGGACAGTTTCCCGTCTCTGTTGAATATACCAAACGAAGCTCAGAAACTAGTGCCAGTGTGATGCAGACAGCAGCCCACAGTGTCCGTGGCATTATGGATGAGGCAAGACAAATTCACACCGACTACAGAAGTCCTGTGGAGAAAAAGGGATGACATGGTCACTGTCTCAGTGAAAGAGAGGGCCAGCTCCATCCCTTGCCTGGCCAGGCTTTTATTGCTTTTCTGGGCACATTACATTGAGAATGTTTCTCATTTATTATGTACAGGTTCCCTTTAGGTGGTTACCTTTTACAGAAAACAAAGGACAGGATGTTGCTGATTACATCACAGAAGAAGGATGTTTGCAAATGAGAAGTGGTTAAAAAAGTGGTTAAACTGGTTATACTTATCCTTGGGAGGCTTAGCACAGATTTTAGGAAGTTAAAGATACAGCAGTAAATGTTTTCTGCCTCAATTCAGGGTGAGGGAGTTTTAGCAAAAAGCAAGTCTCAAAGCAGCCTAGGTACAATGCAGGCCTGATTCCCCATGGGAGAACCTATCCATGGACGTGGGTCCTGTGTGCCAGACCTTGCTTTCCACTGGCCTTTCCGACTGGGAGCTGGTCTGCATGTACTGCACCAGGGAGAATGGTCTCCCATACCAATGCCTTAAGATTAAGGTTATTGTCTCCAGCTGAACTGCTCACCCTGTGCAAAGGGCTCACTGAAATGAAAGCCTCACTGCATCTATGGACTTATCTAATGACAACCCCACTAACTGACCCTACTTTTTCACACAGTGTGATTTGTTTCCAAGTTTCTCTGCTCATGACTAGGCATGAAATTGTCTACTTCCTACACCTAATACAAATTTTCACATTAAAGTGTAAAGTAATTCTTCTTTGGTGAATGGCTTCCCCAAATGCCAGTCTCTGAAGTAAACCTGATGTAGTAACTTTGTGGATTTCCTATATCAAAGACTTCTCTAGCCTTTCAGTACTTAAGTGCACATAAAATAGTCCTGTTGAAGAAGCACCTATTCTTATTTTTAAAATTAAAGCAAACTATGTATATTCTTAGACTGGATAGGCTTCTGAGAATATGCCTCCAAATGACTAGAAATCCATCTCTAGAATGAGATAGGATAGGTTTCTAAATGCCAATTTCCAAAGGTGGTTAAATCATGGATGAGTTGACATTTGAATTTCTGATTTATAAGATTGAATTGAATCCTTGGACAAAGATCACAGTGCTCACAGTATAGCTGAATATACAACCATTTCTATTTAGTGTTTAAAGCTTCAGAGAAGATCCTGTCCTAAAATAGAAGACAAACAACCAGAATTTAGAAAAACTATTTGTCACCCAAAGCAAATATTTGCTACACACAGGGCCTTATTGGTCCCATGATTTTGCTTTTTTATTTCATTTCCTCTAAGCATTCTTTTAACCATGCCCTTCCAACTCAAGTTCTACCCTGGGGATTAGAAGACGTAAGTTTTTACCAGGCTTTACTAAAACCTACTTCATTCTGTATTGGGAACAGAATTTTCCCGTGCACTTTAGGGAAAACACCAAGGACAATAACAAAGCAGAGCCTCATCAAGATACCAAACCTTCACTTCAGCTGATGTGAAGTTCCATTTTCTTCAAGTAAAAAAATATAATGCAGATTTTTATCTATTTTATGCTGCTACCAAAATGTGAAGATATCCTCTATAATCATGTGGCATACATAATATCATAATCTGTTTGGTGTTCTGGTACCAAGTCTTGTTAATTTTTTTATTAATCTTTCCACTTAGGATGTATTACTCATACATATAGATGTTACATATGATACAACATAAATATTGGAGGGGCAAAATGTGTTTGGTCCATTTATATAAGTAAAGAACTACCAAATCAAAATAACTTCTCAAAATGCATCTGTATTCTGATTTAGAACAAAATAACAGAAATTTGCTCTAGGATAAACTGGCAAACTTCAAAGTATAAAGTTTATCTTTGTCTTCAGCCTTCCACATAGCCCTTAAGCTGCTCAAAGTGCTCTAATTCATACCGACAAACTTTTCAGGCTGTGTTTGGATACTTTTCCATGATATCTTCTTCTGCAGCTTAAAAATAAAAATAAAATAGGATTTTCCTGACCACCCGTGATTCAAGCTAATGAAAATACTCTCATCCACTAACCATAGTGCAACAATCCAAACACTACTGAAGTGATAATTACTGATCTCTCCCAATTTAAGCATTCCAATCTTTGCTAGTCTTTAAAACAGATAAAAAAATGATTTTGCATAGAAGTTCATTTGAGGCATAATTGTTCTAAGTAATTTAAGAGCTGGTGTTTGGGGCTGGTTAGGAAAACAAAGAGCTCTTTTAATTACCTGATGAAGTTTTGTCAAATATTCAAAGTCAACGACCTTATTACATTTTGAATTTCTTTTGTGAATTTCTAACTATGTGCAAGAATACTGTTTTATTTAACTGAGGTTATTTTTTGTGAGGATATATGTTGGCAATGTATTGAGAAGTCCATTTTAATAGCTATGAAACACACAGGAGCCCCATAGGAAATTCCAACTCAACTGTAATTTTAAAGAAATAGATATCAGTTACCAGTATAACAAAGTCATCACCAGTTGCTCATGAAATACACCATTTGTTGATAAAATGTATATACAATATTTGTGAGATAATCTTTTTCTCTATTACTTTTTAAAAGTGCAATTCTTTTTTTTTTTCTTTTTTTATTTGAATTGTTGTTCAGGTACAGTTTTCTGCCTTCTACCCCCATCCCAGCCCACTGCCCCAGCCATCCCCAACCCCCTCCCATTTTCACACACCCTCTTGTTATTGTAAAAGTGCAATTCTTTAGCACTTTTCCATGGTCTCATTTCATAGCTGACAGCATTGGAGAAAGAACAGAATAGTGGGAGAAGAAAATAATGTGCTTAGTTTAATAGTTTAAACTTATTGGTTTGTAATGCTGCATAGCTAACTGGAAATTCTATTAAGCTATTTCTACCAATTCCTTCTGGATTATAGAATTAATTGAATATGATTTCTTAGTGAGCATCTAAGTGGGCATCTCTCTCTTTGTAACTTATGTCACAGTCAAATTAATCATTTCTTTTACAACACACTCTAGACTCTAAGAAACCCCAAAATGATCTTTGTGTCTTGGTATTCACACCCTTTGTAATCATTTCCATTGAGTGTGAGCAGGACCTACAACATGCCTCTAACCAACAGAATACAACAAATGTAATAGGGTGTCACTTCTGTGACCACATCATATAAGCTTGTAACTTTTGGCTTTCTAGAGGACCTCTTGGCTGGCTTTGATGAAGCAAGCTGCAATGTTATGAACTGCCTCTGAAAAAGGCCATGTGGCAAGCAAAGAACTGAGCCCTCTGTTTGACATCCTGCAAGGAACTAAATTCTACTAATAATCACATGAGATTGGAATAGGATTCTTCCCAGTTGAGCTTTCAAATGAGACACTAACCATGGCTGAGCCCTTCACACAGCCTCGAGAGACCATGAAATTAAGCCCAGAATCCTGACCCACTGAAACAGTGAGATAGTAAATGCTTTGTTTAAGTTTCCAAGTTTGTGGTAGTTGATTTAACAGCATTGGGTAACTAATACTCAGTAACCCATATTTTAACAAAAATACAGTAAAAGTATATTTTCTTGTAGGCAAATTTTTAATTGAAACGTAATTGTCACATAACAACAATTTTTTGACATGTGAAAAAATATGCATATTTTGTTAAGAAATTAAATCATTCATGTATTTTGAACCTTTGCTGAGAGTTATTAAATGTTATTATTTGATTACTAATAACCACATCATTTTTATAATATTAATTATTAAACTCCCAAATTATTATATTACACACTAGAATAGAGGCATGAAGGCAGTAAATTAGATTCTCTGCTTCACAGACAAAGTTCTGTTTTTCTTAGAAACAACTGAACTCACTTCTTAGTGGAAGAAAAAATTAGATAGTATTACAGTTCTACTATTCTATTCTTCTCTCAATAACCAAATAGTCTATTCTTCAGTTATTTAAAAAACTAGATTTGTAGCTCCACTCTCTGTCTGAATTAGCAGTTCATCATCATTCTTCAATAATGTAATTAATCTAGATATGAGTATGAAGAAACCAATTTTCATACTTCATGTATAAATATAGTAACACAAACAAGACATTACAAATGACAGCTAACTATACAGTTGTAAATCAATCCAATTGATACATTTAGTTAATCATACAGCACACATATCTATACCTGAGGAAAATATATATTAATGCCTATTAGAATCTATAAGAACAAGCCAAGTCAATGCTGCAGAGAACTTTGTAAGATTTATTCCTAAAAAATACCTTTATTGACTCGTCCTTATACCATAATCTATAGAGTTTTAATATTTATCAAATCTTATACCTGAAAGATTTGCAAAGCATTTTCACAAACATTGTCCTGTTCAGGAGCCCCAGCTGCCATGAGTTTGGAAGAGAAGTTATTATTAATACCATTTCCAGATAAGGAAATGAGTCAGAAGTGCTAGTTTTTGTTATGTTTTATTTCATTTTGTTTTGTTTTGTTTAAGGACTAATTGCTGAAAGCACAATGAAAATACAGATCTCTTACCATCACAAGAAGAGTGTTGTATAATAAGAATATTCCATTCAGACCAGCTGTCAGAGGAGAAACAACTGACCAAAATAGCAGCACCTCTACAGGGAGAGAACTAGATTCCGACTCAACACTTAATTCAATGGACATTTCCACCTCTAAGCTTCTCATATAAATTTAAGCTTCATTAGCTTTAGTTTAAAGTAATTTATTTCACAGACCTATAATCATATTTAACAGCCTTCTCCTGAACTGCATTGAAATCAAATTTTAATTTATAAGATATTTAAATTTTCATTAAAATATTGTTCATGTCCCAATTATAATAGCTGATAATCCCTTTGCCCTTCATAATTCCATCATTCCTTGAAATTGTGTCTCAAATCCTAATTTTTTCATGAAGTCCTCTCCAATAATTTCACTGAGTATGAATCTTCACCTTCTTTAACAATTGTTAACATTTTATTTAACAGAGCATTAATTTAAGGTACAATTTGATTGCTTTGATTTTATATATTTAAATGAGCAAAGTTAGCCTATTTCAGGTGTCTATTATACAGCATGCTTTCAATTACAGTTTAATATTGCCCTAACACAGGCAGGTTTATTTAAAATAAGGTACAATATTACTTCTATATGCATTCATAGCACTTTATCCTAAATTCTATCCAACTTGGACCCTTGCCTACTACATATTGCCTTTTACTGTTTTCTAATTGTATCTTTTCTTGCATAGGACTCTGTGGTATTTGTGGACCAACTATATAATAATGATAATTTATGTCATCTATACAAAGCTCAGTGCCAGGCACATTGTAGGGGCCCAGGAGTGACTCACTGGTCAGCTGTTACGGCAGAAAGGCAGAGTGGAAACAGTAGTGGAATAGAGAGGTTGAAAAGCCTGGGATGTTGTCAGAAATCTGCTACTAACTAGCTATATGACTTAGGACAAATTAGTTAACACTCTATTTCTTCAAATACAACATGAAGAGATTAAACTAAATCATCTGCAGATTTATCCTCCATGCTCAAAGTAAATTAAAATAAGAACTAAGAAGAACAAAGTGTATAGCTTCACTTTTCCTAAAATAACTTTGAGAAAAACAAAGGCAAAACAGCTTTGAGATTTTGCACAACAGTAAGAACACATTTGTTGCTTTCCTTAAATAGGACATAAAGAATTAATTATATATGGATTTTTCACATTTAGCATCACTAGTTCTTCCTGAAAGTGGTTTTTATTCTGTCTTTGGGACCTAGATTCTTAACTTTTCATACTCCAGAGAGCCTACAACTCTAACCTCAAGTTCTGCCAAAAAAAAAAAATTGTTGTCCAAAACCTTTTTTAAGTAAACAACACAAAATGGAAGAAACACAGATGATTGTAGGTCCCCCTCTGGGTTTGACCATAGAAGACTCATCAGACCCTGTTGTTCCTCCTGACAAGATATTAAAACATATCAACCATTATAGACATCCATCCCCCAAATTCTCAAAAATATCAAACATTTCTTTTACCATATCTAAAATCTATAGACTTAACAAATCCCAGTCATAATTCCAAAAATTAACAAGCTAACTCTCAAATTTAAATGAAAATTCAAAGGACCTAACATACCCAAATCATGTAGAAAAAAAAAATAAGAGGACTCGCACTCCTTAAAGACTTAAAATCAAACCGCAGTAATCCAAACATCTGAGTAATGGCATGAGGCTTGAAAAATAGACTGATGAAAGAGAAGAGAGAGGACAAAAATAGATCCACATTTACATAGTGTTTTTTTGTTTTTCAAAAAGGTGCAAATGTCTTTTCAATAATGGTACCCAAATAATTCTGAGTCACACCCCACACCATCAAGGCAAACCATAAACCCAAAGAAATATTGTGACATAGGATTAATCAGAAATTTCTTAGATGGGTCATAGAACACAATAACCATTAAAGAAAAAATGAGAAACTAGACTTGATTAAAATTTTAAACTTACATTCACCAAAAGATAGCATTAAGAAAGTGAATGGGGCTCAGTGGACTGAGCACTGGCCTTAGCGATGAAAGGTTGCTGGTTCAATTCCCAGTCAGGGCATATGCCTGATCTCCAGGGGTGGGGATATGCAAGAGGCAACCAATTCATGTTTTGTTTCCTCTCCACCTCCCTTCCCCTCTCTCTAAAAATAAATAACATTTTTTAAAAAGTGAAGTGGAGAAAATATTGACAAATTATGTATCTGATTAGGTCTGGTATCTAAAACTGCACTATCCAAAATGGTAGCCATTAGCCCATCTAGCTATTTCAACTTAAATTCATTAAAGTTAAGTCAATTAAAAATACACTTCTTTATTTGCACTAGCTACATTTCACACTAAACATACTGAACTGTGAAGATAATTCTATTGAACAGCACTGGTCTAGAAAATAAAGTAATACAATAAAAATACAAACCAATTGAAAAATAGACAAGAGGTTTGAAAACAATGTTTCTTAAAAGTCAAGATACATGAGTACCCAATCAGAACATTAAAAAGTGCTCAACACCAGTCAACAGGAAAATGCAAATTAAAACTAGAATGGTAAATACATACTCACTAGAATGGCTAAAATTTAAAGGTTTTACAAAATCAAACATTGACAAGGTTGTAGGGTGACTAGAACTGTCTTATATTTGTGGCATAAGTTTAAAATAGTACCTATAACCACATTGGAAAATAGTCTGGCATTATAAGGCTTAAATATACACCTACCATATGACACCAAAATCCTACTCCTAGGCATTTATTTACCTAAGAGAAATGAAAACATATGTCCCACAAAGACTTGAATGCAAGTGTTCATAACAGCTTTATTCATAATAGCCCCAAATTGGAAACAGCCCAGATGTACATTAATTAAAGAACAGATTTTTAAATTGTGTGTATTTATAAATGAAAAGCAAAGAAGAGAAACAAACACACAATGGCATACATAAATCTCAAAAAAATTATGCTAGTGAAAGAAACCTACCACATGAGAGCAAATTCTATACGATTCCATTTAGATGAAATTCTAGAATGGGCAAAACTAATTTATAATGGAGAAAAATTAGAATAGTGATTACCTCTGGAGGAGGTCAGGGCAGGAACTGTTTGCAAAGGGGCATAGGGAAACTTTCTGGAGTGATGGTAATGTTCCACATTGTCACAGTGGTTTGGGCTACTCGTGCATGTGTTGAGACTCAGCAAATAGACACTTAAGATTTTCCTGTTTTATTAATATGTAAATTTTACACTTTAAAAACTGTGTTGAACTCTACTTACATGCTAAAGTACTTAGGGAAAAGTATACTAATGTCTGCAATTCACTTTATAATGCATAAGAATAAGATGGATTAATAGATAGATAGAGGGAATGAAGATACATGACAGGACAAGTAGAGTAAAAAATTACGGCTAAATTCTAGATGGTATAAATAGCTTTCCCTATAAAATTATTTTATTCTAAAATTCTTTCAACTTTGCTATATGTTTGAATTTTTCATAGTAAAATGTTGATTTAAAAAAAGATATTCTAGGTCTTCTGGAGACAGAATTCTAGTGTTAAGATTCCAAAGTAAAAACTGAGACACAAAGCATGAAGTGAAAAACATATTTTCTCTTGATCTTTTCCATAGCTTCATCCCACAGGTTCATGAGCTGCACTCCTCTATCTCATATTAGATAATTCCACCCCTTCAGGATTCTTCATGTTATCAAAAAGGAAACACTCAGATCCTTGCAACTTCCATTTTTACTTGAAGCTCTGTTTTTATCTCCTGTGCAAGAGAATAGGAAGCCACTGATTTACTCTCTAGATCTTGTGATCCCACCCAAATAAAGTACTATTAGATTATAACCCAAAGTATAAAATCTGCATAAGTTTGTGCTGATATAAATAAAAGATGAATAAGCAAATAAAGTATAAAGAAAGACATTCTCCCTTGCTAAAAAATTCCAAATAATTTAATGTAGATACTTCCCCCACAAGGACTTCCCACACCTTACATGTAAACAGTGACTTCCTTCCAAAGAGTAAGTATGAAAAATGTGAAGGGAGATAGACTTTACCTAGAGAAACATGACAAACACTACCCAGCCAAGGGTTTGAGGTCAACATCAAAAGTAATGTTATTTTGATAGTATATATCTGTTGTACAGTAAAGAATTTGGCCTTTCTCCCTGGTTCCTGGGAAGGAGACTCTAAATGCTTGGAGTTTCCCAAATAATATTAGTGTCTTTGTTACTCATAAACCCTTTGGACCACACCTGAATTTATGCTAATATGGTAACCCATGCTGGAGGTGACCATGTAGGAGAGACCAACCATGTGGTTAAAGGTTTGGGGCTTTGAGTCAGATGACGTCAGCCCAGCATGACCTCCTCCATGGAAGAAAGGTGTACTAGAAATTGAGTTCAATCACATGGTCAATGATTCAATCAATCATACCTATCTAATGAAGCCCCAATAAAAGGAGAAAGGAAGAGAGCAGTTTACCAACACCCCCAAAATTATGTGGAGGCTACTTTGAAAGAAACAATGATCCCTGTTTGAGGGACACTGGTAGCTGTGGTAATAAATACCCTAATCTCTCTCACTCCCCTCCCTCAGACCTTCTATCTGCTCTCCCCTGACCAAACCCAACAGGAAGCCAGTGAGTACGGAAGTCCTACATGTGGTCCATCCAGGTGAGACTGCTGGGACAGAGAGCAGGTGGATGGTGGAGCTAGGAGGACAAACAGGAGCTATCTGGCACAGAGGTAAAGTGTGATAGTGTAAAAGAGCTAAATCCTCATGTACCACAGTAAGTCGGCTTTTAAAACTGATTAATCAAAAAATTATATTATATGGATATTATTCAGCTATACAAAAGTAAATAGCACAAGGAACAGCTGATAAGAAGGCAACTGTATCAGAAAAGCACAGAGGTAGTAAAGTTCAAGAAGTATTCAAAGAACAAGTCGCCCAGTTTGTTTGTACTGTAAGGAATCTATAAGGAAAAGTGGGAAATAAAACTCAAGGGACAGATTCAGGTCATACTGTGGCAGTTATAAATGCCAGGCTGAGGATTCTGTATTTAAAGAGTGTTGAGCCTCAATCAAGGGGGTAACTGATTGAGAGCTGAGCTCCAGGTAGGATTGATCTGGCCATGATGTGTAGAATTGATTAAAGTAACAAATACCTAGATAATGTGAGACTTAGTAGATTCTATTCATAGTCCCTGTTAGAGTTTTCAAGTGCCCAATTTATAATGGTGGCAATGAGAATAAAAAGAATGATATTAACCTAAAAGACATTTGAAAAAACACTGAAAGTATTTGTTTACTAAATGGAGATAGGAGAATAGGGAAGAGTCAAAAATGACAGCAAGAATTTGAGTCTGGATCAACTGGAAATCATAGTTAATGAACACCAGTAGGGATATTAATCCAGGACAGGAGCAAGTTTGGGATAAAGATTCATCTAACAACCCCGGCAGTGTGGCTCAGTTGGTTGGAGTGCCATCCCATAACTGAAAGGTTGCGGGTTTGATTTCTTGACAAGGCACATACCTAGGTTGCAAGTTCTATCCTGGTCCCAGTGCATATGGGGGAAACCAATCAATGCATCTCTCTCATATCAATGTTTATCTGTGTCCTTCCCCTTCTCCCTCTCTCTCTCTCTTTAAAAGCAAGGAGAAGGACTTCCGCCAAGATGGAGGTATAGGTGGATGTGCCGTGCCTTCTCACACAACCAAGTTTAGGGACAACTAAATATTAGCATCAGAAAACACAACCAGAACACGGAAAATTGAACTTTTCAGAAGTCCGTTAACAACAAATTCTTCAGCCCGACCGGTAAGGGGCGAAACCGGCGTCTGGTGAGGGGTTGCACAGAAGGACTGGGTCAGACCTGGGCGCGGAATCCAGACGCGCGAATCCAGACGCACGGGTTCCAAACGCAGGATTGGACCTACTGAGCGACCAAGCAACCCACCAGGTGAGCGACTGCAGAGGAGACAGTGGGGAGACGGCGCTGCGTGTTGACTGCGGATGCCTATTTGTGCTCGAGCGGACAGGCGAGGGAGTGGGCGGTTGGACCGGCTGTGGTGTAGAGGGCACCGCCATTTCCCTGCTCTGACCACGCCCCCACATGCAGCGTCACAACCCAGCGACCTGGGAGTCCAAGGCGCCGCTTCTCACATTTAAAGGGCCAGAACAGACCAAAAATGTCGCAGAAAGACCTCAAAGCCCCAGAGATAAATCTAAGCGACGAAGAAATAGCAAAACTCTCAGACGCACAGTTTAAAACACTGGTCATCAGGATCCTCACAGATCTGATTGATTATAGCCACAAATTAGACAAATATATGAAGGCAAAACTAATGGAAATGAATGGAATTCCACAGGAAACCCATAGCAATGAAAAGGAAACTGGGACTCAAATCAATGGAGTGGACCAGAAGAAAGCAAATAATGGCCAAACAGAAAAGAGTCAAGGAGCAAGAATTCAAAGAAATGAGGAGAGTCTTAGGAACCTCCAGGACATCTTTAAACGCTCCAATATCCGAATTATAGGGGTACCAGAAGGGGAAAGGCACAGCCACCAGTGGAAAACTTATTTGAACAAATAATAAAAGAAAATTTCCCCAACCTGGCAAAGGAAATAGACTTCCAAGAAATCCAAGAAGCTCAGAGAGTACCAAAAAAGTTGGACTCAAGAAGAAACACACCAAGGCACATCATAATTACATTAGCCAAAATTAAAATGAAGGAGAGAATCCTAGAAGCAGCAAGAGCTAAGGGGACAATCACCTACAAAGGATTCCCCATCAGACTGTCAGCAGATTTCTCAAAAGAGACCTTACAGGCAAGAAGGGGCTGGAAAGAAATATTCCAAGTCATGAAATCTAAAGACCTACAACCAAGATTGCTCTATCCAGCAAAACTTTCATTTAGAATGGAAGGACAGATAAGGTGCTTCTCAGATAAGATCAAATTCAAGGAGTTCATCATCACCAAGCCCTTATTATATGAAATGTTAAAGGGACTTACCTAAGAAAAAGAAGATAAAGAAACATGAACAGTGAAAGAACAACAAGCTCACAGTTATTAATAACCACACCTAAAACGAAAGCAAACTAAAAGAACAGCTAGATCAGGAGTGGAAACATAGAAATGAAGATCTCAAGGAGGGTTAGCAACAGAGGAGTGGGAGGAGGAGATGGGGGGAGAAGGTACAGAAAATAAGTAGCATAGACAGTAGATAGAAAATAGATGGGGGGGCAAGAATAGCATGGGAAATATAGAACCTAAAGGACTTGAGACACATGGACATAAACTAAAGGGGGGTAATGGTGGGGATGGGGGGGCAGGGTGGAGGGGAATGAAGGGGGGAATAGAACAACTGTAACAGCATAATCAATTTAAAAAAATAAATAAAAAAAAAGCAAGGAGAAGATGTCCTTTAACAAATGAATTGAATACTGGTATACACCAGGCACTATTGTAGGCAATGAGGATATAGCAGTGAAACAAAAACATTTAAAGTTCCTACCCTTATGGAGTTTATATTCTGATGGAGGAAGTCAAACAGTGGATGAAACAAGTTAAGTGTTATGAAGCCTGGAGGTCCCAGAAAGAAATACAAAGCAAAAAGCTGTGACTGAAAATGTGTTGATGTTGAAGATTAGTTACTGGTACTCTTTATTTATGTCTTAGCATCTACTATGTGCCAAACACTTTGCTTAATGCTAGGGATACAATAGTTTCTCATGCAATTTGCAGTTTGTTGAGGCAGGAAATATAAATCTTTGTAAAAGTTAATTTCTGTGAATGTCTTAGATTTCACATTACACCTCTAGGTCCTATAATTCTAGGACTCATCATGAAGACAATGAAGTTTTCTAAGCTTCTGCAAGCCAGGTCTATTATCCTGCTACCCCAATGAGGACATGGATACCCTGAGGGGGGATGTATACCATGGTCATGATAACAGCTACTGGCAACAGGGCATATATGCAGAAATAAATCAGGTGAAATCATGAGCATCTATAGGCAAGAAAAGAGAGCCAAGAACAAAACCATGAAAAATGTGTGCACCTAGGAGACAAACAAGAAATGAAACCAGCAAAGGAAATAGGAGTAGTCTGAGGAGAAATGAGAAAAGCAGTATAAAGACAATGAGGGGGAAGGATTGAATGTGGGAGATGGGGGGTGGGTAGGGCAGGGGAGAGTAATTGGAGGGGAATGGGGACAACTGTAATAGAACAATAAGAAACAAACAAAAAGAAAAAGGAAAAGCAGTCTGACATTATGCTACAGAAAGCAAGGAATAATGGAAGGCAGGTGCAGCAGCAGACACTGATGAGACATCAGATTTGAAGGTACGAAGTCGTTGGTCCTCTCTAGGATGGTAATTTCAGTGAGGTGGTGGAGTTTTAAACTGAAGGACAAGATGAAAGTTGAGCAAGTGTACAATAGAGAAATAGCAAAAACGAGTGTCTCCTAGATAGGCAAGAAACTGGAAGCATCTCTATTTTTCCACAAATAACCTTGACTAAGGAGGAGGAAAGGCCCTGCCATCCAGAGAGACCATTTTCTCTATTGTATAAGGTGATCAACAATCCCAGTGTGCTCAGAATTTTCCCACATTTAACACCAAAGTCCCACATGTATGGAAGCTCCTCAGTCCTAGGTAAACTGGTACTGGTGACACCTAATATTCATATAAGTGTGGCACTTTACTTTGGTAAAGCTTTACATACATGATGATCATTTTAAATAATTTTATTGTGGTATGATTTACATAGCATAAAATTCACCAGCGCTAGTGATTATTTAAAGCAAGTCTCAGCCCAGGCTATACATTAAAATCCCAGGGTTGCTTTTAAGAACAGCAGTGACAGACCCCCACTCTCAGAGGTGCTTGCGGCCCAGGTGTTACTACTTTTTAAAAGCAACCCATTTTTATTCCAATGTGTATCCATGATTAAAACCCACTAGTTTAAAGCAAAATATAATATAAATGTTACTCTAAGTTCTCAGGAAGGAGACATGAAATAAGCGGATGTGATCATTTAGGCTTCTTGAAATGAGTAACTATTTGAAAGAATAGAAAAAGGACTATTTCAAGTATTTTTGTTTTGAATTCTGGTGCTACATTCAAGAATTTAGACAGATTTTTCCTTTAATTAAAATGCATTGCAGAAACTATATTGCTAGGAAAATCATAATGCAGGCCCATATTTTACCTGAAATCTTGCTTCTGACTACACAACAGTCCCACAAAATAAGGAAGTATAATTTTTAATTTTATACAGATGAATAAATTATTCCTTTGAGTAGGTGAAATGATTATTTCAAGAATCAAATCTTCAGTCAGCATTTCAACAGCCTTTCCATGGTAAAATGTCATTGATTTCTCTGTAAAATGACTTTGTCTTTTCTATAAATGTGTTATTATTCTCTGACTTCAAATCAGTTAAAGATGCCCTGCTATATCCATAGGAGACTCTCTAACAAATCAATGCTAATGTGAAATATGTTTTAGCATTTTAAAATTTTATTCACTAAGACAATGGATTGCTTCATATGAACATGACTGGCATCCAAAAATAGAACATTACTTGAAATTATTATTATATGTGTCCATTACTAGTTATGACTGAAAAAACCCTACATAAAAGCTATTTGTGATTCATAATAATACAATAACTGTGAGTCACCTCACAATTTCAGTGAGCAAGAAATATAACTTTGTTTATTTTCCTAAAACTAAACTCGGTTTCTATTTTGAACCCTAAATCTACCCGTGTGAAGCATGGCAGAGTCAGGTTCTGCTCTTGGATGCCTCTGACATGGTTTTACCCTCTCCATGGGGCTTTGTCCAAAAAGCAAAAAATAAGACCTTTGATACAACCAATATTTTCAGTCTCACCAACATCTCTTTTTCCATTGCTTCCCTGCTGTCTCTCTTTTTCCAAGGCACCCCTGATAAAGACATCTATAAAAAAAACCTACAGATAAGATGATGCTTTAATAGCAAAAGACAGAATGCTTCTTCCCTAAGCTCAGAAGCAAGATAGCAACGGGCACTTTTGTCATTTCTACTTGACATTGTCCTGGTTCTAGCCAGGGCAAGTAGCCAAGAAAACGAAATAAAATTTATCCAGATAAAAAAATTAAAAGTAAAGGAGTCTCTATTTTAGATGGTATGACCTCATATATAGAAAATTCTAATGAATCTGCTAAGAACTGTTAGAGCTTACCAGTGCTCACCTCCTCCCGTAACCACATCAAAATTACAATGAAACTGCAGAAAAACCATTGTTGAGAACCACCTGAAGTTTAGCTGAACAGAAACCCTATAATCAAGGATACACAGAAAAGCTCATGTCAAAACTGGTAGGAGGGATAGAGATGCAGAATGGGCTGATCCCACACACATTTGGGGTACTTAAAAGTCAGGAAGGATATCTTGGCTGCAGAGATCCCTTAAAGAGCAAGGCAGTCCCAGCTCCATATGAGGCCTTCCACCCCAGGGTTCCAATAATGGGAACAGGAGTCCCCATGAATTCTGGCTGTGAAAACCAGTGAGGATTATTGCAGCTGAGTGGGATGAAGTCCCTGGTGTTCTTCTTAAACAACCTGCACATGGGCTGAATAACTGACAGCCTCCCTCACTGGAGCAGTAGCTAGAAAGGTGCCAGGGACATATGAGGAAGAATATAATATCTGGTAAGTTGCTTACCTCCAAAAGGTATTTACTATTTTAAAAGTAAGGGACTGATTGAGGATATTTCTAGAAACAAGAATCAAAAGTAATAGATTTAAAGTGAGCAACACTACATATTTTTTAATTCTAAAAATGTTTAATATATTTGAATGCACTAGAACATAAGTCTAAAAATCTGGAATTCTAAAAAACCTAGAATCTGTGGATTCCCAGTCAAGATACATGCCTGGGTTGCATGCAGGTCAGGTCCCCAGTTGAGGGTGCACAAAGGGCAGCCACACATTGATGTTTCTCTTCCTCTCTTTCTCTCCCCCTTCTCCTCTCTCTAAAAATAAATAAATAAATCTTTTAAAAATAAATTTAAAAAGAGTCAGGAATTCTTTTATAAGTCCCCATTGAAAAATTTCCTTCACTCTCATTGGCCAGAATCGTGTTTCATGCTCTGTCCTTAATCAAACTTTGTGTAATGTTAGGGATGCAGAGGTGGGAAATAGTAGAACTTTACCATAACTAACTTAGATCAATGAGGATTTACCTGTGTAGAGAGGGTGAGGAGTGGATATCAGAACAAAACCGGACAAGAAAGAAGGACAAAGGGAAGTTGGGTAGGCATCAGCAGACCCTGCTGTACACCAAAGACAAAAAAATAAACATGAAAAAAAGCTTCACTGCACCTTCTTAAGCTCAGTAAGAACTATGTGCCTTTCCTTCTCTACCAAGTCAAAAAGAAAAAAGCAAGTTTGATGGCCTCCTGCAGCTTTTGATTTCCTCAGGGATTCCACCCTACACCCAAATGGCACAACCATTACTTACTTTAAAATGTGTACCACTGCACACACTCTGTAAAGTCATTAGAAACTTACTTCCAGGTCTTTGCTAGCACATTATTAGCGTAAGCCACTGTTCTCTATCAGTGGTCCTTCAATATACAAGTTTACATATTTGCTTAGTTATAGATTACCACCAATTTCTTAATACTCAGAATGAGAGTCATTCATTTACTTGAGAAATGTTTACTAAGCACAGTAAGCTGGTGCTACACTAGTGATGATTAACATCTATGAGCACCTACTAGATTTCAAGTAGTATTTTAAGTGCTTTACATATATGACTTGTTTATTTCATCCTCAGAAGAACTTTTGTTCTCAGAGGAACAATTTCTATTGTGCAGATGAGTGAGTTATCAAATGTTTAAGCATCTTGACAGGAAACAAAAAAATATATGTATAAGGCATGAACTTCTATTTACAGACAATAAAGGAAACCAAGACTTACAATAAGCCATTTGCCAAAGGTTAAGAAACAGGGTAGGACCTTGCAGAACCAGAACTCAAGACAGTCTAACTCCGAATTTGGTGATAATAAACTACAGCACTATAGGGTATTTGAGGAGCTCTTAAGACCTAGGCCCCTTCCCAGGCCAGCCCTCACCAAGGAGAAGGCCATGTTCAGTTGAAGTGCCAAGATCATGATGCCCAATGGTGAGAAGTTGATGGTCAGAAAGCTATTATAATCTTAGTTCCTGTTCCTCAACTGAAGTTTTTCCAGAAAATTGGTCCGGCTGGTATGGGAGTTGGAGAAAAAGTTCAGTGGGATGTACATTGTGTTTTTGGCTCAGAGAAGAATTCTGCCTAAGCCAACTCAAAAAAGCCATACAAAGAATAAGCAAAGTGTCCCGGGAGCTGCATTCTGACTGCTATGCACAATGCAATCCTGGAGGATCTGGTTTTCCAAGTGAAACTGTGGGCAACAGAATCCATGTGAACCTGGACGGCAGCAGCTTATGGTTAATTTGGGTAAAGCCCCACATTCAGAACAACACAAGGTTGAAACTTTTGCTGGTGTCTGTAAGAACCTCAGGGGCAAGGATTTTAATTTTAAATTCCTAGAGTTTCACTTGTAAACAAATAGCTAAATAAGCCTTACCCAGCTGTGAGAAACAGCAGAGGGGGTCACCATTTCCCTGCTCTGACCACGCCCCCACATACAGTGTCACAACCCAGCGACCTGGGAGTCCAAGGCGCTGCTTCTCACACTTAAAGGGCCAGAACAGACCAAAAATGTCGCAAGAAGATCTCAAAGCCCCAGAACCCATAGATCTAAGCGATGAAGAAATAGCAAAACTCTCAGACGCATAGTTTAAAACACTGGTCATCAGGATCCTCACAGAACTGGTTGATTATAGCCACAAATTAGACAAATATATGAAGGCAAAACTAATTGAAATGAATGGAATTGCATGGGACAGCAATAGCAATGAAAAGGAAACTGGGACTCAAATCAATGGAGTGGACCAGAAGAAAGCAAATAATGGCCAAACAGAAAAGAGTGAAGAAGCAAGAATTCAAAGAAATGAGGAGAGTCTTAGGAACCTCCAGGACATCTTTAAATGCTCCAATATCCGAATTATAGGGGTACCAGAAGGGGGAAAGGCACAGCCACCAGTGGAAAACTTATTTGAACAAATAATAAAGGAGAATTTCCCCAATCTGGCAAAGGAAATAGACTTCCAGGAAATCCAGGAAGCTCGGAGAGTCCCAAAGAAGTTGGACCCAAGAAGAAACACACCAAGGCACATCATCATTACATTAGCCAAAATTAAAATGGAGAGAATTCTAGAAGCAGCAAGAGATAAGGGGACAGTCACCTACAAAGGAGTCCCCATCAGACTGTCAGCAGATTTCTCAAAAGAGACCTTACAGGCAAGAAGGGGCTGGAAAGAGGTATTCCAAGTCATGAAATCCAAAGACCTACAACCAAGATTGCTCTATCCAGCAAAACTTTCATTTAGAATGGAAGGACAGATAAGGTGCTTCTCAGATAAGATCAAATTCAAGGAGTTCATCATCACCAAGCCCTTATTACATGAAATGTTAAAGGGACTTATCTAAGAAAAAGAAGATAAAGAAACATGAACAGTGAAAGGACAACAAACTCACAGTTATTAACAACCACACCTACAACGAAAGCAAACTAAAAGGACAGCTAGATCAGGAGTGGAAACATAGAAATGAAGATCTCAAGGAGGGTTAGCAACAGGGGAGTGGGAGGAGGAGAAGGAGGGAGAAGGTACAGAAAATAAGTAGCATAGACAGTAGATAGAAAATAGATGGGGGGGCAAGAATAGCATGGGAAATATAGAATCTAAAGGACTTGAGACACATGGTCATAAACTAAAGGGGGGGTAATGGTGCGGATGGGGGGGGTAGGGTGGAGGGGAATGAAGGGGGGAATAGAACAACTGTAACAGCATAATCTATAAAAAATTAAAATAAATAAATAAAAACAAATAGCTAAATAAAATACAGTTCAAAATAAAACCAAAGCACTATATGTACATGGAGGATATTTTGTCTTAGACTGTAAATGAGTATAGTGGATGCAGAGCAATCTCAACCAGTTAGACAATGGCTTTCCAAATAAAATATTCAAACATTCATATTGATTTTTGTAAAATAACTTCAAAAGAACATTTTGATTATTCCAGACTCCTCTTAAGTCTCAAACTTCCATGACAGCTTTCCACTACAAAGTTTCCTGCTGTTCTGAGCATTTATTTGTAACACACAGTTTACCAGATTTGTTTCTGACAATGGGTACACATCTGTGTACCAGTTCAGCTTATTGGATTTATAGATGCAAACTCTTGACTAATTTGTCACCATTTGTATTTCAACTCTCTCAAGGACGTGAGCAAGTTAAAAGGCTGATGGAGTCTATTAAAGAGAATCAGAATCAGATTGCTAGAACATCTACTGTGGGTCAGAAAAGGTTAATTTAGCTAACAAGATTTCTCACCCCTTACCAAGTCACTCTATATTCAAGAATAGGAGGTTGTCCTGTCTAGTTACCAGTGGTACTCTGGCTTCCATTCTACCTGCTGACATCTTTCAGAGTCTTCTTCCAGGATGCCTTCCCAGATTTCTCTCATTAGAGTTGATTGTTATTAAAGCTTCTTGTTATTGTTTTCTTGCTATTATTGTATTTCTTCCTATTGTAGGCTGAATTGTCACCCCAAGACTTATATGTTGAAGCCCTGAGCTCCAGTACCTCAGAATGTGCCTGTATTTTGGAGATAGGGCTTCTAAAGAGGTGATTAAGTCAGAATGAAACTATTAAGTTGGGTCCTAAACCAATCTGGCTAGTGCCCTTATAAAAAGAGGAAATCTGGACACACAGAAAGCACCACGGATGTGCACTTACAGAAGAAAGACCACGTGAACACACAGGGAGAAGGCTGCCATCTGCAAGGCAAGGAAAGAGGTCTCGGGAAGGAACCAACCTTGCCTATACCTTGCCTTTAGACTTCTAGCTCACAGAACTGTAAGACAATAAAATATCTATTTTTTGAACCACCCAGTCAGTGGTATCTTGTTATTGCAACCCTAGCACACTAATATTCTTTTCTAGCTTATAAGCCTCTCCAAAGGAGAGTCCATGTCATATTCAACTTTGTATGCACCACAAAGCATTGAACACTAAAGGCACTTTTTAAATGTTTCTCTTGTTATCATCACTGTCCAAGATTTGCTTCAAATATCTTCATCTGGATATAGATGATGAGGCCTTACATGACCAAAAACAACAACAGCAACATTTTCAACTCTAAAAAATTATGTAATCTTCTTCCATATACTGGGTGTTTGATATGCAAGGAAAAATAAGACTACCCCACCCTCAAGGAATTTATTTCTAGTAATCTAGGAAGACTTGTAAACCAATAATTGCAATACTGCTTGATTAATCCTGCAGTGATGGAGTTGGGTTATAAGGACATCACACCTTAACAGATATTTACAGGCTACTTTGCTCATAAAACCGTCTTCCCTAGAGAAACATGTGAGTTACCATTTTAAGTGTGTAGGTGGGTCAGTGGGAGCATACCAGCCTGTTCTTCCATTGATCTTGCTGTTAGGTTGACTTGACAACAGTGGTCCCACTAAAAGCAGTCCCTCTAGAATCACCTGGTACCAAGTATTTGGGCCATATTTCAAAAGGATAAGAATAATTCTTTTCTAGCCACTGCAACTACTCAAATGGTGTCACCTAGTATCTGTAAATCCACCCGTACAGAGGCAAGATCAATTTAAAAAGACAACCACCTTGCTGCTCTGGATTTTGATAGCTCAGCAGGAAGGGATGTTATAAGTACCAGCAAACCCTGAGGCTTGACGCTGGTGCTTTGTTCTTTCCATGTTTCCCAGTTGTGTGTTGCAGTGATTTGGTAAAGAAATGATTAGACCAAAGTGGTTGTCATCCCAGTAGAGAACCATCATTGAAGACTTTTTAGTTTGCTGCTAGCTACAGAGCAGATTTTAGTCATCTATAAAATGAAGGGGCTGAGCAAGATCGTCTCAAAGGTCTCTTTCTGTTTTAAAATTCCGTGATTCTGTAATCAATAGCCTGACTTTTTCAAATGTGAAAAAGCCTCAAGAAACCTTTAAGATAAGCTTCTAGCTTGTTATGCACACTTACAATTAATTCATTCAGGACTATATTACATAATAGTAATAGTTATACATGATCCTAAAAACTAATTTATTCTTGAAATTCATTTTATTTCTATCACCCTTTAAATATTTTTAATGTTCTATTTTAAAGTTCCTCGGGGTATGGTTTAATATTACATTAATTGCAATATAAATATATCACTGAGAAAAATGTATTTTTATTGATTCAACAATGATACTCCTATATTAAAATACTGGATTTTAGTAGGAAAATTTCCTTGGAGAAAAAAAGTTTGGTCTCTAGTATAAAATAACTCATTTTTAAAACTAACAATTGAGGTCTTTTTAAGATGTTCAATATTTCCTTTTTTAATCAGAATTACTATTTATTGTTCATTTCCTTTACAGTAAAAGATCAGCTGAATTTCTTAATGCCACTGGGCTTCTCCTGATGCTTTTGATTCCTACTGAAACTCACTCAGGCCCTTACTTCTCCCTGGAAATCTCACTAACTTCAGGGAAAATTAATATATAATTCAGATGAACTGTATGGGTTTCAAAATGGACATCAAAGAAAATGGCCTACCTTCAAGGAGCTCCACTGTGAAATCTGACATCAATGTGCCCCTTCCTCCCTTGAGCCCTCACTGTCTTCTCACTCTAGCTCTCTTTTCCTCCTTCCTTTCACAGATTCTTACCAAATATACATAAAACTTATATAGCTATAATCTATGGAGTTCTACCCCAGAATGGGATCATCAAAAGAACACAATTCAAGAACAAAGAGGAGTTCAAAAATAAAGCAAGTCCTTAACTCGTGTTGTTCACATACCAAGAGAAGTATTCACACTTCTTAAAATCCTCTGCATTCTGTCCCATCCATTGTCCTCACACACCCTAGCTAGTCCCTCACTTCATTTCATACAAGCCCCTGGAAAAGTTTTCACCTAACCCTAGGCCTCCTGTTCTTTTTTCATATTCCTTTTGGTTTCAATTCTTGTCATAAAAATCCAGAAGTACTAGGACAGAGGAAAGGCTTGTAGTACACATATTAGCAATTTTTATTCACTTACCCTTTCCAAGTGCTCTTTAAAGTATATGAAGAAGCCTAGGCCCTCCTTTAAAGGCCTATAATCAAATGGGGGAAACCTGACATTTGTTCGGCATCTAGGTAAGTCAAGCCCTATACCAAGCACCATGGAGGTAAAGATTAATAAGCAGGAGTCTCTGCCCTAAGAAAACTGACAGCTCCTGTGGAGGGGTCATATGGACAGATAACTGTAAAGCAATGTGATAAATGCTATAGTATTTATCACAGAAAATGTTGTGGGAACTTGACAGAACTTCTTTAAAAATGACTCATTGTCCAATAGTCTTAGTTAATGATATTAGCTTTTTCCCTGTTACAGAAATTTCCATCTTGAATGGAAAACAATTCGTTATTGTTTTGTCTCTCCCCTGCCTCTCTTCCTAACTAGCCCAAAATTTTGCAACTTCATTCCTATTTCTAATAATGTTCTCCTAATTATGTGGTGGCCTGGAGTGGAAATAATGAGAGGTGCGTGTGCGGGGTGAGGGTGGGGGGGACCTGGTCCTTATCTTTCAGAAGAAAGAAATTTTAAAACCGTCGGAAACATGATAGAGTTGTTAGAACTACATGGATTTTAGTCTTATGAACTATCAAATGGTCTGGCTTTTTGTTGTTTTATTTAATATAATAATCATAAAAAATTACAGAGATTAAAAAACAAAAACTCATCACTAGGTCCAAGTAATCTACATCTTCCCTAACATTTTTACTCACATTCTTCCAAAGCCCTTGTCATCTCATATCTGACTCAGGAGATGTCATAACATCTCATAACATCTCCCTAAGTGAGTTTTGCTCCAGTTTCTCTCATTTAAATCTATCTAATCTACTTCTGGATTAATGCTCTTAAATACTGTTCAAGTCACTTCATTAAAAATTTTTTTCAATTTTTTTCAACTCCCCAACATCTGTAGAACAAAGTTCAAACTCTTTAGCTTCACATAAAGATTCTTGAAAACTTTGCCCGAACCATTCATCTTTTTAAACTTATTTCTTTCTACCCCTAACTCAGCTGTATGCTCAAGCTAACTCAAACCTTCAGCCTTTCCAAGAAACGCCTGCTGGTGTGTCTGCCTCACAACCCTTTTTTCTGAGAACTGCTGCTTCTCTGTTCCAACAACACAGTTACAGTTCCCTTGTCCTTACAAGGTAACCCTGCTTACCATTGGTGACTGATTCAAGATGACTCCTAACTGAAGCTGGCCCATGAGTCCCTTCCTTGAGGAATGTAGAATGGAAGCTGAGATAATCCAGTTTCAGTCTGGCTGTCATTTTCCACTGTGTATATTAGAAGAAAAAAAAGAGCTGATCTGCAGTAAGGGGTAAAATAGATATGTAGAGCAAAGACAAGAGATGAAAGAAAGGAAGAGGGAGAGAGAGAGAGAATGGGGTGGTGGTGATCACCTCGATCCGTTCTGTTCATCTGACCCAGCTGCATCCCGCCCTTGAAGCCCAAGGGTCACTGCTGCATTCATAATAATAAATTACCCCCTTGGTGTAGTTCACCTTAAATGGATTCTGTTACTTGCATCCCAAAAGAGTTCTACTTAATCATATTTGCATTTCAGAGAAATCACTCTGTCCACAACGTGGAAGAAGAATAGGCTAATAAGGGAAGAGAACAGGGGCAAGGCAACCAGTCAGGAGGCAGTGGAAGAGGCCAGAAATAGGATTTGATGATGATAAGATGTAAAAGGTGAGCAAGGGATGTGAGAACTGAGGATGACCTGGAGGCTGTATGACTGGGCAGAGAGTGGAAAAGAGAATACTAAAGAATTGGGGGATGATAATGAGCTCAGCTATACAGAAGAAAACTTATGTGGAAGCACCCAGCACAATTCCTGCCCCACAATAAGTGGCCCATACCTGCAAGTGTCCTTAGTTCCCCCTTCTCCTCTATGTTTGTCTCCCCTATTAGATAATAAGCTCCTACAGGGCAGGGATTATACACTATACTTCTCCACTACCCACAGTGACTACTCAGGTCTTAGTATACTATAGATACTCAGTAAATACTTGTTGATTTCATTTGATTTTTATGTTATATAGTTTTGTTTTGATTGCTTATAATAATATGTCTTATCAAAATGAACACTCAGTATTGTATAGACCTGCTTTTTTAGACAAAGAATTGAAAGAATGCTTTTCTCATTATAATCCTCTGTGATTTTGAAGTGGTCTTTAAAAAGTCTGATTTCTAATAGAGTATCACTTTCTTTTTTGATGAGTAAGAAATAAGTAAAATCCAGGCCCCAAAAGAATAAATAAATAAAGCCTTTCATTTACAAATATGTATAAATCTTAAAGCGTTCAGTAAACATCAATGCATAATATGTAAAAATAAATCTGAAAGCTGAATACAAAGCCCAACTCCTAATATAAACACAAACTAATCAAAGCTGAGGACTTAGAATTCAAAACAGCTTTTGTTGAATTTTAATCTCTATCTCAGATATAACTATAAAACTTTTGGGGGAATTAAATCCTTTTTAATTCTCTATACAAAAGGTTATTCTTACTATCATATGTATGTGTGTATAGTATCTCTATATTTAAAATATTAATTATGTGTAATATATATTTATATGTAAAATCTATTATATATTATTTAGAGAAAATGCAAATACTACAAACATTTAAATTAAATATTTTAAAGTTTATCTTAATTAATTCCACTACCATAGGGATATACAATCAATCCAAGACTCATGATGGGCAACTGTTATTAACTTTGAAGAGGTGCAATGAGCCACAGCCCATACATGACTGCTGTATGTGACCAATATCCCTGTGCAGACTCCTGGGCATTGATAGAAGAGGCCACAACCAGGGAAAGAACTCTCTAATGTAACCTGAGAGGCAGGAAAATGCACATCAACCATGGTGCCAAAATTCCACCAGTGGGGGCATTCTTTTTGAGTTAAAGAGATTATCTCTGGGAAACTTCTGTTCAAAAGCATGTGTTCAGTAAAAGTGATAAAGCATTGACCTGCTGAAGCCTATAAACACATCGTCATGATTGGTTCAATAGCCTCCTATCACTTAAGAGAACCGCAGTTTGGCCCTTTGTCTTCCCTACCTACCCGCTCAACTGCATTTCTTGCCATTGTCTACTTCCCAGCAGACCTCACTCCACTTTCATGACTGGTACTTTATCCATGCTTCCGGTTTCAAATTAAACGAGATCTGTCAGAAAAGCTTCCCATCAACATTCTGACCGCAGTAGGATCTACTCAGTCAGAGCTTCCTTCAGAGCTCTACTAACAATATGTTATTCTTTCTTATCTATTTAGTATCTCTCTCCCCCAGGACCTTGAGTACCTTATTCTCCATTATAATCCTAGCCCCTATATAGCATCAAGTATATAGTACAGGCTTAATAAATATTTGTTAAGTGAGTGAATAAATGATAAAGTAATATAACATTTCTGGAAGTTGGTTTGACCCTAAGTATCAAAAGACCTTAAAATGTTGACATGGAGTGGTCAAATAATTCCTTTAGGAACTTAAAAGTGGAAAATATACAGATTTATACATAGGCTTATCATCACAGACTTGATTATAAAAGAAAAAATTGGATCTGAATATCCAGAAATAAGAAAATTATTAAACCAGAGACATTTTACAAAGAATACTTAGCCCAGATGAGTGTGGCTCGGTTGGTTGGGTGTCGTCCCTCAAAGTGAAGGGTCGCCGGTTTGATTCCTGGTCAGCACACATGGCGGTGTTTCGGGTTCAGCCTCCAGTCAGGGTGTGTAGGAGAGGCAACCAATCTATTTTTCTCTCTCACATAGATGTTTCTCTCTCTCTCTCTTTCTCCCTCCCTTCCCTATCTCTAAAAACAAATAAATAAAATATTTCTCAAAAATGAAAAATAGAATACTTAAACCCATGATAAAATGCTCATGGTAGAATGTTAAATGGCAAAGGTAAGACAAAAAAATTATACAGTGTGATCCCAATTTTGCAAAAAGGAAAAGAATATATAAACATAGAAAAGAATTGTTATAAATATTGATATACCAAAATAAGTGATACCACTTATTTATAAGTGATTTGTTGTTAATGATACTTTGTATTTTTAAAATACCTCTCTATAATGAATATGTATTACTTTTATAAATGAATAAAAACAATACATGTTTAAATCTAAATAAGGGCCTAATATGTGAAAAACACTCTGCTAACTACTAAGGGAATTCAACACTTTTTAATGGATGACCAATACTTTTCCCATTTTCCAACAGCTTGAAATTTATGACATGAGTGAACTTACTTCCAAACCCAGATGGGATCTGGAAATAAAAGGCATCAACAAGTCAGGAGGAGGATGTATGAAGACATGAAAATGGTGAGATCAGGTGAGGCAGGGTGGGATATCACACAAAAAAAGAGAGAACAAGTAGGGAGATGAGGGAACCTCGAAAGTCAACTTCAACTGCTTTCATCCTTTCAACAAATCCTTACTGAAAGTGGGCCAGGTATTTGGCTGGGCCATTGTTTTCAAAGATGAATAAAACATAGTTGCAGCCTGCCCGGATAGTGGAGCAGGCAGGTAAGAAAAATCAGCTACATTAGAGTCCAATTATATGCTTCTGCATGAGGTGTCCTGGGAGTATAGAGATGAATGGGAGTGGTCAGAAAACACTTCCAAAAGAACACAAACTCATGCTAACTCCCAAAGGACAAGGTACAGACTTCCAGACAGGTAAGACAAAATATAAACAAGGTATAGAAGCACGAAATTGCCTGGCTATTAGGATGCTTTAGCCGCATGTAGTCCCTAACTGAGACCCCAGATATCTGTTGGAAGCTAAATGTTAGTTGCTCTGGGCTCCATGTAAAATGCAGCTACTTAAATGGCAAGTTTGCAAAACTTCCCTGAACAAGTCTCTATTATGTAAATCCAGATGTAATTAATATTTATGAACAGACCAGTGCCTCAGGTATTTTTACCTATTTCTTTTATACTCGAAGAATTTTTTTAAAAGCTATTTTCAGCACAAATAACATCTCAAGCTGCTTGATTGCAGAGGCAGCTGGTCTGGAGCAGCCAGACACAGCAGCAGCTCTGGGGGACAGAGAAAAGACTTTCTTTCATTTCTATTGCCAGCTCTTTTTCTGGAAGGAGGAGGGGAATCAAACTGATTTAATTTTTTTGGTACATGGTACAATCAATACATCACTTGCTCTTATGTCTCGATCTTTCCTCTTTTGAAGGACATTTAAATTCAGTCTGATGAGATTGTGTGGGCAAAGCTGTGCATAGTGATGACTTAGTTTTACCCCTTTGCCTCATGCAATAGCCTAGAGCTACACTTACACTGAAGTCTGGAAGGAAAAAATTAGAGAAACTGCAGCCATGCCCCTGCTCTCCAAAATCATAAAATCTTACGTGGATGGTAACAATATATGAAATGATTGTCATAAACACCAATGGAATAAATATTTAGTAAATTTAAAAAATAATAAAATATGGTTTACCAAAAGATCCTCTAGGCTACTTGAAAAATAATTTTACTTTACTTTTAGGTCTTAATGTAGAACTTAAATCCTGACTATGGTTTTAAATCTTATTTTCAATAATTCAGAATTTGGGGTCGGAAATCATATGCCAAAATGCCAGTGTAATAGCTAGAGAAGCATTCTCATGAAATATTATATTAAAATCCATTCCATTATCTCCCAGGTGGGAATCCACTATATTTTATACCCTTCCATACTTAGTATATGACATGACTCAAGTACACCTATTGATTAAATTTATGTCTAGCAGCATTGCCACAGTTCTCACTATATTTAGGGCCTTACAATATGTCTATTAGACATTTCCAGATGTACAGTAGTAGATTATAAGCACAAAATTGCCATCATGTTAAAGTAGAAAATATTCAACTGTCCAACTTGTTAAGTATAAACTTATTCTGTTCGTTTGTCAATGAGCAATGTCTTAAAGGGGGGAATTTTAAAAGAAGAAAGTGAAGTTAATAAACACAAAATATTCAACTTCAAAGAAAGACAAATTAGAGTAACAATGAAGAACATTTTATTAGGAAAAGATGATTATTGATGACATGTTGTTTTAGCCTCTCTGCCATGTTATGATGTCAGCACCCAACTTTTTCTTTGAAAAGTTGCCCCTTCCCTCTTCCAGTGATCTTGATGGGGTTGGAACTCACAGTTGTCTTGTCTCCGTACCTTCTTGGATGAGCAAATGACACAGGCCTGATCAGAGTCCTTCTCTAAGACTCTGAACAAAAGTGAGGAATTCGCTCTTTTTATACTTTCACTGATATTGAACCAACATAAGCCTATGGTTGCTTGTTGGCCAAATTCTTCAGTTACATGGAGGGAAAAGGCCATAAAGTCAAGAAACACATAGAAAAGACAGTATAAAGGGGAAAAGGGAAAAATGGGAAAGGAAGAAAGAGATCAAGCTACTAGTATCATTGATGCCACTTACTAAAGCTGGAAGATACTTCAACCCTGATTTCCCCAGGTATGTGACCCTGTAGACTTCTTCTTTTTGTTTGTTTTGTTATTTGTAATCAGAAATATCAATATAGTTCCCCTCCCCCCATTTTCATGACAATTCCCATTATTATGGAGAAATAATTACACACATATGTTACTATTAGATTTTCTTTTGACTTCTTGTAACAGAAATATGCCTTGCATTTTCTAACTAGTTAAGGACTAATTTACCCACATAACAAGAATTTCAGAAGAGTCTAGAGTTGGTGCACATGTTCCATAAAGTCACAAACATCTAGTTTCCTGTTCTACCATCTCAAGCAGTAGCTTTCAAGCTCCGAGGAGCAAGGGGACACCTCTACTTTCAGTTAGGAAGGAAAAGGAAGGGAAAGGGGGAAAGGGTGTGTGCCACTGCTTCCTTTTAATTAGTAAAACAAGAATGGTTCTGGAAGCTTAACCCAGCAATATTCATAGACCAGAACCATCATATGGACATGCCTAGCCACAAGGGAAGCTGAGGAAGTGAGGACTTTATAACAACATGTCACATCCCTACCAAAGAAAATATTTTATTCATGAAGATGATAATAAATATTAAGTTGGCAAATCCAGGGTTTTATTTCAGTGGCCTTATAAGTTGGCACAGTATTGGTAGAAAGCAATTTAACTATAAAAATATTCATACTTAATGACCTAATAATACCACTTCTATGAATTTATTCTGAAATAATCAAGTTATAAAAGAGCTCTACTACAAAATACTTATATTAGTTACTGTGGGGGTGCTCCACTCTCAGAGCCACCCTGTGCACCATGGATGATAATAAGTCTACCAAGTTGTGCTCTGCTGGGGAGGAAAGGTGGCTGATCCCTCAAAGGAAAAGGACCAGGAACCTGTTCCTAATGGGCTTTTATTGGGTTTAATTTTCATAGGAATACAGGATGTGTATGTAAAGCTCATCAATCATTGTCAGACAGTAATGATCAAACAATTGATAACATTCAAAGAACTCTGAGGACTTTTTTTGAGCTAACAGGCCATAAAACTTTGGAAAACAAGCTCATTTCATGTTTAGACCCTAATTATCTAAAGTCAAAGCTGAGGTGCAAGGGCCCATTACCTTCTTTGTCTGTAGCCCCCAAGTCCTCCCCTGAGGACCCCTTTATGACTGTGACTATTTTAGGTCATCCCTTCATTGAGGAATCTTATCCATCATTGGCTAACCAAGTCATCCGCCTGGAGCCAAACAGGGTGAAGTAAAAGGGAGCAGAGGCAGCACCTCTACAAGGAAGATAAGCTTTGTCTCAATGGCTGATGGTCCCAAGGTATTTTTACTCAGCCTTAGCTACAGGGGATTACAGCTTCTGAAAACAGGCAGGGTTTTTCCCAATAAGTTATCTTAAAAATAGAGAAAAAAAATGGTATAACAAACTTAATATCCCAAAATAAAAATGATTATGAAAATTATAGTCAGTTTACAGATTGTATATTGCACAGGCATTAAAATATTTAATTCTTAAGACAAACAAAATAGGGAAGTGTTTATGATAGAATATTAAGGTAAAATAATTATTACATAATTTTTACATGCATTCAAGTTTAAATACATTAAAAATTAGGAGAAAAATAATAGTGAAAGGAAATATAACCAACTTCTAACAATGGCTGCATTATTGGGGTTATAATTTATTTTTTCCTTCAGGTTATAATTTTAATTTTTTCTGTACTTTCTTTTAAATTATATTTCATTGTGTATATTACAGTTGTCCCAGGTTTTACCCCTTTGCCCCCCTTTATCCAGCAACCTTCTACCCCCTCAGGCAATCCCCATACCATTGTCCATATCCATAGGTCATGCATACATGTTCTTTGACTACTCTATTCCCTATTTGTACTTTACATCCCCATGACTATTCTGTAACTACTAATTTTTATTTTTTAATGCCTTTACTTTTCTACCCATCCACCTACCTGACTACCCTCCCATCTGGCAACCATCAAAGTGTACTCTGCAGCTATGATTCTGTTGCTCTTCTGCTTGTTTATTTTGTTGTTTAGAATCAATTGTTGATAGATAAGTATTCAATGCCATTTTACCGTTCATATTTTTTTTCTCCTCCTCCTTCTCTCCCTCTTTCTCCTTCTTCTTTTTCATCTTTTTCCTCTTTTTCAGAACCTTTAACATTTCTTGTAATGCTGGTTTGGTGGTGATGGACTCCTTTAGCTTTTTCTTCTTTGGGAAGCTCTTTATCTGTCCTTCAATTTCAAATAATACCTTTGCTGAGTAATCTTAGATGTAGGTCCTTGCTTTTTATGACTTTGAATACTTCTCGCCAATCCCTTCTAGCCTACAAAGTTTCTTTTGAGCATCAGCCAACAGTCTTATGGGAACTCCCTTATAAATAACTAATTGCTTTTCTCTTGCTGCTTTTCAGATTCTCTCTTTGTCTTTAAACTTTGCATTTTAATTATGATGTGTCTAGGTGTGTGCCTCTTTGGGTTCATCTTGTTTGGGATTCTTTGTTCTTCCTGAACTTATGTGTCTATTTCCTTCACCAGAATAGGGAATATTTCTGTCATTATTTTTTCAAATAGGTTTCCAATTCCTTGCTCTTTCTCTCCTCCTTCTGGCATGCCCATGATGCAAGTGTTGGTATGCTTGAAGTTGTCCCAGAGGCTCCTTATAATGTTCACATTTTTTTAAATTCTTTTTTCTTCTTGCTGTTCTGATTTATTGGTTTTTGCTCCTTATATTCCAGATTGCTTATTTAATTCTAGGCTTCATCGACTATACTGTTGATTCCTGGTAAACTGTTCTTCATTTTAATTAGCATATCCTTCGTTTCTGACTGGATCTTTTTTATGCTGTTGAGGTCCTCACTAAGTTCCCTGAGCATCCTTACAAACAGTGTTTTGAACTCTGCATCTGGTAGATTGCTTGTCTCCATTTTGTTTAGTTCTTTTTATGGAGATTTGTTCTGTTCTTTCATTTGGGCCATGTTTCTTTGGCTTCTCATTTTGGCAACCTCCCTGTGTTTGTTTCTATGTATTAGGTAGAGCTGTTCCATCACCCAGGCTTGGTAGTGTGGCCTAACGCAGTCAGTGTCCTGTAAAGCAGGACACCCAAGGTCTGCCACCACCTGTGTGCTGTCCAGGGTCACACAGCACAAGCTACAAAGTGACCTGTTGATGGCTGCCACTTGTGAGGTCAACCTATGAACTAAGCCCAGTTGCTGCTACTACCAGGCCTGGGACAACTTAGCAAGAAGTACCAAGAGCACTGAGGCCAGATGCTGCTTGTTTGAAAGAATTTAGGAAAATCTAAAGCAAGGATCAAAAGAAGCCTTTCATATGGAAAGGTCACGGGAAGCAGCTTTGATAGGCCTGAAAGTTGGGTGGGGCAGGGCTTCAGAGAATGACCAGCATGAAGCAAACCCAGTGTGAACCAAGTTAGTGGCATCTTATATATGGCACCCATCTGATGGCTCTGTGACTCTGTGGTGGTGGTGGGGGGGGTGGCTCAGAAAAGGAACAATGGCCTCTGCCAGCACTTCTGTCTGGGAGAAAGCTGATCCCCAGCTCTCTCTCTCTGATCCTAGACAATTCAGTTCCTCCCCATATGTCTCCGATGCCTTTCAATCTGCTGCCCCTGTACTGGAGCTCTGAGGGAATGATTCCAAGTGAGTCTGTGCACAGGCCCTTTAAAAGGAACTACGTTGAGACCCAAGCAGTTTCAGTCTTCCACAGCCTCAATCCCTGCTGGTTTTTATAACCGAAGTTATGGGACTTCTCTTCCTGGCACTAGAAACCTGGGTGGGTGTGCCTAGTGCAGGGCTGGACCCCTCACTCCTAAGAAACCTTCCTGATTTTTTGCCACTACACATGGTTGTGGGACTAGACCATTCTGCATCTCTATCCTTCCTACCAGACTCAGTGTGGTTTCTTCTTTAATTCTGTAGTTGGTTTCTTTTTCCTTTACTTTAATAATAAATTAACATAGTAGAACATTTATTTTTAAATCTATTGTTTTTATCAGCTTATACTTCATTCTTCTTTGAAGTAGCTCCAGATTTATCAGAATTCTCTATAAATAGATTCTATTGCAGTATATCTCCCATTGTCCAACCTCACACTGGGCTCAAAATTGTACCAAATAGATCTTTGTTGGTTGATTATTAGATGCTCATTTTTAAGCAGTATTAACAGTGTATTAGTTAGAGTTCTCCAGAGAAAGAGAACCAATAGGACAAATTTATAGAACAGAAAAGCTATTTGTTACAAGTAATTGGTTCATGAAATTGTTGGAGGCTGGCAAATCCAAAATCTATAGAGCTGATTTCCCAGTTTTAGTTCAAAAATCATTCAGGCAGCCTCTTTTTCTGGCTGGAACCATGGAGGGTGCAAAGAAGAAGAAGAGGAGGAGGAGGAGGAGAAGTTTATTGCTGTGCCAAAAACCCTTAAGAAAAAGCAAAGGAATTTTGCAGAGCTGAAAATCAAGCACCTTAGAAAGAAGTTTGCCCAAAAGATGCTTTGAAAGGCAAGGAGGAAGCTTTTCTATGAAAAGGCTAAGTACTATCACAAGGAATATAGGCAGATGTACAGATCTGAGATTTGAACGGCAAGAATGGGAAAAAAAGCTGGCAACTTCTATGAACCTGCAGAACCCAAATTGGCATTTGTCATCAGGATCAGAGGCATCAATGATGTGAGCCCAAAGGTCTGAAAGGTGCTGCAGCTTCTTCGCCTTCACCAGATCTTCAGTGGCACCTTTGTTAAGCTCAACAAGGCTTCGATTAACATGCTGAGGACTGTGGAACCATATATTGCATAGGGGTACATTAACCTGAAGTAAGTAAATTAATTGATCTACAAATGTGAGCATGGGAAAATCAACAAAAAACAAATTGCCCTGACAGCACATTGATTGCTTGATCTCTTAGTAAATATGGCATCATCTGCATGGAGGATCTGATTCATGAGGTCTATACTCTTGGAATACGTACGCTTCAAGAAGCAAACAACTTCCTGTGGCCCTTCAAATTATCTTCTTCATGAGGTAGAATGAAGAAAAAGATCACCCACTTTGTAGAAGGTGGAGATGCTGGTAACAGGGAGGAACAGATCGACAGGCTTATTAGAAGGATGAACTAGGGTATCTATTATGGTCATTTTTGTAATCTGGTCAGTTAATAAACAGGAACTGCTTTAAAATTGAAAAAACAACTATCACGCAAGAGAAATCTCTTTTACTTGGGGGAAGGTAAGCATTTTGTTCTAGTCAGGCCTTCAATTGATTAAATGAGGCCCACACACATTGTGAAGAACAATATGTTTAAGTCAGTCAGTCTGCTGATTTAACTCTTAAACCAGTTAAATACCTTACAGAAATGCCTAGAATAATGTTTGACTGAATATCTGGGCACCACATGGCCCAGTCACACTGACACATAAAATCATCACAGTATCTTCAAGCCCTATTCCAATCTTTCAGAATCTCCCCACTCCTTGGCCCAGACCATCCCCAACAGACACATCAAACTAGAAGCAACCTTTGCTTCTCAACAACCATAGTGTTCTGACGCTTCTTCTTTAACGGTATGGCCCATATCTACCTTTTTTTACACAATTTCATAAGTAGGTTTTTTAAGTAGGCAGTAAATTTCTTGGAAAAGAATTTCTGTCAAAGTTAGTCCTAAATCTCCTGAGGATTGAGTTGATGCCCAACATTTATTTGTTGAATTAACATATTTTATATATTTTTCTTACAACAAAATGAGTCAGTAATTTCTTAGATAATGAATAATTCAAAGACATTCTCTAACAAAATAATAGATTTTAAGAGACTGTCTCTTGATAAATCCACATGTTGAGCAGTTTAAGATAAACACACCAATAGTTGATTAGAATTTTCAGTCATTTTATAACTATGTTCTATATATTTAACTATAATTTTTAAGTATTGTCAAATTCATTTGATGCAAAGTGTAATTGTTTTATGATGGTATTTTTCCTTTTGCCATTTTTCCCACCTTTAAAGTCTGAAGCAGCTAATCCTTTTGTCATTTTGTCATTCATCCTTGTTAGATATGTTTATTTATTGCATTTACTCTTTGGGCAAAGGCACAAATTAAACAAAAAACTGTAATTTAGCTAGTCAGCCATAGAACATGCTGATCCTCACGCTTTAGAGAATTTCATTGTGACAGAAATGTAATCTTTCTGTTATATTATTTCTGCCGGATTTCATAAAATTGACAGATCTCCAACAACCAACAGTATCTGTGAATGCACTCCTTGAATCTGTATAAAATCAGTACAATTTACTACTGGTATGTAACTAATCTCTGATTTGTCAAAATTTGTAAACCTTTTCTTGTTTCTCCCTCTAGTGGTCGATAACATTCATTGAAATGAAAAATCATGCAACAGTGATCTTAAATGTGAGTGAAAGGTGGGGGATAAACATTCAATTTTGTCCCTGACTGGTGTGGTTCAGTTGGTTGGGTGTCATCCCACAAAGAGGAAGGTTACCAGCGGGATTCCTTGTCAAGGCACGTGCCTAGGCTGCGGCCGGGTCCCAGTTGGGGGTGTGTAAGAGGCAACAGATTGATGTTTCTCTCCTTCACTTTCTTCCTCCCTTCCCTTCTCTCTAACAGTAAATAAATAAAATCTTTTTTTAAAAAACATTCAACTTTGATGTCAATAAATGCAAAGTGTATTTAAATCTGTCTCATAATCTGAGAAGAGGTTTATTTCGTATACAATTTCTTTAGATAACACACACAAATACTCTCTGTTGTCTGAATAATAGAAATTTCTAATGTACACTAACTAAGAGAGAATATATGTGTCTGTGGAATAAATTCTGCTTTCAAAAGTGGAACTAGTCAAGTACTTCTGGATATAAACCATTTTATTTTTAAAAACTCATTTATTAAAGGTAGTACATAGTGAATCATCTTAAAAGGAACACTGTCAAACATTATGGTATAAAAATTGGCTTGCTTTGCCAAGTTTCATTCGCAACTCTTGTTCAAGAATGAGAAAGTCCATCTTGTTAAAGCTAGGGTGACCGTACAATTAATCGCTCAAATAGGACACTTTTGAGAGTGAAAAGGCACTGTTAATGTGAGCCAATAGGCATAAATGAGGGCTGCCCCAGGCAAACTGGAACATTCGATCACTCTAATGATTTCTAGTTTATTATCGACATAAATTATTTCATTTATTTAAAAACATAAGGCAAATTACAGTAGTTCTTTTACTAAGAAGATTATATGTTAGTCACACAGTTTTATTTGCTTTAGGCTGAAGTTGCTCCTTTTGAGACCACGCAAGAACCAAAGAACCTATTTAGAACTTTTTTGTAAGGCAACCAACTCATCCCAGTTTCCCTAGGTCATAATTCTTAGTTTTAAAACTGAAAAACTCAACCCAGTAACCCCTCAGCCCCAGGAAAACCAGGACAGTTAGTCACCCTAATTCGTTATCACCACCTTTTGCCAGAGTGGCATCTCCTCCTTGGTCCTTGAGGAAATGTAGGACAGGACACTCAAGGCAAAACCTCTCTTTCACCAGGACTAACCCAGCTCTTTCTCCATCTCTGACCTAGCTCAAGCCTCCAATTGCCCTAGGACACCACTGACCATGACCTTGGTGCTGCAGCATACTCTGCCTCCTGATGCTGCTTCTCTGCTCCCCATCTACCACTAACACCCTTGTTCCCACTAAGGTGCCGCCAAGTCCCCACAGGGCTACACTGCCTGGGACTTTGTGCTATCACAAAAAAACTCACCCGTTCTACCATCTACAAAGAACATTACAGACTTCTAGTGCAAAACCTCACCTTTAGTAAGCTTTGGAAGGCAAGAAGGAAATGATAGGTGTGGCTTTACCCTCGAGAAGGGGGTAATAATATTAGGCAATTCTTTAGGTACATTAAGTCACTAGTCAAGCTCACTATGGAAAATTGTTAAAAGAAATATTTTGCAATGTTAATTGTAAGTAGAGCAAAGTTCTAAGGATATCAAGAGCATATTTTTGAAAAGGGTTATACATTTTTTTCATAAAAATTAAAATATAAAGGCCAGGTGAGAGCCACTTTGTCTATTATAGAGGCTGATCTATATAATAAGTAGCTCAGTCTGGTATGGAAGCTAATTTCTTATCCATTAAACGATCTACTCTTCATCTCCAAATGATGTGTGACAGGGACCTCAGATGCACCATGAACAGAAAAAGAGTTCATCATCTTCCTCTACAAACTACTTTTCTCTTTCTTCATTGTTTTTTATCTAAAGAAACTTCATCACTCTCCAGTCAGGTGCAGGAGCCAGAAATTTACGAGTTACCTTTAACTCCTCCCTCTCCATCACTCTCAGATCCCATCAATTCTCTATCAAAATGCTTCCCAAACTCATTCCCCTAGCTCTATCTTCACAATGCTATCTTCATTGGTCAGGTCACTATCACTTTTTTCTTTAGTCTCCTATGGGTCTCCACTATTGCTCCTCTCCAAATCAACTCTCCCCACTACCTGCACATAAATGGGATTATGGACTGAATTGTTCCTCCCAAAATTCTTACATTGAAGCCCTAGCTCCCAATATCTCAGAATGTGACTACATTTGGAGGTAACGCCTTTAAAGAGGTACTTATATTAAAATAAAGCTGCTATGGTGGGCTTTAATACAATCTGACTGGTGTCCTTATAAGAAGGGGAAATTTTGACAAAGCGACAGTGTCATACTGGGGCTTCTCCTCACAGTGTTTCCTTTGCTGGAAATGCCAGTCCCTCACTTTCATTACCCACCTAACCTCACGTCTCAGCTCAAATGTCACTTCCTTAAAGAAATCTCCCTGACTCCTGGTCTAAGTCGATTTTCCCTAAACACAGTTGACATTATTTGCTTCATATCTCTGTTTTTGCCCCTAATTTGGAAGCTCCACAATAGCGGAACCACTCCTGTCTTATTTACATCTCTACCTACACTGCCAGCACAGTGCTTGGTACAGAGCATAGTTTCAATAATTACCAGTTTACCATTTGACTGATGCTTCCTTTTAATGTTTATAGCTGCCTTTGTTAAGGAACTGAAACATCAATTGGCTTAGTAGGAGAAGCCATTGGAACAGCATCATAAAATCCCAAATATGTAGCCCTCCTTCCCAGTGAGCTCTGTTTTCACCAGCATCCACAGCTCAGAATATCCTTCCTAAGAGTGTAGTATAAAGGACAGATGGCTACCAATAGACCTGCGAGTTACTTTCTTCCGCCCTGCTCCATGTGATTTAGCAGATATCATGCAAGTTTAGCTCCTAAGGTATGTTTCCATCCCAGACCATCTGAGAATACTTCCAAAAAGGCGTCTTCAGAAAGGGACTATAAACTAGCCTAGCAAACATTACATATATTGGGTTTTTTTATTTTATTAATCACACTATTACAGTTGTCTCATTTCCTCTCTTCATTCCCCTTCACCCTGCACACCCCCTACTACCCACATTTCCCCCCTTAGTTCATATCCATGTGTCATAAGTTCTTTAGCTTCTACATTTCCCATACTATTCTTGCCCTCCGCCCTATTTTCCCTCTACAGTCTATGCTACTTCTCTGTACCTTTTCCCCCCTTCTCCTCCTCCACTTCCCTGTTGCTAACCCTCCATGTGATCTCCATTTCTGTGGCTCTTCTCCTGGTCTAGCTGTCTGCTTAGTTTGCTTTTGTTTTAGGTGTGGTTGTTAATAACTATAAGTTTGCTGTATTTTTACTGTTCATATTGTTCATATTTCTTCTTCTTTTTCTTAGATAAGTCCCTTTAACATCTCATAGAATAAGGACTTGGTGATGATGAATTCCTTTAACTTGACCTTATCTGAGAACCTTATCTGCCCTTCCATTCTAAATGAAAGCTTTGCTGGATAGAGCAATCTTGGATGTAGGTCTTTGGCCTTTCATGACTGGGAATACTTCTTTCCAGCCTCTTCTTGCCTGGAAGGTCTCTTTTGAGAAATCAGCTGATAGTCTGATGGGAACACCTTTGCAGGTGACTGTCCCCTTATCTCTTGCTGCTTCTAGAATTCTCTCCTTCATTTTAATCTTGGATAATGTAATGATGATGTTCCTTGGTGTGTTCCTCCTTGGGTGCATCTTCTTTGGGACTCTCTGAGCTTCCTGGACTTCCTGGAAGTCTATTTCCTTTGCCTGAGTGAGGAAATTTTCCTTTATTATTTGTTCAAATAAGTTTTCCACTTGTTGCTCTTCCTCTTCCCCTTTGGGTACTCCTGTAATTCAGATGTCAGAACGTTTAAAGATGCCCTGGAAGTTCCTAAGCCTCTCCTCATTTTTTTGAATTCTTGTTTCTTCATTCTTTTGTTTGGTTGTTTCTTTCTTCCTTCTGGTCCACTCCATTGGTTGGAGTCCCAGTTTTCTTTCCATAACTATTGGTTCCCTGTACATTTTCCTTCCTTTCACTTAGCATAGCCTTCATTTTTTCATCTAATTTGTGACGAAAATCAACATGTTCTGTGAGCATCCTGGTCACCAGTGCTTTGAACTATGCATCTGATAGTTTGGCTATCTCTTGGTTGCTTAAAAGTATTAGCTCTGGGGCTTTGATATGTTTTTGCATTTGAGCTTTTTTTGGGGTGGGGGTTGGCTGCACCTGTTATGTAGTGAGGGGTGGAGCCTTAGGTGTTCACCAGGGCAGGGCAACCCAGTGGGTTGTGATGCTGTATGTGGGGGCAGGGTCAGAGAGGGAACAATGGTGCTTGCTCCATGCTCTCTCAGATTTCAGTCCCCTGTGCTGTTTCCCACAAGCAAATTGGGCCCTTCTGGTGCTGGTTCCTGGGTGGGTGGGTGGGCTTGTGTACATTCTAGGACTCTGTGGGTCTCTCCAACAAACTCTCCTGTGAGACTGGGAGTCTCTCCCAGCATCTCACCCCCTACAAGTGTTTTCAATCGGTGCCAACTCTGCCCCTCCTATTGGTCTGGATGAATGGTTGTCAGACTTTTGTACAATTCAATTTTCAGTCTGTTGGTTGTTTTTTTTTTTCCTAAATTTTTGTTGTCCTTAATTTTGGCTGTGCGAGGAAGCACAGTGTGTCCACCTACACTTCCATCTTGGCCAGAAGTCCCACATATACTGTTTTGAATTGCAGCCAAGATCATTTGCAAAAATAATTTTGGAATGTTAAAGGGGATATTTTTAAACTAGAAATGTAGTAGGAGGAACACACATTTTCAAACAGGAATCTAGAGTGTTCCTTATGTTCTGATAATCTTGCTGAAGTGGGAGGTCATTAGCTGCATTTTGTTCCATAAGAAAAAGAACAAATATTTCTGGGGTGCTTGATCTGAAGAACTGCACAGAGATGAAAATTTAACTTTCTGCTTTGAGAAGTCATCCCTAAAAAGTTTTTTCTCCAGAGGGGAGAGGGAAGGGAATTCCAGGGGAAAAGGGTTTGCAGGAACAAGTATGGAAGACACATGGACAGAAACAAGCAGAGGGTGGAAATGGGAGGGAGGTGGGGAGGGCTGGAGGGTGGGGTGGGATGGGAGTAAAAGATAGAAAACTGTTCTTGAACAACAATTAAAATATCATTTTTTTTAATTTAAAATTTTTTTAAATAAAAATTATCTACTATCGGAGAGGGTCTCTGTGACATATCTTCTGTGCAGTTCCCTGAGCCACATTAGTTTTGGCTCATACAGTGATGCCTGAAGTGGTCCTGATATCTGAAGTTCTCCTGATGTATGAAGCAATTCTGAGTGGAGGTCTGGCTTTAAGGCGGCTGGAGAACGCCTGGAGGAGGGTGGCCCGCTGACAAAGATAAGTGCGCAAAAGTCCACCATCATCATATGAAATCTGATTTTCAGTGCCATTTATATTCTGCAGTTGTTTTTAAATTACTGTATGTCAGTTATGTTTACATAATTTATCTCATTTAATCTTTATATAACAAATAACACAATGACATAGATGGTATGCTAATTTGTTAATATGGAAAACAATTATAACATATTGGGAGAAGTTACCAAACAGGATGCATAATATGGTCTCATTTTTCATAGAAGTATGCATACATATTTAAATCCATACACCACAACAAAAAGCACAGTGAGTTTACACTTTTAAAAAGCTCTTTAGGATACACAGAGGACATGTGAGACTTAGAGAATCTAAGTAATAGGACTGAGGTCAGGCCTTATATAAAATAATAAAGCCAGGATTTGAATCCAGGTGTAGGTGAAGCCAAAGCTTCAAAGCTTTTTCCACACATTGTTAGCTCACTTCCTCGGTCACCATTTAAGTGGAAGCCCAGACTCTTCAGAAGAATGCTTTGTTTATAAAATTAGAAAATCTATCGCATACAAAGTTGATAAAAGTAAAGCTGTGATAGCCAGTAGTAAACGCTTCATCCCCGAATTGGGTATGGCCTGATGGCTCCTTACTCACATCGATGAAGCCAGGGTAGGCCCAAGTTGCCTTAGTTTTCATACTGTCTGTTTATACAGATTGGGAGAAAAACATAAATGAGCCACATTTGACCATGACTTTCATTAAAATATCTTAAAGGATGCAGTTTTAGAAATGTAATTATATTAAAATATATCATTTCATTCATCTGATTGTTTCTGGGCCTTTGGTAGTGAGATCATAATCTCAAGAGCCATTTATATATGTCTTAAGTTATTTCACTTACCTGGCAATAGAAATGCCTCATTTCCACTGTGAAAATGGAGAAAGAAAAGGAATCTAATTCATAAGACAATGAGCTCTGACTTGCAGTCTTATATTATCTCCTGATAATTGTTTTTGAAATAAGAAAAAGAAAGGAGGGCTCTGGGGTGCTGCCGAAGAGACATAAAAATAAAGTGAGATGTAAAAAGGTTGACTCTGGTGTCAAAAACTTAAAAAGCACTTCCTCTCCAACTAGCAAACAATAAGAAATACTTATTTCTAGGAAACCATTCTTACTAGTTATTTTAAGGTCAAAAAGATTGTTAAAAGTTGTCATTCCAGTTGTTTAGTTCTTGATTTGGAAATATCAAAACAATACACATGGAAGAAAGTAAGAAACCATACTAATATTGCCTGTTCCATTTTAGTTTTAACATTCAGTACTTAAATGCAAAATATTTTCCTTCAGGTGGAACACTTTGTAAAGTATATGATTGTCTAATGACTATGCTGTGCACTTGAACCTAATACAAAATAATACTGAATGTAAACTATAATGGGAAAATAAAAAACATATATATTTTCCTTCTACTAGGTAGTAGCTATGTATAACACTGTCAAAGAACACATTTCCTAAACAAACCTACACCTGCGCAGTCCACAGTGGCAGCTATTGAGCACCTGAAGTGTAGCTAGTTCAAACTGAGAGGGGCCTTAAGTGTAAAACAGGCATCAGATTTTTAAAACTTAGGATCAGAAAGGATGTAAATTATTTTATCAATAAGTTTTGTACTGACTACTAGTTGAAATGATAATATTTGAATATATTGGGTTAAAGATAAATTATGAAAAAAATTACATTTACAGCAGGTCCTTAAATAATGTCATTTCTTTATAACATTGATGAGATGCCATAGGAACTTAACTCTTGTTTATATCCATTAGCCCGTGGTAAAAATGGTTTCATTGTATGTTGTTTGCTTCAGGTTGTAAAACCTGACAACATTAAGTGAGAACTTACTGTATTTTTTCTTCATGTGACTTCTAGATAATGCTTAGTGGGGGCTTGCATTCTATTGGACAGCTTTGCTATAGATTTTTACCTTTAAATAATTAGAATCCTGAATCCGGAATAAGAATATTAGACTTTATTCTTGCCTCTTCTTGGGATATTTTGGGATTACAACTTACTTTCAAAGAGGATCAAAAATGTAAAACCTTGATAATATGGTTAACAAAAATGGAGAGCACAAAACAAATGCATACAAAAGTAGTATATATGCATCTCTTAAATCATATCACTTATCTCTGTCTTCATCACCACTCCCCTAATCCAAGCCAGCTTTATCTCTTGCTTGGACTAATAAAATAGCCCTTTAACAGGTACAGCAGATCCTCTTTGATGAAACAATCACTGACAGCAGTTGGTGTAGAAACACCCCAACTCCTTACTGCTCTGGTGGGATAACCCAGAGGAATGTGTTTTACACCATTATTCAGAGTTTGTCAGTGGGTTAAGCATTAACTACTTACAGTTATATTTTTTAATAATTCACCCTTTATTTGCTCCTGCTCTTCCTTCTCTCCCTTCTGTACCCACTAACTGGGTTTCCTGGGATCATTTCACTAATAAACTACTTGCCTTATCATCCTTCTCTAAGATCCTTGTCTTAGCAGTATCCCTGATCTGCTTTTAGGGGAATCCAAACTAAGATAATTGGTCTTCCCCATTCCACTCTTACCTCTCACCAGTCCATTCTTCACCTCAAAAGCCAGGCTATCTTTTTAAATTAGCATTGTGACCATATCACTTCTTACCTAAAACCTTTCATTGATTTCCCATTGCTCTTACAATAAAGATCATCCAATACCTTAAAGTTTCTTGGTGTCAATTCCAATGACTGCTTTATGATTTGAGTTCCTTTGCCACACCATAGAGACCTTATCATCACAGAGAACTGCTACACATTGAAAAAAAATAGTAAATTTCAAACCTCCAGTCAAGATGGCAGCATAGACAAACATGGCTCACCTGTTTGCACAACTACATCAAAATTACAACTAAAATATAGAATAATCGTCTCAGAACCACTAGAAATCAGGCTGAATGGAAGTCTGACAACTATGGAATTAAAGAAACCACATCCATCAGACTGGTAGCAGGAGCGCAATTACAGAACAGGCTGGTTCTATACCCATGTGTGATGGATAAAAATTCAAAAGGGATATCTCAGGAGTGAAGAGTCCCAGCCACACAACAGGTTCCCCAAACCAGGGTTCCAGTGCCAGGAAGATAAGTCCCCACAACTCCTGACTGCAAAAATTAGTGGGAATTGAGTTGGTGGAACACACTGCTGGAGCCCCAAGCAGTTCCTCTTAAAGAACCCACACACACATTTACCTTCTCAGACTCACTTCCTCTGAGCTCCAGCACTGGGGTAGCAACTTCAAAGGCACCAGTTGCACACAGGAAGGAACTGAAATGTGTGGCATGAAGCCAAGCAGATACCACCATCCTTTTTTAAACCCTTCCCCCACATAGCCAGCAGGCTGGTGCCATATTTGAGATGCTACCAACCCAGTTAACACCATTTGACCTGCCTTGAAGGTCCCCAGACTCCACCCCACCCAACTTACAGGCCAACCCAAGCTGCTTTTCCATATGAATGGCTGGTCTTGGCTCATGCTTCACAACTTCTTAAATCCTATCAAGCCAGCAATAGCTGGCCTCAGTACACCCCAGCCAGAGCACTATCAACAGCCAGCCTAGATTCACAGATTGGCTTTGCCTGGGAATCTCCAAGCCCAGCACAAGCAGCAACTATCTCAGATGGTTTTATAGCTCAAGCAGGGTGGACATGGCAAAACACAGGTGGGGGCTCACCTTGGCCTGCACCACCCAGGAAACACCAGTGCCAGAACACCCAGTGGACAGCTACAGACCACATTAGAGCACCACAACCAGGCCCCTGCACAGCTGATCCTCCACACAGGGCAGATGTTGGTGGTAAGTGGTCACAGCCAATCCTTGCAACTGACTTACCTGGGTAAATCCCTCCCATTGATCTGCCAACAGCAGCCAAGTTTCAACTACAAACAGAGGGTATACTCAGCCCACACAAAGGGCACACCTTAATAGAGGAGGCGGTGCCACTAGACTCTACAAAACACCTATATATTAGGCCTCACTAACAAGACACAGAGTCAAAGCAGCTCTACTTAATATATAAATATATAGAAACAAACACAGGGAGGCTGCCAAAATGAAGAGATAAAGAAACATGGACCAAATGAAATACTAGATCATAACACCAGAAAAAATAGATAAATGAAATAGAGATAAGAAATCTATCAGGTGCAGAGTTCAAAACACTGGTTATAAAGATATTCAAGGAACTTTTTGAGGACTTCAACAGCATGGAAACAACTCAGTCAGAAACAAAGGATACACTAATTGAAATAAAGAACAGAAAATAGACTTCCAACCAAAATGGAGGCATAGGTGGAAATACTGTGCCTCCTCACACAACCACATTTAAGGACAACAAAGAGAAACAAAAACACAACCAGAACAAATAGAAAATTGAACTATACCAAAGTCTGACAACAACAAACCATTCATCCAGACCCGTAAGAGGGGCAGAGTTGGCAGCCAGTAAAGAGGGGTCGGGCAGGGAAAAGCGGTGGCTGGTGGACCTGGGGTGCAGGGAGAAAATGAGCAAACCCAGTGAGGCGCACAAGGCAGTTAGCTGACCATGGACATACATTCACACACAGATAAACCAGGCAAAAAATGGGCAGTGAGACAGACCTTGCAACCCAGGGCCCCAGAGAAGGGAAATAAAACCTAAAAGCACCAATTGAAAACACTTATAGGGATTGAGATGCTGCGAGAGACTCCCAGTCTCACAGGAGAGTTTGATGCAGAGACCCACAGGGTCCTAGAATGTACACAAGCCCGCCCACCCAGGAACCAGCACCAGAAGGGCCCAATTTCCTTGTCAGAAACAGCACAGGAAACTGAAATCTGAGAGATCATGAAGCAAGCACCATTGTTCCCTCTCTGACCCTGCCCCCACATACAGCATCACAACCCACTGGGTTGCCCTGCCCTGGTGAACACCTAAGGCTCCACCCCTCACTACATAACAGGTGCAGCCAACCCCCACCCCAAAAAAAGCTCAAATGCAAAAACATATCAAAGCCCCAGAGCTAATACTTTTAAGCAACCAAGAGATAGCCAAACTATCAGATGCATAGTTCAAAGCACTGGTGACCAGGATGCTCACAGAACATGTTGATTTTCGTCACAAATTAGATGAAAAAATGAAGGCTATGCTAAGTGAAAGGAAGGAAAACGTACAGGGAACCAATAGTGATGGAAAGAAAACTGGGACTCCAATCAATGGAGTGGACCAGAAGGGAGAAACAAACAACCAAACAGAACAGAATGAAGAAAGAAGAATTCAAAAAAAAAAATGAGGAGAGGCTTAGGAACTTCCAGGGCATCTTTAAACGTTCCATCATCCGAATTATAGGGGTACCAGAAGGGGAAGAGGAAGAGTAACAAGTGGAAAACTTATTTGAACAAACAATAAAGGAGAACTTCCCCAATTTGGCAAAGGAAATAGACTTCCAGGAAATCCAGGAAGGTGAGAGAGTTCCAAAGAAGGTGGACCCAAGAAGAAACACACCAAGGCACATCATAATTACATTATCCAAGATTAAAATGAAGGAGAGAATTCTAGAAGCAGCAAGAGATAAGGGGACAGTCACCTACAAAGGAGTGCCCATCAGACTGTCAGCAGATTTCTCAAAAGAGACCTTATAGGCAAGAAGGGGCTGGAAGGAAGTATTCCCAGTCATGAAATGCAAGGACCTACATCCAAGATTGCTCTATCCAGCAAAGCTTTCATTTAGAATGGAAGGGCAGATAAAGCACTTCTCAGATAAGGTCAAGTTCAAGGAGTTCATTATCACCAAGCCCTTATTCTATGAAATGTTAAAGGGACTTATCTAAGAAAAAGAAGAAAAAAAATATGAACAGTAAGAAGACAGCAAACTCACAGTTATTAACAACCACACCTAAAACAAAAGCAAACTAAGCAGACAGCTAGATCAGGAGAAGAGCCACAGAAATGGAGATCACATGGAGGGTTAGCAACAGGGAAGTGGAGGAGAAGAAGGGGGAAAAGGTACAGAGAAGTGGCATAGACAGTAGAGAGAAAATAGGGCAGAGGGCAAAAATAGTATGGGAAATGTAGAGAAGCTAAAGAACTTATGACACATGGATATGAACTAAGGGGGGAAATGTGGGTGCAAGGGGGTTTGCAGGGTGGAGGGGAATGAAGGGGGGAAAATTGGACAACTGTAATGGCATAATCAATAAAATATATTTTTAAAAAAAGAAAGAAAGAAAGAAAGAACAACTTACAAGGAAACAACAGTAGGGTGGATGAAGCCAAGAATTGATTCTATGATTTGAAACATCATGAAGCAAAAAAAACAACCAATCATAACAACAAGAAGAAAAAGAATCCAAAAAAATGAGGAAATTATAAACAACCTCTGAGACAACTTCAAGAGGTCTAATATTTGCATCATAGGGGTGACAAAAAGAGAAGAGAAAGTACAAGAAATTGGAAATCTATTTGAAAAAAATAATGAAAGAAAACTTTCCTAATTTGGTGAAGGACATAGACATGCAAATCCAGGAAGCATAGATAGTCCCAAACAAGATGGATGCAAAGAGCGCTACTCTAAGACCTATCGTAATTAAAATGCCAAAGGTTAAAAATGAAGAGAGAATCTTAAAAGCAACACAAGAAAAGTAGTTAGTTACCCACAGGGAGTTCCAATAAGACATTCAGCTGATTTCTCAAAACAAAATTTGCAGGCTAGAAGGGATTGGCAAGAAATATTCAAAGTCATGAAGAGCAGGTACTTACATCTAAGATTACTCTACCCAGCAAAGCTATCATTTAGAATCAAAGGCCAGATAAAGAGCTTCCCGGGCAAGAAAAATCTAAAAAAGTTCATCATCACCAAACCGTTATTATATGACATATTAAAGGGACTTATTTAAGAAAAAAAGATGGCCCTGGCTGGTGTAGCTCAGTGAATTGAGTGATGGCCAGTCGGGGCACACACCTGGGTTGGGGGCCAGATCCTCAGTAGGGTCCACATGAGAGGCAACTACACATTGATTTTTCTCTCCCTCTCTTTTTCCCTCCCTTCCCTCTCTCTATAAATTAATTAATTAATTAATTAATTAATTAATTAATTTTAAAAAAGAAAATGATCCAAACTATGAACAATAAAATGGCAGTAAATACATGTTTATTAACAATTGAATCTAAAAAACAAGGTAAGCAAACAATAGAGCAGAGACAGATTCATGAATACAGAGAACATTTTGATGGTTGCCAGGTAGAGGGGTATGGGGTGAAGAGGTGAGGGGATTAAGAAGTACAAATAGGTAATTACAGAGTAGCCATGGGGATGTAAAGTGCATTACAGAAAATGGAGTAGCCAAAGAAATTATATGCATGACCCATGGACGTGAACAATGGTGGGGGGATTGCCTGAGATAGTGGAGGGTGCTAGGTGAAGGGGAGCAAAGAGGGGAAAATCAGGACAACTGTAAAAGCAAAAAATCAATAAAATATAATTAAAAATAAATGGATATTAGGCACAAAAAACTCCAATTTTCCACCTCTGACCACAGTCTTCTATACTTTTTCAGACACTACTACTCTGCCAGGACCAGACCTCCAGTCCCTCAATCTCTCCCTTTATCCCCATCTGTCAAACTCATCATGCCTTTGCACATTCCCTAGTTCATCTGAATTCCCAGCAATGTATCTCCTACTGTCTCCTTACCCATACTCTCAGCTCTGCTGGTATCCTCTCCTGGTATATTAGCTTGTAAAACATCAATATTTTGAATATTTTGACAACCTGCTGCCGCTTCTATACCCAAGCTGGAAGTAAATGTAACAGAGTGAGCTGCTCAAAATTTAAAATTTGCACACTGAGATGTTTTCCCACTTTTCAGGTGAGTATATCCACAAAAAAAGTGGTGCCTAATCTCAAACCTTTAACACCACTCAGTAACTGTTTACAAGTTTCATTTCTCTCATAGAAAATTCTAAACCTTCCTCTCTTTCCAAAATGCTTTCTTTGTTCACTTTTCCCAGATTACCTTGGGTCTGAATTTGCAGAATAACAAACCTATCCAAGGCCTTAACTCTTTCACTCCTGGAGAAAGCCTATTTCTCCACCTGTGCACAAAATCCCAAACCTTCCTCTCCTCAAGACTAAACATAAATCCAAATAATTTTATAACCAAGATCTGGGACAACTTCCCAGCCTCACCCGCTGTCTGTCCTCCAGATACATCCTACCTGCAGTTTCAGGAATGCTATCCAAACATGAAGAGCATCTGGAGCCTTGATGTGGTGGACCACATCCAACATGGCTGGGAGAAGAACCCAGGAGAGAGTTTCCAGAATAAAGCTGAATTCTTGTTCCCAAGAATGCTATCATGACAAGAACCCTGCCAAGGAGGAGAATGCAAGCCATGAACTATGGAATGAAGTTGAGAAGTCATGAGCCAGAATTCCAATAACTAGGAGAACCAATTAGAGAGCAAGAGCAGATTGGAGGTAGAAAAGGGCTAATATGGAAGAAATAGACAGGCAGCAAGATGTGAGTTAGGTCCAGATTACACAATGTTCTTCCCCTTAATCACTGCATAGTTGGCTCTTTCGTGTCATTCCAATCCTATTAAATGTCACCTACTGAAAGGCCTTTCCAAGCACCTTATCTATAATAGCCACTTAATAACTCACCACATTCCCATGTTTTAATACTCTGATAGTACTGTAGTGCTAGCTGTTTTTTTTTAATTTAGTAGTTTATTGTCTATCTCTCCACACTAGAAAGTAAGCTCCATGAGAACAAAGCTCTTCTCATTTACTCTGTATCCCCAGTGGCAAGCACAGTTCTTAGAAAACAGTAAGTACTTGGTAAATATTGGATAAATGAACTAAATCTCAAGAATAAACTGTATTTTTTAAAAAGACTTCCAAGTGATTCTGACTTCAGCCAGAATGGAAACTACCGAGCTAATCCCTGCATTGTTGGTCCCACTGTGCTGAGAAGTGGGGTGTGAAGAGTGATCTTGAAAAGTGCAGAAGCAGATCAGACCAAGGAAGCATTGCTCTCTTTTGCCTTTAAGCACACTGTTTCCAAGGCTTAGAATGAGTTCACCTTACAATCAGTTCGAGCATCATCTTCTTTAAGAACTATAAATACTAAGGACAACTGCTTTGAATTATTTGCTTTCCCCAGTTTCAAACACTATCTGGCAGGTACTAGATGCTCAATAAATGTTTCTGGAATTGCAGTGCTCAGAGATTTACTCCATTCCACTGGGCTTGTTGGTGTTCTCTGCTAAAACTTTCATAATATTAATATTAACTATCATTTATTCAGTAGTTACCATATACCTGATATTATGCTGAACCCTTACTTACAGTATCTTGTTTAATTCTCAAAAGTATACTGCAATAGAGGGGGATGTGTGTGGTCAGGAAATCTCTTTATTTCTAAGGTCTAAATATTTTATTTTTGTTGGCTGGCAGATCTGGACAAGAGCAATTAATATGGCTACCCGAATTTATTTAATTTCTGTGAGAAGCTTGCATTTCAAGGGTTTAATTCAAGTTTGTGGTAGCCTAGTCTGTTCGGCAATTTCTTCCTTTTCTTTTTAAGTATGAAGTATTATTAAATTAAATCAGGGATATTCAAGAGAGTCTCACAAGGTCTGAAAAGGACATAGAGAGTTCCCTGAAAGGGCTCAAGTAGTCAGAGTTCTCTTTTTTTCAAGAAAAGGAAGAAAAGTGTCTGTGCTAGTGTTAGCAACTACAATATTTTATAAAGATTAGGGAAGGGAAAAAATGGGAAAAGGACTTGAACAGACACTTCTCTAAAGAGGACATACAGAATATCCAGAGACACATGAAGAGATGCTCAATATCGTTAGCTATCAGAGAGATGCAAATTAAAACCACAATGAGATACCACTTTACACCGGTCAGGATGGCTATCATAAACAAAGCAACAAACAACAAATGTTGGAGAGGTTGTGGGGAAAAGGGGACCTTAGTTCACTGTTGGTGGGATTGCAGACTGGTACAACCATTATGGAAAACAGTATGGAATTTTCTCAGAAAAATAAAAATCGACCTGCCTTTTGACCCCAGCAATTCCACTGCTAGGATTATACCCCAAGAATCCTAAAACATCAATTTCAAAGAACCTATGCACCACAATGTTCATAGCAGCACAATTTACAATAGCCAAGAGCTGGAAGCAACCTAGGTGGCCATCAGTAAACGAATGGATCCAAAAATTGTGGTACATATACACAATGGAATTCTATGCAGCAGAGAGAAAGAAGGAGCTACTACCCTTTGCAACAACATGGATGGAACTGGAAAGCATTATGCTGAGTGAAATAGGTCAGGCATTGAAAGACAAATACCATATGATCTCACCTTTGACAGGAAGCTAAAGAATAAAACAAACAAGCAAACAGAATAAAAACAAAGACACTGAAATAGAGAACAAGTGGGCAGCGACCAGAGGGGGAGAGGGAAGGGAATTTAAGGGGAAAAAGGGGGGAGGGATTTTGAGGAACAAGTATGAAAGACACAGGGATGAGGACTGGGGGAGGGGAAATTGGAGGGAGGGGGGAGACAGGGTGGGGGGGTGGAATGGGAGAAATAGATTAAAAAAATGTACTTGAAAAGTAACTAAATAAAATTTATTATTAAAAAAAGATTAGGGAAGGGCACTACAATAATATTTCATTAAGATTAGGCAATTAGACTTCCTCCAAGATGGAGGCGTAGGTGGAAGCACTGTACCTTCTCGCACAACCAAGTTTAAAACAACAAAGTTTTAGCAACAAAAACGCAGCCAAACTACAGAAAATTGAACTGTATGGAAATCTGACAATAAAGAACCATTCAGCCAAACCGGTAAGAGGGGCAGAGCCAGCGGCAGAGTGGGGTCAGGCAGGAAAGATCCACAGGACCTACCAGAGCATGCGACCCAGGCGCGCTGACAGCCGTGGGCAGATCTCAGGTGTGGAGTAGCTGGCGGACCCACTGAGGGAGGGCCGCGGTCACACATTTGCGCGCAGATAAACCAGTGAAAGAGTGAGCAGTGAGACAGACCTTGCAGGCCCCAGTGGCGAGAAGCGGCAGAGGGAACCGCCATTGTCCCTCTCTGACCCCGCCCCCACATATAGCATCACGAACCAGCAATCTGGGCAGCCTCTCTCTGACCCACGCCCACTTATAGCGTCACAAACCAGCGACCTGGGTGGCCCCCCCTGGTGAACAACTAAGGCTCCACTCCTCATATGAAACAGGCACAAACAGATCAAAACATGGCTCAAGAACAACTCAGAGCCTCAGAGCCAATAAATCTAAGCGATGAAGAAATAGCCAAACTTTCAGATGCACAGTTCAAAACACTGGTGATCAGGATGCTCACAGAACTGGTTGATTTTAGTCACAAATTAGAGAAACATATGAAGGCTAAACTAATTGAAATAAATGGAAATACACAGGAAACCAATAGTAATGGAAAGGAAACTGGGGCTCAAATCAAAGGAGTGGACCAGAAGGAAGGAAAAAATGACCAAACAGAAAAGGATGAAGAAACAAGAATTCAAAAAAAATGAGGAGAGGCTTAGGAACCTTCAAGACATCTTTAAACGTTCCAACATCCAAATTATAGGGGTACCAGAAGGGAAAGAGGAACAGCCATGAGTGGAAAACTTATTTGAACAAATAATAAAGGAGAACTTCCCCAATCTGGCAAAGGCAATAGACTTCCAGGAAATCCAGGAAGCTCAGAGAGTCCCAAAGAAGTTGGACTCAAGAAAGAACACACCAAGGAAGATCATCATTACATTAGCCAAGATTAAAATGAAGGAGAGAATCCTGGAAGCAGCAAGAGATAAGGGGACAGTCACCTACAAAGGAGTCCCCATCAGTCTGTCAGCAGATTTCTCAAAAGAGACCTTCCAGGCAAGAAGGGGCTGGAAAGAAGTATTCCAAGTCATGAAGTTCAAAGACCTACATCCAAGATTGATCCATTCAGCAAAGCTTTCATTTAGAATGGAAGGGCAGATAAAGTGCTTCTCAGATAAGATCAAATTCAAGAAGTTCATCATCACCAAGCCCTTATTATATGAAATGTTAAAGGGACTTACCTAAGAAAAAGAAGGTAAAAATATGAACAGTGAAAGGACAGCAAACTCACAGTTAGTAACAACCACACCTAAAACAAAAGCAATCTAAGAGGACCGCTAGATCAGGAGCAGAACCATAGAAATGAAGATCACATGGAGGGTCAGCAACAGGGGAGTGGGAGAAGGAGAAGGGGGGAGAAGGTACAGAAAATAAGTAGCATAGACAGGAGGTAGAAAATAGATGGGGGAGGGCAAGAATAGTAGGGGAAATACAGAATCTAAAGAACTTGAGACATGTGGTCATAAACTAAAGGGGGGGGACTGGTGGGGGAGGGGGTGTGCAGGGTGGAGAGGAATGAAAGGGGGAAATACAGCAACTGTAATGGCATAGCCAATAAAATATATATTTTTAAAAGATTAGGCAACTAGTGGAAAAGTGATGAGCATTTTCTACCAATGGAAGAGTCTACATAGCATGGGAAACTTAAAACAAAATCAGTTGATGTTTTATGCACTTTACTATTGCTATCACACTTTCAGACACAGCGGCAATGTTTTGTCTACTCTGTGAAATGCTGAAAGAAGCAATAGGTCTCTAAATAGTACTATGTATTTGAATTAATACTATGGTACCAATTGTGCTAGTGTTCATTTGTACTTTTTCTGAACAAAAAGGGAAACTTGAATTGTGAGTCTAGAATTCTGGAAAACCCATTCTGATAGACAATTATTGTACCAGGCTTTGTGTTCATACATAAGCATGTGTTTCCTTTCTAAAACTCGAAGAACAACAAGAGGTGGGGGGCGGGGCTGGGTAGAGGTGTGCAAAGGGAGAAAAAGTGAGGACAACGGTAATCGCGTAAATAATAAAATCCCAAAAAAAACCCCTGGAAAACTGCAATTATAGAAAGTACTTGATTTAAGAAAGATATTTTATTTTAGTATGATTTGCCTAAGAAGACAAACTCTCTTCTTAAATTTACAAAATGAAGAGACTGAGACCAGAAATTTGTAGGACAAGAGCTCCTCACCCAAATCAGGAGCTGCTCAAGCGTTCGTGATATTCCAGTAGAAACACCCAGAAGACTAGCAGATGAGGACACATCGTTTACTACTCACATTACAGGGGAGTGCACCTGTGGCAGTGGGTCCGTGCAAGAGAGACCAGACCTTTTGCAGTCTGAGGATCAGTATGAGGGGTCCCAGACCAATGAGGCACATGTCCTAAATTACATTACCTCAGTGTGTAAAAGGGTCAAGAAGCAGTTACACGACAAGAAGGCCCTCCCAAAAGAATATAAGGAGGGAGTTACAATTCATTCCCAAAACAATACACATTCCTTCTGGCCAATGGCTGACTGGCTGACCAGTCCTCAGTCCTAGGAGGGGGAAGGGCCATGTCCATTGACCCCACAAGGTTATATACATGGAAAGTAGCAGAGCTGGGATTTGTATTTAGGATTTTGTTTTCTATCCTATACTGCCTTGTGCAATCACTATATAGCCTACACGCAGTGCATCCATATAGTTTAGTGTATGTTATTTCTGCCCCAACTGTTTTATGAACTAATAATGGAATCTAGGACAAGCTCTCAAATATCTGTATGGGTCTTAATTTCTTTGAAGCAGAATAGTAAGAAGCTAGGAAAATTCCTGGGCAAGTGAAATAGGGAAACTGAGACAAGATAATTTAAAAAGCCAAACAATTTGAACAGCTCACAGCTAGGTAGTGAATCACAAGACCTTATAGTCCCCAAGCAAGGACACTTGAGAGCAAATGGTTTATACCTCTCTTTCCTAACGAGAGAATATGTTGCTTAAATCACTCTGGTCAGGGAGCTAGAGAACAGAGACCCAATTAATGCCAACTGTGCCAGCTAAACCCAAGGACAGATGAAGTCAGGGGTATAAATAATAAAGATCCAGTTAGAGCCAGACAGACCCAAGATAAAAGTAAAATAGTAAAGCAGACAAAAGAATAACCCCAAACTCCCCTACATGCTCATTTTGATGCATCAGCATATTAAAAACACACCTGGAAAGCTGATGAATATTCTATAGAAACCCTCCCCTAAGATTCTCACCTGCAGAAGAAAAAGTAAAACCCTCAAGACAAGGACCCAGCATGGGCTCACTCTAGAGCACACCCGTGCCCCTTCTCGGGCATGAACTTTTTGCTTCCTCCTAAACTGTAAGGGTCCCCATGAGACTGGCAACCAGGAGAACAGCAGGCAGCTTGTCCTGGGCTTACTCCTTACCCTGTCTCCAAGGCCCCCTTTTCTCTGACTTTCCTGGGAACCGACAGCAGCCCCGCCTTGGCTCACTTCTTTCCTATAACGTTTCTAGAGAGCCATAGCAGAGCACCACCTAGGCTCTCTCCTGTTGCTTCTTCTACCCTGAAATCACCTGTACTCACGCTGTGAAACCTTTCCTGCACAAAGTCAAGATCCCACACACTACAGGCTGGCCTGAGGCAAACCTGCTCTGGGCCAGGCCAGATCCAGTAACATCTTCACCTATGGAATTGGGAATTAGATGAAATGAATGCCTTCATCCTTCTCCAGCTCTAAAGTCATATGTATTTATGAGTTCCTAGCTCCCCAAGTATTTGATTCTACAGCACCACCTGTTCCTGCATTTCTGTGTATTTCATACTGTGTTTCCATCTAAACAACATAAAACAGTTTTTGTTTTCATGAGTTGTTTTCTTAAAACCACCTGACATAATTTAAAATATGTAAAGTGAAACAAATGATGTCACATCACCAAAGCCACAGTAGTTATTTCCTCAAACACAGTCTACACATTTCCCAAGAATTAATATCATTGCTTTAATTATTTTTAGAAAAAAATACTGAAATAATGAAAGTATTTCTGAGGAATACTTTCTTTATAATTTTTTATATAAGAATTTAATTTTAGGCTATATAATGATGTTACTAGTCTTTGTGCATGTTTTGGGGAAAATTAAACACTAGTCCCTGGCATATTTATTTTTGAATTTTGCTAACTGTGAAATTTGGAAATATAGAGTAGAAAGCAGAGAAAGAAGAACGTGTTCCAAATCTTATTATTGTTGTTATTGTTGTTGAAATAGCATAGGGCAGTGGAAGGAGCTCTTGGTTATTTTCTTGGTGAAAACCTGTTATGAGTCACTTAACTTCTCTGTCTGTTAAGATTCCGGATTAGTGAGTTTAGACCTATTATCTCAGTTTTCTTCTGGATCTGTGAATTAATTCAAAAGGTAGGAAAACCTGGCAGTAAGTCACTTTTAAAATGCAGTACCAAGTTTGAAAATTTATCCTTATCCTAAAGTAAAGATCAGTTCTTAGGTTGAAGGTTATAGCCCCAGGGAATTGAGAACAAAAATTTGTCTATTTTTAATAAGGCTGCAGTAGCAGTGAAAGCTTTACAATTCTAAATCTAACCAGACTGGGTAACTGTTTTCCGAGCTTCATCACTGAAGCTCCACAGCTGTTTTGATGGATTTTCTCCACTGGTGGTGAACAGATGAAGAGGATAGAGAGCAGGAAAGAAATCAGGACACTGAGGTCAGCACACAGGCTGATCCTAAAAAGTGTCAGAGATGAATTAGAGAGAGGAAAATAGAAAAGGTAGGACTCAGTTCACAAATGTATTATCTGTGTGATAGAATTTTTTATAATGAGATCATCATCTGGAATATGGCAACCAATTCTGTGTTCCTTCCAACCATTCTCAACAATTGTACTAATGCAAATTGATCTGCCAGTAGGTATTTATTTTTCCAGATGAAATAATATTAATCTTAGGCCTGTACTCATACACCCCATTTTAATGTGAAAGTCAGGGTTTAAGTTTTTCTTTCTGACCATTTCTCTCTGGCAAATTAGGTAGCTCATTTCCAGATTTTATCTTTTTCCATGCCTGATATTTACCACCTCCCTTGGCACCCCAAATCAAGCACCCACATGGTAATGAACATCCTAGAAGTGAGACAGAGTGGGTGCCTGTACATGACTGCACATGAAAAGGTAATTTTTAAAGCATATTTTATTGATTATGCTATTACAGTTGTCCCATTTTTTTCTCTCCCCTTTACCCCTCTCTGCTTGGTACCCACATTCCCCACCCCTCACTTAGTTCATGTCCATGGGTCATACATATAAATTCTTTGGCTTCTACATTTCCTATGCTATTCATAAAATGCACTCTGTCTGCTTTGTACGTACCATTTATGCTACTTATTCCCTGTATCTTTTCCCCCATTCTCTCCTCTCCCCCTCCTCACTGATAACCCTCCATGTGATCTCTTATTTCTGTGAAACTGTTCCTCCTTTAGTTGTTTGTTTTTGTTTTTAGGTTCAGGTGTTGATAGTTGTCACTTTGTTGTCATTTTACTGTTCATATTATTGATCTTCTGTTTCTTAGATAAGTGCCTTGAACATTTCATGCAATAAGGGCTTGGTGATCATAAATTCCTTTAATTTGACCTTATCTGGGAGGCACTTATCTGCCCTTCCATTCTAAATGATAGCATTGCTGCATAGAGTAATCTTGGATGTAGGTCCTTGCATTTCATGACTTGGAATACTTCTTTCCAGCCCCTTCTGGCCTGCAAGTTTTATTTGGAGAAATAAGCTGATAGTCTTATAGGAACTCCTTTGTGGGTAACTATCTCCTTTCCTCTCACTGGTTTTAAGATTCTCTCCTTATCTTTAATCTTGGGTAATGTTATTTATTATGATGTGGCTTGGTGTGTGCTTCCTTGGGTCCAACTTCTTTGGGACTCTCTGAGCTTCCTGGACTTCCTGGAATTCTATTTACTTTGCCAGGTTGGGAAAGTTTTTTTCAATATTTTTCCAAATAAGTTTTCAATTTCTTGCTTTTCTTCTCCTTCTGGAACCCTTCTGATTCAGATGTTGGAATGTTTAAAGTTGTCCCAGAGGTTCCCAAGCCTCTCCTCATTTTTAAAAAATTCTTGTTTATTCATTCCATTTTGATTGAATGTTTATTTTTTCCTTTTGTTCCAAATTATTGATTTGAGTCCCAGTTTCCTTCCTTTCACTCTTGGTTTCCTCTCTATATTTTTCCACTTTGTACAGGCTTTACTTCTTTCTTTAGTTTGTAACCATGCTCAGTCATTTTTATATGCATCCTGATTACCAGAGTTTTGAATTCTCCATATAATAGGTTAGCTATCTCCTCGTAGCTTTGGTCTTTTTCTGGAGGATTTTTAAAAAATATTTTATATATTTATTGTTAAAGAGAGGGAGAACGAGAGGAAGAGACACATCAATATGTGGTTGCCTCTCACATGTGCCCTACCTGGGACCTGGCCTGCAACCCAAGAATGTGCCCTCACTGGGAATCCAACCAGTGATGCTTTGGTTCTCAGGCCAGTGCTCAATCCACTGAGCCACACTGGTCAGGTGTTTTCTGGAGTTTTGATTTGTTCTTTCATTTGGACCATATTTCAATGCCTTGGCACACCAGTTTTGATGAATGTTTCTTTTTTGACTCCTTGGTTGTTGGACTTCTATACAGTTTGATTTTTCTGGCAGTTCTCATTGTTTTTTTTTTTAATTAGTTGCTTTCTTCTTTTGGCTGTACAAAGAGGTGAAGCGTATATACCTACACCTCCATCTTGAGCAGAACTCCCCAGAAAAGTAATTTGTAAACAATGTTTTAACTCTGAGACAAGCTTATTAGCCTCAAATAGAAGAATTTTGTTTGAGGAATTTTTAAAATCCCCCCTTTAAATGCAGAAATGATTTGAAGAAGTGCTCATCTCTCTACCTCCATTTCCATAGTAAGTATTCCACAGAAAAAGGAACCTGGGAAGAACAGGAAGATCTCACTGAATACTTAAACAGTACCTTCAAGGTTGGGGAGTAGCATTAGCAAGAAGAAAGGCAGATGAAATGAAGGCACTGAGTCGCTGATTTTTGCCTCTCTCCTTGGGGAGAAGATTGCTGATTTGGAGTCACTCTGGCCTGCCTAAGACCAACTGACATGAAGATATAAATCCAAGGTAAGATTTCTTGGGCCAGCAGGTTTATCCCAGTGCTATTATCTAAATAGGTTATGTAGGCTTACTTTAGAACAGCTTCCTCTCGTGCTTCCTCCCACAAGCAGAGAGGGTTCTTCCTGAAAGCTGCTTGTGCCAAATGTACCATAATAGCAAGGCCTCAAAATAACTGTAAATCTATGTCCCCAGTAGATGGACATTTAGGGTTTGTTTTTTTTTAAGAAATCCCTGATGGTACTTCAGACTTCAGTAAAGAAGCTTTAGGGAGGCAAGAAATGTGGCCTGCAGCATTAAAAGATCAAAGATCTAACCTTAATGTAATAACAAGTTGTGTAAAATAATAGGTAAAAAGTTACTGAGTGCTGAATATGTGCCATGAAGGGAGCTAAGTGACTTACATGCATTACCTCATTGAGTCCTCATTAAAGGTCACTGTGGTTTGGAAGGTGAAAGAGACTGGGAATTCAGAGTCCAAGGCCACAGAGCTGGTAAGTGGTAGAGGTAGGATTGAAACCCAGTTCTGTGGGATACCAGGACCCAAGCTCTGCCCTGCTAATTTATATTCAAATACTTTAATCCCATTTTAAAAGATGTTTAAGGATCATGAAATCTCCTGGTTATGTGCAATAAAGCAAAATTCTTAGGAAACTTTATATGATATTCAGATGGCCTTCTAGAGTTCAGACACATTTTTTTAAAGATCTTCCCTATAATTCAGATATCCAGTTTTTTCACATGCACATGCAAGGAGATACCACACACATACACCAGACAATGAACACCACCTGTACATATACAACCCAGGTGAATACACACAGAACACAGACACCACACAAAGGCCATACACAAATAAACGCACACAAACACACCACAGATCTCACATACACACAGCTCTATACATGCCCCGTGGATCCAAAACCCATCACAGAGACACACCACAGAAATACACACAAAGAGCATATAGCCATATACAATACATACACACAAATACACTGCAGGTATACAGACAGACACACATGCCATACACACACAGTATCAGAAACTCTCCATAAGATTTTTTTCTCCTTATCTATTATATCCTAGTTTCTATCCAGTTCCCAGCATACTCATCATCTTCATTCATGCCTTGTTTCTCGCTGCTGGTCTCTTCTCTATCCCACCCCATCCCAGATAGGAAACGCCTCTCTTTTCCTCCCATTCCCCAGAGCACCACCAACATTAAGACAGTTGCAATCAATGAGAAGGGACATTACACCATGTCAAAGCATAGCAAATGGGTTAAAATTGAGGATTAGACACTCCTCATTTTAGATTCCCTGTATAATTTCTGCACTTCTGAATACTTCATTGACCCTTTGTGCTCTTCAAGCCTCCCAAAGACATCCTCACTCCTCCTCTCTCTTCTCATGGTCCCAGGACCTTCACAACACTTTTCTCAGGTTCCCACTCATTCACTCGCTCACTACTGCCTGTCCTTTCCACACCCTCGGTCCATTCACTTTTTACTCCCAAAGCAGGCTATTTAGGTATTTGCCTGAAGAGAAGTATTTTTTTCTACTTTGGAGAAAAACATTGCAACTCCCTTAAAAGGCAGAATTAACTAAAAGCAGTTGTGGTTTTAATAACAACTTTATTCCTTCTATCTATAAAGTCTTAGAGTGTTTTTGCTTTGTGAATAAAAGCATCACTAGTAATACCCATTGATTTATCCAATTTATCAAAAACCAAGTTGTTGATATGACTGTTATAACAGGTATTTTCCAAAACAGTCTCAGGTTTATATTTTCAATACCATAGGAACCACTATTCAGAAATGGGATATTTTGAATAATCACATATTCTGATTAATGGAGCATTATCAAAACACTAGGCATGGAATACCAGTTTACAAAGTGGAAACATAAAACCCTGGTAGGGTGCCCACAATGGAGGCGTAGTGGGAGTTGATGATTAATAAGAAATTTAACCCTTTAAAACCTTACTCTCTCATCTGTTTGAATACATGCCTTAGTGAGGAAAGAGAGAAATGATTTTCATATACTCCTCCTGGCATATAACAAATATCGAATAAATATCAGTTTCTTAATTTCTCTCCCTCTCTCACCTCTCCAAGTAAGGGAGAACCACTAGTATATTCTACAGTCCACTTTCCTCCTTCACTGATGATTCTGAAGACACTTCACAGTCTTACAGTGCCCTAGGGCTCCCATATGAATATCAGTTCTTACTGCTATGTGCTCAGTGCTAGAATACTAGATAATAGCATTCATTATATATATAATTAGCTCTTGGGAGAAATCTCATTGTAGCTCCCCTTGATTAATAATTTGCAGCAGTCATTATTTTTTTTTAGTCATTATTATTTTTGTTATTCAATTTTGTTAGCAACATTGGCCATGATCAAGTCTTAGTCAAGTAAAACTGATTCTATATTGCCTTTTTCAAGAAGCTGTGCCCATCAAGAAGGGTCAGACTTCTGGTTAATGTCTAAATAGAAGACTTTTGGCTACCTAAATCAATGACTTAACAAAGTCAAAATATCCATTTCACATTAATTTCATATTATTTGTAGTATTTCTATTTTTGATGCTCAAATTAATCTGATCTTTATTCTTCATATAAAACAAAGACCTTGGGGAAAATATCTGACTTATGTTATTGTGGAAACATAACATATGTTTGTCATTTAAAAAATATTTTCATTTTGTCTATTGCTTTTTAATTTCTCTGTTTAACCTTTTCATTTTCTTCTTTTATGTTCTTACTTTCAGTTCCTCGTCCTGCTGGTAATTATGGACACGATCAACTCTTCTGATTACCAGGTCAATGTCTCTATATTAGTAAGAAACAGCACTCACTTACCAGCTCTTGCCCCCAAAATGATCATTGTCATTCTTTTGTTCACATCATCCATAATTGGTATTATTACCAATGGTCTCTATCTATGGATACTAAAATTCAAGATGAAAAAGACTGTCAGTACTCTTTTCTATTTTCATTTCATTCTCTCACATTTTATCGCAACTTTGATTGTGCCGCTGATAACCATCCCCTTCCTTCAGAACAATCACTGGAGCTTTGGAACTGCCATGTGCAAGGTCTTCAACAGCACTTTGCATACAGGATTATCCGCCTCTGTTTTCTTCCTCTCGGCCATCAGTGTTGATCGTTACATTCTCACTTTTCACCCGGTATGGTCACAGCTGCACCGAACCCCACGCTGGGCTTCCGGCATCATTCTGGGAGTCTGGATCTCTGCGGCTGCCCTCAGCATGCCCCATTTGGTTTTCAAGGAGACACATGATGACTACCAAGGAAGGGTGACCTGCCAAGATAACTATGCCTTATCTACTGACTGGGAAAGCAAAAAGATGCAAACATTAAGGAAATGGATTCATGTAGCCTGTTTCACCAGCAAGTTTTTGTTCAGTTTCCTTCTGCCTTTCTTCATCATCACCTTCTGTTATGTAAAAGTAGCCAACAAGATGAAGAAGAGGAACCTATTTAAATCCAACAAGCCCTTCAAAGTCATTAAGACTGCCATTATCTCTTTCTTTGTGTGTTGGGTACCCTACCATGTATACCGGGGCTTACTTCTCTCTGACAACAAATCTTTACTTTTACAGTTGACTATGGTAGTTGCAGTGATGACCACTTCTTTTAATATTGTCTTTTCTCCCACACTTTACCTATTTGTTGGAGAGAATTTCAAAAAAGTTATTAAAAAGTCGATTCTTGCTCTGTTTGAGTCAACATTCAGTGAAGATTTTTCTCTAGAAAGGACACAAAACCTAAATTTACAAGCCTACATTTAAATTCAAGGTCCCAGAACAAACATGAGCTTTTAGTCAATTAGACCATCAGAAATATACCCTCTGCTTTTGTAAAATATAGGTCCTATATTAGAGGGACATCTGGGGTGTACCGTAGATTATAAATATTAAAAAGTCTTAAAGAAAGTAAGCAATAGGTGATGTTACAAATGTAATTATGCCCCTTTTTTATTGTGGCAAAATATGGACCTTTGAGCAACATGGGTTCGGATGGCACAGGTCCAAATGTATACACAGATATTTTTCAATAAACACATTCAGCACTATAAATGTATTTTCTCTTATGATTTTCTCAATAACATTTTCTTTTCTCTAGCTCACTCTATTTATTGTTTGAATACTGTATATAGGGGACTAGGGGGCTTGTAAAAAGGTGATGGGACTAAGAAGTATAAATTGGGCCCTGGCTGGTGTGGCTCAATGGATTGAGCACTGGCCTGTGAACCAAAAGGTCGTCAGTTTGATTCCCAGTCAGGGCACATGCCTGGGCTGCTGGCCAGGCCCCTAGTAGGGGGTGTGCAAGAGGCAACCACACATTGATGTACCTCTCCCTCTCTTTCCCTTCCCCTCTTTCTAAAAATAAATAAATAAAATATTTAACCATTTTTTTTCAAGGGCAAATTGGTAGTTACAAAATAGTCAGGAAGATATGAAGTACAGCATAAGGAATATAGTCAGTAGTATTGTACTATGTACAGTAGGAATACAGTCAGTAGTATTGTACTATGTACAGTGCCAGGTGTGTACGTGACCCATCAGAGGACCAATTAGTAACATGCAGAATTGTCTGACCACTGTGCTGTATACCTGAACTAATACAAAATAATACTGAATATGAACTCTAAGTGAAAAATAAAACTTTTTAAAAGAATACATTATATAATACATATAACATACACATATGTATTAATTGTTTGTGTTCCTGGTGAGGCTTCAGTCAACAGTAGGCTATTACTAATTAAGTTTTGGGGAAGTCAAAAGTTATACATTAATTATTTTGACTGCAGAAGATTTGGAGCCTCTAATGTTGTCTAAGGGTCAACTGTTTAACAGAATTTGCCATTTTCACCATCTTATTTTCAGCATTTTCAGTGTAAATGTCGGTGGCATTAACTACACTCACAATATTTGCTACCATCACCAGTATTTCCAGAAGTCTTATCACCCCAAACTGAGGTCCTATATCCATGAAGTAGTAATTCCTCATTCCTTCCCACCCCCAGTCCCTCACATAACCTCCAATCTACTATATGTCTCTGTAAATTTGCCTATTCTAGATAGTCCATATAAGTGCAATTATACAATACTTCTCTTTTGTGCCTGGTTTATTTTATTCAGCATAATGTTTTCAAGGCTCATCAATATTATAACCCATATGAGAACCTCATTCTTTTTATGCTTATATAATATTCTATTGTATGTATATACCATATCTTGTTTATCCATTCTTCTCTTGGGGGACATTAAGGTTGTTTCCACCTTTTGACTGTTGTAAATACTGCTGCTGTGAACACTGGTATACCGTTTGAGTATCTGTTCAAATCCTTGTATTCAATTACTTCAAATTATTTTTAATTGCTGGGTCACTTGATAATTCTGTTTAACTTTTTCAGGAGCCACTGAACTTTTCCATAGCAACTGTAACATGTTACATTGTCACCAGCAATGTACCAAAGTTTCAGTTTCTTCACTTATTATTTTTATATTATATTTTATTTTTACTTTACTATTATTCTTCACTTATTTTTTTTTTAGCTTATAGCCATCTGAGAGGGTGTAGGGTAGTATAAATGTGAGTCTCAACCTCTGATATTTAAGGATATAAGAATATAAATTTCTAAATACCAATACTATCAGTTGATTTGAGTTTTTTGTCACAGAATCTTCTATAAATAAATATTTGAACAGTGTTCCATCTTTAGGTAGATAGTACCTAAGTTATTTAACTGATATGAACAAAATTTAACATGGAGATGACAAGACACTCATATTGTCACATTCATGTTAAAGTATAAAGACATTTATACTTTAACATTTAAGTATAAGAAAATCTTAAATGTTTTATTTAATACCTACAGATTAAGCTGTCTTAGAAATATGGGACTAAGACCATTATAAGTGTTTAAGAACCTGCCTGGGTAATGTCATGGTGTATTTAATTTTAGAATAGCAGTGACAATATTAATTTGACTTCCCTAGTTTTCAAGTTTTGCTTCGAGTTTTTGTAATACATTACAGTGCCTGAGTTATGTAAGGCCATGTGGTATCATTGGCCTATTTACCTTTAGTTGGTCAGTTCTATCAATCAGTCAACAGACAGCAGTAAATAGATAGTTCAATTGATGCAGAACGGAGATAGGCCATAATGTACACTCAGTCCCTAAACACTCCAGCTAGCTTTGCACAAACCATTCCAAACCACAGGCATGTATCCTATTTGGAAATCCCCCAAACGGATGTTATTAATTACAAGGGGTTATAGAAAGGAAGAGAAATTAACCTTCATTACTAAGTTTTCATAGTAGTTTGATGCCCTAGAAATCCTGCTAATTGACTTGGTATCACTAAGTCAGCTGGGAGCTGGGGCTGTCTGACTTTAAATATGAGGGACAAAGAGCTGCGAGTAGTTGAAAACTTTCATTGTTGGCCCTATTTCAAGCTTTTGGAGTCTGAACAGTTTCCTAAAGAAGGAGGAGTAGGATTAATGGCCGGGCTGTAGCTCTGAGAGTCACTGCAGCAGGAAGGGCCGGTGCTTCTTCCCTCCCCACACTCCCCGAGGCCCCAACAAGCCTGCTGAAGTTTATGATGTCAGGATTATGAAAAAAAGTTACTAGGTAGAAAAACAATTTTTTTGAAACAAGATCATGCTTTGGAAACCTGTTATGGGAAAAATTCCCAGAAATTTGGTTCTTTACACCAACAAGGTAAAGAATTACAGGTCAGCAAGCCTATTACCATGCAAGCAAATTTTATTAGTGCTAAGTTCTAATGGGAAAGCAAAAGCAAGGGTGGCTAGAGCAGAGTGGCTGGAGGCCAAGTGGCCAAAAAGGGTGGCCAGGGGCCTGGTGGCCAGAGGCTAGCTGGCTAGGGGCTCCTCGTGGGGCAAAAGAACCAAGAGGCCAAGAGAGTGATTCCTTTGAACTTACAGAGTTGGTGAGGTGGGGGTGAAGAAGTTGCATTTTGAGTGACAGATAAAAGTGGTGACAACTTCCCCGGAGGGAGCCACGACTCCTTTGTAGGTATGTGCGTGAGTCTGTTAGTCTGAATCCTTGTCTTGCTCCAGACTCTACTTGTTCATTTCGCATACAGGACAGAAGGCAGGCAGTTAACCAAAATTGTTGGTGGGCCCTTTCTTTGGGCACTGTAAACCCCTTCTTTTTACCCTTTTCAGGCCTTGGGATGAATACACAGTCTTGAGGTTTTCCTTTTCCCAGCTAGTGGAGATGATACACACAGACTTTCAAGGGCTTTCCCTGCCCTTGAAAAGGGCACTATCACAGTTTTGCTTATGTTGTTCACAATTCCTGGCAGCCTTATTGGACCAGGCTCAGGATTCCTGAGTCAGCATGTGAGCTTTTGCTTTTAGCCTCATGTATTAAGTTCCTTGTTAGATTGCAAAGGTGAGAGCTCTGCCTTTATTTCCCCTCTGGCTATTCATTCCACCATAACATTTAAAAAGAGGGGTCTACATAAAGTAAAAACAAAAAAAAACTGGCGTGTAGGAGACTGTTTTGTGTGGCATGGGCCCAGCTCCCACTGGGAGATGCACAGGACCCACGCCCATGGATAGGTTCTCCCGTGGGAAATCAGGCCTGCAATGTGCCTAGGCCACTTTGAGTCTTGTTTTTGCTAAAAATTCCCTCACCCTGATTTGCAGCAAACATTTACTGCAAAGTAACTTCCTTAAATCCATGCTACACCTTTCAAGGATGAGTGTAACTGGATCAACTACGTTTCCCTTTTCATTTGAAAATATCCCTCTTTTGTGATGTGATTAGCGACATTGGCTCTTTTGTTTTCTGTAAAAGGCAATCACCTAAAGCAGCCTGTGCATAGTAAATGACCATCATGTAATGTGCCGAGAAACCCAATAAAGGCCAGTCACAGCAAGGGCCGAGGCTTTTTCTCCCCTTGATAGAAAAGCCATGCCCACCCCTTTCCTCCACAGGACTGGGTAGTCCCTGTGAATGCCTCTCCCCCATCCACAATGTTGCAGACCCCATGAGCTGGGGCCCACACCAGAGTTGTAATCAGGAGATTTTGGTGGTGGTCTGGCTTAGCCTCTAGCTTGGTGTTGTATTGGGAGCAGGCTACCCACATTTTCTGGGCCTCAGATTCCTCATCTATTATATGGGGACATCTCTAAATGAGACTGTGGATATGGAATTACTTCTAAAATATAAAGCACTATATTAAAATAATGTTATTTAGAGTTTTTATAAAAGGTAACTTTAAATTTTGAGAAAATCGAGTGCAAAGTTAAAAAAAACTCTCCCCAAATGTGTTTCTTAATCATTTTTAATTTTTAAATTACAGTTGACATACAATATCACATTAGTGTCAGGTGTACACCCCAATGATTAGACATTACAAAACTTACTAACTGATCTTCCTGATAAATTTCATACCCATCTGACATAACAACCATACATAGTTGTTAAAATGCTATTGACTGTATTCCCTGTGTTGTACTTGACATCCCCATAACTGTGTGGTAACCACCAATCAGCACTTCTTACTCCCATCATTTTTTTCACCTCTCTTTCCAACCTCCTCCCATCTTGCAACAGTCAAAATGCTCTCTAACTAAAAGTCTGTTTTTATTCTCGTTTGTTAGTTTTGTTTTTATATTTGATTTTTGATAGATATTTATTTATTGCCATTTTATTGTTCACATTTTATCTTTTTTTCTTAACATTTCGTGAAATACTGGTTTGATGGTGAACTCCTTTTGCTTTCTCTTGTCTATGAAGCTCTTTATCTGTTCTTTGATTCTAAGCGATAACTTTGATGGGTAGAGTAACCTTAGATATAAGTCCTTGCTTTTTCATCACTTTGAATATTTCTCGCCAATCCCTTCTGGCCTGCAAAGTTTCTGTTGAGCGATCTGCTAACATTCTATGGGAGCTCACTTGTAGCTAACTAACTGCTTTTCTCTTGCTGCTCTTAAGATTCTCTCTTCGTCTTTAACCTTTGCCATTTTAATTATGATGTGTCTAGGTGTGGGCCTCTTTGGATTCATCTTTTTGGGAATTATTTTCACTTGTTGATGTGCATGACTATTTGCTTCACCAAATTAGGGAAGTTTCCTGTCATTTTTTTAAAATAGGTTTTCAATTTCTTACTCACTCTCCTCTTTTTCTGGGACCCACATTGTGAAGGTTGGTACACTTAAAATTGTCCCAGAGGCTCCTTACACTATCCTCATATTTTTTTAAATTTTTTTGCAGTTCCAATTGGGTGTTTTCTGCTTCCTCATGTTCCAAATTGTTGTTTTAATTCTCATCTTCATCTACTCTACTATCAGTTCCCTGTAACTTATTTTTCATTTCAGTTAGTATATCCTTCAGTTCTGACTGGTTCTTTTTGTGGTTTCCATGTCCTCTTTTATGTTGTCGAAGTTTCCTCTAAGTTCATCTACTCTTCCCCTTGGCTCCAGGACAGAATGATTAGATATATTTCAAATGTCAGTTCAAGTTCTTTCCTCAAGAAATGCCTCCATGTTGTAAGAAGATGAACAGGCTGCCCAACTGCTAACATATAAGAGTTTCTGGAGTAAGACAATATGGTGTGTGCAATGCAAATCTGATCCCATATCCCTGAGGAACTAGGCACAACAATTATTTACCGGCATAGTTTAAGTACCTGACACAGTGGAGGCCTCTGAGAATGCAACAAGGAATAAGACACAATCCCTGTCCTCAAAGAGCTTAAAGTCTAGCATGGTGGTTCTGAATTTGGTTCCACATTATAATCATCTGGGACATTTTTAAAAAAATACCAGTGTCTAGGCCTTATCGAAACCAATTAAACCCGAACTTTCTAGGGGCAGGACTCAGGAATCTATTTTTTTAATGTATTTTATTGATTATGCTATCACAGTTGTCCCATTTTCCCCTCTTTATTCCCCTCCACCTTGCACACCCCATCCCAGCTTCATTCTTCCACTTTAGTTCATGTCCATGGGTCATATATGTAAGTTCTTTGGTTTCTACATTTCTCATACTATTCTTAACCTCCCTCTGTCTATTTTCTACCTACCATTTATGCTACTTATTCTCTGTACCTTTTCCCCCTCTCTCTCCCTTCCACTCCCACACTGATAACCCTCCATGTGATCTCTTTTCTGTGATTCTGTTCCTGTTCTAGTTGTTTGCTTAGTTTGTTTTTGTTTTTAGGTTCAGGTGTTAAAAGCTGTGAGTTTGTTGTCATTTTACTGTTCACATCATTGATTTTTTTTTTTCTTAGTTAAGTCCCTTCAACATTTCATGTAATAATGTTACAGAACAGAGGTCCAAGGGGGGCAATATTTGGTCCACCCAGGGATGCCAAAAACTGTTTCAGAACAACAGGGTCCCCATCCCCCCAAGGATGGTATACTAATACCGTCTGGACCCCCTACTGGGCTCATCTGTCCGCCACCAGAGAAAAGATGTCTCTCAATGTGAGATTTGTGAAAAGGAAAGGAAAGGTTTATTTAAAGCTATATTAAAGCTACATAGACTTAAAGTAGTGACCCAGTGTCCCCATTAAAATATCAAAGTCCTTTGAGATAACCACAGATGCCCACAGCACTTCCTTCTCCCCTTGCCCTAATTCGGGGTACCGTAACTCTGGAAAAGAAGCACATGTCCATGTTTCAGGCTGCTGGCACTGTCAGGTGGGTCACCATCCAGGCAGGATCTCTAATCACTCCAAAGCCATGTGGCACCTTCTCATGGTCTACTGGCAAGAGTTCTTTGTACTCATTTTCCAGACAAAGTCTCTCCTGCTTCCCAGGCCACGTGGCCAAAGGGAGCACCCCAAAGCCACGTGGTCCTCTTCTACCAGAGCTGCAGGGGTCTGCACTCTGGCCAAAACCATGTGGTTCTTTCCTTCACATGGCTGCAGGGGTCCTCCACTCTGCCAGAAGCTCGTGGCTTTCTCTCTGCACTGCCACAGCCATGTGGTTCCCTCTCCTTCTCACATGGCTGCGGGGGTCTCCACTCTGGCAAACCTGCATGGTACTCCTCCTCTTAAATAGCTGCCATGTCTGGGTTTTAAATCCCTACGCCAGTCCTCCTTTGCAGCCCCATTTCTGACTCCCCCTACAATTGGCTACACTTGCCAGCATTCCTGTATTATTCCAAGTTTATTGGGCAGGTTTGGCTTCCTGGTGTGAAGCCAATCATTTCCAAGCTCTCACCCAGGTGCTGTATCTCAGGGGACCTGCCCCAGTTATGCCTTGGGTAGAAGTCACTTCCATGCCCTTGGCTCAGAGCAAGGCCACAGCTATTTAACATATCTATGCAGCCAGTTAAAGGTTATAGATATGTTAAATGAACATGCCAGAGATTAACTGCAAAGCCTTTGCTGTACAAAACAGCTCTCAGTAGCCCTGCTCCATTTGTCCCTTCCCCAACTCACACCTGTGGCAGGGGAGGGGTGAGGACATCTTAATATTTCCTGGACACCTTGAGTTCTGGACCTCATTCCAAATCCCTTTTTGGGGTCTCCCTCTTGGATGAGCCCTGTTACCATAAGGGCTTGGTGATGATGAACTCCTTTAACTTGACCTTATCTGGAATGCACTTTATCTGCCCTTCCATTCTAAATGAAAACTTTGCTGGATAGAGTAATCTTGGATGTAGGTCCTTGCCTTTCAGGACGTGGAATACTTCTTTCCAGCCCCTTCTTGCCTGCAAGATTTGTTTTTAGAAATCAGCTGATAGTCTAATGGGAACTCCTTTGTAGGTAACTGTCTCCTTTACTCTTGCTGCTTTTAAGATTCTCTCCTTTCTTTAATCTTGGCTAATGTAACTATGATGTTCCTTGGTGTGTTCCTCCTTGGGTCCAACTTCTTTGGGACTCTCTGAGCTTCCTGGACTTCCTGAAAACCTATTTCCATTACCAGGATGGGGAAGTTCTCCTTCATTATTTTTTCAAATAAGTTTTCAATGTCTTGGTCTTCTTCTCCTTCTGGCACCCTTATGATTTGAATGTTGAAATGTTTAAAGATGTCCTGGAGGTTTCTTAGCCTCTTCTCATTTTTTTTAATTCTTGTTTCTCCATTCTCTTCTGGTTGAACATTTGTTTCTTCCTTCTGCTCCAAAACATTGATTTGAGTACTGGTTTCTTTCCCATCACTGCTGGTTCCCTGTAGATTTTTCTTCATTTCACATAATGCAAACTTCACTGCTGCTTGGATCTTTTTTATGCTGCTGAAGTACCCAATGAGTTCCTGGGCATCATGATTACCAGTGTTTTGAACTGTGCATCTGATAGGTTGGCTATCTCTTCATCGCTTAGTTGTATTTTTTTCTGGAGGTTTGATCTGTTCTTTCATTTGGTCCATTTTTTGGGGGGGTGCGCCTGTTAAGTAGTGAGGGGCAGAGCCTTAGATGTACACCAGGGCAGGGCAAGTTGCTGGTTGTGATACTGTATGTGGGGAAGGGGTCTGAGAGGGAACAATGCCACTTGCTCCACTCTCTGCCAGTTTTCAGTCACTTCCCCCGCTACCCACAAGTAAAGTGGACCCTTATGGTGCTGATTCCCGGGTGGGTGGGTTTGTGTACATTCTAGGACCCTGTGGGTCTCTCCAATGAACTCTCTTGTGAGCTGAGTTTCTCCCACTGCTGCCTCAACTCCACAGGTGTTTTCAGTCAGAGGCTTTGAGTCTTTATTTCCTTGTGCGGGAGCCCTGGGTTGTGTGGTCTATCTTGCTCCCTAGTTGTTCCTCCCAGTTTATCTGCACATGAATGTGGGACCATCCAGTCTGCAAGCCATTACCTCACCTGGTCCTCCAGCCTCTGCCTTGCTGTGAGTCCTCTCCGCCCTACGCCCATCTCCACCTCTCCTACCAGTCTGGATGGATGTTTCTTTAACTCCTTTGTTGTCTAACTTCCATACAGTTCAATTTTCTGTCAGTTCTGGTTGTTTTACTTTTAAAATTTGTTGTTGTCCTTCTTTTGGTTGTGAGAGGAGGCACAGTATGTCTACCTACACCTCCGTCTTAGCCGAAGACTGTTTTGTTTGTTTTTTTTTTAAGTTTTCAGGTTGACTCTAAAGTACAAGCAAAATAGAAAATTTCTATTCAATGGGGAAGAAAAAAGTAAAAACAACATTACAGTACAAAGAAATAAGTGCTATATTTGGAACAACAAATGGAAGCCCCCAATCCAGCTTTCACCATTCAGAGAATTTTTCCAGGATGAGTTCTGCAGAACAGTGTAAATCACTGGTGACAAACACAAGGCCCAATGGCCGAATCTAGCCCTCCACCTTGTTTTATCCAGCCTGGCACCTTGTTTCTACCCAGCAGCAGTGCTGAGCTCTCCCTTAACTGTTAAGGAGTAATTACATTTATACAGTCCTAAAATTACATTCGGCCCTTTGAAGGCAACCACAAGGCTGATGTGGACCCCAGTGAAAATGAGTTTGACACCCCTGGATGCATAAAGATGGGGAAGAATAGTACAACAGAGGAAGCAGAATATGTAAAAGTCCCAGAGAAGAAGAGGGCACAGTGCTGTAAAGCAGCAATAATGAAGCTCAAATATGCATAGGAACCATGTAATGGTTTGTTAAAATGCTGATTCTGATTCAGTAAGTCTAGAGTAGAGCTGAGATTCTGAATTTCTAACAGAATCCCAGAAGATCCATCACTGCTGGTCCAGAGCAAGAAAAGAGTATGATTGGAGCGTAGGTATAAGGAACAGGCATAGCCAAGATGAGCTAGAAAAGTCAGCCAGGCCTAGATTCCAAATGCCCCTGCTAAGGAGTTTGGACTTGATCCTAGACTCTATCCTGAGGCCATTAGGGAGCCACTGAAGGGTCGTAAGCCAAAGAGTCATAGAATTAAAATTGTGTTTTAGAAATCACTCTGGCTGCCACCACAGAGAGGTCAAAACTGGGGGGTGAGTGATCAAATGGGGCAGTGCTGCAGTCACCCAGTTAACAGGTGGTGTGGCCTGGACTAAGAACGTAGAAATGGAGATAGAGAAAAGCCCAGAGTCTTGTCCTGGAAATTCTTTTGGTTCTGAAGTAAAGGAAGAAGGGAATGTTTAGGAGGACTATCAATTAGAAGACTTGGTTGCAAACAGTAGATTTCATTCTGGCTGGCTTAACCAAAAACTGATTTATTAAAGGATATTAAGTAGTTCACAGAATTATTAGGATGGCTGGACAGGCATTCTAGGCTACAGTCCCAGGAACAGTGCCCTTAGACATGCCTCAAAACTGTCTAGATCAGGAACCTGTCACTGTTGTTCCTTATTTTAATAAATGGTGCCAACCTCTGCTGTTCCCACCACTGAGGCCGAAATACCAGCAATTTGGTTTTATGCAGCTGCTACTGCCACCAATGCCACTTCCACATCAGATCTTAAACCCCCTCTGTGTCTAAAAGCTCTGCCAGCACCAACATCAAGAGAATGGAAGCCCCATGCAGAGATTGTTTATTCACATCGTGCACTTGCAAGTGTAATTTTGCATAAGGGTATCTAACAAGCATGCCAGCACCCTAGCTGCAAAGGGGCCTTGGGGAACTGAGGTCTGATTTCTATGTGGGAGGAGAAAGGATATTCACAATGTGGGAACTTCCCAAAATATAAAAGCTATTCAAAAGATGGTGTCCATTGAATTTAATCAAGCTTTTCTGAGTGATTTGCTTCTGCAAGAGAAGCAAAATTGCATTGTGTGAAGAGCGCCTGGGAGGTGAGAATCCAAAGACTCCGAGCGTGGTAACTATTTTAAACTTAGAGAATTAAGGAGTAATTCCCTCTCCTTCTTCTCACAGAAAGTAACTCTCACACATTCTACCAATTAGAGATTAATTTGTGTTAAGGGACTGCTATTAAAATGCAAATAGACCTCTTAAGATGGTTAAGTTTCATTCACAAGTTAATGGGAATTACTTTAATCAGCTTCGCACCCAGCAGAGTGCAGCTAAATACAGTATTTAGGATATTACTTTTGATTGTGGCCTAGAGCAAAGAAACCTTTGCTGAGTTGGAGGTCAAGCCTCAAGTGAATTTTGGAGACCCCGATGACAGCTTAATATGTGTGCAGCAGGTCCTATAACAACATCATTTCATTCAACATCATTTCATTATAACATTGATGGGACGCCATTGGAATAAAACTCTTATTTATGTCAATTAGCTCATGGTGAAATTGGTTTCTTTGAACTTTGTTTTGCTTAAAGTCAAAGAACCTATCAACAATGTTAAGGGAAGACTTACTGTGTGGGGGAAGTGTTATACAAGAGAAAAACACAGAGGTACCGTATTTTTCAGACTATAAGATGCACTTTTTTTCCCAAACTTGGGAGGAAAAGGGGTGTGTCTTATAATCCAAATGTAGCTTTACATTTGTTATTTATGTTATTAAATAATTTACCTATGTTATTTATATTAAATAACATATTTAACATAAATATGTTATTTATATTAAAACTTTTTGCTTCAAAAGTTTTTTTCCTATTTTCCTCCTCTAAAACCTAGGTGTGTCTTATGGTCTGAAAAATACAGTTTTATTGAAGAGAGAGTCAGTTGGTGACTAAGAAAAAAATGCCTCAGTGTGGTCCAAACCTAAAATCTGGTTTGGACCACAGATCTCTTCTCTCCGGTTAAGGCCAGTCATCTGTTTAGTTTAGTTCAGGCTTTCTAGGAGGTGGCTCCCCTCCCAACTCCTGTCCTTTTTCTGCAGGGGTGTTCAAACTTTTAGCATCTCTGGGCCATCCTGGAAGAAGAGTTGCCTTGGGCCATACCTTAAACACATTGCAACATGTAATCACACACACAAGAATCACACAATGTTTTAAGTAAGTTTACGATTTTGTGTTGGGCCACATTTGTAGCCATCCTGGGATACATGTGGCCTGTGGGGCACCTCTGCTATGGGAAGGTAAAAATCACAATGGTGGAAAAAGAAACAGTTTTGCTAATGCTTTTCATTGTTTTCCTTGTCTCTTCACTAAATTCTAAGCTCCCTGAAAGTAAGAACAGCATTTTGTTCCTCATATATTTCAAGCACCTGGCTTGGTGTCTGGCATGATTCATAAATGTTTATAAACAATTGGGTAAATACATGCATGCCATTATTAATTAATTCTGGAGTTGGAATTTTCTCTATTTGTGACATCTTTAGAACGTCTTTCTTCAAGCATGCTTATCAGCTACTGTATTTCTTTCATTTCACTTCCCGAAAAGAGCAAACAATCAGGAGGTTGCCACCGATAATACTGCTTTTCCTTTTCCTCTCAAGCAAAGAAATTGAAGAGTGAGGTATATATGAACAATTCATTATTGAAATCTCTATTTATTTACACCCTGCTGGAGTCAGGTTGAAGTTAGTTACAACACTCAAAGACAATTAAAATCATTTATTCTGTTTTTCTGTATCAAATCAAATCCAATTTCAAGTCTCTTCCCCGATAGTCCAAAAGATTCCAGGAGAGCTGTAAGGACTTAGGTCCTTAGCGGTTGCCTAACATGCTTCTTATTCCAGTCTGCAAGTCCCCTGGAAGTCAGTGGCTCCACCCCTTTCTGCCAGGCAAGGTGAACTGTGTAGGCACCTTTCCACCACTGCTAGGATCCCAGCAACCATTCTCCTCTGATGTCTTGCCATATCCCCAGTGACCAAAAGGACCTTGACTCATCTTACACCGATAATTCACTAAGTCAAACTTCACCTCTCTAAACTTTTGGAGAAATCGATGGTATCTAATTGAGGATTTCCATTAGAAATGTTAACTACAGCTATCTCTCTCTGTCTTCCCAGCTGCCATCTTCCAACAAAAAGATGACAAAGGAGTTTCCATTGTGATCTTCATGACTTCTTCAGTTAGTGTGCCAGATAACTTTTGTTTGTCTTCCAGATCCACATTTAAGCGTTCTTCACCCAGCTTTCTGCCCTGTAGGCTGGGGCATGTTTCCTGGCTTCTGATTGGGTTTTGCCAGTGGGGAGCTCTGGCAGAAAATGGAAGGAAGATGAAGAACTGGGTTAGTTTTTCATTTCCCTAGTTCCCTTGCTAAAGGGTTCCCTGGAGGTGGCCATACTTTTTGGCAGGTCAGTGCTTTCTCTTCACTTGATCTTAGCCAAAAGGCCGAGAAGAGATTCAATGACTTCTCTTAAGGGTCTATATAAGTCTTTACCTCTGGATTCCACACTCTTTCTAAAGAGAGAGTCTGGCTACTCCCTTCAGGCTAAACATGGGGAAAACAACAAATTCCAACAGGGGAGCATCCTGCAATATACCTGACCAATAATCCTCAAAACTGTCAAGATCGTTAAAAAGAAGGAATGTCTGAGAAACTATCACAGTCTAAGGAAACATGATTACTAAATATACTGGGATCCAGAAAAAGAAACTAGAGAAAAACTAATGAGATCTGAATAAAGTATGGAGTTTAATTATTGTAACTGTGCTGGTTCCTTAGTATGATAAACACATACAAGAGGAATTTGAGATATTAATAATAGGAGAAATTGGGTGAGGGGTATATGGAAACTCTACTCTTTGTACTATCTTTGTAACTTTTTTGTAAATTTAAATCTATCCTAAAATTTAAAATTTACTTAAAAAGAGAGAAAGAGAGAACTCAAGGTGCTATACATTTATAGTAAGTTAAGAAAGGCTGAAATGAATTTACAAATGAATTCAAAAGTCACGCCCTGGTTAGTGTGACTCAGTGGATTGAGCACCAGCCTACAAACCAAAGGATTGCCAGTTCAATTCCCAGTCAGGGCACATGCCTGGGTTGCAGGCTGGGCCCCTAGTGAGGGGTGAGTGGGAGGGAACCACACATCAATGTTCCTCTTCCTCTCTTTCTCTCTCCCTTACCCTCTCTCTAAAAATAAATAAATAAATCCTTTTGGAAAAAAGTCACAAAATCAATCAATATGCACTAGGTAACAATCAAATTTTATATTTTTATGAACAGGAACAATATGCTTACTATCAGTGTTAAAAAAAAACCTAACTTCTATCTCTGCAGAGTTGTAAGACAGCCTAGTCATAGACAAGTCCTTATAGCCCTATATGACCAGGTAATCCCCAGAGGTGTTAGCATTCCATTAAAACAATGTCTAGAAATGTCTTGCCCACTTTAAAATATTTCACAATTTTGACTTTCAGCCAAGATGGAGGCATAGGTAGACACACTGTTTCTCCTCACACAACCAAAAGAAGGACAACAACAAATTAAAAAACAAAAAACAACCAGAACTGACTAAAAATCAAACTGTATGAAAGTCTGACCACCAAGGACTTAAAGAAGAAACATTCATCCAGACCGGTAGGAGGGGTGGAGACAGGCAGCTGGGTGAAGAGAACTCGCAGAAGGTCTGCGGCTGGAGGACTAGGGCTAGCAAGGCAGTGGCTGGCGGACTTGGTGAGGTGGCTGGTGAAGGACTGGGAAGTACATATCCCACATTCATGTGCAGATAAACTGGGAGGAAGAACTGGGAAGCAAGACAGATTGGGCAACCCAGAGTTAAAGTGCAGGGAAATAAAGCCTCAAACCTCCGATTAAAAACACCAGTAGGGGTTGAGGCAGCAGTGGGAGAAACTCCCAGCCTCACAGGAGAGTTCATTGGAGAGACCCACAGGGTCCTAAAATGTACACAAGCCAACCCACCTGGGAATAAGCACCAGAAGGGCCCAATTTGCTTATGGGCAGCAGGGGAAGTGACTGAAAACTGGCAGAGGGCTGAGCAAGTGGCATTGTTCCCTCTCAATCGCCTCCCCTACATACAGCACCCAGCAACCTGGGTTGCCTTGCCCTGCTGAACATCTAAGGCTCTGCCCGTTACTACACACCAAGACAAAAAAATGGCCCAAATGAAAGAACAGATCAAAGCTCCAGAAAAAATACAACTAAGTGACAAAGAGATAGCTAACTTATCAGATGAACAGTTTAAAATACTGGTAATCAGGATGCTAACAGAATTGGTTGAATATGGTCACAAATGAGATGAAAAAATGAAGGGTATGAAAAGTGAAATAAAGGAAAATGTACAGGGAACCAATAGTGATGGGAAGGAAACCGGGATTCAAATCAATGGTTTAGAGCAGAAGGAAGAAACAAACATTCAACCAGAACAGAGTGAAGAAACAAGAATTCAAAAAAGAAAATGAGGAGAGGCTTAGGAACCTTCAGGACATCTTTCAATGTTCCAACAACCAAATCATAGGGGTACCAGAAGGGGAAGAGGAAGAGCAACAAGTGAAAGACTTATTTGAACAAATAATAAAGGAGAACTTCCCCAATCTGGCAAAGGAAATAGACTTCCCCAATCTGGAAAGGAAGACCAGGAAGCTCAGAGAATCCCAAAGAAGGGGGACCCAAGGAGGAACACACCAAGGCATATCATAATTACATTAGCCAACATTAAAATGAAGGAGAGAATCCTAGAAGCAGCAAGAGAAAATGAGACAGTTACCTACAAAGGAGTGCCCATAAGATTATCAACTGATTTCTCAAAAGAGACCTTGCAAGCAAGAAGGGGCTGGAAAGAAGTATTCCAAGTCATGAAAGGCAAGGACCTACATCCAAGATTACTCTATCCAGCAAAGCTATCATTTAGAATGGAAGGGCAGATAAAGTATTTCCGAGATAAGGTCAAGTTCAAGGAGTTCATCATCACCAAGCCCTTATTATATGAAATGTTAAAGGGACTTATCTGAGAAAAAGAAGGTCAAAACTATGAACAGTAAAATGACAACAAACTCACAACTATCAACAAAACCTAAAAAAACAAACTAAGCAAACAACTAGAGTAGGAACAGTTTCACAGAAATAGAGATCACATGGAGGGTTATCAGTATGGGAGTGGGAGGGGGTGAAGAGAGAAGATGTACAGAGAATAAGTAGCATAAATGGTAGGTAGAAGATAGGGGAGTTTAAGAATAGTATGGGAAATGTAGAAGCCAAAGAACTTATATATATGACCCATGGACATGAACCGAAGGCAGGGAATGCGGGTGGGAAGGGGGTGTGCAGGGCAGAGGGGAATAAAGGGGAGAAATGGGACAACTGCAATAGCATAATCAATAAAACATATTAAAAATAAATAAATAAAATAAAATATTTTACAATTTTTACTTACAAAGCCTGCAGGCATCCAAATTATAAAAAGCCCTTACAACAAGATGGCCTGACTTGCCAAAACAGCCAACAGAAGTAGACAAATATTTAAAAGGTTATGCAATGCTTTGCTAAGTTATCACAATACTAGGAACTGAAAAATAACCCAAAGACCAAGAGAATTAATCATCCTGGCCTGAGAAGTCCTATAGACTGCCAAAAATATACATCATTGCTTTAGAGTAAAAAGCCCTTGCTATGGTATGTTACCTCAGCAACAGACCAGCAAATGGTGCAGTAATAAAGTAAGAATTTACAAAAGCAAATTGAACAAAAGAACAATCAGTACAAAGTTCCAAACTACATTCCATCCCCTACCTGATTGTACAAACTATTCACGTTAAAGGCAGACTCAGCTCTTAGGTGGGAACTGTCATGTTCAGAGGACTCACATTTCCATATGAAGGGGCTTCAGCTGGATTAACCCTTGTGGCTTCAGCATCTGCCTCTATAAAAGGAGGCTCCATGACAAAATGTTTGGTTGTGGTTTGGAGCATTTGCCTGTAGGCTGTTATTTAAATCTGTTTGTTTACTCTTTCTTCAGCCTTAGTGCATGTGGCAAGTGTCTTGAAGCCAGGATTCACATGGGTCCTTTACAGCTTAGTTTCAGATGCCTTGTAAAAGAGTGCCTCTCTCTCATAGTAAATTAGCAAAGAGAGTTCTAAATATGATCTAGTATCCCATGCCTGACCAGAGGGGAAAATGTACTGATCAAGGCGAAAATTTCTACTCCAGTCACAGCAACATTTCTTAATTACAAATGAGTAACTTAGTATTCTGGTTCTACCCCAATACACGTGCATTTTAATTAGTACAAACCAATTTCTCAGAATTTGATCACCCCCCTAAGCAGTGAAAAAATAAATCTCTGTGCTTTGAAGTGAGGGGCTAGAGTTCTTCCAGCCTGCCCTGAAATGAAACATCTACCTCTTCCAGTAGCACTTCTACAGATTAGCGTACTTCTATATAAGGTCTCGGGTAAGAGGCTTCTTTTAGAGCAAAATCTTAGGAAAAGCTCTGCTTATTCTGTGGACTATGAAACAGAATATAGTTTCTTTCTTTTCCCTTTCTGCTTTACAACCAGGAAGCCTAGCAATAATTGTAAAGGATCTTTTAGAAGTGGTTCTCAAATCTCCCATATTTGTGAAATACTTTTGAATGTTAAAATGTGGGACAGTCAACTTGAATTAATTAAACAATTTAAAACAATTCTAAATAAATTGTTGTACCATCTCAGGGGGCCTAGAATGCATTCATAAGTAACCCACTATATATATGGTCTCCTGTGATCATTGTAGACCTGAGAGAACTATTCCTACCTAGACAGTGAGTTCTTATATGCTCGAGAGACAAAACTGTCTATATTCCAGTGAGCCACTTCTTCCTTCCTTAATGCTATGGTTTGCCTTTGACTTCTAACTTGAAGAAAAGTGTACAACATGCTCCATATTAACATTACATAGGATGAACATAATGTTATATAACAAAAATTACAGTTATGTTTCTATGAAAACTTTGCTACATACTGTATCATCTCAGAACTCTAGAGAGAACTAATCTTACTTGTTTTTAATTTCTCAGAACTCTAGAGAGAACCAATCTTACTTGTTTTTAATTTCTTCTTGTTTTAATTGAAATTTATTGACAAAATTTTACTTTGTTTATTCCCAACATTTTACTATTTTACTGCATGTATGTTTTGCCTTCTTAAGTTCTTTGTGGAGTGAGGCGTGATGTTTAAAAAATAAATAAAATACAGAAAAGAAATTCTACTTTCTCTCCGGTGCTTACTCTCTACTGCCCTCTGCAGTTAAAATGAAAGAATAAGTGAGTCACAAACTATTGCTGTGCTACCTAAAGTCCAAGAGATCCCTACCCAACAAGAAGGAATGTTTAAAGTAATTGGTGATCTTTAAGACACTAACCATTATCAACCAGACTCTATCTATTCACAGGAAAGATTTCCCACCCCATTTTCTAAAGAACTGCCTAACTCCTGCACCCATATACAAACGGACATCAAACTTCTCTCTTCTTTTAGGTCAAGGCTAAGGGCCTCTATGTCAAAGGTCCTTCCGCAGACAGTGCAACTCGTCTGTGCTTTACAAATATCAACAAAGGTTTACAAATGTCAGTGCCTTCAATGCAGCAGAGATAATATGAGATCTTGCTTTTTGTTTTTACAAAAAGTGCACGGCAGCTGCAAGATAACCAGCAAATGGGCAACTTCGATTTTATTTAGAAAGGACCATTACTTATGCACGGATTATCTTCTTCAGTCACACTACTTTGTATGGATAGCAACACTGTCAGTGATGTCATCTTCTAAAACAGACGCCAATATATAGGCATATTGTGCCAACAGCCCAAATCCATGACCTGGGTGGTACAATCTGGGTAACACTATTTATTATTCCTTATCTGAACCCTAGAACCCCATAGAAAAATAATGCCACTCTGATGGTTGTTCAAAGAATATGATGTGTGGGAAACAAAATCAAGTCCCTGTATGATTTTATTTACATTCTAACATCTACTTGCAGGAAGCCCATCACAGAATTTAACACCATTGTGTGCCTATGAATATGTCGATGTCATTTTATTTTTTGTATTAGTAGCAGGCTTAAAAGTTAACAACCACACACTTTCTTGGATAAGAGTATTTCTAGCGAGGATGTTTTCTAAAGGATTGAGGTCCAGTGTGTATTCGCGTAGCATTCCATAACCTTTCCACAACTGCAGGATCAGAATAATTTACAGCATTCCTGACAGAGGAGGCAGCATTGTTTCATTGTTCGGGGTATGAACAATTTTGAAAGAGTTATAGCTTTTAGTTTCATCTCTGCTTACACTCTGTGATTTGGTCGATTCATTCTATCTACCTACTCTTATAATAGGCAAAATATTAAAGCAGATTAAAATTTTTTCAGTCAGGAAATTTAAGCTTTCTGAGCCGAATGATGTTTCTTTAAAAGTTGCGTAGGAAACAGATCCAAGAAGACTTTTCACTCGTTTAAAAATACACACTAAGCACCTACTACAGAGGCAGGTAGGCTCTACTTACGGGTTACCGAGCTGTCTTAGAAAACCGCTTATTAGTCACCTGAGAGCGGAGCGGAGGCCCCGCCCTCAGAGGGGCGGGGCAACGAACGACCGGGTCCTCCCTCCGTCACGTGGTACGTCGTCTTCTCCGCCCTCTGAGGACACAGCCTGCGTGCGTGCCTCCTGAACGCGAGAGATTACCGCGGGGCTCGAAGCATGGCTGAAAGCGGCCGGACGCCTCAGGCCCGGGCGCTCTTGCAGCAGTGCCTGCACGCCCGGCTGCAAGTGCGCCCTGCCGAGGGGGACTCCGAGGCCCAGTGGGTGGAGGTAACGTCGACTCCGCGCTCCAGTTATCCTCCGGTGCTGGGGCGATTCTTTCCGCGTTGTGTCGGTGGCTCGTTCCTACCCCCGCCCCCCTACCCCGCGTCTTCCGGGAGTCGGCCGCGTGGCACTCTGCATGCTCTGTGGGTGGCCCGGGACTAATGGCCAGTCTGCGCAAAGCTTTCCACAATGGCCTGCCTCTCTTTGTCTCAGCCCTGCCCCACCAGCCCCACTCCTTCCTGATTTATTCCTCCAGAGAAGGAGCATGTTCCCTGCTTAGCACCTGGGGAATCTGAACTTCCGCTCACCACCTGCTTGCCAGAGCTGGGCAGACTTTAGACCTAACTGCCTCAGATCTCTGGCTTAAAAGAGCCTAAAGGCTGTGCCACGCCCTTCGCTTGCTGTGCTTGGGCGGAGCTAGTGGGTTGATTTATTGCAAATGGTCAGTTCTGTTTTGACTTGATTTCCCTGTTAAGGTTGACTGCACCTGGGTCAACAGAGAAATTAGATTTTCCAAGAAACAGTTCTTTTGGCAAGGAACTTTTAAAAGTCTGACTTATTTCCAAATAGAAATAAAGGCCACTGTTACAATAACATCGTGTTATAGAACACATTTCCTCCAAAGAGTTTAAAACGTTTACACCAATATGATTTCCTTCTACTTGCTTATTTGCCTTTTTGAGAAAACCTGCCCCCACTTTTGCAAAAACAAATAAGATGTTATTTGAGGCCCCTGACTTATTTTTGGAGTAAGATGAAATGAGGAAGAATGTTAGTTTATAATTAAGACTTTTGTAAGTCCTAGTGAATGTAGGAGCATCACATACACTCATCTTACCTGCAGAGTTTGGTCCCAGATCTAATATTCCTTAAGTCCTAGTCATTATTTTAAATACTATCCATAAACTATGATGTGGGTGATTATTCTTATACCAGAATCTGTTACCCTCTGCTAATGTGGAAATAAAAGCATAAACATTCCTATATTTCCCCTCCCCTTTTCTTTATGAAAAACTCATGTTTCTTATTTTCTTAATAGCCTTTTTTGAGATCTTGATTCCTCTTCCTTATGTTTTCTTCCTATATTTGCCATCTTCCTATATTTGCCATCTTAACTACAGAACTGCCTATTTTTATAGTTGCCTCATGGGACAGTAAATCCCAAACTTGTTAATCGTTTAGATTTCTTCCATGCCTCTTTATTTTTTTATATCCTTCATGCCACATTTCCTTAGGCAAAGTCACAAACATTTAGCAGGCTTTTAAACGATCAATCTTCATTTATAGTTTTAAAAGCTATTTTAGAGTACTTCCAGCCAAGATGGAGGCATAGGTAGATGCACTTTGCCTCTTCACACAACCAAAAGAAAGACAACAAATTTAAAAACAAAAAATAACCAGAACTGCCAGAAAATTGAACTGTATGGAAGTCTGACAACCAAGGAGTTAAGAAACATTCACTCAGACTGGTAGGAGGAGTGGAGAGGGGCAGACAGGGTGGAGATGACTCATGGCAAGGCAGCAGCTGGTAGACTGGGCGAGGCAATGGCTGGCAGAGCAGGCGGTCCCACATTTGTGTGCAGATAAACCGGGAGGAACAACTGGGAGAGAGACAGACCATGCAACCCAGGGTTCCAGTTCAGGGAAATAAATCCTCAAAACTTCTGACTAAAAAAACCTGTGAAGGTTGAGGCAGCGGGAGAAGCTCCCAGCCTCACAGGAGAGTTCGCTGGAGAGACCCACAAGGTCCTAGAATGTACACAAAACCACCCATCCAGGAATCAGTACCAGAAGGGCCCAATTTGCTTGTGGGTAGTGGGGGATGTGACTGAAAGCTGGCAAAGAGCTGAGCAAGTGGTATTGTTCCTTCTTGGACCCCCTACCCCCACATACAACGCTACAATGAAGCAATGGGGGTTGCCCCACCCTGGCAAAGGCTCTGTCATCATGTAACAGGCACACGAAGACTATATATATATATATATATATATATCAAATGAAAGAACAGATCAAAGCTCCAGAAAGAAGTAGAATTAAGTGATGAAGAGATAGCCAACCTATCAGATGCACAGTTCAAAACACTGGTAATCAGAATGCTTACAGAAATGATTGAGTATGGCCGAAAAATAGAGGAAAAAGTGAAAGGAAAATGTATAGGGCACCAGCAGCAACAGGAAGGAAACCAGAACTCAAATCAACAGTTTAGAACAGAAAGAATAAAGAAACATTCAACCAGAACAGAATGAAGAAACAGCAATTCAAAAAATGAGAGGCTTAGGAACCTCCAGAAGATCTTTAAACATTTCAACTTCTGAAACATAAGGGTGTCAGAAGGAGAAGAGGAAGAGCAAGAAATCGAAAACTTACTTAAAAACAATGAAGGAGAACATCCCCAATCTGGTAAAGGAAATAGACTTCCAGGAAGTTCGGGAAGCTCAGAGAGTCCCAAAGAAGTTGGACCCAAGGAAGCACACACCAAGGTACATCATAATTACATTAGCCAAGATTAAAGATAAGGAGAGAATCTTAAAGCAGCAAGAGAGCCCTGACTGATATAGCTCAGTGGATTGAGCATGGATGGGCCTGCAAACCAACCAAAGGATTGCAGTTCGATTCCCAGTCAGGGCACATGCCTGGGTTGCAGGCCAGTTCCCAGCAGGGGACGCACGAAAGGCAACCATACATTGATGTTTTTCTTGATGTTTCTCTCCCTCTCTCCTTCCCTTCCCCTCTAAAGGTAAATAAATAAAAATCTTTTTTTAAAAAAAAAAGCAAGAGAAAAGGAGACGGTTACCTACAAAGGAGTATCTATAAGACTGTCAACTGATTTCTCCAAAGAAACCTTGAAGGCAAGAAGGGCCTGGAAAGGAGTATTCCAAGTCCTGAAAGGCAAGGACCTACATCCAAGATCACTCTATCCAGCAAAGCTATCATTTAGAATGGAAGGGCAGATAAAGTGCATCCCAGATAAGGTCAAGTTAAAGGAGTTCATCTTCACCAAGCCCTTATTATATGAAATGTTAAAGGGACTTATCTAAGAAAAAGGTCAAAACTATGAACAGTAAAATGACAACACACTCACAACTATCAACAAAACCAAAAAAAAAGCCACAAGCAAACAACTGAAGTAGGAACAGTTTCACAGAAATAGAGATCACATGGAGGGTTATGAAAGGGATGGGGAAGAATGGAGGAAAAGGTAGATGGAATAAGAAACATAAATGGTAGGTAGAAAATTGACAGGGGAGGTTAAGAATAGTATGGGAAATGGAGAAGCCAAGAACGTATATATATGACCCATGGATATGAACTAAGGTGGGGGAATGTTGGTGGGAGGGGATGGTATAGGTCAGAAGGAAATAAAGGGGAGAAAAAAATGGGACAACTGTAAGCATAATCTATAAAATATATTTTTTAAAAAAGCTATTTCAAAGCTCTTTTACTTCTACACATGGTTAAATTAGCATAAAGAGATAGAAAGTAAATTCTCTTTCTCAAGCATCCTCTCCCCTGTTCTATTATCAAAAGTTCTATTTTAACTTTTTTTTTTAGATTTTATTTATTTATCTTTAGAGGGGAAGGGGAGGAGATAGGGAGAGAAATATCACTGTATGGTTGCCTCTCGTGTGTCCCCTGCTGGGAATTGGCCTGCAACCCAGGCTTTTGCCCTGACTGGGAATCGAACTGCAATACTCTGGTTCACAGGCCCGTGCTCAATCCACTGAGATACCCCAGCCAGGGCTATTTTAACATGTTTTAATTGTCAAAGATTTGAAGGTTGTTTTTCGTGCTTTTACTTTCCTTCATTTAGAGCAGCAGTTTTCAACCAGTAAGCTGCAAGACCTTTCACAGCATGCATGCAAGCACCTGACTGTTTAGTCTGGAGCACTGACCTCCTTTCCCTTAGATGGTCAAATTAAAAAGTGACAATAGCCATCCAGTGTGAATTAATCAAAACTATACCTTTTTCTTTTATGTCACATTGGCAGAAAATGTATTTTTTGGTATGGGGCAGAATTTTAGTAGTTTTCCTGGTAAATCAGGCATAAGAGCAGAACTGCAGTTGTATTTACATTAAACACAATGTAGGTAACACATAGCTCCTATAAGATACAGTACAACTTCAACCAACAGGTAAAAAAAAGTTCTTATTGTGTATATATAAACAGTCTATAAAGTACTTTGGGAATTAAAATATAAAATAAATTATGTTCCAGACTTTATGTTTACATACTCATTTAATGAACACATGTATAGCTCTTACTATGAACCAGGTACTATTTTAAGCACCTTACAAGTATTCAATCATTTAATCTTCATAATAGCTGTTGGACTCAAAAGGGTTAATCTATAGTATTAAAAAACTTAATGACTTACTAAGCAGCAAAATCAAACTCATTTATCAAGTGTCTTTTTTTCCCATATAGTTCCTATCCTACAGGAGCTAATAAAGAAATATCCGAGTCATTATATAAAGTAAATAAGCTTACATTCTCAGTTACAGACAACCTTGTGATGTTGAACTTAGTATCATAAATGCAATTTCCAAGGCCTAATAAATATGTTTATTTAAAGCATTTTACAGTAGCAGAAAATAATTGGAAGGTTTCTTGGAGTTTACTGAAATAAAATCAGACCCTTGTTTTCATGATCTGCAAGTAAATGAATCAGGAGGAATAGCGATGGTGTCTTCAGCCACATGAGATACCATGTGAAGTCATTTGGTGTTGAGTAAATGGTGCCCTGCAAAGTAAATGTTTCTCGGTCTGTCAGCCTTACTATGAGGAGGGCAGGAAGCTAGTTCACAGTCTAAGGATATTGATTAGGAGTAAATGTTTGAAGGTAAAACCTGTGGCCTCCACTGCTCTTGGCTGTATTTTAAACTTAATTTTTGAAAGAAATGATAATTGAGGAGATTGAATATTGGGAAAGACTTTGTTTTCACACATATTTAAGAAATCAATATTGTAAAAACTTAACTCTCTTCCTTTGCCTTTAACCTTTGCATCTGTAGCAGTTGTGAGATTTTATGCATTTACCTTTGTGTCTCTACATAGAAGTTTTTTTTCTAATCTGAGTTTACTGTGATTTATCCCAGGTCCAGAAAGGATTGGTGATCTATGTGTGCTTTTTCAAGGGAGCTGATAAGGAACTTCTTCCCAAAATGGGTATGTGTTTGATGTTTCTTTTTTGAGTGAGATTGTGTAGCAGTAGGAGGTAAATTTTCAGAAGGGGTAAGTTGTAAATGACTTACAGTTGTTGACTTTAGCTATTTGCCTGTTCCAAAGTTTAAGGTAAACAAGTATGGTAGAATTCTTTTAAAATATCTGCAGCATTTCAGGTGGCTTATAGAATGGTTTAAAAGAGTGTATACACACACAACACACTGAGATTAAGACAAGGATACAGAAAATTATTGGAAGCAGGGTGGCCACATAGGGAGAAACAGATGCTGCATTTCTTAATATAGTTTTCTTATCTCCCAGAGTCCATAACAGGGACACGTAGGTGACACTGGATGTATAAGATGTGGGCCCCTTCAAATCTGGACAGCTCAAGTTGGCATCATTATCATGCAATAATTTACATTAACCCGTTATGTATTTCTTGGTAGGAAATGTGTGTGTATATATATGGTTCCCCTGATTCTTGAACCAAGCTTAGTGACATCACATCCACGCCTCATCCGGGGATAGAGAAAGCATCTTTGAACAATAATTTACCTGTCTACAGCTTTCCAGTGTACTGGATAGTCCATAGCATTGCACATTCCTTGTGATGATTACACAGGTATCAGATATACCATATTAAACCATAACTGTCTCAAGATAGTATATAGTATTTGATATAATAATCACATCCTCCAAAAAGCCCACGATAATGGTTCTATCCATAAAATTGGGGATAGGTTATGCCTCGGCCCGTGAGGCAGTCAACGGGGTCCGCCGATATACCTGTAACGGATGAAGGGGGATGGGACAGGAGGCGCGAAGAATGGCAGCAAGACAAAGGATTCTGATCAAGCTGCAAACTTTATTTTTCCGAACTGGGTATATATATAGGGGGGAGGGAGAGGAAGGAGATTAGGTTGCTTGCTATTGGCTAGCTTGAGACAAAGAAGGGCCCGCTTATTGATTACTTGGGTGCAACCAGTACTCGTGGACACCTTATGTGCCTGTAGCTGATTGGCTTGTGGAGCGCGTGCACACCTCATGTACCTGTAGCCGATTGGCTTTGTGGAGCGCACAGGTTCCTGTAATCAATGCAATGTTTTTAGCTAGAAGCCAGGTGTAAGGTTCCCAACAAGGTTAATATAGGACAGTAGCCAATAGTTTGATTAATAAGATATAAATTAGACAAGTGGGTAGTTGAATCATGCAGAAAATAACCTAAAAGAGCTTAAAGTAGTGGAACTCAAGGTAAATAGCCCAGTGAAGAACAGTGTAGACTACTCTTCCTGAAACTGGCCATAGGTGACCTCTGAAAATGGTTGGCTATCACTTGACCCAGAAAACCCCACAAAATCATGCAAATCAGGAGGTTCAAATCTTTGTGTTCACTTTAAGAACACTCATGAAACTGCCCAGGCCATCAAAGATAGGCATATTCGAAAAGCCACCAAATATCTGAAAGATGTCACTATAAAGAAGCAGTGTGTCCCATTCCATTGGTACAGTAGTGGAGGTCGTAGGTGTGCCCAGGCCAAAAAGTGGGGCTAGACACAGGGTCAGTGGCCCAAAGAGAGTGCTGAATTTTTTCTACATATGCTTTAAAATGCAGAGAGTAACTGAACTTAAGGGTTTAGTTGTAGATTCTCTGGTCATTGAGCACATCCAGGCGAACAAAGCTCCCAAGATGTGGTATAGTACTTACAGAGCCCATGGGTGGATTAACCCACACATGAACCTGCCCTGCTGCATTGAGAGGATACTTACTAAAAAAAAAAAGGCAGATTGTTCCAATTGTTTCTAAACCAGAAGAGGAGGTTGCACAGAAGAAAATATCCCAGAAGCAACTGAAGAAACAAAAAACAAAAGTTTATGGCCCAGCATAAAATAAATACTAATCCAGCATAAAAGAAATACTAATATGAGTGAAGGAAGGAATGAATGAATGAACGAACGAACAGCATAGACTAAAGGCTAAAACTCCTAGAGGGAACGTTATGCTGAGACATGGAACATCTTTGACAGTTTGTCCAAGGAAGAAAAATAGGCTTACAAAGGGACCTACGGTAGGTGAGGAGGGAAAGCAAGTAACTATAATGGATTAAAATTTGAATCTGGGGGGAATAGGGAGTTTAGAGAAAGTGAAATGAGGGCTCCTGTGCGTAGGATTACTTATCAGCACTTAATGCTTGGGAATTGGACATGCTGTTCATTTTTCTGAGTTAATATTTTTGCTTTGAATTCAATCTGTATTAACCATAAAACAGTTTAGTAGAAATCTTCAATAACAGAAAGAGAATCTTTGTCATTGTGATTTAAGACTGACTTAAATGGTTTTATATATTCTTAAATGGATCTCAGTCATAAGATGAAATGAACCAACCACGTAAGCTGCATTGTGTTTTATAGTAATTAAATCCTGTGTGCTTCCAAAACTGTCTTCCTGAGTTCACTTTGAATACATGTATAAATTGTGGTGAATTAAAAACACTGAGGAGGTTCACCTTAACTCTTTTTTTCTCTTTTTTAAAGTTATATTTTATTGCTTATGCTATTACACTTGTCCCAGTTTTTCCCCTCCCACCCAGTCCCTCAGGCAGGCAAGCAAGCAAGCCCCATGCCGTTGCGCATGTCCATGGGTCATGCATATATGGTCTCTGGCCACTCTGTTCCCAATGCTGTACTTTACATCCCCATGACTATTCTGTAACTGTTGGGAACCGCTCTGCCTGGTTTCAGGAATTGTAACTGCTCCCCATGGATAAGGCTGAGTGAGCCACTAAGGAGACAAAGCTTGTCTCTGGCAGCAACACTGCTTCTGCTTCATCCTCAGCCCCCAATGCTTGGTCGGTTAGTCTATGACAAGTAAGACCCCTCAGAGGCAGGGCAACCTAAGCCAGACACAATCACTTGGGAGGCCCTCAAGGAAGGACTCAGGGGGCTGCAACAAAGAGGGAGTGGTGGACCCTTGCCCCCCCAGCCACTCCGAAATAGCCCAAGTCCCCATTTCCGTCTGGGAGAAGCACTTCCTGGCTCTAATCCACTTAAGGCTGAAAACCTATGATGGTGAAGGCTGTGCAGCCCCTTGCTGGCTAGAGCGGGACCTGGGGTGATGGGGCATAAGAAAGAATTCGTAAAGTCCTGTGAAGCCTGCTTTGCTAAGAGTGCTTTCATTCATATGATAAGGGTCCAAGCAGGAAATGAGTATGTCTCCCAAAGTTTTGCAACCCACCTTACCTGACAGACACTGACTCAGACTAAGCCCTCAGATTTTTTTGAAATGTTAGCTACTGTTTGATCCTTGCCACCTGTATTCCTGTGTATTACAACCCAATAACAGTCCCTGGAGGAAGGGGCTCCTGGCTTTTCTCCTCTGAGAGATTGGCCACCTCTCCTCCCCAAGCAGATCATGTCTTGGTAGTTTCACTTTCATCCATGGTGGACAGGGGGGCTTTGCGGACAGAGTTGCCCCCACATGTAACTACCAATTTATACTTCTTAATCCCTTCACCCTTTTCACCCAGCCACTCACCACCACCCCTCCATTCTGGCAACCATCAGTCTCTGTATCTATGATTATGATTCTGTTTCACCTTACCTCTTAATGCATAGTCTAACATAAAGCTTTATATGTCATGTTTCTCAGTTAAGGACTGTGACTTTAAGAATCACATTCTGCTGGTGTCAGTTATAAACAAGATAAGTCCCTCTATTATGGATAGCACCAGCTTGTACTTCTCTCTGTTTCAGAAGGCAAAGTAAGCCAGTATGATGGGATTCTCTTAAACCCCACCTCATACTAATTACATGAATTCTGATCTTTTCCAGTCAAATCATGTGCCCTTGGGAACCTAAAAACCAGTTACCCATAAAGTCTAAAATAGCATGGCTAATATGCAGATGTTCTGCATCTTCCTCAATTCATCTTCAGTATAATTGGAGTGAAATCCAGGGATCTGTCAGAAGTTAACTTCCCATATATATCATAGAGAATGCTGATTGATAACCTGTCTTAGAATCTTTGAGTTTCCAACATGCCATTCATTCATTATCTCATTTTAATTCTACTTATTGACAATTTGTATTTACGTTACATTTACTTCTGCATACTGATATTTATATACCAACAGCATTAATTGAATTCTCAGTCATAACCTATAGAGGGAGTTGTATGGAAGTATAATAAATTGTGCTCTGGCCCATTATTCCAAAATCACCTTTCTACTCTGTTACTGGCCTGAGGCTTAGATAGCTAGATCGTGAGTTCCATTGAGATGAAGTGCTCTGGAGAGTTACTATTTCCTTGGAAGCAATGAATAAGGAGGACTCCTGGCTATATAGCCAAGTCCTATTTGTAATAGAGAATACTAGAGACATTTTTAAAAATATTTTTAAAATTTACTTTTAGAGACGGGGAAGGGAAAGAGAGAAACATCACTGTGTGGTTGCCTCTCACACAACCCCCTACTGGGGACCTGGCCTGCAACGCAGGCATGTGCCCTCGCTGGGAATCAAACTGGCGACCCTTTGGTTCTCAAGCCAGCACTCAATCTACTGAGCCACACCAGCCAGGGTGAGATGTTTTCAAATAGATATTAGTTAAGTGAAAATTGATAGTGTATAGCTCAGGAATTCATTGGATGGTCACCTTGGCAGTTTTACCAGGTTGATTCCCTGAGTTGTAGAGTGGGGCAACCATACCGAATCCTTACTGTAGTTTTACAGACCCTGTGACAATTGAAACCATTGACTACCCCTCCAGAAAGCTTACCTTTCCAAGCCTAAGTATTGGGCAGGAGTGTAAGGTGTATATAGTTTATGTTACCATTTGTTTTCTCAGGACTATTGTTTACAAGCAGAAGCTAGTTATACATTATAGAGGTAGAAAGAGCCTCAAGCTATTTACATTAGGCATTTCTTTTGATTATTGTTTTGAAAATGGCTAATGTTGAGATGCAAAGGTTTTCTAAGTCTAGATATTTTGGTAGACATCAATATTTACGGTGATTTTGATATGTATTAGATATGAGTATTAATTTCATAAGTACCATAAAAATAATACTATTGTATGTTCATGAAGATATCACTAACTCTAAACATTTGGATTCACTTTTTCAGTTGTAACAATGAATTTCTTTTTTTTTTCAATTCACCAAGATTTACTGAGTACCTACTATATATGTGCAAAGCTGGATGTTGACAAAATATGCATAAAAAAGGAAGATTCGATTCAATTTAACAAGCATCTGTTATGTGTAAGCGGCTAAAATTTGGCTTCTGCCTTCATGTCGTACTAGTGGGAGAGCAGCATGGCAAGATCAGGATCTGTAGATAAAAATCTAGCACAGTAAAAAAAATTGGTTGAAATTCTCCAGGTTCATTTTTGTTTGGCTGGGATGTCTACTTCCAGAATGAAAGTTACTGCTTTTATTTTCATAATGTTTTATTGTTTATACTATTACAACTGTCCCAGTATTTCCCCCCAAGTAACAATGAATTTCTGGTAATTCTCGCTTTCACCTTTACTCTTCTTCCGTGGGTTATATTTGTCTGTATTAATAGTGCCTTTGAGATGATAAAATTATAAAACCAGCTGGTTTATAATGGGATTGAACCTGGTACCTTTGTCTCAGAACTCTAGGCAACTAAGTTTAAAATAATAAAAATGCACTTAGATTTTTATTTAATATTCTTTGTTATGAAGTAGAATTTGGTGTTAGGAGGATTTATCTCAGTTTTTTTCTAATGGTTTTGCTTATGAAATGTAAAAAGGAACAAGAAGGCAAAATCTTCCTATGTATCCCCTGGGGCAACAATATTTTCAGGTTTTGGTTGACAGTTCATTTGGTCCTTTCCAGATAAATTACTCATTAGGCAGTCCTAGCTGCCACATCACATTTAAAGCATTATGCCATTTTCTGCATGAAATTTGCCTTAATTTCATGCTTAGATCATTCAGCTTAGTGAAGCCGTTTTTAAGATCTAAATAGAGACTTTGAGTAAAAAGCATGAGCTGACAAACTGGGTTTTTAAGTATGAGATCTTCCGACTTGAAAATTGTTGGTTTTCTTTATTTTTTTCTTCGTTTGTTTTTCACTTCCAAATGTTTCCCTTTCTTCCCCACCCAGTTAATACACTGTTAAATGTGAAATTAAGTGAAACAGAAAATGGCAAGCACGTCTCTGTATTGGATCTACCTGGCAACATTCTGATTATCCCTCAAGCCACCCTTGGGGGCAGAGTAAAAGGAAGAAACATGCAGTATCACTCTAACTCTGGAAAAGAAGAAGGGTTAGAACTTTATTCCCAATTTGTGACTCTATGTGAAAAAGAATTAGCTGCTAACAGCAAGTGTGCGGAAGCTGGAGTTGTGGTGGAACATGGCACTTATGGGAACAGGCAAGTGTTAAAGCTGGATACCAATGGACCATTCACACACCTGATTGAGTTTTGAAAAATTAAGTTGCTTTCTACAACTGTTCCTGGTATAAAATGACCTGGACTATCTTAGATCCCCCCACCCTCACCCCCCGCTGCCACCCCTTCTTCGTGAATAAACTGATCTGCAGCATTTTTAGACAAGAAATCTTGGGTCCCATTCATAACTCTGCAGCCTGCTAATTGAATGATCTTGCTTTGCTAGTCACGTAAAGTCTGGACCTCAGTCATTAATCATTCTGCTTTTCCCTACACTTTGACTTGAAATTTTGAGAAATGCTTTCTATTTACTTCATGGTCATTGTGGAAATGTTTTTAGAGAACTGTATTTTAAGTATTTTGCAATGAAGAGTTTTGGGCAATCAAGAAAAATACATTTCAAAAAGAAGAATATATTTCTTGTACCCTTAAATTTATGTAGTGTGTAAGAAAAATAACAAAATTGGGGAAATCTAGCACAAACCAATTGTAGTTTTGTTTTTACTATTCAGTTTTCTATATTTTGAATGAAAGACTGAAATTTATTATTCCTTTTAATATCTATGAAAATGTAATATGGAAATGTTACTGTGTACTATATTACTTTCCAAGCATATCCAAATATTTTAAAATTATTTTAAGAATGTTTAGTTGACATGGAACAGCTATGAGGTAGTAAAAGTTGTTTTTATTTAATATACCAATGGGTTAGTATTCTATTTCTCAGTTTTTTACCAAAACAATGTATGTCTCATATTTTGTCTTCCCTTTTTTTCCCACTCCAACCAACTGAGCCACTCAGCCAGGGCTGTCCTTTGCTTTTAAAAGTTACTGCTTCAAGAAACTAGTGTTAGTGTATATGGTAATGTTTTTAGGAAGTTCCTTTGTTGTTGAGTTAGATAGGGAAGAAAAAGCGAAGCCTTTCTACTGCAATTATTTGCAAACAAGGTCACTTGTTCATTTTCATATTATCTACTTAATGATTTGAAGGCAGCTTAATTTTTTCTGTTAGTGAACTTGCCTGTTGCCCACCCCCCACCTCAAAATTTATATGTTGAAGTCACCGACAGGATGGTATTTAGAGATGGGGCCCTTTGAAAGTAATTACGGTTAATGAGGTCATGGGAGTGGCGTCTTCATAATGGGATTAGCATCCTCATAAGAAGAAACACCAGGAGCTTGCTCACTGTCTCCCTCCGGGTGAGGATACAGTGAGGAGGGGCCACTTACCAGCCAGGAAAAGAACCCTGACCAGAAACTAACCTGCTGCCACCTTGATCTCAAACGTCTAACCACCAGGACTCTGAGAACATAAATTTCTGTTTAAGCCACCTAGTTTATAGTATTTTGTTACGACAGCCCAAGCTGAGATAGTGACAAAAGATAGCTAGTCGAGTGAACTTTTTTCAAAGGTAGGAGAGGAAGATGTGTAAAAAAAAAATGAAATAATAAATGAATCAATAAAATGTTAAAGTCATTTTTTTGCAAACCCCTCTGACATAATTTAAAAAGATATTTTGCTGCCCTGTCTGGGTATCTCATTTGGTTGGAGTGTCATCCCAATATGCCAAGGTTGCAAGTTCAGTCCCTGGTCAGGGCACATACAGGTGAGTGGATGGATAGGTGGAGTAACAGGTCAGTATTTCTCTCTCTTTCTCTAAAGTCAATAAATAAAAATTAAAAAAATAAAAATAAAAAGATTTTTCTTATGTGGTTTTAATTTGCATCTCTCTGATGATTAATGACATTGAGCATTTTTTCATAGGTCTGTTGGCTACCCGCATGCCCTCTTTGAAGAAGTGTCTTTTCGGGTCCTTTACCCAGTTCTTAATTGGGTTTTTTGTCTTGGTGTTGAGTTGCATAAGGTCTTTATATATTTTGAAAATTAAACTCTTATCAGATATATCATCGGCAAATATGTTCTCCCATTCAGTGGGTTCCCTTTTCATTTTGTTGATGGTTTCTTTTGCTGTGTAAAAACTTTTTAGTTTGATGTAGTCCTGTTTGTTTATTTTTGCCTTATTTCACTTGTTCAAGGACATATATCAGCAAAAGTATTGCTGTGAGAAAGGTCTGAAATTTTATTGCTTAAGTTTTCTTCTAGGATTTTTATGGTTTCAAAATTTACATTTAAGTCTTTAATCCAATTTTAGTTTATTGTGGGAAATGGTGTAAGTTGGTGGTCTGGTTTCATTTTTTGGCATGGTATCTGTCCAATTTTCTTAACATCATTTGTCAAAATGACTGTCATCAATAAATCAACAAATACAGAATCTAAAGAACTTGTGACACATGGACATGAACTAAAGGGGAATGAGGGGAGTGGGTATGCAGGGTAGAGGGGAATGAAGGGGGAAATGGGACAACTGTAATGGCATAATCAATAAAACATTTTTAAAAAATAAAAAATAAATCAACAAACAAGTGCTGGCGAGGATGTGGAAAAAAGAGAACCCTGGTGTCTTGTTGGTGGGAATGCAGACTGGTGCAGCCACTGTAGAAAACTAAATATAGAGTTTTCTCAAAAAATTAAAAATCAGATGCCTTTTAACTGAGCAAACACGCTTTTGGTGATACATCTGAAGAAACCTGAAACACTAATTTGAAAGAACATGTGCATATGCATCCCTGTGTTCTTTGCAGCATTATTTGCAGTAACCAAGATCTCAAAGCAGCCTAAGTGCCCATGAGTAGATGAGTGGATAAAATAGCTGTGGTACATTTATACATTGGATTACTACATGGCCATCAAAAAAAGGAATGTTGGAAAGATCTGGAGATTATAATGCTAAGTGAAATAATCCTGTCAGAGAAAGAAATACCATATGACCTCACTTATGTGTGGAATGTAATGAACAGAATAAACCGACAAGCAAAACAGAAACAGAGGCATGGATACATGGAACAGACTGACAGCTGTAGGAGGGGATAGGCTTGGATGGAAGAAGGCTGTTGAAGGCCTGGATGGAAGAAGAGGAAGGGATTAAACAAATGAACACAAAGACAACACTGTAGTGATAGCTAGAGAGAAATGGGTGTGGGGGTAGGTGGAGGTGGGGAAAGGGGGGATAAATGGGGACAGAAGGAGACTTCACTTTTGCCTGTATGCACAGAATGAATGCAGTGTGCAGATGATGTTTTGTTGGGTTGTACACTTGAAACCTGCATGAATTTGTGAACCAATGTCACCCCATTAAATTAAATTTAAAAATAAAGAAATTATAAGGATAAAGATAAATTATTTTAAAGAGTAAAAAGTAAAAACCAAATAATTCTAATTACCAAAAAGATGAAGGGATTAACTAGAATAAACTTAAGTAAATGCTGAAAATTCGTAGTCTTGTTATTTCTTTAAGTCTGTATTCCTAAGATACTTTAAATTTTTATCACAAAAAATCATATTTTTTTTATATTCTTCCTGTACTATTTTAGAAGTTGAGAATCAATATCTGGCTTGGTAATGAACTCTTGTCCTTAACTTTTGCTGTATTGATTCACAATACACTTACTGAAATGTAATAAACTATTCATAAACTTGCAAACTCCAATTTTATCAAAGCTTCTCCAAGGAGCTGTATATATCTTTCAAAAAGATTATGTGTTTCCTATTTTAAATTATTTTGATTTTGTGTGTAGGTAAAATGCTGACTCATAGCCCTAGACTGCTATTTTATAGTTCAGACAATTATCCTTTTTTAAAAGATTGCTTGAGAATAACAGTTTCGACCACATGAAGGGTTGTGAAGCATAAAGTGATGGCCAACTCTTTCCAAGGAGGCTAGAACGGGAGGCAAGGGCAAAAGAAATAGTGGATATGAGAATAACTTCACCTTGGCTTTCTATAGCTTCTCTGGCCCAAGGTGCTCAAAGAACTTTAAATAAAAATCTCATTCAGTCTTCCCAGGGCTGTGGAAAGTAAGACAATGCTTAAATAATTTTCCCAAGGTCACACAGTAGGGAGGAATAATTTCCATCTTCCTGACTTTTCTTAAAATTGTTGAAATTGATCATAATGAAAGTTTAGCATTTCTCAGCATTGATCTTTTGATAAAAAATAGCAAATACTTTTTTAAAAGATTTTATTTATTTTTAGAGAGAAGGGAAAGGAGGGAGAAAGAGGAGGAGAGAAACATTGATGTGTGGTTGCCTCTTGTGTGCCCCCTACTGGGGGCCTGGCCTGCAACCCAAGCATGTGCCTTGACTGGGATCGGACCAGCAACCTTTCAGTTTACAGGACAACACTCCAACCACTAAGCCACACCAACCAGGGCACACCTTGAGGACTTTAAAAGTCCATTTTGATAAACCTCCATTTATTTTTCCTCCTATTTCCATTCCTTTTTTTGCAGACCATATTCAGGGTAATGTTTGTACAACATTTCCAGTGTTCAGAAACCTCTAACTCTTTTTTATCTACAGGACAAAGTCTAAACTTCTAAGGTTGGTGTGAACACTCTCCATACTCCAGGAGTGAATGAATTCCTGCAGGGAAAACTGTAGAGGACCAAAGTGAGCATCTTGAGAAAACAAAGAAAGGATAACATATAAGAAGCCAGAGGACGACACTAGAGTAGTCTCCCCCAGCCACAGTTTTGCTTTCCATGGTTTCCGTTACCCAGAATCAACTACAGTCCAAAAATAGTAAATAGAAAGTTTTGGAAATAAGCAATTCATATGTTTTAAATTACATGCCATTCTTAGTAGTGTGACGAAGTCTCGTGCCATCCTGTTTTATCCAGCCTGAGACATAAATCTCTCCTTGTCTGTGTGTCTAAGCTCTGTACATTACCTGCCACTTAGTCACTTAGTAGCCATCTCTAATAACTCTTGATCTTGGTTATCAGATCAGTTTTCAGAGAGAGAAAGAGAGACCACATTTACTTAACTTTTATTAAAGTATATCATTATAATTGTTACATTTTATTATTTGTTTTTACTCTCTTACTGTTCCTAATTTGTCAATTAAACTCTATCATTGAATGTATAGGAAGAAAACTTTTTGAAATTTGAGTACTAGCGCTGATTTCAGGTACCCACTGGTGGTCTTGGACCATATCTCTCACAGATAAGGGGGACTACTGTAATAGAGATCAGAATGGTAGAGAGAACCAGAAAAATGCATTGTTAACAGAAGATAGTTTTCAGGATGTACGGTAAGCAATGACAAAGTCGGTGCCAAATACTGAAGAAAAACTGAATAAAAAGACAGAGATCTCTGAGCCCAGCAGTTAGGTGTTTTTGAGCTTATGGGAAATGGGGGTGTGTGGCATTGCAACCCTTCAAGGCCTGGCAGGTTCGTGGTATTTGTGCAGACGGAAAATATTCATGGAGCCATTGGGATGTCTGGCATGCCTTTATTCACGGGTGGGCAAGCCACACACACTGCAAGCTGCGTGTCGATCAGCATGTCATATTCCTTGCTCCCTGGTGTGGCAGCCATCGCGGCACCTGTCCCCTTCCCTGTCTCTCATCATCACCCCAGCAGGGAGTCCCTACCTGTTTAAGTACTAGAGGGAAACAAAGCCAGAAAACTGCCAGGACGTTACATTACATAACATAATTCTGCACATGCAAGCCCACTTCATGTTATGGGAATAGTTTATCAGACTCAGTCTCAAGGCTATGAGAACACTGAGGCCCATGAAAGGCTATGAGAACACTACTTCCCTTGGTTACCCAGACACCTGGGTGAGGAAGCCAGACTACCTCCACTTACCCTACAGGGAGTAACATTTCAATAGCTAGTAGAAGTAAAGATTCTTAACCTTTTGTTTTAGGTCAGTGTGTCTCAAAGTATGCCGGTGGACCGCCTCCACAGAAATCACTTGGGGAGCCCAACAGTTTCACAAAGTGCAGTTTTCTGAGACCATCCCAAACTCTGAATTAGAAACTCAGAAATGAATATCTGTCTAGTCACCAATCTCCCCCAGGTGATTCTTGTGTACACGGGAATTCCAGAAACACTCAGAATGAAGGCCAGACCTGTAAGGCTGGTATCGTAGTTCTGCATTCTAACCCCTTTTCCCACTACTCCCCTATAGAAACTCTCCAGTATAGCTCTATTGATATTTGTCTTAGATCATACCTCTACCTAAGTTGCCCTCTGCTCTGCCGAGGGCAGATACTGAATCCATCATCGTTCAGTATCTAGCTCAAGTCAATCTCTTCTGACCCCACAGTAATGTCTCCTGCTTCTACCTTCCTTGGGATTGTGTTATTCCATTCTTGACATTTGTGATGATATTGAGTTCTTCAGCTTTAATTGTTTTATGTTTACCTATATTGACTGCAAAAGTATAAAAATACTGGATAGAGACAATATAATAGCATATGAAGTATAATATAATTTTTTTCATCTCCCACAGTACTCCCATGGTACTGTGTGTGTTGTCCGTGCTCAGTAATTCCCACCAATTACTCGTGACTGGTGTGGCTCAGTGCATTGGGTGTCGTCCTACAAACTGAAAGGTTACTGGTTCAATGCTCAGTCAGGGCACACACCTGGGTTGCAGACCAGGTCCCCCTGGTTGGGTGCGTGTAAGAGGGTTCTCTCTCACATCGATGTTTTTCTCCCTATCTTTCTCCCTCCCTTCCCCTCTCTCTAAAAAATAAATAAAATATTTTAAAAAATAAAGTAACACATCTGAAAAATAATAATTCTCAGTAACTGTTACCTGAATTAATATGGAGATAGGTCATTGGACAGAGTACCCTTGATTTTGGTTCAGTTATACTAGTCTTTATACGTGTAGATTTCTTTGCTGTTAGGCATAAAGACAGGTTGGACTGTGCAGGAAGCACGTTTAATACAGTTGCACTTGCCTTTAATACAATAGATAACACTAGAAAAATTAGAGATAAACTAAAACAGATTTTTTGATATTCAGCACAAATGTGGCCATTGCTGGTTCTATTTTATTATATCAGAGTGGTCCCTTTACATTTTCTTAGGGTTCACTTTATAATATCTTTCTGTACAGCATAACAGTTCTTATGTAATAGCTCTGTACCTAAAGAAGTTACTTTTACAAAGTCATTCTTATAGAAAGGAAAAACTATTTCATTTAAGAAAACCTAAAAAAAAAAAAAAAAAGAAAACCTGAGCTTGAGTCCTTTGGAAAACAAACTTTGTGAACCAAATAAAAATGTCTGTGTTATTTATAAAAATGAATTTTGATGCAGCAACCTCTATTGGACCCCTCTATACTGAATACAAAATAAAGCAGTTTGTGGGATGGTCACAAATGGCCAACTTCACAGTAAATTGATCCTACTTCTTTTTACCGAGCTTTTCCATTGAATGAATTATTTGCTCTGGGTTAGCCAGCATTTTTCTTGTAAGAAGCCTAATAAAATTTGATCTGTTGCATCAGCTGTTTTTCTGAGTGTGAAAAGAACAATTTATGAAGAGAATGCATCACACCACACCCTATACAAGTCTCTCTGAGAACCATTAGCTAATACTATTATAAACAGTTGAGGTTGGGAAAGTACTTGCAGACTTTTTTTTTTAAGGGGATCTAGGGAGGTTTTTAATAAATGTCTGACCATACCAGCAAAAATGCCATCTTTGGATCCAACTTTCAGATTCTGTTTACTTCGTTTTGTACTAACATAAACTAAGGCACACTTTGTACTCCAGGTACTTCTAATTTACTTTTCAGCCCAGGGTAAGTCTCTTTATGAATAGAGGTAATCATTTTCAAAGTTCAGTTTTCTCAGTGCTTGGATTATCTTCTCTCTTGAGTACATTCAGATAGTTCTCATTAGCTTTGATTTCTTTTCATTATATGCATACTTGCCTTTTTAAGCCAGATATTGAAAGATTTCTGACATTTGCTTAATACCGCATCATAGATTGTTGCTCTCCACTTAAAGGTTGTGCACCCGCATCTCACCCTTCACCTATGGAATCAGAATTTCTGAGAAAGGGCCTGGGATCTGCATGTGAACAGTCACTTTTCCCACCTGTGACTCTTACACAGACTGGCGTCTGAGAGCTGATGGCATAGTGGTCAGTACCTCTGAACCAAGAGTCAAGTGGCCCTTGTTGGAGTGTCAGCTTTCCCATGAATTTTGTGTTACCCTACCCTACGGTACCTCAGTCCCTCCAAGACTCGTCATAAAAATGAGGAATTTGTTCCTGGGAAATTCTAAGAACCTGCTCAGTGCTCTCATTTTGTGGAACTCTGAAAACTGAATCTTGTATATTAGAAGTTGTTGAAACTTTAGTCAGAGGAACTGGAATAAAAATGTTGAGGTTTACATCCATTGAAACTACAATTGCCTCTTTTAATTCAACTGGCATGTGAGTTAGTCTGCAAAATAACTAAATTCTTCTTGATTCTCATGGGTTTTCATTTGCTTTTTAAACATTGGCGTGAGCTTCAGGCAGTTCGCTCAGCCCTGTGCCATTTCATAGCTCCCTGTTTCCGTGGTGACGCTGTGTCCCAGTCTGCCAGGGCCTCTTTGAGCCATTGCCACTCTGCATTCCTTTTACATTGTCCGTAATATCCTTTCCTTCTTCTCCTCCTTCCCATAAAGAAAGCGACTTCTTTTCTCAGGGTTTTGAGTTGGCAGAAGTTACTGCAAGGTTTAAAGCTGTATTTATTAGCGAGACAGAAAAGTGTCTCAACTGTCTTAAGCAATGAATACATTTTGTGCCTTCCGTCACCTTGGTGTAGGGTAATGTTTTTTTCCATTATAAAGCTTGGCCTAATTTTAGTTTCAAGATGATTTCAGAATATTATTTTAAATGTTACTCAGTGTTCTTGCTATCATCTCGTAAATAATAATGATGGGCATTTGTATTCTCCAACAAGGTCTTTTTTAAAAAAAATATTTTTCTTTTCGGTGATATTATAAATTTGCTAAACTTTTCCAAAAATTTTGTTAGCACATTCTTTACTGAGGTCATATAATCAAAATAAAGTTCATCAGTATTTAGCCCATATATTTGCATTTATTCTAAAATATGTGTATGAGTATAGTAATGACATTAATTCCTTATTTCACCTTCTTTTTTCCTTGGTATTTTAATTTAGAAATAAAGAAAAAATATGCAACCATTTAAATATTGGACCACTGCTACTCTCAGCTTAATTAATATTTGAGATTATTTAATTAACCAGTTACATACTACCTAATATGTGCAAAGCAGTGGTAAGCATTATAAGCAAAAAGATAAGTGCATTGCAAGGTGCCTATTATTAAGCTTATAACAGTGATTTGTCCTGAATTAATAATTAGTAGAAAAATGTAGTGGACTTTCACTCTTCTAGTTCTTTGTTAGACACAGTCAAAATTCAAAAGACATAGTCTTTTATTATTTTTTATTTATTTTGTTTAATTTTTTTAAATCATAAGGACAGTTTTTTTTTCTTTTTTTTTAATTTTATTTAGTTACTTTTCAAGTACATTTTTTTTTCTCTTCCCCCCCCCCGCCCGGTCTCCCCCCTCCCTCCCATTCCCCCCCCAGTCCTCATCTCTGTGTCTTTCATACTTGTTCCTCAAAATCCCTCCCCCTTTTTCCCCTTAAGTTCCCTTCCCTCTCCCCTCTGGTCGCTGCCCACTTGTTCTCAGGACAGTTATTGTATAAGGAGTCTAGAGGTGGCTGACTGGCTTCAGAATCCATTTGGTGGCTCAGCAGTGCCCATCTCTCGTCGGTGTGTCTATGGTTCTCTTCGCCAGTGCCTCATGGCTACAAAATGGCTACTACACCTCTCAAGTCCTATATCTTCACACAACATGAGAGCATTCTAAGCTGGAAGGAAAAGATGGAGAAAAAACCTTCTTTGCTGGCAAGGCTTTTCCTTTTGATCAAAGGAGAAAGTTGCCCTAGAAGTCACTCTGCAGACTTTGCTTCATGTTTCCTTGGCAAAAAGAAGTGATTTTTCATTAAACCAATCTCATTTCATTCCAGGGGACTGCTTTTCCTGAGCACATAGCTATCTGGCTATTGCTTAAGAAAAAATTCTGGGCATTCTGTTTCTAAGAAGGAAGGGAAGTAGGGAAGACTGTTGGGAAGGAAAAATAAAACTTTGCTTATTACAGGTACAAGCACACATTTAAAATTTTTTGTCTTATTTTTTATTATTATCTTTAATCATTTTTATTGTTATCTATTACAGCTGTCCCAATATGTCCATTTTGCCCTCCTCCACCCATCCCACTCCCCCACTTCCGCAGTCACTTCCTACACTGTTGTCCATGTCTGTGGGTCATTCATATATGTTCTTTGTCTAGTCTTTTCTCCTTCTTTCCATCATTATCCCCCTCTTGCCACCCCTCTGGTCACTGTCAATCTGTCCCATGTTTCCATGCCTGTGGTTCTATTTTGTTCGTTAGCTTATTTTGTTCATTAGATTCCTCTTATAGGTGAAATCATATGGTATTTGTCTTTCACCAACTGCTTCACTATTTTTATTTTTAGCTTTTATTTTATTATTATTTTTGATTCCAGAGAAAGAGGGAAAGGGAGAGAAAGAGAGAAAGAGTGAGAAACATTGATGTGAGAGAAATGTTGATCAGTTTCCTCCCATACATGCCTCAACTGGGACCAAACCCACAACCTAGGCATGTGCCCTAACTGGGAATTGAATCCACAACCCTTCAGTTTACAGGAGGATGCTCCAACCAACTCAGCCACGCCAGCCAGTGCATTGTAGTCTTTTAAATAAGAATTTTAGAATCAACTCTATAGCCAGTACTGGGAAAGAGGGGATAAAAACATGTTCCTTTGCTTGTGGGTTCATATCTTTATGTATTTCAGAAGATGTGGAGATTGGGGCAGAACATATAGATTTGGAAGTGAGCTGTGTATACATGGTAGTGAAAGTCACCAAAGTTAATAGCATGGTGTTTGCTAAAAAATTAATAATAGAACTGCCATGTAATCTAGCAACTCCTCTTCTGGGTATATAGCCAAAAGAAATGAAAGCAGGGTCTCAAAGAGTTATTTGCACACTCATGTTTATAGCAGCATTATTCACAATAGCCAAGAAGTAGAAGCAACCCAACTATGCATGAAAAACAAAATGAATGAAAACAAAATGTGGTATGTGTATACAGTGGAATATTATTGTCTTAAAAAGAAAGAAGAACCCTGTTACATGCTACATGAATAAACCTTGAGGACATTAAGCTAAGTGAAATGAACTGGTTCCCAAAAGAAAAACACTATATGAGCCTACTTATATGAGATATGTAAAGTAGTCAAATTTATAGAAACAGAAAGTAGGATGGTGGTTGCCAGGGGCTCCGGAGCAGGAGGTGAGTGGTTATGGGGAGTTGTTATTTAAAAGGCATAGAGTTCCAGTCATGTAAGATTTTTTTAAAGTTCTGAAGATCTGTCTCACAACAATGAAAGTATATATAAACAACTGAACTATACATTTTTTTAAAGTCACCAAAGTGGATGACATTGTCTGAGAGGTATATATAAAGATGTCTGGAAAGAAATAGTAAGAAGCTGAATATTTAAGAAACCAGCAGACTAAGAGATGCCTTCAAGAGGCTGACAAAGGGTGGGAAGAGAGGAAGCAGAGAAATTAGAGGACAATGGTGTTATGTAATCAAGAAAAGGGAGAATTTCTATTCAAGTAGGTTGTGGTGAACAATATCCACTAGAGAGTTAAAATTAGGGAAGAACTTTTAAAAAGCCATTGGGGGGCCACTATGAACATTACTGAGTACAGATAGGTTTCTAAGAAAGACAAATATCTTGAATATTGAATAAGATTTAAGGAAATATAGTAGGGTAGAAGACTCAAGAAGTTGAGGATGAAGGAAATTGAAGAACTATAGTTTCGTAGGAAGACGATATTAAAGGATTTTAAAATAATTTTAAATATATTTTATTGATTATGCTATTACAGTTGTCCCATTTCTCCCCGTTTATTCTCCTCCACCCTGCACACCCCTTCCCACCTGCATTCCCCCCTTTTAGTTGATGTTCATGGGTCATATATATAAGTTCTTCAGCTTCTACATTTTCTACCGTATTCTTAACCTCCCTCTGTCTATTTTCTACCTACCATTAATACTACTTATTCTCTGTACCTTTTCCCCCTCTCTCCCCCTCCCACTCCCACACTGATTAACCCCCCATATGATCTCTATTTCTGTGAAACTGTTCCTACTTCAGTTGTTTGCTTAGTTTGTTTTTTTAGGTTTTGTTGATAGTTGTGAGTTTGTTGTCATTTTACTGTTCATAGTTTTGACCTTCTTTTTCTTAGATAAGTCCCTTAAACATTTCATATAATAAGGCCTTGGTGAAGATGAACTCCTTTAACTTGACCTTATCTGGGATGCACTTTATCTGCCCTTCCATTCTAAATGATAGCTTTGCTGGAGTGATCTTGGATGCAGGTCCTTGCCTTTCAGGACTTGGAATACTTCTTTCCAGCCCCTTCTTGCCTGTAAGGTCTCTTTTGAGAAATCAGCTGACAGTCTTATGAGTACTCCTTTGTAGGTAACTGTCTCCTTTCCTCTTGCTGCTTTTAAGATTTTCTCCTTATCTTTAATCTTGGCTAACGTAATTATGATGTGCCTTGGTGTGTTCCTCCTTGGGTCCACCTTCTTTGGGACTTTCTGAGCTTACTGGACTTCCTGGAAGTCTATTTCCTTTACCAGAAGAGGAAAGTTCTCCTTCATTATTTATTCAAATAAGTTCTCAATTTCTTGCTCTTCCTCTTCTCCTTCAGGCATCCCTATCATTTGGATTTTGGAACATTTAAAGATGTCCTGGCGGTTTCTAAGCCCCTCCTCATTTTTTGAATTGCTGTTTCTTTGTTCTGTTCCAGTTGAATGTTTATTTCTTCCTACTGGTCTAAACTGTTGATTTGAGTCTGGTTTCTTTCCTGTCACTGTTGGTTCCCTATACATTTTCCTTTATTTCACTTAGCATAGCCTTCATTTTTTTCAACTCATTTGCTACCATATTCAACCAAATCTGTGAGCATCCTGATTACCAGTATTTTGAACTGGACATCTGATAGGTTAGCTGTCTCTTTGCCTCTTAGTTGTATTTTTTCTGGAGGTTTGATCTGTTCTTTCATTTGGGCCATTTTTTTTTGTTTTGGTGCATAGTAAGGGGTGGAGCCTTAGAGGTTCACCAGGGCAAGTCAACCCAGGTTGCCCTGTTGTGGTGCTGTACGTGGGGAAGGGGTCAGAGAGGGAACAATGCCACTTGCTCAGCTCTCTGCCAATTTTCAGTCACTTCCCCCACTACCCAAAATCAAATTGGACCCTTCTAGTGTTGATTCCTGGGTGGGTGGGCTTGTATACATTCTAGGACCCTGCTGGTCTCTCTAAGGAACTTTCCTGTGAGGCTGGGAGTTTCTCCTGCTGCTGCCTCAAACCCTACATGTGTTTTCAATCAGTGGTTTGAAGCCTTATTTCCCCGAGCTCAACCCTGGGTTGCTCAGTCTGTCTTGCTCCCCAGTTGTTCCTCCTGGTTTATCTGCATGAAAATGTGGGACCACCCAAAACGCAGTCCTCAATCTGCCACCTCACCAGTCTGCCAGCTGCTTTTTTGCCCACCCCAGTCCTCCAGCTGCTGCCTTGCCACTAGTCCTTTCCAGCTGACACCCATCTCCACCCCTCCTACCGGTCTGGATGAATGTTTCTTCTTTATCTCCTTGGTTTTGGGACTTCCATACAGTTCAGTTTCCTGTCAGTTCTGGTTGTTTTTTGTTTTTAAATTGTTTTTTCTCTTTGGTTGTGTGAGGAGGCACAGTGTGTCTTCCTTTGCCTCCATCTTGGTGGGAAGTCTGCAGCTCTGTCTACATGTTTTTTAATATGCAGAATATCTGAGCGTGTCTTTAGAGGAAGTAGAGAGAGAAATTGAAGAAAAAAGAAAAAAGCTTAAGGAGCAAAATCCCATGTTAAAAGCAAAGGGAGGTGATGCGGACACCAGCCCACAGTGTCCGTGGTGTTATGGATGAGATACAAGACAAAATCACACAGACTACCGAGTTCTGTGGAGGAAAAGGGACCACACGGCTACTCTCTCAAGAGGGGAGTGCCTCAGAGTGGGCTTTTATATATTCTTTCAGGCAGTAAGAATCAAACAATAGATGGCATACAAAGAACTAAAGGGCTTATTCTGGGTCAGGGTCTGTTAGCTAAAGGGCTACAAAACTTTGGGAAACAAACTCTTTTCCTGCTCAAACCCTTATCATTTAATTGAGAGCATTATTGGCAAAGCAAGTTCCACAGGATTTTATACATTCTTTCTCAGACCTGATCACCTGAGGAACCCACCCTTTCCAGAACAGGGCTGCACCACCCTCTATCATTGTTTCAGGCTTAAATCAGGCAGGGGAAGTAAGGCAGCCAAGAGATTAGGAGACTTCTCACAGACAGAAAGAGGACTCAGGCTATGTCAAAGCCTAGGGTGAAGGTCCATCACCTCCTTTTGCTATAACTCCCCCAAGTCCTTCCCTGTGGGCTCCTCGTGATCATGCCTGTCTTAGGTCATTCCTCCCTTGAAGCATCTTACCCATCATTGGCTAACCGATCAAGCATTGGGGGCTAGTTATGGGTGAAGTAAAAGGAGCAGAGGCAGCACCCCTGCCAGGGAGATAAGCTTTGTCTCCTTAGTGGTTTATGGTCCAAAGGTGGCTCACTCAGCCTTAACCATGGCGGTTACAGCTTCTGAAACCAGGCAGGGAAGTTCCCAACAGGGAGGCTTCTGGAAACCTTTGGGTATCCACTGAAATAAGAAGAAAAGATTGCTGAGTGTAGGATGAAAGAGAGAGCTATAATGGAGTTCAGATATCATGCCCACTGCTTTTGCTGTAAAACGTAGGACTTGATCATCTGGGAGAGAGAAGATGGCATGGGGTAGTGGCCAGAGGACAGTAGTGAATGTTTAACATAGCCACTTTAGGAAATGGGTAAATGAACCAACTAGCCAAGATTAGAAATCATAAATAATGCAGCAAATACGAAAGCACAGTTACACAATTTTCTTGGCAGCCCAAGAGCAGATTGGAAAAAACAGATGGTTGGGTTCATCCACACTGAGAGATTGGTGGAAGGGATGTGGTACAATAAGGTCATGGAGTGAGGGAGTGCTAGGGAGAAAGTGGTTGAAACAGCTGAACTCATAAGCAGACTGGACAAGGAAAAGATAAAAAATAAAATGAACAAGGCGCTAACAGACTAGATGAGGGGTGAAGTTAAGAAGATGAGTGCTTTTTAGAAGCTGGAAGGACAAGTTCAAAGAGAATTAGAGTAGGTGATGTGGAAAGGTTAGAGTGGTCATAGTATGAGATCTGTGGGTAGAGCCATTATGAATGATAACAAGATCTAGGATAAGGCTGTCAGAATGTGTAGCTGCAGTGGAACCCTCTAGGAATTTAAAAACTACTATGTTGCCCCTGGCTGGGTAACTCATTTGGTTAGAGCATCACCCCCAATATGCCAAGGCTGTGGGTTAAATCCCTGCTGAGGGCACATACAAGAAACAACCACTGAATGCATAAATAAATGCAACACCAAATTGAATAATAACCCAGGATGATAAGACTCAGAACATAGAGAAATACCCACAACCCTGTCCCCGAATCTTTCATTACTGTGAGAGTGTGATATGAAGATCAACAAAAGGCAGAGATGAGGATGGGGAGAAAGTGACTTTTTGAGAGAATGGGAGCTCCAGAGGAGGGGCAACAGAGAACCATAGTCTATAAACCCTGGGAGAGCCAGGCAAATGTTAGCTCCATTTCCTGGTCATGAAATAGGAATCACCTTCACTCAACAGGATCAGCGTGGTCAGGAGCAAGTCAGGATTTTATTATGATAAAGAGATCAAAAGATTGTTAGGGAAAGGTTAACAGTATAGGAAAGTTTATTAGCGAAAAAGAAAAAGTGGTGGTATTTTAGGAGATAACCTGGGATTAGTAGGAGAATCAGCAAGCTGAGTTGAATGGAAAAGAGGGCAGATAGAAGAAAAAGTGACTCAAGAGATGTGAGGCCGGAAACGGCATTGAGAAGTACACCAGAGCTACAGGTAAGTGAAAGAAAAATGTGAATGGGATTATAACGCTAATTTTTTGCTGAATATTGTTTGTCAGAGATGAAGCAAAAAAAAGTGAAAGAGAAGGGATGTTGATACAACCAGAGTGCTAATTATGCCTGAATATTGTTTGGCAGAAAGTAAAAGGTGGTAACATGAATAAAATGAAAACACTAAATTTTGGCTTCATATTTTTTAGGAGAGATGAAAAAATGGAAATGACCTGGAAGCAATATCAGATATCAGTATATCCTCTTGTTTAAACTTTTAGACTTCAGGTTTAAACATTTTGTTCTGGGGAAAAGTATCTAGGCATCCTCCAGCCTCAACTTTCTCCAAGTATTTAGTTTAGGATTAGAAATACATTGATGCCTGATCTATGACGACCATAATTCAGTTTCAGTTCACCCCATTATCCTAGGTTGCTTCTTTGTTTGTTTATTGTTGATATATAATTCACATGCAATAAAATTCACCACTTTAGAGTGTGTAATTTAATGGTTTAGTATATTCAAAAGGTTGTGCAGTATTGTTGTATTGCACAATATTGCAATAAAGTTGTACATCACCACTGATTCCAGAACATTTTCATCATTCAAAAAAGAAGCTTAGTACCCATTAAAGTCACTCCCTATTTCCTCTGTATTCCCAGCACCTGGCAAACACTAATCTTCTTTTGGTCTCTGTGGAGTTGCCTGTTCTTGACACTTCATATACAAATGGAATCATACAATATTTGGCCTCTGTGTCTGGTTTCTTTCACTCAGTATAACATTTTGAAGCTTTATCTGTATTGTAGCATTTGTAAAAACTTTATCCCTTTTTATGACTAAATAATATGTTGTATGGATATAATACATTTTTGTTTATTCATTTATCTATTTGCATTGTTTCCATGTTTGGCTATTATGAGTAATGCTGCTATAAGTATTTAAGTATATAGAAGTTGTTTTGAGTGGACATATATTTTTAGTTGTTTTGAGTAACATACCTAGGAGTAGAATTGCTGAATCATATGGTAACCCTGTGTTTAACTTCCTGAGAAACTGCCACACTGGTTTCCAAAGTAGCTGTACCATTTTACATGCCCTCTAGCAGTGTATGAGGGTTTCAGTCATTCCATTTCCTTACCTGTTATTTTCTTTTTTTAAATTATAGTCATCCTAGTGCTATGATGTGGTATATCATTGTGGTTTTGATTTGTATTTCCCTAATGACCAATGTCGAGCATATTTTCATATGCTTATTCCCCTTTTTATAGTATTTTATTTTCTGTAGTGAGCTATGCATTCAAATTATTTGCCCATTCTTAATTGGGTTATTTGTCTTTTTATTGTTAATTATTCATTATTTATATATTCTGGATACTAGATCCTTATCAGTAAATTATTTGCAAATATTTTCTCCCATTTTGTGGTTATCTTTTTATTTTCTTGATAATATCCTTTTTATTTTCTTGATGATGTTCTTTTAATTTTGATAAAGTCTGGTTTATTTTTTCTTTGGTTGCTTGTGCTCTATGTGTTGTATCCAAGAGTGTAGAAACAAATAGCTCCCCTTTTCACTCTCAAAAGTGTCTTGTCCAACAACAAATTATGTGGACACTCTGCTAATAACAATCTCAGAGATAGGTAATTAGAAGTTCCTGGGCAGGTGAATGAGTAAATGCTGACTTATTTTATTCTTGCCTCATGATAGCCAGTGCCATCATTTGTCTTTTCCCTAAAGGATACCTGCCGGCCACTATAGTTGCCATTGGGTGTGCTTAGTCAAGCTTATGTTGAGCTCCTACTGAAGTGGGGGAAATTGCAAGGAGAAAAAAAATTTAAATGCTTTTCATTTTCTTTTATAAAAGTAGTATAAAGAATTAGAAATATTAAAAAGATTTTTAAAAGCCTGTCATCCCAATCTTCAAATACAATTTTCTTTTTATTTATTCCCTTATAACCTTTGTTCATAACCACACACATTTTAACATAGTTAAGTTATAAAGGAATTTTATATTTTGCTTTAAAAAACTTATTATTTTATTCTAAGTATTTTTAAATTTTTAAAAAAACATTTTGATCCAAGGGAGTGTAGGGAGAGGAAGCAAACAAAAGGAGAAAATATATAAGTCAATAAAATATTATTAAGATGAGCAAGTATGGTCTATAAATGGATTTGTGCCCTGGTCTGTGAATGTCTTGTAAGTTGGCAAATTGAGTTCAAGAGTATATAATTCTATTCCATAATATTAACATTTTTCTTTTTCTTCCTGATGTATGACTCTGGCCCCACAGATTACTTTAACAATATTATGTGGTTAATTCATTTCTAGCTGTTGCCCACACTGGTCAGTTAAATAGTTGCATCTAGATAAGATTCTCTCTTCTAAGTTGGTAATTAACAAGAATGTTTACATATAAACTAATTTTTATTAGAACTAACTTCAAGAATAATGTTTCCCCAAAAAGCTAATAATAAATCTGTGTTCATAAGCACAGTGATTTATAAGTATTTTTGTAATATTGTATATAGTTTTTCCTCAAAGGTGATAATTCAGCAAGAATACTATTCATCAGCCAGATTATTTAGTCCTTTTTACTGGGCAAGTTCAATTTTTTGAGTTAGTCATAACTCAAGAAAAAAGCTTAAGCCTTTTTCATGAGAAAAGCTTTTTTATAATCTAATTCATAATCTAGTCTAAGATGAATTTCACAATGAATTATTTGGATCTTAATATTATCATAATATCTTGCATGATTATTATTCCAGTACATTTCATTTTTAAGTGTATGATTATCCATCATCAGTTTTTACACTCTTCTCCAATTGCTGAATTGGGTTTCGGTGGGATGCCTTATATGCTACTTATAAAAAATAAAACATCCCTAAATTAAAGCTCTAAATTATTCCCTTATGTTACCTGTCTACAGGTAAACAGTCTCCTTGCCTGAAGAGCTTGCGGCGGCCAAGTTAAGAGTTTGTGTGTGATATGTAGTAACATAGCCCTCCTCCTCAGTCCTAGCTCAGGCTTGACCTATCCCATTCCTTCGTTTTTGGCTCATGTTTAGAACTGAGCTGCTAATATTATTAATTTTGCTTCTTCACCTTGATAGATTATTAAGTTTGTGACTAACTTGGCTTATGATGCTATTTCCTGTGGTTCCTATCAGGAACTTTCTGGCAGGAAAAAACTTACCAGCTGACCAAGGACTCTCTTCTAATTCCTCTCAGCTCCACATTTATTGATCCCCTGCCGACACCCCCTTCCTGGAGTCTGCTCCAGATCCCATTACCCAGAGCCTTTTCTCCCTGGCCACTGTGGGTTTTTACTGCCCAGTTCTCCCCCTCTCCACAGAAATCTTCCTGTCCTGCGGCTCAGGCCTTCAGGGACACATCCTCCCTATCTTCCAAGGTGAAAACTTTATTAATTGAATAAGCCAGAAGAGGTCTCCAGGACTTTCTCTCCAAGCCCAGATTATAGCATCTTAATGTTTGCTTCCCAAAGTCTCTTTCCTTGTCCTTCATGTGGAAACCAGAGGAATGATTGTAACCATGAGATTTTAAGGCCAAATATGAGGGGGAAGAGGGATCATAGCAAACTATAGAATCAGTTTAGGTCCTCTTCACGTTTTGACAATTACACCTACCCTCAGGTAGGAAGTAGCAATACCCCCCTCCCCACTTCAATCCATGAGATTAAGTGCTAGCAATGTTATATCTGGGAACTGATCCTAGTGTGGCCAATGGTAATGAAATCACTATGAACACAAATTTGACGTGTCATATGTGTATGACTTTGCTTAGGCATGTGAATAACCACTGAGAAAAAAATCAAATAAATGAAAACAGTTGTTAAGTGGAGGTAGTGGGATTATGTTTTTGTGTCCTTGAGTTTGAAAAAATTGCATCTTCAAATTGATATTAATAATATTTAAATTATTTAGTTTAAAATACTATTTTAAAATACATGAGTATGGCAATAGTGGGAGAAGGGGTTGAATGGAGGTGGAAGAGGGTAAAGTCAGATAAATGGTAATGAAAAAAATACAGCAAAAGATGAACTATTAAAAAATAAATAAAATCTATTACTACATACCTATAAAAGAAAGATTTAAAATGGTTTGTTAGTTTAACACATTTTATACAATTTTGAATATTGGTACTATTACAATATGGAAAATATATCAGACAAGGATTCAGAAGGCCCGGTTTTGAAATCTTACTTCTGGAATCTTGTTCCAAACATGGATAAATCACTTAGCTATTCTGGGCTTTGGTTTCTATTTCTTCCAAGTAATAGCTACTCTATTTACTTTGAAGGGATTATTTTTGTAAGAATAAGAATGTATGAATTTTTAAGTTGAAGATCCTGGAGACCCTCTCATACAACATGTTCATTTTTCAGAGGAAAATGAAACCTAAACAGGTTAAATGGCTTCCTTATAAAACCTATGACAGCAACTTTGGAACAAAGCCATAAAGACTATGAACATGTAAAATGCTGTATTTTTAAATCTGACCAGAGAATGAGGAATTGAAAGGGGGCTTAGGTGTCTTAGTCAATTATGAACATTGCAGTCACTTCTTATGGATAGCATTATCAAATATATAGTTGTGGGTCTACTTTCATTCAGTATTCCTATTTAGAAGCACCAATCCTGAGTTTAACTGCTTCCTTTGAGATTGGATAATCTCCTATTACTTACTTGCCATCTTGGGTCAAGATCTATGCTGTGTTTTAAGTACTTCTTGGCTGAATATTTATCATGGTGTTTTGCCTACTGAAGAAAATCCTACCCATGGCCAAAAGTTCTTTTTGGAAATTTAGTGCTAAAAGCTATCACAGATGACAGCAAGCTCAGCAGTACATTGACAAATAATACTTGACAGACCAAAAAGTAGAAAGCTGCATCAAAAATGGCCAGCAGGTCTTTAGTTGGAGTGGGCTATCCATGTCACACTGAAACTGACAGCATGCAAGCGGTGCCCAGCCCATGAGTTTTAGGACATGAGCTTGTCACATGCGTACTCCAGTCTCCTTGATGCTTTTATTGAGCAACCTGATAGGACTGGAATGGATCACTAGTCATAAACCTATAGAGCTGTGTTTCCCAAAATCTGCTCCCAGGAACACCAGTTCTAAAGGACATTAGTATGCATTTCTTTTTTAAAAAGATGTCATATCCCATTGCCAAATAAGTTTGGGAAACATTGCATGTTTCCAAATAATGCAGCCTACTAATACACATAAGGACTCTCCTATATTCATACAGTGTTTCTCAAATGTATTTGAGTATGCCTTTTTAAAAGAACACTTATTAACATCTTGAGGAGTACAATCAAAAGCAGGACCCTAGAGTTTAACCGGTACACTAGAGTCCCATTGTTTGGTTAATACTGTTCTACCATCACTGAATTTTATAATCTCAGGGCTAGAAGCAATGTTAAACATAATCTATCATTTTCAATTTCCCAAAGGATACTGGTTGGAACCTAGAGTCCTTGTGTCAGATGTATTTCAACAATAAATTAAAGCAGGATATTATATAGCCAGCCAAATAGGTAACTATTGGTTTATTTGATAATTTTACATAAACAGTTAAATACCAACAGTTCTACTTCTAAGAATGCTTGGTAGGGAGACTATTTTGGTAGAAACTCAAGAATAATGCATTATAGTGGTGAGTATAAATATATAGAAAGTACATAAAATTCTCCATTCCTTCAACAAATATCTAATGAGTGCCTTCTGTGTGCCAAATAGTGACATTAACTGAGTTGGCCAGTTGCAGTAAGTAGATAATAGAGAGATAAGGTAAGTGCCAAATGCTATCATTTGGCAACGGCAACGAGTTAGTTGTTTCTGCTGTATCTTGAATCTTTAGCACACCTCAGAGAGGAAGATTATATTCTCATTCTAAAGTGAGAAAACTTAGCTTCAGAGATATGAAGTGTTTTTCCCCTAGGCCATGCCTATTAAGTGGTGGAATTGAGGCAGGGTAGGAGAAGCTAGGAAATTCCTTGGCAAGTAGAATGAAGGAAACTGAGACACATAGTTAAACAAGGCCAAGCAATTAACAGCTTGCTAATAAATCACAAAATCTTATTTTTCCTAACCAAGGACACTTAGGAGCAGATGGTTTATACTTCTCCTCCCCAACCAAAGAGTGAGTAGCTTAAATCACCCTGGTCAGGAAGATAGATAACAGAAACTCAGTTAATGCCATTAGTACCAGCCAAATTCCAGAATGGATGAAGTCAGGGGTATAAATAACAACAACAAAAGAAACCAATTAGAAATAGACAAATGCATGATAAAAGCACAGCAGTGAAGCTGACCAGAGAATGATCCCAAGGTCCCTTGTACACTCATTTAATGCGTTAGCATTTTAAAAGACACACCTGGAAAGCTATTGAATATTCTGTTGAGACACTCCCCTGAGACCTCCCCTAAAACTTCTGCCTTTAGAAAATAGATGAAAACTCTTACAACAAAGCACCTACTTCATGCACTCCCCTGAATACACCCAGGCCCCACCCTTTCCTCTGGAATATAGTCTTGCTTTATTTAAAAATTTTTTTAAATTTTTATTGATTTTACAGAAAGGGAGAAGAAGGCAGGGAGAGAGAGAGAGAAACACCAATTTGTTGTTCCACTAATTTATGGATTTATTAGTTGATTCTTATATGTGCCCTGGCCAGGCATCAAACTCACAACATTGGCTTACTAAGACAATGCTCTAACCAAGCGAGTTAAATGGCCAGGGTGTTGGGAACTTCCCTGCCTGGTTTCAGAAGCTATTACTGCCATGGTTAAGGCTGAGTGAGCCACCTTTGGACCATAAACCACTAAGGAGACAAAGCTTATCTCCCTGGCAGGGGTGCTGCCTCTGCTCCTTTTACTTCACCCATAACTAGCCCCCAATGCTTGATCGGTTAGCCAATGATGGGTAAGATGCTTCAAGGGAGGAATGACCTAAGACAGGTGTGATCACAGGAACCTCCAGGGAAGGACTTGGGGGGCTATAGCAAAAGGGGATGATGGACCTTCACCCCTTGGCTCTGACATAGCCTGAGTCCTCATTCTGTCTGTGAGAAGTCTCCTAATCTCTTGGCTGCCTTACTTCCCCTGCCTGATTTAAACCTGAAACAATGATAGAGGGCGGTGCAGCCCTGTTCTGGAAAGGGTGGGTTCCTCAGGTGATCAGGCCTGAGAAAGAATACATAAAATTCTGTGAAACTTGCTTTGCCAATAATGCTCTCAATTAAATGATAAGGGTTTGAGCAGGAAATGAGTTTGCTTCCCAAAGTTTTGTAGCCCTTTAGCTAACAGACCCTGACCCAGAATAAGCCCTTGTAGTTCTTTGTATGCCATCTATTGTTTGATCCTTACTGCCTGACCATGATTAATAAGCTGTACCTGTATTCCCTATGCAAAATGAACCTAATTAAAAGCCCACTGAGGAAAAGCCTCTTGGTCCTTCCCCTTTGAGAGAACAGCCCTCTTTCCTCCCCAAGAAGATCATGTTTTGGTAGATTTATTCTCATCCACGGTGAACGGGGTGGGAGGGCTCTGTGGACAAAGCTCCCCCAACCAGGGCATACTTTCTTTCTTTCTTGTAAGCTCCAAATGTTCCCAGGAGACTTGCAACCAGGGGAGTGGTGGGCAGTGGCGGCTCATCCCGGGCTAACCCCCTGACCTCGTTTCCAAGGGCCCTCCTTTAGCAACTGTAACTCTCTTTTCTGAGTCTATATGAAGCTCACTTCTGTTCCTGTGATATTCTTTCCTGAGTCTAGGCAGTCCAGTCTAAGGTCATTCCTGTGGCTGTGATCTTGCCTCTTCTATTCTAAACATTTTCTTGGTATCACTGGCCCCAGCTTTAATAATCATACTCTCAAAATCACCTGGACCCATGTCTTGAAATCTTTCCTGCCTGGAGTCAAGAGCCCACACATTCTGGACAGTGCTTTGGTCTCAGGCCGTCCGGCCTCAGTCCCTGCTCTCTTTCTGGTGACAGAATTAGGATTTGAACATAAGTCACCTGATTACAAAGCTGTCCTCTTTTCACTAATTATAATATAGCTTTCTCTTTATTGTGACTCAAAATCTCAATTTGAGGTTGGACAAAACATAATAGTAGTTGAAAGGTGTGGAACACATTTCCATTTGGTTAACACTTGATTAGTTGTTTTTTAGAGTTCTGTCCTGATTGTTTTCTCTTTATTTTTTTTCTCTTTCATTGTGTCAGCTGTCAGCCCCATGTGGAGAGTGCTGAACCTAAATCTCTAGTTCTGATCCACTCGTACACTGTGGTCCCCATGCTTCTCCTTGGATGTTCTACTGTCACCTCAAATGTGACATGTTTACAATTAAACTTATTATTTCCCCCTCTAAACTGACTCCTCCTTCTAATTTAATTTTCTTAGTTATTTAGGCTCGAAGTTTGGGGCCATCTTTGAATCCTCTGTAAAACTAGTGGTTGGGGTCAATGCCACCTAATATCCCTTCCAGCTCCAAAAGTCTAGTGTTGTTATTCTTGTACCACAGACTCAGTAATCTATGTGGATTTTTCAGTATCTTAATAGAGTATATACTCCTCAGCCATTCTTCTGCCTCCTTCAAAGCCCATTTTAATTATCAACTCTTTCTTTAAATTCTTCATGAGCCTCCCAGCTAGACTTCATCCTAATTGCTCTCCCCTTCAGAATCTGTGATACTTTTGTTTCTTTTTCAGGGTACATTGCGGTGCCCTAGACACATGCACGTGGACATCAAGTGCAGTCAGGAGGGTGCCTTGAGGGATGCTCGGCAAGGATGCAGTCTGAGCAGGTGGAGCAGGCACAGGCAGAGGGCAGAAAAGAGAAAGAGGACTTGGGGTGTAATTTGGGGTTTCCGGGACCCTCATGGGGTAAGGGCAGCATCTCCAAAGGGAAGGATGGCAGCTTCCAAATAGGGGATTGTTTAAATACAGAGGAGGTGTTCAAACAAGTAAATATCCAAAGGACAACAGGGTCCAGGTTTCTCTCTGTAGGAGAAAGGGGTTTATAAACATGAAAGGGAGAAAACTGGAATAACCTGAGATGCTGGAGTAGAGGTATTATTGTGAACATATGGTTTTTCCATATGTATTGTTAGATAAAGATATATAGCGGTAAATGTGTATGGCAGTATACATATACAGATGTGCTGCATAGGTGTATGAATGTGTAATATCCCCTAGCTGCACCCACTAACACAGCCTGAGCAGTGATACTCCAATAGCAGTGAGCACACCTAGTGCTTCTAAATACCATTCTCCACTGAAAGGACCAGTACTCCTGGGTAAATGGCTGTATCCAGGGCTGGGACGAGATGAGCCTAGAATATCATATTGTGCCAGAAAGTAACAGAGTGCTCAAAGAATAAGGCAGTTGTGTCAAAAGGGTATGGAATAGAAAAAATGTTAATGTAGAACATGGATGGTGGGTATATGATATATACAACTGTTACAGTACAATGAGTGGCCAGAGGGGGAATAAAGATAGGGCCCTCACCATTACAATCTAACAAGGGACTTAATACATGAGGTTAAGGGCGAAGGAAGGCATGTGTCACCCGTCGACCCAGTAATCCTGAGCCTGGTCTGATGAGACTGCCGGGCATTCTGAACAACAACAAGTAAACTATGATAGTGCAGGAAGGGGCAAGCCCTTGAAAGCCTGTGTGTATCATCTCTACTAGCTGGAAAAAGAAAAACCTTGAGACTGTGTGTTTATCCCAAGGACAGGAAGGGAGAAGGGGCGGGGTCTACAGTGACCAGAGAAGAGCCCATAAAACAACTTGGATTAACTGCCTGCCTCCTGTCACATATAAAATGAACAAATAGAGTCTGGAGTAAGATAAAGATAAAGGTTAACAGACCCCCATATCTATGTTTGGGTAGTCATGGCCCCCCAGGAAAGCTGGCATCACCTTTAACCATCAATCAATAGGTAACCCCATCCCACCAACTATGTAAGTCCTCAGAACAAAGGCCTTGCTCTCTTGGCTCTTGGCTCTTTATACCACATAGGAGGCCCTTGACCAGCTGGCCTCTGGCCACCTGGGTGCTGGTCACCCAGCCTCTGGCCACCCTGCTTTTGCCACCTTTGCTTTGCTTTCCCATTAGAATTTAGCATTGATAAACTTTGCTTGCATGCTAGGAGGCTCACTGATCTGCAATTCTTTACTGGATCAGCAAGAAGAACCAAGTTTCTGGGAGTTTCTCCCATAAAAACTTTCACATTTTCTATATTTTAAAAATGTTTACAATAAATATTACAAAATAATTTAAAATATACACTCAAAGACACAGAAGCTGGCATAAATGGGTCTCCCACTGACCAAATGGGACAATTTGAACATCAAAATAAATAATGATATAAACATATTGTAACCCATTAAATAGAAACCATTTTTTGTAAGCTTGAGATTGTTTTAAAATTAAAAAATTAAAAATTATTTTAAAAACGCTGAATATATTGGAAAAATACACATGACTTGAAGCCAAGAGACACTTTGTTCCAATTCCACCACTGACTCAGTGTGATCCTGAGCAAATGGCTTTACCTCCAGCCCCCAAAACCCAGGCTGTAAAAGGAAGAGATAGGCTTACAAGGTGCTGTAGAATCATTTCCACGTCTAATATTCCATCATCTATACTGTGAAAGAATCTCAATCTAAAATAGAAACGAAGGGTAAAAAATGGAGAATCTAAGGCTGCGTCCCCAGGAAGACAAAACTTAAGGACTAAGAAACTTATTTCCTGTAAATGCCTTATTTACAGACAACTGATAGTGTTGGACATTTTTGGATGATGGGGGCGTTGGTCGGAAGTTGTCTCTTATCAACATTGGGAAGTTTTGCCAGGGGCATGAACAGGAGAGGACTCAGGTTGGGTCGCCTTTGAAACGGAGGCTGAATTGAGCTTTATTTGTGTAACTAGACTGGTTTTGTCTGCTCAGGAATTTTAAAGGCTCTATTCTGTTCATTATTATCTTAACTAGCTTTATCTGAACTCTCCCCGCTTTACATTTTCTTCCCATAAACAACCTACTACAAACCCTCAATGGACTTGCCTGTAGGTTGCTACAGTTTGCTTGTCCCAAACTGCAATTCCCCTACTATTCCCAAATAAAAATCTTTTTTTTTTAGCTTGCCTCAGTTTACATCTTTAAGTCAGTAACACCCACAGCACTTCCTGCCTAGATTTTTCCAGGCTCCAGTCGCAGCCTTCAGATGTCCCATTGCTGCCCTCGGAGGATTCCGGCTGGTGTTAAAACAGACAAAAATAGTTGTGGCCATTATCTCTGGACTGCAAAGTTCCTGCTCTGGCCTCAGCTTGGGCCAGAGTCTCCCCCATCGCTCTCTCGGCGGTGCAGCAGTCATGCCTGCCAGAGTGGACGCTCGATGGCTCGGCGACGGGTTGGTGGTGCCTCAGTTCCAGGCGAGGCGCCAGTCAGACTCCCAATGGCCAGCTCCTGCCACGCTGGGGGCTCGGAGCTTTCCGGCTCCGCCCCGCGCATGCCCCTCCCGAGCCTCCGACTCTCTGTCGCCACCACTTGCAAGTCCCTGCGGTGAGTGACCAGTCCCTGTATCGTGGTGCGATTGGGACAGATGCTGAGCTGTGGGAGACTCCCTGAAGGCGAGCAGTGGGGGATCCCGCAAGTGGACGCGGCTCCGGGCGTGCGGGGGGGACAGTGTCCTTGCTGCCTGCCAGCTGGGAGGGACAGCGCCCCAGGGTCTGCAACGTGAGTTGAACGGCTTGGGGACCTCGGGGTGGTCTCTGCAGCGAAGTGGTTGAGGTAGCTGGGACTTCGGGTACTAGAACAGGGCGGGGGTGGGGGTGGATTAGGTGTCATGGCCTAAGGGGCCGGAGCCCTCCGAGGGAACTGGGCTGGGGACAGCTGAATGGCCAGTGTGGTCCGTCCTTCCTGCTGGCCTCCAGAAAAGTCTGGTTTGACTCGAGCACAACAGGTAGGCGTGGACTCTCCCCAGAGCGGGAGCCAGGGCTCGGAGAAGGTCGAAAGGTCGGGGCCTCCCGGTCCAGCGCCACTCCCAGACCCGCCCTAGCGACTCCCGCCGGTCCCAAAATGAGGCCTCAGGCGAAGTTCTTGGGACTCCGGCGCGCAGCCCTCAAGGTGAGTTTACAGGAGGCGGCAGGGGAGAGTGAATATGCCTATTGCCTGGAGGACTATTTCCAGTGCTTCCCGCAAGGAAAGAAAGCCTTTGCTGGGGTTGCATTTGCCTAGTTTAAGGAAACATATCTTATCCTGCTTTTGGGCAGGACAGTGTCTTTTCAAGTGGTTATAAAGTCTTTAGAAACTTTATAAAGTGCTTTATGATACTAGTCACAGTAACGTAGATGCCTGGCAAGTTAATATTTTCGCAGTTGTCAAGCAAGATAATAGTTGTCAAAGGATTTGAGTTCCTTCATTAAATCATAATTATACTTTATGTGCATTTATTTATTCAACTATTCAGTGGCTTTTATGTGTTCGTAAGGAAGTTACAGCCTAGATTTGGTGTTAAAAGGAGGAGATGGAAGGGGCCCGAGTACAGTTCCGAAGCAGAAGGGCCCTTAGTCCTGGGCATTGGATGGCTGGGGAGAAAACTGCCCTGTTTTGTTTTCTATACATTTGGAGAGTAAGTCTTTGAGAAAGCAATTTTAGAGTCTTACATTTTAATACTATCGATTTTTTTCTTTGATAAAATGGATAAACAGGCTGGGTTTATAATAGAACAGTAACAGTTGGAAAAAGTTGTCTAAGAAAGCAGTTATTTTTTATATAGATAGCTATTAGTGCAGGAAATGTCTCCTGACCTGACAGGAGACCTGAGTTTTATTAGCTTAAGCTTCTCCACTACATGGATCTTACACCGGTTTCTCTTTCTTTCTGTTATTGCATCTGATTTCAGTGACAGAAAACACATAATCCACAGTAAGTTGAGTGTTTGTTTAATTACACAAATATGAATACATTCTCTAAGGACTCTTTGAGAAAAAATATAAGTACTTTTGTCTTTAAGCAGCACACCTAAATTTTATTCAGCTTTATTTCAAATGGGGATTGGGGTAATTTATAACCTTTATGAGCCTTTCTTAATTATTTTATGAATGAAGTAAAAGATTAGATTCTGTATTCATTTAAGCCCCTTTCTATTCTGAATTTTTAAAAATTTTAAATTCTGGTTAACCAGTTCAATGACATCTGTATTTTTTTTTAAGCTTTATTGAGTCTTTTGTGTCTCATTAATTATCTATAGTGTAGTTGAGGGGTTTGAACAGTACTTGAAAAGAACAATAGTCCTATATAAAAAGCACTTCTGCATTTGAAGGATACTTCAGAATATTATTAAATTTCTTTTAAGAAATGAATTAACTGAGACTTAAGGAATTGGTAAAGATTTGTTTATATCATTTTATTGAATACCTACCCGGTCTAGTTCTAGTGTTAACTTCTTTGGATTAGATGACTGGTCAGCAATTGACAGCCTGTGGCTCAAATCCATCCTGCTGCCAGTTTTTGGAGATAAAGTTTTACTGGAACACAACCAAACTCAATCGTTTATGGCAGTTTATATATTGTTTTTGTGATAGAGACTGTGTGGTCCACAAAACTTAAACCCTCTCTGGATTTTTATAGGAAAAAAAATTGCCCACGCTGGATTACAACTCTAAACTCTTAATCACTAAATCTTTTGTAGGAGGAAAGGTTAAGCTCAGTTGTAATTCTTAATCTTGCCTTTTCATTATTGTGTCAGGTAAACTTTAAGGTTCCATAATTGTGTCCAGATCCTAGATGTGTAATGATGCAAGGGGCACGGCTTTTCTATTACATTTACCTAAAATAGTTTTTAATTTCAACACACCTAGCCTTTTAGAAGGCCTAAGAGAAGGAAGGATTTTTATGTTTTCTAGCAATTTTATAATTTTTTATTTTAATTTAGATCTGGTGTAGGAAGTTTTCTTCATTTAGTAAACTTTTTAACATGTCATTCATGGTGTCTCACAAGTAACAGTAAGTTACTTTTACTCAACATGTTTTTTTAAATGAACTAAGTGGTCTATAGCAGTTGATGAAAAGGTCAGACAGAAAATTATTGGAAGTGTAACTGTGAACATGAAATCAATGTTTATCTGCAGTAAATACAAACGGGAAATTAGACTCTCTAAACAGATACCCAACAGACTGAAAATGGAGCATGTATCTTGTGTTGTTGCTGTTTAATAGTAACAACTTAAAAGATAATCATTTCTAGAAAAAAAGCATAACTTAGCCATATTAAAGCACCAAGTTAATGTCACCTGCCTAAGAAATTAGAACTAGTTATATGACAGAAAAGAGGGAAAACTTACAGGAAGTGATAATTCTAAATATCTAAAATTCATTATATTCTATTTCTAATCATAAAACCATGGTATGGTTCTAAGTTCACTAAATGAAATGTTTTATATGTGTACTTCTTTGGTAATTTAGTTGTACTTATTATTACCCAGATAATCCTTCTCTGTTGGTTAATTACCAGTATAAAACAGTTATACAACAGCATCTGTCTATATTCTCTTCTGTTGCATTTGTGGTTTCTATATGTTGAAATATGCACTTTTTATGTATATGTGTAAGTAATACCTCATTTATTCAATACATTCTTTATGTAAGTAAAATTACCAGAAAATTGAAATTACCCATTGAAACACGAAAAAACTTTTTAATTTTTTTGAAAGGAAATATGAAAAGCAAAAAAGAAAAACATACATGTATGGGCAAAAATTCCTTAATCTTAATTCCAGAGTTCAGAGGGCTCTGGAGCCTCTTTCTTACTCATTTGACAGCAAAACATAACCCAAAATGATATGAAGCTATTTATAGTCATTTTTAATCCCACCTTATGGGAATGTTTACCTTTTGCTGCAGAAATATTGATGGGTTTGATTATGGTGTGCTGCCCCGGACCCACTTGGGGGTTAGAGGTAATAGAGGTACGTTGACTGGGTGGGCCATGACAGTGGTAGCCAAAAGGCAGAGTAATCATGGAGTTGTTCCAGGAGGCTCTACTTGCAAAGTTAAGAGCCTAGCCACCCATCTGGCAGAGAATGAAAAGTAGTGTGTTCTAAGAAAACTCAGGTTAGAATCCAGGAAGGTCAGAAATGTAGCTAAATTCTAGGTTACGTATTCCATAGGGTATGCTGTGAACTAGAAATGAGGACTACGAGGAAACCCAAAATGTCAGACCATAGTGCAGATTAAGGGTGAATTTGCGAATGCTGACCGGGATGCAAGAACCATGACCCGTTAGAAGTGGAGATCCTAAAGCAGGCAGTGTCTAATGGCTGTGCCAAAAATCCTATGTGGCAGATGGCACAAGGAGCCAATACAGGGATATAGGTATTTTGAAAAATTGAGCAAGGATTCCTGGTCTCTGCTGAGCTGAGGGAATAATGGCATTTTTTGTACATTGCCCTTGTATTGATACTAAGTAGTCCACATTGCCCTGATTTTTTAAATATGTATAGTAAGTAATATTTTGGTCACTTTCATCACTAAGAGCTGCTTGCTCTTAATGAGTTCTCCTTCACTTTTAACATGGTGCTATACATCACCTAGCTAGAATCCAGATAATTGTTAGTCTTTTAAGTATGCCAAGCAGTGAAATTGCTTAGAGGGGGACTTTCAAATAAATGAGGGGAAGATAAAAGAAGAGTAAGGCTTCTCTTATCTTAAAATCTGCCTTCTGGAACTCCTGAATGTTCAGAATGAAATCTCTCTTCCCAGGGAGAGATGGAAGAGTTGGTTTGTGAAATGAAGAGTGATAAAAATTGTCAAGAGTAGCCAAAGACTGAGGCTGATATCTCTAAAAGACCTCACACTTTAACAGAAAGCCCCCAAATATGATGTTAAGAGGAGAGTAAAGTGATGAACAGCAGAGATAGAAGGGTTAGATGCTTCAGGAATGGCAATACTTCAGTAAATCAGCCATCGGTAACTACGAAGAGACTGTATGAAGTAACGTTCCTCCTTGAAGGAACGTGGACAATGAAACTAGTCAGATGTAGGTCTTCTTTCTTCCACTTCAGTAACATCTTGACCTTAGATTTCTTACTCATCTTCAACTGTAAGATGAGGATAATAATATCTAAATTTTTGTGTTGTGAGGATTAAATGAGGTAGTGAATTAGAAGGTTTAGTAAGTAAATCCTCAAAAAAGTTAGTTCCGTTTCCTATCGCTGCCTTAGAGCTGGTTCTTAGTGTTCAGTTCTCCCTCCCATCACTTCCTTTTATACTTCACGGTTTTTGCTTTTGTAATCTGGAAGGAGAATTGCTGTAAGTGGTTGGACTTCAGTTGGGGGCCCTATTGGCAATCTCCTTCAATGAGTCCACTTCTGCCATTTTTGTCAGCCCTAACAGTAATCTGCAATACTTTGGAAAAACAATGGAGGAAGGCAGCTTAAAATTTTCATTACTCCTATTTGTTTCCTGTTCCATCCTAATTCTCTGTCCTATAGGATGTGCTACACATCTGTTCTTAGAGCTGTTTCTGCTGTTCCTGCTGGCTTGTATTATGCAGTGGTGAGAAGTATTATTCTTCCCATTTTTACCAAGTTTGCAGGAAGTATTCTTAGCATCTTGGCACAGACACAATATATTTTTGTCATATTAAAATAAGGTATTGGTGTTATGCCTGGGGCACGTTGCAAGTAAGAGTTTCGTATATGACCTAAGACACATGAATGAAGTTGGTTTTTTAAAAGATTTTATTCTTGGATAAAAGGGAAGGGGGGAGAAAGAGAGGGACGGATATATCAATGTATGAGAGAAACATCAATCGGTTGCCTCTCCAGGGACCTGGCCCACAACCCAGGCATGTGCCTGGACTGGAATCAAACTCGTGACCTTTCACCGCATAGGATGACTCCCAGCCCACTGAGCCATAATGGTCAGTGTGGATTAAGTTGATTTTATGGGAATTTGTATTCAGAATTTTTTCAAATATATTTTTAAATATATTTCTCTTAGGGTGTGATTTGAAACAATTAAAAGTATGAATAACATAAGTTTTTACATGTGAACTGATAAATCTTAAAAATATTAGATTGATTAAAACTATCTTTTCTTTTTTTATTCATAGTCTATCAGTAATTACAAGAAGTTCTATCTGCATGTGTTTAGAAATCTGAATTTTTAAAATTTTACCGTTTATGCTATTACAATTGTCCCTGCTTTTATTTTTTTTATTGTTGTTCTAGTACAGTTGTCCCAGTTTCCCCAACCTGTTGCTCTCCTCCACCCTGCCACCCCCACCCTATTGTCCATGTGCATGGGTCCTTTATACATGTTCCTTGACTAGTTCTTTTCCCTTCTTTCCCCTGTTATCCCCCTCCGCTCTGGTCACTCTTGGTCTGTAGCTTGTTTCCATGCCTCTGGTTCTATTTTGCTTGTTTTGTTCATTAGGTTCCACTTAATAGGTCTTTTGCCACCTGGCTTATTTCACTTAACATAATACTCTCCAGTTCCATCCATGCTATTATGAAGGGTAGGAGTTCTTTCTTTCTATTATGTAGTACTCCATTGTGTAAATGTACCACAATTTTTGATCCACTCATTTAACGATGGGAACTCGTGCTGTTTCCAGCACTTGGCTATTGTAAATAATGCTGCTATGAACATAGGGGTGCAGAGGTTCCTTTGGTGTTTTAGGATTCTTAGGGTACACTCCCAGCTGTGGGATCACTGGATCAAAAGGCAGTTTCATTTTTAGTTCTTTGAGGAAATTCCATGCTGTTTCCTACAGTGGCTGCACCAGTCTGCATCCCTACCAGTGGTGCTCTAGGGTTCCCTTTTTTCCACAGCCTCCACAGCACTTGTTTTTTGATTTATTAATGATAACCACTTTGGCAGTTGAGGGGTGATAATCTCATATTAGTTTTAATTTGCATCTCTTTGCTGGCTAGTGATGTTGAGCATCTTCATATGTCTGTGGGCCGTCTGTATGTCTTCCTTGGAGAAGTGTCTACGTAGGTCCTTGGTCCACTTTTTTTTATTTTATTGATTATGCCATTACAGTTGTTCTATTCCCCTCCTTTTAAAAATTTTATTGTAATTTTTTTAATTGGATGTGTATCTTCCTGTGTTCTCATATGAGTTTTGTACATATTTTGGAGATCATACACTTGTTCAGTGTTTCATTGGCAAATATGTTTTCCGTACAGTGGGTTCTCTTCATTTTGATGGTGTTTTCTTTAGCTTTGCAAAAGCTTTTAAATTTGATATAGTCACATTTGTTTGTTCTTTCCTTTATATTCCTTGCCCTAGGAAATATATTGGTAAATATATTGCTGTATGGGATATCTGAAATTTTACTGCCTATGTTTTCCTTTAGGACTTTTATGGTGTCATGACTTAAATTTAGGTCTTTTATCCTTTTTGAGTTTATTCTGGTGTATGCTGTAAGTTGGTGGTGTAAATTGCAAAAACTTTCAATTTTTTGCATGTACCTGTCCAGATCTCCCAACACCATTTATTGAAGAGGCGATTTTTTAAACTCCATTTTATGCTCCTGCCCCCTTTGTCAATTATGAATTGACCATAGAGACATAAGTTTATTTCCAGGCTATCTGTTCTGTTCCATTGATCTGTGTGTGTATTCTTATGCCAGTACCAGACTGTTTTGATTACAGTGGCCTTGTAATACAGTTTGATATCAGATATTGTGATCCCTCCTACTTTGTTCTTTCTCAAAATTGCCTAGTCTATTTGGAGTTGTTTATGGTTCCATATAAATTTTTGAAATATTTGTTCTAAATATGTGAACTATGTCATTGGTATTTTAATAGGGATTGAGTTGAATCTATAGATTGCTTTTGAGTGGGTAGTATGGATATTTTAATAATGTTAATTCTTCCAGTCCATGAACACAGTATATGCTTCCATTTACTTGTGTCTTTTTTAAATTTCTCTCTTCAGTGTTGTGTAATTTTCTGAGTACAAGTCTTTTACCTCCTTGGTTAAGTTTATTCCTAGTTGCTATAGCAAATGGGATTTTTTTCCTAGTTTCTGTTTCTCATATTTCATTGTTGGTATACAAAAATTCCTTCAATTTCTGAATACTGACTTTGTATCCTGCTCTTTTGCCAGATTCACTTATTAGGTCTAGTTATTCTTTGGTGGAGCCATAGGGTTTTCTATGTACACTATTGTGTCATCTGCAAACAATGACTATTTTACTTCCTTTCCAATTTGGATGCCTTTTCTTTTTCTTTCTTTCTTTGTTTGTTTGTTTGTTTGTTTGTTTGTTTGACAGCTGTGGCTGAACTTCTAATACTATGTTGACTAAAAGTGGTGAAAGTGAACACCTTGTCTTTTTCCTCATCTTAGGGGGAAGCTTTTAGTTTTTGCCCGTTGAGTATAATGCTGGCTGTAGGTTTCTCATATATGGCCTTTATTATATTGAGATATGCTCCCTTTACTCCCATTTGCTAAGTGTTTTTATCATAAATGGGTGCTGTACTTTATCAAATGCTTTTTCAGTGTCTATTGACACAGTCATGTGGTTTTTGTCTTTCATTTTGTTCATGTGTTGTATTATGTTTGTTGATTTATGAATATTGTACCACCCTTGCATCTGTGGGATGGATCCCATTTGATCACGGTGTATGGCCTTTTAATGTATTGGTGGATGTAGTTTGCTAAATTTTTGTTGAGGATTTTAGGATCCATGTTCATCAGCAATAATGGCCTGTAATTTTCTTTCTTTGTTGTATCTTTACCTGATTTTGGAGTTAGGATAATGCTGGTCTTGTAAAAAGAATTTGGGAGGCTTCCCTCTTCTTGAATTTTTTGGAATAGTTTGAGAAGGATAGGCGTTAGCTCTTCCCTAAATGTTTGGTAAAATTTGCGTATGAAGACATCTGGTCCAGGGCTTTTGTGTGCTGGAAGTTTTTTGATTACTGCTTCAATTTTAGTAGCTTTATCGGTCTGTTCAGGCTTTCTGCTTCTTCTTGATTCAGTTTTGGAAGATTATATGTTTTCAGAATTTGTCCATTAGAATTCTGAATTTTAGATAATCTGTTCCAAAATATTAAATCAGAAATGGCCACTTTTAAGTAGACTTTTCATGTTGACTTGCTTGATATTCTATTTCTAATAAAAATCCTGTACAGTATAAGCAAAAAGTAATTAAAAATTTCTTTAATTTTTTTTAAATTTCTTTTTTACTAACAGTAGTTTTTAATGATTAGTATTTCAAAAAATTGTTCCTAGACCACCAATTTCACAAGATTCCCAGCAGGAGAAATTAAAGAAAGAGGTGGAAGTGGGGGAGAGCTCTATAGTTACAACACACTGAGGGATATCAAGTGCTCCAGGTACACGCCCTCCTGGAAGTGCGTGGTGCACACTGCCGTAGCGCATCTTTGGACACCCTCTGTAGGGAAGAAAACGGCTAAGTTGGGAAAGTGTTTGGATTTGGATTCCCCATGTCCTCCCCCCAAAAAAACATTTACTCTCATTCTTTGGCTCCATCATTCTACTGAACAGAACACTGTCTAGGAAACACTGCTTCATTTAAGGGACACTCTCTTAACATGTAAAACTGCTACACTTGTCATTTTTATAAAAATTTTTAATGAGACACCTCTGAATATGTCAAAAGTATTTAACCATTTCTCTAATGTTGGACTTGTACGTTTCCACTTGGCACTTTTGTAGTGTGGTAATCAGTACTTTTGCTTCTGTTACTTTCCTTTTTCTTTACCATGAATTTTCAAAAGCTGGATACTTTTGTTAAATGGTTTTGATATTTTTTTGACTTCCGATACATTCTGTTTTCCAAAAAAGTTGAACCTGTTTGTACTGTCACTATAAAACTAACAGCTTTTCTAAAATTTTAGTATTAGCTATAAAAGTTTTTATACTTACAAAATTTAGATATGTTATTTTGAGCTATTTGGCTAAGACAAGTTCTTATTGAGCTTGACTCATTATTGTACACTTCACATTTAAAGTATTCACTATAATAATTTATTTTTAGGGTTGTTGCAGAGAATTGGACTAAAAGTAAGCTAATACCAAATAACGTCATAGATTTGAATTTTACTGTTACTTTCTTGCTTTTTTCTAAAGCACCTTCAGTTGCTACGGGCTTACCTAAATTAAATACTATCGAGATAAATATTTCTTAGGTGAATGATAGGAGAGTAGTGGGGCTACTCTATGTTATTTAGTCTCAGTATTTTATTTATAAATTAATAGTGGTTGTAGGTGTTTTTATGGTGGCAGTATGAGGATTAAATGAAAATTTCATTCATCATAGCACCCCAGCCTCCAGAAATTCTGATTCATTTAGTTTACCCTCAACTTTGGTATTTTTAAAGCAGCTAGAGTTGAGAACTACTAGTCTACACTGTTACAGGTCTACTAGCTTGAAGTGCTTAGCCTCCTTTAATTTTGACATTTTACCTGCCTCATCTGTGTTGTTTTCTTTGCTGTTTTCTCAATACTTATCCTTTAATTGTTTGACCTTTATCTTTGGAGGAGTTGGGAGATAAAGCTGGTTTTGTGGTTTACTTTAGGGAAAGATGTAGGGGGAATAGGTAGGGAAAGAGTTCAAGTATAAGGTAGTGCTTCCACCGTCTGCCTCATGCCCTGTTTGTTCTACACATTTTGTTCCTTCCATCTTTATTTTTTTAATTGAAGTGTCCCTTGCATCTTAATGTCAGAAACACTGTTTTTCCCCACTGTCGAACGGCTTCCTAGAGTTAAGGAAGGAGAGTGAGTTTTGTTGCCAAGAAAACCTGGGTTCATTCTCAGCTCTATTATTTACTGACATCTTAATTGGTCTTTTATCCACAAAGTTGGGGTGGATAATATCTTCTTTACTTTCTTCCTTGTGATGCTTAAAGATGATACAAGTTTTTTTAAAAGTTGCTGGCTCAGTGAATAATAGCTGCCATTATTATTCTGTGGTTTAAGACTCAGTAGGGGAGTGAAAGGCATGGCCATGAATTGCAGCAGGCTGTACATGTGTCTTCCCCATTTGTGATGTTACCCAGAGGGTGCTGACAAATGGTATTGTGGATTTAAAAGTTAGGAATCTAACAGAAATTTAGTTTATTGGTTTTTAAGAATTTATTTTTGAAGTTTAACTTACTGAAAATGTGGAGACTGTAAAAAGAGAATTACCCACAATGCAACTATCATTGTTAAGATTGTTGAGTCATGGTTTGGCAAAAAACCAGGAGAATATCATAGGCTAAGTGATAGGTGATGTCTAGAGAAGCCAAACATTATTTTCAGAAGCAGAACTATAATAATGGAAAAAGTGCTATACCAGGAGGAGACAGTACAGGATATAGTGGAATTGATCATGAAAGGCTTCCTACAAGAAGTGATTTTTTTTAGCTGAATTTTAAAATAGTGAGTTTATTGTAGAAAGAAAAAAGCTAGTTATTTCATATTCAAAGATGAAAAAAATACAAACTTCGAAAACCATCAAGACAAAATTGTATTAAAGAACTTTAAAATGATAAACAATTTGCTTAAATTGTACATTAAAACTGGTGAAGTATAGTGGTTGTGTTGGCAATCCAACTTTAGTATGCCTAAGGATATTTCAAGTACAGTAATGAAAAGACCTCATTTTCTTTCTACCAGGGCATCCTTCCTTAGACAACATCTTAAGCATGATACTCTGTGTAACTCGTGGGTTACTATTTTGTAACCTATAATTTTGCAAAGCCTGAATCACACAGGTCAAAGGGAATCTTAGGTCAGGATAAAATGATCCAACTTTTTTCTAGATTAAAGCTAATTTCTGGGTGTTCGTTTTTTGAAGGGCTTTGGATTTTACTGTTTATATGTTTCCTAAAGTTTTGGAGATTCTTGAGAAGATTTTTTGGACATATTTTATACTTTTTGGACAAAACACAACACTAAAGACTGGAGGCTGAGTTGAAGCTGTTGTGAAATCTTTCAGAGAAGTGAAAGACAGAAAAATCCAATTAATTGATACTGAGACATACTTCAGAACCTTGCCCATTTGATACATGTTACAATTAGTTTCATTTACTCCCTGGAGGCTTGTTCATTTTGTAAATTGGTCTTTTTTTTTTCTCTGCAAAGAAAAAAACTAACAGACCAACTCAACAAACCTATCTTATTTTGTGTTTGATGTTCTCTTTGATTACTTGTGATTTGCCTCTTTTCCCTTCCCAAAATGATATAATAAATCATTGTAAAAAACCAGAATGATCAAAAAGATTAGGGAGACTCTTTCCTTCCACCGATTTCAATGTATGTTCCCATTTCTACTAAAAATAGATCTATAAACCCTAGATAGAGAAAATTATGTTAACACTTTCTGTCAGGACTGGCATCATCTTAGCTTCTCAGTGCCTCAGTTTTCGCATCTTAAAATAGGGCTAATAAAAATAGCTGCCTCATGGACAGTTTTTCACATTATTCAAGAAAATATAAAGCTCTTAGTGTAGTGCCTAGATTGTAATAAGTGGTCAGTAAATATTTGCTTCTGCCAAAAATAAAGGCTAGCATTACAGTGGGAACAGCAGATTCATGAAATCCTTTTTCCAAGTAGCATAATCACTTTGAAAAATATATTGCTGTATATGTTTACTTTTAATAAACTAATCACCTTTTAAAAATATTTTGTTCATTTATTTTTGGAGAGGGAGGGAGGGAGAAAGGGAGAGAAAAATCAGTGTGCAAGAGAAACCAGTGGGCTGCCCCTCACACGGCTCCAGCCGGGATCGTAGCACACAACCCAGGCATGTGCCCTGACTGGGAATTGAATTGGCAAACCCTCAGTTTGCCGGACGGTGCCCAGCCCACTGAACCATACCGGTCAGGGCAGCTGATCACTTTGCCATCTCAACAGGTACACAAAAATGGAAAATAAGTAAAAAAAATTAGAAAAAGAAACACCCTCTAGGTATATATATATATAGACATAAGGTTGTGGTTATATTAAAATGTACGGTAATAGACTACATTTTAGTCATCTTCCTGAAGTGAAATTCTAGAGAAGAACAAAGGTAACATTCCATGTTACTTGAAAAATGTCCTTGCCTGTCTCATTTATAGTGCATGTGTGGGGATCACAAGTGCACTTTAGATTTGTGTGTTTAGATACGAGTTTACTAATATGAATTATCTACATTTTTTAGTAATTTATATTAGACATGTATTGAGGGCATTGGAGGTAATGTTACGCCCTGCTTATATCATCTAGCTTTTTACTGAGTTATTTATTATTGCACTGTGTTAGCTATTTTGCTTCTTGATAGATCACTTTACACCACAATATTGCTGCTACCTAAGGAAAAAAAATGTTTCTTCAGCAATCCTAATGACCTCAAAAGGGTAATTTGATTCTTAGGATAGGAGTTTGACTTTCTTGGTGGTTATAAGACATTTTCTCTGTGATACTGAGGTTATTTTTTCCCCACACAATCATAGACATTGAATGCAAACTTGTTTTTCACTTTCTGTGTATTAGGTTTCATCCAGAAATTACTTCTCTAGCATCTATTACCTTTATCCTTAATTGTGTATATCTTCATTAGTTTATTTTGATAATTTAAGAAAGGAAAGGAGGGTTTTTTTAAACAAGCAGCTATAATTCATGTTGTCTGATAAAGTGATTTTGTTAACAGTATTTTTTATATTGTTCTTGTTCCTTAAAATCGACGTATCTGAAATAAGCTAGTATGTAATTTTTTTTGAGAACTGGGCCAGGTCACAGGTGGTATTGGCAGGTGGGCAGGGCTGATTGAGAGGGGCTGGCCCAGATGGCTAAAGCAGCACACAGCCTTGAGAAGACAGTTGGCAGATGGGGAAACACTGTCTTTTGGCTGCAGGGCCAGCATCATAGTCAGAATCTAGATTGTTGGCCCAAGTGAGAGGATTCACGTAAGATAAAGGATAGGAGTTGAAAACTAAAATACCCACAGAAGTTGGCTTATAATGTAAGTGAATAACGCAGGCCAGGTGGCAGCTGTGGCGTGTTGGAGAGTCCTTGCTGCCCTTTCGTTGGAGAGTCAGCCATTCGTTGCTGTATGGGGACACAGACCTAGATGTTGATGTAAAATCCTATATTTAAATGTTAGTAACTAATTTTTTCCTAGTAAGTTGCAAGCCAAATTTGGCTAATGGGTTACCAGTTGTGACTTCTGTCTTTAAAAGAGGCTCTTTTCGGTTATTTAATTATGACGATGACCGTAAATTCTGATTTTTTAAAGCCAGCTTGTGTTTTTTTAAATTTCTTTTATTCAATCATTTTTTCAAACTTATTGAGGTCTTTTAAAAATACAGTAAAATTAAATGATAATAAAATGATAACTCACATACCCCCTATACCTTCAACTGTTAACATTTTGCCACATTTTCTGGCTGATTAATTGATTTACTTAACCATTTGAAAATGGGTTTCAGACATCATGCTACTTTACTGATACATGCTTGAGACTGCACGTTCTGAAAATTAAATGTTCCTTAATTACAGTGTCATCTTATAATTTGGTATGTAACTGTGTGTGTGTGTGTGTACACACACTTATGTTATATGTGTTCTGGAAAGGTGCACTGGGGTGTATTCAGGAGATGCTCATGAACTTAAAAACAAAACACAACCTCCTCTGTCTTTTGTTGATTATTTGCTTCAACAAAGTGAAGGCTACACTGGATCTGGTCAGAGCAGATTATGATCTTTTTTTTTAAGATTTTATTTATTTATCTTTAGAGGGGAAGGGAAGGAGAGAGGGAGAGAAATATCAATGTATGGTTGCCTCTGATGTGTCTCCTGCTGGGAACTGGCCTGCAACCCAGGCATGTGCCCTGACTGGGAATTGAACCTCGATCCTTTGGTTCGCAGGCCTGCACTCAATCCACTGAGCTATACCAGCCAGGGCAGATTATGATCTTTATTGCCACAATCCCTGGACACCATTCATCCAAGTTCCTTCTAAAATGAATTTACTTTCACAACAAGGCTCACAGAGATAAGGAGACTATACTGGCAGAGATGGGACTCTCCTAAAATTGCTAGCCTTGAGCTGCAAGTAATGTCTTTACTAGGTTGGGGGAACAGATGCTAATGGGAGTAATACCTTCTGCTTCCAATCTGGATCTCCAGGTAAATGACAGAATATGTACGTAGGCAATACCCCAGGGAGATGTCAAGCTTTACTATAGAATTTAAGTAGGAGGTCTACATATTTGGTCATTTGTTAATTATGCATCCATGACCCATTTTTATACTACAGTGAAAACTGGAAAATCTAATGCTCGAATAGTCTAACCATAACATTTTTCAGAATTTTAATGGAATGTCTCTGTTTAGTAAGTTCTTGCATATGAATGTCAATAATGCTACTCTATTTTGCCTGTCTGCTCTCTAAATAAGGAATACAGAATGGGAAGATGTGTTTCGTATCACTGTACTAGTAAATTAGAGTTTAGTTTTGGGATTTACCATGTTTAACCCTAGAGCTGTTATGAAAGATGACTCCGTTTAGTTATGCGCTGTGCTCTTCTGTGGAGGGTTTCTGTGGTTGCCTCCCTTTGCACTATCGTTTTCAAATGTTATTTTCCTCTATTATGGGTTTTTTTTTCCTTAGGTGTATTGACTGATGTTTAATGAGAACAATTGTGACCAGTTAGAATTTTCTGCAAGGAATGGAATTAGCTCATAGCTTACTGCTGAATGAAGAAGCATACCGTCAACTAGGTGAAGTTCAGAAGGCAGAGTTTATTTTTGCTTGGTTGAGATATTTGGAGAAACTATTGCCAGCAACCAACAGGGTAGGTAAAATTACAAAAATACTCTTATTTGTTTGTTTGTTTTCTTTAAGGGCCAAATAATGTTTAGGTCTGCTTCTTTCCAGAATAACCTAAATTCACTTTCAAATGCTAGATCTTAGTAAGACTTTATAATGCAGTATTACAGGAAGTTTGTTCTGTTGAAAAAAGCAGGAAGTTTGTTCTGTTGAAAAAAGCAGAACATTTTATATTGTTCAAAAATATATCAGAAACATAACTACAAATTACATTGTAATAGATTTTATTTTCATTACGTTCTGCACCTTATGTATCTTCATATGCATGACGCCCAGCAGTATAGTGCTAAATAATGTCGTAGGAGTTTCACCTCAAAGAAAGGTGTGGACTCTTCTTAATGGGAGAGTCTTTGAGTAAATATACTCACTTTTAAAGCTAGAGCCTCTGTACATGATAAACCAAAAAGCATACATATTTCTCTCCTCTCTCCTTCCCTTCCCCTCTAAAGATAAATAAATAAAAAATCTTAAAAAAAAAAAAAAAAAGCTAAAGAAATGGGTGGAAAAAAGAAAACATCACTTATATCCTTCATCTACATTCAGCAGTTAATATTTTGCTGTATTTGATTCACGTGTTGATTTGCTGAGCCCTGTGCAGTGGTACTTCTAAATACTTTCACGAGCATTTAAAAATGAGAATATTCTCCTACAAAATAACAATACCATTTGTAATGCAAAAGTGGTGCAAAGACACTACTTATGGAGGTGTTTATAATTTTAACAAAAGACAAAAATCATAACACTAAGTTAATAGATACTTCAATGTGGAAGTTTAAGTCTTGGTGAGCACCTACTAAATACCATTACCAAGGTAATGATACTCTGTATTTCTTTTTCAGAGAGCAGATAAGTAAAATGGAGTGACATTATTGGCATTTATATGCATAAGCTTGCCAAAAAATGCACTGAACTTAGAAAAAGATCTATGCAAACAAATAACTATTGCAAGGTCAGCTCTCATGATGGGTTATAGGTTGCTACTTGGGGTGGATACTTAATAATTAAGAAGCTCTTGTTGACTTCCGCCAAGATGGAGGATTAAGGTGGATGTGCCTGCCTCCTCTCACAACCAAGTTTAAGGACAACTAAATATTAGCATCAGAAAACACAACCAGAACACGGAAAACTGAACTTTTCGGAAGTCCGCAAACAACAAATTCTTCGGCCCGACCGGTAAGGGGCAAAACCGGCGGCGGGTGAGGAGTTACAAAGGAGAACTCGATCGATCCGGGTGCGGGCGCGGAATCCAGTCGCGCGAATCCAGTCGCACGGGTTCCAAACCCAGGATTGGACCTAGTGAGCAGCCCACCGGGTGAGCGACTACGGAGGAGTCAGTGGGGAGGCGGTGGCAGCGAGTTGACTGTGGGTGCCCGGTTACGCGCGGGTGAGGGAGTGAGCGGGGGACCGGCGCGGCAGCGCCATTTTCCCGCGCTCTGACCACGCCCCCCACATACAGCGTCACAACCCAGCGACCTGGGACTCCAAGGCGCCGCTTCTCTCACTTAAAGGGCCAGAACAGACCAAAAATGTCGCAGGGGGACCTCAAAGTCCCGGAGATAAATCTAAGTGACGAAGAAATAGCAAATCTCTCAGACGCACAGTTTAAAACACTGGTCGTCAGCTTCCTCACAGATCTGGTGGACTATAGCCACAAATTAGAGAAACATATGAAGGCTAAATTAAGGGAAATGAATGGAATTCCACAGGAAACCCATAGAGATGAAAAAAAAACTGGGACTCAACTCAATGGAGTGAACCAGAAGGAAGAAAAAAATGATCAATCAGAAAGGAATGAAGAAATAAGAATTCAGAAAAATGAGGAGAAGCTTAGGAACTTCCAGGACATCTATAAACGCTCCAATATCCGAATTATAGGGGTACCAGAAGGGGGAAAGACACAACCACCAGTGGAAAAACTATTTGAACAAATAATAAAAGAAAATTTCCCCAATCTGGCAAAGGAAACAGACTTCCAAGAAATCCAAGAAGCCCAGAGAGTACCAAAAAAGTTGGACTCAAGAAGGAACACACCAAGGCATATCATAATTACATTAGCCAAAATTAAAACGAAGGAGAGAATCCTGGAAGCAGCAAGAGCTAAGGGGACAATCACCTACAAAGGAGTCCCCATCAGGCTGTCAGCAGATTTCTCAAAAGAGACCTTACAGGCAAGAAGGGGCTGGAAAGAAATATTCCAAGTCATGAAAACTAAAGACCTACAACCAAGATTGCTCTACCCAGCAAAACTTTCATTTAGAACGGAAGGACAGATAAGGTGCTTCTCAGATAAGACCAAATTCAAGGAGTTCATCATCACCAAGCCCTTATTATATGAAATGTTAAAGGGACTTATCTAAGAAAAAGAAGTTAAAGAAACATGAACAGTGAAAGGACAACAAGCTCACAGTTATTAACAACCACACCTAAAACGAAAGCAAACTAAAAGGACAGCTAGATCAGGAGTGGAAACATAGAAATGAAGATCTCAAGTAGGGTTAGCAACAGGGGAGTGGGAGGAGAAGACGGGGAGAGAAGGTACAGAAAACAAGTAGCATAGACAGTAGATAGAAAATAGATGGGGGGGCAAGAATAGTATGGGAAATATAGAACCTAAAGGACTTGAGACACATGGACATAAGCTAAAGGGGGGGTAATGGGGGGTTGGGGGGCAGGGTGGAGGGGAATGAAGGGGGGAATAGAACAACTGTAACAGCATAAACAATTCAAAAAAAATAAATAAATTTATTTAATTAAAAAAAAAATACAAATGGTTAATGGAGAGACAGAGAAACCAAAGCCTGATGTCACTCGTGATGGAATACACGCAACCAGATATGGAACCAAGAAACCACCTTTTGTCCTTACAGTTGGAAAAACAGTAAGAGATGGGTCACATCCCATGATGGTGAAGGTAGATGTGGGGACCACTGTGGGGTGCTTATTAGAACTAAGAAATTCTACGTCTTTGAATGAACCATCTCATTCCAGTGCCAACACTCATAAATCTAAGAAAAGTGGTAGCACAGGCAGGTATGTTCATTAGAACATGGTTTGTGGCAACAAATATTTGGTATATGTGGGGTGGGGAACCATGTCTAGCAGAGGGACGCGTAAGAAATGGCTTCGACCAGAACTCTGTTCTTGCCTCACGGCAGTGGGGTCTGCACGTGTGCTCCGGGCAAGGAGGGCATCTGAGGCCAACTCTGTAGATACAACACAAGCTTGAGACCATGGTGCCATTTTGGGGTAGCGTTTTTTGGTAAAGGAAAAAAGCATGTATTGAAAACGTGCAGGAGGAAATGCCCAAGGTTTCAGTGGTTACTCTGGGTGGGGGGACTTTCAGTTCTTACTTTGTATTTATATTTAAGAGGTGGGATTAACGGCGGGTGGGCTTTATTTTCTCTGTGTGTGTGTGGGTTGTTATTTTTTTTAATTAAAACAAAGTTTAGCTTTTCAACTCTAAAAAAAAAAAAAAGAAGCTCTTGTTGAAATACAGATTTGGTCTACTTTGCAAACATAAGAAAAAAGATAGAGAAGAAACAGAATCCTTGTCTCTGTTCACATGGTCTCTAGTAAATTGTGGTCCAGAATTTGGTTTATGGAGATAGCAGCAGGCAACAAGCTACCATTAGTGTGGCGTCCTGACCATGCTACCAATTTATTTGTAATTTTTAATCAAAATCCTTTTATACTTTCCTAGAGCCTTTTAGTTAGTTCTTTAAAATATGAAAAAAGGAGAGGATTACATGTGATTAGGTTGACTTTGAACTGTCTTTTTGTTACCTTCCTTTCTAGAGTGATGTGAGGGAGAAACAGAAGACTCTTGTTGAACAGCTCCTGTCTCTGTTGAACAGCTCCCCGGGGCCTCCGACCCGCAAACTCCTTGCTCAGAATCTGAGCATTCTCTATAGCATTGGAGACACATTCTCTGTCTATGAGACAATCGATAAATGTAATGATCTTATCCGTAGCAAAGATGATTCTCCAAGTTACCTTCCCACTAAGCTGTAAGTTAAACGCTAAAACCGAACATAAAACAAAGTGGTACTTCCTTGTGGTATCGTTTTTATCAACTGAATAGGAATTGTTTTACTCAGCTTTAAGTCTGACATTTAAAATAAATGTAACATGTTCCTATTGCTTGAGAAAGAGTTCTTTTAAAATATTTATGAAATATTTTAGACATATTTGAAATCCAGATTTAGAAAGGAAATTTTCTAAAATTTTCACTAAAATTTTAGCAGTTGAGTGTTTAAGAAAAAGATATTTTAAATTCTTCACATTTTTGGTCTTCTTTTATTATTTATTAGTTTTTAATAGTGAAAATTAACAGTAAATGTCATAGAAAAATACTCTTCTAAGATCCTAAAAAAAAACAGCTTAATTTCTTTCTGCATAGGATTCAGTTCACTTTATCACCTGTGTTTTTTAGGGCAGTTGGTAAGCATGTATAATTAAACAATAGTAATTTCATGGAAGTTTTTGTTGGTTCAATTTTTATTACAATATATTTTCTGATAATGTTAAATTTCTGACAGTGTTAAATCTTGTAAGTGTATTTTCTGATAAACTTTTCAGATATGAGAACATTATTTCTTGTATTTGTTTTACCTTTAGGAAAATCTTTAGTTATCTAATATATAAAAATTTGAGGGAATGGAATCCTTGCACTGAGATTTAAGTTAATTGAAGATACATCTTTTTAAAATTGTTGTTATTGAAAGTATAATTATTTGATAATCACCTGGTGTTGTGCCTTATAATTTAACAATGGAATAGATTCCAGGAAATTTTATCCTTTAAAAGTAAGATTGAATAGTGCTCTGTACATTTCTAAGTTTTTTTGTTGTTGTTCTGTTATTTTAATTCATGACTAATTTCTAATTTAAATGTTGTTTCAGTGCTGCTGTGGTGTGTTTGGGTTCCTTATACAAGAAGTTGGGTAGAATACTGGGTAACACCTTTACTGATACCGTGGGGAATATTCTTAAGGCTATGAAGAGTGCAGAGGTAAGTAACTACAAGTTTGACCAAAAAATAAAAAGATAGAATTCTATAGGTTTTACAGTTTCTTGAGTCAGTAAAAGAACTTTACCTCTGACAAACATATATATGTATATATAGAAATATATCCATAAGTGACATATTTCTAGGTGATATATATGCACTTCATATATTGCTTTATTAGAAAAGCAGTAATGCTGTAATAAAATTTCATATATTCAGATGAATCCAAATGGACAAAAAACTAAAATATTTCTTTGGTAGACCCATCTCTGTTCCCTCTGCTCCTGTCACTTTTCCATCTGATACTACTTGTGCCAGAGCAAGTGCTCGTCATCAGGGACCCAGATACATAGTTGGCAATTACTGTATAACTGACTAGTAGTATATCATTGTCAGGAGGGGTGAGGAATATAATCAGGGTGGGAAGAGCATGGAGGGTGTAAGTATGACCAGAGTCTGTCTGCATGGCCTTTTAAATACCAGGGAGTGTGTACTTCCCATCTCAGTCCCATTGGCTTGTTGGCATCGTTTACCACTGTGGGCCAGCCTTTGTTTTGTAGCTGTCTCTTGGTTTGATTTCCATGGCACCATAATCTCTTGCCAACTATAGCTTTGCCAAACACTCTGAAATGAAAGAATTTGTATGTTTATGTACTAAAATTAAAAACAAAATTTTTATTGTGACGACATTGGTTAATCAGATCATATAAGTTTCAAGTGTGCATTTCTCTGATATAAGACCTGTGATTGCACTGTATACCCACCACCCAAAGTCCAGCAGTCTTCTGTCACCATGTATTAGCCCCCCCCTCCACCCTCTTTCCTCTTGTTACCACCACACTGCTGTCTGTGCCCATGAGTTTCAGTTTTATATCCCACATATGAGTGAAATCATATGGTTGTTCAGTTTTTCTGAATGACTTATTTCACTCAGAATTATATTTTTAAGGTCCATCCGTGTCACAAATGGCAGTGTTTCACCTTTTCTTATGGCCGAGTATTCCATTGTCTAGATGCACCACATATTCTTTATTCATTCCTCTATCAAAGGACACTTTGGTTGTCTCCATGTGTTGGCCACTGTGAATAATGCTGCAGTGAACATTTGGGTGCATATATCTTAGCAAAGCATGTTTTTGAGTTTTTCACATAGATACCGTGAGAGAGATTCCTGGGTCATATGGTAACTATTTAATTTTTTGAGGAACTGCCAGACTGTTTTTTATAGTGGCTATGCCAGTCTGCATTCCCACCAGCAGTGAATGAGGGTTCCCTTTTCTTTACAACCTCTCCAGCACTTGTTATTGTTTGTGTTGTTGGTAATATATCAAACATTTTAAATCTCTGATTCTTCATATTCAAGAATATTAAGTGCCTTTAAAGATAAAACATTACTCCAGTTTCTTTTGTTACCTCACTTAGAAAAACAGCCTAGAAGAGCAGTCCCCAGCCTTTTTGTCAGCAGGGACTGGTAGACTGGGCACAGGGTGGGTGGGGGTGGCCCTATGCCACGACCTGGAACTCAGGTGACCTTTGCTTGCTGCCTGGTTCCTAACAGGCAGGACTGGTCCATGGCCTGGGGGTTGGGGACCCCTGATCTAGACAATAACTCTGAAATAATTTATAAAAATGCTGGCTAATTACATATACACTTTTTAAATGTACCAAGATAAAACATGGGAAGATTAAAATGTAAAACGTGTTCAATTTTAAGTAGCTGATTTAAGAACTTCCGGGAGAAGGGACATCCATAATGTAAGACTGGTGAGAGAATCTGCTCTGCAGATCCTTTCATAGCAGTAGTTTCCTGAAGGGTTGAAGAAGGGGATTTGGAAGGGATCATTAACGTCTGTAAACCTGGTTTTAGTTAAGAGGAGCTGTCTCTAACAACTTTTATTTACTGAAGTATGGCCACTTTAAACTTTTTTTCCTCTTTACACTTTTTAGGCCCTGTGGTTAACAGACTCTGTAGGTCTTAGAAATGTTAACTTATTGAAAAGTATATTATTTCTTCACTTTTTTTACCTTTATGATTAAGTTGATCATGTAGCAAATTTCAGAGATATCAAAAGGGATTCCCACCTTTGATACATACCCACCAGTGATAGATAGCATTTGAAATTGAGGTAAAAGAAAGTTCAGAGATTTCCCTTCAGGACCCATTTTGTTATGTCCACCTATAATTAGTCACTATCGTGCCCTTTTGAACAAAGATAAATTAATAACATTACTATGAAAATGATACTTAATATTGACTTTTGTCTTCTTCCAACTTTACTTATTTTCAGTGGCCTTAACTTCCTGGGATGTTGAAATCATTTGGGGCATTTAGTAGAACATCAGTAATCCAAGCAGATACTACGTCTTGAGTATTTATTATGTGGCAGGCTCTGGTGAATGTCTTCCCCACAGGGGCTTATTTTCCTCACATTGGGTCTATGCGGTTCACCCTAACCTCATTTTATAAATAAAGAAATAAGTAAGAACATCTTAAAGTCACAGATGTAAGGGTCAGAGCCAAGACTCAAACCCAGGTCTTTTTAAATCTAACGCCCAGACTTTTAACCTCTGAGTTTAACTACTTCGACCAATAAGTGATAAAATGTCTACTGCATTTCAGGCTCTATGCTAAACACTTTACTTGCAGTAACTCTTTTGAGCCTCAAAACAAGCTGAGAGGTGGGTACTATTACCTTCATTTAACAGATAAAGAAATAGATTTGTTCAAGGTCACATAGCTAATAGGTGTCAGACCCTGCATTCTTACCATATTAACCTCATTTTTAGCAACCACGGATTGGCTATTTAACAACACACTTGGATTGTGCTACACATTTTTCCATATAATTTTATTTAATCTTCACATCAACACTGTGAAATTTGTATTGTGTTGAAATGTAATATGTACATGTAACAGTTTTCAGATACTTTATAAAATAGCAACTATCAATGTTTCTTGATATCAGAATAGGTTTGTTAGTAGGCACAAAAATCTTGAGTATTTCTCTCATTTATGAGGTAAATTTTGATGTGTAATGCTATTCTTCACAGTACTTTATTTTCCTATTTACATTTTTCTTTTCTCTTTGGTAGTCTCAGGGTCGCTATGAGATTATGCTGAGCCTGCAAAATATATTGAAAGGACTGGGAGCTGCCGCCGCGCCTTGCCACAGGGATGTTTATAAAGCTGCCAGATCCTGCTTGACAGACAGGTCCATGGCTGTTCGTTGTGCTGCTGCAAAGGTGAAATGGTCTAATAAGCACAATTTCTAAAAATTTCTATAAAGAAAGTTAAATCAGTTTATTCCTGGGAAAACACTAGTAACATCCCCATCTTCTTAGGCTGCAACTTTGGTAATCAGCTATCTCTCTTTCACAAGAGGAAATTGAGATTCAGAGAGTTGCACAAATTTCCCAAGGTTCATCAAGTAGTTAACAGCACATTATTGAAGGTAGTGAGTTCAAATTATCAGACTCAGTATTCCTTCTATTAAGTTTCCTCTGTTATAATTCTGTCATTTACAATTTACATGTAAGGTTTATGTTGTTCAAAAGTGATTTATTTTTGTTTTTGTCATGCCTTATTAACATAGTTGCTTAGATAGTGTAGTAAAGTTGCTTGTGTTGGAAGTATTCTCACAATTGCTTATAGCTTTCAGTCTGTTTCTAAAGACATTTTTTATAGCCTCTTCTCACACTAGGTTAACACATTGCTCTTAGGACTTTGAATAAGTATTCATTTGTTGTCTCTAATCATCATTTAGAAACTTTGAATTTGTGTATTATTTTTGTTAGATCTTGATAGTTTCTACAACTCACATAGATCTGAACCTGACATTTATGTTTTGTTTTTCATTAATTTGTTTTTCCACTTGACCAGTGTCTCCTTGAACTTCAGAGTGAGGCCAGCTTCATGTGGAGTACAGACCTGGACAGTGTGGCCACACTATGTTTTAAGTCCTTTGAAGGTTCCAATTATGATGTGCGGATTTCAGTTTCAAAGCTATTAGGGACAGTGTTGGCTAATGCTATAATTTCTAAACATCCAGAAAAAGGTAAATTTATTTAATTATTTTCAGAATGTCTTTATTTTCTTTACAGTTGATTTAAACAAACACATATACCATTACCGCTACCCATTTCATTACTTTTTAAAAGAGGCAAGCTATTTTATAAATTAATTTTAGCCTGTAACATTGATCTAGGTCCTAGATTTCATTTTAAACAATAAAGTAAAAATTTCAGGAAAAAAAAGAACTCTTGAAGAAATGTACTTTATTCAGTCACTGTCTTCCTCTACATTCTAGTCTTTTTTTTTTTAAGTAAATTGTGAAGTGTTAGCCAACAGATGGATGATCTAAATCTTGAGAATTTTTAAAAAATAGAATGCATCTGATTATAGACAGAAAAAGAAAATGCCATTAGTAAGTTTATAAAAGGGAGCGATGATGTAAATAAACAGATATAAGAATTATCTGAGAACACTAACAGTCCTCTCATTCTTCAATTGAGACCCACAAGTTTAAGATTTATAGTAAGAAATTTTTATTTTTATTGTGGTTCTCCTAATCTTTTAATTCAATAATAATTTGCTATCGTGGGGTGGGAGGTAAAGTGGAAAGGTAGAGTGGGAAGAGAAAGAAGCAAAAAAAATTTTCTTGAAAAAATGGTTCAGGTCATTTAAGAGGTTTAGTCTTGAGCTACCTAATAATTTGAAATTAAAAGACATGTTTAATCAAGTCCTCTTGAAAAGGTAAGATGCACATTAGTATGTCATTAACACTAGCACACAGTTGCAATAAAAACAAAAATGTACAATTGTATAATAAATGTGAATGGTATTTAAATGTATATTCTCCATAAGTTAGCACTAACCCTAGCAAAACCAGCAATTTTGTAGTCAGACTAAGCAAAGTGAAGAATCAGCTTCACCCACACTAAAAAACTTTGCCCTAATTTTTTAGAAATTCATCTGTAAGTTTTTGCTTGTGTTATAATTATGTCACTTTTGTACACATAAAAAGTGATCTAGATGTCTTTTTTTAAGTAGGAGACTAATAGCAGCATAGCACTTAAGAATTTGGAAAACATTTGGTGGATATTTGTACATTCATCCACAATGTGCAAAGATTACATCATACAGAATTGAAATTATTTTCTTAGTAAAACTTACAAGCTTCAAAAAGGTTATATACTATACCAGTATACTTAAAAAGCAGGAATTGAGTGTGACATTCTCCTAGCATTGGGATAGCAAAGTTTCTAGAAATTTATATAATATTAATTACTCCTTGACCATGAACCTCAAGTAGGTCCTTGATGGTGACTGGCCAACATACTACTTTCCCTAATCCATTCACTCTCTTACTTTCTAATTAACTGTAATTATACTTTCTTCTTTCTTCATCTTATTTTTTTTGATGACATCTTTTATAGGCTCCCCTACCAAATTGATTCACCTTCTAGCATCTATACACATATACTTTCCCTCTGTTGCTCAGGAAGAATTATCCAATTTTCTATTAAAGCCACACTTTAGACATGAAAATTACACCTAAAATATAGAATAGCCATTACTGAGAACCGTCAGATACCTAGTGAAATAGAAATTTGACAACTACAAAGTTAAAGAAACCACACCAGTCCTGACTGGTAGGATGGACAGAGACATGGAGCAGGCTGGTCCCATATCCACATGTGGTGGATAAAGATTTGGGATGGATATAATGGGAGGGAAGAGTCCCAGCCCCACACCAGGCTCCCCAGCCCAGGGTTTCAGTGTCAGGAAGGTAAATCCCCATAACTTTTGCCTGCAAAAACCAGCGGGTATGGAATTGGTGGAAGGAACTTCTGGAGTCCCAAGCAACTCCTCTTAAAGAACCCATACACAGACTAACTCAGACTCACTTCCTTAGAGCTCTAGCACCGGAGTTGCAGCTTGAAAGGCATCAGTGGCCTATAGGGAGGAACTGAAGTGTTTGGTATCAAGGCAGAAGCTGGGGGACAGCTTTCTCTCAGACAGAAGATTGGACAGCGGCCTTTGTCCCTTCTCTGAACCCTCCCCCCACAGAACCAGCAGTCAGGTGCCATATCTGAGACTCCATCAACCGGGCTGACACTGTTTGCCCTGCCCTGGAGAGCCTGTGAGGCTCCACAGTCCCCACAAGCTGTTAACAGAGGCTTTTTGACATTGAAAGGCTGGTTTTGGCTCATGCTTCACAACTTCCTAAATCCTCTCAAGTAAGCAACACCTGGCCTCAGCGAGCCCCCAGTTTTTTGCTAAGTGTCCCCAGGCATAGCACTACAAGAAACCAGCCTGGGTTCATAGCTTGGCTTCTCCTTGGGATCTCCAAACCCAGCACAAGTAGCAGCCATTTCAGATTACTTTATAATTTGGTAGATTGGTCCTGGGGGAAACACAGGTAGGGCCTGGCCTTGGCCTGCAACCCCCCCTGGGAAGCCCAGTGAACAGCTATAAACCACATTGGAGCACCATCATTCTGCTTCCACAGAGGGTAGAGGTTAGTGGTCAGTGGTCACAGCCAGTCTTTGCAGCTGACAGGCCTGGGTAAATCCCTCCCATTGATCAGCCAGCAGCCATCAAGGCTCAATTACAAGAGGAGGGTGTACTCAGTCCACACCTTGAACACCCAGCATGGGTGATAGGAGAGGCAGTGCCAGTGGACCCTACAGGACACAGCTACATTAGGCCACACTACCAAGACAGGGTGTCATAGCAGCTCTACCTAATACATAGAAACAAACACAGGAAGGCTGCCAAAATGGGACAGAGAAGCATGGCCCAAGTGAAAAAACAGATCAAAACTCCAGAAAAAGAGCTAAACAAAATGGAGATAAGGAATCTATCAGATGCACAGTTCAGAACTCTGGTTATAAAGGAGCTTAGTGAGGACTTCAACAGCATGAAAACATCAGAAACAAAGGATACACTAAATGAAATAAAGAACAACTTACAGGGAAACAAGAGTAAAGTGGATGAAGTCAAGAACCAAATCAGTGTTTTAGAACAAAAAACAACTAATCAGAACAACACAAAGGAAAAAGAATTAAAAAATGTGAGGAAAGTATAAGCAGCCTCTGGGACAACTTCAGGAGTCCAACATTCGCATCATAAGGGTGCCAGCAAAAGAAGAGAAAGCAAGAAATTGGAAATCTATTTGAAAAAATAATGAAAGAAAAACTTCCATAATTCGTTGAAGGAAATAGACATGCAAATCCAGGAAGCATAGAGAGTATCAAACAAGATGGATGCAAAGAGGCCCACTGCAAGAACCATCATAATTAAAATGCCAAAGGTTAAAGATAAAGAGAGAATCTTAAAAGCAGCAAGTAGAAAGCAGTTAGTTGCCTACAAGGTAGTTCACCTGACTCTGAGCTGACTTCTCAACAGAAACTTTGCAGGTCAGAAGGGATTGGCAGGAAATATTCAAAGTCATGAAAAACAGGAACCTGTATGTGTATGTATGTATATATGATTGCTCTACCCAGCAAAGCTATCATTTAAAATTGAAGGGCAGATAAAGAACTTCCCAGACAAGAAAAAACTAAAGGAGTTCATCATTACTAAACCATTATTATATGAAATGCTAAAGGGATTTATTTAAGAAAAAGATGATTAAAAGTATGAATAATAAATGGCAATAAATACATACCTATCAACAACTGAATCTAAAAAACAAACTAAGCAAACAAGAAAAACAATGTTCTGATGGTTGTCAATTTGTGGGGGAGGCTGTGGGGTAATAGGTGAGGGAGGTGAGGGGATTATAGAATTGCATATAGGTAGTTACAGAATAGCAGTGAGGATGTAAAGTACAGTATAGGGAATGGAATAGCCAAAGAACTTACACACATAATCCATGGTCATGAACAATGGTATAGGGATTGCCTGAGGGAGTAGGGAGTGCTTGGTGGAGGGGGCAAAGAGGGAAAAGTTGGGACTATAATAACAAAATCAATGAAATATAGTCAAAGAACAAGGAAAGCATACTTTCAATTAGCATTCATTCTCTCATGTACTTCCTCAAGGATGTTGCTCTAGGATGTCTCCCCTTCATCAACTTCTCCCTTTCTCTACTGGATTATTCTCTGCAAAACTTGTTTTTTTCAGGAGAATTCTTTTTTCTTTATCTGGATTATTTGTCACTTGTTTTATTTTTCAGTTATAGTTTACATTCAGTACTATTCTATATCAGTTTCAGGTGTACAGCATTGTGGTACTTTATTTTTAAAAATAGTTATTTTTAGAGAGAAGGAAGGGAGGGAGTAAAAGAGGGAAAGAAACATCGATCTGCTGCCTCTTGTACATACCCCAACTGACCCAACTTGCAGCCCAAGCATGTGCCCTGACCAGGAATCAAACCCATGACCCCTCACTTTGCAAGATGACACCCATTCAGCTGAGCCATACCAGTCAGGGCCAATGATGTACTTGACCAAGTGGTACCTCCCAATGTTTCAGGTACCCACCTGGTGCCATATGTAGTTATTACAGCGTTGTTGACTGTATTCGCTCAGGAGAGCTGACACTCTGTCTTTCATTCCTCCTGCCATATTTTCTAAATCCACTTAAACTAGGATTTTCCCCCAATGCACCAAAATTATTTTTGTGAAAGTTACCAGTGACCTTCCATTTATTCACCCAATTTGTAATTTCTTGAGTGTTTATTCTGGGCCATGATCTGTTCCAAGCATCTGGGATATGTTATTGAAGAAAACACATAAAAGCCCCTGCCGTTTTGGAACTTACGTTCTAGTATTTAGCCCTACTAAAGCCAGCGGGTAGCTGTCTGTTGTCTTATTCGACCTGTCAGCAGCATTTAACTCAGTTGATCATTCTTGTTCTTTTCTCACTTGCCTTTGAGGACCTTAATGTCCTTTAAAAATCCCTTGGTTTCCCTTTCTTCTCTCTAGAAATTTCAGTCTTCTTCACTGGTTCCTTGTCTTCTCATAGAAAAAGCCAATTGTCTATACTTCATCTTCTGCTCTTATTCTCACCTTCTTGGTGATCTTATCCAATCTCATGGCTTAAATACTGTCTACATATCATCAGTAACAGGCATTCCTAGATTTATATCTTTGGCCCAGACTTCTCTTCTGGACACGACTCATGTCCCGCTGCCAGTTTGACATCTCTATTTGGATATCTATCTATTTAATGTTTCAAATTAACTCTTCCTGAAGCGAATGCTTGGCTTCCCTCCTCCACATATACTCACCTGCTTTACTTGCAGTCTTGCTAATCTAAGTCCATGAAAACTGCTCTTGTAGGTGTTCAAACCAAAATTTGTAAAGTCACCCTTTTGTCTCTCACATTCAGTAGTTATTCTACTTGACAGTTTTAAAACATAATCAGAATCCGGAGAAGTGGCTTATGGGGTTGGAGCAGGGAAATTCTGAAAATGAGCTTGGAACATCTTATGCCACAAAATAAGACGCTTTCCCTGGCCTGCTTTCTAAAAGACTCTTCCACTGGTTAAGTTAGTAATGACAGAAAATGGATAACTTTTTAGTAAAAAGGAATCGTATTTTCATAGATTACTGAAAATAAGTAAGTAAAGGAGAAGGAAAAGCTTTTTTTTTTACAGTGGAATTTAACTAATAAATACAGGTAATTTTAAGGTAATGACATTTTTGGAATTAGGAATTCTCAGTGCATTCTTGGGTGAAAGTTATCATATGTTCTAGGATATTTATGCCATCTTAAAGTATCACCACACATGTTACTTAGTAATTACAAAAGGAAAAATATTTGACAATGGACAAACCTGGCTTTTGATTTTATGCATCAAGAAGGCTTACAGCATTGTTTATGTAGTTATCTTGCCAAAAATTCTGAGGACTACACAAACTCAAATTGAGGGCTCTTCTGTGAAACAGCTAGTCATCATATATATGTTCTTCAAAAATGACAAAGCAGTAAGGAAAATGGGAGTCTAGGTAAAGGGAATATGAGATTTTACAACTCTTTCAGCTTTTTTGTGATTTTGACTTTTTTTTCTAATAAAAACAATACATATGTATATATATTCAGATTTCACTCTATTGCAGCCATCTTGACCTAAGTCACCATCACTTCTTGCTTAAATTACTAGATTGCTCCTAATGGATTTTCGTATTTCTACCTTTGTCCCCCTGTACAGTCTTTTCTTAGCACAGACACCAGTGATCCTTTATATATAATTTCTCTGCTCAAGGTCCTCCACTGGCACCTTACTTCATTCACATCCATATTAGGACCTACAGGGTCCTTTTTTGTTTACTCCCTTTCCATCCTTATACCCTGGCCCATCTCCTACGATACCCCTCCACGGCTCTGTCCACATGCCTCTGCTTGGACTCACTAGGCATATTCCTCAAGGCTTTTTTGCCTGAGCTATTTCCTCTGCCTAGAATACTTTCTCTCCAGATGTCTGCATGTCTAATTCCCTCACTTGGTATGGAATTATGTTCGGATGTCACTCTTTCAATGAACCATAACCTGACTGACTTATTTAAAAACATAACTTTACTTCCCCCTCAGCCCTGCTATTCCTAACCTACTATGTTTTTTGCATAGCTTTCATTCACTGTCTGACTTAACCGTGTCCTCAGTCTTGTGTCTTGTATTATGTTTGTTGTCTCTCCTTAGAATTTGTAATCCACAAGGGCATGGATTTTGTTTTCCATTCACCAATGTTTTTCTCCTAAAGGCCGACATAGATTTTCCTTTGTTTCCTCTGTTTATCTCCTCTTGAGGCTAAAGAATAAATTTTTTGTTCATACTTTTGAATAATGGAAGTTTATTTCTATACTATGTATGACTTGAATAAATAATAAGGGTCCGTGCTCATAACCATCATTTTTCACAAGAATGAAAGAGAGAAAATGGTTTCTTTTTCTTCTTCTTTTAAAGGAGAAGTATTTCCTTTTTAAAGGAGATACTATTTCCTAGATATTCACAGGGAGAAACTCAGCTATGTCAAACTGAAGACAGACTAATGTCTTAATTATTGTAGCCTGAGAGCTGAGAGGAGAAGTTTTAGTAATATTTGGCTTTGATTTCTTCAGAGACTCAGGATGTAACAAAAATTGCACTTGCAGTTGAAGGTCTTAAAAGTAACACACAGTTGTTACTTTATATAAATTTTGTTAAAAATTGGAGAGCATTTAGAAAAATAAAATTATGATTTTGGTGTTTTAATTATTTAAAAAGAATTTTCAGAGCATTGTATTGCCCTTTCATTCATGGAGAACTAGGCAATTTATTTATATTTTCCCTTGTTTTAGAATTCTGTTATACTTGTAACTCCTTTGAGGAAAAGAGAGCAAATAGAGCATAATTTCAAAGTGATATAGACTTTAAGATGTCAGTGACATAACAGAGCCCATTATGATTTGATCTCTGAACCCTTGTGGGATTTGTGTTAATGTGTATAATGTCCTGTAAATTTTGCATTTTATTTGGATTTTTAATTTATTTTTTCAGTTAATGTTCTAATCAGGATCACGCATTAAAGTTTAGTCTACAAAATATGAATCACATGTTTTGTTCTGTTCTTTGTTATAGCAGCCTCACGTCAAAGCATGCGCAGAGCATCTCTGGAGGAAGTTCTTGAATTACTAGCAACAGGGTTTCTACGTGGGAGCTCAGGATTTCTTCGAGCCAGTGGTGATATGCTGAAAGGAACCAGTTCAGTCAGTAGGGATGTTCGAGTTGGAGTTACTCAGGTTAGAGTCACAAATAGTATCTAAATATATTTCTCCCTGGCCTGTAGTGATAGTTTTAGGATCTGACTCCAGGCAGAAGTGATACTCTGCAAGGTCATCACTTGACACTCTTTTATTTATAAATAGGTATGGTGAGGCCAAACTACTTTTTAAAAACTAGAGTACAAGTAAGAGAACCTTATTTAACATAAACAAAACCAGTTAGATAGACTGTTATACCCAATGCTTTCATTTAGTAATAATGGGATAATTTTGTTTATTTCCTTTAAAACATGAGTATTTTGTTTGTTTTTAGGTCTTGTGCTTTCATGGATCTTGTGGTTTAACGTTTTTCACTGTGTTTGCGTGTACAGTTCAAGTTTAAGCTATTAAGTTCATATTATTCAGCATAGTTTCAACCCTAACTAAACATTACAGATGCTATCTATCTATTTAAGTGCTTAAATTCTTGGTCCCAACCAAAATTTTAAAAGCCGAATTCTGGGGAAAGTATCTTAGAATAAAACAAAACAAAGGTTTCTGCATTCTTTCCTTAAATTTTCTTGTTTTCTAAATGCCATTATGGTTCAAAACAAACCTGTTTTTTTTTTAATTCACATACGTCCTCATTGTCTTTTACTGTATGATATTAGACTTCATGAAAATGTAAGATGTCCCAGTATAATTAATTGTAAAGTATGTGTTTTTTGAAAAACAATTATATAAGAAAACTACTATCTTTATGTCTCTGGATTAAATAAGTCATTAACTTTCTTGAAAGTAACAGCAATGATTCATCACTACAAACTTAGAGGTTTCTAAAACTAACATCTCTTAGAGTTGTTACGTTGGAACACAGTTAATCCATCAGTGTGCTTATGTGTTTGCTTTGGATTTTCTTGTTCAGAATGTGAAAGAACTCGCGTTCTTGGTTCGGAGAAGCCACAGACACATTTTACTTATTAGCTGGCTATGCTGACTATTCTGAAACTTTTCAGTCCGATCATAGTAAAACAGTCAGCCTGCATGAAAGACTGCAAGTTTTGGTTTGGCTTAATAAAAAAAAATAGGGTCGCATATATATATATTAAGTGACTATAAATGAGGAAAGGAGAAATATTAATAAATTCTGCATATTTTGTGGGAGAGAAAATGTTAACATACAGTTGAAATGATTTTGTTTTGAAGATAAAACTCCTTTCTTTTTTTAGGCTTATGTGGTATTTATTTCAACACTAGGAGGAGCATGGCTAGAGAGAAATTTTGCTGCCTTTCTATCTCATATCCTGAGCCTTGTATCACAGTCGCATCCTAAAGTCACCCAAACTCAGAGCGATGCTGTCTGCAGTCGCCGTTGTGTTTCATTTATCCTTCGAGCTACTATAGGAGGCCTTCTTGGAGAAAAGGCTCAAATTGCTGCGGCCAAGGATATTTGCCAGACTATCTGGAAGTTAAAGAAAGTAGTGGGTATGGATCTACTAAGGCTCTCTGTTTTAACATTGCGAATGGAATTGTTCCTCAGGAAAAGCTAGACTGGTATATTACTATACTAGTACAAAACAACACTTTAATAATAGACATCAGTTGTTTCAGGGTAAAATAGTCAATAGACAGATGAGATATAAGTTGTTGAACTTGGTGATAATTATTGTATACAGATCTTAAAGGCTGATGATCATAGTTCATCAGAATTCATGATCTTCCTATAGAAGTCAATGCATTGTTTCTGTTTTCCATTAGTTCTTCTTTCTCTCAGTGTCACCTGCTTAAGGAATAGTAAGGGGTTTATGGTTGGGATGCTTGAACTGACTTGGTAAATTAGTTTTAATTCTTCACTGATGAATTAAAAGTCCCCTTTTTAGTATTTCATTTGCTGCCATAAAAGCTTCATACAGATCAAGTGCAGGTATTAATCTTTGCGTTTATACTTTTCTGCTCCACACGCTCCCTATAATCTATTCTAACACAGCATTGTTGCATAGTTAATTCTTATACTTCTGTCAGATGCTGTGATGAGTGACGGTAATTCGGAAACCCGGCTTGGCTCCACGGATGTAGCAGCCAGCCAGCATATGCTGGTATGTGCTTTACAAGAACTTGGAAATCTCATACACAGTCTTGGCACCACAGCTGCACCTTTGCTGCAGGATTCAAGTGCAGGTATCTGTTGTGACTCATCTGAATACCTCGTTTTTACCTTTAGCATCTTTATTCCAAGGAAGGAAATCTCCTTCCTATAGTTCATTTCCTAGAGATTCCACTATAGATTTATTAGAAATGTTTTATGAAATATATATAATCAAGATTACTAAAAATGTGTATGTATTTGAGGGAGGGTTTGCTTTTGCTATTAAAGATTTCTCTGCATCTCTCCCACCACCCCAGCCCCACTCTCCTTTCCGAGGATAGTTAAGTTAAAGGAAAAATAACCCTGGCTGGTATGGCTCTGGTTCAGATCCCAGTTGGGGCATGTACAGAAGGCAGCTAATCCATGTTTCTCTCTCACATTGATGTTCTTCTGTCTCTTTCTCCCTCCCTTCCCCTCTTTCTAACATCAAAACTAAGTAAATGAAAATAATTTTTTAAAAAACATCATGGAAAAATAGAGAAGTAAACCTGAATTCATATCTCTCATCTGAGTGAAAACATTAGTTTCTATATGGTACAAATAATTTACTTCCTCAGACTTCTTTGCAAGCAATCTCTGTTTATTTCTCCTTTTGAAAATTATTTAATCACTGTGAGAGATAATTCACATTATACAAAGTTCACCCTTTTTAAAGTATACAATTCAAGGGTTCTGGTATGTTCAGAGTTATACAGCTACCACTACAGTCTAATTCCAGAATGTTTTCATCATCCCAAGAAGTCCTACACCCATTAGCAGTCACTCCCCATTTCCCTTCCCCCCTTTGCCCCTGACAGCCACTAATCTGCTTTCTGTCTCTATGGATTTGCCTATTTGGATATTTCATATAAATGGAATCGAACAGTATGTGGTTTATGGCGACTGGCTTTTATTTAATCACTTTAAAAAATCATTTTAATGGTTTTTATCCTTTGTGATACATGTTTCCTGGGGACTGAAGCTTTACATTATATTTTGTTTGTTAGCTGTTTATCCCAGGGTACATATTTAAGCAGCAGTTGACATGAGGTGTTACATGTTTTGGTGAAGGTGTGTATTGAATTATTACAAATGCGGACATGTTTTTTTTTTACTGGTAGTGGTACTCCACTGTCTTTGTAGTTGATTAGAAATATATTTACGACCTAGCAAATCCTCAACTTTAACATTTTGCTCTCATATAAGAGCAATATGGTAGACAGGAAGTATACTAGACGTATATAAATGTGCCAGAAGGGATTTTTTATCCTCCAAAAAAAAACAGAGATTGGAGCATGGCGTAACATTTCTTCTCAAGATGCTTGTTACTGGTCCTTTTTAATTTTTAGTACCGCCAATAATGATGTCAAGGTAAAGTGCACAGAACATTGGCTTATTTACGAAATACAGGTTTTCTTTTGTGTATTGGTTTTATTTAAGCCAGTTTTCATGAACTATATTAGAAGAAATAATTTTGGGGCATAAAAAATTATTTATAATTATGTATCACCTTTCTATTCTGATTTAGGTTTTACTAAAGATAATAATACTTTATTCATGTGACTACTTATTCCTCTGACTGTGTAATTGCAAAATGAGTTTTATCTGGGTGGCTAAGGCATCTTTTATTTTTTTTCTGTCCTTCCAGGCGTTCTTGACAGTGTCATTTCAGTTATTCTTCATCCTAGCATCTCTGTTCGACTAGCAGCAGCTTGGTGTTTACACTGCATTGCTGTGGCATTGCCTTCATACCTAACACCTCTCTTAGACCGTTGCCTTGAAAAGCTTACTGTACTGAAGTCTTCACCGGAAGCAGTGACTGGCTTTAGTTTTGCTGTGGCAGCTTTGTTGGGAGCAGTGAAACACTGTCCTTTAGGAATTCCTCACGGAAAGGGCAAGGTAATGATTTCATTCTCCACAGATACTAATGACATTTTAAGGTTTCCTAAAACATCACAGTCTTCTTGTGTATCACCCAGTCACAGCCGTGCAGGACAGATTTCTTAGCAATCAGCTATACTACTTAAGTGTAAAATATCAATGTAATTACTATGGAGAAAGCAAGGGTTGGTTAAATAATGTCTTATCCACACTTAAACAGGAGTGCTTTCTGTTGAAAGTATTTCTACCCCTTGGTAAAAGAATTTGTTCCTGAAGGCTTTATTTTGCTATGTATTAGCTCTGCCATAAAATACATTTAAAATCGCATTGTGAAAGACAAATAGTGCTGAAACAAAAATCTTAAACTTCATTTAATAATTTTGTGATATTATTTTGAAATTAAATATAATCAGATAAAGTAGATACTTAATATTCTTAGGAAACAAGATTTTCCATATTAAAAAAAAAGAGCTACAATAATAGAACCAAGAAAGTTAAGTAAAAGCCTATATGTTAAAGTTAAATTGAAAATACTACTAGGAACTTATAATTTCCTATTTTTAAATACACTTATCTTCTCTGTCTAGTAAATACCTAAAAGCAGTAACAACTAAGTAGCAGGGACACCCCCTAGTACACAGATTATGGCTCTAAATACCTTTTCCAGCAAAGGAATCAGAGCTTCATAGAGTGGCTGGTTCCAGGTCGGGGGCAGGAAATGCACAGTATAAGCCTGGATATCCGGTCATGCCAGAAAGCACAGAAGTAATCACCTTTACAGTGTGTTCATTTTAAAAGAATACAAGAGGTAACTTAAGGGGGTTCCACTCACCAAAGATTGGGATAATGTGTACGTCAAAAAATAATGGCAAATGTGGATTGAAGCTCAAAATATATACGCCCTCATGAGTTCATAATGATACTAAAAAACAGTCACCCTCAAATTGCATTGCTGACCAAAACTATGGTTTTCTTAGTAAATATAGTGCTTTTGAAGGTAGTGCTTTCAACCAGATATGTGATATAGAGCCTAATGAATAAATAACTCCATGTTGATATGCAAAGAATTTCGAAGAGAACTAAAGAAAAAACTTTAGTGAACTATAAAACATAAAGTATATTTTCCTTTTTGATAAGTAGCTAGGGATTGCAGTTTGTCAGAGACGGTTGTTTCATAATGAAAGCCCTCATAGCCTGGGCCTCACACACAAAAGTATTTCTTTTAAAATAAATTACCACTATTCATTGCTTTCTTATTGTCATTCCTTTGTCTTTATTAATGAGTATTCTAGTATATCTTCCACAATTAACACTTTGCAAAAGAACATAACCACTATTTCAGAAATTATAAATGTACTTTGAGTATTGCCAATACCATTTGAATTAAGGTGATTGACAACTTTGGGAAGTGGTACGATTCATTGATTCATGGCACGTACATTCCCAGGCATGTGCCATGCATGCCTGGGAATTGAACCAGCAACCCTTTGGTTTGCAGGCTGGTGCTCAGTCCACTGAGCCACACCAGCCAGAGCCCAATATGAAAACTTTTAACCTCCATAGTATACAGCCACTCAGGTATCAAAGTGGTATGCAAAATTTTTTAAAGTAGGATTCCTGTACGGAGGCTTTTTCTGGTAGTGACTATCTGAGATGGTTGCCAAAAACAAAAATAAATTCTATACAGCTAGACTTGAACAACTGTACAATGTCACATATACTCTAAAATCATAGGACTTCTGTGTACACGTAATATGCCATATTTAACCTCGAAAACTTACTTTTTCTTGTTGTTTCTAATATGACGTTGCTCTGTGATGTAGTTTTTTACATCAGTGATTTTCAACCAGTGTGCTGTAGCATTTTGAAAACGTGGAATACCTATTTAGTCAGGGACACTGACCTCTTTTCCCTTGAGTTTGTCCAATTAAACTCCAGCACCAGCGGAGCTGTCTGGTGTGAATGAATCAAAAGTATATATTTTTTAATGTCAGATCAGCAAAATATATATTTTTTGGTGTGCTGCAGAATTTTAATAATTTATGTGCGGCATGAGATAAATGGCAGTTCTTTACCGATTAATATATGTGAGAATTAATTTTTCAAAAAATTACTCTTGTCCTTTGCCCAGTAATCTATACACTGATATGCTTTTTGTTTTTGCTTTTTTTTCTTATATGTAAATAGATTATTATGACATTAGCAGAGGATTTGCTGTGTTCTGCTGCTCAGAACAGTCGCCTTTCAGCTCAGCGCACACAAGCTGGATGGTTACTGATTGCTGCTCTGATGACGTTAGGTAACAGTCTTGTGGAATGTTTACGTAACTGTGAACTTCTTGTTTTCTGAATGTAAAATATGGTAATGGGTGATTTGACCAGACTAACTTTCAGTGTGTACCAGGATTGAAATATCTGCACAAATATTTGTTTTCTACCCAATCACCTTAGGAAGCCATATACTTTATTCTCCAAAACATTTTTCAACTTATTTGAAATTCTCTTTAAGATCAGTGTGTCAAGCATAAATAGGATAAGCCAATTTGATCGTCTTTCAGTCTTAACTTTGAATGACTCTGGCTTTTTCAAAAATCATTTATATCCATCTTCAGAAAAAAACATTTTCCAAAATACAACATAGGCAAGAAAACATACGGTAGTCTGTGAATCCATTTCTATAGTTGTTGTGGGAATTGGTAACACCAATAAGGTAATTACATTGAAGGGGATAGGATTCATTTAAATTATATTTATTAAAAATCAGTATGTATTCTATGGTCATGGCTATTATAGTTATGTCCTATAACTTTGAAACTCAATTTTATTACTTTATTAAAGCTATATTTTGATATAAATCTATATAGTCATGTGATTTATTGCTAGCATATAATAGTGGCTGGATTTGACCAATAAATTATTTTGACATCTAGTAATTTGATCTAAAAGGGGCTTAAATTAAAAGAAGCAATCATAAATGAGGAACCACTTTAAGTAGTGTTCTTGAGATTATTAAAGAGATATTGGACTAGATCGGGGTTCAGCCTATAAGCCAAATTTGGCTTGTTGCCTGTTGTATACAACCTGCAAGCTAAGAATGGTTTTTACCTTTTTAATGGTTTTAAAACAAAGGCTATTTTTTGTGACATGAGACTTATATGAAAATCAGTTCTCAGTGTTCATAAATAAGGTTTTATTAGAACACAACCACACTCATTCGTTTACATGTTGTCTGTGTCCTTCAGGCACCAGTCGTAGCAGAATTGAGCAATTGCAGTAGAGACTGTATGGCTTTAAAAGCCAGAAATATTTACTCTCTAGCCCTTTATAGAAAATGTTTGTTGGCCTCTGGCATAAATCATCATTTCAGTGTTGTGGATATAATCTGCTAAGGTTTTTATTTGCCCTTGGCTGGATGTTTCACATCTGCCATACCAATATTCTTGGTTAATTAAAGGAGAAAATAAACTACGTAATAAATGCAGTATTTCAGCGGATAAAACTTTTGAAAACAAGGTTATTTCTTTGGGAGAAGACAATAAGAGATCCTTTTTTTTAAAAAAAAGTAGTATATATTTTACTGCATATTCACAATCCACTTAACAAAAAAGAATTAAAATTTTAAATTAACGTTTTAATTACTTTGTTTTCTTGAGCTGTATTCTATTCTTATGCATTATGATTTTCCTTTATTATAATCTTTAGAATGTGTTGCTAATACCCTAGCAACTTTCAAAGGGGATCAGTGAGGTTATTGCTATTAAATATCATGAATTCATAGGTTTTTATGTATTTATGTGTTATAGCCCATTGTGGTCATTATTTCTTTTGATCCTCACATTGTCTCACCTTTAGTCAGTGGGGACCCCTTCAGGTTGGTTCATGTGTCCTTTTAACATGAAGCTAGTATTTTGTGTTATAATGTGTTTATTTTTGACATGGCAAGATGTCCCAGGTTTTACATTGTGCCCTAGGCTTGCAAGCAGCCTCCTTTGTTCAGTGAGTTCTGCTTCTTTTTTGTTGGGAATGGTATTCATGGCAGTCTGAGTGCTTTATTAATTTTGCCTTGCCGTTTTAACAAATTTTGCCTTTTCAGCAATTCCTTCATCATTAAAATTCCCATCATCATTTTTAATACATTCACTATTCTGAACAAATGTTAACTCAAGTAGACCACATTCAGGTCCATTCCTCAGATACGAACTACAACATTTTTAACCTTTTTTGCTACACTTGCCAGTTTATCTGATGCCACATAAACCAACTTTGATTTACCTAACGATATCTATATGCCTTACAGATTTGTGGATGGCTCATGAAATGTGCGTTATTTTTGCTAGGTATAATATTATTGTATTTTTTTTAATCCTCACCTGAGGATATGGTTAGCAATTTTTTTTAGAGAGAGAGAGAGAGAAAGAAACATCTATGTGAGATAGAAAGATTGATCAGTTACCTCCCATACAATCCCCAACCAGGGATTGACCATGTAACCTAGGCATGTGCCCTGACTGGGGACAGAACCCGCATCCTCTCAATGCAGAGCCACAGTGTGAGAAAAGGGACAAAGTATTGCAGTAGTGGGTTAAGATATGTTTATTAACAGATTTTAAATAGCCACCACTTTGGGTTCTTTTATAAGTGATAAGTTGAATAAATTACAGGTCCCGCAGTTGTCAGTCATCACCTTGCTCGAGTTCTGCTGTTGTGGAAGTGTGTGTTTCCAGTGTCTCCTAAAGATCTAGAAACAGAAAAGAGCCGAGGAGATTCATTTACCTGGCAGGTAACCTTAGAAGGACGAGCTGGTGCACTCTGTGGTAGGTGGAGTTCAGTCTTTTTGCTCCCTTTCCTTTGGCTTTTCCCACTCTTTAACTTTACACATACTTGTATGTTCAATTGAAGAGGGACAGTCTTTCTATGGTGATTTTTCTAGGTAATTGAACATAATTGATTATGGTTAGTTGGGGATTATAACAGAAGTGTATGTAATAAACCAAATTTGATAGTTCTTATCCTTAGGGTAATACATGTTTTATTAGATGTACTCCAGTTGAGAAATGTCAAGATTGCTTTGCCTTAAGTAGGCACTTGTTCTTCATTTCAGAAATACTAGAGTTGGATTTATTTAACATTGATTAAATATGTTTCCACTTAGTTTTTTATATATAAAAATTGTACCCTTTATAATAGATAGGCCTTTAAAAATAGTATCCATTATGAAAATTTGAGCTAAGGAAGTCCTTGAAAATACATGAAAGCATTGATTTTGGTTTTGTGTGTTTATTCATGGTGTTTTTTACTCCTAAGAATGGAGAACAATCTTGAAGTTAATCTTAAAACTCAGTCTAACTTTAAAATACTCTTTATTCTATATATGAAATTAACTCCATATAAAAAGCTATGTGTTTCAGGTAACATCTACAAAAACCTAACATACCGCTCAAAAGGAGCTTTGTTCTGTATAAATAGTATAGAACTAGCAAACTTTAGGGTCTAAACTAATTTATCCTTCTATTTTTGAACTCAAGAGCTGAGTAAATCCTCAGGAAAGAAACATTTTAACTTGATTGGTGGTCTCTTTTAGTAATTCTAGGGCCCTACCTTCCTTTTTATACTGGAGTTTCTAGAATTTCTTTTTAAACACATTTCTTTATTCATCTAATAAAAATGCAAATGTTGTGGCACAGTTGAATGCTTTTTTTTTCATAGTTCATTACACTCTGCCAAGTGAAAATCTGTTCTGTTTTTCAGCTATCAAGACCTTTGTTTCCCACTGTGGTGATCTCCTTACTGAGGAAGTAATTCAGCGTCTTCTTCCACCACTTCCTTGTGCTGTGGATTTGCTGACACAGTAAGGATCTGCTATTTGGATTTGATTTAAACAATTGTAATAGTAATCAATTCCCTGGTTATGTAATATTTTTAAGTACAATAATAAGGCCAGTTTCCATAGTTGGTAAATGATACTCTTTTTGTACAAGAAGGCAAATATTTAGTTATGTGATTTATTTTTTTAGGCTAGGGTTTTGAAAAGAAAAACATATTGGAAGGAAAATTACTTGGTGGATAATGTATCTTCTATACGGTTAGATTTAACCAAGAAATTAAATTATCAAGCCTGTTAACCTTTTCAGGTATGCATTTTACTGGTTTGTCAGAGCTGTTCTGTGTGTATAAGAACCAGATGGTTGTTAACCGTTTCAGTTTTTTGTTTCTTATAGTTTTCATATGTTTGACTTACAGATATATGGTAAGAAAACAGAGAAAATCCAGTATATATCACAAGCACTTATAATTTCCAAATTGGTAAAATGTATAATTTAGAGAAAGTCTCTCAAGAAGTATTTAATGATGTAACACTTTGTATACACATAAAAATATATTTAATATGTGGCTTATAAAGCAGAATAAAATGAGCTGTAAGGACCAGATAGTAAACTTTTAGGCTTGTGGGCCATATAGTTTCTGTTGTACCTACTCAGCTCAGTTGTTATAGCTGAAAAGCAGTTACACTCCCTGACCTGTGTAACCCAGTTGGTTAGGCGTTGCCCCACAAAGCCAAAGGTCGCCTCCTCAATCCTGGGTCAGGGCAGATGCTTGGGTTGAAGGTTCCGTCCCTAGTGAGGGCACATACAAGAAGCGACCAACTAATGTTTCTCTCTTCTGTTGATGCTTCTCTCCTCTTTTTCCTCCATCCCTTCCCCCTTCTCTAATAAAAAATAAAATAGTTTAAAGTATATTTAAAAAGCAGTCATAGATAATCTGTCAGTGAATCAACACAGCTGTATTTTATTATTATTTTTTAAATACTATACTATTTTTTCCTTTTTAAGATTTTATTTATTTATCTTTAGAGGGGAAGGAGAGAGGGAGAGAAACATCAATGTATGGTTCCCTAGTGTGTCCCCTGCTGGGAACTGGCCTGTAGGGGACTGGCCTGCAACTCAGGCATGTGCCCTGACTGGGAATCGAACTGTGATCCTCTCGTTCACAGATCTGTGCTCAATCCACTGAGCTACACCAGCCAGGTGCACATAGCCGTATTTTAGTAAAACGTTACAAAAGTGGGCAGTGGGTTGAATTTAGCTACCCCTGAACTAGAATGTTAACAATATTGTTGAAGTTATCTGTGTGCTCCACTCTACCATTCTTACTGCCTTCCTTTAGAGATAATCACTACCCTGAATTTTATAGTTGTCATTCTCTTGCATTTTTAAAAAGTGTACCTTGTATATATGTTTCCCTAAATAGCACATTGTTTAGTCTTGCTTGGTTTTGATCTAGCACACAGTATCTTAACTGTTTCTGAGACTTAACTTTTTTTTACTCAACATTGTTTCTAGATTTCATTTATGTGTAAGTTTTTTCATTCATTTTGATTTCTGTACAGCAGTGGGGCCACATCAGCCTCGTGGTTGCTTTCAAAGGGCCAAAATAACTTTAGGACTATATAAATGTAACTACTCCTTAACTATTAAGGAAGTGAAATTACATTTGGCCCTTCTTGCACTTTTGATTGTCTACTTTTGAAATTTTAATTGGAATTGCACTTTATAGATAAATTTGGAGATAACTGATATTTTTACAATACCGTAAACATGACACCTCTTTTCTTTTGAGGTATTTTATAAAGTATACAATTATTTTCTGTATGAAAGTCTTATATGTCTTTTTAAAAATTAATTCCCAAAGTCTATCCTTTCAGGGATCATTTCTATAGTTAGTTACTAGAGAAGTTTCTCTGAATGTGTAGAGCACCTGAAACCAAGAGGAGGAGGTGCAGTGTTCTCTCCTGAGCATGAAGTTGGCTTTGGTGTTGCTTTTGCAACTGCCAATAGCCATTTATGATCCTTCTTCTTTTCCTTTGGAAGAGTAAGAGGGAGAGAACACAGTCTGAGTGGTAAGGAAAAAAAAATAATTCCCAGATACTTTATATTTTTCATTGTAGTTATTAAACAAGTATTTGGTAGTGTATATGTGTGTGTGTGTGTGTGTATACATATACATAGTGTATATATATCTCTTTATTGCTATTGTATAAAATGCAGTTGATCTTCTCTCCAGCCACCTTTCTAAACTCTAATGTTAAACATTTACTTGTAGATTCTGGATTTCTGCTTGTATAAGCTTCATTCATTCATTTGTATTCTCTCTCTCTTCCTAATGTGCTAACTAGATAACTACCATTTAAAGCTGAATAGAAAAGTTTAAAAGGAATGTTTCTCATGTTTCACAAATAATAATATTTGCTACGGGCTTTTTGTTAGATCTTTTTTATCAGCTAAAAATGCTAAGCTTTCCTGGTTTGTCACATTTTGTTGTATTTTTATTATGAATAGGTTTTGATTTTTATTAAATGGTTTAATCTGATAATTTTAACAACTTTTAAAAATGTTATCGACCAATTTTTTGCATAGTTGCATTCTTTGGGATAAATTGAGCTTGAAATAATATCTTAATTATAAACATGTGGATTTGGATTGCTTATATTTGAGTTTCTCCATATATACATATTCACTGGTGAGACGCACATGTCTGGGAAGCAGTATGGACCTGGTACTTTTTTTTAACTATATATTCCATTTCATTAAATGTGTTGACCTTCTGAGGTCTGGTTTGGCATAAATTTTCCTCAATGGTTCCAGTCTGAATCCTAGGAGTATTAATATGTATTATTTTCATTTTTTCAGTTTAAACTATTTTTAAGTTTTATCATTTTAAAATGGTTTAGAAGTATGTTTTAAGTTCTATTGTTTCATCTCTCTTCACTAATTTTTTATCTGTTTAACCTATGAATAATCGAGAGTGATGTGTTAAACTCCCTTATTGTGATGCTGGTCTTTTTAGTTTTTCTCTGTAGTTCCATTCATTTTGCTCTTTCATAATTTGAGATTAGTTATATAGGAGTAAGTCTCTGATTATTATTTTATATATGGTCTTTTTCCATGTCACTGTGTTTTTAGGTATGTCTCAAACTCTGTGTGGTTGTGGTTTTTAAAAATTGAATCTTCCACATTCACTTCTGGAGATCTTTTCATTTTGTCTTTCATGATTCTTAGTGTTTTCTAACACTTTTTTCTCCTTTTCTTTCTTTTGCATTCTAGATAATTTCTTTAGCTATCTCTTTCACTTCAGTAATTCTCTAGTCAGCTGGGTTTAATCAGATATGCCTTTGCTTCTGCCAGGCCTCGGAACAATATTAACCCCCTTTTAGAAATTCCACCTTATCACCTCTACCTTGCCATGGGCACAGGTTCAACCCATAGATTCATATGTCTCTATCAGCATCTGTGTCCCACTCTCATTTCAGCTCATGTTTTGTTTCATGCTTTTTATATTTGGTTGGAGGAAAGGAAGTTGGCCTTGGAGAGGTCAGTTTCTGGATGCCTAATATTGCAGATGGGCTCTAATCTGCTTTCCTAATAGAAGCAGAAACCACTAGGAACTCTTTTCTAAATTCTCATTTGGTTCCTTTTGCCTCAATTTTTTAAAGAAAATAATACACACACCCTTCTAAAGTAAATTTTATTGTATTTAAAACAATGAATATTGCAGGATTTTTTAACACCTTGCTAATGTGATTGAAACAGTTTTCTTATGTCAGAAATTATTTTCTCATTTGGTTTCAAAGAAATACAAAAATGCTGTCGATTTATTCTTAATTCCCATAATAAAAAAATTCTGCCCTGGTTTATAGATTTTTTTTGTACAGTTTTTACTAAGCTGAATGATATAAAATGAAACCAACTTTTTAAAATAAAATGGCAAGTCAAAATAAAACTCTCTTCTAGGAAACTAGAAATAGCAAGCAGTAGTTTTCTAGAAAATACAAATGAATAAACATTGCCAGAGTTTGTCAAAATACCTAGAAACCCCATGCTGTGGCAGCTTAGTCATTTTATTCCAGTGTCACAGTAAAAGTGATTCCACTGAATTTCTGAATTACCAAAAGAGATGAAAACCATACTCCAGGTGGTAACATGATACTTTGCAAAGAGTAATAATTCTTTAATAAATATTTGTTAGATGAGTGAACATTAGAAAAATGTCTTAATACCAGTAATGGGAATAAACAGAAGATAAAACAGTTTATGGATGTAAAAGAAGAGGCCCTGGCTGAGCAGCTCAGTTGTTTAGAGCATCATCCCAATACAATAACATTGCGTGTTCCACCCCCAGTCAGGGCGCACATAGGAATCAACCAGTGAATGCATAAAGAAGTGGAAGAACAAATCAGTGTTTCTTCCTCTCCATTACTCTATCTCTAAAATCTATAAGTTAAAAACATTTTTAAAGAAAGTAAAAGAAGAATGTGAAGAAAAATGGTAAGAGCTTTTGTGAATAGAACTGTAGGAGAAACATTGGCTCAGCTTGAGCTTTTCTAGAAGAGAATGTGCTTTGTGAGTTTTTATATTTTCATGATTCATTCCTGTTTGGTGATTGATTTTTAGATCAAGTTTCTAATTAACACTTGGATTTTTTCCTAGGTATTGTATTTGTGTCTCCTGTTTATTTCTTTGATTTTTTTTCTATCACAATAGTGTTTACAAATGCCAAATAACACATTTTGGAACTTAGCTAATTGTTTTATTTTCTAGACAAAATACTTAATGTTTTTAGAACTCTTAAGCTGAAAATATAGTTTTGTTTTATGAAGTATGATAGAAGAGATAGCAAAATGATTTTCATGTGTGGCACTTCTAATCCCTCTTATAACTTATAGTCACATTTATTTAAAAAAACAAAAATAAAAGCACTGATGTTCATTAATAATATGTTTAGCCATTCTATGTTTATATATCAACCTTATAATATTTGTACATTATTATATAATGTACTTACTTAAAATATACTTTCTTTTTTATTTTAAGGCTTTCTTCAATACTAAAAACATATGGAAGTCCTTTGAAAACTCCATCAGTAGTTTATAGACAGAGGCTTTATGAATTACTGATTTTATTACCTCCTGCAACCTATGAAGGTATGTGCTTTAGATCTAAGTATTTCATTGTTTGTAGCTAGCACAAACAATAAAACTTTTTGTTTCAGGCACTTTTAGTGCCTGAAACATTTTTTTAAAACCCTACTTCTTCATATCTTATGTCTCTCTTCTGCGATAAAAAAAAGTCTGTAGTTCTATGTGGGAGAGAATGAATAACAAAGATTAGTCTTAATTCTATCCAGGAATTTGTACAGCATCTATAATGAAAATCTGTTAGAAATTTGGCCGTTACGAGTTTCCCTCTAGAGTGATTGTCATGTGCATTCTTTTCCACTGTTCCATTCTTAACTCTACCCAGATAGAAATTTAACATTGAACTACAATGGTATAACTGATTTTATAAAGTTTATAATGTAGGTCTTGCTGTTATTAAGCTCAAAGATATAAAATAAACTTGCCCCTATTTTAACATTAGTCCTAAAACTGTTCTTGTAAACGTAAAATAGTTTTAAGAAAAACTGTATACTACTACCACATAACTCAAGGTACTTGTTTTAAGAGGTAAAAGTTAGCTCTGGCTGGTGTAGCTCAGTGGATTGAGTGCGGGCCTGTGAACCAGAGTATCGCGGTTTAATTCCCAGTCAGGGCACGTGCCTGGGTTGCAGGCCAGTTCCCAGCAGGGGATGCATGAGAGGCAACCATACGTTGATATTTCTCTCCCACTCTTTCTCCTTCCCTTACTCTCTCTCTTGAAAAATTAATTAATTAATTATTCTTTTAAAAAAAAAGAGGTAAAAGTTAGAAATAGTCTCCAGTGGGAACTTGTATATTTTTTTAGTCTTAATTTTCAGCAGACAACACATTAAATTGATTGTTACCTCAAATCAACTTTTTTGTTAAAATACTTTTATTGGCTTATATCCTTATACTGCAAATAAATACAATATAATATATACCACAGTAGCTCAAAACATTAACTTATAATATCTCTATTGGCCTTTATTGTTTATGTAAGTGGTATTATTTGTGCCTCTATTCCCAAGTCACAAATACACCTTGCAGCCCTGGCTGAGTGGCACAGTTGGTTTGAGTGTTGTTCTATAAACCAAAATGTTGCAGGTTCAATTTCTTGTCAGGGCACATACCTAGGATATGGGTTCAATCACCTGTCGGGGCACATAAGTGAGGCAGCTGATCAGTGTTTCTCTCTTTTTCCTCTCCTTTCCTTTCTGAAATCAATAAACATATCCTCAAGTGAAGATTTTTAAAAACTAAATTTAGAAACTTGAGTTTTTTTAATTCACCTTTTATTATCCTCACCCTAGGACATTTTTTCATTCCTTTCAGAGAGACAGAGAAAGAAAAACATCAATTGGTTGCCTTCTAATATGCATTCTGACCAGGGTTTGAACATGCAACCCTTCAGTCTACAGGGTGATCCTCCAACTGACTGAGCCATGCTGCCCAGGGCAAAATTTTAAATTTTTTAAAAATTAAAAAATACATACAGCATCCAGCAGAAGTAACACCTTCTTGAGTGTGGTTGATAGAGTAATATGAGTGTAATCATTTATAGTTTTAATTTGAACATTTCACCTAAAATGTCATAAGGTATGCCTGAATGTGATATTGTTATATTACAGAATCATATGTTTATGATTGTGTAATAGAAGATTTTGTAATAATAAAGGGATGTTATATGCGCCAGTATGTGTATATATACACCTAGCAAAATGTTTGCTATAAAGGAAGCATTTAGTCCACACTTCTTTTTTTTTTTAAGATTTTATTTATTTATTTTTAGAGGGGAAGGGAAGGAGATAAGGAGAGAAATATCAATGTGTGGTTGCCTCTCGTGTGTCCCCTGCTGGGAACTGGCCTGCAACCCAGGCATGTGCCCTGACTGGGAATCGAACCACGATACTCTGGTTCGCAGGCCCACGCTTAATTCACTAAGCTACACCAGCCAGGGCTTATCTGCACTTCTGAAGAACTGAAATAAATTAATACATTGCCATTCTCAGTAAAACATATCCCCAAAACCATTTCTGTGTGCCAGGCACTGTGCCAGCAATTACATATATTACATTGATTCTTTGACAACACTGATTTGGACAGCGTGGGTCTGCTTATGCAAGGGTAGTTTTTCATAATTACCATGATCGTGTTTTCTCTTGCGGTTTTGTTTTTTTTCTTATGATTTTCCCAATATTTTCTTTAGCTTGTTTTATATTGTAAGGATACAGTATATAATACATGTAACATACAAATTATGTGTTAACTGACTATATGGTATTGTTAAGGCTTCTGATCAACAACAGGCTATTAGTTAAGTTTTTAGGGAAGTCAAAAGTTATACGTGGATTTTCAGCTACATGGGGTTGGCACCCATAACCCCCATATTATTCAAAGGTCAACTGTATTATTTATCTTGTGATAATATAATGAGCCAGTTACATCTTCCTGATTTGACAGATAAGGGCACACAGGTTACAAAAACCAACTTAAGAACACGTAGCCAGGCTGTCAGGTGCAGCCATGCCACACACTTTTCTAGCAAACAGTCTCATTCTTTCCCTTATGGGAGAGCCATACAGACACTCTCCCAGTTTCCAGCAGACCCAAACTCTGGCTCTGGAGACCCTACCCATTAGTCTACTAGATGCCCCACCCTGTAGAGTACAGGGCACATTTGCTAGACAGACTTAAACTGGTGACTTGGGGGCAGGGGAATACACCCACCATTTCCCTAAAGTCTAAAAGGCACCTGCCATGGGAGATCCAGGATTCCCACCTTCCTGATTCCTCCAGAATCCCTCTCAGAAACAGGTCTGTGACTAGTCTAAAACAGACAGCAGGCCGGCAGGCAGAGATAGGCAGAAGCAAATCGTGCAGTGACTTGGGTGCATACTGACACACCTCTGCAATTCAGTGCTCTTAAAACCTGGTTTTCCAGAGCAGCCAAGCCCAGAGGAATCGGCCACAAACTGTGGGATCACTAATAGCCTCAAACAGGCTGCCAAGGGCTAGAAGTAGTAAGCACCTGACATTGGCTTACACTAGCCTCAGATGATATCACAGCCATGTCCAAAGGGAGAACCGAGCAGAGAAGCACTAAACTCTGCTGAGATGAATACCGCTTAGTTCTTTTTCGTTTTTTTCTTTTTCATGGACTTTTTCTTATTATTTCTTTTTTGTCCATTTTTATTGCTTTATTATTTTCTCTTATATCCTTTATTTTCCTCTTACCTTTGATTATCCCCATTGCTCCTTTCTTCTTTTTGTTACTCTTTCTCTCTCGTTCCTTTTTCTTGTTTGCTTCTCTCAATCATTATTGCTATTTAGCTCTTTGCTGCTTTCTGTCTTTTGGTCTTCTCTTACTCTTTTTCTTCCTTCCCCCTTTCCTATTATTCATTTCTCTTTCCACTGTTATTATTTTTTGATGTCTTGTCATTGATATTGCTATTGTTGCAGGGATGTTTGCTTGTTTTGGTTTCATTTTGCCTGGGGCGGGGTGGTTTGCTTTGTATTCCTAGCATGTGTACAACAGCATACAAGACATGGTGGTGGTTGAGCCTCTCAGTCAGCCAGCCAGAGGGGAGACCCTGCCAGTGAACAAGCCAACAACATTCAGGATCCAAGTACAACAGGAGCCCATATACCCTCACAAAGAGCATTCCTAGAACATCCAGATCAGGAGATCAAGGAGTCTGCACCACTGGGTCCCATATGACTCCTACCACATAAGCCCACCCCACAAGACTGGAAGTCAAAGCAGATCTATCCAATGTATAGAAGCAAGCAAAAAGAGACAGCTAAAATGGGGAGACAAAGAAACAACCTCAAAACAAAAGAAAAGGAGGAATCCCCAGAAAAGGGGCTAAATGAAATTGAGGCAAATTATCAGACATAGAGTTCAAAGTAATGGTTATAGGGGTGCTTAAGGAACTTAATGAGAACTACCACAGCATGAAAAAGGACATAGAAACTATGAATAAGAACCAGGTAGAAATAATGTAATTATATAATCTCTTCTTTCCCTAAACTTAGCACTACTTTTGTTTTCATTTTTTTATGAAACAAAAAGCATTTCCTACCTTTACTTTATAGTTATATGTATGTATTTGTGTTCTGTATTTAATATCTTCTATAAGAGAGGATGAAATATAATAAAGTGCTTTATTTTTATTAAACACAGTATCTTAAATAAGTTTGAATGAATGAGTGACCGAGATGATAGTTAGAGGTTCAGCTTCTGGAGCCTGGACTGCTTATGTTTAATTCTAACTGCTATGCAGTTGCTATGATCTGGGGCAATTAAAATCTCTTCTTGTTTCCTCACCTAGAAACTAACAGTACTAACTGGACCTCATGACGTGCTTATTGAAAACTATATGTACAGCTTTTAGGACATTTACTAACACATATTACATCTTCAGTAAATATTTCTTAATACTACTTTTATTGCTTTAATGATATAAAAAATGATGGGAGTTGAACCCTTCCTAACGCATCCAGCCATTACTAAAGAGTAGACATTACCCCCATCTTTATTTCATTGCAATGCTGTTGCTCAAAGAAACACTTAAAAAGTGAGTAATTTTCTAAGGCACTTTTTACTCATTCCTAAAGTATTTAAAATACACACTGGCAAAGTCATTTATGCTCTAGGCAACTGCAAGGCTGATGTGGCCCCTGGTGAAAATGAGTTTGACACCCTGCTCTAGGTGGATATAATTTCCTATTGATAATCTATCAGAAATTAGGATAATCTCTGAAATGATAATTTAGGTCAGTGTGATAAATGGACCAGTTTTTCAAAGATGTATGTATAAGAGACACAGCAGTATCTTCTCTCATGTCTTACTGGTGATTACATTGCCACTTGTGGGTGCTATTTTGGCACCCAAAATGAACAAACCAAAAAAAAGAATCCCCTCCAGTTCTAGGTTCCAAATTACAAAAAATACAGATGGTAGAGGAATAGATTAAATTCACTGGGGGTCAGGGGCTGTAGTCATAAAAGTCCAGACTGTAGAAACTTGTACAGAACAGAGAACTTCATTTATTCAAATAAATTACTAGGGGAGTCTCATTTATTCAAATAAATTACTGGGGATGCTGGGAGGGCAGAATAGAGAAGATAATTTTTGATTGAGAGAAACTTAAGATATATCAACTAGCTGCAACATGTAGACTTAAATCTTGATTCAAACCAAAGCAAACAAAAACAGGCGTTTGAGACCATTGAAAATTTAAACACTAAATGGTTATTGTTGTTTAGCAGTTTTTAAAACATGATGTTATGAGAATGAATTGTTTAAAATATCCCTAACTTTAGTGATACACAATGAAATGACATCCTTTCTGTGGTTTGCTTCAAAATAATGGAGGGAGTGGTGAGATAGCAGTGAGGGATGTAGGTCAAATGAGATTGATCCCCTGGTTAAAGTGAATGACACTCATTTGCTAGGCAGTGGGGAGTTGGGTGCCATAATACCATTATGTCTCCTTTTGTATCTGTTTGAAACTTTCCATGACAAAAAGATCTATGCTTATAAAATTTTTTCAGGCTATATTTTTTAAACAGATGGAGTTCATCTGCTTTTGTATCTATTTGTCTGTATTTTGTTTGTGTACTTAATGTCACTTTATTTAAAATGGCAGTATTTATTCATTATAAGGTTTACACACACATACATTGTGGTATCTTTTCAGTATCCATTCTTTTTTTTAGATATATTTAATTGATTATGCTATTATAGTTGTCCTATTTTCCCCCTTTTATTTCCCTCTACCCTGCACATCCCTTCCCACCCCCATCCCCCCCTTTAGTTCATGTCCATGGGTCCTACATATAAGTTCTTTAGATTCTGTATTTCCCCTACTATTCTTACCCTCCCCCTGTCTATCTTCTGCCTACCATCTATGCTACTTATTCTCTGTACCTTTTCTCCCTCCTGCTCCTTTGTTCATAACCCTCCATATGATTTCTATTCCTGTGGTTCTGTTCCTGTCCTACTTATTTGCTTAGTTTGCTTTTGTTTTTGGTTTTAGGGTCAGTTTCTAGTAGTTGTGGGTTTGTTATTTTACTGTTCATGGTTTTGATCTTTTTCTTAGATAACTCCCTTTAACATTTCATATAAGGGCTTGGTGATGATGAACTTCTTGAACTTGACCTTATCTGGGAAGTGCTTTATCTGTCCTTCCATTCTAAATGAGCTTTGCTGGATAGAGCAATCTTGGATGTAGGTCTTTGGTTTTCATTACTTTAAATACCTTTTTCCAGCCCCTTCTTGCCTGTAAGGTCTCTTTTGAGGAATCAGCTGATAATCTTATGGGCACTCCTTTGTAGGTAACTGTCTCCTTTTCTCTTGCTGCTTCTAGGATTCTCTCCTTCATTTTAATCTTGGCTAATGTAATTCTGATGTGCCTTGGTGTGTTCCTTCTTGGGTCCCACTTCTTTAGGACTCTCTGAGCTTCCCGGACTTCCTGGAAGTCTATTTTCTTTGCCAGATTGGGGAAGTTCTCCTTTATTATTTGTTCAAATAAGTTTTCCACTTGTTGCTCTTCCTCTTCTCCTTCTGGTGCCCCTATAATTCGAATATTGGAATGTTTAAAGATGTCCTGGAGGTTCCTAAGCCTCTCCTCATTTTTTTGAATTCTTATTTTTTTATTCTCTTCTGGTTGGATGTTTATTTCTTCCTTCTGGTCTAAACTGTTGATTTGAGTCTGGTTTCTTTCCTGTCACTGTTAGTTCCCTGCACATTTTCCTTTATTTCAATTAGCATAGCCTTTATTTTTTTCATCTAATTTGTGACCAAATTCAACCAATTCTGTGAGCATCCTGATTACCAGTGTTTTGAACTGTGCATCTGATAGGTTGACTATTTCTTCATTGCTTAGGTGTATTTTTTGTGGAGGTTTGACCTGTTCTTTCATTTGGGCCATTTTTTGTCTTTATGTGCCTGTTGTGTTAGTGAGGGGCAGGGCCTCACCAGGGCAGGACAACCCACGTTGCTGCGTTGTGACACTGTATGTGGGGGAGCAGTTCGAGAGGGAAAAATGGCACTTGCTCCGGTCTCTGTTGGATTTCAGTCACTTCTCCCGCTACCCACAAGCAAATTGGGCCCTCCTGGTGCTGATTCCTCTATGGGTGGGTTCATGTATGTTCTGGGACCCTGTGGGTCTCTCCAATGAACTCTCCTGTGAGGCTGGGAGTTTCTCCCACTGCCCCCTCAACCCCTACAGGTGTTTTCAATCAGTGGTTTGAGGCTTTATTTTCCCGCACTGGGACTCAGGGTTGCGCTGTCCAATTGTTTCTCCTGGTTTATCTGTGCACGAATGTGGACCACTCAGTCCTCAATTCACCACCTCACCGGTCTGCCTGTTGCTGCCTTGCCAACCAGCTGCAGCCTTATGCACCCCACTCCACAATCCGCTGCCTCGCTGGGTCTGCCAGCCGCTGCCTTGCCCTGAGTCCTCTCCACCGTCCATAGCTGCCGGTCTCTGCCTCTGTTACTTGTCTGGAAGATGGTTTCTTAACTCCTTGGCTGCCTGTCATACAGTTCAATATTCTGTCACTTCTGGTTGTTCTTTGTTTTTAAATTGTTGTTGTCCTTCTTTCAGTTGTGTGAGGAGGCACTATGTGTCTCCCTACGCCTCGATCTTGGCCGGAAGTCTCAGTATCCATTCTTAACCTTGCACATAGTTGAGCCATTTGTTTGTAGGGCGTTTTTCAAGAATGGGATATATAAGCTTTAGCTGTGATAGATTAAAGTTTCCCAATATGTAGATCAATGTTTGACCTGGGCTTTTTTTAATCCCATACTCTAATTAACTGCTATTCTATTTTCTCTGCCTCGACAGCAAACCTCTGTGCTCTCCTCAAAGAGCTGGCTGCTGACTTGACTGCCCCTGACATACAGGTGGCAGCATCCACATTTTTACTTCCACCGCTCTGTCATCCAGATGATCTTTTGTTATTAAGTCCTTCACTTCAAGAAACTGACCATAGATTTATTGAAGAACAGGTATGGTCATTTTTCAATAATTCTTGGGTTGATTGCATTTGTGGACAGTGATTTTAAAAACCTTACATATTTTTTTTGTTTTAGCTCCTGCTTAGTAATAGTATTGCTTGTGGAAGTCTCGAGTATGACCCTTATTCTGTCTGTGAGAATGATGTAGAAGGAGATTCGGTGCCTAAGCCTCTATCTCCAACACTGTCAGTTATTAGCTCTGCAGTCAAGCTCTTCGGAGTTGTATGTGCTCACGTGGGAGAAGCTCAAAGGTAAATCATCTTCAGTAGTTTGCTTACCCTAAAATAAACAATTCACTCGTCTTGAAATGTAATATTTCCAAACTGGTAATTTGTTCAGTGAATGCATAATAGATACCTGGTGGGTAAGAAGAATGTCAGAAGTTCTCATAGATGACAGATAATAATGGTTCTTATTTACCTAATTTACCTAATATTTAATAAGAAACAATTAAGTTAATGATTAAATTAAGTAGATTAAACTAAAAGCTGATAGACACTATTATGGGTACAGTACTTAACCCACGATAGTGTATTATCTAGCTGAAAAAACAACGGAAGACTCAGTGACATGAGAACATTGATTTTTCTTCCTGAAAGCCTGAAGTGACCTTTGAAAATTAGTTGCTATTAACTTGACCTAGAAAACCCCACAGAATCACACAAGTCAAGAGTTCAAATCTTTGTGTTTACTTTAAGAACACTTGTGAAATTGCCTGGATCATCAACAGTATGCATCCAAAAGCCACAAAATATCTGAAGGATGTCACTTTACAGAAGCAATGTGTGCCATTTTGTCACTATAGTGGTGGAGGTAGTAGGTGTGCCCAGTCCAAAATGTGGGTCAGTGGCCCAAAAAGAATGCTGAATTTTTGCTGCGTGTGCTTAAAAATGCAGACAGTAATGTTAAGCTTAAGGGTTTAAATGTAGAATCTCTGGTCAGTGAGCACATCCAGGTGAATTAAGCTCCCCAAGATGCAACACAGAATTTACAGAGCTCATGGGCAGATTAACCCACACATGAGCCCTCCCTACTGCATGGAGAGGACACTTAGTGAAAAAGAGCCTCTAATCCCTATCTCTGATGTCCAAGTGGAGAATACTCTCTGATCTTTTAAGAAGTTGATTCTTGCCCTAGCCAGGTGGCTCAACTGGTTAGAGCATATTCCTGATATACTAAGGTTACGGGTTCAATCCCCTTTCAGTGCATGTGCAAGAATCAACCAATGAATGAGTAAGTGGAACATCAAACTGATGTTTCTCTCTCACGCTCTGTCCCCCTTCCTCTCTCTAAAATCAATTTAAAAAACAAAACAAAATAGTATAGTCTATAACTGTGTATGGTACCAGGTGAGTACTGAACTACCACTTCAAAAGTTATATGAATGTCTAACCACTATGCTGTATACCTGTGAAACTAATACAATATTGAATGTTAACTGTAACTGAAAAAAACTTATAAAGAAAAGTCATCTCCATCTTCCTAAGATTCAGAATAGTTTTGTTGTTGTTGTTTTGTTTTTGAGGGGCATTTGATATCTTTGTTAGGATTTGAGATTAAAAGATGGGGAAAAAATTGGGGGCTCTGTCAGTCCTGACTATAGTCTTTGGCCCATAAATGTGGGCAATAAAAGTCAGATCAAAGTTAATTACAGTATAACAAAATTTTTAAGCTCTAACCTTTTGTGTTTTTAGTACTTTCAACATGATATAGTTTCATTATAACAGATGATTAGGATATGATCTAATAATGCTGTTGGTAGTTTGCTTTTTTTATCCTCACCTCAGGATATTTTTATTAATTTTAGAGAGAAGGGGAGGGAGAGAGAGAGAGAGAAAAACACCAGTGTGAGAAAGAAACATCGATTGGTTGCCTCCCATTTGCACCTGACCAGGGATCAAATCCATAGCCTAGGTATGTGCTCTGGCTTGGGCTCGTGCTCGCAACCTTTTTGGTGTACAGAGCGACACTCCCACCAACTGAGCCACCCAGCCAGGGCAGTGTTTGAAGTTTTTAGACTCACAGAGGCTGACCTTATTGTTCGTAATTTCTCTGTTTTGTTACAGCGATCCTTCATAGTTCCTGCAGGGCAGTTTGGACATAAATGTGGTTTCGAAACAAAATGTCTTAAAGATGGTTTTGAGAATCAAGCAGAAAAATGTTTGTTTGTGATATATGTATCATGTTATTTCCAGTAAGAAAAATTATAAATAGCCAAAACATCCCAAGTTATGGAAATGGTGAAAGTGTTATATTCTCAGATTATGTAATGCTGACATCTAAAATTATTTTTGAATATAGTTAATAAAATGGGGGTAATGTTTATTAACAAAGTATATACAGTATGACTCCAGTTTTGTAGACATGATATCCATATGCCTGGAAGTGGAGGGAAAAGTAGAACAAAGGTGCCAAAATGTTAATGGTGGCTCTTTCTAGATGGTAGAACTAACAGTTTTCTGAGTTTTTCAAACTTATGATGATGAACAGAATTAGCCTTGAAATAAAGAAATATTTAAATAAACACAGTATTTACAGTTACTGTGGTTTCCCCAAAATTTTAGTGATGCACCACAAATACTAGAGGGGTGAAGATGAAATTATAAGGTTCTATACCTGCCATCAAGATAGTTCACAACTAAAAAAACAATTTTTAAACATTATTTCGGGAAGGGAGGGCTGGGATGGGAGTAAAAGACAGAAAACTATACTTGAACAACAATTAAAATAAAAAATATGTTTTAAAGAAAACCATTATTTCAGTTTTCCTGATTTGGGTGGTGGTGGGGCAGGGAGAGTACTGGGTCTAGAAACAGTGTTTTTCTTTTCTTTTTTTAAGATTTTATTTATTTTTAGAGGGGAAGGGAAGGAGATAGGGAGAGAAACATCAATGTGTGGTTGCCTCTTATGTGTCCCCTGCTGGGAACTGGCCTGCAACCCAGGCATGTGCCCTGACTGGGAATCGAACCGCGATGCTCTGGTTCACAGGCCCACACTCAATCCACTGAGCTACACCAGCCAGGGATGAAACAGTGTTTTTAAACATTGGAAAAATTGGTGAAGAGATGGCATGGTTTATTTTGTGGTTACATATTTTTAATTTCAACATAAAATTTAAAAGCTCTATGCTATAAGAAAATGAAAAACAATTCATAGAAGATACACAAATAACTAATGGATACATTCAACCCCAGACCAAACAAATGTATATAGTCATCATAACTAGAATTGTGAAAATAGGGAATTGCTCTCCACCAGTAGAAAGGTTGAATAAATCATAGTACATGCGTATAGTAAAATTTGGCTATTTTAAAGTTATGAAAGAATCAAAATGATATGAGAAGTACTAAAGACATAATGTTCAGTGAGAAGAATAAGAGTTAATATTATGTTGTATATAATATGATCCCAAGTACATTTTTGAAGTATAGTTGTAGGTAAAGTTGGCGCCATGTTTCAAATGAAGCTGTGTCTTTGAATCCAATTAAGTCCTGTTATTAAGAACAAGAATTGATGTAAATAACTTTTGATATATTCTTTGTTTAGAAAATAATTGCTGAAATAGCTGAATTTGCCCACATAAATCTTTATTAAGTGATACATTCATTTGTAATTTTTTTTTACAAAATAGTGCTTCTCCCACTCTATCAGAATTACACATAATCAAAATATTTTTACTTTGGTTCTGATGTATTTTCTTTTCCTGAAATGCTTAAGTGTGTGCAACATTTTAGCTCTAACAAAATAATGAAACAAAACAAATTAGTAGTATGATACGCAGTACTGCCCTTTGCCTTTACCTTGACTAACAAATTCTCTGTTTTTTTAATATGCTTTCAAATCTTTCGTTTCTGATTTTAGGCTTCTTATATTGGAACAGCTTTTGGACAGCATCAAGCACACAAAAGGAGCGCGGCAACAAGTAGTTCAGCTGCACGTTGTTTCTTCCGTTTCTAGTTTCTTGAAGGTAATTCTACTTTTAAAAACTCTCGTTTGCTTGATTTTGTTTTCTTAAATGTTATGGTTAACTAGATAGGTTAGAGGAAGATGTTTTTAAAGGGTCATTACTTCCCTCCATCTCCCATTTTTCTTTATCTCCTAATGAAAATGTTTTAGGATTTATAATTTCCCCTTCACTTTTTTGACTTATAAAACTTGTTCATCGCTCCAACGCACGTCTGCGTGGCTTCGAGCATGCCGTCAAACGTCTCTGGGAGGCGGACTCCCGCCAAGATGGAGGCGTAGGTGGAAACACCTTGCATCCGCGCACGAACAAATCTAAAAACAATAGTTTTAACAACAATAAACGCAACCAAACCACACAGAAAATCGACAATATGCAGTCCGAAAACAACAAAATGCTCAGCTAAACCTGTAAGAGGGGCAAAGCCAGCAGCGGAGCAGGTTGGCCAAAAACATCCCTGACCAGGGTGGTGCGCAAGCAGCCGAAGGCGCAGATCCCAGGTGCGGGCTAGCTACAGGCAGACACAGGGAAGAGGCGCAGCTGGCTGTCTGCCATCGCTGGAGCATTTGCATGCAGATAAACCAGTGAAGAGACGAGCATTGAGACCGCACGGCGCAGGGCGGCGGGCTCGCACATTTCCACTCAGATAAACAGGCAGTGGGCGAGCAGAGAGGACCGCCATTGCTCCCTCTCTGACCCCACCCCCACATACAGCGTCACAAACCAGCAAGGTGGGTGGCCCCGCCCTGATAAACACCTAAGGCTCCGCTCCTCAATAACAGGCACAAACAGATCAAAACATGGCTCAAGAACAACTCAGAGCCCCGGAGCCAATAAATCTAAGCAATGAAGAAATAGCCAAACTTTCAGATGCACAGTTCAAAACACTGGTAATCAGGATGCTCAGAGAAGTGGTTGATTTTAGTCACAAATTAGAGGAACATATGAAGGCTAAACTAATTGAAATGAATGGAAATACACAGGAAACCAATAGTAATGGAAAGGAAACTGGGACTCAAATCAAGGGAGTAGACCAGAAGGAAGGAAAAAATGACCAAACAGACAAGAAGGAAGAAACAAGAATTCAAAAAAATGAGGAGAGGCTTAGGAACCTCCAGGACATCTTTAAGCGTTCCAACATTCGAATTATGGGGTTACCAGAAGGGGAAGAGGAACAGTCATGAGTGGAAACCTTATTTGAACAAATAATAAAAGAGAACTTCCCCAGTCTGGCAAAGGCAATAGACTTCCAGGAAATCTAGGAAGCTCAGAGAGTCCCAGAGAAGTTGGACCCAAGAAGGAACACACCAAGACACATCATCATTACATCACCCAAGATTAAAATGAAGGAGAGAATCCTAGAAGCAGCAAGAGATAAGGGGACTGTCATCTACAAAGGAGTTCCCATCAGACTGTCAGCTCATTTCTCAAAAGAAACCTTATAGACAAGAAGGGGCTGGGAAAAGGTATTTAAAGTCATGAAAACCAAAGACCTACAACCAAGATTGCTCTATCCAGCAAAGTTTTCATTTAGAATGGAAGGACAGATATCTACTTCTCAGATAAGATCAAATTCAAGGAGTTCATCATCACCAAGCCCTTATTATATGAAATGTTAAAGGGACTTACCTAAGAAAAAGAAGATAAAAAGATGAACAGTGAAAGGACAGCAGACTCACAGTTATCAACAACTACACCTAAAACAAAAGCAAATTAAGAGGACAGCTAGATCGGGAGTGAACCATAGAAATGAAGATCATGTGGAGGATTAGCAACAGGGGAGTGGGAGAAGGAGAAGGATAGGAGAAGGTACAGAAAATAAGTAGCATAGACAGTAGATAGAAAATAGATAGGGGGAAGGGTAAGAATAGTAGGGGAAATACAGAATCTAAAGAACTTGAGACACGTGTTCATAAATTAAAGGGGGGAATGGTGGGGGAGGGGTGTGCAGGGTGGAGGGGAACACGGGGGGGGGAATGGAACAAATGTAATGGCATAATCAATTAAAAATAAAACACACCAAAAAAAAAAAACTTGTTCATCAGATAACCTCAGCTTGGAGCCGTGCCTTAACTTATTGAGACCAATGTCCTAGACCACAGACTGGCAGACTGTGCCATTTAGACCATGTTTGGCTCATTGAGAACATTTATAACTATCGTTTCACAGTAAAATATAGTAGGCTTCATTGGTCATATGTTTTATGGAAATCCTCATTAATATTCTTCTGGCCTTTGCCAGGTAGCTCAGTTGGTTAGAGCTTTATCTTAATATACCAAGGTTGCTGGTTCAGTCCTCAGTCTGGGCACATACAAGACAACAAATCAATGTTTCTTAAGTAGTAAGCCAAGTATGAACATACTTGGTTAACCAGATTATCCATTCCAAATTAGATAAGAAAATGCACTACAATTTTAAGTTTGGATTATTTTTTATATATTTCAGTATGTGGCTGCTTCCAAGGGAAACTTGGGTCCAGAAGAAATGAGAAGACCTGCCCTAGCATTAGTGATGGGTGCCTTAGAAAATCCCAACCCCCTCTTGAGGTGTGCAGCTGCAGAGGCATGGGCTAGGTTAGCCCAAGTAGTTGATGATGGACCTTTTACTGCCTCATTAGCTCAAGTGAGCTTTGACAAGTAAGTGAAATTCTAATTGAATATTCCTAGACTATGTGTCAAAACTGGGTATAGAAGGTCGTTAATACTGCCCTGACTTGTTTAAGAATGTTAAGGTAAATTAGTTAATAAATAATGAAAGTGATGAAAAATAAAATAACCACAAATTAAAGTTCATGGTTAGATTAGTAATATATATAGATAGATAAAGTTGCAGTAGTGGTGGTGGTAATAATGTAGGTCGCACTTCGACCTGCTAGTCTACTGAATATGTGGATGTGATTTGGTTAAGAGACTGAGGTCTGGAGTAAATTACTAATTTGGTTCAAATCTCAACTCTTGCATTTAATAGGTGGTTACCTTGTAAGGGGTACTTTGCATACCATATTTGTTTTCCTCAATAAGGTAAAAAGGAACTGATAATAGTATGAATCTCAAGGTTGTTGGGAGGATTAAAACACTAAATGTAAAGTGCTTAAATTAGTATATAAGAAAAATTACTCATAAATATTCATTCCTCCTATTACATTTAATATTACATCAAAGTTCTTGAGTTGAACTCTATATGAAATTAAAGTTATCTCAGCAACCTGAATTTTTCAAATGTAGCTTAATAAACTTAAGAATGCCCTGCATATAAATTTAGTGTGTGTGTCTATGAAAGACATTGAAATTGTTTTTACTTACATAACCATTAATAATGTGAAGACATTTTTTATTTAAAAGATTTTTCTTTGCAAGATATCTTTCTGGTTATTTCAAAAATTTTTTGGATCAATTAATAGTAAATATATATTTCTGAATTTTGGAACTAGTCGTACAAAAAGTTTTACCTAAGTGACAATATCATGCAGTAGTTTTGCTCCCATCATTATCATTTATTTTTATATCCATAATTACAGACTGAAATCAGCAAGGGACGCGGTTACCAGAACAGGGCATTCCTTGGCTTTGGGATCCCTCCATAGATATTTAGGAGGAATAAGTTCTCAACATTTGAATTCTTGTGTGGGAATCCTTTATACTTTGTCTCAGGACAGCACTTCTCCTGATGTGCAGGTAAATACCCCACGTGATACCCTTTTGTAGATAATGTACATTATGTTTTTATTGACCATTAGTAATTTGTAAATAATTTCCCTCTCATAGTAAATTTCAAAGCCCTTTTTAACCATGTTGGATTTTTTTAAATTTAAATCTCACTATTTTTACTTCACACTCAGTATCTAACGTCAAGTTCAGTATCTTTCTGAGAACACATCTCCTTGCCATCTTAATGATAACATCTACCATTCTGGAGAGCTTAAGACAAGAAGCAGCCAATGAACACATAGATAAATGGAACGACAAATCAGTGTTTCTGTCTCCCTCTCTCCCAGATCAATAAATTAAAAACAAACTTTAAATAGGTACCAGGCATTATCTTACCTTCTTCTAAACATGTTAATATATTTAATCCTCATAGTAATCTAGGGTGTATACTCCCGTTATACAGAAAGACAACTGATGCTTAAAGAAGCTGAGTAACTCAGTTTAAGAATACAAGTCATAGAATCTGAGTCCATGTTCTTAACCACTTTACTGTGTTGTTACACATGTCTTACCCCTTTCTGTTGAAATTTTTCTGGTATGTTAATCAAATCCTGTTTGATTGTTACTCTTCCTGCTCTTTTACTCTCCTTATCTTTATTTCCTGTGTGTCTTTATTTACTAGAATTGCCTCCTACCTGGTCACTTTACCTTTAGGTTCTTTTCTTTTCAACTCTCCCTAGGTAAGAAGCCAAATTGGTTTTCCTGAAAGACTTGTCTTGCCACTTTCCTACTGAAAGCTGAAAAGCTGAAAAACTGAGAAACTGCTTATTGCTTCTTAAATCAACTTCTTATTTAAGTTTCATCACCTGACCCAGGAACCTCATCTCTCGTTACCCCAGAGTGCTGGTGTTCTCTACAAATGGTCTTCCTTTTCTCCCACACATGCCATTCTCATGTTGCTCTTCTCCCAGTTCCTGTCTGATCATACAGTTTGTTTAGTATCCTAAAATACAGTTGAGCCACATTTTTGTCAAACTTCAATATCTCTAAACCACAATTAGCTTTCATTCTTGGAATCACCGTATAATATTAATGGTCTCTCCTCCATATCATCTAGTACTTGAGTTGACTCATAAGGTGTTCCATTTTTTCATCCTTCTTGTAGTACAGTATTGTTTGCCTTCTAATTACTATATTTCTCTTTACATTCAAGAAGTCTGTTTGGAACACATACTTTCATATTGAATATTTTTTATTGATTAATTTAAACACTTCATTCCATGGCTTCCATTGTCCTCAAATCTGACTTTTCTGGATTGCTGTGGTCTCTCAATTAACAGGAGTTCATTTTTGTAGCATTTAAAGTACTATAAGATTTTTTTATACATCCATTGATAAAAGAAGTAACACTTTGTAGTTGATTTTTTTAAGGGAGAACTTTTTGTGTAATTCTTCTTATGAAAAATTCAAACATAAATAAAAGTTGAGAGTATAATTTAATGAATCTGGTACACCCATTATCCAACTTCAGTGATCAGCATATGGCCAGTCTTGATTCATTTAAACCAGAGTTGATAAATTTATTTTATAAAGGGTCAGAAAGTAAATTATTTAGGCTTAACATATCACAGTCTTTGTTACTGCTCAGTTCTGCCATTGTATCAGGAAAGCAGCCATAAATAATACATAAACAAATGAGCATGATTATGTTTCCTTTTTAAAGTATTTTTTATTGATTATGCTATTACAATTTTTCCAATTTTTCCCACTTTATCCCCCTTCCACCCTGCCCCCCCAACCCTCTAGCCTCACCCCCCCTTAGTTCATGTCCATGGGTTGTACATATAAGTTCTCTGAGTCCTCTGTTTCCTATACCATTTTTATCTCTCCCCATCTATTTTATGCCTATTAATTATACTGCTTCTTCCCTGTACCTTTCCCCCACTATTCCTCTCTTCCTCCTCCCCCTGAACTCCCTTTGTGTGATGTCCATTTCTCTGATTCTCTTCCTGTTCTGGTTGTTTGCTTAGCTTTTGTTTTCATTATTTTTCTTTTCTTTTAGGTTCATTTGTTAATAGTTGTGAGTTTGGTGTCATTTTATTGTTCATATTTTTTATCTTCTTTTTCTTAGATAAGTTCCTTGAGTATTTCAGGTACTAAGGGCTTGGTAATGATGAACTGCTTTAACTTGACCTTTTCTGGGAAGCACTTTATCTGCCTTTCCATTCTAAATGAAAGTTTTACTGCATAGAGTAATCTTGGATGTAGGTCCTTGCCTTTTATGACTTCAAATACCTCTTTCCAGTCACTTCTTGCCTGCAAGGTTTCTTTGAGAAATCAGCTGGTAGCCTTATGGGAACTCCTTTGTAGGTAACTGTGTCCTTTCCTCTTGCTCTTTTTAGGATTCTCTCTTATATTTAATCTTGGGTAACTTAATGATGATGTACCTTGGTGTGTTCCTCTTTGGGACTCTTTGAGCTTCCTGGACTTCCTGGAAGTCTATTTCCTTCACCAGATTGGGGAAGTTTTTCTTCATTATTTGTTCAAATAAGTTTTGAATTTCTTGCTGTTTCTTTTCTTCTTCTGTCACCCCTATAATTGGGATATTGGAACGTTTCAGGTTGTCCCAGAGAATCCTCAGCTTCTCCTCACTTTTTTGGATTCTTGTTTCTTCATTTTGATCCAATTGGATGTTTATTTCTTTCTTTTGTTCCAGATTGTTGCTTTGAACCCTGGTTTCCTTCTTGTCACTGTTGGTTTCCTGAATGTTTTGCTTTATTTCATTTTGGGTATCTTTCATTTGTTCTTTCATTTTTTGACCAAGCTCAATCAGTTCTGTGACCATTTTGATTACCAGGGCTTTATATTCTGCATCAGTTAAGTTGGCAATGTCCTTATCGCTTAGTTCTGAGGTTTTGTTGTGTTCTTTCATTTGGCCATATTTCTTTGTCTTGGCGCACCTGATAAGTTGTAAGGGGTGTAGCCTTAGGTATTCACCCTGGCAGGACAATCCGTTTTGCTACACTGTCTGTGGGTGAGGGACCAGAGAGGGAAAAATGCAGCTTGCCTTTAGTGCACTTTCCAAAAGACTCCTGGGTCAAACTAGAAGTATCTCTCACCATAGCAACCCCAGCCTTAGCCCACAGTCAGCTCTGAGTCTCAGTTTTCCCCTTAAGTCAGTCCCTCCCGCCCAGCTCTGCTGAGCTGGCAGTCAGGCCCATTCTTCAGCCACCTTGACTGGTTTTTTCTGAGTCGCCCCAGGTGGTCCTTACAGGTCTGGTTGTTCTGGTTGATTTTTTCTTTAATTCCTTGGTTGTTGGAGTTCTGTGCAGTTTGATTTTCTGGTGCTTTTTGGTTGTTTATTGATTTTAGATTTGTTGTTATCTTTCGTTTGGTTGTGTGAGGAAGCAAAGTGTTTCTACCTATGCCTCCATCTTGACCAGAACTCCAATTATGTTTCAATAAAAACTTTATTTATAAAAACATGGCAGTCTAAATTTGGCTCAAGGCTATTTTTTTTGTTTAGTATACATGTATAAATATATCTTTAATATATGTTTATCTACAAAATACATATTTATATGTAAGATATATATTTTCTTTATAAATATACTTATAAAAGTGCACCTGTCATAAGTGTTCATCTCTCTGAATAGAATCTCAAATTGAATACACCATGTATCCAACACCTAGATCAATAAACAGAACATTTTCAATACCCCAGACACTGCCCTCATGTTCTTCTCTAGTTACTACCTGTTCCACCAAGGATAACCACTGTCCTAATTTGGAACAGCATGTTAGTTTGCCTGCTTCGATATTTTATATTAGTGGAACCATACAGTATGTACTCTTTTTATGTCTGGCTTTCTTTAACATTGAGAGATTTGTTTGTATTATTGCATGTAATTGTAGATTTTCTTGAATCTTTTAAAAACTTGAATTTCCGTACTCTGTATAGATAAAACAATAAACAATTGTTAACAAATTAAGTTTAGTTCAAGATGTTAGCCAAAGAACCAAACATTATCTTGGAATACTTAGTGCTGAGTTATATCTAAATATACCATTCTAAACTAGATAGTTGTTTCTCGGGGGGTGGGTTTCACGGGCTATTTAAAGAGAAAAACTTCCTTACTTTTTCTTTGCAAGTTAGAAATAGCACACAAATAGTTTGCCTTGCCATTATTTTATCACTTACTTCAATGACAGAATAATTCATTGTGTTTTATGTTTCTTAATGCTGCTGTAACATTTAAACTTTTTTTCTGTCTCCATAGACCTGGGCACTACATGCTCTATCACTGATAATTGATTCTGCTGGGCCACTCTTTTATATGCACGTGGAACCTACCCTTTCTCTTACTATAATGTTGTTATTAAATGTGCCTCCTACTCATGCTGAAGTCCATCAAAGTCTTGGTCGTTGTTTGAACGCCCTTATTACTACTTTAGGCCCAGAGCTACAAGGTATGCATAGCTGTGCTTGTGATGTTTTACATGAAAAATATACTTATAAAAATGAATTCAGAGATGACTGACTCGAATAATTATCCATTGAAGTGAAATTTAACAGAATGTTCTATTCAAATATATTGGCAAGGTGTTGAGTGTACTCTTGGGAAGACTTTGAATCCTGGATGATGACATAATAGGAAGCTAACATAGAAACTGTGATAGTTGATGTGAGCTCCACCACTACTTACTTAATTGGGTGACCTTGAGCAAATTTTTACATCTCTGAGCTTTGATTTTTCTCCTCTATCAAATGAGGAAAAAGTTGAAAACCCTTTGTGGTTGGCACATAGTAGGTGCTCAGTAGTTTATTTTGTTAAGTAAATGCCATTCAATCTGATTTCCCTTACCTTGAGAAGATAAGGAGTACATATTCAGAAAGATTTGATCTGTCCTAAAAATGCTTCTTTTAACAATTAAAATGACACACATGAAGTCGAATAGTTTAAAGAACTCTTAATCTCTTTTAAGAAATGAATGACCATGTCCAGCAACTCATCGATCTGTTCGTAATGCATACTATATGCTGTCAATATGTGAAAGTAGCCCTGGCTGGTGTAGCTCAGTGGATTGAGTGCAGGCCTATAAACCAGAGGGTTGCTGGTTCCATTCCTGATCAGGGCACATGCCTGGGTTGTGGGCCAGGTCCCCAGCAGGAGCTGCGTGAGAGGCAACCACACATTGATGTTTCTCTCTCTCTCTTTCTCCTTCTCTTCCCCTCTCTCTAAAATAAATAAATAAAATATTTTTTAAAAATGTGAAAGTAACTCTCAACTAATACAAGCAGTGCTAAGTTTATTAGCAATTTCTAATTCTACTTTTCATGATGACTTGGAACAATCTACAGATAGTCTTAAGGTTTATTTAAGATTTTATTTTATTTTACTTAATTTTTAAAGAGAGGAGAAGAGAGGGAGAGAAACATAGATGTGTGAGAGAAATATCAGTTGGTTGCCTGTCACACGCCCCCAACTGGGAACCGGGCCCACGACCCAGGCATGTGCCCCGACTTGGAATTGAACCAGTGACTTTTCAGTTCTCAGGCTGGTGATGGATCCACTGGCCCACACCAGCCAAGATACAGTGTTAGGTTTTACCTTGCTGAATGGTTTGTATTGCCATAAACCTTTCAAACTGAGAATAACTAATACTCATCTAAAAATCTTTCAGTGGAGTTATTCCTGTTTTTATAGAAAAAATTTATTTCACAGATTCTTAAATTTAAAATTGGAAAAAAGAGTTTTAACCTAGTAATATATGTGTAAAGAGTAATGATTTTATAGGCCAGTTATTAAAAGCTTTCTGCTTTCACTTTAGGTAGCAGTACTTCAATTTCTGCCTTAAGGACCTCCTGTCTGTTAGGCTGTGCAGTGATGCAAGGTAACCCAGACTGCCTTGTCCAAGCTCAGGCCATCTCTTGCCTTCAGCAACTTCATATGTTTGCTCCACGATATGTCAACTTGTCTAGCCTGGTCTGCTGCCTCTGTGTGAGTATAATATTACAGATGAGTTTTTAGTTTCTTTTATTGGAAATATTTATTTTAATTATTCTCTAGACTGTGTAGAATAGCCATTTTCCTTCAGTTCTAGCCTTTTCAGGGAAGTGGGGGTCCAATTTTTATATAATCAATTTATGCAATAACATTTTTTTCTCAAGAAATTTTCCATTTCTTTTTTTAAAAGATTTTATTTATTTTTAGAGAGAGGTGAAGGGAGGGAGAGAAACATTGATGTGAGAGAAACATCAACTTGTTGCTTCTTGCAGGCCCCCAACCAGGGGGACCTGGCCTTAACCCAGGCATATTCTCTGACTGGGGATGGAAACGCCAGCCCTTCAGTTTATAGGACGATGCCCAACCCACCGAGCTACACCAGTCAGGGCTTTTCTTTTTTCTCTGTTCCAAATGACTACATACAAAGTCCTTTCCATCTGAAATGGGTACATAACATGTTTTTCTTAATATTCTAGCAGTATAGGCATCAATATTTTGGTTCTGCTCATGTGTCTAATGAATATAGGAGGTGATTTATAATCATCAGGGGTTTTAAGATTGACCTTGAGCATCAGTAGTTTCTATCTGGACTTGCCTCAAAATTGTTACTCTTGGAATAAAAACTGACACCATTTCTTTTTAACTTTTTCTAACCCTGAAGTGTTCATAACACACTTCCATTAGTAACATGAGATTTGAGAATTACTACTTTACTTAGAAAAACCTTTCATTTTCAAGCTTGAGGCAAAATATGTAGCATCTCTGGCATTGAAAGAACCTCAGATGTTGTTAAAACTAGTCTTCTCAATAAAAAGATAAACTGGGGACCAATAAAGTCAAGTAATTTGACTAGGTTGTGGTAGCTTTAAGCTGGAATCCATATTTCTGAACTTCTTGTCCAGTTCTCATTTCATTATTTCCGACTGACTCTAGTTCTGAACAGTTCTGAGCTCTGCTGCCTCCTAGTTAGGTGGCCTTAGGGAAGTCCCATAGCCTCTGGCAGCCTCAGCTCCCTGGTCTGAAACAAGGATTACACAAGATGCCGCCTATAAAGGTACATGTCCTGGGCACTTCATAACCACTATTAGGTAGCAGTTGTTTTTATTTTCTTGATTTACACCTTAAACATAGATTATGTTATCTTCATATTGATTTTGATAATCGTAATTATGTAAGACTGTTAAAAAGAGGGTATGACTCACTTTTCTGGTAGAATTTTTGGTTCCTAAGTTAAACATGTATTAGAGAAAATAGCACTTACTGGCAAAAGATTGTACTTTTACTATTCTGCAGCTTTTCCCCAGGAATATTACTCTGTATTTGAGGAACTACTGCCAAAACCAATTATTGAAAATATCCACTCTTTTGCAAGTTGGTCTAACTTTCACTCTCTATTTAAATATAATGATGCTGCCATTTTTTCTTTTTAAATTGCAGTAGGACATTTCCATTAATAGCCTTTTAAAATTTCCTTAACTCTACATGAATTCATTTATTAAAGTTTATCATAAAGAGTAAGACTAACTACTAATTCTTGGTGAATTAGACTTGATCAAATGTTTTTTTCCCCTAGATGAGAAAGGTTGTATACATATAAAGAATAGAGATTATTATCAGATTTTTCTTGTGGATACATACAGAGCAATTGAGAAAATCAGAAGTAACAGTTACAAATCTGATTCATATTAGTGATAACAGTCATGAAAAAATGATTCTTACACAGAAATTATATTCAAAAATTGCTATCACTATAGTATATTAATTTTGTGTCTTCATATTTTGGTATTAAATCTTATTCTAAATTTATCACATTGAATTTATTATTACATTTTAGACTATTCCCGGTAGTAGTAAGTTTCTTTTCTACAAAGAATATAATTATTTAGCATGAGGTGTTTTCATATCAGTTGAAACTTCCTAAATATTCAGAATACTTTTCATCATTAAGAAAAAATCTTAGTGGAAAGGACTTTCTTCTAACTATATGCTCTTTAACCTCTATTCTGAATGTGGCCTTAGCTACACTAGGAATTCTGAGTCCTCTCAGTTTTAAATCTTGGCTTCAAGGAGTAAAAAGAAAAATCTATAATTAACTTGCGATGAGATAAACCATTAACTTTGCCGCTCATTGGACACCTGTTCGTGTGAATGCAATCCCGATCAGTCTTGTCACACTCGTGTCTGCCTGACCTGGTTGTGTTACTGAAGCTTAATGAGAGATTCCAAAGGAAAACCCAAGTACACAAATGTACCTCTTTAAATTACTATATATTTTATATCTTTACATCTTGAGTTGACAATTTCAAGATCTTAGTTCAACTCATATTTTAAGTTAGAAAATCAAGTATTTCTTGGCATATCTGTAAAGCCGAAGCTAAGCCAGTTTTAATGACAGAGCTCTATCAACATTTGTATTTTCATAATTAGTTGAGTGTTGTCAAAGTCATCCTAGTATTTTATCTTTTGTTTTTGTCTTGACTGGTCTGTCATTTGTTTTTGTGCAGGAGATCTTGTTGGATAATTCTATGTTGGTAGGTCCCCGACCCTCAATTCCTGACTGTTTTTGAGGTTTGCAGTGCTGTTTCTTTATCATTTTTTGGTTGTAGATGTTCTTGTTTTCCTCTGCATCTCTGTAAGCTAACCATGAATGCAAAGCCCACTATGTGTAGCATGTTACATGTGTTTATTTAATGCCAATGTTTTAAAATCCTCCCTAACCTTCTCCAGCTGGTATATTCACTCCTTGCACTCAATTTTGCATCATTTTGATTTAATATATTCATTTCAGAAAAGAATTATAGTTACAGTTTGATTTAATTTCTGTATTTTGCCTGTTCAGTTTGTTTGCCTTAACCCACTTTCTTGTTCCTGTTATAAATGCTGGTGAATAACATGGAAATGTTAAGCATCCCATTTTGCTTTGTGTAACAGCTTTTAATCTTTTTTCTACCAAAGAGTACTTTTAAGCATGCTTTTTCTAAAAGATTGTTTGACCAGCCTGAATAATGCTGCACCCGCCTTGTATTATATGCTTGTAAAACTCCAGTTAAAATAAGTAGTAGATTGTTAACTTTTGTTAAAAATTGTCATGTAGAGTGCTTATTTTGTGGTTGTTGTTAAATATGACTGTAATCTTGGGCATGATTGAACTTAATGTTTTTACATTTTAACTTCTCTGTTATCCTGTGTATAGTTTCTGACAGTTTTTAAACATGAGTGGAGTGACGTTACTTTGGGACTTTATGAATGGCATTCTCTTTCCACTTTTGAGTTCATGATACGGTGTGAGGATATAATAGAACATATTTATAAAGTGGTTCCTGTCCATATGTTTCATGATGACATATTTACAGACTTTTTCTGTCTTCTGGCTTCTGATAAAATTTAGGATTTAGCTCTCTTTGCATGTGTTTCTTCTCATATATCAAAAAGCCAGCCACCACCAGCTACTCTTTTTCTCAGAATTAAGCCTCTGCCCTTTTCAGCAGACTTAGCTACTTCGGTCCTTTTTTCCCCAAACACACCAGATCTAAAGATCACTATAAGAATTGTGCCATTATTTTCAAATCCTGCTTGGAAAATCACTGTCATAAAACATATTTATTGCCTTAAACTATGCCATACTGGTCTTTACATTCATATTTGAAACAAATTTCAAAAGATCTACATTTTATTCTACTTATGAAATCACTGAGTAAGAATTTATATCTAGAAACCTTTGACTTGTTCTAATACCTCATTTAAAGTATATCAGCAATCATATCATTTACCCTATCATTAACACAACCTGTTGAGATTAACATTGTTTAAACAATTGTAAGTAAAAAGAATGTATATTGAGTCTGTCACTCTGAGCAGAAATATTTTATATCTTTAAGATATATAGATATCTATGTACATATATGTAGATCCATGTATATGTAGATATACACATTTGTAAATTTTACTATCTGTAATGTTTTTCTCTAGAGAACATGTTTGGTGAAAATGTTTTCTGAGTAAAACTCTGCTTTTATTTGAAAATGCATTCACTTACCCTGTATGGCATCTGAATAAAATACTATTGATAGAGACTTGCATTAATAATAACTAACATTTATTGAGCATTTACTGTTTGCCAGGTATTTGTGCTGAGCACTTCTGCATGTTTCTTTGTGTTTAGTTGACAACATACTTGTAAGATAGGGTTGTGTTATCTCTATTTTACAAATAAGGAAACTAAGGTGCAGAGAGGTTAAATAACTTGCCCAAGGTCACACAGCTAGTAAGTGGTTGTTCTAGGACTCAGACCGAGCCGGTTTGACTCCAGAACCTCCATTTTAACTAGTATACTGTACTGCATACATAGATTTGTGGAAATTTCTACTTAGGAAAGTATAAAACATTATGATATAGTTGCATGAGCACAAATGTATAAACTGCAGATAAATTCTTTACAAATTATCTCAAAACCGTTTTTGCTCGTATACATCTTATGTCTTCCTGTAAAGAGGTTTCTGCTTGGATTTGTTTATAAATGTTGCATAATCAAGTGTATGTATTACTTCTTAAGTTATTTCTAACTTGTATAATAAAAAACATATACTAGAAGAATTTGAATTCCTGTGTATTCGATAAGTTACATCCAGCCCAACAATAATCTGGACAGAATTAGGAGGGGTCCAGTGACTATGAGATTTACTGAGTTGCTAGCCAGAATTTCAGCTGTTTCAGTTGCCAAATGGTATTTTGCAGGTGAATCTTTGTAGTCCCTATTTGTTACTGAGAAGAGCAGTACTGGCTTGTTTACGTCAGCTTGTGCAGAGAGAAGCAGCGGAAGTTTCAGAACATGCTGTTACGCTTACTAAGGATAGCAGAGAAGAGTTGATTCCAGGTAATTCTTTTTCTCAAAATTATCTCCAGCTCAAAATGATTGTTTTAATCTTAAATCTCAATGTGTCAATATGAGTTTTTAAAACAAAATTTAAAAGTGAATATATAATATCTCTTAAACCTGCTACAAGAGACAATTGCTATCAGTTACTTATAATTCCAACCAGTAATGTTACTGGTTTAGAACACTGGTTCTCAAACTTAGGTTCCCAAACCAGCAATATCCATATCACCCAGGAACTTGTCAAAAATGCAGGCTATTGGGTCCCATCCCAAATCTGAGAATAGAGCCCAGCAATCTGTTATCTATGTTTTTATAATTCCTCTGTTAATGTATACTGAAGTTTGAGAGCCATTGGTATTAGAGTAAGTTTTTTCATAGTAGTCAATTGAAATTGGATTTAGCCCTTAAGTAATTTATCATATGCGCCTTTCTTCCCCCAAAATCTCATTTAATAAATTCTCCATGGATGAGTCTGTGTCAAGTCAAAGGACTTTTTATACCCCTTGTTGTATATTTTAGAACTAAATTAAAGGATTTCTTAGGCAGTAAGATTTGTTTTAAATATATATCTCTTCATTTTAAAATTATATGAGTAATGCAAACATGCATTTAAATTCAAACAGACTACAAAAATAGTAATGATAATATCATACTTTTATGTATATAGTTTCCAGTGCGCTATCACACATTCATGTCTCAGACTTCACAAAGCTTTCCTCTGTCTAAACTCAGATCTGTAATGTCTTCGACTGTCATGCTGTACTTTTTAAGTCATAGTTTTGTTATTGAAACTTGCTCTGGTTTGAGTTTATCAGCATTCCTGAACTGGTATACTAGTAGTCATCACACAGGTTGCACAGCTCATTTGAAAAACTGTTGTGTAATTACTTACCTGAACCAAAAAATTTAAATCTGATTGTGAGATACTTTCCCCAAAGTGACCTTTGGTTTATATTCACCACTGAAGTTATATATCCATTGCTTTAGGCTTTGATTGTGTCCATATGCTGGTACGTGTTTCCAGAATTATCATAGCTATGTGAGTAGCCATGTTCTTAGCTTAGTAGCTTAGTACCTTAGTAGCTAAATTAGTAAAGAACTCATATATAATCCCTTTTTTTCAATTCTGTAATTTTTCTAACTCCTGGAAAAGTTGAAACAAATGTATACTGAATGTATAAACTCACCTACTTAATATCTTTACGACACTTACTTTATATCTCTTTCCCTCTTTCCATTCATACAGACATCCAAACCTTCTGCCAGAGCATCTAAGCAGGCTGCAAGCATTGTGGCAGTTCACCCTTAAGTGCTTTGGTTTGCATTTTCCAAGAACCTCACATCACTTCTACACCTAATAAAATTAACAACTTTTTAGTGATATCATAGAATGCACAAGTCTCACACAGATTTCTCCACTTATCAGAAAAAAGACTTTATTATAAGTAGACTTTTTTATACCTATCAACCCCATCCAAATTTAGGATTCAGTCGTGACTCACTCATGCATTGATTATTCTCTCTTTAGATCCTAATTGGAAACATTCCTGCCACCTACTTCCAAACTTTAAATGGTCATTTCTCTTTTAAAATAGTCTAATAGTAGAAATTCTTTGGAAAACAAATGCTTTCATAAATGCTAAATTTCCAAGAGAAAATTTGTTCTTTTAGCTTTTTCAGAATTAGAGGAAATAGATGCTGGATCAAGGGTTGTATTTTTCTTAGAGAGGCTTTATTACTACTTTGCAATGAGAATATTATGTAGTAGTTATGTAGTAACATTCTTTGGTTAGTTGTAGTAATTAAACATTGTTCTCCATGCAGTAGTTGTTTTCTTTCTGAGTTTTACTCTTCATGTTAATAAATTTAAAATCTTTTTCTTACCAGAATAAGGAAAACTTACCTATGATTATTTGCAATTAAATTTAGAGGAAAATAAAATAATCATACCAGAAAACATTGTATAAAAGTTTAAGTATTGAACCCTCAACTCTATGGTTCAGTCAGCTGGAGCATCATCCCGTGATAGAAAGATTGTGGGTGTGACTCCCGGTCAGGGGACATGCCTGGGTTGCGTGTTCAATCCCTGGTCCAGGCGCCTGCTATGCCTGGTCTGTGCACATTCAAAGGCAACCAATTGATGTTTTTCTCTCTCTCTCTTCCTCTCTCTCTAAAAGCAGTGGAAAAATGTCCTCAAGGTGAGGATTTAAAAAAAATTCAAGTTTAAGTATTGAATATTAACTGGGTTAAAATGTTTACCTAATTTAAGGAAAACATTAATAAATCTCACTAAACACCTTTCAATAATATTGCATTAAAAATAACCATATAATCTCATAATAAAACCAAAGTAACCATGGACTAAATAGACCTCAGTAGGTTAAGGCACAGGGTTTGGACTAGTTCTTTAAAGTATGCTGGGATGCTCCAGCAGTAGTCAGCCATCCAGACAGACTCATTCCTGTGGTGGTGTTACGCTGCTGGGAGATGAATGTTCTTCCTCCAGCTGCCTCTGCCACTGTTCTGGTGGCACCAGGCACTGGTGCAAGGCAGAACTGGGCTTCCTCGAGAGTGTGCTAAGCATTCACTTTGGCTGCTTAGTTCTAGTGTGGGAGCATACACAGAAAAATAAAATACAATAAAATATACCTGTATGTAATATTTTAATAACTACTGAATATGTGTGCTTCTCATATGGCAGTTTTGTTTTCTGTATTACTTAGATCATCGGTTTTCTTCTTGTCAGATACTAACATCAGAGAAGTAGGACTTGAAGGAGCATTACTGACCTTACTAGACAAAGAGACAGATCACAAATTGTGCCATGATATCAAAGAGACTTTAAATCATATGCTCACATCTATGGCAGTGGATAAACTTTCATTTTGGTTAAAGCTTTGTAAAGATGTACTTGCTGCATCAGCTGGTAAGTACTGGTGACTACCAATTGAAATAAAATTCAAAGTAAAAATGTTAAATAAAGTTGTTTGCCAGTGATGATTCATCAGTCCTATGTGTATATTTGGATTACAATTGCTTGTGGCTTTCTTCAAATGAAGAGTCTAGTGCCAGCGTTAAAGTCTAACACTCAGCCTGCTTTTTTTCTCTTGATTGTCTTAAATGACTTTCCTGTGTAAAACAGACTAAAAAGTAGAGTCATTATTTATGCTACAGAAAGGATGAACTAACTTATAGTAGCTCCCTTATTTGTTTTCATAAATGTAATAAATATGTGACGGATTGCCTGGAGTCAACATAATAGCAAATTCACCAAATGTGGCATTTTAGGCAAGCCAGTTTCTCCATATTTAATAATGGTAGATTCAGATAGTGTTTGAAATTAATGTTATTTCCCAATCTCTTTGCTAGCATAAGATAATTGTTAGTGAGAAAGTGTATTAGAAAATTGTAAATGTCTATCCTTTGAGAGAAAAAATAAATGAGAGAAAGAAAGAAGATGGAAACCAATTCTGTTCTACAACTCTTCAACTATCCTATGCATAGGCAGTATTACTCCATTTTACACACAGGCAGCACGACTTGGAAAGGTTAAACAATTGCCCACAGACACACAGAGACAGAGTCAAACCTTAGTTTGCTGCACTTTAAAACCCAGTTTCCTCCTATATTTCCATAACTCTCAACCCATGTACTCAGGCCGTAACTTAGTGTGGCTCTGATCTTTGCAATTATGTGAAAGAGAGAAAGGTACCATAAAATTCTGGGATTTTATAATTTTTTACATCTCCAATGTCTATTTTGATTCTTTTTAAGTTATATTTCATTGATTATGCTATTACAGTTGTCATGATTTTCCTCCTTTTACCCAGCACATCCACTCCCTCAGGCAGTCCCCACACCATTGTTGATGTCCATGAGTTGTGCGGATAAGTTCCTCGGCTACTCCATTTCTTACAGTTTTCCTCCCCATAGCTGTTCTGTAACTACCTATTTGTACTTCATTTTTTAGTATATTTTGTTGATTATGCTATTATACTTGACTCATTTTTTTCTCCCCTTTATTGCCCTCTGCCCTGTACCCTCCCTCCCACCAGCATTCCTTCCCCTTAGTTCATGTCCATGGGTCATACATAAAAGTTCTTTGGCTTCTCCATTTCCCATACTATTCTTAACCTTCCTCTTTCTGTTTTATACCTACCAGTTATACTTCTTATTCTACGTACCTTTTTCCCCATTCTTCCCCCCCGCACCTGCCCCAGTGATAACCTTCCATGTGATCTCCATTTCTGTGATTCTGTTCCTGTTCTAGTTATTTGCTTGGGTTGCTTTTGTTTTTGTTTTTTAGGTTCAGTTGTTGATGGTTGTGAGTTTGTTGTCATTTTACTGTACATAGTTTTGATCTTCTTTTTCTTAGGTAAGTTCCTTGAGCATTTCAGGTACTAAGGGCTTGGTGATGATGAACTCCTTTAACTTGACCTTATCTGAGAGGACTTTATCTGCCCTTCCATTCTAAATAATAGCCTTGGTGAGCAGAGTAATCTTGGATGTAGGTCCTTCCCTTTCATGACTTTGAATACTTCTTTCCAGCCCCTTCTTGCCTGCAAGGTTTCTTTAGAGAAATAAGCTCACAGTATTAGGGAAACGCCCCTGTCTGTAACTATCTTTTCTCTTGCTGCTTTTACGACTCTTTGTCTTTTAACCTTTGGCATTTTAATTATGATGCATCTTGGAGTGGGCTTCTTTGCATCCATCTTGTTTAGGACTTGCTTGCTTTTTGAACTTGCTTTTTGGACTTGCATGTCTATTTCTTTCCTTCACCAAATTAAGGAAGTTTTCTTTCATTATTTTTAAAAATACATGTCCGATTTCTTGCTCTCTCTCTCTGCAGCCAGAAGTTGTGAGGACTTATCTACCTGGCACTGGAACCCAGGGCTGGGTGGGGGAGCTGCTGTGGGGTGGGACTCCTCACTCCCTTGATATTCCTCCTGAATTTTTAGCTACCACATGTGGGTGTGGGACCGGCCTATTTTGGGTGTGTGCCCCTCCTACCAGTCTGGATGGATGTGGTTTCTTTAGTTCTGTAGTTGTCAGAGACTTTTACTCAACTTGATTTCTGATGGCTCTGACTTATGATTGTTCTTTTATTTAGTTGTAATGTTGATATGATTGTATGAAGAGGGAAGCCATGTCTGCCTATGCTGCCATCTTGAGTGGAAGTCTCTACCTTGATTCTTAATGGTCCTCTTCTCTTCCAGTTATTTAGACCTCTTTCAACCATTCTTGTCCACATTTTCCTTCTTGAATGCTCTCTTCTATACCTACTAATTACCTTACAAGGACTTCTACTTAAAAGAAAATGTGTATGGGCATAGACAGTTTGAATAGACTTTTCTGGTGTCTCACCTATCTGTCTTTTAATTTTGCATTTATACCCTGTGAGCTTACTAACTCAATTTTATTTTACCATGTATTCATTGTATCTTGTAGTTTGGTCCTATCCATCTTTACTTGGAAAACATACATTTCAGTTTCTGTTGACTTCTCAGTCATAAGATAGGACTTTTCCATGACTTTATTTGTGATATCTTTACTATCTTTCATAAAATACTCAAAAAATATCAACATATAGGATATCTTGAGAAAAACTAGTTGGTTTCTGTGGCGTTAGTTTCACTTTTAAGTCAACATTTAGTACAAGGAGAAAATACATGTACTTCACTACTCAGTGGCTCTAGTTCTCAGGACAGCGTGAGACCATAATGACAGCAATGGGTCTATTCAGAGGAACATACTTCAGACCTTTTCTGTGGGTTCAGGAACCTTCTTAAATCTGTTCAAGGCCACATTGTTAAAATGGCATACCCAGTATAATCCACTATACTCCCTACTAGAGAATTTTGATCTTCCTTAATACAGAGGATTGATAATTACCTAGTATCTAGTATCATAGTCAGTTTTTCATTTTGCATAATTTAACAGCTTTCTTTTACCTCACTTTCTTACTTAGAAATGGTTCTAACAGCATTTCTTTAAATATCACTGTTATCTGTATTTATTAGGCATGATTATTTTACATTGTAAAAAGATGTGTGATTGATCAACAGTGATTATGTTCTGAATTTGAAGTCATTTGTGTTCCTTTATAAATATATCTTCAAATTGATTGTAATTACTTGTATTCTTCCTCGATACAAGATTTTACAACTGTAACTTGTGTGGATACAATGCAAGAGGAGGAAGGCGATAAAGGGGATGATGCCTCAGTTCTGACCCCCAGAAACGGGGACAGATTCCATCCTTTCACCAATCCCCGATGGGCTACCAGAGTCTTCGCCGCTGAATGTGTCTGCAGGATAATCAGCCAGTGTGAGAATGCACACTGTGCACATTTTGACATTGCGTTAGCACAAGAAATGAAAAGAAAGGATTCAAGAAGTAAGTGGCATAATTATAAAAAAAACAAATGATATATGTAGAAATGCTGTCTGCTTATGTTTTCAATATTCATTTAAAAAGTAAAACTAAAAGGTTTGTATTCCTCCAAATCAGTTATGAAACTGACTATAACCTTTATGTAAACTGTAAGTGTAGTATATTTTAAATGTTTAAATACATTTTTAATGAATAAGCTTCTTAAATTGGCATTCACTTGTTTAATGGACATGGAAAACAAGTTAAGTTTATAGAGAGTAATTATGGTCTTACAAAGTAGCATGTGTGTTAGGTACTTCCCAAAATTTATTTTCTGAGTTACCAGTTACAGCAATTGTATTTATAGATTATCTTGGTTCCATGAATATTACTAAGAAAATATTTTAGTCTTTCTCAATGTAAACATAATTTTAAGACCATTTTAACCTTCAGTTTTTTATTATTGCTGCCTAAATATGTATTTTATGGTTTGATATCTGATTTTTTAAATTGACTTCAGTAGATGTTCAAAGTGGTGATGTACATATCTAAATGCTTTGAAAATATTCTTTACCAGGCAAAGGAATTATAAAACAAAATGTTGTTATTACCAGTTTGGGAATAGGAATTAGGTATCTCTGTTTTAAGGATTTTTCAAGCAGCATTTATAAAGTTTTTTTATTTGTGACAGGGACTGTGCTAGATACTTATAGTATAAAATTAGTATATCATAGTATTGATATACTGTGCTTACTGATTACTGTGCTCCCATTTAAAATTGTGATTGGCACCTATTAAGATGAGTTTGTTTCTTCACTGTGAACTATAGCTATTCTTCCTTGGATTAGTCTCAAACATATTTTAGGTAAAGGTTAACTGTACCCTAAACATTTTATTGTTGGAACATTGTTAAATGATTGTCTTGTTTATTCCTGGTAGCAGTAAACCAAAGAATGTGTTGTAGGAATGGAAGGAATTTTCATTTATAATTTTATAGCCAGAAATGTTTTTTTTATTTCCATCATTTGAATGTGTGGCAAGACATACAAAAATAAGGTATTCTAGTCCATTTAAAGTAGTACATAAAATTATTTTTTAAAAGAACATCAAGTCTTGTAGCTTCAACTTGATATAAGGAGAGTAATTAAATTACTAATTCATCAATACCCAAAGTCTACTAAGTACCTTCCAAGGTACTTTTATCAGAAAGTATAATCGAAATTTTCATTGACGGTACTTTTAACACCCTTTTAAAAGATACTAATTCTGTCTTTGGTTTTTGAATAGCTGTATAATTATTTGCTTTGATACAGCTTTTCTGTGTATTTCCAGTTGTGCCATAAACCCAAGCTTTCAAGTTTGTATTTAACAAATTATAAAACAAAACAGTAAATCAAATTAGAGAGATTTAAAAAGAAGTCTAGATTATGAAATTAAACTACAAAATTTAACACAAGTTCCAGCATACTCTTTTTCTTGATAAGATTTTTTTAATCTTATAGGTGACTTTTTGGTGCTGCATCTTGCCGACTTAATTCGCATGGCTTTTATGGCTGCCACAGACCATAGTGACCAGCTCCGTCTTTCTGGCCTTGAAACATTGTTAATTGTTATTCGGAGATTTGCAAGTATTCCAGAACCAGAGTTTCCAGGACATGTAATTCTGGAACAGTATCAAGCCAATGTAAGCACTTTCTGCTAGAGAATTTAATTATTAAACATCTGGATAAAAAGTCTGTGAAACTGCCCTGACCATTGTGGCTCAGTCGGTTGGGCACAGTCCCACAAAGGGAAAGGTCACCGGTTTGATTCCCAGTCGGGGCACATGCCTAGGTTGCAGGTTTGGTCCCAGTTCAGGGTGTGTGTGAGAGGCAGCCAATCGTCGTCATTTCTCACATCGATGTTTCTCTCCCTTTCTCCCTCCCTTCCCCTCTCTACAAAATAATCTTTTTTTAAAGTCTATCAAACTAATTGGCATGTCACCTTTTAATACATAAATGACTACCTGTGCTTACTTATATATCACCATTATAATCAGTATATAAAAAATGCATATATTTGAAGAAATCTGCAAAATGGAACATAAAATAGGTCTTTTATAACATTAAAGGTTAATTTTTATCATTAAAACCTTTATGGTAATTTAGAGAAATACAGAATTTTGGTAATGAAACTTCTTATAAAATATCTGACTGAGCATAAGATAACACTAAATCATTGTGCTATTTTCAAATCACAGTTACTAGAATGGGTGTAACCACCCTTTCCTGGACTTATAAGAGTTCAGGTTTCTAATACTGGTTCTGTAAGCTTTTTAACTGATGTTTGCTGTATTGAGCCAATCGGAAGACCCAGGAAGATGACAGAATCACCAGCTGTTATACCACACACATTGCATGTCAACCTGCACCAGCATTCCTCCCAGGAAATCTCATTATGATTCAGAGGCAGCGGTTAGGGAGGCCAGAGCAGTTCACTAGTCGTTGGCGGTGTCCATCACGTCTTCCCAGCAGGTGATGCCAACCATATGCTTAGGGAGAAAGCAGGAGGAAGGGAGTGGCAATTCGTAAAACTGTCATATTAGAACAAAATTTTATAATTCAGCCTAATTAAGAAGAGATCCGTTATATTTTTAGTCCCCTTAAAATTGCAGATGATAGGAATAAATTAACAACTCACTTAGCAGAAAAGGAAATTTGTTTTCAGAAATCTTAGTTGTCTCAACACTGGCTTTACAGAATTTGCAAAGTTTCGCAGTCCAAGCACATCAAGATGGTTCTATTAGCACCCAGAATCTTACAAAGACACAGTGCTTCTTTCCCAGCACTCCCAGCGAAAGTCTTAAGGGGGGCTTTCATGATACCACACGGGTCTCTGCAGCAGGGCAGTGCCGGCAGCTCCACAGCAACAGCATGGGCTGAGATATAGGGGGAAGGAACGTGCCCTAAAGGAAGACTGAGATATGCTGGGCCGGCAGAAACAGTAGGTGTCTGTAATACCTGTGGTAAAGAAATAACTTTACTAACATTAAAATGAAAAAGAGCTTGTGCTGTCTTACTTATTGATCTTGCTATGGCATATAATTTTTTGCCAGGTAGGAGCAGCACTTAGACCAGCCTTCACTTCCGAGACACCACCTGACGTCACTGCCAAAGCATGCCAGGTAAATGGGTAAATGCCTCAAAACGTAAAGCTTAAGGAATAAAACCCTCTCTTTGGAGGCAATTCTCCAATTATTTGATGCCACAGCTTTATATTATAGTTTTCTAACCATTTATCTCAGCTGCTTCTTTTTCTTTACTTTTTATATTTAGAGAATTTCCTCTTTTGTACAACTGCATGGAAATCCAGTATACAGATAAGGCACAATTTAATCAGTGACAGATACATCAGCGTTTTCATCTTTTGCTCTTTAAGTAGTGCTAGAGTGAAGGACTTTCTGCATAGGTCATTTCAGGGGGTGCATGCAGTCTGTAAAATATATTCTCCATAATTTAATTGCTGAGCTAAAGAGTAAGTATATTGTAGGGGTTTATGAGTTTCTGCTCCTACCAGTAACTACCAGTATGCAAGTTGTCTCATAGTTTGAGCAATATTGTGAATTGTCAAACTTTTTGATTTCTTGTCTATGTGATGAAGTAAAAAGGGTATCTCAGGATAGTTTAGATTTGTATTTCAAGTACGATTGAGGTTTTTTTTAATGTATCAAAGAACCATACAATATATAATTCTAAACAGGTGCTTTTCTTGGAGTGGTTGTCACACACTCAATATCCAGCCCTGAATGACCTGAAATAATTAAAAGTAGAACTGCCTTGAATTGAATTAATTATAAACATAATGAAAAAAACTAATTTTAGTCAAGTCTTTCAACTTTATTCACTTGTATTCAGGAAATGTGAGTACCTTCAATACTCAGAACCATGTTACATGTACTGAGTCTCTATCAATCACTTTATGTGTGCTTGTGGTAAGCCACTTGAAATTTTGTGAAATGAGACAAGTGAATAAAAAAATGGAAAAGGAAAAATAAATTTTCTCTAGAAAAAGAGAACTACTGTGACAGCCAGGAAAAGCATAAACATCCCTGATAACTGAGTCAACTTTTGCATTGGAAAATTATTAATGATGTTTTTTATTAGAAATTTTAAAAAAGAAAATTTTAGTATCTTGTCTTCAAAAGAATCAAAATGTTTGGGGTTTTAGCGTTAGGTACCTTTATCTTTCAAGAAAGTTACATTAATTAACCATACAATCTCAGATTTTAAAATAATTCACCAGCCCTGGCTGGTGTAGCTCAGTGGATTGAGCACGGGCCTGTGAACCAGACAATCAGGGTTCGATTCCCAGTCAGGGCACATGCCTGGGTTGCAGGACAGTTCCCTCAGGCCAGCTCCCAGCAGGGGACACACGAAAGGCAAACCGTACATTGATGTTTCTCTCCCTCCCTCCTCCCCTCCCCTCTAAAGATAAATAAATAAAATATTTTAAAATAATCACCAAAATAATCAAGATTGGAGATTTAATTCAAATGTTAATCCACACATTTAAAGTGATACCTTCTATGGCTTTATCCATGTAAATACCATTTGAAACTCTTCAATTTTATATACTAGTACTGGTTTATTTGCTTCATCCTTAGACTTCATTTCCTTTTGAAATACTGGCTTTTAAGAATCATCAGCAGCATTCCTTTGGGTTTCTTGGTAGCAAGGTGATTTCAGTAACTAGATTCCTAAATTGTGAATGACCCTGATTGAACTCCCAAGGGGAAGATCTATCATTTTTAAATGTAACTTCTAATTTTCTTAAAAATCAGGTTTGCAGTGCCTGGATAGCAAGTGGAGTTGTAAGTGACCTTAATGATCTCCGAAGAGTTCATCATTTGCTTGTCTCATCATTAACAAAAATACAGGCTGGGAAAGACGCTCTAAGTCACTTATACAACGAAAGTGCTTCTACAATGGAGATCTTAGCCGTGCTAAAGGCCTGGGCGGAGGTTGGTACTTCTCATTGTATAATGGGAATTTTGGCAGTTGTTAATCAACACCTTGGACCATAAACTGAAATGAACTTTTTAAAGCACAAATACTCCTTTTTTAAGGTTGACAAAAGGCTTTCAATATATAATTTGTTATATGTTAGTTTTGGCGAAGCATTCTAAAGTGTTCTTTATTTTCTGTTATTTGCTGCTTTCAGCAGGGCCAGTCATGAGCCAGAGAGACTTTATAATAAATAGCCAGTGAAAATCAGCTTTTGTTGAAATCTGAATTACTAGAAATGTGGGTTTGTTTACATGTTCTATTAATTCTATAACGCATACTTTAATTTTGTATGCTGTTTTGTAGAATGACTTTGAATATTAAATAAGTCATTTCCTTTTCTAAGGTTAAAGAAATATTATATAAAAATGTTTAACTTTTCACCCTGGCCCAGTGGCTTAAGTTGATTGGAAAATTATCCCATGCACCCAAAGTTTGAGGGTTTGATCCTTGTTTGGGGTGCATGTGGGAGGCAGCTGATCAAGGTCAGTCTGTCTGTCTGTCTGTCTCTCTCTTTCTCACTTTCACACTTTCCTCCCTCCCCCCCTTCTCTCTCTCTAAAATCAACCAATATATCCTCTGGTGAGGATTTTTAAAAATGCTTAAGTTTTTCTGAGTTACTTTTCTAATCAGGGAGAAAGCTCTTTTTTTGTGTTTTTGTTTTTTAATTTCCCATGGAAATGTTCAAGCAGCTATGAAAGTGAATATAGTGGTTGAATGAACCTACTTATACCCATCACCCAGCTTTAGCGGTTACAAAACTTGGTCAGGCTGGGTTCATACATCATTTTGATGAAGGCGTATAGTCTTATACTGCAACTGAGAGAATTAATCAATATGTAAGAAAGGGTTTCCTACAGCACACCTAATTAAAATCTGAAGATTGTAGAATCTGTCTTCTGTTGTTGTTTTTTTTTTTAGGGTTGACAAATTCTTGGTTAGGAAGTAGTTTTGTCTAGATTTAATAAGCTGCATCTGTCTTCAATAGTCAGCTCCTTATGCTTTTTTTCATAAGTGAGATTTTATTGGTTGTTTTGAGGGTAAGTACACAGACATTTCAGTTTGTACACAGTTCTTAACATATGCACCCCAAATGTAAAGTCATGTAATTGGGATTCTTTCCTGAAGTTATCCCTTTGACTTTCCAGTTTAAAATTTGAGGACTAATTTTATTTAGTAGAGTATCAAGTACCAGTATCTGCAGATGCTAATATGCTGTTACATCAAAGTCCAACTAATTCACAACTTAATATCACATATACTACATGATTGAGTTTTCAATCTTTCATGTGTCAATCAGCACGTTAACAAAGTTACTAAAAAAACTGGACTGCCACACCAAAAATGTTACAGAGTGCACAAAATTCTGACAGGGAGAGCCAAGATCAAGGAGTGGTTTTTTTTAGGAAACAGTTCTACCAAAAACATGAGAATAGAAGCAATTTAAAATGTTCAAGACATAGTAAATGCATGACTGACTCCAAACTCTCTTGGAGAGTTTGCCATTTAGCAAGCTTTGTATTATAGGATATAAAAACTACCCCCATCTATGGAATGTTAATATAGTTTACATAGTGTTCTTTATAATAATTTGAATCTGTGTTCTTGCTTAAGCCGATTACCTGCTCTGATTTTCTGTTCATAAAGATAATGACTGACCAATAGATTCTACTTAAAGGAGGCTCATAATATGCCAAATGCTTGGCACCAGATAACAGTTGGTATTCAGATTTGAGAGGTTTTCAGTAAGTAATTAATACACTGCATATTCCATGTATTCATCCAGGAAGTCTGGGACAGTACCAGTCAAACACTTATCTGTAATAAAATGTTTGCATATTCACATTGTGTTGGATGAACAGGCTCACATAAGTTCAGTCACTTTTGCTACCACATTAGTTTTTCAGAAATGTATTTTTTCTTAAACATCCTGTAGTCCTATGAACAGCTCATGTTAAGTCTTTGTATGTAAACTTTTTGCAGTGGTTTAGTGGTAATTTTAAAAGAAAATACCTTTAGTGTTTCAGCCTACAACACATCAGAGATGGCCACCTGGAATTGTATGTTGAGATGAATTTTAAGGCCAAAACAAGACTTGGTGAGAGAGTACCACGATCATTTCCTTGCAGCCATCAGTGGTTGTAAAGGTGCACAGTGACAGCATATTTATGAAGTATTTTTATCCCTAATGTGTCCCATTGAAGATAACCTTTTGAATCTCCACTCCGTTTTTGTGTGTGTGGTTACACATGTACATGTACACTCTTTATATCACAGTGCATTTCAGGTCCAGTACACTCCGAGGTAAGTCTGCCTCCTCAGCAAGACACAAATATTACAGCACCTTTTCAGTGGCTGCAAGATCTTCCTATTTACAAATTAACTTTTAACAGGTCTACATAATCGCTGTAAAAAGACATAAAAACCACAAACAACCTTTGAAGACTACCACCATTTCAGAAGAGAGTGTTAGAAATGGGTCGTACTCATCCGATGGGCTGCTTGACTTAGTCCACACAGACCTGGGCACCCTGAGTAGGCTCTGGCTTGCTGCACTTCAGGATTTTGCTCTCTTAACTTTGCCTTCAGAATTTGCCTCCCAACTTCCTATTGAAGGTAAGATGGTAAAATATTTACATAATTTGTAGAGTGACAGCAACTTTTCAGTACTTCCCCTTTTCTTAGCAGATAATGTTTATCTGAAATATTTTCCTCAGAACAATTTTCATTCATAGAATAAGCATTTGAGACTTGCTTCAGGTTGGACACCCTGAAATGGATTGGCTAGTTTATGAGACATGCATATCTTAACTCCCAAGATACTGTCAAATTGCTCTTCTCCCAAGTGGTTGTAATAATCTACATGCTTTGTTTCACTGCATCTCCCCACCCTTATGTTATCAATTTTTACCCATCTGATAGGTATGATGGAGTATTTCAGTTTTATTTTATTATTTCCTTGATTGAGAACCTTCTTTTGTAGGTTTATAGGCTGAGTTTCTTTTAATAAATCACCTAGTCACAATCCTTGCCTATTTTCTACTTGGTATTTGTTATTTTCCTACTATGTTAATTCTTCATATATTTTAAATACTCTTCTTTTGTGGTTCTGTATTTTGCAGATATATTCTCCCAGCTTATTTCTTTTACCTCATTAGAATTTTTATAATCAGTCATTTATGGTTTATATGTCTATGTAGTATCATAAATTTTTTACTTAAGATTATGAAGATCTATAAACTTTATAGTTTTGCTTTTTACATTGTGAACTTCAGTCCAACTAAAATTTAGTTTGTGTGTGTGGAATGGGGATAGAAATCTAGTTTTATGGTTAGTTGTTAATACTGCATTTTGTGGATTAGATATTTGGTAGCCATACTTCATCTTCATGTTATTCCAAAATGGCTATTTTATTTTTACTTCATGACGTGAATTTTAGTGTTAGCCTGTCAAGTTCTGTTAGAATTTGAATTGGAGTTATACACAGAGATAGGATGTAGAGTGTTTATTGTACTTTTCAACAGCATAGAAATGGAAATAATCTGATTTATTGATGTAAGTTTTCAGCAAAAGTGAATGACAGACATAAATCAACATAAGTAAATCTCGAAAACATATTAGGTGAAAAAAAGCAAGTTCTAGAAGGGTATACATATGATGCCTTTTGAGTAAACTTACACACAAAATAATAGCATATTATCTGTGAATCCAAACATATGTTGTGCCCGTGTACAAGCCTACCTAGGAGTGGTCCACACTGCAGTGAAGGAAGTGGTGACAGGAGGAGGGGCAAGAACTGCTGATGGAATGAAGTGTTAGGTTGGTAAGAGGTTTAAGAAAGCAAAAGGTTACATTAATCTTGGAGGTACGTAAGTGGGTGTCAGTATTTGTTTAAACACACAGACACCACGTATTTGTTTTAAAATATTTGTGATTGAAAATAAATATTTAAGACTTAGCTTGGAAATTTCTAATAAAGTTGTAAAGGTACATCAACCCTGTGTCCCCACAGTTGTACTCCCAATAGAAATAAAATATCAATAACGTGGCAGCATGGATGAATCCCCCAAAACACTGTTATTTAATGTATCACAAAAAAGTGCATACTGTATATTTTTCCATTTATATGAAGTCCAAGGACAGGCAAAACTAATCTGTGTTGATAGAAGTCAGAAAATATTTCCTGTGGTATTGGGGACTAAAAAATGGTCCTAAGGAAGTTTTGGGTGGTGGGAATGGTCTGTATCTAGTAACAGGGAAAAGAGAAAATGTAGATTTTCTTACTCATCTGGAAACCCTTTGCTTCTCCCCTTTTGTAGGTGGTACCTTCTACACAGCAGAGACCAGCGAAAATGCAAAAGTGCACTATTACAACTCATGGGCGCTTATCCTCCACGCTACAGCATTGTGGCTTACAAGCACAGGGTTTGCGGACCCAGATGAAGGAGCGTCTAATCTCTCAAGGCCTGTAACACCAACTTCCATGTGTCAGGGTTCATCATCTGGGGCTCCCGTAAAGTCTCCTGAGGATGTCTACACCGATAGATTCCATCTTATTTTAGGTCAGTAAAAGAGCCAACAAGCTTCCAACACTATAGAGTTTTTCTTGAATTATGCCTCGCTGCCTATCAGTTCTTGATGGCTGTTACCTCATTCTGTATTAGGTGTTAATGATAGCCTTGATATAATTAAATAAACTTGCATATAGTTTATAAATCGCAAATTTCGTAAGTTTAGAAGCCCATTACAAGCTGACTTCATCGTCAATTTGAATTACAGAAATTGCAAGAGAAGCCTAGTTCTTTCCATAGCGTTTTTAAAAGATTCATGTGGGCCCTTCCCAGTGTGGCTAAGTTGGTTGGAGCATTGTCCCATAAACCAAAAGGTCACAGGTTTGATTCCCAGTCAGGATACATGCCTGCATTGTAGGTTCAGTCCCTGGTCAGGGCATGTATAAGAGGCAGCTTATCCTGTTTCTCTCACATTCATATTTTTCTCTCTCAGCCTTCCTCTCTCATAAATAAATGGATAGATAAGTAATCCATGTGGTATCAGTAGTATATGTATATATATATATATATATATATATATATATATATATATATATAAATCATATGTACTAATGGGTCATTCCCCTCTGCCTTTCCCCATCCTCAGGAATTGTAACATTTAAGAAAAGTATACTCAAAGGTACAGAATTACAAACAAATATTTAAGCTTAAAGATAAATTAGATTTTTACATTTATGAAGCTTAATCCAGTTTTTGGCTTCCCTGGAATTTTATTTTTAAAGTAAGGTGTCTTTCAAAGGTACAGTGAGTTTCTAGAATATATGGAATAACTGTTTTTCATGTTTTACCTATTTCATTCCTTACTGATAAAGAAATTACTTCTTAAATTTTTAATTAGTTAATTTATTTTTAAAGAGAGGGGAAAAGAAGGAAAAAGAGAGTGACAGAAACATCAGTGTGTGGTTGCCTCTTGTATGCCCCCTACTAGGGACCTGGCCCACAACCCAGGCATGTGCCCTGACTGGGAATCGAACCAGCAACCCTTTGGTTTGCAGGCCTGCACTCAATCCACTGAGCCACAGCAGCTAGGGCTGATAAAGAACTTACTCATTAATGTGAGACATGAAGTTTCTATTGAAGTAGGTAGAATATGAAAAATATTTATTCCATATATTCCTTCCCAAGCTAGACGTGACCAGATTTCCTATATCATTGGGTATATTAAAATTTTCTTTCCATTTGTCTTGAAATGCAGGCTTTTTAAAAACAGACTTTTATAGAATGAAGGATAACAGAGCTATTATGAGCATAAGCCATGCAGTTCGACTACCTCCATTCAAATTCTTGATGTAACCCATTGTAACCGATTTTGCATGGATTCAGTTACTTAAACTCAATGTTCATTGCCTTCTCTCAAAAGAGTGGTAATAATAGTACCTACTTCTTCAGGTATTGTGAGAATGAAATGAAATGACATATATAACGCGCAGTGCCTGCTATATAATAGTCACTCAATATATTTTAGAATAAAGTTAAGAAACTACATGTTACATCCTCTGGGACAATTTATTATAATATTTGCATCTCTTTTAAAAGATTTTGTTTATTTATTTTTATAGAGGGGGAAGGGAGGGAGTTAGACAGGGAGAGAAAGATGCATCAGTGTGTGATCTCACGAGCCCCCAACTGGGAACCTGGCCCACAACCTAGGTATGTGCCCTGACTGGGAGTCGAACAGGTAATCCTTTGCTTTTGCAGTCCACTGAGCACACCAGCCAGGGTGTAATATTTTCATCTTTTGACTACTTCATAGCAACTACACAATAGTGCACAAGCCTAATTGAGATTATTCTTTATGTACATGCAGATGAAAATACACTATTAAAAGACTTGCCTCATCACTTAATGGTTTAGAATACTAAATTTATTGTAGCTTGTTTGCATTACATTTTGTTAAACTTACTTGTACATCTTATCAAAATGAAGAGTTGTTTAACTTCAGAAACTAAGAGTCTCAAAGAAGCCTCCCTGTTTTTCTGCTCTCTGCAGGAATCTGTGTGGAATTTCTGTGCTCCTTGCGCTCGGAGGCAACCATGGAAAGCATTACTGCTTGTTTACATGCATTGCAGGCCCTTCTAGATGTTCCTTGGCCCAGATCTAAAATTGGCAGTGATCAGGTGATTTAATTGTTTTTTATTTGGCTTTTGTAGATTTTCAAGAACATACATGCTCAGTTTACTAGAGCAAATAGAGAGTGAACATGGAGAAGTAAAGAGAAAACTAGTTAGCTGCACAGCCAGGCCTCAGAACTCGAATGCTGTCAGCAACCGTGCTGACCTGGAGCAGTCTGGCCTCTGCCACTGTGTCTCTGCTTCTGCTGCACCTTCTGCTGCCACCAGCCAGCCACTCTGTGAAGCAGCTCTTCACACTGTATGGTGATAGGAAGGTTCTATGTTGCACTGTCCAGTATAGTAGCCACAAGTCACAGGTGATCTTCTTTCTTTGTCTCTCTGTGCTTCAGTGCACCCTGTTCCTCATATTCATCTGTAATTTTATATTCCATTTCCTTAAGAGAGAATCTGCTTGGTTCACACAGTTACTGTCTATTACAAAGTATTGTTGTTGGCTGAGCTCTCCTTCCAGGTCTTTTAAGAGAGTGCTGGTTAGCCTATAGGTGGAGTCACTGATGGCTCAGTTGTAACCATGGTAAAAGGATCACTGTACAAAGTATGGCACTTCCTTTAACTGCTTTCCCAGAAGCAACTATGCATAGGGTAGGCACCCTCAACATCAGTATATATGATACTGTATACTATATACTGTACCATCAGTATAGTATCAGTATATAAAATTTTTATCATTGACTCTTGCATGTTAAGAAACATGGATGGTATGATTTCCTCTCTATATATGGACTATTGTTCACCTTATTAATACTGTTGTTTATTCCGTTTAAAGTATTAATCGGGTTCCTACCTGACTTGGTTAGTATTTATATAGATTTTAAACTTTTTGTGCTTGTTCGTGTTGTATGTTAAAACAATTATTATAATGATAGATTTACTCTGTTATATCTAAAGATGAAAGAAAGTCACCAGAGTAACCAGTAGAAAAGAAATGGGGCAATGAAATATTATTTGTCCAGTGTATTTTATTCTTAGGGAGATATCCATTCTGTGCATATTAACTTGCCCACTTTTAATGCTGTACTTCTCCATTATTCTTTGTTATTACTTAAAAAAAAAACCTTAATATAAATCTGGGAATCTACATAGCAGTCCTTGTATTCTTTTACCCATATTTCTCATCTTGTTTTGAAAGTTTTCTTTTCTTTTTTCCCCAGTTTAGGACCTGTGTGAAAATGACCTTTTGTCACAGTGCCATCTCCCGCGAGATTGGGACAAAAACCAATCTGCATTTGGTTTAAAGTGGAGCAGGTTATATAACTTTGCACTGACACCTTTAGTTTTTTAGTGAGCAATTTGTTACATTCTCTTTTTCTGGATTTTGTCATAGAATTTAGCATTGTTTTTTGTTTTTTCTAGGAAAGTATTTCCAATACAATCTCCCCTAAATGTTTTCTATGATAGGACTTGGGTATCGAGTTGTTGAATGTACTACATCGAGTAATTTTGACCCGAGAATCACCTTCGGTTCAGTTGGCTTCACTTGAAGTGGTAAGACAGATTATCTGTGCAGCTCAAGAACATGTGAAGGAGAAAAGACGAAGTGCAGAAGGTGACTGTTAACCCACAATGCCCAATTATTCACATGGCATCACTATTTTTTAATGTATTGCTTATGTGTCTGTGTCATGCTATAATCTGTTATGCGTAGCACAAGTGAAACATGTCTAGAGTATGGCTATAAATTCTCCTGTTCACTTTTACATGTTAGCTTGAATATTGTCAGTAGCTAAACTATTATTCCTTGAGAAAGTGAGAATTTTAACAAAACCCTGGAAGCAAAAAAAATTTCTTATTCTGATTGAGTACTTAATCAGAGTAATGAGCTTTGAGTTTACTAATGTACATGGAAAGACCAAAGACCAATTAACAATTTTTTTAATGACTTAGGTATTGCAAAGTCATTAGATTGCTTATTTATAAGTCTAATTCGGTATGGGTCAGCTTATGATTCAAGGTTACAATTGACTACATGTAAAAGAAAACCCAATGTAACCATAAATGTAAAACATAGGGCTTACTCTCCCATCTACAAAAGTCCAGAGGTGGGCAGTCCTGGGCTGGTATGGCAGCTGCATAAAGACATCAGGGACCTGGATTCCCATCTTTCTGTGTTAAGGTTCCAAGCTCAATGCTGGAGCTCTGGCTGTCAGGACACGTTCTTAACAGCAAGGAACATTTTAAGGCCAAGAGGTTACAAAGGATTTTTTTTTATTCATTGCAGTAAGAACTCATAATAAAGACAACTACGTTACCTTCCTGACCACTTTCTCCATCAATCTTTAACACCTAACACTTAAGCCATTTAAATGCGTTGCCTATAACAGACATGAACTAAATTACCATCTACCAGAAGCAAAGTAAATATGAAGCATTTATTCACCACTCTTCTTTGTGTCTTTTAGTTGATGATGGGGCTGCTGAAAAGGAAACCTTGCCAGAATTTGGAGAGGGAAAGGACACAGGAGGACTTGTACCTGGGAAATCTTTGGTTTTTGCAACACTAGAACTGTGTGTGTGCATTCTAGTTAGACAGCTCCCAGAACTAAATCCTAAACTGACGGGCAGCCCCAGAGTAAAAGGTACAAAGCCACAGATGCTGTCAGAGGATGGAAGCAGATTGGTTTCAGCTGCATTAGTTATCCTCTCTGAACTTCCCGCAGTGTGCTCTCCTGAAGGTATGCCGTGGTGTGTAGTTACTTTAGTTGGCCTGGGAGGAGAAAAATGGTTTTAATAGATAAAGGACATGGTTGCTAATCCTTTTCTCATTAAACCAAATCTGACCCAGAGCTTTGGGTAATGTTATTAATCCTCTAAGACTAACATTGCATTCTACTAATTTGTTTTACTAAAAGGGTGAAAGTAATTCAGAGACAGCATGTACTGCAGATATGTTTTTAGTGGTGGACAGTATTTTAAACCGATCAGTGGCAGTACTCACTCTTGGGCACTTTTTTAGTATAAAATATGTAATGGACTGTCCCTACCCCAACGATGACAGAGTTTGTCATCATATCCAGTTCCAGTTGGGATCAAGTCCATACTTTTACTATAGCTTTAAGGCTCTCCACAGGACTCTACCGAGTCACTCCCTCCTCTTCATCCTGCCGTGTGAATTTTAAACCTGCATCATACTCATCCCTGTTCTGTGCTGTTGTCCACAGTGTTATTTGATCTGAAGTGACCCTGTCTCTCTTCTGTGTAAAATTTTGCCTTCCTTCGAGGTTCAGCTCCAAGCCTGCCTCTTCTGTGAAGCTCCCCTGTATATACACAAATGTGTGTTGCTACTGTATGTAGATACATAGTTCTTACGTGTCATACAGTGGTATGAGATATAATTGATTATACAGAAAGCAGATACATATATATATACACAAACTTACATCTTATTTTCAATGAAATATTTTTATCCTCTAGGAAATCTAACATATAATAGGTACTCCATACTTAATACTTTTCATTTGGTAAACATATTTCTGCTTACACGTGTTGACCAATTTATGTGCTGTCTTTTTTTTTTTAATGTGACTCTAACTTCAATTTGAATTAAAACCTGTGTTTTTTGTTCTCACACATTGCTTTATACCAAGAGTGGCAGAAAAAGTGACTAGCAAGCAGAGGATTTTAGCTTCAGTCTCTTTCATTTTAAACACAACTAACATTTCAGCTTTTTGGTGGCTATGAAAACTTTAATATTTTGTACTGAGTGGATTGCTACAAATTTCTTGAAAGAAGTTTAATATAAAATGAATTCAAGTGGACAGTGCCGATGGTTTTGCAACGTTGTGAATGTGCTTATGCCACTAACTGTACACTTTAAAATGGTTAAGTTGGTAAGTTTTATATTGTGTATATTTACCACACTAAAAAGCAAATAAAAATAAATTCAACACTTGCCAACCACCGAGTAAAAAATAAGAGAGCAAAAGATAATGGTACTGTGATACAACGTAAACATTTTCAGCCCTTCCTGGTGCGGCCCAGTTGGTTAGGCACCATCCTGCCAAGCCCGCGGTCACCAGTTTGATTCCTAGAGGGTGCATGTCTAGGCTGTGGATTCGGTCCCCTCTGGGGGTGCAGCTGAGAGACAGCAAATCAGTGTTTCTCTCACACAAATGCTGCTCTCCCTCCTTATCTCCCTCCCTCTCTAAAAAGAAATAACTAATTAATTAAAAATTAAACAACATTTTCATTTATAACCAAAATATAATCCAGTACTTAAAATCTAAAGATTATTTACATTATCTTAACAGTTATAGTCCTTTATGAAAAATCATCTTAAAAGCTAGAAATCTGCCCTGGCTGGTGGAGTTCAGTGGCTTGAGCATTGACGGGCCCGTGAAGCAAAGGGTCACTGGTTTGATTCCCAGTCAAGGCACATGCCTGGGCTGCAGGCCAGGTTCCCAGTAGGGGGAGGATGAGAGGCAACCACACATTGATGTTTCTCTCCCACTCTTTCTCCTTCCCTTCCCCTCTCTCTATAAATAAATAAATAAAATACATTTTTTAAAAAGCTAGAAATCTTTGACATTGTCTTACTCATTAATGGTTTCTTTTTAGGAACTATATACATAGACTGAAATACTATTTTTAAAAATGTATCTTACAGGAAGCATCTCAATTCTCCCCACTGTACTGTACCTCACCATTGGGGTCCTCAGAGAAACTGCTGTGAAGTTGCCTGGGGGCCAGTTATCTTCAACAGCTGCAGCCTCCCTGCAGGCTCTGAAAGGAATATTGTCTTCTCCCATGGCCAGAGCAGAGAAGAGCCAGGCTGCTTGGACGGACCTTCTCCGTAGTGCTTTAACAACAGTTCTTGACTCTTGGGACCCAGGTAATGACAGCTCCTTGGAAGCTGCTGTTCAGTTTGCTTTAAAAAAGCAAGAGGGACAGTTTTTTTGAAAATAAGGTATTTACTTGATCATGATTTGTAATCTCACCTGAAAGAGACCATATTTACTACATACGTGGTTAGAGAATATAGTGGATAGAAACACTTGTGTTCTCATTTTAGTATCTTTAACCTTTAATACAAGTAGATGACTGGCAGCCTGTATAGTAAGTTGACAGTGAAAAAACCTCATATGTAATATTATATTAATTTAAAAACATAGTATGATCTATGACTAGCTGACAGAACTTTTTAATATGCATAATAGCCCTGACTGGTGTGGCTCAGTGGGTTGGGCACTGTCCCACAAACTGAAGGGTCACTGGTTTGATTCCCAGTCAGGGAACATGCCTGGGTTGCAGGCCAGTCCCCAGTAGGGGGTGTGCGATAGGCAACCACACATTGATGTTTCTTTCCCTCTTTCCTTCCCTTGCCCTCTTTCTAAAAATAAAATCCTTTTTGAAAAAAGAAAAGAAACCAAATCTGTGAAAGGCATAGGGGAAAGCAATTTGGGGCAAAATAGGTCACACTACAGTGTAGGCCCCAAAAAGCTGAGTGAACCTGAGGGGTCTAATGGGCCTGCCCATCAGAGTGTCCCACAGAGGACAGCAGTGGCCTGGCCTGTATCCTCAGATGCGGGCTGCCCGACAAAGGATGTGCTCTCAGTCCAGGCAGCTCTGGAGCTAAGGCCAACCTGCGTGAGCTGACAGCTGACCACACCCCCCACAGCAGGGCAGCACCTTCCCCAGCGAAGGGGATGTCCGCGATACACTCTGTATGCCACAAGAGGTTCTCAGCAGAATCAATTTCTTAGAGGATTAGAGAGCATTCTTCACTTGGACATCATAGATAGGGATTTTAGGCACAGAATTTTGATCAAATGCCTGGAGATCTAATTAGTAAGGTACATTCGGGGATACCAAATAGGGAAGTGAGAGAATGTGCGTTTGGAGGAAAAAGGAGGAGGCTGAATGATGATTAAATAGAAAAAGATGTGAGTCGGATGTGCTTAGGGCCAGATTATGGAGGATGTGTCTTGGTCTGTGATTTGGACTGCTTTTAATATTCCTGTGGAATTAGTAAAGGCTTTCGGGGGAGTAAAGTGATTTGCATTTCTAAAGAATCATTCTGGCAGCAGTATGGAAAAGAAAGCAAGATTGGTGGAGGTAAGATAGTAGCAGTAAGGATAGAGAGAATAATGAAAACTAAAATATTAATTGTACCAACAGAATTTACTGACAGTTGGTTTAGGAGTTGAAAGGGTGGAATGAGCGGAACATCCATAGTACTGTTGACAGAAATACCAAGGTGAGCACTTTCAGGGGGATACAGTGAGGTTAATTTTGAGAAGCCTGTAGGACAATCAAGTGGAACAGGATATGTAGAGGTCTGGAGTTCAGGAAGACAATCTGGAGTAGAGATGATTTTAGACTACATGTGTAGTTGTCAGTGCAACCTGTAGGATGGTTGAAATTACCCAGTTTAAGTTTACAGAGCAAGATGATTGAGAAGAGAATGCAGTCAGAGAAGCCAAAGTAAAGGGGTTTTAGTGGCAGGAATGATCAGCAGTGTAAAATGCAGTGTTGAGGTGCAGACAAGAGGTAAGGAAGGTACATAGTAAAACAGTACATGGTCAACAGTTACAATGATCACAGCAGTGTGCCCGCTTATGCATAACATCTCTTGTAGAGTTTTTTGGTGGAACATCAAATCACCCAGGTGACTCAGCTCACCTACAGCCCATATTTGGCGCCCAGCAACTTCTGGCTTTTCCTGAAACTAAAATCACCTTTGAAAGGGAAGAGATTTCAGACCATCGATGAGATTCAGGAAAATACCATAGGGCAGCTGGTGGCAATTCCAGCAAAGGATTTTGCAGAGTGTTTTGAACAATATAAGAGATTCTGATAAAATTGTATGAGGTCCTAAGGTGCCTACTTAGAAGGGAACTAAGGTGTCATCCTATGCACAATTTTTCTTATGTCTTATATGTTCTTCAGAAATGTCTGTGTTTTCCATATTACATGGCTGGACACCTTCTGCACAGACTGTGTGTGTGTGTGTGTGTGTGTGTGCACGCACCCCTTTTTTTCAACAGCAGCAATCCATTCTTATACAAATTAATGAGTTGAGTTTGTTTCTCCTTTTCAAATAATATTGATTTTCCACATCAGACCCACTAAAACTATATAATGAGAGTCTGACTTTGGAAAATGAGTGAATGAAGAATTATATCAAATCTTCAAATTATATTTGAAGGAAATAGAAAATTCCTTCAAATGATTGATGGTAAAGGGGACCAAAAGTTTTGCCTTTGGGGATATTGATTTTTAAGTTGGTTATTAAGAAACAAATTACCTGTAAATGGCTCATTCTTTTGAAATCTAAGATCCTATCCGCCCCCCTTTTCTTCTTTGTCCAAAATGTCATTTATACCCAGTTTTGCCTCAGTGCCTTTGGAATTTTCATGCTTAATGTGAATTCCCCATGAACATGTATTAAAATTTTATCTTCTCCTGTTAATTTCTCTGTTAGTTTGATTGTTAGCCCAGCTAGAAGAATTTACAAGGTGGGAGGAAAAGCATTACTTTTTAGTCCCCACAGTGGCCTATAAAGGTGTTTTCATGTTTTTCTCTGCTGTTAAGCAATGATATATGAAGCAGTGTGCTAAGTTATTTTCACACATGTACTATCAAAATATGAATACTTTGAAATTAACAAAGAAAAAATAATTGGCCCTGACTGGTGTGGCTCAGTGGATTGAGTGCTGACCTGCAAACCAAAGGATCATGGATTCCATTCCCAGTCGGCACATGCCTGGGTTGCAGGCCAGGTCCCCAGTTGGGGGCAGGAGAGAGGCAACCACACACTGATGTTTCTCTCCCTCTGTTTCTCCCTCCCTCCCCCTCTCTCTAAAAATAAATAAAATCTTTTAAGAAAGGAAAAATAATTGGCCAAGCATTTCTGTATTGCTCCACAATAGAAATAGTAATATGATGGCTAATACACATTGAGTATTTTATTCAACATGCTATTCTAATGCTTTACATGGATTAACTCATTTAACCTCATAAATGTAAGTTCTATTGTTACTCCCATTTTACAGATGAGGAAGCTGAAGACAGGGTTGAATGTCCAAGGTCACATAACTAACAAATTTATATATTCCTACTAAATTTGTATGTGTATTTACTGATATCTTTACCTGTAAAGATTGTAATTACTTTGGTAATTCTTGGCTGTAGAATTACTTATAATGCACATTTTTAAACCTACAACATTTGCCAGGAGTCTCAAAGTCAATTAGTGTTTTCTTTCTAAAACCATTATGTACACAAAAGAAATTGTTACCATCGAAGTAGAGATAGCTTCACACAGATAAATAAAACAGTGAATATGGCAGTATTAGGATCTGGCTCACATAGATCATTTTTCTCTGCAGGAGATGGAACACACCAAGAACTTGATGAAGTCAGTCTCCTTACTGCTATCACAGTATTTACCTTGTCTGCCAGTCCAGAAGTAACAATTATCCCATGTCTTCAGAAGCGCTGTATGGAGAAATTTAAGGTTACTCTTGAGATTAAAGATCCTATGGTAAGCGTCCTTAGCAGAGAGATGTTTGTAATATCAGTCTGTTTATGCTTTTGCAAAAACTTCTGTGATTTTATTTTTACGTTTTTTTATTTTATTTTTAGAACAGAGAAAAACTTTTCTCTGTTCTTGGGGTGACAGAGCCAAATAATAATGCCCTAATTGGCCCTGAAGATAGAGCACAGTTGGGGAAAGATAAAGGAAATGTTTTAAAATAAATAAATAAAGTTGAAATAGGGGTATCTTAAAATTGCTATATCTCTAGAATTTTTTAAGGGGCATTTAATAAGATACATTGGAGCTTCTTATAGTGGATTTCCCTTTTAAAAAATTATTTTCAAGAAGAAACAAAGACTCCAGCTCTGGCTGCGTGGCTCAGTAGGTTGGAGCATTATCCCTTACACCAAACAGGTTGCAGGTTCCATCCCTGGGCTGTGGCTTCAGTCCCTAGTTGGGGTGCATATGGGAGGCAACTGATCCGTGTTTCTCTCTCTCTAAAATCAATAAACATAATTCTGGTGAGGAAAGGAAGGGAGGAAAGGAAAGGAAAAGAAGACTTTAGTATATGATTGTGAAATAATAGGACCCATTCCAAAAACAGTACATAAAAGTTGATCCTGTCACTTTGTGGTCCCTTCATTTACTGAATTAACTTCCTATTCCTTTATGTGCTACAAAGTGAGTTTGTACCATATGATCACAAATATTTTGACTCCACAAATGTAGGAACCAGGTTTTTCAAAAAATTAATCATCCAGATCCATTCCAAGGTATTGAATAAAGGTTGATATATACAGTAAGTCTTCACTTAACATTGATGTAAGTTGTGTGACTTGAAGCAAAACAACATATAAAGAAAGCAGTTGATAAAATTGGTATTAAACAGTAGTTCCTAAGGTATCTGTCAGCATGAAAACAAGCAACGTCATTTCAGGACCCGCTGTATTTGATGATAGTCCTCTCCTTTTCTTCTCTTCTATTTGTTGCCTATGGCAGTGCCAGAGCTTTATGCAGCAGTCTCAAAGTGATGACTTTCCTGTCATAATTATCAAAATGATGACATCATGGTTCGGGTACACTAATTAATGTGTCTTAAAACCATGACATTTGAATTTTAAATTCAAGCCACTTTTATCTAAAACATTTTCTGAATCTCCTAAATGTTTTTCAAGTTTGTGTGTATGTTTCGGTTTAATTTTGGTATTAGATTATAAAAGGGCACATGAGGGGGAAAATGGAAACTAGAGAAAAGAAGAAAAATTAACCATACAACAAGGAAGGCAAGCTCTCCTATTCTGGTGTCCCCACATACTTCTGCTCCCAATCCAAAGTGTCACGGCTACTGCTGTTATTAGCATGCAAGTGTGAACACCTGTTACCACTTGGAATTCCACAATTAAAGATACATTAGAAATAAATTTAAATGTCTTTTTAGGGGTCTTTTTAATTTACATGTTAAAATTTACATTAATGTAAATATTTACAGTTAATGCTCTTTTTGTCTCTTACCTGATTTAGGTACAAATCAAGACCTATCAGCTCCTACTTTCCATTTTCCAGTGTCCGAATCCAGCTGTTTCCTACCCTTACATTTACTCCTTGGTATCCTCTATTGTGGACAAACTACAGGAAATAGACACGAAAAAGCCTGAAGACACTACTGAGCTTCAGATCCTTCAAGAAGGCATCAAGGTCTTGGAAGCACTAGTAACTGTTGCCGAAGAACAGCATCGTAAGTGTCAGCCAGAATTCATGCTATATCAGAATCTACCCCAAATCAGAAATGTAGTGTTATTTAAAATGTGAAACATTCAGGGGGGCGTGTGGGTAGGGATGGGAAAAGGCAAAAGGAGGGTAAATGGTAATGAGGAAAATACAATAAAAATAAACTATTAAAAGAATTGTTGTGTTTTGGGGAGGGTGGAGGGGTTATGGTCCAATAAATTTCTTAAAAATTAAAGTTAAACAGGTGAATGAATTCCTGGAAAAAAGTAAAACATTCAGATATTTGTTAAATGAATAAATTTTTAAAATGTAAGAGTCAGTGTATTTTCATATTCATTTAAAGGCAGTATTATGTTAACGTGAAGTAGTGTTAATTTGGGAGAAGAGAAGGGAAGAACTGTTTTCCCCTTAAGTGGGGGGAAATGTGTGCAGATGAAATGTGTTTACAACTTTGCGAAATGAACATTTATAGCACCTAGGGCTTACCTCCTGTGTTTACTTCCCAGGCTCTCAGCTGGTGGCCTGCCTTCTACCCATCCTCATTTCCTTCCTTTTGGATGAGAATGCTCTGGGATCAGCGACTTCCATAATGAGGAATTTACATGACTTTGCTTTGCAAAATCTCATGCAGATTGGGCCTCAGTATTCAACCGTGTTTAAAAGCGTAATGGCTTCTTCTCCGGCCCTGAAGGCGCGCCTTGAGGCTGCCATAAAGGGCAACCGGGAAAGTGTCCCAGTCCGGATACCAACATCTAAACATACCAAGCACCCTGGAAAGAATTTAAGCATCCAATTAAAGACCAGTTTTCTCTGATGTTACTTTTTTCACTAATAAGCACCTTAATATAGTACTTGATTATTTCCTTCTCTTTGGGGACAAAAGTGACATTTTAGACACAAGTGCACTTGGAGGTCTGGTTGATTATTTTCATTTAAATAGCTGTGACTTTTCAAAGTAACAGCAGGCTTACCATTTTTTGTGTTGTGTGTGTGTGTGTTTGTTTTTTTCCCATTTAATAAAACTACAGAGGTCTGTCGGTATTCTTGCCAGGAATTTCAAGAAAAGTGCTGAAGACCTGACCTTACTAAACAATCCACTGCTTTAAAAATGAGGAACTGAATCAGATTCCTGCCTGACAATCCACATATACATTGTATAGTTAACGCTGTGACCAACAGATTTGAGTGTATTGTAAATTATCTGCATTAATATTGTATCCCAATTGCTGACTTAAAGTTCTGCCTTATTCAGCAATTGCCTTGAACTTTGTCGGGATTTCTCAACAATGTTAAATGATTGGAAAGCTGTTTAGGAAACTTGGTTTAGAATTACTCAAAACATAATAGTAGAAATGAATTACAACCCTATAGTATTACTTAAGATTTGGTATCTATAAATATCATGGGTTTTCACTACCTATCGGTTTTGTTTGTATTAGGTTAAGAAAATAGAGATTTTGCCCATTTTAAATAGAATAAGTCATCTTCAGTTTTTCAAGTGGATTTTCTGTTACCTTTATTCCTAATAATTTTGTTCATTTCATTTTTGGAAACATACCAATGACTTTAATATAGATACATATCTATATTTAAATTAACTATGGGTTTATATAAATGTCAAATTTAGTACAACAAATTTAGATAAATGAATAAAAGTATGTTTTTTTAACATGGAACATATTTTAATATAGAAAAAAATCTAAAGATGAAGTCATTGGTTGAAAAGCGTTTTTTAACCCTTGGTGACTATCAACTCCCTTTGCACTTCAGTGTTATTCTCTGAATCAAGCACTATGTCAAAACAAAGCATCTCCCTGTTAAATATTAAAAACTGAAGTTATAGGGGTGTGTTCGGAATAGAGAAAATACTTTGAGTCAGGCAAGAGCAATGTGATGTACTTTATTTTATTATGTTTGTATATAAATACTCTTGTAAATTGTTCTGAATGAAAACATTTGACAAATTCTAACACTACAGTTTTTCTAATTTACATAAATAAAGCTAATTTTCTTAATTCTTGCATTCGAAATTATTTACTCACAAAGATAGCTGGTTAATTTCACAGGTTGCAGAAAATCAATTTATGCAACTTGGCCATTTTTCTCAGAGGAGCCCTTTCTTTGGAGCATTTTTTTTCTTTTTTTTTAAATCAAGATTAAAGCATGCAAATTTATTTAACATTTTTATTTGTACACAGAAGTCTTCATAAGAAAAAGACCCAGATTCAGATATAAAAGACATTTAAAAAAAGGAAATTAAAAAACAAACAAACTACAACTCATCCCCTCCCAATGTGGCTCAATTGCTTGGGGCACTGGAGCATTCTTTGCAATGGTTTGGATTGTCTGTCTCTGTAATTGTCTCCAGGAATTTGAGAGTATACTTCTCACTGTTTCCTTCACCTGAGTGCCCTTTCCTCCTTTGTTCTATCCGGCAGGCTCCACTCTAAGTCCTGGTCTAAATGCTACCATGTCTCTTCCCATTGGTAACTAACTCTCTTTTAACTTCTTTCCCTCCTCTTACAACAAGCAGATTAAACTGCTTCCTCATCTGTGTTCCTGTAATGCTATATACATTATTCTGTGCCTGGAATTTCAAGTTGAATTTTACTCTCTCCTTAGACTGTGCATCCTCACAGGGAGTTTGTCTTCAAATAACTACTCTGTAGCATCAACTAGGTATCTAATAACTTGAATTGCAATAATGTAGAATGGATTTGAGCTCAGAAATTTACTCCTCTGCCAAGGAAAATGCTCGGTTGTTCTCAGGATATAACTTACTAATTTGATTTTGGGGTTCTTTTATATTGATTTATATATTAAATTGTATCATCTAGTTTTTCCAGTTACAATCAAGACAACCGGCCCAAAACGGAGTTGCTCATGCTAAGTCCAATGTCACTGTGCTGAAACTTAATTACAGTTTCAGCCTCTCTCCAAAATGGGATCTTCAACCAATCAGGAATTGCCTAATCAGCACTAGTCAGTAACTGGCCTGATACTCCTGCCATCTCTCCTAAACAAAAGTGATTGTCCGCAGCCCTCTGCTTTTTGCTTGTGCAACTTTCTTGTTCCCACTTCCTTCTGCCTATGAAAGCCTTTCATTTTGTGTAGTTCCTTTCTATCTGCCAGATTAAGATTTCTACTCATTTAGCCCTGTCTGGTGTGGCTCAGCAGATTGAGCACAGGCCTCTAAACCAAAGGGTCACTGGTTTGATTCCCCCAGTCAGGGCAAATGCCTGGGTTGCGGCCTGGGAACCCAGCTGGGGGCATGGGAAAGGCAACCAATAATCTCTTGCACATCAATAGTTCCCTCTTTCCCTCTTAAAATGAATTTTTAAAAATCTTTAAAAAAAAGATTTTGGCTCATTTAGTGATACGGTGTCCAGAATTGTTTCGGTTAAAGTTGCTATTACATGATAATAAAGTCAATAGTTACCGAACAAAATATGCCCAATGTCACAGAATGAGAAACTCTGAGTTAGGCTCTATCCTAAAGCTTTTTTGTTTAAAAAAAATCAATACAGTGTGTTTAATAGACACTGAATTGGTGAATACGATTTTACTGATAAAATTAAGGCTTGACAGCTGAGATTTGAATCCGAGGTCCACACTGAAGGCAGAAAAAGTGCTGCGGTGGTCCAGATTCTATCAAGGTCCAGCTTTCCTCTTCCAATGCGCACCATCAACTTACAGGGAACACTTAAAGAGATGCCAGTACATGACATAAAGGGTATAAACCCAGTGCTATGGGAGCCCAGGGAAGAATACTGGAGCTTCAGAAATGGACTTTATGGAAGGAATATCATGAGATACTGGCTTGGAGAATAGTACTTGATGGAATAAATGCATATTAAGTGCACAACCCAAGAGTCTTCTGTAACATTGATTTTGAAGTTCTCCTTATACCATATCTAAAGCATTTCCTATTTTTTTATTATATTAATTTGTATTATGAGAGAAGAAATTCAACCCCCAAACTAATAAACCATGATAATGTTAATAGAGAACTGACAATATATGAAATAAATTTTATATTTAAAAAACGGAACCTGCCCTGGCTGGGAAAGCTCAGTTGGAGCACCATCCTGTGTACCAGAAAAGTTGCCAGTTCCATCCCCTGCCCAGGAGCATATGGGAGGCAACTGTTTCTCCCTGCTTCTCTCTAAAAAATAACGTATCCTCAGGTGAGGATTAAAATAAATAAAAAGGCAACAGTCCTAAAGTTTCAACAGCCTCCTTATGTAACTTTCCAAGGACTAACATTTATAACTATAGGGTTAATGTAGTGACATATATTGTATTTTCTCCATCAATTGAATGCACTTTCCTCATTACAAATAACTTCTCAACCTGAGCAAGACCTCGGTTTATTCAGGGAAGTTTGAGCTCCATGTTTGATAGCAATATAGTTGTTCAATTGCCAACTGTCGGTGATCAGCTGTGAGTTCAATTGCCAGTTAACGAGTTATGCCTGTCTGACTTCTTTTTACCCATCTATTTAAATGGTACTTGGGCTTTTAGCTTGGAGAAAATGGGAAATTTTGTGTTGTGATATAGAGATGAAATATATCCAGTACAAACCATAAATACGATCCCAGTTTCTATAAATTCAAAGTAGTTGGCTTCCTTTAATCATATTTCTGGCTTTTTAGGACTCTTGCACTATTCTATTTGGAGCATTATAAAATGATTATATAGACCAGGGAAACATTCTCTTTACTTGATGGGCACATACCATTTTCTAAATAGACAATGCATTCTTTTTTAAACGTATTTTTTAAAGAACTATATATAAATCCTCACCTTGTTACAGAACCCCACTTATGCTGTTCTACAGCAGCTGTGGGGTTCAATTGCTCATCACCAAGAAGCGTTACTCCCAGTGCAAGAGTTTGATGAAAAAGGAAAGGGTTGCTTGTTTACAAATTATACAGACTTAGAATGGTGGAGTTGTGCCATTAAGTCCCACACCCTTTGAAACACCCCAAAACGCATAATCCTGCCCTCTTTGCCAACTTAGGCCAGTTTCAGAATCCACCAGTCAGGGGTACTGTCTTTCAGAGAAGCAGAAGCCTGCAGCTCAGCATACCTGGTCACAATTCAGCATCCCAGGCATCTCCCATTCATCTGTGCTTGGTTAGGCAGGTCCCTGCAATTCCCAGCTCCATCAGCTCTTCTGCCATGTTCTCCAGGCAGGTGTCCCAGTGGTTTTCCTTTTTCTTTCTTCAGTTTTTTAATTCAAAATAACATGGCATCACCTTACTTCGAACACAATGACACCTCTTTATACACCAGACTTTATGGGCAAATTTCCCTACAAATACCTCCTTCCTTATGGCTAACAGGGCGGCCCTTCTACACTGCATGGCTGCCAACTCTCTTTTTTTAAAAGATTTTGTTTATTTTATTTCTAGACAGAGGGGAAGGGAGGGAGAAAGAGAGGGAGAGAAGCACCAATGTGTGGTTGCCTCTAGCATGCCCCATACTGGGTGGGTACCTGGCTCTCAACCCAGGCATGTGCCCTGACTAAGAATCGACTGGTGACCCTTTGGTTCACAGACTGGCACTCAATCCACTGAGCCACATGACTGGGGCTGTCCACCCTCATTTTCAAATGCTGACCCAGAACTTCTTTTGTGTTCTTATATTTGGCCCCTCCTACAAATGTGCTACTTTTGCCAGTTACCTCATATGTTTTACCTTCTTTCAACTGCCATTTTTAGTCCGAGAAAGAGTACCCTGGGACACAGGAGCCTCTGGCCCCCGCCTCTTGAGCAGGCACTGTATCAGCTATATTCCAAGTCCCTGAATGCTTCCCAAGGCATGTATGCCTTTGCCTAGGCCGTCAGCACAGCTATCAACTGGCTCTCAACCTGCCATAGTTACGAAAAGTATATTAACCTCCATATTATCCCCTTCCCCCATTTCCCAACCATGGGCTGTGGGGAATATTTTCAGGGACCCTTGCTTTGTACTCCATTTCAACCTGAGGACATTTTTCCTTTGGTTTCAAGAGAGAGAGACAGAAACATTGATGTGAGAGAAAAACAGCAATTGCTTGCCTTCTCGCACATGCCCCAAGTGGGGATCCAATGTGTAACCTGGTTATGAGTCTTGACCAGGACTCAAACCTGGGACCTTTTGGTCCACAGAATGACACTCAAACCAACTGAGCCACACCAGCCAGAGCCTAACAATTTTTGAGAAAATAACAGGCCTTGGCTTGTGGAGTTCAGTGGATTGAGAGACAGTCTGCCAACCAAAGAGTCACCAGTTCAATTCCCAGTCGGGGCACAGGCCTGGGTTGCGGGCCAGGTCCCCAGTGGGGGCCACGTGACAGGCAACCACACACTGATGTTTCTCTCCCTCTCTTTCTTCCTCCCTTCCCCCTCTCTAAAAATAAATAAAATCTTTTTTAAAAAAAGAAAATAAGAGGTAATTGTTGCTGATAAAAAAAAACTCATGTTGACAATGTTTGCTTTAATGTGATAAAAATTTAATCATTTTTTTCTAAAAAAATACCTAGAAGTTAAAAATTAAATATATATGTGTGTACATACATACATCACAAGTAGTCAACTACCTTATAAACTATAATATTCCAAGGGAAAACAGTGACATATTTTGAAAAACAATTTAAAGTATGCCAATGACACAGCAAGAGAAGTTCGTTAGTGATATTACTGGAGGTTGTGCGAGTGGTCTCAGGAAAAACAGCATGTCTGTGCAACCAAAACTGAGGTTCTCTGCTGACCAATTAGGCCTTTAAACCCAGTGGCTCTCTGTTGGTTACTTTTTTTCTGATCCTAATTAACAAAGCCCTGGGACTTGTATTTTATAACCAAATGCTGGAGGAGTGCTCACTACTCCCTGAATGGCCACCATTGCTTGTGTTTCCAATACCTTTTCTTCCCTATTAGTGTCAAGTACTAGAAACCCATCATCTAGGCCATTTTTAAAAAATACAAAAGCTTACTAAAAATAGATTCTAAATTATGGAAATGCTTCTGTTTCTGTGGTCAACTGACCTACTGTGAGTCATTATCAAGTAGTTAGACCAGGCCACTTCCCATTTTCAGTCAACTGTATTGTTACTCTGCCATTTCCTACATTTAAAAAAATTACAGATGGTATTATTTTCATCATTGTGAACCTTCTCCATGTTGTAGTAAAAAGTTTGTTTTCTGTGATTTGATTAGACTAGTTTATCCTATTTTATTTTTTTAAGATTTTAAATTTATTTTCAGAGGGAGAGGAAGGGAGGAAGAAAGAGCAAGAGAAACATCAATCTGTTGCCTCACCCCCCCCCCCAACTGGGGACCTGGCTGGCAACCCAGTCATGTGTCCTGACTGGGAATCGAACCAGTGACCGCTCAGTGCTCAGTCCACTGAGCCACACCAGCCAGGGCAAATTTATCCTATATTTATATGTTTATTTTTAAATATTTTATTTATTTATCTTTAGAGGGGAAGGGGAAGGGAAGGAGAGAGGGAGAGAAAGATCAATGTATGGTTGCCTCTCGTGCATCCCCTGCTGGGAACTGGACTGCAACCCAGACACATGCTCTGACTGGGAATCGAACCATGATCCTTTGGTTCACACTCAACCCACTGAGCTATACCAGCCAGGGCAATCTTATATTTAAAAGGTTGTAAGTTTCCATACTCTTCCTTGAAAGCCTGTTCAGCCTATCTTTTTATAAGTTTTCATAACCATCTCTTCTATGCCTATTAAAGTGTCTATTTGTTCATGGTTTCTTAGACATGACACCAAAAAGGACATGTCAAAGAAAAAGTAGCTAAATTGAACTTCATCAAAAATAAAAAACTTTGGATCTTCAAAGGATACCATCAAGAAAGTGAAAAGATAACCCACAGACTGGGAGGGGAAATTTTGCAAATCATATGTAATAAGAATCTAGTATCCAGGATATGCAAAGAACTCCTACAACTCGACGCTGAAAAGACAAGTCAATTTAAACGTGGCAAAGGGTTGCCCTAGCTGGTGTGGCTCAGGGGATTAAACACAGGGCCTGCCAACCGAAAGTTGATCAGCTATATTCCCAGTTGGGGCATAGGCCGGGGGTGCGGGCAGGTCCCTGGTTGGAGGAATGCAGGAGGCACCAATCGATGCTTCTCTCACACATCAGTGCTCCTCTCCCTCTCTCCCTCCTTTCCCCTCTCTCTAAAATAAATAAAAGCATTTAAAAAGTAAAAATCAATAAACATGGACAAGGGATTTGAATAGACATTTCTCCACAGAAGGTAAACAAATGGCTAGTATGCACATGTTGTGGACCACTCTGCCTGGTTTCAGGAATTATAACTACCCCCTGTGGCTAAGGATGAGCAAGCAACCTCTGGAATGTGAGCCACAGGAGACGAAAACTTGTCTCTGGTAGCGAGTGCTGCCTCAGTTTCCTCCCTGACCTCAAAGCATGGTTGGAAGTCCATAATGGGTAAGTCTCCTCACAGAGAGAGGGGCAACCTAAGCCAGATTTGATCACTTGGGAGGCCATCATGGAAGGACTCGGGAGGCTGCAACAAAGAGTGAGCAATGGACCCTTGCCCCTGGGCTATGTGACATAGCCCGAGTCCCCATGTCCTCTGGGAGAAGTGCTTCCTGGCTCTAATCCCCTTAAGCCTGAATACCTGTTGGAAGAGGTGCAGCTCCTTGCCTTGCTAGAGCGTGTCCTGGGGAAAAATCTGGAATCAGAAAGAATTCCTAAAAAACCTGTGAAACCTGCTCTGCTAAGAATGCTTTAATTCATATGTTAAGGGTCTGAGCAGGAAACCCTAAACTTTCTGCAAAACCCCCTTCCTGACAGACTCTGACTCAGACTAAGCCCTCAGATTTTTTTGAAATGTTATCTACTGTTTGATCCTTGCCACCTGTATTCCTGTGTATTACAACCCAATAAAAGTCCCTGGAGGAAGGGGCTCAAGGCCTTTTTCCTCAGAGAAAAAGAAAATTCCTCTTGGCCACCTCACCTCCCCAAGCAGATCATGTCTTGGTAGTGTTTACTTTCATCTGTGGTGGACAGGTGACTTGCGGGAAAAGTCACCCCCACGTGCACATATGAAGATACTCAGCATTGGGAGTAGAGAAATGCAAATCCACAATGATATACCACTTCATAACCACTAGGAAGGCTGTCATCAAAAAAGGCAACAGCTAATGTTGTGGAGGATGTGGAGAAATTAGAACCTTCATATATTGCTGGTCAGACTTTAATTACTGCAGCTGGTTTGGAAAAGAGTTTGCTAATTTCTCAAAAAGTGAAATATAATTATAATACAATCCAGCAATTCCACTGTTAGGTATGAATGAATTAAAAACATTCACACAAAAATTTGTACGTGAGTATTTATTACAGAATTACTGATAATAGCCAAAAACTGGGAACAACCCCAGTGTTCATCAGTTGATGAATGTATAAAGAAAACTGGTTTAATGAACTTCCTTACAAATTTCTGTAAATCTAGAATGATTCTAAATTTGTTTATTTTAAAAGAAAAACATCTTAGACCAGGGGTAAGGTCTGGCGTAAGGTCTAATAATTTGCATTTTTAATCAGCGCTTATTTTCCACACACCTTGTTTCTGACGGGTGGTCACAGTCCCTCCTTTGAGAAACACTATCCTAAGGTCAGCTCCTGGCCTGGTCTTCAGCCTAAGGCAGAACAGCTGTGTGAGCAAGACCACTGCCTTCAGTAACTTTGCTGATTAACATCTCTGCAGATATTTGCAAAGCAGGTCACCTCAGCCTCTGCTCACTTATGTTTTTAGGGATTAGTCAGAAGAATAGGTAGCTTGGTCTCTAGTCACCAGCAAAAAAAAAAAAAAAAGGTGCGGTGGAATAGAACAGTAGGTACCTGGCTTCCATTTTGAAAGTAACACCCATCTTAATGAGTGTCAAAACACCTTAGTCACTTCTATTTTGTTTATGCTGTTTCCTTTCCATGTACCACTTCCTTGGGCTCCAATCCAGATTAAAAAAAAACAAGTGCCAAGCACTACCACACAATTAAGTTGGTGAAGAAGGCCACAATATATAATATTCCTGGACCTTTGTTTCCCATAGTCAAGTCTTAACCCTCAGCTAGTCTCTGTTCCCTTATACGGATAACACCAGTGCTTGCAGGCTAGACTATAGCACTGAATGGAACATAGCAGTGATTGGATAAGCGATCATAAAGATCTAGGTATAACAGACTAATGACCCCTAATAATTTATGCTACTTTATTAAAAAATATCCAGGGGAGTTACCCTGGATGGGTAGCACAGTTGGTTAGAGCATTCTCCCCATACACTAAGGTTGCAGGTTTGATCCCTGGTCAGGGCACATACATGAAACAACCAATGAATGCATAAATAAATGGAACAACAAATCAATGTTTTTCCCCTCTCTCTCTAAAATCAATAAATAAAAATTTAAAAATATAAAAATGAAAAATATTCAGGGAAGAAAATTGGCAAGAAAAACAGGGAATATCTCACACCTAGAAAAACAAACAATACTTCTTTGAGTTAGGTTCTTTTGAAGTCCATGGAAAATATATAGCCATGAATGTTGAGTGACACAGATTTTCATTACACAGTCATTACTCTGCATGTGTATGTCCTTCTTTTACCAGAAGAATGATGATACTTTTCTTTCTACCACTTTTTCTCTGAGGACAGGGAAGTAATACGTCCTTCTTTTTGGTGTTCGCACCCCACGTTGCGTTTCTGTGTGTGCCCTGCTGCAGTGTTGCTCAGCTAACCTGTGTACATAGGTCTCTTCATCTTTGCACAATCCTTGTGTTTTCTTAGCCACTTCAATTACTGCTCGCAAAGCTTCCTTCCCTTTCTTTCATTCCTTCTGTTCTGTTCAGAGTCTAGAAGTAAAGACCTAATTTCACCATTGATTCGTGATGACCTTGACTGAGATCATTGCTAATTAGGGACGATCATATCTGTGTAAAGCACTTCCATTGAACTCAAAAAACAACAACAGAAATCTAAACACCCATTACACGCAGTGCACTGTGGGAATATAAGGATGAACTGGCATAGAAAAAGCACTGGACTAGAGCACCAACAGATCTGGATTCTAATTCCGGATCTGCCACCAACTCATGTTGTTAGCTTGAGCAAATCAACCTCTTGGGTCTCAGTTTCTTCTCTCCAAGTTGAACATAGTATAACCAACTTTCCCAGTTTATCTAGGATTTGCAATTTGGCACTGAAAGTTCTGTACTTCTTTGTACCAGGTAAGCCAGATGGTTAGTTCCCCTCTTGGACAGGCTATCTGAGATCTTCCTGGTTCTGACACCTTCTGGATCTAAGCCTCATGTGCTTTTCTCAAGGTATGTTGTTTACGCCCTTTTGAGAGTGTGGACTGAGTCACAGACAGACAGGGTGGTGGCTGTATACGCAAAGCACTTGGAAGGCTTCCGGCCTCCTGACCTGTGATTCACAGGGGATGCTGCTGGGCATCATTCCTAACATCTCAGCAAGACAGATCAGCTGAGGATGGTCCACTCAGGTAAGAGACAGGCTTGGGTTTCCCAGTGGGAAAGAAATTTAAAAACAATTGACTAATGAGAGGACTTTGTAGCAGATGTTGAGGCTGCCGGCATTCTTGTAAGTGAGCCAATGACCTTTCAAGCTACATTTACAACTGACTAGTTTCTTGGCCATCATCCCAATGAAGGCTCCTTTGTTCCCAGTTTAGACTTTATTCAAAACTGGCTTGGCAGTAAGGCTTTTAGCATCCTCAGATATAGACTTACTCCAGCATGAGATCATATGAAATCAGCTTTCTAATAAAGGCTTAAAAATTTAAATTAAAAGAAATGAGTGACTGCCACTGCTGGTGTTGACAACTGAATCTGTTATAATCATAACTTTCAAGAAAAGGATCCTTGAGCCTTGGCCAGGTAGCTCAGCTGGTTGAAGTCTCATCCCCATACACCAAGGTTGTGGGTTTGACCCCCAGCCAGGGCACATACAGGAATCAACCAATGAGGGCATAAATAAGCAGAACAACAAATAGACCTCTTTCTCCCTCCCCTCCTCCCAGCTCTCTCTCCATCTCTCCTTCTCACTCCCTCTCTCTCCCCTTCACCTCTCTCTATCAAATCAATAAATAGAAAAAAAGAGAAAAAAGTATTTAAAAAAGAAATAAAAGGATCCTTGGATGACTTGAATCAAGAGGGAGGACAGGTGAACTGAAGGTCTTGGGTGAATTTACCACACTGCAAGGGACTACAGAGGCTGCCAGCTGGTCCTGAGCTAACTCTGAAATGAGACGCAGCATGCAGCAGATTGATATTTAATTTAAAAGCAAAATTCATAATCATCTTGTACATTTTCTGTGTGTCTGATTTCATTTCACCTGTAGGCTTAGTATCAGCTCCTATTTTGATCTCACCTCATAGAATAAATTTGGCCTAGTTTTTTTCTCAGTTGTTACTTCTTAAACACCTGGATCCAAAACAGCCTCAAATAGTCACTGAGTGGCGACTGATTGCTCATGGAGAGAGCCAGAAGAGCTAGATTTACAGGAGCTATTTAAGGAACTAAGTAACAAAGCAAGGAACTTCTCTAACTCAGCAAGTTAAAACAGCAGTTATGTAAAGTCTCTTACTGACCCATGACAAATCAAACATACAGTGAAATCAAGATCAACTGGTTCAAGAAGTACGTGCCAAAAAGTCATTCCCCCAGCCAAATTTGCTCCTTGCCCCTTTCTGTGAGCTATACTTGAGTGGAATCTAAGGCTATATTAACAAAGGAAACTTTAGCCACAAGTTCCTGAGTTAATTATCTAGAGACTAATTATGACTCAAATGACAATTTCTGCTTACACATAACCAAGATAGTAGTAAAAGAATCTAGAAGCATGAATATCTACTGAAGATATTTTTGGTGATGCATGGTCAACATGAGAGAGACCAGATAAATAAGGCCCTTGGCATGTGACTTTAAATTCTTTCAGTTGAAGAGTATTATATGTCACCTAATGGGCTGTGAAGAAATTAAAAGATATGTGCTGATTTATTTTGTAAACCCTAACAGGTGGCCAAAGTTCTCACAATTGGCAATTTGGGCTACCTGCCCTATTCCCTGGCCTTTGAGTTTGTTAACTCATATGGGGCTGAGGAATGGGTGAGAGAGACCTTGTAACTTCTTTAAACCCTGCCTGGTAAGAAATTCCTGACAAAAAAATCAAATTGGGTCAATTAAGCCCTGCCTGGGTGGCTTAGCTGGTTGGAGCATTGTGCCATACATCACAAGGTTGTGGGTTTGATCCCTGGTCAGGGCACATGCCTATGTTGTGGGTTTGATCCTCAATTGGGGCACATACTAAAGGCAATGGATCAATGTTTCTCTCTTACATCCACGTACCTCCCTCTCTCTCTCGTTCTCTCTCCCTCCCTTCCTCTATTTCTAAAATCAATAAACATATTTAATCCTCAGGTAAGGATTAAAAAATTGGACCAAATAGGTCCAATCAAAGCTGGATTTAGCCCTGAGTGTGTATCAGAACTGATAGTGCTGGTGGCGCTCTGCTCAGCCGTCCGTGCTCTCCTGCTCAGGAGACATGCCACGGGCACCCACTGCGTGTTGGGGACGTTCAGCTGAGAAGCACAACTCTCTCCCCATATTTTTTTTTGTGTAAGATGGGGAGTTTGTAGGTGTGGTGAGTTAATGATTGAGCTTTTGATCTAAAAGTCTCATAAATTCCTGTTTCCTCTGGCAGAGTAAAAAATCTCTGACTGCCTTTGGAAGTTGCAGAAATTGGTCAATACAAAGGTGAGGTTTAGCAAGTACGCAAAAATGACTGATTAGGGAATTCTACAGATTATGATTTCATGCCCTTTCCATTTTTATGGATAAACATAAGTGAAATAAGACTTTAAAAAAGATATGGTTGTTTTTCTTTAGTGGTGCAAGAAAAGATTTCTTCTTCCCAAGTCTCTCAACCTTTCTACCAAAATGAGCACTTTATGGATTTTCTGTGAACAGCCCTAAATGGAAAACAAGAAAGAACTAAGTCCTCCTCCAGGAGTTCCTTCTCTTCTGAAGATGCACATTGTCTGAACTCCTATTATACAGGAATAGGTTTAATGGGGTATTTTGGCCCTACAAGATGTTGATGACCACAAAGGACAATATCATTATTTTTGAACTCCTCTGTAACGACAGAGTGACAATGGCCAAAGAGAATGTCAACATGTCAAAGCACCCCAAGCTGGCGTACAAGAATGTGCCCAACCTTCAGGTCATGAAGGCCATGCAGTCTCTCAAGTCACAAAGCTACTGAGGAAGGAATACTTTGCCTAGACAGTTTCCACTGGTACCTTACCAACAAGGGTACCTAGTGCCTCCATGATTATCACCATCTGCCCCTGAGATCATGCCTGCCACCTTGCACCTCAGTGATCCTGAGACCAGCAGGCCAGTTGAGAAGTCAAACGACCTGCAAGACTCATGCAAAGGAAGCCAACAGACATAGCTACAAGCGAATTGCTGGGTCAGCAACCAAATTCCAGGGCAGAGGCAGATATGGTTGTGAACTTGGTCAGCCAACTCAGGTTAGAGGACATTATTTTGTGTTAAATCAATCTATAGCCCAAAAAATTTATTTTAATGATCAGAACCTAAAGTACCTAAGTTCATTTACCTATTTCTTAAAAACTTTATGATTATAAACTCAGAAACACTTGAGTTCTGTTGCCTTACTTTCACTTATTTATTCTGTAAAGTCACTGAAGTCCCTCCTAGAACTTACATTCTATGTCTTTCACCACAGCATATTCTCGTGTGGTGTCCTGTTTGTACACTGCACTCTCTCTGTAGACTGTATGTTGGCAGATCATATTTGCAAGTTAGATGATGAGACAACTTTTAATTCAATTGTAAGAGCAAAGGCTATGTCTTAGTGACTAATGTGGCCATAAGTCTAGTTGGTACTAAATACATCTTTTGGTGATTATAGTGACCAGTACCTGTTCTCCCCCATTCTCTGTTCCCATGCATTTTTGTATTTACTGGTCACAAGCTTAAAATTAGGACTCTCACTTTGGGTATAATGTTAGTCTTTTAATCTTAAGGAAATATTTTAAAAACTGAAAAAAACATACATAGTGATTTATTTGAATAAACTCATATATTCAGTAGGATCATGAATAAGAAAATTATGGGGCAAATATTATAGTAAATTACATAAACTTTAAAATTCATTTATATAGCATTTAAAGCAATGTATGTGTGCAAGTTAAGCTAGATAAACAAATAGAAGAATGTAGAGATATTGGACTTAATTACATAAAAAATGCAAAGCAAAATATGGAGAGAAATTGGGGACTTCTACCAAAAATAGAGGGGTAGGTGGATACACTTCACCTCCTCACACAATCAAAAGAAGGATAACACCAAATTTAAAAACAAAAAAAACAACCACAACTGCCAGAACAATTGAACTGTATGGAAGTCTGACAACCAAGGAGTTAAAGAAGAAACACTCATTCAGACTGGCAGGAGGGGTGGAGATGGGCAGTCATGGTAAAGAGGGCACACGGCAAGGTGGCTGCTGGCAGACTGGGTAGTCCCATATTTGCATGCAGATAAACCCAGAGGAACAAGTGCAGAGCGAAACGGACCATGAAACCCAGGGTTCCAGGATGGAGAAATGAAGCCTCAAGACCTCTGACTGAAAAAACCTCTGAGAGTTGAGGAAGGAGGAGAAACCCCCAGCCTCACAGGAGAGTTTGTTGAAGAGATCCGTGGGGTCCTATGTACACAAGCCCGCCCACCCAGGAATCAGCACCAGAAAGTCCCAATTTGCTTGTGGAAAGCAAAGAAAGTGACTGAAAGCTGGCTGAGAGCCAAGCAAGTGACATTGTTTTCTCTTGGACCCCTCCCCCACATATAGCATCACAACACAGTGACCTGGGTTACCCTGCCCCAGCGAATGCCTAAATCTCTGCTCCTTAAAACATAAGGAGCACACAGAGACAAAAAAATATGGCCCAAATCAAAGGACAGATCAAAGCTTCAGAAAAAATACAATTAATGATGAAGAGACAGCCAACCTATCAAATGCAGAGTTCAAAACACTGGTAATCAGGATGCTCACAGAAATGGTTGAGGATGGTCACAAAATAGAGGAAAAGTAAAGGCTATGCAAGGTTAAATAAAGAAAAAGATGCAGGGAACCAATAGTGAAGGGAAGGAAACCAGGACTCAAATCACTGATTTGGAGCAGAAGGAAGAAACAAACATTCAATCAGAACAGAATGAAGAAACAAGAATTAAAAAAAAAAATGAGGAGAGGCTTAGGAACCTCCAGGACAACATTACACATTCCAACATCCAAAGCATAGGGGTGCCAGAAGGAGAGGAAGAAGAGCAAGAAATGGAAAACTTATCTGAACAAATAATAAAGGAGAACCTTCCCAATCTGGCAAAGGAACCAGAAGTCCAGGGTCCAGGAAGTCCAGGAAACTCAGAGAGTCCCAAACAGTTTGGACCCAAGGAGGAACACACGTAGACACATCATAGTTAAATTACCCAAGATTAAAGATAAGGACAGAATCTTCAAAGCAGCAAGAGAAAAGGAGACAGTTACCCACAAAGGAGTTCCCTAAGACTATCAGCTGATTTCTGCAAAGAAACCTTACAGGCAAGAAGGGGCTAGAAAGAACTATCCAAAGTCATGAAAGGCAAGGCTCTGTATCCAAGATTAGTCTACCCAGCAAAGCTATCATTTAGAATGGGAGGGCAGATAAAGTGCTTCCCAGATAAGGTCAAGTTAAAGGAGTTCACCATCACCAAACCCTTTAAAAAAAAGATTGTATTTATTTATTTTTAAAGAGAGGGGAAGGGAGGGAGAAAGAGAGGTAGAGAAACATCAATGTGTGGTTGCTCTCACATGCCCCCAACTGGGGACCAGGCCTGCAACCCAGGCATGTGCCCTGACTGGGAATGGAACTGGCAACCCTTCGGTTTACAGGCCCACACTCAATCATCTGAACTACACCAGACAGGGCACCAAGCCTTTATTCTACAAAATATTAAAGGGACTTACCTAAGAAAAAGAAGATGGATCAAAACTATGAAAAGAAAAATAGCAACAAACTCACAACTATCAACAACTGAACCTAAAAACAAAAACAAACTAAGCGAACAACTAAAATAGGAACAGAATCACAGCAATGGAGATACCAAGGAGGGTTACCAGCAGAGAGGTGAGATGGGGGGAGGAGGGGGGACAAGGTACAGGGAATAAGAAACATAAATGGTAGGTATAAAATAGACAGGGAAGCTTAAGAATAGTATAGGAAATGGAGGGGCCAAGAATTTATATGTATGTCCCATGGACATGAACTAAGAGGGAGGAATGCTAGTGGGAGGGGAGGTGCAGGAGGAGGAGAAAAAGGAGAAAAGCGACAACTGTAATAGCATAATCAATAAGATACACTTTAAAAAAGACAAAAAGGAAAAACTTCCAAAAAAAAGAAATGCAGAATTTTGTTAAGCACAGATCCAACTCTGAGATTCTTTTTTATCCTCTAATCTTTACCTTAAAATGTCTATTGACTGGCTTTTAAATTTTTATTTTAAGTTCATTTTTAATTTGATTTTAGAGCAAGAGACAAGGTAGAGAAGAGAAACAGAGAGAGAGAGAGAAACACTGACTTGTTGTTCCACTTATTGATGCATTCATTGATTGGTTCTTGTTTATATCCTGACTGGGGATTGAACCTGCAAGCTTGGTGTACTGGAATGACACTCCAACCAACTTAGCTACCTGGACAGGGCTTATTATTTTATTTTTAACTACAGTTGACATTCAATATTATATTAGTTTCAGGCGTAGTGGTCTTAGACATTTATATAACTTATTAGGTGATCACTCTGATAAGTCTTGTATCCACCTGACAGCATACATGGTTATTATATATTATTGACTATATCCCCAATGCTGTACTTTACATCTGTGGGTTTTTTAAATTTTAAATCACAGCTTTTTGTTGCCGTGATTTAAAATTCACATAGAAATGATCATGCCTATGTGAATTCCTCATGCATACATATTGAACTTAAATTTTTTCCTGTTAATTTGTCTCTCTTAATTTGGTTATGAGTCCAGCCTGAAAGAACTAAAAGGGTGAGAGGAAGTGTATTAATATTTGTTTTAGCTCCCACAGTATTAACCTCCCTGGTCACAGGCTCAGAAAGAAAGAAAGTAAGATACTTAGTTGTCTTGTATTTACCTAGTTGTATCTGGGCTATTCTGGACCTGGCAAGAAATGGCTTAGCAGATTCCTGGATTTCTGTCTGGAATAATCCCTAGAAGGAGGAATGGCAGATGTTGAATGAAGATGGTAAGTGCTGACACATTTGTTGTGAGACTGCCCAGGAAGCCCACAGGATGGCATAGGTGGTATATGGCTCATCTCTCCACTCCCTGGGCCTCACACCTGAAAGGAGGGCTATGATCAAGATATGGAGTCTTTGGCCCTGGCTGGTGTAGCTCAGTGGATTGAGTGAGGGCCTGCAAACCAAAGGGTCACCAGTTCAATTCCCAGTCTAGGGCACATGCCTAGGTTGCAAGCCAGGTCTCCAGAAGTAGATAGGTAAGAGGCAACCACACATTGATGATTCTCTCCCTTTCTACTTCCCTTTCACTGTCTCTAAAAATAAATAAATAAAATCTAAAAAAAAAAAAAAAAAACCCCACATGGAGTCTTGGAAAGCTCTAAGGAAGGGGTAATTAGACCCTGTGAATATAGGTTCAAAGACGCAGTCCTGTCAAAATGAAGTGAATGTGTTTGTTGTCTGGTGTTCCTTTAATTATAGAAACACTGGCATACTCCAAATATTCCAAAGCACTCCAAAACTTGAAGACTGTAATGGTTTTAAAATATATCTACAGATCATACTCTTTAACACTCTCCCTATCAAGAGTGGATTCTAATCCTCCTTCTCTGTAATACGGCCTGGCCTTAATGACTTCCTCCATGCAGTTGAGCATGGCAGAGTAATAGCTAGGTTAGAAGAGGAAATGCAGCTTCTTCCTGCTTATCTCTGGGGACACTCACCCTGGAACTCAGCTGTCGTGCTGTGAGGTAGCCCAGACCATGCGAGCACCATGTGTATGTGTTCTGGCCAATAGCCCTACTGCGTTCCCATCTGACAGCCAGCATCAACTGTGTTGCCAGACACATGAAAGAAGTCTTTGAGGAGACTACTGCCCTAGTCACCACCTGACGTCAAATGCATGAGAGAACTCAAGTGAGAACCTCCTAAGTTAGCCCAGCCAACACCTAGAACCATGAGAGACAATAATAATAAAATGACTGTTGCTGTTTTATGCCACTAGTTTGGAGGAAGTTTTGTTCGCAGTAAGAAAGCTCAAACTCCTTCCTTGATTGTGCTGCAAGCAGTTGTCATTCATTAATTTAATAAATATAGGGAAGGGGGAAAAGGCAGACAACTACTTAAACAACAATAAAAAATGAATAAATAAAATTTAATAAATATGTACAGAGTACCATCTTTGTGCCTTGCCAGTCCCACTGTGTTCCTCTTCCCTTCCTTAATGGCAATGATTATGTTCTGAGGCTCAAGAATGGAGTCAAGCCCTTGAAAACAAAGGCTCCAGTCCTTATGGTATCCCCAGCCTCACAATTTACCCAAGAGCTCAAGTGTGAATCTCTCCCACGTTCAGGCAAGTCATGTCTGGTGCTGCTGAGGCATTCATTGCGCAACTCATGATGGAAGCAATCTGACTGAGAGCCTGAACTGGCTTGAAATTGTAATAGCCCCAGCTGTGACAATGGCTTTGGGTGGCTACAAGGCTCTTATGGCTTATTTTGTCTACAGTGGCTACTACAGGAAATGGGAAAAGAATAGACATATGAGAGAAGGAAGGAGAGTAGGAGAATTTATGGAAATAGGATGAGGAGGAAGAAGAGGAAAAAGAAGCCTACAGAATGAAGAGGAGAGAGAGAAGGGGTTATGCTCACAGAGTAGATAGCCAGAAAGAGAATGCTGTATTTTAAAACACGCAAACACTGAAAGAGAAGCTCTTAGTCAATAAGAACTAAAATATAGTGCACACTTACCATGTGCTATTGCTCTTAAGTGCTTTAAACATGACCTCATTCAATTTTTCCACATCCCCAAGAAGTAGGTATTATTACTATCTGCACCCCCATTTTGCAAGTAGGGAAACTCAGAGACAGAGAGGCTAAGTAATTTGCCCGACTGAGTAATAGAGCTGGGAATCAACCCCAGGCAGTCTAGCTCCAGAACCTGTGCTCTTAATGACTGAACATTTTTTTCTCATCACAGGCAATGTTTTTGGTTGGCCTTTTTGAAAATAAAAGCATATTTGTTCTTTCACAAAAGAATGAAGATGGAAGAAAAAGAAAGAGGGGTGCAGGTAGGTGAGGACAAGGCCAGAGATGAAAGAAACAAGAACCATAAAATCACAGACAAGAGAGAAAAAAAGTTGCAGGAAAGAATGTATATAATATATGATTCTATTTATAAATTAAGGCACACAAAATTTTTTTTAAAGGAATAAAAAAGATATTTTTGACTCACTGGTTTCCTGAACTTTGATTAGTTTTTGTCTGTTTGTTGTTACCTTTATTTTTCAAAATACTATTTATAACACTGGTAGTGAGAATGTTGTTTTTTGGGAAAGAAAAAAAATCCCCAAATTTCTAGTTCAAAATCTAGCAGATTTGGGGGAGGTTGAGTGTTTCTACAGCTAGTCAGGAGGCTTGAGAGATCAACCATTTTGCAGGAACTTCCTCCCTCTGACTCTCCCGTGTGTATGTGAGACTTGGCTCCTTGTGACTTAGAAGAACAGGATGTCCTGACTTAAATAATAAAGGCAGCCATGTGAGACCTCCAGATGAGGGTCCCCACTGCTTTTCCTGTGACCTGAATTAGCACCTCTGTTCAAAACCAAGATCCACACTGGGATTCTCTTTTGTCCTTAAAAGATGGATCCCAAAAAGCTGGGCTGACGGGAACGCAATGCCTTCTTTGAGTCTAGAGCAAAGGTACCTGGCTCATCACCATGGCTCAGTGGGCTCCCTGGACAGGTGTATGATTCTGTCACATCTTATAGTAGGGCTTTGCTCAGCTGCCTGTGCTGTGCTTTCCTACCTCATCCCAAGTGCCTTACTGTGAACCATGAGTGTGTACTCCTTAGCTCTCCAATGCCAGTCATTACCCTCTACAGACACAAGCCTGGCTGCTACTGGGTCTAAGCTTGTGTTCATTGCCAGCTGGGGGCCAAACTATGAACCTTCTTCTGATGATAGCACTTAAATTATCAAGGGTCCTAGGGACCAACGAGCACCACTAAATAACATAAATAATTGTTATCATATAAGTAACCAATGATAAAAATACTGTGCTGGGAAAGAAATTGATGCCTCAGAAATAAGATGTTTTTAAAGGGGTCAGAAAATAGAAAAACTTCTCCAGTAGTCCCCAGTCCTTTTGATTCTCTCAGTCTCTCAGTGACCACTGAGAAGGCAGATGGAGTAATCAGAACTCTGGAGTCACCATGGGACTTAACTGCCCTCCTTCCTAAAAAACAGAAAACCACAAGGATCTTCCCACTTGGTCACCCCATAGGAAGCACCTAAACATCTAAACTAAACAGTGTGTGTACTAGGATGTGTGTATGGTGAGTTATAACAAAACCACAGACACATCCTCATTTCCACACAGGAGGATTACACTGATTTTCTCAAACACACAAGCTATAGAAAGACTTAATGGGAGTTCAGTAGCCTGAGTGACTAAGGGAGATTCAAAAGCTGCCATCACAATGCAGAATTTTGGTCTTCTGGCCAAAATGGAGGCATAAGTAGATAGGCTTTTTTTCTTTGCACAATCAAAAGAAGGAAAACAACAAATTTGAAAACAAAAACCAACCAGAACTACCTGAAAATCGAACTGTATGAAAGTCTGAAAACCAAGGAGTGAAAGAAGAAACATTCATGCAGACGGGTAGGAGGGGCCCAGAGGACATGTGGCAAGGTGGTGGACCAGGCAGGTGACGGGAAGACTGGCAGACCAGGATATCTCACATTTGCTGAAGGAAAGGCAGGAGGAACAACTAGGGAGTGAGACAGATCAAGTAACCCATGGTTCCAGTTTGAGGAAATAAAGCCTCAAAATCTTTGGCTATAAAACCATATGGGGTGGCAGGAGAAACTCCCAGCCTCACAGGAGAATTTGTTAGAGAGACCCATGGAGTCCCAAAATGCATACAAGTTTTCCCAACTGGGAATCAGCACCAGAAGGGCCCAATTTGCTGTGGGTAGCAGGGGAAGTGACTGAAATCAGAGTTCAAACCGAGCAAGCAGCACTGTTCCTTCTGACCCCTTCCTCACACGTGACACCACAACACAGCAAAGCAGGTTGCCCCACTTTGTCAAATACCTAAAGCTGTGCCCCTTAAAACATAACAGGTGTGTCAAGACAATAAAATATGGCCAAAATTAAAGAACAGATCAAAGCTCCAGAAAAAGAACTAAATGACGAGGAGACAGCCGACCTATCAGATGCAGAGTTCAAAACACTGGTTATCAGGATGCTCACAGAAATGACTATGGATGGAAAATAGAGGCAGAAATGAAGGCTGTGCAAAGTGAAATAAAGCCAAGTATACAGGTAACTAACAGTGAAGGGAAGGAAACCATAACTCAAACCAACAATTTGGAACAGAAAGAGGAAATAAACATTCAACCAGAATAGAATGAAAAAACAAGAATTTGTCCTGGCTGGTATGGCTCAGTGGATTGAGTGCCAGCCTGCAAATCAAAAGGTTACAGGTTTGATTCCCAGTCAGAGCAGGCCAGGTTCACAGTGGGGGATGCATGAGAGGTAACCACATATTGATGTTTCTCTTCCTTTCTTTATCCCTCTCTAAAAATAAATAAATAAATAAATAATCTTTTTTAAAAAAGAAAGAAAGAAACAAGATTTCAAAAAAATGAGGAGAGGCTTAGGAACCTCTAGGACAACGTTACGCATTCCAACATCCAAAGCATAGGGGTGCCAGAAGGAGAAGAAGAAGAGCAAGAAATGGAAAACTTATCTGAACAAATAATAAAGGAGAACCTTCCCAATCTGGCAAAGGAACCAGAAGTCCAGGGTCCAGGAAGTCCAGGAAACTCAGAGAGTCCCAAACAGTTTGGACCCAAGGAGGAACACACGTAGACACATCATAGTTAAATTACCCAAGATTAAAAATAAGGACAGAATCGTCAAAGCAGCAAGAGAAAAGGAGACAGTTACCCACAAAGGAGTTCCCTAAGACTATCAGCTGATTTCTGCAAAGAAACCTTACAGGCAAGAAGGGGCTAGAAAGAACTGTTCAAAGTCATGAAAGGCAAGGCCCTGCATTCAAGATTCCCTAAAAATTCCAAAGATAGTGAGGTAACATTGGATATTTTTCATCAAAGGAGAAGGGAGGGGAATAGGGTATTAGATTTCAGAACTGAGAATGGGTGATTTCCAGGTAGTTGAAGAAGAGAGGAACACACATGGTACGAAAAGCCTTGCTAGGTCACTCAGAAACAATGTGATACCGGGGTTATTTAGCTAACAGGTACCTGCCTGAAGTCCTTATATTTAACCACACTTAATTTGAATTAGGCTAAGGCAACATCCTAAACCCTCCTTCCTGCAGCAGGAAGGAGAGTTTACCCTCTTTCTCTGTCTGAATCTCTCAGACAGGAAAGGGGAAAGAGGTCAAAGTTACTTTCTGAGTCTTTTGTTTCTTAATAAACAGCTTAAAATCAATACCCTAGAAAGCAGCTTCAGGGTGGGAGAATGTTGGTACCTTCAGTAGTAAGATGAACAGAGACAGTAAAAAATAGGGAAATCATCTACACTGAGTCACACACACAGAGCCATATGCTGGCTAAGACCACAAGCTTTCAAAGAGATATTTCTCATCCTGGCTCTTCCATTTACTAGCTGGACATAAAGCAAATCATCTATCCTCTAGCTCCCTCATCTATAAAGTGAGAATGATAATAATATCTACCTCTAAGGTCATCAAGCATTAAACAAGGTGATGCATGTAGTGTCAGTAAACTTGACCCTACGAACTCAGTGGCAAGAAGTTATATTTACCACAATTTAAAAGAGAAATATTTAAAAATATTTACTATTCTACCTGCCATCTGCTCTGAGCTCCTCTGGCACTTTTCGTTGGTTTAATTCAGTTATCATTTATATCGCCTATGTAGGTGTGCATGTGCATGTGTGTGTGTGCATGTACACACACAAATGAGTATCCGATTAGAATGTAAACATTTTGAGGACAAAACAAGGTCTTCCAGTTGTGTCTCCTCACACTGAATGAAACAATACTACATTTTTGGGTTTCAGTTCATTTGGTTTTCAGTTCAGGACCTGTCTAGGAGCTACAGGTATCAGAGACAAGGTCTAGCCCCTGGGAAAGTTGGCTGGCAAGAGATAAGCAAGGTATGTCTGTCAGCTCTGGCCAGATAGCTCAGTTGGTTAGAGCATCATCCTGATTTGCCACTGGTAGCAGGTTCAATCTATGCTCAGGGTCAGGGCACATGCAAGAATCAATCAATAAATACATAAATAAGTGGAATAACAACTTGATGTTTATCTCTCTCCCACTTCCCCCTCTAAAATCAATAAACAAAAAAATTTTAAAACAGTATACACAAATTACCTAAAAAGTCTATTTAAATACTACTACTTTTTCCAGTCACATAACTGTTTGACTAGATTTTCTTCATATACTTTAACCAGAACAAGTCACAACGAATTGAATACAGTAGAAGAGAATCTAATTGTTTTTATTAAACCAGATATTAAATAAATTTGCAACAATGTAAAACAATGTTACTCTTCTCAACAATATATTTTTGTTTTGGAAAATTTAGCTATCTTTCATAAAAAATATGTTACTTCTCTTATTTTATTATTTTTAATGCATTAATAAATTAATTTTAGCCCTGACTGGTGTGGCTCACTTTGTTGGGCATCATCCCACAAAACAAATTTGCTGGGTCAATATCAGTCAGGGTACTTGGCTGATTCGGGGTTTGGTCCCCAGTCATGGGTGCGTATAGGAGGCAACCAATAGATGTTTCTCTTTCACACTGATATTTCTCTCTCTCTCTTTCTCCCCCCTTTTCCCTCTCTCTAAAAATAAATAAATGAAATCCTTTCAAAAAATTAATTTTAAATCCTGGTTGGTGTGGCTCAGTGGACTGAGTGCTGGACTGCGAACCAAAGGGTAGCAGGTTTAATTCCCAGTCAGGGCACATGCCTAAGTTGCAGGCCACGTCCCCAGTAGGGGGTGCATAAGGAGTAACCACACATTGACGTTTTTCTCTCTCTCTTTCTCATTCCCTTCCTCACTGTCTAAAAAGAAATAAAATCTTAAAAAACAAAAACTATGAGATGTATCACTGTAGGGAAAATGGAGTCAGTCAGGCTACCTCACCTGGATATCCTGGGAACTGGGACTTGGCAGTGTTTCTATAACTGCTTAAGGGCCCCCACACACAGAATCGAGATCTACTGCTTAAGCAGTGACAGTCTGTGTTGATGCCCTGCTAGTTTTATGTGTGCTTAGCGTAGAAGAGAGGCGGGACTTCCTGCGGTGCGACTCTTGAGGACTGCTGCACGTATAGATCTCCCTACCCCAGAATAAAGGCATGTCAGACATCCAAAAATTTTTTAATTAATTAACTTTGGTAGCTTTAATTTCTAACTTTGTACACGCTGGTAGGTATAACTCATATCAACAAAAGCATTTTTTGGTTCTCAACAGTATTTCAAGACAGAGAGAGGTTCTGAGACCAATACTTTGTGAACCACTGCTCTAACAATTCTTAAAAATCTACTTCTTCCTTTTACCTTGTTAAAGAGAAAGTCGCAGGCCCAAAATGGCATCACTCATGCTAAAAACCATGATCTACTTGTAACTTTGACCTTCACCAGAAACGTAATTGTAATCAACCAGTCTGAACTTTTCAGGTCAACACCAGTCTCAAGCTTGCTCTTTATTCTCCACAAGAAAGAGAGGCAATCTGCATGATAAAACACTTGCCTTTCCCTTCCCAGAGAACAAATATCCTGGCCTAAAAATAATCCTTTTATTTTTAAATTTGCTAATAGCTCCCTTACCCCACACTTCTTCCTATAAAAAAAAAACAACCCTTCCATTTCATACAACCCCTTGGAGCTCCCTTCTAGTTGCTAGATGGGATGCTGCTCCATTCATGAATTGCTTAATAAAGCCAATTAGATTTTAAAATTTACTCAGTTGAATTTTGTACTTTAAACCTTCTTAAACTCTCCAAGTTCTTCTAAAGACTTAAGATAAGCAGAAGACTGAGAAACATGTGAGCTGTTTTTGTTTTCTGTCCTGATACTTAACCTCCTCTGAGGCAAAGAATTAACTGGGTGATTAGAATGGGAGAAGGAAGAGAAAAAAGTTAGTATCTCAAAATGTTATCCGGCACTCATGTAAAAAAAGCACTTTGCACAGTAATGGCTGCTTTCATCATCACCATCACCTTCATTTTCATATTTAAAAAATTTTTTATTGATTGATTGATTTGAGAGAAAGAGTAAGGGAGAGAGAGGTAGAAAAATTGACTTGTTGTTCCACCCATTCATGCACTAGGAGGCGAACTCCTGTATTTGGTCTGACCAGGGATCAGTGTTGTGAGCCTTGGCATATGGGGATGACATGCTAAGCAAGTGAGCTACCTGGCCAGGGCCTTCATCTTCATAACCTGTTATTTCATCTTGTTCATGCTTCTCGTGGTATTTACATATATGATTCTCATATTTCCAAACACTTAAAACAACATATCCTGCAGAATCTCTTAAATTCAGATCTTCCATTTCCTTAGGATTCAAAATACTGTCACCTCACACAAGAGTGGGAGCCTGTGATACTTGTGAATAGATCACACTCACAGAAATGTTCCTTCTTTTATCTCTTGGGAGAGTTTAGGCTTTGAAGTTACTATTTCTCTGAAGGTTTTTTAAATCAGGAAATCTTAAACAGAAAGATGAAGCTAGACATCATAAATGAAAGCCAGAAAGTAGCAGGGCAAGTAAGTGGTTCACTAAACAACCTCTAAAGTTTCTCACCATCCCTGAAACAAGATTCTCATGTTGAAACCTTGTAACTGAGGAACAACTATGAAGGACATGATTTTTTCATTATAATTGCAATGGAATTTTTAGAAGTGTGACTCAACAGATCTCTGAACTACAGTAGCATGTGGGAATAAAAAACTGACAGACTTTGGAACTGGAAAGCTCTGGGTTCAAACTCAACTTAGTTCTTCACTATTTGTGTAATGTTAGCAAAATGTTGTATCTTAAAGTTCTAGTTTTCTGTTCAATGTGGAAGCCCTCATGGCTCAGTGTCACATTGAAAGACACAAAATACAGTAGCCAAAATTCTTTCTGGAGAAATACTCATCTTTAGTTACCTTTTTCAAAGAATATTAAAAGAGGTTCAACTTATCACCCATAGCAGTACATAAAATCCTCTTTTATTGCTCTTTTTCCCGAAGTTGCTCCAAAGCTATTCTCCAAAACTTCTCAAATCCTTCCTCATCCCTAGCCCATAGGACCAATAGTTTATTTCTACCTTCTTTCTCTTTGACCCACATTTTAGTTCTCATTATTTTACATTTTGTGCTCTCTAATTTACCTTTAGCCTGCATTCTCTATATCCAAGAAGACCCAAGATGGGTCTTTTTGCTCTATATGCAAGCTAAGAGCCTACCCCTGGGATCCTTATTAAACTGAATTTATTAAATTTCTTGATTGAAACTGATGCAGGAACCCTTGCTGGTGTGGTTCAGTGAACTGAGTGCCAGCCTGTGAACCAAAAGGTCACTGGTTTGATTCCCAGTGCCTGGGTTGCAGACCAGGTCCCCCATTTGGGGCCATGCGAGAAGCAACCACACATTGATGTTTCTCTCCATCTCTTTCTCCCTCCCTTCCATTTTCTAAAAATAACTAAATAAAATATCTTAAAAAAATTAACCAGAGAGGGTGATTGAAAACACTAGTTTGGGGTTTTTACTAATGACCTAAGAACTAACCATCCTTATTAGCTATGATACTAACCAATTATTTCAGTCTCTCCATTTTCAAAACTGAAAAGATAAATCTGACCAATCTGTTGCTTGGAGTGAGGTCAAGATGAACACAGTTATCACTGGCATTTATCCCATAAGATAGACACCACTATATTGAATAAAAAGAACTGCTTGGAGTGAGGTCAAGATGAACACAATTATTGCTGGCATTTATCCCATAAGATAGACACCACTATATTGAATAAAAAAGAACTGCTTATTTTAAATGAACGAGTGGGTAAAGTAAGAACATACTAATAACAAGCTAAACCCAAAATAACTGAGGAGTGGAAGGACCAGGAAAAGAAAGGGTAACCATTATAAGGGTAAACCAGAATCATTTCTCTCTACTGAAAAGGTTTTTCAGTCCTAATCCTTAATGTCCTCATACTGCAGAGAGCTGTCACAGAGTACACCTCCTCATGTGGCAAATTTTTCTCTGGTCTGTGGACCCGCCCTGCCTACTTGGGTGTGTCAAGCCTGATAATTTCTGAGGGAGAAAAATAAGCCCATGTTTTTTGACAACATAACGAACTAGCCCTAACAGAAATGTAACCCACTTTTATTAATTATTAAATTATTCTAGAAAAAAACTATCTTAAAGAAAAATATAAAGTATAAAAATTATAGTCTTGGCTAGGGAGTTCAGTTGGTTGGAGCACCATCCTGCGCATCAAAAAAGTTGTGGGTTGGATGCCTGGTCAGGACACCTACCTAGGTTTCAGGTTTGATCCCAGGCTGCGGTGAGTGCAGGAGGCAACTGATCAATGCTTCTCCCCCTCCTCCTTACTATCTTTCTAAAATCAATAAACATATCCTCGGTGAGGGTTTAAAAAAAGAATTTTAAATATATATATATATATATATATATATATATATATATATAAAATTTTTTTTTAATCTTACTGAAAAAAAAAACAAAACAGCCCTCATTGGTATGGCTCAGTGAATTGAGTGCTGGCCTGCAAACCAAAACGTCTCCAGTTCGATTACCAATCAGGGCACATAGCTGGGTTGAGGGCCAGGTCCCCAGTAGGGGACCCGTGAGAGGCAATGGATTGATGTATCTTCCACATATCTTCTCTCCCTCTTCCTCCCCCCTTCCTCTCTTTCTAAAAATAAATGATTAAAATCTTTTAAAAAATAAACACATTTAGGCTAGTGATTATTTCCACAGAGGTGGAAGAGAGCAGATGTGACTAAAGAGAAGCACACAAGCAGGCTTTTAAGTTATAGGCAATGTTTTATTTCTGAAATTGGAAGTGGTTCCTTGGCTATTCATTTTGTTATTAATCTTACAGCTGTTCATATAGACTTATACATATGTTTTGTATTTGATATAAACCACCTTAAGTTTAAAAGAATTTTATACATAAAAAGCTCTATTTTGAGTTATATTTATTTCAGTGTTATTTATAATAACAACAGGATGAAATAGAGACAGCTCATTTGTTGGAATGGTTAAGGTGAACATTGGTTCAACTATATGCTAAATGTAATGTTACTCAGTTATTTTAAAGGTGGTTGGTTACATAGCACTGTGGGGAAAAAGGCTTATAATAAGTAACGAAAAATCATATGACAGAATTTTCTGTGTGATTACAACCAGGTAAAACAGTTCAGAGAATAGGAATGCATGCTACTATGCTATGGTGACTAGTTGTTGGCAAAAGGATTATGAGTGTTTTCACCCTTGCTTGTTTTTCTAATTTTCTTTAGTATGGTTATTTTTTAAAAAATTATTTATTGACTTGAGAGAGAGAGGAAGAAAGAGAGAGAGAGAAACATTTTGTTTTTCTATTTAATTTATGCATTCATTGGTTGCCTCTGGTATGTGCCTTGACTGGAGGTCAAACCCACAAACTTGGTTTATCAGGACAAAACTCTAACCAACTGAGTTACCTACCAGGATTTGTGTTTTTAATAATTAAACTTTTTATTACAAAAAGAAAAAAGGTTTCTCCCAGAAAGCATTTTTTTTGGTTCCACCATAAACTAACATGCCAGAAATTGTATTGGCTTCTAAGATTTCATGTGGGGGAAAGCTTTCATGGAAAACAAAAGTCAGAAAACAACATTTTCCCTCAGATGTTTCTCGGTAGCCCCTCAGCCTCTGTACCTCAGAGAACAAATGCTCTATGCTAAGATTCAACTGTGTGGCAAGAGTTGAATTTCCCCCACTTTTTGTTTCTGGCATTGGCCAGCCTGTCTTTCCATCAACAACAGACTCCTGTATCTTGGTCACACACACCTCGCCACAAAAAGCTGACTAATCCTGGGGCGGCTTATTAGGCAACCTTTCACACAGTGCCCATTGCTACCCATTGCACAATATATTTGACTGAGAATGATAAACATCATGGTTTACATTTGACTCCAGTCACCATGCCAGTGCCGGCAGCTTCAGTGTGTAAATATCTTCCAGTGACTTCACAAAGACACTGAGAGCATTTTCCGGGCTTTTCACTGTTGTGTAACATGGGGAGGTGGCACACCTATAAGAAAGAATGGGAAGCAGATGGGGATAGTAATCACTTCCTGCTTTATTTCTGAAAGAAATGAAAAGGTGGACACTTATGGGTTGTAGCTACAAATAAACATTGTTAAGAGTTAGCATTTAAGAACTAGAACAGCAAATAAATTAACATTCCTTTTCAAAAAAACACTATTTATTTATTTATTTATTTACTTACTTACGTGAAAGAAACTTTATTAATGAAGCAGTATGACAGAGAGTGGCTACTCCATAGACAGAGTAGCCATGAATTAACTTTTTTTTTTAAAGATTTTATGCATTTATTTTTAGAGAGAGGGTAAGGTAGGAAGAAAGTGAAGAAGAGAAACATCAATGTGTGGTTGCCTCTTGCATGTCCTCTACTGGGGACCTGGCCCACAACCCAGGCACATGCTCTGACTGGGAATCAAACCAGCAAGCAAACCTTTGGTTCGCTGGCTGGTGCTCACCAGCCAGGGCATGAATTAACATTCTTAAGATGTTTCTATTAATCCATCAATAAGAAATAAGAAAATCACTGAGGCATGAACATTTTTTTCAGTGCCTAAAATAGGTCAAATGGCAAAAGGCGATTGTCCTATCATTAAAAACTCTGTTATAATTTCATTTATATCCCAATAGAGAATATATTGTGTTTGGCAAAAGAAAAAGCTATTTAAAAAAGGTTCTATGCATTGTTTCTTGAAACTGCAAGCTGCGTCTTTAAAAATAAAGAAAAAAAGATAGCAGCCATACCCAGGTTAGAAAGAAAGAAGAAAAATGCTGAAGGAAAAGAGAATAAGAATTTTAACTGTGATTTGTTCTGAGAGTAAATATTATCTTGCCCAGATCATTAAATCTGTGAGAATATGTAGCATATGTAATTCAGTCTATTTGCTGATCTAGATCAGTTATTTTTAGAGTCTTTCATCTCCCATGCACATAGTGTGAAAGTGAGGCTGATATAAACATTTTGTTTGCTAATAAGATTGCAGACAAATGATGAAAGGACATAGGTTTCTGCAGCTAAAGAAAACTAGAGTACCCACCTAAAGCTTTTTTGTGTGTGTGTGTGAAAGAAGACCAAAATATATTTTATTTTTACTTGGTTACAAAGAGTGCAAGAGAGTAAGGCAACGGCTAGCAGGATCATTGGAAAGTTATGCAATTATTAGCAGAATTGCAGTCCACTCAATCTTCTTAAGATTGAGGACAAAATAAGCTTCTTAGAATGAAAACCTTCATATAATAAGTCTGAATCATACCAATGCCTACTAACTAGATCATCTACTTCGACTTGTTTTTTCATTAATATTCAGGAATCACTGTGGTCAGAAACTTGTCAACCAATAGAACCCTAGTGCAAAAGTTATCTCCAATGTGGACTTGTTTCCAGAAAGGGCAAAAAGCAAAATTCACTTTCTGTTCAATGAATCACCAACAGCTGTCTTACTGTCCTAGGTATCCCTGATAAAATTCAATCCTAAAATTAAACGTCTGTGATGAAGAATTTCATACCTGGCCCATAGGTGTACAGAAATTATTTTTCACCTCATTTTACCACAGTTATTATTACTTATTTTCAGTGGGGTCAGGGAAAATAGCCAAAATAGATTTTATGGGTCACTAGCTTGCATACTGTAATGATGGTGATTCTGGTACTTTAAAACTGAGACCTGGCTTATTCAAAATCACTTCCAAGGTAAAAATGATTATTTTCTTACCTCAAAACAAAACAAAACAAAACAAAACAAAACAAGTGATAGGAAGGGTAGAACTTATACCCAAGGAATCAAGAGATAAAAACAACATAGTAAATCTATTCTGAAAACTCAGGTATTCCTTCCCCTGCCACAAAATCATTTCAAATAGCTAGCTGACTCCGGTATTCCTAACCTCTATCCCTATGCTTAGCTATGACTAGATTTTTAAACCAAATTTCCCTGAGGAACAGGTACTTATGATATTGTTGGGAGCACTCATGAGATTATTCTTTTAATTATATTTTCTTTATAGACATGTACCTAGAAAGCAATGTGCAACTTGAAGAATTTTTTTGAAAAGCATTTTGCAAGTAGCAATAGAGGATCTGAAGTAGCTTTGATAATTTCTCATTTATTTTTAGTCGTTTTCTTTCCATTGTTGCAAAACTCATCTATACTATTATAAAGGTTTTGACCTCATTTCTGGGCATTAGCTGCTAGCCTAGAATTATAAGGGAACTTCTCTTGTCTGTGGTAGGACCTACACTTGAGAGAGTGGTATTTGAAATTAGCGATCAAATACGGCCAGATGCTATTCTCTTTACTTTTGAGTTAAGAAAACTGAAGCCCAGATAGTGACTAAACAGCTTAATCCAGATCATAAAATCAGTCAATGGACTGAAAGGCATTAGTAGATGCTGGGACTTTTGGTTACGAACTCAGTCTTTCCACTAAATGACATTACTTTAGATAATTACAGTGCAAAAAAATATTGAAAGGGGGAGAAATATAAGGGAAACAGCAGATGTAAACTGCATATTTTGAAAAATTTTAATAGCCTAAAATAAGACAATATGAGGTAAAGAGCACTGCTAAAAGTATATATAGATGAGATAGTATAAATGTCTTTTTGTTCATAACTCTTTTATTCCTGTGTCTGACTTAAGAAACAATTGCATAAAGCACTGATTATAAAACTGAGTTGAGGATATACAGTGTATAAAGATGTGATTTTTGTGCCAATAATAGCACTAAGAGGGGGGAGAAAATAGAGCTGTATTAAAGTAAAAATTTGTATACAACTGAAATTCAGTTGATACTAATCAAAATTTTATTTTTTAAAAGTTATGACTGTCAGGACGGTAGGGTTAGGACAAAATGACGGCTGGACTACAACCTGGAAAAGACAGCTGACGTCAAACCAGAGAGCCGAAAAGGGCGGGCTTTGCCAAAATGGATATATGCATAGCAACCTGAGCCCGAGGAAAACCACCAATGATATATTGCCGCTTTGTTCAAAGGGGACCAATGCCCAGCTCCCACAGAGAGCCAAGGAAAATAAACACACACCCCCCTTTCCCTGCTGGGGCGTGGGGGGGCGGAGGGGCAACTTCTCCGGCCCAACACTTTGCAGACCTTAGAATCTCGCCCTCTCGCGGGGTGCGCAAACCTCAATAAAGCTCTATACTGCCTGACTTTGTGGCTGATTGGCATTTCTTTCTTGGCAGAGCCTAAGAAAACCTTTCAATGACATTAATTGTAATCCCCAGAACAAGCAGTAAAAACTCAAAAACATACAGAAAAAGAGCCCTGGCTGGGGTGGCTCAGTAGACTGAGTGTAAACTGAAATGTTGCAGGTTTAATTCCCAGGCCAGGTCCCCAGTTGGGGGTGTGTGAGAGGCAATGAATTGATGTTTTTCTAGGACATGTTTGTCTTCCTCTCTTTCTCCCTTCCTTCCCCTCTCTATAAATAAATAAATAAATAAATAAATGAAATCTTTAAAAAATATATAGAAAAAGAAAAGACAAAAAACTTAAAAGGATATAACAGAAAACTGTTTAACACAAAAGTAAAAAGTAATGTGAATTAGAAGAACAAAATAGACATAAGACACACAGAAAACAAATAAAAAAATAAGATAAAAAATTATCAATAATTACATTAATTGTAAATTGACTAAACACTCCAATCAAAAGTCAGAGAGCTGGAGTAATTATGTTAATATTAGACAAAAAATATATTTTTAAATATTTAATTTATTTATCTTTAGAGGGGAAGGGAAGGAGAGAGGGAGAGAAATATCAATGTATGGTTGCCTCTTGTGTGTCCCCTGCTGGGGACTGGCCTGCAACCCAGGCATGTGCCCTGATTGGGAATTGAACCATGGTTGTTTGGTTCACAGGCATGCGCTCAATCCACTGAGCTACACCAGCCAGGGCAAAAATAGATTTTTAAGAAAAAAATTGTTTCTAGAGCCAAAAAATGATATATTATAAAGACAAAAGGGTCAACATGTCAGGGAGACATAATTACTATAAACATACCTAACAACAGAGGCCCAAAATACATGAAGTACAAACTAATAAAATTGCAGGGAAGAACAGACAATTGAATAATAATAGTTACAGACTTCAATACTCTACTTTCAATGATAGCTAGAACAATCAGATAGATGTTCAACAGGAAACAGAAGATTTGAACAATACTTTAAAGCAACTAGACCTAACACAGTCACTTAACAAAAGCAGAACCCACATTCTTCTCAAGTACACATGAAAATGTCTCCATGATTTAACAAAAGAAGCACAGACTTGTACACTGAAAACTACAGTTTTTAATATCTAGCTCTTTTTATGTACAAAGTGTTAACATTCTGCAGTAAGGTAGATGTCTTGAACAACCCATTCACACAAGTTCACTTAGTCCAAGTTAATGATGCTTATATACTGCATGGAGTCAAACATTTCACTTCCTGGAATAACAGCTTTCCGAATGCATTAATCATTTAAGTCTATCAACTATGACTGAAGCTAATATGTTTAACTCTTGAGTTCCCCTATCAAAACTACAGTTATATATATATAATTTATTGATTGTAGAGAGAAAGAGGAAGAGAGACAAACATCAGTTTGTTACAGTTATTTACACATTCATTGGTTCTTTTAAATTTTTTTAATTTTATTTTTTATTATTTTTAATTCTCACAAGAGTACATGCTTAGAGAGAAGGGAAGGGAAGGGGAGAGAAAGAAAAAGAAAGAGAGAGAGAGAGAGAGATATGTGAGAATCAGCTGCCTCTGCTATGCACATTGATGGGGAACTGAATCTGCAACCTGTCAATTATAGGACAATGTTCCAAACATCTGAACCACAGTGGTCAGGGTGATTTTGTTCCTGTCTTTTAATACTCTTGTTCTGGGACCTCATATTTGAATTTAAAATGTTATAATAATCAAAGCACTATTAAAGCTATAGCACTTAAAAAATAAGTGTCCATATTTTTAAAAGATTTTTATTTATTTATTTTTAGAGAGAGGGAAAGAGAGGGCAAAAGAGAGGGAGAGAGAACATCAATGTGTGAAACTTGAAAGAGACATCAGGATCCATTGTCTCTCCCAAGCCCCCCAACTGCAGACCTGGCTGGAAACCCAGGCATGTGCTCTGTCTGGAGAATCCAATTGGCTCACTCAGTCCACTGAGCCACACCAGTTAGGGCCACACCATTTAAAATAATAATAATATTTCTTTGAAGCATATTATGGTCATTAATTTTGGTGGTAAGAAGTAGGGATGCCGATGTTGGGGGAACAAAGGAAAATATACCTTAAAAAGTTAGTGAAGAGTAGTCTTTTTCTGTTCTATTTTCTGTTAAGAGCATCATCATTTTGCTAGCTTCTCCCTGTAGGTTAAAAAATAAATTGAAGTTAATCATTTAAATTCCAATATACTTTTTAAAGTATTTTAAAGATTTGTTTCTTCTCCATTCTTTTTGTTTTTATTCTTTTTTATGGAACACTTCATGAATTGGTGTGCAGGGGGCATGCTAATCTTTACTGCACTGTTCCAATTTTAGTTTATTGTTTTTTAGTGTATGTGCTGCTGAAGCAAGCACTCCTCTCCGTTGTTATTGCCAATACCTAGGCCCTTCCTTTCTGCACTGCTGGAGGATTTCAGCAACCTTCCAGGTAATCTCTTTGCAGGTAACTCCATTTAGCTATTCTGGACACACTTGCCCTATAAGTCAATTTCTCTAAGACTCTAATTTTTCCAGTCAATGTTCTAGACCAGAACTTGTTAGTTACCACAGCCTAAATTTTGCCTGTCCCCACATTCAAGGCCCTGCATACTTTAGCCCTGACCCTCTCTCCTCTTTGCTGTTCTTTACATGAGGCACAGATCCTCTTTCATTTATCTCAGAACATACCGAGCTTTGCCTGTAATCTTTTCCTTCCCTTGCCGTGTCCACTTTCTACCCCGTCTTCAAGGTCCAGAAAGAATGCCACTTCCTTCTTCAAGATTTTCCTGGCAGTTCCAAGTCACATTCATAGCTCCAAAAAATTATTCTAACGTCCTGAAGTTGGAACAAGATAGTGGAATCCACTACCCTTTTCTCTTGATTTGTTAACAGGAGACCTAAGGACCATTATCTGAGACGGGGATACATGCTTAAACATACCTGAAATAAAAATTTGTAATTTCCAAAATGCTGTTTCTTCAACTTTATGAAGAAGCTTCTCTGATTTCTTAATGAAACACGTCTCAAATACAATGTAATATTCACTTTTATTTTAAGATGAAAACGTAAGCCCTGGCTGGTGTAGCTCAGTGGATTGAGCCCAGGCCTGGGAACCACAGTATCGCAGTTTAATTCCCAGTCAGGGCACATAACCTGGGTTTTGCAGGCCAGTTCCCAGCAGGGGACACATAAGAGGCAACCATACATTGATATTTCTCTCCCTCTCTCCTTCCCTTCCCCTCTAAAGATAAATAAATAAAATCTTTAAAAAAAGATGAAAAACGTACAGTGGGAGTGCCTATGGCATAGATTTATCTCACAAACCCAGGGATTCATTCCTTGACTTAAAGCAAAAGCGATATTCACGTTTCCAATTAATTACATTCTAAATGCTTCCAAGTATGTCCTATAAGCAAGAATATTTCATTTTCAGTACATGTGAAAGAAAACGTTTAAGGGAACGTTTAAGGGGTATAACCACGAACATACTTGAGACCACCACCCGCAGGAAAGACTCCAAAGCACACTTTTGGTACTACTGCTCACTGGAACGCCATTGGGCCTGAATGTGTGCTTTTTGAGCCTCAATTCTCACATCTATATAATAGAGATAATATTCGTATTTACTTTCCAGGGTTGTGGTGCAAGATTTTCTTTCTGGTTGTTCTGACGGGTGACTTGTCTCCAAGGACCGAAGAGAGACTCTTTTCCTCCCGAGACGCACTTCCGTGCACGAGAAGGAGCGACCATCGGGGAGGAGGCGAGTCTCGTGGGTGAGTCTGAGTCGCCGGGGTGGGAGACTCGACAAACACAGGTTGGGCCTCAGCTTTGATGTGCAGCGTGGAGCCCTCAGCAGGAGCAACGCTAAATGTATAGTCAACTGGGCTTGCGTGCACCAGTGTGCGAGGTGTTGGCAGCGCGCCGGCAGTGACAGCAAAGCGTAAGGCGTCAGGACGTAAGATAGAAAAGCGACACCCCGCGGGGCCGAGGGAGTCGGAGCCCCGGGAGGCCCGAAGGCCCCGGCCGGGAAGCGACGCCTCCGGCCTGGCGCCCCGGCGCGGCTCGCCTACGAGTCTCCGCAGCGCCCCACGTGGCGGGCAGCCGGGTGTCTGCCAGTAGAGCCTATTTGCTCCGCCCCTGCCGAGCTCGACTGCCCTCCTCGGCCTCTCCGCCCAGCTTTCCCCGACCCTCCTCCCTTCCCCGTCCGGGATCACGATGGACGCGGCCTCCCCCCACCGCCGTCGGCAGCCCCGCGCGGGCCTCTGAGTTGCGGGGCCTGTGGAGCCGCGTGCCCCGGACGGGAAGTCCAGGGAACCTCTCGCTTCTCTGTCACCAGGACCCCGAGGAGGAAGGGGAGGGGCGAAGCGCGTCTTTTCCTGTGTCGCCTGCCGGGCTCGACCTGCGCGGCCTGTGGCTTCCTAGGAACTCCAGGGCCGCGGCCGGGCCTGGCTCTGCCCGCGGCCTGCTTTGGAGCTGGGCTGGAGCGGTTTGGGAAGACGAGACCGGGTAAGAGCAGAGGGACGGAGAGGTGGGAGCGCTTTGGGCGGTCGGAAGGGCCAGGCCTGGGGGCCGAGGTCTGGATGCCGGGCAACGGGCCGGGAGCGAGACTCCAGCCTCTGGTGAGATCCATGGAGATGCTTCAGTTTGTAAACCGGCTTAACCCCTTTGTTTTCCTCCGGCGGCGGGGCCCGGCTGCCGGACCCAGAGCCCAGGGCGGCCTCCCCATCCTTGCCCTTCAGAAGGGTTCGCTGCCCGGCTAAGGCAGGAACGATCCGCCGGGCCTCGCGAGTTCCGGGCGCTGTTCCCTGGAGACCCGCCGTCCAGTCCAGCGGCCTCCTCTCGGGCATGGAGGCTTGCGGCTTCTCCTCCAGGACTTCCCCCTCCCCCTGGTCACCCGTAGCTAACTTACGGAGGTTTGGTGCCTGGAAACTGAAGCCGGTGCTTTCGCCCCTCGGGGCTCTGCAGGGCCCGAGTGTTGTTGGGTCATTTTTGCTGGTGTCCGCCGTTGCGTGCTCACCGGGGCCCGCCTCTGGATTCACACACCTGCAGCTGGGTTCGAGGGACCCAGAGCTTTTTTCCCCACCAGGGGCTGATAAGGTTTGGTAATGACTTGCCTGTTGAAGCTGGTTCTTAGTTGTGTGTATTTTTAACTAACTGCTCCATTCTGTGGGGATGGGGAAGGAGGGCCTTTAGATTGGCCTATATTCTGAATTCTGATCCGTGATGTTTTAGTCTATTGCTTTTGGCATTTCTTTTTGAACTCTTGAGAACAGTTGACAAGATTATCAACATTCCTTACCAAGTCTTTATTCGTAGACAGATCTTGTATCTAATTATCGTTTGTATTTAGACATCTTAAAAATAAGAGTGAGTAAATTGAGAAGTCAGCAAAACTTGTGAATTTAGAGGTGCTTTTAAAGCAGAAACCTAATTTGGAGGGGATTGGATCAAAGTGCTTAGAGTCTGAATCTAACCCTTATCTGAATATCAGTTTTGGGTGGAGGAAGGGGAAGAAGTTTGCTGGAAAAAAAAAAAAAAGAACCTTTAGTAAGGTGTTCTTTGCTTTTTGGCACAGACGTTAGTGATAGCAGTAGTGGAACCCGAAGGTTGTTTCACTGTCTTTGACAAAGAGCTCCGGTTTCCAGTTAAGCAGCAGCCTAATCAGCTTATACTCTTGTGAAAAACTGGTTTTTATTTAGTATTATGTGTGAACATTAACCCCGAGGAATAAGGACCGCTGAAAAACTGCATTAAGCACTATACCCAGAAATATACTTAATGAGTCTTTTCTAATTCGTAGGAGGACACCACGAAAATTGGTTTCCAGCCTATGTGAAAAAATTTTACCCAAGCTGATCAGTCCTGGACATTTAAAGGAATTTTTCCCCTTTACTTTTTTAAGCAAAGAGGCTTTTGAAAAAACATGGCAGATGTGGATCCAGATACATTGCTGGAATGGCTACAGATGGGACAGGGAGATGAAAGGGACATGCAACTAATAGCCCTTGAACAGCTATGCATGCTGCTTTTGATGTCTGACAACGTGGATCGTTGTTTTGAAACGTAAGTACACCACTTCATCATCTTCCTTTGGGATTACTGTAGTGACATCTGTTTTCAACCATTTGCTGACTTCAGTTTGTGAAGAATTTTCTTTAGAGCTTTTTAAACTCTTTTAAAACGTTTCTCCAGTTTTGCCTTACACTTTGCTGCGAAGTCAAGTAATGATAATTGTGATGATGCAAGTATGTGTTTGCTGAATGAACAGGGATTAGTAGGCATACAATTTTAACACATAGCTTGGTTAATTCATTTTCAAAATATGTTACAAACTGGGAAAATACGGATACTTCAAGTGTAGCTATATCTGTACCAAGAAATTGACTTGAAATTGATGTGAAAATATACATGATAATGAACTTATTTATAACTGCCCATATTTTCATAGGTACTAAAGTCATAGTACTCTACTTTTGCATAGGATGTCAACTTGTAAATTTCACACTGGAGTGTGTGAATTGGATGCTACCCATATGACATACTTTTTGGAATAGTACAAACATTTTGAAGTTTGGAGAGTTTAAACAATTTTATTCAGAGTTTACAATGTAGAATTTGTGCAAAAATGTAAAAGAGAATTCATTACTAGATTAGCCATTAATGCCAGGTTTTTCCACTTAATGTGATACTTGCCTAGTAACCATTCTTCTGAATGCTGAACACCCTTGTTTTTTACTGTTTATTTTATATGCTATTTACAATTTTGAATTCCAATACTAAGTAATTGAAAACTCAGATATTTGTTTTAATACCATTTTGAGGTAGATAGTAGAATGTTTGAGATGTTGACATAAGGTTTGGTATAATCTTAACTTCTTTGAGGTGGGAATAAAGGCTGTATTACTCACTAAATCAATAAAATAGTTTTAATTGTCTTCCTTTTTGAATGAGTAATTACTGAGGATGAATTAATAAATAAATAATTAATAACTCTTCGTTGTAAGTCTGATTAAAAGAATAAAAATCCTTACATAGAAAATTTCTGAATCACAATCTGTTAGTGGCCCAAAAATTTCAACTAGCTTTTGTAGTAACAAAATTTGAGTATATTATGATTTAGCCCCTCTCGACACTTGATTCATAGAGAAGTGAGGTAGATTTTTGAGTAGCCATGAATTTCATTAGAGGCTCTTCATTAACTTGGGAATTACTTTTGGTATTTTAAAAAGTAAGTCAGTTTGCCAGTAAAATCAGTTGTCATTTCATATCTCCTATTAAGTACTAAAATGTAGTAGAGGTATTTTTAATGGCATTAAAAAAAATGTTACTGTATTAAATATTTTAAAGGAAGTTTTTAAAATGTAAAACTCATTTTTACCTACCATCCTAATATTATTATTCTTTGCATTTTCCCTTGTAGGCTTTATTCATATTTGATGTGATGTAATTTTTTTTAAAAAGATTTTATTTACTTATTTTTAGAGAGAGGGGAGAGTAGAGAGAAAGGATGGGAGAGAAACATCAGTGCATGGCCACCTCTGGATGCCTTTCATCAGGGACCCTGCCTATAACCCAGGCATGTGCCTGGTCTGGGAATCAAACCTGCGACCCCTTGGTTTGCAGGCGGCGCTCAGTCCATCATTGAGCCACACCAGCCAGGGCTGATGTGATGTAATTTTTAAAAAGGGGATATTAAAGTCAGATGAGATTTATATTTTTTGTTTACTAAGTGAAGATACAAGAGTGTTTCAAATTGGAATGTTCAACCCTGTTTTCTGTAGCTTATCAATAATTTGTCTATCTAAAAATAGACATTTGATTAAGTTTTTGACTTTTTTTAAGCTTTAGTTTTCTTTCTTTGTCTACAGCCATATGTGCTTATCTTCACAAGGAAGATTATCTTGGGATTCCTTTAAATCAGAACAGTAGCTTGGTGTGATAGAAAGAAGGGGCTGTGGCATCAGACCCAACCAAGTTCAGATTTTTGGACACTTATGTAATTTAGCGTCTCAGACCCTTACTTTCTACCTCTGAAATGGCAGTAATCTTATTTTTGGTGGGCTCCCTGTGAGAAGTAAAGGAAAGAATATATGTGAAAAGTGTTTCAAGAAAAGTGGACTAGTCTGTGCTGTCATTATTAAATGCCTCATTTAGAACTGTGTTTTGGGACTTTATTGTATGAAACTATGACTGATTTTGTAGACTCTTTTTAAATTCTTTGAAACACCCAACAAATAAGTCAGGGGAAAAACAAGATGATGTGTTTATTTTGAATATTGGTGAAAATCTCCCATACAAACTCGATTTCATGAGATAGTAGCAAATCGTCCTTAGTTATGTCAAGTAAAACAAGTTACCTAGTCGGTGTGTTCAGATACGATTTTTGCCTGATTAGCTTGTATTAGTAGTTTTATGTCTGTTTAGTCAGGAAAGGCAAATGGTATGGTAGAAATTTCGTAATGGGATAGACTTGGGCACAGGTTTTTGTGGGCACAAGTTTTTATGAAGATACAGTGGGATAATACTTGTGAAATCCCTAGCACAGGGCTTTTCACATAATAGTTTGTTGTGTTTTTCTCCTTTAACTTAGTATTGTTCATGGCTCTCCATTTTTTTGTACCAGTTTTCCTAGTCATCTTTTTTAGTTGATTTGAGAGAGAGAGAGAGAGATCACGCACAAAACATCAGTTTGATGTTTCACTTATGTGTCCATTGGTTGTTGATTCTTCCATGTGCCCTGACTGGGAATAGGATGATGCTGTAAACAACAGAGCTACCTGGCCAGGGCTTGCTAGTCTTTTTGAAATTAAGACAGACATTTTCTGTGAAACTAATATGCTTCTAATTAATGCCTGAATCTAAGGTAGTGCTCTAGAAAGTAAAATTCAGGTTTGGCATTAGTTTTGCTTTATTTCTGATATGTCATTGAGTTAAATTTAATGTTAAAAATAAGTACTTTTTAAAAAAATTCTCACCTGAAGAAATGTTCGTTGATGAAAGAGAGAAACATCGATTGGTTGCCTCCTTCTCACGCCCCAAATGGGGATTCAAACCTGCAACCCAGGTATGTGTCCTGACCGAGAATTTAACCCACAAACTTCTGGTGTGTGGGACGTCGCTCCAAGTAACTGAGCCACTGGGCCAGGGCAAAAATGAGTACTTTTGCATTCACAGTAAAATAGATGATGATCATACATATTGTCATAAGTAGATAAATCCTGGGCAGTTGTGGATCCTGCTACTGATAATATAAATTTAAAGGTTTTTCTTCTGGGAAGAATGTAAGGTCTCCCCAGAAGATCTAGAAAATAAAATATTAAGTATAGTGCTTTTAGGTACTAGAAGGCTTGCTATATTTAAGAAGTAATAATTCTCAGTGGATTGAGTGTGGGCCCGCCAACCAAAGGATCGCGGTTTGATTCCCAGTCAGGGCACATGCCTGGGTTACGGGCCAGTTGCCAGCAAGGGGACACACGAGAGGCAACCACACATTGATATTTCTCTCCCTTTCTCCTTCCCTTCCCCTCTAAAGATAAATAAAATCTTTTAAAAAAAAGAAGTAATAATTTTACTTAATTACAAGAGGACAAAAGGATTAAATAGTGAAAAAGTAAGTCTCTCCCTTTCTTGTCTGCTGGCTAATTAGTTCTCTTTAGAACCAACCACCATTAATCATTTTCCTAGTATATATATATCCTTGGAGAGATATTCCAAGGAAGACTACCTTGAATCTGGGTTCCAAAGTCGTTGAGTCCAGTGATAAAAACCTCCTGTTGTATATTTACAGTAAAGGATAAATATACAACAGGGCCAGGCCTTTTTACCCTTTTTAATAGTCTTATTTTATATCAGATTAGAGATATGGTGATGACCAAAACAGATACAGTCTCTTACCTTATTGTGCACCATAGTCTTATAAGGAAGACAGATATTAAATAATGATAAAATTGTGATTATAAATTGTGATGAGTGCCATGAAGGACAGTTTGGGGTTCTGTGACAACCTTTAGTAGGGACATGACCTGGAGGGGTGAGAATGGTTAGAATAGCTTTCTTTTTTTTTTTTAAATTTTTTAAAGATTTTACTTATTTATCTTTAGAGAGGAAGGGAAGGAGAGAGAGAGATAAACATCAATGTATGGTTGCTTGTTGTGCATCCCCTGCTGGGGACTGGCCTGCAACCCAGGCATGTGCCCTGACTGGGAATCGAACCGCGATTCTTTGGTTCACAGGCCCGCGCTCAATCCACTGAGCTACAATAGCCAGGGCTAGAATAGCTTTCTTTAGTAAGTGATTTTTCTACAAGTGTGAAGGATAAGAGTTCATGAGATGAAGTATGAAAAGGTAGAGTAGAAGGGTGTTCAGAGGGAAGGCAATGTGTGAAGAGTTTGAGGTGGGATTGAGCATGGCATAATTCAGGAATGTGGAGAAAGCTAATGTGACTGCAACAAGAAAAAGTTCTGAAGAGCAGAGTTGAGGTAGGGTCAAGGTCAAATGGAGTCTTTCGTGTATGCCAAGGAAAGGCTTTGGTTTTATCTTAGGAGCAGTGGTAAGGCATTGAAATGAAGTGAAAGAGTGATTGCAATTAATTTTTTTGAAAACATTACTTGCTTTATGGAGAATAGTTGAGAACAAATGTTTATAGACTTGGTAGGTTATGCTCCAGTGAGAAGATTGTTGTGATAGAAGTAGAAAGAAGTGGTTAGGATGTAAAATGAGACTTTGTTAAATGAGTGGATGTGAGAGTGAGAAAGGAGGAGGGATCATGGATGACTCAGGTTACAGTAGATGATGATGCCATTCAGGGGAGAGAATACCGGAAGAGGAGCATATTTTGAGGGGCTGAGGTCATGAGTTTGGATTTGGCTGGATTCTCATATCTGCTTCTGCATTTAGTCTGTTGCATCATGCTGTTTTGATTGAAATATATGAAAAAAAAATCATCCATAGTAGGAAAAGGGAGAAATGTAATGATTTTTTTCACATTAACATCAAAAGGTATTCTCCATTGATACAATACCATACCAAAACCAGGCAAATGATAGTTTCTTAAGGGTTAGAATGTGGATTCTGAAATCACACCAATGAACTTTGCATATTGTTACATTAAAATCTATTGGTCTGTCTTCTGCATTGAATGGATTTTAAAACCATGTTTAAGTTAGTTAAATCATATAGTGGTCATGTGAAAAATATTGGTTTACTGAGTTACACGGATATTCAAATTGACATGTCATTCTACAGTATCAAAAACACATTTACTAATATGACTACTGATTTCATCAGAATCTTTATAAATATTCGGAGCGGTTACTCTCATGATGGCAGACACAAGTTTTCCAAAATTTTAATTTATGCTTGAACACTTGAATGTTAATCATGGCAGCAAATACTGTCAAATCATTTCCCTGGAAATGGAAGGCTTCGTTGATTTTTGAGAAAATGTTTGCCCGATATCCAAGTCTGAATCACAGTTTGTCTGAAGTTCTTTTAAGTAAAAATGGTTTTGATTAAAAAAATGGCTAGTTAGGTTGTATAAATACTGTTCCTTGAAATAACCATCAGCCTTTGGTCTGCAGAAGTGCTTTATGCTTACTTCCCATTTCCTTCAGTAGAATATTGAAAAGATACACTCAGGGTTTGAGATTAGTAAAATTAATGATTTTTTTCTTCATCGAGGTTATTCTGTTTAAACTTTTTTTTTTTTTCAAATTTACATGCTGGAGCTTGGTAGCACAGACTGTTAAGTTGTACAGTTTAGTACTACTGCCTTGATGCTAAAGCACCAACACTTTTATCTGCCATTGCTTTTGTGTCATTAGTTTACATGTCAACACAGGAAAGAGTAATTCAAGAAGAGAAAGGACAAATGTGTGGAGTATGGGGAGAGAGGTCAAGTAGGGTGAAGACTAAGAGGTGTCCTTTGGATTTAGCAACATTCTCAAGGTCACTGATCTTAATGGGGCTCAAGTGAAGTGGTAATGAGGGGCAGATTTGAATGGGTTGAGAAGTAAGTAGGAAGTGAAGACATGGTGATAGAGTGCAGGGAAACTTGAGAAGTTGGGCTGGAATAGGGGTGTGGGATGGAAGAGAGAATGGAACATCCGCAGTGTAAGGATTTTGAGTAATGGGAGAGAATTGGCTCTTGTCAGGAGCAGTGCTTTTAAAACTTCACTGTGCACCACCTGGGAGATTTTGTAAAGCTGCAAATGGTGATTCAGTTGGTTTGGTGTGGGCCTGATATTCTGAATTCCTAATGTGCTCCCAGATAAGGCCAAAGCTGTTGGCCAAAGCTGTTAGAAAATCCCACATTGTGTATCTGTCCCTGGTGGAGGGATAAGTTTTGGGTAGTGTGTTCCTTGTAAAACTGGGAAGGTAGAGAGATCAGATGCAGATGTTTTATGTTTGATGGTAAAAAATTGAAGGGAAGAGGCTGCAAGTTGGGTGCATGTATAATAGTATCAATAATAACAAAAAAGTTGAAGGGATTTCTGTCTGATGACATGTAGTTTTCCACTGAAGTAAGAGATTAAAAAGAATAATGTCTAAAATTGGTATGGGGAAATGATAATGCTCAGGTAGTACTAGTACCTTCAGCATAGATATCCTGCCTGTAAGCTAATTATACCCAGAGTTATAGTCTTAAAATATTGATGTGATTGTACCACTCTCTTATACAGATTTTTTTATTTTAAATTTTTATTTATTGATTTTAGAGAGAGAAAGAGAAACATTGATTTGTTGTTCCATTTATATGCATTCATTGGGTGCTTCCTGTATGTGCCCTGACTGGGGATTGAACCCACAACCTTGGTGTATTGGGATGACCCTCTAACCAACTGAGCTGCCAGGCCAGGGCCTACGAAATCTTTTTGCCTTTTAACCTAATGGATAAAATTTAAACACCTTCAAAGTTTCCTTCTGCATGTACTACTACTACTTTTGTTTTCCCATTGCTAAGCATGGTGCCTGGTATACACAGTAGTTAGTATCCAGATAGTGAACAGATTGAAGAAGTTCTCTATAGTGCCTGTTTTCCAAGTGTGCTTAACATTCCTACAGAAGGTATTTCTGGAATCATGAAAATGGATGGAGAGTATGCAGGAGAAAGAATATTGTATTCTCTGTGTTAGAAACAGTGATAGCATAATATGTATTTTCTTGACCCCTTTGCATTAATGTACTTGCCTTTTCCATATTGATTCTTGTTTTCTTCTACCCAGTGGCAGAGTAATAGGGTATTGAAATACTTCTTTGATCAACCCTACAGCCACCCTTATCTGATTAGAGAATTTTGATTATATCAAATACACATTCTGAAAAGTTAAGTAAGTGAATTTCTATAGACAACAACTGTTCAGTGTGTGCTTCATTGCAGTGGACAGCAGAGATAAGTGCTGGAAGATGAGAAACATTCTCTGTCAGGGCTTTTAAAAACTTACTTAATTTTTTCCCCAAACTCCCCTCTCTCCTTCCCTTCCCCTCTAAAGATAAATAAATAAAATCTTAACAAAAAAAAAAACTTACTTAATTTTTTAGAGAGAGAGAGAAATGGATTTGTTGTTCTACTTGTTTATGCATTCATTGGTTGATTCTGGTATATGTCCTGATCGAGGATCAAACCCACAGTCTTGGTGTATCAGGATGATCCTCTAACCAGCTGAGCTATCTGGCCATGGCTCTAGGGAGCCAATAGATAGTGAGCTTCAGTGAGGTTTCATTAAGTTTACCGCAGTGTCTGTTGCCTTAAAAATGTAAAGAACAAAACACTTCTAATTTATATCAATGTGTATGTATACTTTTAATACTTGTTGGCTGTGTCATTAGACCTTTGAGTTCCTTAGAGCTCAGCACTTACACATCTTTATATTCCATGCCGTGACTGCTAGCACAGTACTTTGCGTAAAACGGCATTCAGTAGATATTTGTTGAATGAATTGCTGTTGAGTTTGTGTGTACTTTAATTGGAGGAAAGCAAGGCTACATAATGGAATTTGACTTACTCCTTTTTCTTTGTGAGTAAAGGCCATAATTTTCAACTACTATGCCAGGAGTTATATTTAATCAAGCAGTATGGAGAGTGTCAAGGCTGCGAGGAGGGGCAATAATAGAATAACTATTCTAAAACATGTTATTTATTATCTTTAAGAAGCCAAATATATTAATTTTTTTCAGTTAAAATTTTTAGATTTTTTTAAAAATATATTTTATTTATTTATTTTTAGAGAGAGGGGATAGGAAGGAGGAAGAGTGGGAGAGAAACATCAGTGTCCGGTTGCCTCTCCTATGTCCCCCACTGGGGACCTGGCCTGCAACCCAGGCACGTGCCCTGACCGGGAATCGAGCCAGCGACCCTTTGCTTCACAGGCCCATGCTCAATCCACTGAGCTATACCAGCCAGGAAATTTTTAGATTTTAATAAAGTGCCAAATTTATAGACTGTACTCAGCAAAATATTGCCACTGGAGATCTTCCTTTATTACCCAACCCCCCCTCTCCTTCCCTTCCCCTCTCTCGAAAAATAAATAAAGAAATTTTTTTTATAAAAAAAAATAAAATAAAATAAATAAATAAAAAGTTAAAGTTCTTTATATCGTAAATTGTTCTGAAATCTTGGCCCATGTCCCAGTGATATAGTCTGAAAAAGCATATGGTAGTTACAGTATAGAAACTTACAGTTCTCAAGGGAAATTCTTTCTCTTTGGAACCTCATGAAACTTTTTGTTCTTGTTTTAATTTGCTTATCCCTATTTCCAGTAGGGAATGATCTGATGTCATTGGTGTAGCATTTCAGTAGGCAGCATTTTGGAAATCTTTTGTGTTACTGTGTGTATAATTGTTCCTTTCCTTTCATAGCTGAGCACTATTCCATTTTATTTGTGTGTCACAGATGGTTTATCCATTCACCTCTTGAAGGATATTTGGGTTTTTCTTGTTCTGGTGATTATAGCAACCGAAGTTGCTATAAATAGCATACAGATTTCTGTGTAAAAATGTGGGTTTTCAATACATGTATGTATGCTTAAAGTTGGATTTATCTGAAGATTCTTCTTAATATCATTTGTGTGGTTGACGGTGCTGGTCTGACAGTAGTAGATCTGTGTAGACTGAGTGATCTTAAAGTTTCCTAATTAGGCTGCCTTTGGGTCTATAAATTGGTATTACACTATAGTACTGGGTTTAATGTTTAAAAATAATTTCTACATCTAATGTAAGAGGTATTTAGCAAGTTTAAAAATTTGAATAACTTTACAATGTACATAAAATTTTAGGCCATAGATGTATGCTTAAAAAATGACTTTATTTGTTTATTTTTAGTGGCCGGGGTAGGGGGGGAGAGGGAGAGGAACATCAGTGTGCCAGAGAAGAATCCTTCCGTTGCCTTTCACATGCTCTCTCCCACTCAGGCATGTGTCCTGAGCAGGAATCAACCAGCAACCCCTCGGTTTGTAGGATTCGCACAACCCACTGAGTCACACCAGTCAGGGTTGTAGTTGTATAACACTATTTAGGGAGTGCTGTGATTATCATATGCATGATACTTAACTTTTTAAATTTATTTAAATTATGTATGCTGAAATTTGAGTTTGACAAATGCAATACTGTTGTGCCAAAATGGAAATTCAGAACAGTTCTATCACTCTAAAACATTCCCTAGAGCTATCTCTTTGAAGTTAGACCTTCCTCCCAGCCTCGGTGCCTGGCATCCATTGGTCTGTCCTGTTGCTGTAGTTTTAACTTTTTCAGAAGGTCATATAAATGGAATCATATATACAGCCTTTTGAGTCTGGCTTCTTTAATACTATATTGCATTTGAGAGTCTTTTGTGTATAATTGTTCCTTTCCTTTCATAGCTGAGCACTATTCCATTTTATTTGTGTGTCACAGATGGTTTATCCATTCACCTCTTGAAGGATATTTGGGTTTTTCTTGTTCTGGTGATTATAGCAACCGAAGTTGCTATAAATAGCATACAGATTTCTGTGTAAAAATGTGGGTTTTCATTTCTTCTAAAATTCTAGAGATAAACCTGACAAGATTTAGAATTTGATAAACTGATTTCAGAATTCATATGGAAGTACAAAGTACTGCTCTTGAGTTCTGCTTTTTATTATTCTGCATTGCTTTGGGGTTTAATTTGTTCTTTTTTTAATTTCTTAGTTGGAAGCTGAGGTCAATGATTTGAGACCTTTTCTAATAAAAGCATTTAATACTATAAATTTCTCTGTTCTGGTTTAGTTTATGTATATTTTCATTTGGTTCAAAATAGTTTAAGTTTTTTTTAAAGATTTTATTTATTTATCTTTAGAAGGGAAGGAGAGAAGGAGAGAAATATCAAATTCTCGTGATTCCCCTGCTGGGAACTGGCCTGCAACCCAGGCATGTGCCCTGACTGGGAATCGAACCATGATCGTGTGGTTGGCAGTCCTGTGCTCAATCCACTGAGCTATACCAGCCAGGGATTAAGTTTTTTTTTGAAACTTTCTTTTTTACTCTTGGGTTATTAAGAAGTATGTTGCTTAATTTCCAGATATTTGGAGATTTTCAGATATTTTTGTGTCATGGTGGTCAGAGGATATACTTTTTTTTATTACTTTAAATTATTAGGTTTGTTTTATGGCCCGTGATATGGTGTATTTAGGTCAGCAATCCACGTGCAGTTGAGAAGAATATATATTCTGCTGTTGTTGGGTAGAATGTTCTCCAAGTGTAAAATTAGGTCAAATTTATTGATAGTGTTCACTGTGTATCCTTCCTTGTTGGTTTTCTATTTTGTTTTATAGGTTACTGAGAGAGAGGTGTTGAAGTCTCTAAGTATAATTGTAGATTTATTTATTTCTCTTAAGTTCTCTCAGTTATTGCATCATTTTTTGAAGCCCTGTTAGATGATTTTAGGATTGTTAAGTTTTGGTGAATTGACACTTTTATCATTATGTAATGTTCCTCTTAATCTCTGGTGATTTTCCTTGTTCTGAAGTTTACTTTGTCATAAATACATGTATGGGAACTCAAGCTTTCATTTTACACTGTTTATTTGATAATATCTTCTTGCATCCTTTTTTTTAACCAATTTATATCATTATATGGACAGTAACTGCTGGGGTGTGTGTGTGTGTGTGTGTGTGTGTGTGTGTGTGTTTGGCTTGTGTTTCTTTTACTCAACCTGACAACCTGTTTTGAATTGGCGAGTTAAGACCATTTACATTAAATGTAATTTTTGGTGTGTTTGAATATCTGTTTAACATTTTATTATTTGTTCTTTTAGTTTGTTTTTTTTAAAATATATTAATTATGCCATTACAGTTGTTCTATTCCCCCCTTCATTGCCCTCCACCCTGCACACCCCCTCCCCCACCATTCCCCCCTTTAGTTTATGACCACGTGTCTCAAGTTCTTTAGATTCTATATTCCCCATACTATTCTTGCCCTCCCCCCATCTATTTTCTACCTACCGTCTGTGCTACTTATTTTCTGTACCTTCTCCCCCCTTCTCCTTCTCCCACTTCCCTGTTGCTAACCCTCCGTGTGATCTTCATTTCTATGGTTCTGCTCCTGATCTAGCTGTCCTCTTAGTTTGCTTTTGTTTTAGGTGTGGTTGTTGACAACTGTGAGTTTGCTGTCCTTTCACTGTTCATCTTTTTTATCTTCTTTTTCTTAGATAAGTCCCTTTAACATTTCATGTAATAAGGGCTTGGTGATGATGAATTCCTTGAATTCGATCTTATCTGAGAAGCACTTTATCTGTCCTTCCATTCTAAATGAAAACTTTGCTGGGTAGAGTAATCTTGGTTGTAGGTCTTTGGATTTCATGACTTAGAATACCTCTTTCCAGCCCCTTCTTGCCTGTAAGGTCTCTTTTGAGAAATCAGGTGACAGTCTGATGGGAACTCCTTTGTAGGTGACAGTCCCTTATCTCTTGCTGCTTCTAGGATTCTCTCCTTCATTTTAATCTTGGCTAATATAATTATGATGTGTGTTGGTGTGTTTCTTCTTGGGTCCAACTTCTTTGGGACTCTCTGAGCTTCCTGGATTTCCTGGAAGTCTATTGCCTTTGCCAGATTGGGGAAATTCTTTTTTATTATTTGTTCAAATAAGTTTTCCACTGGTGGCTGTTCCTTTCCCCCTTCTGGTACCCCTGTAATTTGGATGTTGGAGCGTTTAAAGATGTCCTGGAGGTTCCTAAGTCTCTTCTCATTTTTTTAAATTCTTGTTTCTTCATATTTTCCTGTTTGACCATGATTTTCTTCCTTCTGGTTCACTCCCTTGATTTGAGTCCCAGTTTCCTCTTCATCACTATTGGTTTCCTGTGCAATTTCCTTCATTTCAATTAGTTTAGCCTTCATGTGTTCCTTTAATTTGTGACTAAAATCAACCAGTTCTGTGAGCATCATGATCACCAGTGTTTCGAACTGTGCATCTGAAAGTTTTGCTATTTCTTCATCACTTAGATTTTTGGGCTCTGGGGCTTTGAGATCTTCTTGAGCCATTTTTGGTCTGTTTGGGCCCATTCATTATGAGGAGTGGAGCCTTAGGTGTTTACCAGTGCGGGGGCCCCCAGGTTCCTAGGTTGTGATGCTGTATGTGGGGGTGGGGTCAGAGCAGAGAAATAGTGGTCCCCTCTGCTGCCTCCCGTCGCTGGGACCGGCTCGGTTCCGTCTCACCGCCCATTCCCTCGCTGGTCTATCTGTGCAGGAATGCGGGACCACAGTCAACCCGCCACCCTACACCCTCGCTGGGTACGCCAGTGGCTCACTGGGTCACTCACTGGGTCGCTCACTGGGTTGCTCACTGGGTCCGCCTGCCCGTTGCAACCCCACGCCTGAGAATGTCCCACCGAGTTTTCCTGTGCAACCCCGCTCCACCAGCTGTTGGCTTCACCCCTCTTACCGGTCAGGCTGAAGCATTTGTTATCAGACTTCCGAAAAGTTCAATTTTCTGTGTTCTGGTTGTGTTTTCTGTTGCTAATATTTTGTTGTCTCTCAACTTGGTTGCGGGAGAAAGCACGGCATCTCCACCTATGCCTCCATCTTGGCGGAAGTCCCTTTAGTTTGTTTTTATTTTTGTTTTTGTTTCTTCTTCCCTGCCTTTTGAATTATTTGCATATTTAACATTTAATTTACTTTTTTTGTTTTTGTTTGTAGTTTTTAGTGATCGTTCTAGGGATTACAGTTAATATTTTATTGTTTAAAATGAAAGGCTTACAACCATGTAGATTTCTTCCCTCTATTTTATTTTATTTTATTTTATTTTATTTTTAGAGAGGGGAAGGGAGAGAGGAGAAATAAAGGGAGAGAAACATCGATGTGTGAGAGATACATTGGTTGGTTGCCTCTTATACGCCTCCAGCTGGGGACCTGGACCTTATACCCGGGCACCTGGGCATGTGCCCTGACTGGAAATCCAACAGGCAACCTTTCGGTTTGCAGACCTGCACTTGATCCACTGAGCCACACCAGTCAGTGCCTGAAGAACTTTCTTTAGCATTTTTTAGGGGAAGTCTGCTGATGATGCATTCTTAGTTTTTCTTCATCTGAGAATGTCTTTATTTTGCCTTCATGCTGTAAAGATATTTTTGCTGGATATAGAATTCTGGGGTGGCAGTTTTTTTCAGCATTTTAAAGATGTTCTATTTTCTTCTGGCCCTCATGGTTTCTGATTTTTAAAAAAAGTTGGCATTCAGTTTCTTTCTTTGTATTGTTCTTCCTCTTGCTGATTTTAAGATTTTGCAGTATGATTATGATATGTGCATTGTTGTTCTTGCATTTGTTATATTTGAGCTTTGCTGAGCTTGACTATGTATATCTTTCATCAAATTCGGGAATTTTCCTTTGAATCTGTTTTCTTTCTGGGATTCCAGTGGCACAAATGTTACACTTTTTGATGTGTTCTCTCAGGTTCCTAAAACTGTTTCTTTTTTCCCTAATCTTTTTTTTTCTCTTCTTCAATCGGATAATTTTTATTGATCTATCTTCAATTCAAGTTCACTGGCTGTCATTTTCATTCTGCTTTTGAGCCTTTCCAGTGAGTTGCCCCCTCCAAATTGTATGTCCTTTCTGAAATTTTTATTTGTTTTTCACACTTTCTATTTGCCTCTTGGAAAATGTATGTTTTCAATCATTTCAAAAATGGTAACATTTACCTCATGTCGTATAGTTAAAATATCTGATTTAACATCCTCTCTGATAATTTTATCATCTAGGTTGTCTCAAGCTTACATCTATTGACTTTCTTTTTGAGCTGGACAGATGAGATTGTACTGATTCATTGTACTGTATTTCAAGATATTTTGGATTTTATTCTCAATATTTGGAATATTGTATTGTGAGCCTCTGGGTTCCATAAACTGCAACCTTTGTCTTGCCCACTGTGGGTGGTGGTTTGAATGTCAGTGGTTTCAAAGCCTTTGTTATGACTGTAGGGTCTACTGTGCATGTAACTCAGAGTTTTGTCTGGGACTTGGATGATAGATTATGTCATAATTCAGTTGTCAAAAGTAGTAGCTGTGTTATGCCCATGTACAGGGGTGTGTGTATGTATGTGAGTGAGTTTACCAAACAGACATGAACTTTGGATGTGTCAGGGATCTTTTTTCCAGTTCTTTCCTCTCTGAGACTTCCCTTACATCTTTTAGCTACCAGGAGAAGATGTGTTCTAGCTAGAAAGCTAGGGCTTTCTTAGAGTTTAGGCACACTCACCCTCTTCCCTTTTTCCACCTTGTATTGTCATATACTTTCCGGGACTTGGACTGCCCTGGAGGTGAAACTAATGAGAGAAAAGAGAAGAAAATAATAGGCCTTCCTCTCCTGTCATTTTGACCACAATGGTTCATTTTTCTCATTTGTCAGTTTTCATGGGCTTTGCATGCTTGTGGCACCTCCCTTGGACTGTGCATGGGCCACTCCAGGGTTTTATCTGGAGCTTACACTTGGATTTGGACTTGGGGTCAGACTGGGAGGAAGAAAACCCACACTCTGTCTTACAGAGGCCCCTTTTCTTGGTCCTCTCAGTTTTTGTTACATGCTCCTACTCTGTAGTGTTGAGATTTGTCTTCTCCCAGTCTGGTAAAGAGGAGAGAATAAAAGCCCTTGAAACTTACTTCCATCAGGGATCATTACTTGTTTTGACTTCCTTCCTCAATCTATCTGCTGTTGTTTACTTTGCAGAGTCCTCAGACAGTTGCTTTTTTGTGTTCTGTCCAAGGTTTTTGGTTGTAATCATTGGGAGAGATAGGCTGTATAATAAAGCTTACTCTAGTTGACAGCTATAAACTTGACATTTATATTTTTAGGAGTTATGAAATGTTCATTTCAAAATTTGGAAAAATCAAAGGTTAGAGAATGAAAATTATCTATAATTGTGAAATCTAGGAGTGAGCCATTTTAACTTTTTCTCTAGTTTCTTCTCTCATGATAAATACCATAATGAATATGATTTTTTTCTTTCCTTTTTTATCTTTATCTGAGGAAATGCTTATTGATTTTTAGAGAGAGAAGGGAGGAGGAGGGAGAGGGAGGGAAATATTGGTGTGGGAAACATCATTTGGTTGCCTCTCTCGGGGACTGAACGGCAGCCCAGGCATGTGCCCTAAGTGGGAATCACACTCACGACCTTTTGGTCTGTGGAATCATGCTCCAACCACCTGAGCCACACCAGCAGGGCTCCTTTTCTTTTACCTTATACTGCTTTAAAACTGTATTTATATCACAGCAAGCCCTTAGTAAGTATTTTTTGAAAACCTGTGTAATCTGCCATCTGTGTGTCATGTACTTAATCATGTATTTGTTATTAGATATACAGGTTACGTCATAGTGAGCATTTTGTTTTTACACATTATTTCCTGATAACATTTTTTGATTTGCTGACTTCAGAATTACATATAAGTGGAAATCAAAGTTTTCTTTTCTGTTTGAAATAATTATTTTAAAACTTTGGACTAAATATATATTTTTAAATATTTTTATTTATTTATCTTTAGAGGGGAAGGGAAGGAGAGAGGGAGAGAAACATCAATGTATGGTTGCCTTTCATGCGACCCCTGCTGGGAACCGGCCTGCAGGGAACTGGACTGCAACCCAGGCATGTGCCCTGACTGGGAATCGAACCGCGATTGTCTATATCCCAGGCCCACGCTCAATCCACTGAGCTACACCAGCCAGGGCTGGACTAAATATTTTTGTCTAATATTACCATTTCATAACTTCAAAATGCTGTTTTTGGTAGAGGACCTTGTGGTTTTTTATTGTTTTGTACTTTAGGGTTGGTTGTAGGAAAATCTAATTGATGTTAATTTTACAAGTTTTTATTCTCTGAAGGAATGAATGAGGTGCTTAGTAAATTTTGATTTTACTTTTTAAGAGAAAGCAGAATGAAAATTTAAAGTGATATTAATATATGCCCAGTAAAGTAGTTTTGTTTTCTGTCTACCTCAAGTACATGTTCATATAGAAATAAAGTCTGTGTCAAACATAAAGAAAATTTGAATGAGTGAATTTACTTTGGAATTTATTTATGACTTTTGCTATTCTAATCAGAGATTTCTTTGTATTTTGAAGTGTTTGTGTGTGTTTGCGTGTATATGTATACAACTTTAGATTCTTTATTTTTTTGGTGGGGGTTTGACTATTCTGTGTTTAATTATAAAAGTCTGTTTATTCTGTTATAGCCAACCAAATTTTATGAAGTTAAAAAATATCAACTTAGAAAAATTTAAAGGTACTGTATTATCATTCTTCGTGGCATAGGAGTGGGGAAATAAGTACTCTAAATGCTTCTGGTGGAATTATACATTGGTGTAGCTTCTTCGGAATCAGTTAGATAATATATGTCAAACTAAAAATGTACACACAGAAAGCCCTGTCTGGTGTATCTCAATGCATTGAGTGCCAGCCTGCGAACTACAAATGTACACACAGAAACATTTCTGAGACTATTTCCTTCATAGATACTGCTACAGTTGTGCAAAGGTATACTTCAAGATTGTTCATTGCACATAACCTCATCTTTGTCAGTGCACAAAATGACACTTTACAGCCTGCATGGAGAGTCTAGTGAGAGATTCTGATTAGGAAGCTGTTGCAGTAATCCAGGTATGAAAAAATGAGGGTTGCAATTCAAGGGAAGGGACAGATACTAAACAGATTTAGTAGATAAAACTATCATGATTAGGTATCGGATTTTATATTTTAGAAACTGGATTCGGAAGATTTCATGATTTTTTTTTATTTGAGTGACCTAGTAAATGGCAGGTTAGAGAACAAATAGTATGGTTTTTGGTAGGGTAACTTCATTTAGTTTTGGGCATGTTGTGTTTGATGGTTCCTGAAACATCTCAGGTAATGATAGATGAGTAGGGGAGGCAGTTGATTCTGCAGTTCTGGGATTTAGGATAGCAGTCTGGGTAGAGTCTAGACTTGTCATTACTGGGGCATTCCCGCTCCCAAATGCTCTCTTCATCTTGCTTACGCTCTGACACCCTGTGCCAGACTGACTCTCTCCTCCCTGTAGAGATACCCTCTTCAACACTAGTGCTAGACACATCTCTTATGTGGATGTCTAAGTGGCTATTTCATCTTAGATTAAGGTTGTAAAAAGTATGTGGAGAGAAGCGGACACATTTAGAATATATTTTAGAGGAAGTTTGGTGGGATTTAACTGATTGATTAGATGCATAATGTGAAGAAATGGTGGAAAAAACTAAGGATGATTCTCAGGTTTCTGGCTTTCTGGACAATTGGGACATTTATAAAGATGGTGATTTGGGGGGTGGAGGTACATAGGTGTTTTACTTTTTGACTGTGCTTGTTTAAGTTGCTCGTGATCATTCTTAATGGAGGTAGTGATATGAGTTAGTTTGTCTGGGGTGGAGATAACATTTTGGGAGTTTTTGTGGTATGTGATGAGATTTATATCCATGGTGTATGAACTAAGGGAATAGATGATATCGACTAGAGAGAAAAAGAAAAGGGAGTTGACAACTGAGGCTACATTGGAAAACCAAGGCAGTCACAAATTTGAGAAGATTGAAAAAAAGTTATGAATTACTGATTGCACACAGTTGAAGAAATGTAGCAGAGTTATTGGACATTATGTTCACTTAAGGTTGGTAATCACAAATTTATAGTGAAATCAGATTTCTGAATTATGTAAATACTGTTTTTTTTAGTTAATCCCTGTTGACATGGATTCAAACCCAGGGAAAGTTAAGGTTGTATCCCAGGGAAAAGGCTAGGTGTAGGGGCTTCTGGGGCTTGCTCATGTCGTCAGGTGCTTTCTAAATAACCATAGAACTCAAACGGAATTCAGCGACTGAGTTGCATTATCTTTGACCCTAGGATATTTCTTTGGAAATGACACTAAGAAATTCACCAACAACTGGAAAGACAGTCTTATATGTTTACATTATAATGGCTGTATTAAACAGGATATTCACCAGAGTATGTTACGAAACAACACTTACTAATAATCAGTTTTAGTTTCAGTATGAATTTTCAAGTAATATAACTAGTTTTTTCAAAATTCTTTGTTTTAGAATTCATTAGTATTGCCATATATTTTCTTTTTGCTCAGTTTGTAGTCATATGTATTGTTTAGTTTTATCACTTGCTTTGGTTCTAAGTTGAAAACTTATTTTTCTGTGTGTGTGTGTGTGTGTATGAATACCCATAAATACCTTCTCATTGTTGAAAAGGTAACAGAGGAGCTAGAAAAATATTTTTTCCCTGTTCAGTAGCCAAACGTACAACCTGTGTTTTGTACCATACATTTAAAAAGTTCGTGAAGCAGGTTTACATTGTGGCTGACATGACATAAGGTCTTGTGTATGCATACCATCTTTATTTTTCTCTTAGAAATGAAATTAATCAGAGTTAAAATCTAAGAACCTATGTTTAGAACTATCTCCCTTCCCATCACCCTCCCTCCTTCCCTTCCATCCTTCCTTCTTCTTTTCTTAAAATTTGCCCTTTAACCATACTTGTTCAGGAGATTCATCGTAGCAAGGAACAGTTTTCCCCAAATTTGCAAATACGGACTACATAGTTCCATGAAATATGGAAAGTTAAACTACATGTTTATCTTCCAAATTTTTTGAAATGCAGTTTTTGCCCTGGATAAGAAATCTAGGTGAATAATTTTATTTTTAACATAAAAGCATATGGTAGATTTTTTCTTGTCATTCGATTCATGGACTGTCAACTTAAGCATTTTAATTTTTATTCAACAGCTACTGTATACTAAAGAAAAGAATGTTTTAGACTATGTTGTCCAATCTCTTCTCATCTCTTCAGTTTCCTACATATGCATATGTAGAGAGCATATGCAGAAATGCTTTCAGATTTTAATACGCTAGTCAGTCTTCTGACCTTATTGGAGAACAAGTGGACCATCTCCTGGCCACAACTCATTTCCTCCTCAGGAAAATTACAGGTGACTTCTGATGGCCTGAATCAATGAGTCAAAGAGAAGCATCTCCCAACTGAAACTCCATGTTAGTTTTGGAGGGATTTGGTGGCCTGAGATGGTACTCTGCCAGCTGTAAGGGGTTCCCTAGTTTTACAATGCATGGCCAAGCTGTCTGCAAATGGAAGTACTGGCACTGCGTCTTGGGGATATTTGCTCCCTCCTGCTCTTTGTAGTTTTGGTTCTCTCACTATGGTAGGACCCCTGGCCAACACCTTGGCTTGTCATGTCAGCTCCATTGGCTACCTTATCATGCTGAGGCACCACTGCCTCTGCAGCACAAGTTTTATTTTCTTAATAAAAGAATTTTTTAAAAAGTGTTGCTGGTTAATAAAATCACCCAAGTTTAATCAGTGTTTTGTCAGTCATTCAATGCAAGAGAGCTTCTAAGATCTTTCTGATAAATTCCTGCTGCTGGACCCCTTAAGTTATGATTACCTAAGCAGATATTAAAGAGTAAAGTACTTTGAAGTTCATACACATATTTTTAAAAAGCTGCTAAAGATATGCACACACTGAAAATTAGAGGAAAAGTAATTTTACCGAAACATGGAGAATACTGTTTTGTGTTACTGGTAGCCTATATGCAGAGGAGTTAGAATAATGTATTTGAAGTCATATAACAGATTTCTACTAATGTAAATTATTGTTTTTTTATATTTTAAATGTTGATTCAAATACAGGGGATATTATTAATAACTCGAAGATTCTGCTTTGATAAAACAGTCTTTTTTTCTTTTAATCCTCACCTGAGGACTTTTTTTTTTTTCATTGTTTTTAAAGTGAGAGGAGGGGAGAAAGAGAAACAATGTGAAAGAGCAACTTTGATTTGTTGCCTCTTGAATTTGCCTGGACCAGAATTGAACCTGCATCCCAGGCATGTTCCCTGACTGGGAATCAAACCCACAACCTTTCCTTCATGGGATGACGCTCAACCAACTGAGCCACACTGGCCAGGGCAATAAAACCGTCTTACACAGGTTTATGTAGCATATGTTAGACTATTGATAGGAGGAAAGGGGAGCTAAAGTTAATTAGTTTAATATGGTGACAAGGTACTAAGTGTTTTATGTATATAATTTCATTTAATCTTCATAACATCCATATAAAGTAGATATCATTTAGATACTACCTTTGCTTTACAAATGAGGAAATAGGACCACAAAGGTTACATAACTGTTCCATGTTTTACCCTGGTCTGTTAAACCCCACATCAACATTTGTTCCCAGAAAATATGAACTGAAGAATGTCCATGTCTTCAGGAACCCTTAATGTAAATAAGGAAATAAGGTGCTATGTTAAACAGTTTGGGCACTATTTTTGTGAGGTTTTAGGAACATGAAAGCACCAATTAACTACTTGGGGAGGTTAGGGAGGGTTTTACAGAGCAGTTGGTGTTTCACCTGAGTAGGAATATTTTTAACATAGTTTCAAGTTAATACTGATACTTTAACCTGTTTTTATACCTTGATATTTTCAGCAGTGGTGACATTAGTGTGTGATTATTGTTATGGAATTAAAAGCAGTGTGAGAAATACTACCTAATACACATGCAACCCAGTATTGAACATAAGTCATAGTTTCATCTTACTTTGTTACTATTTTGATGTGTAGCATTTAATTTAATAAGTCTGGGTGTAATATGATTTCTTCTACTACAGGTGTCCTCCTCGCACTTTCTTACCAGCGCTCTGCAAAATTTTTCTTGACGAAAGTGCTCCAGACAATGTACTAGAGGTAACAGCCCGTGCCATAACATACTACCTGGACGTGTCTGCAGAGTGTACCCGAAGGATTGTTGGGGTAGATGGAGCTATAAAAGCACTTTGTAATCGATTGGTTGTGGTTGAACTTAACAACAGGACTAGCAGAGACTTAGCTGAACAATGTGTAAAGGTAAGTCTTCTTTATTGGCCCATTGAAGATCACTTAAAGAATAAAAAATATATTTTGTTAAAAAAAACAAACAACAACAAAATTTTTTCCATTACCAGTCTTATTTTATTGAGAGTGGTTGAGAACAGCGAAGTCACAGTCCTTGTGGCACTAAAGGAGATTGCATATGGCTTGGGGAAAGGAATCTTGTCTTTGAAGGAAAATTGGAGATCACTGATAATGTTCTTCTTAGCTGTCTCAGTGCATTTTAGTTCTGGTAACCATTAATACTTTTAAGAAAGGTGGTTGCTGTTCTTGGCCAAAATTATTTTGTATGAAAATAGTAAAAACCACCAACAGAACAACTAACCCTGACCATCAGTGCCAGGCATTATACTAAACACTTTATAAGTATTAACTCATTTAATTGGCTTTTAAAAAAATTGGGGGGGGGGGGGGATGTTGGTTAATAGCATCACATAAATTTCAGGTGTACAACTTTAATTTTAATGACAATTCTATATGTGGTAGGTGCCACTAATATCACATTATTTCTATTTTAGAGGTGAAAGAATTTTAAGCATACTGACATCAAGTATGACTGGCTGTGGGTGATACCAGTAGTAGCAGAGCCAACATTAGAAGATTATGAATTTGAAGATTAGGAAATGTGGTTGTAGAGCCCATGGATTTAACATTTTGCTATATTCTTTTAGAGTTAGCTGTTATTCCTGGCAGGGCTGATTGTAATCTTCCTGACTCTGAATGCATCAGTACTGGGTCAGATAATAAACTCATTATCTGTTAACATGCATTATGATTGTTTTTTAACAGGTTAGCCAACAACTTCACATTTTATTATTTTTTAAATGATTGTTTCTTTTTTTATTTTTATTTATTTATCTTTAGAGAGGAAGGGAAGGAGAGAAGGAGAGAAAGACCAATGTATGGTTGCCTCTCGTGAGTCCCCTGCTGGGAACTGGCCTGCAACCCAGGCATGTGCCCTGACTGGGAATCGAACCGCTATTGTGTGGGTCGCAGACCTGAGCTCAGTCCACTAAGCTATACCAGCCAGGGCTGCATTGCGTTTTTAATGAAAATAACTATTTCTGAGACAAATAGAAAATTAGTGAGACGAGTAGCATTTTTTTCAAGTCTCTTTAAAGAATGTTTAGCTTAGTAGAACATAGCTGAATCTTTATATCTGCACCTACATTTAGTTGGCTGCTATATCACCTTTCACATAGTTTCTGGAAAACTCCACTCTATACTCCTGAGAATGAGAATGAAAAAGATAATTATCATCATAGTATTATTATGAAAAATAGTTTTGACTTAAATGATCCTTGAGAATGTCTTCCTCACGCATTGAGAGTCGCTGTTCATAGTTGTTAGTGTTTTGACTTTTTGCCTCTGTGTCTATAGATTTTTTTTCTGTCTAGTGTCGGAGGAAGAGGTATCCATTTTCCTTTTTTCCCCTCTTACTCTCTTGATCACATCACTTCATGTTTCTTCCCAGGGCTGGGGTTTCACTTGACTGCTCATTCACTGATGTGTATTCTCAAACTTTTTCTAGTCTGTTACACTCTGCTGTTCTTTTCTCTGTGTACTTTGCAGATTATATTTACTTAATTCATGGCTCTTTAATGCTAGCATTTCCTAAGGTTCTCTTTTTACTGTATTTAAAAAAGTTTTTTCCCTAGTATTAGTTAAAACATTTTAATAATATTTTATTTATTTATTTATTTATTTATTTATTTAGAGAGGAGGGGAGGAAGAAAGGTAAAAAACATTGTTAGGTTGTCTCTCAAATGCCCCCAACTGGGGGCCTAGCCTGCCCCAACCAGGAGTCAAACTGGCGACCTGTTACTGGTTTGTAGGATGACTCCCAACCCACTTAGCCATACCTGGCAGAGCTTCCTTCTTAAAACTGTATAAACTTTGTTCGGACAGTCTCATCTGTCAGTGTCAGTATCTTCATATGTACATGCCCCTCACATCTTTGTCTCTATACCTGACCTCTCTCTTGAATTCTAGACCTCACATTCAAAAGGCCTGTTGGACAGCTCCAGCTCTGTGTCTGAATTCATTATCTTTCACTACAGATAATAAACTCTTATTCCAATAATTGGTATTAACTTTCATCCAGACTTGGTGAATTGGTATTAACTTGTCACTCAAGACAAATCTATGTTTTATCTTTTCTTCCACTTTACACATGTAATTAGTGACAAGTCCTTTTCTAGTTTATTTCCTTCTGTTTGTTTCTGCTCTTACTGCCTTAGCTAACCCCTCATCCTCTCTTGGATAATAATGCTTGAATTTTTACATTTGCCTTTATACTCCCCTCATATCCTATTTCCCATGGTTATTAACTGAAAATCTGACTTAATATTTCCCTGCTTAAAACATTTTTCTTCCTTTCAGAATAAAATCTAAATTTGTGGTGATTCCTGAATGATCTGTGGACACTCCTATTAACACTCTAGTTCTTCCAGAACACCGTAAATGTGAACATAATTTAGAAAATAAAAGTTTATTTTTAACGTTTTTTTATTCAGAGTAAGAGTGAGGATGATGAATGATATAATAAGCTAGCACTTATTGAAAACAATTTTTTTAATGTTTAGAATCTTTACAAACTTTTGCTAAATTACTTGTAGTTTCTGCAAGGAACTTGTAGTTAATTTGAGATTGGAAAATTACATGTAGGTTTCACCTTCTAACCCAACACTGTCCAATATGGTAGTCCTTTGAGTACTGAGCACTTCAAATGTCACTACTCCAAATTAAGATGTGATTTAAGTATAAGATATACATACGGTTTTGAAGATTTAATACATAAAAGAATATAAAATGCATCAGTAGATTTTTATATGTTGTAATGATGATGCCTTGGATATATTAGGCTAAATAAAATACATTAAAATTAATTTCTTTTGTCTTTACTTTTTTAAATGTGGTTACTAATAAATATGGAGGGTTCTTTCTGTTTTCTGTGATTATGGAGGATAAAAATTGAATTTGTTGCATTCTTTTGGTAATTTTGTTTTATTGTTGTAGGTGCTAGAACTGATATGCACTCGTGAGTCAGGAGCCGTCTTTGAGGCTGGTGGTTTGAATTGTGTGCTTACCTTCATTCGTGACAGTGGGCACCTGGTTCATAAAGATACCTTGCACTCCGCCATGGCTGTGGTATCAAGACTCTGTGGCAAAATGGAACCTCAAGATTCCTCATTAGAAATTTGTGTGGAATCTCTGTCTAGCTTATTAAAACACGAAGATCATCAGGTAAGTAAAACACTGTTGTGTAATTTTGATTTCAAAAGTGATTTTATAGTGTCCTGTATTTATAACTATATGATACACTGTAGAGGTCATGCCATATTTTTTTCTCACTTTATATCTATATGGTAATCATTTTTTGTTTTGGCAATGAAATATTTTAAATTAAAAATGATATGCATTTATTTTTAAGATTTAAATATTTTAGAAATACATAATTTTTAAAGCCATACTTACTGTAATTTGTTGACTAAGCACAATTTTGTTGTTTACATAAAAAGACAGTTCTCACTGCAGTAAAATAGTGCAGCATTGAAAATGTGTGTAAGCGTTGGTTGGATTAGAATATTTGAAAAAATAAAACTTGAGTTGTAATGCTATTTATTTATTTATTTATTTATTTATTCATTCATTCTTCACCTGAGGACATGCTCATTGATTTTAGAGAGAGGGGAATGGCGGGAGAGAGAGGTGGGGGGACACATCGATGTGAGAGGAAAACATCAATAAGTTACCTGTTCTATGCATGCACCCTTGACTGGGCACTGACCTGCAACCCAGACATTTTCCTTGACCGGGAGTTTAGCTTGTGGCCTTTTGATTCAACAGATGATGCCCCAAACTTGCCATATCACCCAGAGCTACTTTTAATAATTTTTAAACATTCAGATATTAATTTTTAGTTGATATTCATAGATTACTTTGGCAAAGTTTTACATAATATTAATTAATATGGAGATTTTACTGTCCAACTAGGTCCTTTATATATGTCATATCATTAAGCTCAAACAATGAATTATAGGTACTCTTATTCCCATTTTACAAATAAGGGAACTGAGGCCTTGAGCAGTTAAGTAACATCCTCAGGTTATACAGATAGAATGTGGAGCCAGGATTAAAATTTAGATAGATTGTAAACCTTAATCTCTTTGCCACAGCTGCCTTTCTTGTAATGTCAGTATTGAAATAAGCAGTATTAATCCTTTTATTTAGCTGAATTTTTTCCGTATACATATTGTTTGTGTCATTAGGTTTCAGATGGAGCTCTGCGATGTTTTGCATCACTAGCTGATCGATTCACCCGTCGTGGTGTTGACCCAGCTCCATTAGCCAAGCATGGATTAACTGAGGAGCTGTTATCTCGAATGGCTGCTGCTGGTGGTACCATATCAGGGCCATCATCAGCTTGCAAACCAGGTCGCAGCACCACAGGTGCGCCGTCCACAGCTGCAGATTCCAAATTGAGTAACCAGGTGTCAACAATTGTAAGTCTGCTGTCAACACTTTGCAGAGGCTCTCCAGTAGTAACACACGTAAGAATGTTTTTTAATCTTTTATTTTTAATCTTTCAGAAAAAGTGTTTTTTGTATGATGCAGATATATTAAATTCTTTTTTTCCCCATTCTCTGTCTAGGATCTCCTGAGGTCAGAGCTTCCAGATTCAATTGAAAGTGCATTGCAGGGTGATGAAAGATGTGTTCTTGATACCATGCGTTTGGTTGACCTTCTCTTGGTGCTATTATTTGAAGGACGAAAGGCTTTGCCAAAGTCTAGTGCTGGATCTACAGGGAGAATCCCAGGACTCCGGAGACTGGATAGTTCTGGGGAGCGCTCACATCGGCAGCTTATAGACTGTATTCGAAGTAAAGATACTGATGCCCTTATTGATGCAATTGACACAGGAGGTTGGAAATACTTTTAATATAAAAAGAAAACTAAAATAGAGAATTATATAGGCAATTTCTAGTTTCTAGATTTTGGACAGTATTTTTAGCGATTGTGCCAGATAGCAGAGTGGCCAATGCCTTCTATAACCTCCTTTCTCCCATGTATATAATTATCAGCCTGGTTCAGGGTATCACCTGAGTAAATGCTTATTGAATGAGTAAGTGAAATTTTGCTTTATTATTGGCAGAACAAGATCCTGCCAGTTCTAAGGTGAATTGCAGATTGAATTTACTGTGTTATATCCTTAAGACTAATGAAATTTACAAAAGTTAGTTATTATAATACATAGTAAATCTTTTAGACTGCTTTATGAGGTGATGAACAAAATATAAATTATCTTTTGTGTTCTTTTGATTATAGATGGGGATTAGTTCCTTTCCCACAGTTATGGCATGAAGCAGTTAGTACCCCATTGAGTTGTGTTATATATTTAGGTTTTTTCCTTTCTTGTATATTTTTAAGGCTTTAATCCTTGTCAATCTTCAGTGGATTTAAAATTTTTAGAATACTTTACTGTCATTAAATACTTGAGAAAAAATTTTAATACTTTTTTAGCAGAATTTATATTTGCTGATTACTACTCTATAGTTGATCTAAATGTTTAAAATATACTCAGTAGTTATTATTAATAATAATGTTTAAATGACCCACTTTAGAAAAGTTCAGTATTATTTTGTTGGCTTTTAAAAACCTTATTTTTTTTCCTTCAATCTGTTAGCCTTTGAAGTAAATTTTATGGATGATGTTGGTCAGACTCTGTTAAACTGGGCCTCTGCTTTTGGAACTCAGGAAATGGTAAGCTAATGAATAAAAACTAATGTTTTAAATCAAAGGTAGAAATATTAATAAGACAACTTTATGATTCTTCATCATTTTACAGGTAGAATTTCTTTGTGAAAGAGGTGCTGATGTTAATAGAGGTCAAAGATCATCATCATTACATTATGCTGCGTGTTTTGGAAGACCTCAAGTAGCAAAGGTAAAGTCCAGATTTTTAAATTACTAATTTAATATTTGACATTTACATGTTTCCAAAATTAGATTGATATAAAAACTTTTTCTAAGTCATGCTTCCATGCTGTCTTTATTCACCTCATTTCCCCTTGCCCACTATAGGTAAGCATTTAAATTTTTTATTACATGTTTATTTTTTTAAATGTTTTTAATACAGATATAAGCAAAAGTAAATATGTATGCTTTTTACCTCCTTTTCTTATGCAAAATGTAACATTTATATATTGATCTATACTTTGCCTTCTTCCTGGAGAACTTTTCAACATCTGTATACTTACCCTGCATAGATGTACTGCAAGTTTATTCAGCTAGTCACTTATTGGTAAACACTTGGTTGTTTTCCAGTTTCTTATTCTTGGCAGTAAATAACTTTTATAGGCATTCCTCAGAGATATTAATAAAGTGCTAGTATTGCAGTAAAACAAGTTCTAATCCTTTTGCTAATTGGAGGGTCTTGCCTTCCATTTGTAAAAACAAACAAACAAACAAAAAATGCAGTATCTGTGTAGCACAACAAAACAAAACACAATAATATGAGGTATTCCTGTACATTTTGTATTGTTTGTATTTAATAATCATATATTCTCTTTGCAGAAGAATCATAGTGTCTTTGACTTTTAGTTTACCAAAAGAATTTGTAGAATCTTTTTATAGTTAGAAGAAATTGAGGTTCAGAAAGTGGAATGATAAGGACGAAGCCAAGTGTATCATCTAGGTCTATAGAATCTTACAGTGAAGTGATTTGGCATAGTGCAGCCTTAGTCGACTATAAAGTCAAGCATACCTGGATTCATGTCTTAGCTCATTAACAATAAAGGCTGTGTGGTCTTGGTCAGATTTCTTAAGTTTGACTTGCAGTTTTATCAATAAAATATGTATATTCTTTGTATGATTATTGTAATAATTAGAAAAATTACATAGAAAGATAAAAATGCTGTGAAAAAGCAACTAGTATAGTAGTTGGCACATTGCAGATGCTCAAAATGGTAGCTGCTTTTATTGTTATTTTTATACTATAAGAACATTTTTTTATGATATCTTAGTCTTCTAACCTGGGAAAGGTGATTTCTTCAGCCTTGAATTCTGTCAGTTTGAATTAACTTTTAGAGAGAAAGAGGTTTGTAAGGGTGATGAAAATTTTAATAAGTCGTTTTCTTTTGACCTGTACTATTCTGTAGTTATTAGTGTCTGAGCAGGAGAGGAGTCAAATGAATTGTATCTAATCCTAACCTATAATGATTATACATTGGCCACAATGAGCTATAGTTGCTGCCGCTCAGGATGATATAATAGGTAGTATTTACTATGCACTTTGACTGTGACAGCCAGTATCTTAAGCATTGAACACCCCTTGTTCAGTCTTCACAGGTTCTTCTGTTTTTAGTTGATTGTAAGATATACCTCCATATTCCTCCCCCACCCTGTGTATATTTTAACATCTCTTAAATAGGAAAATGTCTTGTAATTGCTATTGAAGAGGTACAAATTGCAGCAGTTATTACCTGTTCGTGCAACAAAATTTGTCAAATTGATTTTAGTAATTTGAATGAAAAACCCTGTCTGATAGAAGAGCACTCTCAGAATGCTGAACCACTAATGCTTTTTTATGGCATAGATAATAACATTTTGTATAGAAATGCAAATTTGGTGGCTATAAATCAAATAATAATTATGAATTCTGTGCTCAGAATGTGAAGTTACAGAAATGCTTTACTATATTTTATAACTTATGTATTGTTTCAGTAATATGTAAAAAAAAAATCAAAGTTTAAAAAAGTTTTTCACTAAGTTAATTTAAAAAGTTCCAAGCAAAAAAAGCATTGTTGTAAAGTTTGATTGGCATTGTTTTTTCTTTCTTAGCAGTACTTAGATTTAATGAAATACTGAATTATTGTGACTCAAACCCCAGCAGTTTGGAGTTTTTAGACTGCGTACTTTCAGTGCTGCATACTTTCTTGATGTCTGTATGGATGCACTTATTTGTCTGATGTATGTGTATCTTTTACATTTATTACATTATAACAAAGTTCAAAAAACTACCTTGGAGGCTGATAGGAAAAATGTGAGTTATGTTCTCTGTGCAAAAGGGCTTATAGTCTGCTGGGGAGAGAGTCCAATGTCCATTAAAAATAGATGAAGAGTGTAATTTGTGTTTAAGAGCTAAATTTTATAGTGCATTCTAAAAGAATTGATTTAACTTGGTTTTGTTGCATTGATTCAAATTGATTTAATTGGTAATATATAGGAAATGATGAAGATGATTACCATGTCACAAGCTGAATCCTAGTAGCTCTGAAATGGAAAGGCATACTTTGATAAAGAAGATGACACACTTAATTTGAGTTGTTAATAAACAGGTGAAATTAATCTGTAATTTTTCTCAGTTTATAGGTAGATGACTTTCATAGCAATGTATGCAAAGATAGATTTGAATTGGTATCTGTTTGATTAAGTAATTCTGTAATTTAAAGTATATGGGCATAACCTAAAGATTGCACAGTTGGGTATTAAAGAAATAAAGTGTTAATTGTCAAATCAAATGCCTTTTTTTTTTGTAGACTCTATTACGGCATGGTGCAAACCCAGATCTGAGAGATGAAGATGGGAAAACTCCATTAGATAAAGCTCGGGAAAGGGGCCATAGTGAAGTAGTAGTTATTCTTCAGTCTCCAGGTGAGGGGTAAAACTCTTCCTTTTAAGCCATCTGTTATTACTTTTCTGTTATTACTTCACTACCATAGAAGTACCTTTTTGTAGACATATTAACATTATGTAAATGAAATGTTTCTGTGAAATTAAATAATTATCTTATATACCCTTGCATTTGATAAACCTTTAACAGTGTACTATTTTGTGTTCTTTGATACTATGGCTGCATGATTTTAGAGAGACCAAATCAAAAGTTTAGGGGTATGGGAAGTCATAAAGAATAGTTGGGTATTGTATAGATGAAGTACTTAGACCAAATTTTTAAGTTTTCACAGAGTAGATAAATTCAGAGCCTCTGAAATAATTTTTAGAATCAGGTGGAGTTTTCAAAATTATTTCCTTAGGTTGTGATTTAGCTCATTGGAGGTACTAATGTTTTTTAGTATTCTTATAAGCACCTTTGATAGATACAACATCCTAATTTCAATTTAATTGTTAATTGGGGACAATTAATAGTTTTGTGTTTGGTACATTTTAATATTTTTTTACTGAAAGGAAATTTTTCAAAAAATTATTTTACCGAATCATATTTGTCTGCAGGTGACTGGATGTGTCCAGTTAATAAAGGAGACGATAAGAAAAAGAAAGATACAAACAAAGATGAAGAAGAATGTAATGAGCCAAAGGGAGATCCAGAAATGGCACCCATATACTTGAGAAGGCTACTGCCAGTGTTTGCACAAACATTTCAGCAAACTATGCTCCCCTCAATAAGGTATACTTTTAGTTTTTACTTACTAAATCATGCCAGATACATAGTTTTATTTATCTCCCTTTTCCCACAAGGATTCAAAGATTATTTTAATATTGCAAAGGTATAGTAAGAATAAAAATTAGATTGGAGAGTTAAATCTTTTCGTCTAATCTGACTTAAGAGAAGTTGTTTAGAAAATCAAGAGGACTAGGTTTCTAACAGTTTTTGTAGCTCTCTGAATATCAACTCTAGGGAAATTTTCATAAATAAACATTTATTGGGCTTTATGGAAGCTTTTTTCCTTTTTTTAAATTGTTGTTCTATTACAGTTATCCCAATTTTTCCCCCATAGTTCTCCCCTAATGCTCCCTGCCCCGCAGCTCCCACAGTTAGTCTCCACCCCGTCGTCCATGTCCATGGGTCCTTTATACATGTTCCTTGACTAGACCCCTCCTCTTTCCCCTTCTTGTGGAAGCTTTTTGGTAGAGTCAGTGTGAGCTGGTTTTTGGAGGAGGTGCTCAAAGAAATGAGACTTGGCTCTTGCTTACTGTATGTACCCTTACAGGCTAATAAGAAAGGTAAGCAATAATAGAGTGGTAATTGATAGATTAGACATGTAATAAGAGTTCCCAGGAAATGTAAGTTATTTAACAACTAATTGAGCTGGACAAATTGGAGAGGTTATGCAGAATTAGATTTAAATTGGATTTTAAGGGTTACTTGGGAGTTTTCTATGTAGACGGATTTCGAAGCATCATCGGCACCAATATGTGCAAAGGCATGGAGCTATGAGTAAGTCCATCCTGGTGCAGTTAGTTCCTGGTGGTACTCTCTCTACTCTGTGTCTCTTCAGAGTCAGCCATTTCTATCCATCTGTTAAATACTGTAGCCCAAAGTATCATAGTCTGTAGTTTGACTACTCTGGTCTTTTCTCCTCTTTTTCTCTTTTTCCCCTTTCCATATAGGGGCAAATTTGTTCCTACGTATAGGGCTGAATTATTTTTTAAATCTGAATTTGCAATCACTTTCCGGTTTTAACCTTTTAGTAGCTTCCAAATGGCTTTGACTAAAACCTAACTCCTTAGCTCTCAGGCTTGCAAGGTCTTACATAAATCTCACCCCCCTCTCTGACCTTAATTGGTATACTATATAACCCCGAGACCATTACACTTATACTATTCTAGCATTCTTTCTATTTTTGGAGTACTCCAACTGTATTTTTCCTTAGGGCTTTTGCACTTAACTTTTCTTTGCTGAGGACTTTCTGTTCCCCAGTCTTTCGAATGGTTGCTCGCTTCATGTCATTTAGTTCTCAGTTCAAATGTTACATCTACTGACGTGTCCAACTAAATTTACCTCTAGGACACCTTTGACATCAATGGTAATGTTTTAGTGTCTTTTGAAAATTTTTTTATTGAAAGGGAAGGAGGGAAGAAGAAAAAGGGAGAGAAACATCTGTCTGTTGCCTCTGGAATGCCCCTAACTGGGAAAACCTGGTCTGCAACTCATGCTTGTGCTTTGACCAGGAATTGAACCAGCAGTCTTTCAGTTTGTGGGATGACACTGAACCATACCAGTCAGGGTTGTTTTACTTGTCTACAGAGCTTGTGGTCTCTGAAGTCTTGCTTTTTAAGTGTTTTTGTTTGCTTCATTGCCATCTAAAGTAAATTCCATGAGAGCTGGCATTATGTACTGCTGTATTCATACAAAGACAAGGAGGCTTAGGATAGGGGTGATATATGAGATCTGTCCGGAAAAAGGTCAGCCGTTGTTAATATAACAAGAACAGTTTGCGCGACATCGCTGTAACCTGGCAGCCAAGGAGAATGGACTGGAATACGCATGTGTGAACAATGATGCCTTTAATATGCTAGTCAGTGAGGTCAGTAGATGTCATTGAGGGAGCATGTGTACTCTGTGGATGTCACATTCAAAATGACAGAGTGAGTAGAACAACCATCTGCATCCAGCTTTGCACTAAGCTTGAACATTCCTCTGTGGAAGCTGTTGGGATGATGCAGGAGGCTGCAGTTATAGGCAACTGGTGACTGGTAGCTTCATCAGGACAATGTGCCTACTCATGCATCATGTCTCATGCAGAGTTTTTTGGTGAAACATCAAGTCACATCAGGTAACTCAGCCCCCCCACCACCTAGATTTGCTGCCCTGTGACTCCTGGTTTTTCCCAAAACTAAAATCACCTTTGAAAGGGAAGATATTTCAGACTATCAGTGATATTCAGGAAAATACTACAGGGCAGCTGATGGTGATTGGGAGAACTGTGAGATCCCAAGGTGCCTACTATGAAGGGAACTGAGGCATCATTGTCTTTTGCACATTGTTTCTTGTATCTTCTTCAGTAAATGTCTCTGTTTTTCATATTACATAGCTGGATACCTTCTGGACCTTATATAGATATTCAGTGAATGTTTGAATGTGTGTATTTTATTAGCAGTTGCAAATAGTTTGATATTTATAGAGTATGGGATATGTTTAGGTAGCTCAGTAAATATTAAAAAGATAGACAGGAGTCTTTATGACCTATGAAGGCCTTTGTGGACCATGATAATGAGTGTGGACTTCATACCACAGTTACAGAAGGATGACTTAAAGTCAGATTTGTGATTTTTAAAGATCGTTTTGGCAGCCTGGTGGAGAAAAGGACTAGAGGAGATAAGTATGAAAACAGACAATTAAAGGGTTCACTGTAATATGAACTTCAGACTTTTGTCAGGGGACTGGCATTGTAGAGAAAAAGTCAAGAGGCTGGGATATAGGTTGTTTAGGGATTGATGATGTGGGGGGGGGATATGAGGATGAAGGACAGCAAGCAGTGAAGGATAACTGACAAATTTTTGACTGAATGATTGAGAATTTGATGTTTGGTCATTTTAAGTTTGGTCATATCATTAGAACATGTAATTTAGTAGGATTGAAGTGCCTTAAATACCAGTTTTATGAGGTGACCTTAAAGTGCTAGCAATCTTTCAGCAATATTAAAACAAAAGGGAATATCTTAAAACTTAATTTTTCACTATTTCAGTTTGAAATTTGATCAGAAGAGCAAATGTACTCTGATTGGACAGTTAAAGGAGTGTGTGTGTATATATATATAAACTTCAGCTGTTATATATCAGTACTGGCTTATGCACAATGTCTGCAGGAAACAAAAGGCAGACAACAGATTCATGGGGTTTCTGAACAGACAACAGCAGTTTTAATGGTGGAGTAGTTTGTAAAAACCTGATTATTCTCTGTAAGACTCCCTGCTCAGTTTTATTCAGATAATAATCAGCATATAACTTTGTATTGAGGTGTACAAATAATGATTTAATAATATGCATCTTTTGTAAGATAGACTGAGGACCTCCCACTTTGTTTTTGAATGGCTACATTGAATCTTGAAGAGTAAATAAAGGCACTGGACAAAGATTGAGTTCATTTTTTAGCAGTGGAAATCTGATGATCCATTAATTTTCTTAAAAATCACAATTTGAAAGAAAGGAATAAATAGGTGAGATTATTGAAGAAGAATCTGAATAACAAGTGTAAACTTTCAGTGATTAAATTATTTATTTATTCAGTAATTAAATTATTTATGGTACAAGAGTTTATAAAATCAGTGGAATAGAATATCCTCTCTCCCAAAAGAGCCAATTATAGGTAGGAAATGTATAATAATGGAAATTTCATAGTTCATTTGAGAGGGAAGATTATTTAGTAAATGGTACTACAATAGAATATCTGTTTTGTGGTTTGACTTTAAAAAGTCAGTTTAGTCTTTTACATTGTATATCTGAACAAATTTAAATTGGATTAAAGTGTAAAAAAATAAAGCCTTAGGAAAACAAAAATAAAATAATCTTAAATCTTTATCATAACTTGATAGAATGACTTTCAAAACTTGTTCATGTTAGTCTTGTCATTTTAAAATTATGTAAAAAACATAGAACTGTATATCAGAAACAGTATTAATCACATACATAAAAGTACCCATAAATGTAAACTCTTAATCCAAATAAATATGCTAGTATATTGGTATTTGTTAGAAAGCATGAAAGTGTGACCAAGGGATACTATCTTTATTATACGAAGAGCACATACAAATTTTTGGTAAAACTATAAGGGCCAATTTAAATAGATCAGCCAATGACATCATGGCCCAGTGCTCAAGAGGAAATGTAGCAAAAATTAACATGGAAAAATCTATTCCTTTACTAGTAAAAAAAATATTTTAAAAATTCAATGGCATTTTCACACATTACACATTTAAGGAAGTTTTTTTTTTAAGTAACCATATTGTATGTGTATTTAGTGACACTTTAAGCTGTTAACAGCTTTTCGTCTCTCCAGCTATAATAAGGTATAATTGACATATAAAATTGTGAGATATTTAAAGTGTACATCTTGGTGGCTTGATATATATACATATACATTGCGAAAGGATTCCCTCATCTAGTTAACTTACAGATGCATCACCTCACATTTACCTTTCTGTGGGGAGGGCGAGAACATTTTAAGTTCTCAACAAAAAAATTTTTTAGAAGAGAGAGTTTATTTAGAAAGTTTGATCATCAATAGCAAGAGGTAGAAGTGAATGTAGAAGAAATGGATTCAGGAAACAAGTTACGGAGACAAAAGAAAAAAGCAGTTCTCAGCACATTTTAATTATACAATACAGTCATGTTTTACATTCAGTCCTCAGACCTTATTCATCTTATAGCTGAATGCTTGTGCAGCAGGGCCTTGAAGAAAGTTATTCAACATTGTTTAGCTGTAATGTGAGTGAGATGCTGTGGGAACTTCACTCTTGTTTATGCCAATAAACCTATTACATGTCATTTTGCTTAAGGTCATAGAGCCTATTCACATTGTCAGGTCACATTGTCAGGTCACATTGTCAGGTGACTAACCCTCACCCTCTAACCCTTTGCCCACCTCTCCCTAGAGAGAGTTACGAAGTCCGTAAAATAAGAGACCACATGCTGTAGAAATACAGCTGTATATCACATGCCTCTCTTGGACATCAAGAGATTTTTGCTTCTATATTCTTCCTGTGGAAGTCATCTCAGGCGTAATAATATCTACATTTTGGAGCCTAGCATACTATAAAATATGTAATAAACAGATTATTGGCTTTTATGTAATAGACCAGTCTCCTCTTGGTCTATAATTTAAATGTGTGGGCATGTGTTTATTTTAAAAGAACAGGCTGTTTGTTATAAAATTGAGGTTAGTTTGTATGACTCAGTATCATCTATGTTCTTAAGCAAAATGGTGAATAAATAGAAGGAGGCCTACCAAGTTGTTAACAGTGGGGATATTTTGGGGCATGGGATTACTAGGATCTCTTATTTCTATGAGAATATAGTTGTATTGAAAACACATTTAAAATCTGACAGAGGACAAAAATGCTTAATTCAAAATTTGATTTTCATACAAATTACCTGGTGTTATAAATTGTTAGAGCTTTGTATTTTGGGTTATAGGGAATTATAGGTTAATTACAATTTATACCATTTATTTTCTTAGCAATAATTGCATTGCTTTTCACTTGAGTTTTTTTTTAAAGACTATTTATTTATTTTTAGAGAGAGGGGAAGGGAGAAAGAGAGGGAGAGAAACATCAGTGTGTAGTTGCCTCTCGTACATTCCCAACTGGGGGCCTGGCCTGCAAGCCAGGCATGTGCCCTGACTGGGAATTGAACCAGTGACCTTTTGGTGCAGGCCAGTGCTCAGTCCACTGAGCTACACCAGCAAGGGCATTACTTGAATTTTTGAAAGTAACATGGCATCTTAACAGTCATGCTGGTTAAATATAAAATAGAACAGCACATTTAAGAAAATTATAAAAATAATTTCAGTTTTGATGAACTCAATATATTAATATTAGGAAATAAATGAAATTACCTAAAAAGGAGCATAAACTAGTGCTAGCATTGTCTTCATTTTTTGTATTTTATTAAGAGTACATTTTAACAGAGCTTACAAAAACTAAAAGTTTTCATTAATGTATAAGTTGCATTTTGTTTTATTTTAGCTTTTTATGACTTCTCAAAATTTTTTTACTTTTTAAGGAAAGCAAGTCTTGCTCTGATTCGAAAAATGATTCATTTTTGCTCTGAAGCATTGTTAAAAGAAGTTTGTGATTCTGATGTTGGTCACAATTTGCCTACAATACTTGTGGAAATCACTGCCACTGTCCTTGATCAAGAGGTACGTTTTTATCTTTTTTGAAGCTCCTGTAGATTCCCTTTAGGTAATGTCAGTAAAATGATTTAACTTTTGTCCCAATTTCAGTAAGTCATTTTTTCCTGTGGAAATTATTGCATTTGTCTACTCCAGGCAACTAAACTTATTTTTTATAATTTTTTCTAATTTTCTTTTTTCCTCCAGGATGATGATGATGGCCACTTGCTTGCTTTGCAGATCATAAGGGATTTAGTAGATAAAGGTGGCGATATTTTCTTGGATCAGTTAGCCAGACTTGGTGTAATTAGCAAAGTGTCAACTTTGGCTGGTCCTTCCTCAGATGATGAGAATGAAGAGGAATCAAAACCGGAAAAAGTGAGTGATCTTAATTGCAGTGGTATCAGGAGTAAGGTTTGCTCGAGGAAATCTAGTAGTTCCAGTTTACAGTAGGTTTTGACAAAATAATGGCAATATGGAATAGTACTATAGTTTAAAGGTCTGGGTAATTTAAAATATATTATTGATGATATGTAAAACTTAGAGAGAAGTTGCAAATAAGGAATTAGAGTATCTTCTATTTATAGTCACTAATTTTTGACATTTTGTCCATTTGCTTTATCATTTGCAGACATTCATGTGTGTGTGTGTGTGTACATTTAAAAAATATTTGACAGAGGCCTGACATATAGTGCCCTTTTACACCTAAAAACTTCACCAAAAAAACAGGATATTCTATTATGGTATAATCGTAATATAATCAAAATCAGGAAATTTAATATTTATATAAAATTGTATCTAATCTAGACATAATAATTCAAATTTGCTATTGTCCTTAATAGCATTTTTTCTTTTTCTGGTTTAGGATCCAGTATAGGAGAACATAGTTACATGTAGTTAATCATGTTCCTGAAAACCTGCAACAGATTCTCAGCTTTTCTTTTTCTTTCATAGCCTTGGCATTTCTGAGGAGGAGAGACCACTTAGTTTGGATAATGGCCTCACTTTGCATATGTGCCAGGTTTCTTCATGATTAGATTCAAGTTACAGGTTTTTAGCAGGCAGACTGTAAGAGGTGATTTTATGTCTTTCTCATCGCTGTATGTGCCTTCTTAGTGGCCCATGGTGTCTTGTTGCTGCTGTCTTGCTGATGATGTTAATTTGATCTCTTGGTTATGTTGGCCTGTGACAGGTTTCTCTGTTATAAGTCACTCTTTTTTCTTTTGTAATTAAGTAATTTGTGGGGAGATAATTTGAGACTATGTAAATAAATATGTTGTTGCTTGTTAAACCTTTACCAGCTAGGTTTAGTATTCATTGCTTATCTTGCCTTAGATTACAAATTTAAAACATACCTTATATGTCTTTATTGATTGCCAAAGAATGATTAAGTCCTAACATTTAATTAATGCTTATACTCTATTTGTGACAGGGTAGTGATATATTTTTTAAAGACTTCATTTATTAATTTTTAGAGATAGGGGAGGGGAGGGAGAAAAGGAGAGAGGTACTGATGTGCTAGAGAAACAGTGGTTAGTTGCCTTGTGCACATCCCCAACCAGGGACATGGCCCACAACCTGGGCATATACCCTGAGTGGGAATTGAACCAGTGACCTTTTAGTTTGTGGGATGACGCCGAACCCACCCAGCTACACCAGTCAGGGCAAATAGTGATATTTTTGAGAGGATATTGGGTTATGGGTTTTAACTGTAGAATCCTGAGAGCATAAGAGAGAGAGAATGCGTGTGTGTTTGTGTTTCCTAAATTTAACAAAGAACAGACTTCTGCCAAGATGGAGGTGTAGTGGAAACACTGTGCCTTCTTGCACAACCAAGTTTAAAGACAACAAAGTTTTTAGTAACAAAAAAACGCAGCCAAAACAGAAAATTGAACTATAAGGAAGTCCAACAACAATGAACTGTTCAGCCAGACTGGTAAGAGGGGCGGAGCCAGCAGCGGAGTGGGGTGGGGCAGGAAAGATCCCCGGATCCAGGCTCGCAGGCAGCCGTGGGTGGATCCCAGGTGTGGGGTAGCAATGGGCGGATGCACTGAGGGTACAAGGCAGCAAGCTGACCAAGGTCACACATTCATGCCAGATAAACCTGTGAAGGAGGGAGCAGTGAGAGAGACCACACAGGCCCCAGCAGTGGGAAGCAGCAGAGGGGACCGCTGTTGTCCCTCTCTGACCCCGCCCCCACATACAGCATCACAACCCAGTGACTGAGTTGCCCCACCCTGGTGAACACTTAAGGCTCTGCTTCTCATACCTAACAGGCACCAACAAACCAAAACATGGCTCAAGAAGAACTCAAAGCCCCAGAGCTCATAACTCTAAGCGACCAAGAAATAGCCAAACTTTCAGATGCCCAGTTCAAAACACTGGTGATCAGGATGCTCACAGAACTGGTGATTTTAGTCACAAATTAGAGGGACATATGAAGGCTAAACTAATTGAAATGAAGGGAAATGCACAGGAAACCAATAGTGTTGGAAAGGAAACTGGGACTGAAATCAAGAAAGTGGACCAGAAGGAAGAGAAAAATGACCAAACAGAAAAATATGAAGAAACAAGAATTCAAAAAACTGAGGAGAGGTTTAGGAACCTCCAGGACATCTTTAAACATTCCAACATCCAAATTATAGGGGTGCCACAAGGGGAAGAGAAACAGCAAGTGGAAATCTTATTTGAACAAATAATAAAAGAGAACTTCCCCAATCTGGCAAAGACAATAGACTTCCAGGAAATCCAGGAAGCTCAGAGAGTCCCAAAGAAGTTGGACCCAAGAAAGAATACACCAAGGCACATCATCATTACATTAGCCAAGATTAAAATGAAGGAGAGAATCCTAGAAGCAGCAAGAGATAAGGGGACAGTCACCTACAAAGGAGTTCCCATCAGACTGTCAGCTGATTTCTCAAAAGAGACCTTACAGGCAAGAAGGGGTTGGAAAGAAGTATTCCAAGTCATGAAATGCAAGGACCTACATCCAAGATTGCTGTATCCAGCAAAGCTTTCATTTAGAATGGAAGGGCAGATAAAGTGCTTCTCAGATAAGATCAAATTCAAGGAGTTCATCAGCACCAAGCCCTTATTGTATGAAATGTTAAAGGGACTTACCTAAGAAAAAGAAGATAAAAAAGATGAACAGTGAAAGGACAGTAAACTCACAGTTATTAACAGCCACACCTAAAACAAAAGCAAACTAAGAGGACAGCTAGATCAGGAGGAGCAGAACCACTGAAATGAAGATCACATGGAGGGTTAGCAACAGGGGAGTGGGAGGAGGGGAAGGGGAGAGAAGGTACAGAAAATAGGTAGCGTAGACGGTAGGTAGAAAATAGGGGGGAGGGCAAGAATAGTATGGGAAATATAGAATCTAAAGAACTTGAGACAGGTGGTCATAAACTAAAGGGAGGAATGGTGGGGGAGGGAATGTGCAGGGTGGAGGGGAATGAAGGGGGGAATAGAACAACTGTAATGGCATAATCAATAAAATATATTTTAAAAAAAACAATAAACAAGATGATGTTGGGGTTTACGCCCATGGAATTCTTGCACTCAAGAAGTAGGTGACACATCCCAGTAGTCTTTGTAGAAGTTAATAAGCAGAGTCTAACATTTACATGGAAATGCAAGGGACTTAGAGTAACCAAAGCTACCTTGAAAAGTATCCAATTTGAAGGATGTACATCAGCAGATTTCAAATCTTACAAAGCTGTTGCAATCAAGAAAGTGTGGTAGTAGTGTAAGGTAGATTAATGACACACATTCAGGGGTGGGAAAAGAAGGTTTGCAAGTGTGTTCATATCAAATAGTTCAATAATTAATAAATAATACAAGAATAAATTTTTACATACAACTGTAAACCTACTTTTGCCAACTCCTGTGTATATGGTCAATTGATTTTTAGCCAAAGTGCTAAGACAATTTAATCAGGAAAGGAAGATTTATTTTTTAAAAAATGCCTGAATGGGGGCTGGGTATAATAGGTGAAAGAATTAAACAAAAGAAACCCCCAGAAAACAAAAAATTAATACACACAGACAATAGTATGGTGATTACCAGAGGGAAAGGATGTGGTCAAGGTAGAAGAGGATCAAGGAGGAATGAATGTGATGGAAGGAGACTTGACTTACAGTGGTGAACACACAACATGATGTATAGATTATGGGTTATAGAATTGTACACTTGAACTCTTTATAATTAAACAATGTCACCCTAATAAATTTAATAAAAAATTTAAAAATGCTTGCAGAAGTGGATAGCAAGTGCCAAACAATGAAATCTTGACCCTTGTCATATACACCATATACAAACATTAACAGAAAATAAACCAGCTCTTGGCTGATGTGGGTCAGTGGATTGAGCACCAGCCTGCGAACCACAGGGTCACTGGTGCAGTTCCCATTCAGGGCACATTCCTGGGTTGCGGGTGAGGTCTCCAGTGGGGGCCAGGTGAGAGGCAACCACATTGATGTTTCTCTCCCTCTCTTCCCCCCTCCCTTCCCCCCTTTGAAAATAAACAAAATCTTTACAAAAAGAAAGAAAATAAGCCATAGACTGAAATGTATGGGATAACATTGTAAAACTTATAAAGAAAAAGAAGAAAATGTTAGGGACCTTGAGTTTGACAAAGATTTCTTAAATAGGACATTAAAAGGTTATACTATAAAGAACCAAAAGTCAATGAATTGTACTTCAGTACAATTAAACTTTTGCTCTTCAAAATATATTGTTTAGAAAAGGGCATACCATAAAGTTCTCTTAGACTTTTTTTTTGGTATGAAAATATTTTAATTCAGCTTTCATTTCGATGAGTGTTTTTGTTGCCAGAGGACTCTTGGTTTATCATTTTCTAGAACATTAGAAATACTCCATTGTTATCTGATAGGCATAGTCCCTACAGAGAAGTTTGCTATAATTCCCATCTCACTTCTGTTGTATATAACTTAACCTTTCATCATCTGGTTTTTGAAAGGTTTTATCACTGTTATTTTAGCAATTTGAGTGATATGCTTTGCTGTGTTAGGTGTATATGTGTACACATGCATATGTGGGCATCCATCCCTACTCAGGATTGTTTCATTTTCTTTATCTGTGGGCTTATGATATTTGTCAAATTTGGGAACTTTTCAACTATCGTACAAGGATTTTCCACTCTGGCCTTTTGGAATGCAAGTATCTATCAACTTGTGTGCTCTCTCGGAATTGTTCAGCTTACACTTTTTCACTTGTACTTTGCTCAACCCTATACGTGAGTGGTCTCTTACTCATTAGATACTTGTGTTGACACTTTGCGGATTTCTGGAGGTCTTTATTGCTTGACTCCCTCACCCTAAACTTAGTCTTCACATGCTCCATTTGCCTTAGTCTCTTCAAACACAGATCTCCATGTCTTCAGCTCATATTGTTGAATTTTGTGTTCCCTTTTTTTAAGACCTTAGCAAGAAAATTGTGCCAAGACCTAGGGAGATTACCATGTTTGTTTCCATTTTCCAGGGAATCACAATCCTGGGTTATTCAGTGTTTGAAAACACTTTTATATATGGTGTCCAGCTTTCACTGTTTACAATGGGTGGGCAAGTCTTGGTCCTTGTTAATATTTCATGGCCTGGAGCATAAGTACTTACATTTAGAGAAATCCATATTTTATAATCTCATCTTAGTGTTACAAGCTACTTCAGGGGGGAAAATCACATAAACTATTTATTTTTTTAAAGTTTAAATCCTCATAAAGTGTAAAAGTACTTTACCCATATATGTATGCATGCACACCTGAAAAATTTATATATGTTTATGGTGAATATTCTCAGTATTTAAATGTTGTCAGCAAAATAAAAATGTTTTAGGATACCAGGTTAGACAACAGTATTTACAAGTTTTTTTTAATAATGCTCTAATTAGAAGATTTTTATGATCATAGGAATAACCCACTATATTTCATTCTCTTGGCTAAGGGTGGAGCCCTACAGTTTAGTCTTAGGAACTTCTCTGGTGATTCTGCTGGGTTTGGATACCATTTACCTAGTCTAAACATCTATTTTTTACAAATAATCAATTAGGCCCAGAGAGGTGGGGTAGACCTAATCCATTAGTCTTTACCACTACACTGGGAAATATAAGTCATTCCTTATATAAATTTCTTAACATTTTTAGGACTTATTTATAAGATTTAGTTGAATCAGAATATATATTAAACTATAGGCAATTGAATATTATTTTCACATCATTTTTAATTCTAAATTTGATTCATGTTTGTGTTTTAAAAATACGAGTATTTGGAATAGAAATTATTTTTCACATTTCATTGAAAATTTTACACATTTAGGAAGATGAACCTCAGGAAGATGCCAAAGAATTGCAGCAAGGTAAACCATATCATTGGAGAGACTGGTCAATCATTAGGGGAAGGGACTGCTTGTATATATGGAGTGATGCAGCAGCTTTGGAATTATCTAATGGCAGTAATGGATGGTTCAGATTTATCTTGGATGGAAAACTTGCCACCATGTATTCAAGTGGTAGTCCTGAAGGTGGATCAGATAGTTCAGGTAATATTTGTTTCTATTAAAGTGTTTTACTAGCTTCTGTAATTTGGATAGTTTGTTTTTCTGCCTATATTTTGCTGTCATTGTCATAGAAGTAGCATATCCTTTTGATAATAGACCTAGCTTCTTTAATATCAGCAGAAATAAGTTGTATCATGAAATCATTTCATAAATGCCTTTCGATTGTGTGAGAAGTAGTACTGTATCTACTTTCATCTCTACAGTCTTTTAGTTAAAGCTGCCTTTGTCTTATAGTGATGAATTATACTTATGTGATGTTGTCTCAAGGTATAACTTCCCAAAAGCCTTATACCTTAACAAATTGTGGCTGTAGGATTGCATTTATGCCTGAACCTAAATTTATCAAACCAGTTGGGGTATACCAAAGAAACAGACTCCGCTAATTAAGTTCTTAAAGTAAAGTTGACATTCCAGTGGGTAGTTTTTGTTGATAAAAAAGAAAAAAGGAATATTTGAAAAGAGTGAGGTTTTAAAGCAATCATTTTTGTCTTTATAGAAAGCAGAAGTGAATTCTTAGAGAAGTTACAAAGAGCTAGAGGCCAAGTAAAGCCATCTACTTCAAGTCAACCTATACTCTCAGCACCAGGACCCACTAAACTCACTGTAGGGAATTGGTCACTAACATGTTTGAAAGAAGGAGAAATTGCAATTCACAACTCAGATGGTCAGCAAGCAACAATACTGAAAGAAGATTTACCTGGCTTTGTATTTGAATCTAATAGAGGAACCAAACATTCATTTACTGCAGAAACGTCTCTGGGTAAGTACGTAGGTATGTAAGTTTAGCAGATAATAATAAATGAATATATTAAATTGCAATAATAAGTGTCTTCTGAAATGTCCTTTTTTAAAAATAAGGTTCAGAATTTGTGACTGGCTGGACTGGCAAAAGAGGCAGAAAACTGAAATCTAAGTTAGAAAAAACAAAGCAAAAGGTAAAGTTTTGGTTTTGCTGGGTGTTTTTAAACTCTTACACTGTATATAAGTTTGCATGATAGATTCTAAGCATTTAAAAAACAGCCATATAACAAAGTTGCTCTAATGTAACATAGCTTTAGTTTTCTTTTTTCTGTGTTCATTGTTTTATTTTCCACAATGTATATATACTTATCACAGTGTAAATACAATTTCCATACTTACAGTTTTTCTACAGTAGTCTGTTGAATAACAGGGGGGATTGGATGCTGGCCCATGTGTAGTCAAAAATTTGTATGCAACTTTTTTTAAAAATTACTTATTTTTATAGGGGAAGGGAGGGAGAAAGAGAGGGAGAGAAACATTGATATGTGACCGGTTACCAACTGGGACAACCCAGACATGTGCCCTGACCAGAAATTGAACCAGCGACCTTTTGGTTTACAGGATGATGCCTAACCTACTGAGCCACATGAGTGAGGGCAGTCTGCATGTAACTTCTGACTCCCTCAAAACTCAGTTGACCCTTTGTATCTGTGGGGGATTGGTTTTAGGACCTAGGATGCTCAAGGCACTTACACGGTATGGAGTAGAACAATGCATACAGTTAAGTGTTGGAATCAGCAGCTTTCCAACTGTGCATTGAAAATACTGTATTCCATCCGCACATGGTTGGATATATAGGTAAAAAACCTGAGGTGTCCTGGCTGGTGTGGCTCAGTGGATTGAGCACTAGCCTGTAAACCAAAAGGTCACTTGTTTAATTCCCAGCTAGGCCCCATGCCAGTTCCCCACTTGGGGCCATATGAGAGGTAACTGATGTTTCTCTCCCTCTCTTTTTCCCTTCCCCTCTCTCTAAAAGATAAATAAATAGAACCTTAAAAAACCACACACACACAATTTTTTTACAGGTTATTAAATTTGGTTTAAACGAAGTAAGTTCCATTTTGGTATATGAATACAAAGTTTAAATAATCAAATTAAAATGATGAGGGGTTTTTTTTTGGCACCGCTAAAATATAGAGTAGTTTTTCAATCTTTAGAACCTATTGACATATATGAATAGAAGTTATACCATTTTTTGGAAGTTGTTAATGGCACAAACATCTTAATTATAAAAGTTGCAAGTGTGTGTATATGTATGGGAAGATTTGGTAAAATTATTAATTGTAGTGAAAATTTACATTTGTTACTTTAATTTTGATAGGTACGAACAATGGCTCGTGATTTATATGATGATCACTTCAAAGCTGTTGAAAGCATGCCTCGTGGAGTGGTGGTAACACTGAGAAACATAGCAACTCAGTTAGAGTCATCTTGGGAACTTCACACAAACAGACAAGTATGTTAGCCTCTGGATTTTATGACATGCAGTGATCTTGGTTTTGTTTTTCCCCCTTTAATCTTTGTATTATGGATTTTGATTAGGGATAAGCAGATTATACCCATGAGCTAAATTTGGTCCATCACCTATTTTTATATGACTTTGTGAGGTTAGGATGATTTTTGTATTTTTAAATGGTTGAAAACAAAAGTAAAAATAATGATCATGATGCCTGAAAATTATGTAAGAAAGTAATGCCAATATCCATAAGTAGTTTTATTGCTTACACTATGCTTATTCACTTATATATAGGGTGGGTAAAGGTAGGTTTACAACTGTAATACAAATAAATACAATAACTGATAATTAATAATACAAAAATAAATTGTGTTTCATGTACTCACAACTGTAAACCAGGTCTTGCCCACCCCTGTATTGTCTGGCTGCTTTGGTGGCTACAGGAGCTGAGTTGATGGAGAGCACGTAGCCTGTAAAAGCTGCAGTATTTGCTCTCAGCCCTTTACAAAAAAGTGTGCTGACTCTGGTTAGAAAAAATTTGCATTAATAATTTGAACTTCCTGATTTTATTTAATATCTAGCTTATTTTCATGGTAATTGATGTTTTGATAAGTATAAAGCCCTTTTATTTTTTTATTGTCTTTATTAAAATTGTTTTTTCTTTTAGTGTATTGAGAGTGAAAACACTTGGAGAGATTTAATGAAGACAGCTTTAGAAAATCTAATTGTACTTTTGAAGGATGAAAACACAATTTCACCATATGAAATGTGCAGTAGTGGCTTGGTGCAAGCACTTCTTACTGTTTTAAACAATGTAAGTTTATGAAATAGTACAGAATGAAGTATATAGTTTTAAAAATCATTTGTAGCTACCCTTTTGGCAGAGTGATATTTACTTTGTTTTGACAAGAAGTATTAAAAGCTGAGTAATAAATACTAGTATTTATAATTTTCCCGCCTCTACTTTAAGTTACATTTTTAATTTGAATCAATTGAACTAAATAGTTGAGTTTATTTAAATGTTTGTGTTATCCCATTATTTGTTTAAGATTTTGTTAAATAAAATACTTGAGCCTAAGATTTAACACTCTGCTCCAATTTCCTCATAAAAAATAGAGTTAATCTTGCTGTGGCTGGTGTAGCTCAGTGGATTGAGTGCGGGCCTGCGAACCACACGATAGTGGTTCGATTCCCAGTCAGGGCACATGCCTGGGTTGCAGGCCAGTTCCCAGCAGGGGACACACGAGAGGCAACTCTACATTGATATTTCTCTCCCTCTCTCCTTCCCTTCCCCTCTAAAGATAAATAAATAAAATCTAAAAAAAAAAAAAAAAAGAATAGAGTTAGTCTTAAGACCTTCTAAATACCTAAAGTTATTGTGATAAAATTTTTCATTATTTTAATGGAACATCATGTATATTTATTGTAACAATTATAACAAAATTGTGGAAAGTGAAAGTTTTGTCTTTATTTTAGTTCTCTTGGCCATTTAAATTGCTTGATCTTAATCATTGTATGTGGTGATACACTAAAGATTTACTTTAACTTCAGTCAGTCTCATATCTATTAATTTTATCATTTGCATTCATTTCCGCTTATTAAGTAATATTGATACATTATATAATGTCACTTAGTAATGTCTGTGAAGTCATTGTTTTTATAAAAGCAGTTTTTTCTAATAGTAATTAAATAGCAATATTAAAATGTAAAATATCCATTATAAATAATCTGAAATCATTTTGCATATGCTTTGAGACAAACTGATTTAACAGTGTAATTGCTCCTCCATTATAACATTGAAGAATGAAGGAAAAAATCCATGTATTTGTTAGCTGTGGTCTAGTAGTTGTATAGTTAAAAGAATTTTAGTTTATTTGTTTTTTAAAAGATTGTTTTCATTTGTTTTTAGAGAGAGGGGAAGGGAGGGAGAATGAGAGGGAGAAAAACATTCATGTGTGAGAGGTACTTTGATCAGTTGCCTCTTGCATGCCCTGAACTAGGGACCTAGCCCACAACCTAAGCATGCACCCTAAGAATTGAACCAGTGACCTTTCAGTTTTCAGGCCAGCACTCAAACCACTGAGCCACAGCACCCAGGGCTACAAAGAATTTTAATGGAAAGAAAATAATGGTTTCAATTAGATTATAATGGTTATTTTATAAATATCAATATTCATCTTTGTTGTATATGTTTTTGATAATTTTAGTAACAGCCTTAAAACTTTTTTCGTACTTTCTCCTTTTTGTTTTCTTTAGAGCATGGATTTAGATGTGAAACAAGATTGTAGTCAACTGGTAGAAAGAATAAATGTTTTTAAAACAGCCTTTAGTGAAAATGAAGATGATGAAAGGTAAATGTCCACACTTCTTTTAATTTGGTATTTACAGTGTTTACGATATAGATATATTTACTTTAAAATACAATCTAATAGTGTTTATACACAAATAGGAAATTTATTCAATAAAGATGAAAGATTTTTAAAGCAAATTTAAGTTACAACTGGAACTCTGAACACTGATTAAATATTTGATGATATTAAGTATTCATTACTTTTTAGGTGTGATAATGATATGATTTTTATATTTGAAGAATTACTCTTTTGTAGAAGTACATACTCGAAATATTTCTAGACAAAATGATATGTTTTCTGGCATTTTCTTCAGACTATATGGGAAGGAGAGAAATGGGTGGGGATGTGGATAGAAATTGATTGGTTATTAGTAGATAATAGTTGAAGCTGGGTGATGGGTTGATGAAGTTTCATTTTACTATTTTATTTACTATTGAATGTGAATTTTAAAAATAATTGAAATTCATACTAATTTTAAATACCATTTTAAATGAGTGCATATTTCACTTAGTGGATGTATAATAATGTGAACATTATTATATTAAAATTTTTAGCTCTTTGCAAATTATTTTAATATTAAAAATATTTGTCTCAGTGAATGCATCTTATTACATAAATTCCTTTAAGTGATGTTAATGAGTTAAAGATAGATGACTTTTAAAGTTTCTTGATACAAATTTTCAGATTATTTGCCAGAAACTTTATCAATGTTATTTTGCCAACAAATACCATCATTTCCAAAATTTTTCTGTTTTGTGTATTCTTCTATATATGTCAAATACAATAAAAAATTTTAAATTTTATAAAACTAATAAACTTCTACTTTGAATGCAGTGGATAAAAGTTTTCCAAGAAAAATGCAATTTTTAAAAAGATTTTGTTTATTTTATTTTTAGACAGAGGGGAAGGAGGAAGAAGGGGAGGGAAACATCAATGTTGGGTTGCCTCTCGCACACCACCTACTGGGGACATGGCCCACAACCTAGGCATGTGCCCTGCCTGAGAATCGAACCAGTGACCCTTTGGTTTGCAGGCCAGCAATTGATCCACTGAGTCATACCAGCCAGGGCAAAAAATGCAATATTCTTAAGGAAACTGATTTATGAGAGTATTTTAGCTTATTCAGATGTAGTGTAATTCAAAATTAAACTTTTTTTTGCACTAATAAGAAAGTAGAGATCTATATGAGGTTGGTCATTGCCATTTCTGTGTGAACTTTTGCATGAAATTATCTAAAAAACTCTTCTTTTCACAGTCGACCAGCAGTTGCATTAATTCGAAAATTAATAGCTGTACTAGAATCTATTGAACGTCTACCTCTCCATTTGTATGATACACCAGGTTCTACATACAACCTCCAGGTAACCATGAAAAATGTAGTCACTACTTATTGCTGAATGCTGTTAGGAGCAGTCTTCCACTTTTCTAAAAAACATAAAAATTTCATTTTTTGTTAAATAATGATTCTGCTTAATCAGTAAGGACTTTAACCCTAATGCCACCAGATTGTTCTTTTTGATGACTCGAATATATTGGCATTTCAATTTTATTTTGTTTAATCAAGTTGCTATAGGTTTTCAATAAAATATTTATCATAAGTAACATCATATTTGGCAGTTCATAAGTGGAAAAAGATTTGTGGAAAAGTAGAAAAAAAGGTCCTTTTGTTCTAGAATTATGAGTTATTTCCCTTCGTCTCTGTGTGTCAAATGTGTAAGCCTAATTGTTTTTCTTGTTTTCTCCGTGTTACTGGTTAGAGCACGATGGCCTTCCTTATTCCTACTGACCCTTTCAGACATCTGTCATTATCATAGGTGTTTATAAAAAGCTCATTTCTCCCTAAATGTTATTTGTTTGACATTTGCATTTACTGATTTAATTATTCTTTTGTTAGTTACTGTGATCCAGGTATGAACAGACAAATATTCTCACTGTTAATATCTTCATCATGTCTTCTATGGGTTACTTTAAGTATTTCCCAGCAGGTTCTTTGGTCTTCAATCTTGCATGAGTCTACCCTATACTGCATTCCACTGCATGGGATAGTTTTGTTTTAAATACTGCCTTTAATAAGTGACCGAGAATCTATATTTGACAAAACAATGCCTACTCTAGGTAAAAACTTGCCGTACTTCTAAGAACCCACCGATGTTGAGGAAGCTATGAGACTCCCAGACTAGAGAGTTCGTTTGTCTAGAAAGTTACAGTGCAGTTAGTGCACTTCACATTGTGTATGTATTGAACAAGACGTTGAGGTCTGCTTTATTTCATTTCAGACAGAATTATAGAGAGGAATTAGTTGAGATTTCTACAAAAATGAAGCTACCTCACACTGCTAGTCTCCTACTTGTTGCTTACTAAAAATTTACTGAATTGGAAGCTATCTTGTATCTTTAAAAGTTTAGGACCCTGGTCAGGTTGCTCAGTTGCTTAGAACAGAGATCCCCAACCTTTTTGGTACCAGGGACCGGTTTTTCTAAGGACTGGGGTGTAGGGGTAACAGGAGGCAGAGCCCAGGCATGGGGGGTGGTTGCAGGGTGGTCAGGAGGATACCTGTTGGAGACCCAGGGCTGGGGACCTCTGGGTTAGATTGTTGTCCCAATACATCAAGATTGTGGGTTTGGTCCGTCAGGGCACGTGAAAAAATCCACCAGGCAGTGGATACATAAATACATGAGACGACAAATTGATGTTTCTTTCTCTCTCTTTCCTCTTCCCCCTTTCCCTCCCTCCCTCCCTGTTTCCCTCTCTACTCTTTCTTCTCAGCAAAAAAAAAAAAAAAGATTATTAGCTGTAGATTATTTAATGTATTCTAGTTTTACAGGAGCAAGCTAATTAGTACTTTTCATAATTTAACTGGAAAAATACAGGCTTTAAATTAGAGATGTAATACTTCTTTAAAGTGTTTTGTACCATGTAAATATTGAGTCGGCCCAAAAGTTTGGTTTTTTTCCCCAAGATGGCTTTAGTCGTGCATAGTTGTCTTTAACTTCATGCAAAACAATTTTGTTAGATTGTATTGTGACAGCTGTCATATCAATGAATGTGCATTTAAAAAAAATCGAAGTTGGTGAATTTTTGTATAGCCATTCTAATATTGAAGATGGAAGAAAATGTGGAACATATTGGGCATATTATGCTTTATTATTTCAAGAAAGGTAAAAATGCAACTGAAATAGAAAAGATTTCTGCAGTGTATGGAGAATGTGCTGTGACTGACTGAACATATCAAGAGGGGTTTGTGAAGTTTTATACTGGAGATTTCTCACTGGACACTGCTCCATGGTTGGGTAGACCACTGAAGTTGATAGCAGTCAAACTGCAACATTAATTGAGAACAATCAGTGTTATACACTCAGGAGAGTGCTGATATACAAAAAACATCCGGATCATTAAAGTTATTGATGAAAATGAAAAATGTATCTTTTATTTTATGGAAGAAACTAAATGGGCTTTTTGGCTAACCCAGGATATTTGAAGTTGTTTGGAAATTTTATTATTTAAAAAAATTTTTTTTAAAGATAAAAAATTATTTTTAGAGAGAAGGGAAGGGAAAGAGGGAGAGAAAGATCATTGTGTGAAGGGGACATGAGAGATGTCGAGATTGGTTGCCTCTCGCCACTCACAGCTTGGGCCTGTGGCCCGACAGGGAATCAAACCAGTGACCTTTTGCTTTGTGAGACAGCACCCAACCCTCTGAGCAACACCCAACAGGGCTGTTTAGAAATTTTAAATAGTTAACTTGTTTGTTTCTTGAAAGCCAATATCACTTAATTCAGAGGACCTTTATTTTAAAAAAAGAAGACATTTAATAGAAAACAGACATTGATCCTTTATTTATAGTTATACTTTATAAATTTGAATTACTGTGTTCATGTAACAGCCCCTTTTTTTACAATTGTAAGAAAATGCAAGGTATTTTCTGAAGCATTTTGGTCGTTTCTGTGTAGATACTTACAAGAAGATTAAGGTTTCGGTTGGAGCGTGCCCCTGGTGAAACTGCATTGATAGACAGGACTGGCAGAATGCTGAAGATGGAACCCTTAGCCACAGTTGAATCTTTGGAACAGTACCTCTTAAAAATGGTGAGCTCTGCATAGGCATGGCAAAATGACCAATCTCTGCTGTGGTTTAACCCTTTAGAAAAGTAATTTGGGCAGTATGCTTCTGGAGTTATGCTAATATAGTTTGATCTGGTAATTCTATTTTTGGAATTTACTTTAAGAAAATAATCTTTATACATTATAAATGGTTTCTTCATAAAGATGTTTATTAAAATCACTTGCAATGTTGAAATAGTGAACAAAACCTTAATGTTAATAAAGGAGTATCTAATTAATGACTATTTTCATTAATTGAATAATTAATAAAATTAATTATTAAGTAGCTATTAAGATGTGTAAAACCTGATAAGAGAAAAATGTTTTTGTATCATATAATCAAGACTTTGTATTATTGTAGCTGTTGAAATAATAAAGAAATACTCCATGATATTTAGTGGGGTACTTTAGTTGTGAAATTTTCTATTTTTGTTTTTATTTTCCTAAATATTGTTTACTTAGTATTTATTATATTCCAAACACACATTAAAGGGATAAGAAAAGAGTGGGCAGTATGTTTTACAATAGCATTATTAAAGTGTCTTTTGTATTTTCTTTGGTTTAGGTAGCAAAGCAGTGGTATGATTTTGACCGATCTTCATTTGTTTTTGTTCGAAAATTAAGAGAAGGCCAAAATTTTATATTTCGGCACCAGCATGATTTTGATGAAAATGGAATCATTTACTGGATTGGGACAAATGCCAAGTAAGTCATTCTACTTAAGGTAGAGTGAAAACATTGACCTGGAAAAATAATTTTAGGTAATAGAATAAAATTTGAGTACCTGTAGTTGAAGGAATTTTGTCTCATAGGTGAAATTTAAGACTCTAAATTAATTTTTATGAAGAAAGATCTTTAATAGTTAATTGTAGAATTTTTAAAGTATATATAATTTTATGTGGAAAAAAGCTAATATGAATAAATGCAGTTATTTTAATAGTGTTAACCACTAGTATTTTCTTATTTTTTTGTGTAGAACTGCATATGAATGGGTAAATCCAGCTGCTTATGGACTTGTAGTAGTAACATCGTCAGAGGGAAGAAATCTACCTTATGGCCGCCTAGAAGACATATTAAGTCGTGATAATTCAGCTTTAAATTGTCATAGCAATGATGATAAAAATGCCTGGTTTGCCATAGATCTGGGTCTCTGGGTGATACCATCGGCATATACACTTCGTCATGCTCGTGGTTATGGAAGGTCTGCCCTGAGAAACTGGGTTTTCCAGGTATCCAAAGATGGACAGAACTGGACTTCTTTTTATACCCATGTCGATGACTGCAGTCTCAATGAACCAGGGTTAGTTGAGGCATCTTTGTGGATTGGAAAACTCAGTAAAGAGCTATGTTTGTTTTTTAATTGTATATGCTTAGAGCTCTCTTCTTTGTGAGATATTGACGCAAGGTTTTCTTTCTAAAAACATCACTTGATAGTACAATTTAGGAATTATAAAACTTGAAAAGCTGACTTTACCAAAACTTTGTGTCAAAAGCTTTACACTAAACATTAGTAGAAAGCTGAGCATGTTGTTAAAAAAAAAGGGGGGATGGTGGGGATGGGGGGCAGGGTGGAGGGAATGAAGGGGGGAATAAACAACTTAACACATATCATTTTTTAAAAGAAAAAGAAAAAAAAAGAAAATGATGCAATATGTGTGTGTATGTGGCACACTAATAAAAACTAAAAAGCTTTTAAAAAATAATTTATTTTTTAGAGAGGAGGGGAAGGAGAAAGGGAGTGAAACATTGATCATTTGTCTCTAGTACATGCCCTGAATGGGGATGAACCAGCAACCTAGGCCTGCGCTCCGACCATGAATTGAACCGGTCACCTTTCGTTTTTTGGGATAATACCCAACAAACTGAGCCATACTGGTTAGAGCTGGAAATGGCTTTTTACTAAGCTCTTCATATATTAACATAATAATTGTGAATGTTCAACAAATTAACAGTGGCTTATTGCTGGTTATTGAATTATAGCTGATTTTTATATTTATATTATGTTTATGTATCTCTTTTCCTAAATTTTATACTTATATATAATTTTTTTTAAAGACAAGTTTAGTGTGACATTTCTAAAATTTTAGTTCTAATATGTATTAATTGTGCATTGTGGCATATTTTGAGGGGTAGGTAGAATGTGAAGTTAAATTACTTTCTGTATTTAATGTAATATGGTAGGAGCTTCTTAACTAGGATTACTAGATAATATTTTCAAGCTTTAACATTAATATGTAAATACATCATTTAAAACTGGAATAATTTTAAAAACCCTTTTCATCATAAAAGCATATTTGTTACTCATAAAACAACTTATTTTAGATTTTATTAATCATAAATTTCTATGAGTCAAATTAATAATTTACATTTAAATATTTCATATTTAACTTTCTTGATACTATATTTCTCACTTTGATTTTTTTAATCTTATGTAAGAAACTGTTCACTGAGTGTGAAAGTTATTTTTCCTGTAGTTCTTTGTTATGTAAAAAATATTCTGCATCTTAAACATCTTTTCATTTGTTTTAAAATGTTACACAATTTTTTCCCTTAACACATCCACAGGTCTACAGCAACCTGGCCTCTTGATCCTCCAAAGGATGAGAAGCAAGGATGGCGACATGTGAGAATTAAACAGATGGGAAAGAATGCTAGTGGTCAAACTCATTACCTTTCACTGTCCGGATTTGAACTTTATGGCACTGTCAATGGAGTATGTGAAGATCAGCTAGGTAAGGAGATCATGGTAGGTTTTTCTAAGTTACTAAAACAGTTATATTTATCTAATGTGATTTTGTTTTTATTTCTCTAATTTTTACCTTACAGGAAAAGCAGCTAAGGAAGCAGAAGCTAATCTTAGAAGACAGAGACGTCTAGTGCGCTCCCAGGTTCTGAAATACATGGTTCCAGGGGCTCGTGTGATCAGAGGCCTGGATTGGAAATGGCGAGATCAGGATGGCAGCCCGCAGGGGGAAGGCACGGTCACCGGGGAGCTTCATAATGGTGAGTAGGTGCTCAGCATTAGTGGTGTGGAAATCAGGCACTTAAATAACAAGGTGTTTTGTTTTGTTTTGTTTTTTCCAATTTTGGGATAATTTATAAGTGTAGAAATGTCTTGGCAATATGTAGAAGAACTAATTTATTGTTTTCACATAAAAAGGAAAAAATAATTTTTTTAGAAATATGGGAAGATTTTAAATACTAGGTTTTGACTCAAAACTTACTGCTAATATTTTGAAGTGATTAAGAAGCTTATATAAGTTGAATCCATTCAAGGTACATTTTCTGTTTTTTTTTAAAGTTTATTATTCATAAGTTTTATCTTTATGTTAATTTCCTATACTTTTCTCTATCTTGTTAGCCTGACAGGAATCAGGAAGTGATTTTTTACTCTATTTTAGGTCACGTGGTAGAAAAAGAATTAAGATTTTTAGTTACTGTTTTTCAATAAAGCATAGAACAAGAATTGTAGCCTTTTCATTTATTAGTAGATTATAAAATATTTCACAGTGTTTCTCAGACCACCAACTTTTTCTTTGGACTTTTAAAACTTTTCTAAACTTCTGTAATGGTTATCTTTTAAATCAACTTCATTTAAAACTTTTTATGCTGTAGATTTTAGGGAACTTCATACCTATTTAATAAATTGCTATTAATTCCCACAAGCAACAATTATGACTAATATTTTAATAACTTAGAAGGCTCATGTATTAGTGGATATTACCTTAACCAGTGGTGGGTTCTTCGAAGTGATGGTGCTTGGGAGTATGATGATCATTTAATAACAATATGTTCATGTTGTTTGTGAGCAGGCTTTAATTTTTCATTTACTTAGATAAGCTCTTAGATTTTACTGCTTTTAAAATTGGTTCTTGAATTATATTACTTCCAAATGCATTTCTCTGTAGTTATACCCTAATTGAAAAGCATTGTTGTTGGAACATGTTAACAGTGAGTTAGCTTATATCTAACTGCCAAGATTCATAAAGACCTATAATGAGATGGCAATAGCGCCATTCAACTCAGAAATTTCAAGTGTTCTTGTTTTTGGTTATCTTAGTGATTCCTAGTTAATACTTGAGTTCTCCTAAATTGTTTTGGCTTTTAATTGTGTGGGCTAGTTAGGGAAATGTGAATGCAATTATTTTTCTTGGCCGGAAATCAACTGAAGCAACCACATAGGAAAATTGGAATCTTACAATTTCAGAATTTAGGGTATAAGAAAGTTTTCTTTTTGTTCTGGCTGGTGTAGCTCAGTGGACTGACCACAGGCCTGCGAACCAAAGGATTGTGGTTCGATTCCCAGTCAGGGCACATGCCTGGGTTTGTGGGCCAGGTCCCCTACAGGTGGTGGGTTAGAGGCAACCAAATGATGTTTCTCTCCCTCTCTTTCTCCCTCCCTTCCCCTTTCTTTAAAAATAAATAAATAAAATCTTTTTAAAAATTTATGTGTTCGTAGGGATATCTAATGAACATATAGATAATATTTTTCATTAATTCTACAAATATGAATGCCTGGTTATATAAAGATACTTTGTTAGACTTCAGGTATACAATGGTCAGCACCAAAGAATGATTCCCTTATTTTGGGTGAAACAGATAGCTATACAATTACAAAGTTTGATAAGTACTATGAAAAAAATTATCACTGTGTTTTTGGACCAATTAATACAATGCAAATATTATTTTTATTTGGGGTTGGGATATGTTTTTGAACCTTTACTTTTCTCACATTTTTCCATGTTGCAGAAGAGATAGTTAATTATTATTTCTTCAGAGGTTATTTCAGCCTAAAGAATAAATTGAGGCAATTGAAATCTCATGTAAACTAGATTATGTAGATTTGGGGCAGTTTTCCTCTCAAAGAACTCAAAGAGAATTCCCACAGGTAATTCAATGTTGCTCATAACCCTCTGAATCTCATCATACACATAGATGAACTTGGTGTGCGTGTGTATGTGGGGGTACATGTGTATGTGCACATATGTGGGGGTACATGTACGTATGGCTAAAGGACTTTTAAACTTGATAGACTTGTTATACCCTAAAAATAAACATTTTTGTGTGTTTTTCTATGAAGTGAGTTAGTTTATAACACTAAAATGAGACTGTAAACTTTCTATTAGTTTCCTTTTTAATAGGTGCTTTATTTTACTGTTTTTGGAAGTTATTTGCTTTAAAAAATGAGTATCACTTTCCAAGTACAAGTAAATATAGATTGAATATCATTTTGCTCATTAGTTCTTTACACGTCTAGCTTTAGCATATAGGTTCTAGTAAAAGAGCTTGCATACTTTTAAAATTTTGCTTTTAGAATTTCCTGTGCTTATTCAAATTTATTAAACTTAATCATAAGAGAACCAAGTAACCACCGAACTTTGAGAACACAACCGAAATGCTAACTTAATGTAATTTGAGCTATTGACCTAAAATTTCTACAGTGATATATGAATATTTTGTCAATTATAGGATTTAGCCCAAACTCAGAAATTAATGGTAAGCCAGCACTTTTTTCTGTAAAGAACAATTTAACCACATGATTATATTTAGCAACTAGAAAAACCTTTTACTTAGATTTCATCTGTGTTGCTGAAGTTGCAGTATTTTACCATTTGTATCAGGTTTTTATTTTACAATTTTTAATGGTTCTTCCCCTTAAAAGATACCCCAATAGATGTAAACTTGCCCCTTACATTGTTTTTAAGTATCAGCAAAGCGAACAATACAGAAATAATAGAAACGAAAGGAATAATTTAGTTTTAATTGGCAGACCTTAAATGACTGTAGAAAGTCCGAGAAGTACAACACTGATGAAAAGCTGATCCCACATTGTGGAGCTACTGTCTGACACGCTCCTCTCTGCTTTCTGCTGGGTCTCACAAACTCCTGTCCCTTTCCAGGCTGGATTGATGTCACCTGGGATGCTGGTGGCTCAAACTCTTACCGTATGGGCGCAGAAGGAAAATTTGACCTCAAGCTTGCACCAGGGTACGACCCTGATACAGTGGCATCACCCAAACCTGTTTCATCCACTGTTTCAGGCACAACGCAAGCATGGAGCAGCTTGGTGAAAAACAACTGTCCAGACAAGACGTCTGCTGCTGCAGGCTCCTCAAGTAGAAAAGGAAGCAGCAGTTCTGTGTGTAGCGTGGCCAGTAGCAGCGACATCAGCTTGGGTTCGACCAAAACGGAACGGAGATCAGAAATTGTAATGGAACACAGTATAGTTTCAGGAGCTGATGTCCATGAACCAATTGTTGTTCTTTCATCTGCTGAAAACGTCCCTCAAACAGAAGTAGGGTCATCTTCCAGTGCAAGCACCAGTACCTTAACAGCGGAAACGGGAAGTGAAAATGCTGAAAGAAAGTTAGGCCCTGATAGTTCAGTTCGTACTCCTGGGGAGTCTAGTGCAATATCCATGGGAATTGTTAGTGTTAGTTCTCCTGATGTTAGTTCAGTATCTGAGTTAACTAATAAAGAAGCAGCTTCACAACGACCCCTTAGCTCCTCAGCAAGTAACAGACTGTCAGTGAGTTCTCTGTTGGCTGCTGGGGCCCCAATGAGCTCTAGTGCAAGTGTACCTAACCTGTCCTCAAGAGAAACATCTAGCTTGGAGAGTTTTGTAAGGAGAGTGGCAAACATAGCACGGACTAATGCCACGAACAACATGAATCTAAGCCGAAGCAGCAGTGATAACAACACTAATACTTTGGGGAGGAATGTGATGAGCACAGCAAGTAAGTGAGCTTTTCCTTATGGAACCCAATGCCTTTTCCACTTTGAGGGATGCAAAGTAGGGTTTCTTGTTCAGTGGGTTCTGGCTTCAGTCTTTAACTGATCATTAACCATGTCAGATATAGCTCCATCAACTTTAGCACTTCAGGAATATGAAGTTAAATTCTATAGAATCATGTCTAAAAAATTTAAGTGTGATAAAGAATCTCTTATTCTGAAAGGATAAAACAATAACACTCTGATTTTCACTCCTCAACAATAAATCATTAAGTACAGTTGTATGAGGAAATAAATGACTATTAAACAGTCAATTGAAATTAAAGCATCACCTGGTATAACTTTTACTTAGGTCCTAAATTGTTAACTGCTAAAAGTTATATCATTCTAATTTAAGCTACTAATGGGTCAAAGTAGTTACCTTGGAAAATATTATTGGGAATTATCGCATTGCTTAATTTCACTTTAAAAAAAGCTTGGTTTAATTTTTTGAAAAATAATAGTGCTATAAAAATAAGAATTTTTAGTTGGATTTCAGTTGGGTTCCCAAAGTTGTTGCTTTTCATCCATTTAATAACTTAGTGGTTCATGATCTTATTCTTTTTCCTAAATATACCGTGTAGTTTTTGTAAAGTTTATACAATCCTACCTGTTTGTACTGATCTGCTTCACTTTTATCTTTAGCGTCTCCTCTGATGGGTGCTCAGAGTTTCCCTAATTTGACCACACCGGGTACTACATCAACAGTGACTATGTCAACATCCAGTGTTACTAGCAGCAGCAATGTAGCTACAGCAACAACAGTTTTGTCAGTTGGTCAGTCGTTAAGTAATACTTTAACCACCAGCCTCACGTCAACCTCCAGTGAAAGTGACACAGGTCAGGAAGCAGAGTATTCCTTATATGGTAAGTTATGCTTTAAAATATTTAGATATTTAATACAGTGATGCTTTTGTGATGTTTTTCTGCTGGGATTTTAACTTTTGATTAGGAAAGAATTACTGTCTTAAATATAGCATCTTATAAGATGAAAAAAGTCATAATATGAGGGACTGTTAAGAAATTATCAGATTATAAAGAGACATCTAGGGACTTTTGTGTATCATCTTATTTTGCCTTTTGTTATTAATGAAGTTTTGTTTAAACAACCATAACAGATTTTATAAAGAGTAAATATAAATGAAAATAAAAATCAGCTGGTCCCTATTTCTATCTTCTAGAAATAATCACTGTTATTTGATGCATACAGCCTGAGGTGTGTATTCTCTCCTTAAACAAACAAAAAAAAAGGATTATACCCTTTCCAGATTTCTTTCTTCACTCATTTGTGAAAATATTTTCACATTGTTGGTGGGTTTCTACTATTTGAAATGGCCAAATATTCTTCTGTTTGACAGTATGATTATTATTTAATAAGATCTGCATTTTGGATATTTTAAGTTATAGTTTTTTATTACCATAATCATTATTATGAATGAGCATCTTTGAATTATATTTTTGTATATTTCCTTAGCATGAATTCCTAATTGACTAGTTGCTGAAATGCCCTTTCACATCAGTATTGTTTTGGAATACCCTGTACCGTAGATCCTTGATATCAGTACCTGTTCTTTTTAAAAATTAGTTTTGTGCCCTGGCTGGTTTAGCTCAGTGGGTTGAGCATGGGCTCTGAACCAAAGGGTCGCCGGTTTGATTCCCAGTCAGGGCACATGCCTGGGTTTGCAGGCCAAGTCCCCCAGTGGGGTTCACGGGAGAGGCAACCACACATTGATGTTTCTCTCCCACTCTTCCTCCCTCCCTTCCTCTCTCTCTCAAAATAAATAAAATTAAAAAAATTAGTTTTGTTAATTTCAAATACAAGAAAATTTATATGAAGATATATTTTAAGTACTATTTTATGTATCTCATTTTAATATTTTCTTTTTTTCCTGAGAATGTAGCCTCTCGTACAAGCCAAGAATTGGATCTGACATTTTCTGATTTTAGGAAAATCATTACATTTCTTTTTTCTACTTTGTTTTTTAAATATATGGCTAGCAAATTAAGATGATGATTATTATCTTCATTTGCTAGCCATATATTTAAAAAACAAAGTAGAAAACAGAAATGTAATGATTATTGTGAATTTATTGAATGAGCTGTTTCCCACTTCACTTTTTCTCATGAAGACCCTCTCCTTACTCATTTGTTAATACGTTAAAGTCAAGGTTTAGTTCTTTATCATTTGAAGGTTAAGAAGGTTATGGGTATGCTGATGGGAGAGAATATTAAAGAGCCAGGGCTGCTTGTTGCCTTTTAAAAATTGTTAGATGATTAAAACTTCCTTTTTTACATTCCTAAAACTGGAGGACTCTATTTTATAAAATAATTTTTGTATATGCAGATTTTTGCTGTTAACATTTTGACGGACATGATTTGATTCTGTGGTATGGTCAAATCTATGAAATTAAGGAGCTTGTAAAAATTTCTTATACTCTGATAAAAAAGGGAAGTTGAGTAAAAAAAATAAAACCTCACTTCAGTGAATTGTGACATATATGAAGTTAGATGATTTGCATTTTGGTTGGTGTAGCTCAGTAGATTGAGTGCCAGCCTGTGAACTGAAGGGTTGTCAGTTTGATTCCCAGTCAGGGCACATGCCTGGGTTACAGGCCAGTTCCCAGCAGGGGACCCACAAGAGGCAACCATACATTGATATTTTCCTCTCTCTCTCCTTCCTTTCCCCTCTGAAGATAAATAAATAAAATCTTAAAAAAAATACATTCTGATTTCGGAATATTGAAGTGCTGAAAAATGTATACTTTCGAACCTAATTGAGTATAATATCAGGCCTCTTCTACTAGTCATCCAATAAAAGGCATTCACTTTTTAGTCCCATGTAATTATTAGATTTAAAAATACGTATTTGGTTCAGAGGTCTGCAGATGCAAGTGTCTACTAAATAATTATAAATTGTCTTCTGGATGTTCTGTTGGAATACAGTGTATACACTGTATTTTCTTCTCTTTTTAAAAAATTTTCACCCGAGACATGCTTACTGATTTTACAGAGGGGGAAAGGAGGGGGAGAGAGAGGGAGAGAACATTGCCGTGGGAGGGAAACATTGATTGATTGCCTCTCCGACGAGCCCTGACCACTTTTGAACCACAGCCCAGCCATGTGCCCTCACCAGGCATCAAACCCTTGACCCTTTGGTTTATGGATGATGCTCCAACCAGCTGAGCCACACTGGCCAGGGATATGCTGTCTTTTTATGAATAGATTTTCTTTCTAGATCCAGTAAAAAAAAATTCTGTTTTAGTCCCATTATTCCTCATTTTGTTTTTAGTTCTTGTGAAGAACAGCTTGTCAGCATCTTCTTTATGTGAGACAGAGTACATTTGGCACAGTCTTCATGGGGGGGTAAGGGAGCGAGATCCTGAGAAGGAGGGAGTTAAAGGGATCCAGGTTTGTTGAGCTTCTTATGTGCTAGATAATATGGATAATACGAAAGTAGTACACACATTATTCCATAAGTAGGCATTGCCCTTATGTAGTCATTACCATTAAGTAACTTGTCAGGTCACATAGCTAAAGCAGGTCTCTCTGATTGACTTACTTCGTTCTTTTCCCTCATAAGATCTTCTGCAGTTCCTATTGATGTGTTCATTTGTTTGTTTTTAAATGCCTCTCTCTCCCTTAAGTCCTACTACCGCAGTAGAAATGTACTGCCTAACATTTGGAATACATTCTGATATGCGCATCATTAGGCACTTTCATCCTTGTGCAATCATGATAGGGTGCACTTACACAAACCTGAATGGTGTGTGTGTATGTATCACCTTCTATACACCTGGGCTATATGGTGTATCCTGTTGCTTCAGGCTGTATACCTGTATTAAATGCTGCAGGCAGTTACAGCACAATAACAAATATTTGTTGTCTAAACTTAGGAAAGGTACAGCACAAATACACTGCAAAAGATTTTTAAAACCGTAAGTGGAACTCACAGGACTGGAGCAACTCAAGTTGCTCTGGAGGAGTCATTTGGTAAACTTAGGCTACACTAAATTCATAAAACATGAGATTAAATAAAGTACAAGAGAAAATAATTAAGAGACGTGTTAAACACAAGATGTATGAGGCTGCTGCTGGTGTAAGACTGTTTTACAGCCAATGTTTTTATAAGTACGCTCTAATAAAAAGTATAAGGTAAGCAAATACATAAATCAATAACACAGTCATTTATTATCCTTATCAAGTATTATACACTCTACCGAATTGTATGTGTTGTACTGGCAATGCAATAGGTTTGTTTATACCACAGTCACCACAAACACGAGTACTGCATTGTGCTCGGACATTATGACAGCTACTTCATTGGGTGATAGGGGTTTTTCTACTCCATTATAATCTTAATGGGACCACCATCAGATATATGGTTTGTTGCTGTCATTGACCAAAACGTTGTTACGTGACACCTGACTACGTAGCTATAGAAGATACATGTATAGTACAGAGAGAGGGAGGAAGGATGGGGGGGAGAGAGGCAGACAGGCAGGCAGGCGGAGGGCAACAGTGTGAGCCTGCAAGGGAGCAGGCTATGTTCCTTCCAAGGTTTAGCATCTGGAAATATCTTCAGGATGGTCCAGTACATAACAACTGAAAATGAAGACATGAACATCTTTATATATTTTTAAAAATTCCTCCACATAAAACTCATTACTACCATTTCAATGGCCAAAGCCATAAAGACACAGTCCCAATCCCAGCTACCAAAAAACATTTTTGATATACTGTATGAATGACTATTTTATATCATTATTACAGTTAAAAATAACATGGCATCAGAAAGTATTTAACTATGTGGTTCACAACTCTACATATATCAGGTGCCTAACACAATTCTTGGCCCATAGTAGGTACTCAATAGGTATTTGTTGACAGTCAGTGACTCTGAAGTGTTTTTTCTCTACCACGTCATGCTAACTGTGACTTATGCAGAGACCGATATTGATGGTTGTTATTTTTTAACATAGGCTATAGCGTTTACCTTTTATGTTATGATTTTATAGATTCGGGTTTAGTTTATGGTTATTCCTTGTTGATTTCTGCCGTGCTTGTGACAATTTACCAAGTCTGTCATCTTGCGTGTGTGGTAGAAGAAGGGTGGCATCACCAAGTGTAGTCTTTATACTTGTCTCTTGAATTTTACCTTTGTTTTGAAAAAGCAAAACACAAAGTTATTTTGTTATGCTTTGTTAATTGTGTTGAGAGTAAGGTTGTTGGTTTTGTTTTCTAGATTTCCTTGACAGCTGCCGTGCCAGTACTCTGTTAGCTGAACTAGATGACGATGAGGACTTGCCTGAGCCAGACGAGGAAGATGATGAAAATGAAGATGACAATCAGGAGGACCAAGAATACGAGGAGGTTATGGTAGAGAGAGAGTCCCCCATTCTGTTAACTAACATAGGGTATTAATCATTGAAATGAATAGAGAAAAAGCAAAGTCCTAGTTAAAACTTCAAAGCAAGGAAATAAAATGCTTTTAATATGAGCATTTATGATTCTCTTCTGAAAGAAAATAAGTTGGTTGTTATATTTGAAAAATACTACAATGTCACATGCCAATGTTTTAACATGTTTAAAAGTATGAAGAACTGCACTAATTCTTAAGAATATAATTTTCATGGTTCTTCTACAATAATTGTACATAGAATTTTTTAACACCTACCAGTTTGAAAACAGTGTCTGTGTTCTTATCAGTCCTTAGGCAGAGCTGTGGGGAACAGGCATAGAAAAAGTAATTTGCCCTAATTATTAAGCGTTAAGTGGAAGAGTGGGGATCTACACTTAGGCGATATGATCCAGAGTCCCAATATTTAGACACTATAATTGTCTTTGAATTGAACTTTTGCCTGGAAATACTCTTTACTGTAATGTATATTTTTATTTCTTTTTGTGAAATGTTATTAGATTTCAAAGAGCTTTATAAGTTGAATTTTAATGGGGCAAAGAATGAAATGTTTTTAGTATGATGCTTAGGCAATAGTACAATAGCATTTTTTTTTGCGAAGGTTACTATATAATGCATGATGAATTTAAAACACAAAGAGGGCTAAGGAATATGAAGGTTTTTTATGACTTTTGGTAATACGGGTTGATAGTTTTAGGTCAAGGCTGAATGAGGATATATATAGATCAAATAATTAGACATGTCTGTACATACTTTGAAAATTCAGATTCTGAGACGTCCATCCCTGCAGCGGCGAGCCGGCTCCCGCTCTGATGTAACACATCACGCTGTCACCTCACAGCTGCCACAGGTTCCTGCCGGAGCAGGGAGTCGACCTATTGGGGAACAGGTAATATCTTCATATTTATTTATCTTCCCTACTGTGTATTTTTCCCCTTTTACAGTAAAGCACCAAACAAATGCCTAGAAAAATATACGGGGAAAGGACAGAGAGCTAAAACATAGAGTTAACGAGAAGAAACTTCTCCAACTGCTTGAATTCTATATTCCAGATAGAGTCCAGATAGCTCTAGTATAGTGCATACAAGAGTTTCATGGAATCTCTTCCCCATGTCTCAATGCAGAGAAAAGAGTGGCATTTCAAACTCAAGGTGCTTTTCTGCCCCTTCACCTGAAGAAACAAAAATCCTTCTAGAAGAACCTTGGTTTTCTTTCCTACATTTTTGAACTGCAAATACCTGGTCATCTTCAAGAACTCTTGTCTAGCCCTGGCTGGTGTGGCTCAGTGGATTCGGTGTGGACTGCAAACCAAAAGGTTGCCAGTTCGATTTTCAGACAGGGCACATGGCTGGCTGTGGGCCAGGTCTCCAGTGTGGGGGTAGGGGAGAGGTACAAGAGGCAACCACACATTGATGTTTCTCTCCCTCTCTTTCTTTGTCCCTTCCCCTCTCTCAAATAAATAAATACATAATCTTAAAAAAAAAGAAAGAAAAGAAAGAAATCTCTTCCCCATGGTCTTTGGTTAGCAGTAATATTTACTAAAATGGTTAATAGCTGTTATCTAAGACTTATAGTTTTCATAGTATTAGTAGAGGTAGTCATTTTAGTCCATTTTCCATTAGTCTATAACCAATAATATTTATTAAGTGGTAGGCATTTTTTTTCAAGACTTTACATGTGTTAACTAACTCAGTCCTTTCAACACCCTTTGATAGTTATTAATTAGCTCCAATTTTCAGATGGTGATTTTAAAGTTCACACATAGAAGTTTTGGATCCAGGATGAAAATCCAGACATTCTGGCTCTAAAGCTGTTGGATGGCAATGTGATTTGTGTTGTAAAAGTTAATTTCAGTTACATGTTCCAAATATAGGGAGCTATATATGTGTGTAAGTATGTACATAATTACTTAAATTACTACATCAGACATTTATAATATTTACAGTTCACTGATCTCTTTTTTGTTGATACTAAAAGTGAAGGAGAGGAGAAAATATTTCTTATAAAAACTTTGATTATGGAAATTTTCAGACATGTAGGAAGTGATGTTAAATTAGCAACACTTTGTCAAACTTGTGTGATCTATTTGTCCCATAATAATTGAAAGCAACTCCAAATCATTATATGTATTTTTGTATGTAATTTAATACATAATGCATTTTGTATTGAAAAAAATGCAATTTACATCTTGTAAAAAGCTCCTATTTAAAAATAATTGTAGGTTCACTGGAAGATACAAAGATGGTAAAGAGGTCTTTTCTGTGCCCTTGGCCCAATTCTTCCAATGATTACATCTTACACAGAGTACAACAGGAAAACCAGGACATTGACACTGGTACAATGAATATGGTTCTTTGTCATTTTATCTCATGTAGATTTGTGTAACCAACACTAATGCAACTTACTTTTGATACACTTAAATTAAGAAATGTAGGTACTTATGTTTATGTTGGCTTATTTTGTGCTCAAGAAATATGGCTAAGGAGATACAATAGCTATAAAGAAGAACTTAAACATGGAGATACAATAGCTATAAAGAAGAACTTAAACATGTACCTTATTTTATAGACAGTACATCACTTTCACAGTAATGAAGTTTTACAATGTTTGTATGTGAAATTTTACTTTAACAGGAAGAAGAGGAGTATGAAACTAAAGGAGGACGCCGGAGAACGTGGGATGATGACTATGTGCTAAAGCGGCAGTTTTCTGCTTTGGTTCCTGCTTTTGACCCTAGACCAGGTCGTACTAACGTCCAACAGACAACTGATCTAGAAATTCCACCTCCAGGTACAGTATATTTTAGTTTTTGTGAATTAATTTTAACAGATACAAATAAGATAATTATATATAATTAGAAAAGTAATAATGCAGGTTATAAATAAAAGTTTTTAGGAAAAAACTTATCAGCTACAAGTCCTTAAAAAATAAAGACTTTTAAAAAGAATAGATGCAATCTTTTAAAAACACTGTTGTATTTATGTAACTGTAAAAGCAAGGCTTCATTTAAAGATGGATAATTTGTATTCTATTTTCTACTGGATCAAAATTGCTAAGGATGATTTCTATTCATCTTTTACCCTGAACAGCTGTATAAAGGATTCAGTTAGGGCCTCCGGAGTCAGTCAGGCTCAGTGGCAACACTGTGTCATACAGCTCTGGTTTGCATTTGGTAGGTACCCTAATGGCTCCCCAAAGATAATGTAGATCCTAACCTCCAGAATATATGAATATGTTACCTTTACATGACAAAAGAGATTTTGCAGATATGATTAAGTAAGGATTTTGAGATAGGAGATTATCCTGGATTATCTGGTTGTCCCCACTGCAATGACCAGTGACCTAATAAGAGGGAGAGGGGAGGAGCAGAGTCAGAGAAGGGGATCTGACTAAAGGTACAGTGGCTGTCATGCAGTGACTAAAGTGCTTTAGAAAACTCTTGTCTAATGATAACGGGGGAAAGATTCTTGTGCTAATAAAAAAGAAGAGAGTATACCACCAAATATACTATGAATCTGATTTTGTGTGTGTGTTTACCTCACAACCTGCTCATTCAGTATAAGCAAACATTGACAGGTCATTGACCAAAGTATGTGGTTTTTCTCTTTATGTAGAAATATGAATACTTTTAGTGTTCTTATTTATAAAAATGTTTCCAAAATATTCATACAGTTAGCATGTTTCCTAATAAAAATGAGATTCATATTATATGCAAAAGTTATACTCTGAACTTCTTTAAGTAATGTAGGTGTATTATTCCCGTTTGAAAAAAAGTAAGAATAAAAATGTTGAGGCCAGTAGATTCTTCAGTAGCTGACATTGTTAACTAATGTATGATAGTAGGGTTTAGATTTCATGTAGTCATGTCTCCTAGTGGCGCGTTCTTTCTGGATGGCTTGTTTTACTGTAATTGTTTTTCACATTTTTCCCATTTTTAGGAACACCTCATTCAGAACTCTTGGAAGAAGTTGAATGTACTCCATCACCTCGATTAGCCCTCACTTTGAAAGTAACGGGTCTTGGAACAACTCGTGAAGTTGAATTACCACTCACTAATTTTAAATCAACCATCTTTTACTATGTGCAAAAATTGCTTCAATTATCCTGTAATGGCAATGTGAAATCAGATAAACTTAGACGTATTTGGGAGCCAACATACACGTAAGAGATTTTAATTTAAATTTTTAAGTATGTATTTTCATAGTATATGAGCCAGGAAGCAGTATATTTCTGTATTTGGACTATAGGAATGGAAAAGATTTGATTTTTTGTTCTGTTTGTTTATAGGAACACATAAGATCATTTTTGACCCCTGATGTAGAAAGGTTAAGATTTACAACTGAAAGGAATTTCACAAATATAATCAAAACTAATTCCTCACATAATAATTGTTCAACTGTTTGACTGGGATTGTGTATGAAATACTAAATATTTTCTACTTGTTACTTGTTTTGGGGTCTGTGAGTTAAATTTACCTCCCTTTTGTTTCTTCATTCAACAAATGATTATTAATGACCTTGGGCAAATTTATTTAACATTTTAATACCTCGCTTTGCTAATCTGTAAAATGAGAGTGGTTGTGAGGAATCAGTGAATTAATATATATAAAGTGTATCAGTACTCTGTGATGGAGAAGGTGCTTAATATTACCTATAATTATTATTATTTATATAAAATATATTATTTCATACTGTATATATGAGGTTTTTCCAGAAGGTATCCATCCATGTTATATGAAAAATAGAGACATTTATTGAAGAAGATAGAAGAAACCTTGTACATAGGACAATGACCCCTCAGTCCCCTTCATATTAGGTATTTTGAGATGTCACACAGTTCTCTCAATCACCCTCAGCTTCCCCATAGTATTTTCCTGAATCTCATTGAGATTTCCTGATATCACTTCCCTCTCAAAAGTGATTTTAGTTTTGGGAAAAGACAGAGGTTGCAGGGCACCAAACCTGGGCTGTAGGTGGGCTGAGTCATCTGGGTGATTTGATGTTTTGCAATAAAACTCTGCACGAGACATGATACATAAGCAGGTGTGTTGTGATGAAGCTGCCAGTCCCCAGTTGCCCATAGCTGTGGCCTTCTCAATCATCTGCGTAGTTTCCACAGAGAAATGTGCAAGCTTAATGCAAAATTTGATGTAGATTCGTTGCTGTACTCACTCAGTAATTTTGAATGTGACGGCCACACAGTACACAGGCTCACTCAACTGCATCTACTGCCCCCACTGACTAGTACAGAGAAGTCATAATTGTTCATGCATGTGCATTCCAGTCCACTCTCCTTGGCTGCCAGGTTACATCCAAGTTGTGCAAAGCATTCATTGTATTAACAATGGCTGGGCCTTTTCTGGACAACCTCATGTATTAATTTATACATATTTTAATATTATGTCATAGTTATATAAAATAAATTTATCATTATCCTCATGTGACTTTATATTTGCTAGTATATTTTTTGATGTCCTCTTAACATAGACAATCTTAAGTAATGTCCAATAAAGTACTCTAGGTCCTTTTGAGATAGGACAGGTCATCATGCCAGTTTCTCTTTCTTCAATTTATTTATTAGAGTTTAAAATTTGATCTCAACTCCCTTACATGGTATTTCATATCTTTAAAAGTTCTAGGTTTTATTTATATTTTCTTTGTAGTAGTGCTAAATTTATAAACCACAACTCCTTTTCCAGAATAGGATTTCTGCTAATTTTCACTGTTTAACAGATATTAATGTTTTGTTCTCATAAGTTCTCCCTGAGTCAGTGCTTAATGTAATAGGTATATGGCTAACAAATGCTATCACTTAAATATGTATTTTTTTAAATTGAAGTCTTAATAGAAATAACCACAAGTCATTTGACTTATGAATTAACTTGAATATTATCTTCATATTTAGAATCATGTACAGAGAAATGAAGGATTCTGACAAGGAAAAGGAAAATGAAAAGATGGTAAGTTATATTTAGAAAATGGGTCTTATTTTTGGCTATTTAGGAATAAAAGACAAAGAAAAATTGAAACGACAAAGAAAAACTGTTTCAGTTGCACATTTGAGGGAAAAATCACTAATGTGGAATTCTGTCAATTAAGTGCATGATCTTAAAGCTGCCTTTTGTGATGCATGTAAAATAGCACAGACTTTATCATCAGGAAAGGCCGACATTTGGTTTTTGCTATTGTAGGGCTGTTGGTCTGTAGAGCATGTGGAACAGTACCTTGGCACTGATGAATTACCAAAGAATGACTTGATAACCTACCTGCAGAAGAATGCAGACGCCGCTTTCCTGCGCCACTGGAAATTAACTGGCACTAATAAAAGTATTAGGAAAAACAGAAATTGTTCTCAGCTCATAGCTGCATATAAGGTATATATTGGCATCAAAAACTGTTTTATTGGGACTAGCTTTGTGCTTTGTTTTGCTGCTTTTAAAGATTCTTAAGGAAGAGCACTTTATTGGGACATACTAAAGAAATGATGTTGAATTAACAATGTGCCAATGCTAAAATTTTAAATATGGTTTGTGGCATTCAAATCTAGTATGTAGTCTTAACTGTGGCTTATAGTGCTTTTATTTTATTTGTGAATTTTAATAGTTTAGAACACATGAAATTTTTACTTGGGAGATACTGTTTTTATTTAAAAAGAGGGCAAATATTTGAAGAATGGATCCTTTTCAAAGTAATACTAACAGGATGATATATTGCTTTTCTTGGAAATGTGATTAATGGCTACTTTTGCTAATTGTTTCCTCAGGATTTTTGTGAGCATGGAACAAAGTCTGGCTTAAACCAGGGGGCCATTTCTACTCTTCAAAGTAGTGATATTCTTAATTTGACTAAAGAACAGCCTCAGGCCAAAGCAGGCAATGGACAGAATTCTTGCGGAGTAGAAGACGTGCTTCAGCTTTTACGTATTTTATATATAGTTGCAAGTGACCCTTATTCAAGAATATCCCAAGAAGGTTCGTAAGAAGCCTGTTTCATTTCTGTGACATTTAAAAAAACAAGTCAGTTTATATTTTTATTAATTTCATTAATTTTACAGAAGGTGATGAGCAGCCTCAGTTTACTTTTCCACCAGATGAATTCACTAGCAAAAAAATTACAACAAAAATTTTGCAGCAGATTGAGGTAATAAAATCAGATAGTTAAACTTTTAACTCTGTAACCTTTGGACTTTCAAAGTATTGCCTCTCCTTCCTTTATGACCTCCCACCATCTCCCCCTTCCCTCGGATTCACTGGTTTTGATCTTATGGTTCATTGCATTCATTTGACTCCATTTCAGAATTGACTCCCTTTTGTCTTTAAATAATTGCCTAAGACATTGGTATTTGTTATTTTGCAGGAACCATTGGCATTGGCAAGTGGGGCTCTGCCAGATTGGTGTGAACAATTAACCAGCAAGTGTCCTTTTCTCATACCATTTGAAACTAGACAACTTTATTTCACATGTACGGCATTTGGTGCATCAAGGTAGGGAGTGTATCCTCTTATATTTTTAGAATATTTTTTTAATGTTAGATAAGCTCAAAATGTACAAAATATGTTTTATGTCAAGACTGATAAGATATTATCTTTTTTTTTAAGTTATCAACATTGAAATATTACTTGGTTTCCAGCCGGACATATGCTGTCTTGGAGTAGTGTGGATTGGTCTCTTGGAATAGTGTGGGCTGGAGTACATCGTCCTCTCAGTATCTGCTGGGGGGTTGGTTCCAGGAACCCTGTGGATACCCAAATCTGCGGGTGCTCAAGTCCCTTAGCCAGCCCTCGGTGTCTGTGTGCTGTGCATCCATGGATACTGACAGCTTACTATATGGTTTTCTGTCAGCTAGGATATACTGTATAGTTCTTAAGTGGCATACGTAAATTTATTAGGTGCTGAAATTTCCAGGAATATCAAATTAAATGCTTGCAAATAGCTTCCATAGCATTGAAATACATTTACCATCTGGCCATTTAATATACTACATATTTTGCTTATTTTTGTTTTTCCTTTTTCCTTCCACCAGATGAAAGTTTTATGAGGGTGGGAATTTCTGGCTGTTTTGCTCAAAGTACATCTAGCTAATAGATGTAAAAACATTATAATTTAAAATGGAGCTGTTTGTTTTCCTGATAAGTTACATTGGTGTATCATTTTTATACCCTTTACAAAGCATGTGTACACACAGAACTTCAGGCCTATTGTTTAAATAGCATTGATTATGATTTCTGTTTTACAGATGAAGAAACTGATTTTCAGGGTACTTAGCCAAGTTGCCTGACATTACCAAAGAACTGTAATGCACAAGAGAGTAGATCTTTCATCTTACTCCTAGTTTAACATTTTTCCTCCTACCCTAGATGTGTTAGCTCTGTGCTGCTAAAAAGAAAATGTTTTAAAATCACACTATCATTAAAAAAAAATTTTAACAGTTTATTAGAGTTTGTTTGAGCTAAATATTGGACACACCTAGAATCAAGATCTCAAAAGACTTGAGAAAATACTCCCAAATCCACAACACCATTTTCATGGTGACTTTTACTTTAGATTGTATCAAGGTAATAAAGATAGCTTAACCATTTTTTAGTTTCTCTGATGTTAGGAAATGTTTGTATTTTTATGTACCAGTACATTCAACTGTTGCTGTATGCTGCAGCTACACAGATGTTTTTCTGTTTCAGAGCAATAGTGTGGTTACAAAACCGACGTGAAGCCACTGTGGAAAGAACCAGGACCACAAGTAGTGTAAGGCGAGATGATCCTGGAGAGTTTCGAGTTGGTCGTCTGAAGCATGAGCGAGTAAAAGTTCCACGTGGTGAATCACTGATGGAATGGGCTGAGAACGTCATGCAAATACATGCAGATCGGAAATCAGTTCTTGAGGTACCTTATATAAAATTTGTTTCTGGGCAGGAGTGACAGAGAACCAGCCAGTCTATATATTCCACTGCCTAAAAATTACATTAGATAGAAGTAAAGAGGAATTTCTCTGCCCGTTTTGCAAAGGCCTCCTCTGGCAGAGCATCTTTCATAAGAGGATGTCATCTCACCTCAAGGTCAGGATCTTGTGATTTAATGAGCAGCAAATGATATCTTCACTCTTGAGATGGGGAGATGCTTGGGCTGTTTGAAGGACCTACCTGTTTCTTAGCAAAGCCTGGACCAAATAATAGTACTCACAAAGGGTTCTTTTTGATTCTCTAAATGTTACCTGTATGTAAGTTGTGCTATTAGATATCTTCATTTTTGGAGCACACTGTTTTATAATAACGGTTTCACTTAGCTTGTGCTTGATATTATATAATTGATCTATATCGAGAGACTTTATTACAAATGGTAGTATGAAGTTCATTATATTTATGATAGAGATGTTATTGTGGGCATTGTTGATTATATGTTATTTATATATTATTTCTTACATGAGGGATAGTGGAAGAACTGTTTGTCCTGCCAACAGACTTGAACCAGCCGGTGGATCTTTTGGATCATAGATGATCCCAATGAATATATCTCTAGGAAATATATAAGGTTTCCTCCTTCAACCTATACATTCCTTTAAACTAAATAAGTAATCCTTAGTTATTTACTTATTTAGTTTTACTATGCACTTTGTGCTTTGTAAGCTGCCTGAAGTCATTTTTTGAACAGGTAGAGTATGGATAAAAACCTTTAAAGTGATTACCTAAAATCAGAAATAAGTGGAAGAGTTTAGGTTTTGTTGTTACACAGACACATACAAATCTGTAAACATCATTTTCTCGAACAAATGATTTAACCACTTTATCTGAAATCTGGTTTCCTCTGGTGTGAAAGGAGGTCACTACCGAAGTCTGCCCACATCCAGCGTTTCAGTTTCTGCGGTTGCCATTACCCTCGGTCAGCAGCAGTCTGACAGTATTAAATGAAACATTTCAGAAATGAACAATTCATAACTTTCAAATTACCCCCATTCTGAGCATGATGCAGTATTGTGCCATCTGTCAATCAAGCATTTGTCTGGTGTCACAACACTGTACATGCTGCCTGCCTGTGAGTCACTTAGTAGATGTCTCAGATATCAAATATCTAGAAAGAGACCACATTCATGTAACTTTTATTACAGTATATTGTTGTATTTTGTTGCTGTTGTTAATCTTCTGCTGTGCCTAACTTACAAAGTTTTCATGGGTAAGTATGCGTAGGAAAAAATATAGTACATGTAGGGTTTGGTACTACTCACAGTTTCAGGCATTCACCGGGGGTCTTGGAATGTAGCCCCCCATGGATGAAAAGAAACTACTGCTATCTCTTGTGTAGGGTTGTAGGGAGAAGTAAATTAATGAGTAATGCTCACCACAGTGTTTAGACATGTAATAATGTGCAAAGACAATGAAAAATACTTCCATGTCGCTTATATTACACTGCTGCAGTAAAACTAGTATATTACTGGGTTGGATATGACTAATTATGGCAAGAATGGGATCACTTAAGCTCACTTCTACCTATAATTTATTTGTTCACATTTTAGGTTGAATTTTTAGGAGAAGAAGGAACTGGCTTGGGACCCACATTAGAGTTTTATGCTCTGGTGGCAGCAGAATTCCAAAGAACTGACTTGGGAGCTTGGCTTTGTGATGATAACTTTCCAGATGATGAGTCCCGTCATGTAAGATTTATTTTCCATTTTGTGATTTAAAAATCATAAAATGATTTTAAGATTTTGTGATTTTTTTTAAAAAGATTTTTATCTTTAGAGGGGAAGGGAAGGAGAGAGGGAGAGAAATATCAATGTATGGTTGCCTCTCATGTGTCCCCTGCTGGGAACTGGCCTGCAACCCAGGCATGTGCCCTGACTGGGAATCGAATTGCCATCGTTTGGTTCGTAGGCCCGTGCTTAATCCACTGAGCTACACCAGCCAGGGCTTGATTTGTGATTTTGCTTTTAGAAATTATTAAAAGTAAGTTATGCTTTTAGGACATAAGCCAGGTGTTTTTGAATCTTAATTTATTCAGTAATGTTGATATTAAAATGTTTTTGAAGGATAATTGTTGCAAAGAATTTAATAAAATGTATATATAAATACTTCTAGATAGCTACATTAAAGATGTTTAATGTTAATGGATATTTAATTTTATTTACATTTCTCCCTCTAAAAAATTAGGTTGATCTGGGAGGTGGGTTGAAACCTCCTGGGTACTATGTGCAGAGATCATGTGGACTCTTCACAGCACCATTTCCACAAGATAGCGACGAGCTTGAAAGGATCACAAAACTCTTTCATTTCCTTGGAATTTTCTTGGCTAAATGCATTCAAGACAATAGACTTGTGGACTTGCCTATTTCTAAACCTTTCTTTAAACTTATGTGTATGGGTGACATTAAAAGCAATATCAGTAAACTGATTTATGAGTCACGAGGTGATAGAGACTTACACTGTACTGAAAGTCAGTCTGAAGCTTCTACAGAAGAAGGTCATGATTCACTCTCAGTAGGAAGCTTTGAAGAGGATTCAAAATCAGAGTTTATTCTGGATCCCCCTAAACCCAAACCTCCAGCTTGGTTTAATGGAATATTAACCTGGGAAGACTTCGAACTAGTAAACCCACACAGAGCCAGATTTTTAAAAGAAATTAAAGACCTGGCTATCAAGAGGCGCCAGATTTTAAGCAACAAAGGTCTTTCTGAAGATGAGAAGAATACAAAATTACAAGAATTAGTGCTGAAGAATCCATCGGGATCTGGGCCTCCACTTAGCATAGAGGATTTAGGGTAAGCTTTCTATAAACATTCTTCAGCCTAAGGATGAGTAAGTTCTGAAGCTTTTGTTTCTTTGTCCCCATAAATTTGTAATATTTCAGTAAAAGTCTGTTAAGAACAATAATACGCTATAGGAAATATTGATTACTGTTTTTAATTATAAAAAATTTTATTTTAGAGGAAGGGAGAGAGAGAGAAACACCAATTTGTTGTTCTACTTATCTTATGCATTCACTGGTTGATTCTTATATGTGCCCTGACCAGGGATTGAACCTGAAACCTTGGTGTGTTGGGATGACATCCTAAGTATCTAAGTTACTTGGCCAGGGCAGGAAATATTGATTATTGATTTGAATCTTGGATTTGCTAGTATTACAGAGATAACTCAGAATACCAGAATATAGTTTATTAATCAACAAACCTCTGAAAGATGATCTGATTTGTCAAATGTGATAAATGTATATATCTGGTATGCAAAAGTCAGAAGCCAAAAATATTTTTGACAGATACATTAGCTAATTGATATGTAGTCTACATGGCAAAGCTCAAAGCAGCTTGCTCTGTAAGCCTTATTCCCAGTGGCTGCATTAACTAACTCATATGCCGTAAGACTTTTGATAAAATTCTATTCATATATATATATAGTTATAGTTATAGTTATAGTTATTATAACCTTGGTATGTTTTACTGTGGTTTTGGGGTGACCACAAAGTTTGCTTTCCTCCCTCCCTCCCTCCCTCCCTCCCTTATATTCAAAATTTGATAGAGGGTGGGGTGGTGGCACAGACTGAATAACTTTAGTGAAGCAATAGTTTCTTCCTGTGGAAAAAATCTTGTAAACATGTTGCCATAATTCATTGCAAAAATCTTTAGTTCATTCATTTTGTGCCATAACAGGAAAATGAAATATGGAAGGGTGGTGGTTTTATGCTTTCTTGCAAAGCCAGGTTAGGTAACAGGTTGGCCTAATAGTTTTTGTGTCTAGGATTTGCATTTATGTTTTTATTTTTAAAAAGAGATTTTATTTCTTTTTAGAGAGGGGGGAAGGGAAGGAGAAAGAGAGTAAGAGAACCATCGATTGCTTGCCTCTCACACGCACCCTCACTGGGGACTGACCCTGCAACTCAGGCATATTCCCTGACTAGGAATCAAACCCATGACCTTTTACTTCATGGCATGACACCCAGCCAACTGAGCCACGCCAATCAGGGCAGGATTTGCATTTAAAAATGCCTCGTGCTTAATATCTGAGCTAGTACTGTGTATACTGAGTATTTTGCTGGAGAAGTGGGGGCTCCTGGTTTTGGTGGCGATATTGTAAAAATTAAGTACCAGTAGAAGCTGAATCTTAATCTAATTCTTATTTGTCCTTCTAGTTTAAATTTCCAGTTTTGCCCTTCCTCAAGAATATATGGTTTTACAGCTGTGGATCTCAAGCCAAGTGGTGAAGATGAGGTAAAAATTTTGCTTTTGATTCAGTTTAGAATCGTCCTCTTACAGAATCCAGTTGTACTAGGTGCTACTGAAATATTCCTAGATATAAACAATAATGTTGGCAAATTTTTCTTTGCAGATGGTAACAATGGATAATGCAGAAGAATATGTGGATTTGATGTTTGACTTTTGTATGCATACGGGTATTCAGAAACAGATGGAAGCCTTTAGAGGTAAATTTTAAGTCTCTTTCACTTAATCCCTCTACTTCCACTTCGAGGCATTTGAAGTTAAAGCACTGCTTCAGTCAAGAATTGCAGATAGTCTCCTGATTTGCCCTCTAGTTTTTTTGTCTTCCTAACAGTCCTGCACAGTACCTGGAACAGGTTGGAACATTGGCAAGCTGTCACAGGCACTCAACTTGCTACTTCTGAGTTATAGGGGGGCCTGCTTTTGGGTCCATTTCCTTATTTGTTAGTGGTCATTAGGTTGCATTCTTAACACATTACATGATCAAGATGAATTAAACCATTCTAGAACCTAAGTTCTTTTGGTGAAGATTGAACCAAATATACTAAGCCTTTTGAAACTAACTGATTTTGAAAATGAAAAGATGGTTTTGGTTGGCTTATATGGTCATTGGCATATATTTGATGCTGACCGTAGTGACTGAATATTCTCTGTTCATATTTGTGATATTGAGCAGAGGTTCCTAACACAGTTTTTTCAAGCTATTTAATCTATATATTTTCAAACATTTATTAATATTTTGATTTAAAATTCAGTATTTTGAAATTGGAATTTAAAAACTCAGCTGTGCTTTTTTTTTCTGTGTACATAATGTAGATGGGTTTAATAAAGTTTTTCCAATGGAGAAATTAAGTTCCTTTAGCCATGAAGAAGTCCAAATGATCCTTTGTGGAAACCAGTCACCATCCTGGGCAGCAGAGGATATTATCAATTATACTGAACCTAAGCTGGGCTATACACGTGACAGGTATGTGTTGGTTATTTTTAAAATAAAATTGTTTACATCCCCATGTCAAATGGTAGATGATATCTAAAGAACTTTGATTCAGTGAATTACATTTAGAAAGTAGGCGAGAAAGCAGTTAAAACTCACACTTATCAAGAAGCATATCCAGCCCTGGCTGGTGTAGCTCAGTGGATTGAACGCGGGCTGTGAACCAAAGGGTCACTGGTCCGATTCCCAGTCAGGGCACATGCCTGGGTTGCAGGCCAGGTTCCCAGTGGGGGCCACATGAGAGGCAACCACACATTGATGTTTCTCTAACTCTTTCTCCTTCCTTTCTCCTCTCTAAAAATAAATAAATACAATTTTTTAAAAAAGAAGCATATCCATTAGTAAGACTGAGTTTACACAGAAAGACAACTGAGTCTTGGCTAAGTTCAGATTCCTTTTCTTGCTGTTTTAATTGCTCATTATTTTCAAAATTGGGTAAACTATAAACTCTTAGGCTTTATTGCTTTTATGTTAACATTTTATATTTTTCCTTTTTATTGAATTTATTGGGGTGATACTGGTTAACAATTATACAGGTTTCAGGCACACAGTTCCACAACACATCATCTGTACACTGTATTGTGTGTTCAAGTCTCTGTCCCTCCCTTTTTATCCCCCGATACTTTCCTCTGCCTCCCTCCAACCTTCCTGCTGAAATCAGCATTGTTGTCTGTTTCCTTTCTCTCCCTTTCCTTATCTTTTTCACTCAATCCCTCCACACCCCCACATCTAGAACCCTCTTCCCCCTTCCCCATAGCTGTTTGCCTGCTCTCTGAGTTTGTTTCGCTTGTTAGTTAATTTTGTTTCTTAGATTCTACATACGAGGGAAATGATACAGTATTTGTCTTTCTCTGACTGGTTTATTTCACTTAGCATAATGTTCTCCAGGTCCATTCTATTGGATGCTATTGGAAAGATTAAGATTTTTTTTTTAAATAGCCGAGTGGTATTCCATTGTATAAATGTACATTTTCAAATCTCAAATTTATAGAAAAGTTGAATAGTTGAAAGTATTCCCCATATATCTTTTGTCCAGATTCACCTGTATTTAAGACTTCGCTTATTTCTTTATATACATGCACACACACCCCTGCACATAATAAATGTGTGTGTGTGTAGACACAAAAGGCATGCTGTTTTCCTAAACTGTCTGAGAATGTTATATTTATCATGTCCCTTCACTCTTTAATATTTCAGTGTACATTTCAGAGTGTAGATAGTCTCCCATGTATCCATATTAGCTAGCAAATTCTTGATGCTATGCTATTAACTGATCTATCATTCATAGTCTAATAATGTTCTTAATAGCACTCTCTTCAGCTCTGTACCTCCTGTATCAAGTTGCTTTTTGTTGTGATATGTTTTTAATCTGGAACAGTCCCTCAACTAATTTTTTTCATACCACTGACATTTTAAGACTGTGAGGCCCTAGGTTTTTAAAAAAAGCTCCCACACTAATATAAATGAAAGAATATTATGAATTATTTTAAACTTAAAAGATTATTCATATAGCATTTTATTTTTAAGAATTTTTATTTAAAAAAAATTTAAAGGTCTTATTTATTCTTAGAGAGAGGGGAAGGGAGGGAGGAAGAGAGGGAGAGAAACATCAATGAGAGAAAATATTGATTGTTTGCCTCTTGTACTTACCCTGGGACTGAACCCCCAACTCAGGCACATGCCCTGAGAATTGTACCAGTGACCCTTAGCCTTGTGGGAGGATGCCTAACCAACTGAGCCACACCAGTCAGAGTTATATAGCATTTTTTAAAGAAAAAATTTATTGAAGTTTAACAGAGAAGTGCACAAATATATGTATAGCCTGGAGAATTTTTTTGCAATAGGAATACAACTGTGTAATTGGTACCCAGAATAGAAATAACTCCAGAAAGTTCCCTTCATCATATTCTTTTCTAGTCATATCATTACTATTCTGGCTCTGGTTGAGTAGTTCATTTGGTTTAGAGTGCCGACCCCATGCACTAAAGTTGTGGGTTTGATCCCCAGTCATGGCACATAGAAGAATCAAACAGTGAATGCATAAATGAGTGGAACAACAAATTGATGTTTCTCTTTTCCTCTCTCTAAAATCAATTTTTAAGTCACTGTTCTCATTGATTAATTTTGCTTGCAGTTATGCACTCTTTAAGATGTGGCTTCTTTTTGTTTAACATATGATCATGAAATTCATACATGTTTTATCATATAATGGTAGTTTATTTCACTGTAACAAGAATGGATTACTCCTTTGATAACTTAGGCATATCTGGGTAAGTTATGCAAAGGTATTTTGAGCTTTTCTGAGTTGCTGGCTTTATTGCATGTTTGATCCATATCCTCCATCAGTGTTTATTGAGTACAAGAGTCTTGAAGGCTATATGTTTCTGTCTCAAATTTTAATGCTCACCTGAAGGTATATGTATTGACTCTAGAGAGAGGGAAGGGGAGAGAAGGAGAAACATCAGTGTGAGGAAGAAATGAGAAACCTCCAGCAGTTGCCTCCTGTACATGCCCTGACTGGGAATCGAATCAGCAGCATTTTGCTGTACAGGACAGCACTTCGACCAGCTGAGCCACCTAGCCAGGGCTTGAAGGAGGTTTTTAGAGTAGTTCATGTCATCTCATTTCATACTTACCTAAGAGTCCCTAGACAGTGCAGTTGTTCTGACATGTGCATATTGTTTTGGTCGTTACTGCTGGCTTACAAACTACTGGTAGTGTTTTTCATTTAAATCAGCTGTCAAATCAATATAACTATTTTTCTTCTTTTAGCCCTGGTTTCCTGAGGTTTGTGAGGGTTTTATGTGGCATGTCTTCAGATGAAAGGAAAGCATTTCTGCAGTTCACCACTGGTTGTTCAACTCTACCCCCAGGTGGACTGGCTAACCTACATCCCAGACTCACGGTTGTACGCAAGGTACAAACTCTGGCTAATGGGGAATCCAATTTAATTACTTAATGATTAAAAGAAAGACATATTTAAAGTCGCGGTCTTAAGTTATTTTCAATTTTCTGTGTATAGGTTGATGCTACTGATGCAAGCTATCCATCAGTGAATACATGTGTACATTACCTAAAGTTGCCGGAATATTCTTCGGAGGAAATCATGAGAGAGCGCCTGCTAGCTGCTACAATGGAAAAGGGCTTTCATCTCAATTGAGCTTTGAAGTGCAATGAGAGACTTCAGAGACTTTTAATGTACTAGTGAAGCCTCTTGTGTTTGTGTGAAGAGAAGTATATGATCCTCCACGCTAATGACACTTGCCTTTTTTTCCACCATTAAGGCTTTCAGAACATGTGGAATAAATTTGTTAGCTGCTAATGACAACACAAATCCTATAACTACCCAGCCAGCAAGTATATAGCACAGAACACTGTGTTGCTGCAAGGGCTTATGTGACTGGAATAAGGTGGTCCTACTTGACTGTTCCAAAGAACGCTTCTCAGATCTTCAGTGTTCACTGGTAAATTTCTAACAGTGTGTTTGTGTAAAGTTTGTCATTTCATACTTCATACACTACAGTTGCCATCACCGATCCCTGTTTTGCTGGCTTTTAAGCTACTTGGTCAAAAATCCTGCTTCCGTAAAACATAGAGAGTTAATGAGCATCTCAAGCCTTTTCCCCCCCTTGTTAATGATGCCTGCACTATCAGAGTATTCTCGTGTTCTCTCTTTGTTTGGCATATAATCATGCGCAACTTTTTATTTCTTTGAGGTGGGAGTATATTTTTATTTCCTAAATGCCATACTATAAAGATCAAATTCTTAAGTGTGTTTGTGCAGTTCAAAAATAAAGGTATATGAAGGGGAAAAGGGAAAAAACACTGGTCTAGATGCAAGGCACACTTAAAGTGAGTTTTACTTTTGATTGTATTTTCTTTGTATATTATAAACAGTTATTTAACTTGTTGCAGTTTGAAGTAAAAATTTCCAAAATGTATGCTCAATAATCATTAAAATGTTTGCAGCGTACAAAACTGTGTCATGTGACTATTTCACTGCAACCAGCAGTTTAAGCAGCTACTTTTCATTTTGAATCATTGAGATTTAGTTTTTTGAAATTATTACATGAAGAAATCTATTTTTCTATAGTAAATTTATTGAAACTGGAAAGCTAGAAATATGCTCACATGCTTAATTATGATCCAGCTGTTGTATTTTTAAAGTATCCTTCAGCTAAAAATGGCCAATTTATTTGTGTTAACTTTTTAGATACCAGATCTTCTACTTACCATTGTGTCTGAAGGGATGTGTAAATCTAAGATGGAAGAATGATTTTGAATGTTGTGTTAGCATGAAAAGAAACCACCAGGATACTGCTGTTTTGTGGTCTTAAAGAAGGGGCTGTGTTCCCATTTTCCAAACTCCGCTGTTTTATCACATCTGTGCATTTAGGTGAAAGGAATGTTGCTAGGCTCGATTTAGCCAGATGGCTTTTTTTAGGAGTGAAAAGCATTTTTTGGAATTGTCCATTATTTACCTGTTTAAAAGGTACGTTTCCTTTCTACATTAGAAGAGGTATCTCCCACTACAGTCAGTCATTTGAGTACTGTTTTTATTCTCTGCAGGAGAATGTTGTGACTGTGTAATCAGAGACAACATTTAAATAACTCACCATATTGTTAGCTTCACAATTCTCTGTGAGAATAAAAGTTAAAATAAAACATGATAGCAATATTAAAATGTATGATCTATGCTTTAATCCAAAAAATAGTGGTGGTGATTGTCTCAATAGTTGTGCATGCATCTAAAACTTTATAATATTGTGAGAATTAAAATCCAGTATATGTAGTATTGCCGTTATTTAAGTCTCTAAAATCGACATCAATAACCAGCTTCTTCCAAGACTAGCTTAGCAAAAGGGTCAGCAAACAATGGCCTGCTGCTTGAATAGCCCATGAGCTAAGTATGGTTTTAAATTTCTTTAGTAATTGAAAGTTACCAAAAGAAAAATAATATTTTATGATGTGAAACTCTTATTAAATTCAAATTTCAGTGTCCATAAAGTTTTATTAGAATACAGCATGCTTATTTATGTATTATCTATGGCTGCTTTTGCACTGCAGTGGCACAGCACAGGTTGTAAGGCCCAGAAACTCTGAAATATTTACTTTATGGTCCTTGACAGAAAAGTTTGCTGAATCCTGGGCTAGCATAATGGCTGTAACAGGTAAAGTTGATGAGTTTATAAAATTAGTAACTGAAATGTTAGGAGTCTTCCAGCAGAAAGAACAGTCCAAGAATCAGGTAAAGCCAACCAATCAGAGACATGTTTTATGAGTGTTAAATGACCTAAAACTGGCAGTCACCATTCAGCAGTGAACCTGAAGTGGGATGATGATACAGCTGGAGGAACAGGCACATTGCGTTGACTGGTGTGGCTCAGTGGGTGGGGCCTCATCCAGCAAACTGAAAGGTCTGAGTCTAACTCCTGGTCAGAGCACATAACTGGGATGCGCCCCAACTGGGGAGCCACAAGAGGCAGCTAGAAGATGTTTCTTCCCATCTTTTCCTCCCTCTCTCCCTCCCCCCCTCTAAAACTAACTAACTAAATAAAAGATTTTAATCGTATTACAGTTCCCTTTTCATAAGTCAAGTGCTATGACACATCAACTGGGGTCTCCATAATACTAGGTACTTGGGTATTTTTTCCTGTGGTATTTTACCAAGTATATTTTTTAAATTCGTATTCTCTCAAGGTACTAAAATCTGTGCCAAGATGTTATTCAAGTGCTATTTTGGTGTGACCCAAAAATTAATTTTGTTCACTCCCTAGTTACTTCTGGTGTACCAGTTTCAGCAGTTACCTCAATGTGCTGCTGATTAAGTGCCTACCAACTAGGGCAGTGTTTCCCAGCTAACAGGCCTCTGAAAGACCTCTAAAGCACTTTGGTCTAGGCTGGGCTTCCCCCAGACCTTGGCTCCACACATGCCACTCACTGGTCTGGAAGGTTAGCAGTGTCTTCTCTGCCTTCCTGAATGAGTCTGGAACATTTCAGGTTTCTTTTGGAGTCTGTTACTGACTTGATGCTGGGTCTTCACAGATGTAAACTTTGAAACATGTAAACAGATAAAAAATTAAACACTCCCACCCCACCACACACACACACACACACGAGAAGAAAAAAATGAGGAAGGACTGAATGAATTATTAGTGCCTAGAATGTCCATATATGTTCTTTTGCAGGAGAATATTGTAGATAAAAGAGCTCTTGAAATTCCATTGGATGGCACAGTATCTTAATATACCAAGACTGAGGTTGTATTTCCTCCACTGCACATGCTCCCCATCCCTACATACACATAAACATGCTTTTTTCCCACCTAAGACAGTTCTGTATATTCTACTGTTTGAGCAGCAAAAGCATAAAGGTTGAGGCCCTTACTGGGTACTCAGTTGGCTACAAGATCATGGTTGTGGGTTTGTTCCCCGGTCAGGGTCAGGGCACGTACAAGAATCAGCCAGTGAATCCATGGCTTGGTGTGGCTCAGTGGACTGAGTACCAATCTGCAAACCAAAGGATCACTGGTTTGATTCCCATTCAGGGCACATGCCTGGGTTGCAAGCCAGGTCCCCACTAGGGGGTGTGCAAGAGGCAACCACACATTGATGTTTCTTTCCCTCTTTCTCCCTGCCCCTCTAACATAAATGAATAAAATATTTTATTTTAAAATAAATTTTATTGATTATGCCGTTACAGTTGTCCCATATCCCCCCTTCATTTCCCTCCAACCTGCACACTCCCCTCTCCCCACATTCCTCCTCTTTAGTTCATGTCCATGTGTCACAAGTTCTTCAGCTTCTACATTTCCCACACTACTCTTGCCCTTCCCCTGTCTATTTTCTACCCACCATCTATGCTACTTATTCTCTGTACCTTCTCCCCGCTTTCCTCCTCCCACTCCCGTTGCTAACCTTGCATGTGATCTCCATTTCTGTGGCTCCGCTCCTGATCTAGCTGTCCGTTTAGTTTGCTTTTGTTTTTAGGTGTGGTTGTTAATAATTGTGAGTTTGCTATCATTTCACTGTTCATATTTTTTATCTTCTTTTTCTTACATAAGTCCCTTTCACATTTTATATAATAAGGGCTTGGTGATGATGAACTCCTTTAACTTGACCTTATCTGAGAAGCACTTTATCTTCCTGTCCATTCTAAATGAAAGCTTTGCTGGATAGAGCAATTTTGGATGTAGGCCTTGCATTTCATGACTTGGAATACTTCTATCCAGCCCCTTCTTGCCTGTAAGGTTTCTTTTGAGAAATCAGGTGACAGTCTGATGGGAAGTCCTTTGTAGCTAACTCTCCCCTTATCTCTTGCTGCTTCCAGAATTCTCTCCATTTTATTAATCTTGGCTAATGTAATGATGATGTGCCTTGGTGTGTTCCTTCATGGGCCCACCTTCTTTGGGACTCTCTGAGCTTCCTGGATTTCCTGGAAGTCTATTTCCTTTGCCAGATTGGGGAAGTTCCCCTTTATTATTTGTTCAAATAAGTTTTCCACTTGTGGCTGTTCCTCTTCCCCTTCTGGTACCCCTATAATTCGGATGTTGGAACGTTTCAAGATGTCCTGGAGGTTCTTAAGCCTGTCCTCATTTTTTTTGAATTCATGTTTCTTCATTCTTTGCTGTTTGGTTGTATCTTTCTTCCTTCTGGTCCACTCCATTGATTTGAGTCTCAGTTTTCTTTCCAGCACTATTGGTTTCCTGTGCATTTCCCGTCATTTCAATTAGTTTAGCCTTCATTTTTTCATCTAATTTGCGACTAAAATCAACCAGTTCTGTGAGCATCTTGATCACCAGTGTTTCGAACTGTGCATCAGATAGGTTGGCTAGCTCTTGGTCGCTTAGAAGTATTGGCTCTGGGGCTCTGAGCTGTTCTTCTGCTTGAGCCATAATGTTTTGGTATGTTGTCACCTGTTAGGTATGAGGGGCGGAGCCTTGTGTTCACCAGGGCAACCCAGTTGCTAGGTTGTGACTGGGGGCAGGGTCAGAGAGGGAGCAATGCCGTTTATTGGGCTCTCTCGGATTTTGGCCCCCTCTGCCGCTTTCCACAAGCAAATTGGGCCCTTCTGGTGCTGGTTCCTGGGTGGGTGGGCTTGTGTACATTCTAGGATCCTGTGGGTCTCCCAATGAACTCTCCTGTGAGGCTGAAATCCTCTCCTGTCACCTCAACCCCCGCAAGTTTTTTCAATCTGTGCTTTTAGGCTTTATTTCCCATTGTTGGGGCCCTAGCCTGCACGGTCTGTCTCACTGATGGTTTATCTGTGCGTGAATGGGTGTCTGTGGTCAGCCAGCTGCCTTGCAAGCCTTACTGAGTTTTCACCCTGCGCCTGCCTGGTCTGCTAACCACCACCTTTTCTACCCGGGACCCCTCTCCTCCAGCTGCCAACTCCGCCCCTCTTATGGGTCTGAATGAAAGGTTCGTTGTTGTCGGACAAATTTTCTTTCTGTTTTGGTTGTGTTTTTGTTTCTAAATCTTTGTTGTCCTTAAATTTGGTTGTGTGAGGATGTACAGTGTTTCCACCTGTGCCTCCATCTTGGCCAGAAGTAATAAAATATTTTAAAGAAGACAAATAAATGGTCAACAAGCAAAAAAAAAAAAACAACAACCCAAAAGGCAATGAATGCCTAAGTGGAACAAATCTATGGTTTTCTTTCTCACCCTTCCGTTCCCCACTTACCTCCACAAAAAAAAAAAGAAGAGAAAAGCTTGGGGCTGAGGGAAAGAAGAGAAAAGCTTGGGGCTGAGGGAAAGGGCATTGCTCTTTTATAGCAGCTTACCATTTTTCTTTGTTTTAAGACATTGCAGGAAAAGGGGTTGAAAGAATAAGGAAAGTTAGGGAGGTGGGAGAAGGACTCATTTCATACCCACCTGAACAGATACCCTTTTGCATTCTATTTTTAAACTTTGAACTAAAGTGAAATTCATTTACAAGTAAGTTTACTAAGATAAACCCTTTATGATATAGCATACTGGATGGTTGTAAGAGCTCTCTTTGAATGTTTAACCATTTATTATGTTGTAGTAACATTCTCTAGTTAATTACATAACAGCATTGTAACTGCCAAGTGCCCATAAAATCAACCTCGAGCTTTTAGAAACTGGCCAGTAAAATTTAATTCTGACGTTTTCATTAGGCACACAATATAGTAAAGTTTTGACTTTTTAAGATGTTTTAAAATTGAATTTATTGGAATGACTGGTTAATAAAATGATGTAGGTTTCAGGTATGCAGTTCTATACACATCATCACACTACTGTTGACTTGATGCCATGTCTTGTACAGATGTCAACTTTGAAATATGTAAACAGATCAAAAATTTAAAACCCCCCTCCATACCCACACAAGAAAAACAAACAGGACTGAATGAATTATTAGTGCCTAGAATGCCCAGCAGAGCAAAACAGCATAATTTACGCTATTAAATATTACATATTACATATTTAATAGCACTGTGTGTTCACCCCCTAAAGCAAGTCTTCCATCACCATTTGTCCCCGCCTTGCACTCTTCCTCCCCCAACCCCCTTCCCTCTGGCGGTCACTGAACTGTTGTCTGTCCATGACTCTTACTTTACTTAATCCCTTCACCTTTCTCACCCAGCCCCCTCCTTTTAAGACTTCAAAAAATTTTTTTTCAATTACAGTACTTTCAGGTGTACAGCATAGTAATTGGACAATCATTCAGACACAAAGTGCTGTATGTGTTTAAGTCAGTTTGAAATTTTTATTGGCTGATAAAGAGCTGCCACACTTTCTTCTAATTCATGCTGCTATTTCTGAATTTAATTTGCATAAAGACCAAAAATTTTATTTAACAGAATTTGAAGATGGGGGAAATGCTTATGGTTAGAAAATAAAACTTATCTCAGAGAAAATTTTTCTTGGTACATCATAGTATAAAATACAGTTTTGTCTTCCACTTAGAAACTGAAAAACACCTACTTAAAATGTCTTTGGAAGGCTGCCCCGTTTTGCAGTGTGTGCTCTTCCAGATTCTTTTGGGTTCAGATGTTGAAAGGCCTTCCATGTTCCCGTTTCCCGTGTCTGAGGCCTGCACCTCCCAGTTTTCAGCTTTCTGACATCTTATCAAGAATTAGCAGAGGGGCAAGAATCCTTGCCCGATTTGTTTCTACAATGCAGCCATTCAACACCATCTCATCCAAAATGATGTATACTTTATCCAAATTAAACATTATCTAGGGTCATATTAAGGAAAATAATTTTAGAGTTATAAAAGTGTTAACATTAAGTAATAACTTAGGACTCAGCCTGGAATTGTTCCAGTGTAAATTAGTCTAAGCATGAAGGTTTTTTTTTTTAAAAAACAGAATCCTTGAAATAAAATTTAAAATTGGGGTCCATATTAGAAATTATGTTCACGTACACATATACACCTAGTTACACCTTGGTGAGGCTAACTAGACTTAGGCAGAGAATGGAACAGCTATACCCATTAGCCAGAGGGAGAAGGAATCGGCACACTAAGAGCAGGAGAACTTAACAAGTGACATTCGGTGAGGCCATCACCTGGCCTCAAGAACAATGTTGTCTCCACAGACAATAGCAACAGTAATAGCCATGATTTCTTGAACACACATTATATTCTATGTACTGTGTTGTGTGTTTGACATGTTATTTCAGTCTTCTCCACAGTTCTGTGGTGTATGTGTTACCCTAATTTTACTCAAGAGCAAACACGCTCAAAGCCATTGTCTAGGGTCACATAACTAGTAGTTGCCAGAGCTGGACCTTCAGCCCAGAGTATGGCCTTGAGTGCTCGGCCTTCCGTTCTCAGGGGGCCCTGAGGCTACTGAGTACACAGCCTCATTCAGCCCTGAAACCTCCACCCAGAAATGCCTTTACAACCTCAAATATTAAGCTACCATCTACATCAGATACGCTGAATAAAAAAATGACCAGGAAGAGGAACAAATGAGAAGGCAAAGCACTGCTGACTCAGTTCCCAAACAAAAAAACCTGAATTTCTAGATAGTACCTCTAATAAATGGGCAGTTCTAAAAAATACTCGCTTGAGAACTGTGGAGCCACTTAGCTTACTGATGTTCTTAATGGAAAGTTAGTACAGGGCATGGGAGGAGAAGAAAATATTGTCGGCCCATGATACCTACCTAACTAGTTAGGAGACCCTTCATTTGAGTACCTGACTTTCCTTTTGTGAAAGAGGAACTGGAATGAGATGATAACGATGGTTGAATGTTTATGAATTCTAAGTTTCCATCACTGTTTAAACAGTATTATCCTGGACAGTATTATCCTGGTCTATTAAACAGCTGACAGGTTGTTTCAAATAGACAAACTTCATTCAACAAATGAGTGATTAAATGACCCAGGGGAGTTCATAATTGATAGTGAATCTTTGTACAGTAATTTCACATGTTGAAGTCTATACTGTATATGATTAGTGAATTACATCAGTATAGAATGAGACAACCCTGTGAATGACTTTTAAGATTCTATTAGACTCTGGGGTGATATCCCATTAAGTTCTGTGCAAATAGTTTTCCAGCAGAATAAACTTTTTCAGGAGCCCATGGGAATTGTCCTTAAGTGACCCAGAAAAAAAAAAAAAAAGCTTTATTCTGTTATACCTATTAATAATATCTCCCAATTATACAGATGATTGCTTTGTCCATGGCCAAACTGGGACTGAAATATTAGGCCCTCGACTCAGTCATCTGTGTTCCCCAGACCCAGAAGCCAGAACCCAGAAGAAGCCAAGACAAAGCAGGAATAAGACAGGCACGTACAAGGCAAGGCCGAGTGGAGGAACCCAGGTGGTCGCATGTAAAATGGCCCGTGGAACCCCCTGTTGTATTCACTAAGCGCGATGAAAACCTTGGTGCCTTTGGGAATGTCAATTCATCTAAGACAATTTTCTTTGAGACAGAGGAGATCTAATTTTAATCTATGTGAACTGAATTGGTTCAGGGATCAAGCTACTTTGAAGATGCTCTCATCTTTGGGAAGTGCATTCAGATGTTCCCTGGGCAACTGTCCAACTGTTTTGAAGTTCAGATTAAGAATTTACGGCTGAATCATATCTACCACTGACATCCACTGACATCCTCACACTTGCAAGGACAAGGTCCTTCAGCTAATCTGAATTTCCCAACATCCTGGAAACATGAGTTGCTTGCTCAGTGAGGTCATTTTGTACTGTGGGCATGTGACTGTCTATCTGAGTATCTGGCTCAAACCTCTAATAATCATGCAGCCTTCTGGCACTATATAGGGAAACCACAGACCAAATCCAATGTGAGGCAAAAGCCTGAAAGCTTATTCCCCCCTGGAATCATGGGAACTCCTTTAAAATAAGAATCCAGCTGTTGGTCACATCTTGATTTGGTTTATGAGCAACTTGTGCACATTGGTGAGGCCAAGAGTAATGGCATTTGGGCTATATGCCAGGTGAGCAGGGACCAAAAATACCCTATATGCCAAGCCCCATGGCAATAAACAGGCACACGCACTTCAGCCCTGACGTCAGGAACAAGACAACACGAGAAACACCTAGGCTGCTGGCCTATTAATGTGGTGAGGAGAGAATGACTATTTCAAGAAGGTCCTACCTTTAGGCTACACTGAACTTGACTGACTTAAAAGGTTCTTAGGTTGGAGGTGATATGAACTAGCAATAGCCTCCTGGAGAGAAGATTCAGAAGCCTACTATCTCCTAACCCAGAAACCTAGAAGCCTTTCTGGATGTCTGTAACATACATTAGAGTTGAACATCTTGAGGCCCCACTAATAATGGTGCCATTTGAAATCAATATTCTTAATTAAAGTGATTGAACTGTTTGTGGTTTCTATATAGGAATTTTGATCTCTGAATCATGAAACACTTTTCATCATGGTATTTTAACAGCACCGTGGTGGCCTAATTATCCTTTAATAAGAGAAAATTGAGCAGCAAACATTCAAAGGGGACCTCACAAGCAATTCCAAGGCAGAGCCCAGCCTCGAACTGGAAATTTCTAACCACATTTTGATCTTGATCTTTTTGTCTTATTTCTTTTCTTTCTCTCTTTTTTTAAGATCCTAGCTAAGCAAAGTTTTAATGCACAAGGGAAGGGAAAAAACTTGCTCTCGTTATTTATACTCTGTTTCAGTTTCCCATAAAGGTAGATAAACTGTGAAAGGCCGCTGCCTTCACATTCTCCACACAACATGCACTATTGCTGTTCAGAAGGCTATTGTCACGACAGATTATGCACAGTCCTGGATACACTCCTTATAATGCAAATCTCATTTACAGGCTTAGTATTGTCTCTCGTTAATTAGGCCACAGAACAGGAATGTACTTTTTTAAAGTAGGTTTTTCCTTAAAGACCCATTCATACTCCAAGAGTAACAAAACATCCAGGTGTAATTTTTTAAAGTTTATATAGGTTTATGGAAAATTATCCAAATAAGAAAGTTGGCATTGGGTCAAATGCATCTGTGATTTCTCCTGTATTATTCCTAACTTGTCTCTCTGAACTGGCTGCCACTATTCCTGAGTAAAACACAACCCAGAAGCATGGGGCAGAAAGCGTGGGGGTTCGGCAGGGAAGCCTGGGGAGGAACAGTAGCGGATGGATGGACACGGCACCTAAAGTTCTCAGGACGCACTGAAAGGAAATAGATGGCTGAGGCTAGTGAGAGCCAAACAAGCCTGGAAGGCAAAACTGTTTAATCTGGAACGTTCACATCCTTTTTCCAGGCGCATGGCTGACTCTCCTAGGGAACTGTTCGTAATTCTCACCACTCACCCCTCGTGAGGGCACAGAGCAGCACTGTCCTGCTGGGGAGGGACCTGACCTCGTCTCCGGCCCCGCCCTTCCTGAGGCTGGACCAGCTGCACCCAGTCCCTGCAGCCCAGGGCCCGCTCTCACCGCTTCCAGTCTTGCTTGCAATTCACATATTTTCAAAGGGAAAAAGACATGTTTAGCAAGCTCTGAATGTGAACCCCACTTCTGGAGAGCATGCTCTCTTACCCAGACACCCAGATAACTCTCCTCAAAATTTTTTTTCACTTCTGACTCCTCCAACCAAATACTAGTGCTTCTCTAAAACTTCTTCCCAAATTCAGGAAAAAGCTTGGACTACACCAAGGCAGCATGGTGGCAGGCACTTTAAAATGTCTTGTTAGCAACTAAATTGCCACAGTGGACTCCAGATGATTATAAAAAAATTTTTTTTAAATGCATGAAATTTAATCATATCTAATTTATAGCCCTAGAGTCAAGGGCCCTGGAAATCCAGAATATCAGCTATGCCTCAGAGTAGCTCTAATGACTGGGCACATGTCAATGGAAACTCTCAGCACCTTGGCCTCTTCATCTAAAAGTGAGGTCTTAACCTGAGAATTCTGTAGTTTTCTTCCACCTCCAAAGTGCTCAAATCCTCTGACTCTAAGAGTAACCTTCAGAAGGGAGAGGAGAGCTACTTCACTCCCTTCTGATAGTATCAAGCCATTCCTGATGCAGGCTCCATCATCCCTCAAAAGAAATCCTTTTGTAAGGACTTAATTATTGTAACTTTCTGAGACAACACTGAGTAAACTTCAGTTCATTTAGAAGCTGCCACTTCACTGTAGAATGGCTTCCCCGGTGGTTAGGAAGGGAATGTCTTTGTTTTTCTTGCCAGTTATTTCCATAGCCAGTAGTTGGACTACTGTGATTTCTCACCAAGTTAGACTGGAATGATTTCCTACTTGCAGCAGACACTTCTGGTTTCTGGACCTCTGAAGGTGTCTAGGATTTCAGAACGATAACGAAGGATAATGAAGGAATGAGATCCACCCTCCAGCCCCGCAGTGGCCAGTGATCATGGCTGCACTGCTGCCATGTGTGGTGGTGCTGATTTCTGTCACCTGGCACACTTCCCCTCCAGGGACCACGTGGGAGATGTAACTGCCTGAGTCACAGCGAGGGCAGGCAGGGCGGAGACCTTCCTACTCCTCACCCTCAATAAAGAGGGCATGAATGGGGGGGGGGGCTTTCACAATCACCCACATAAACTTGAAGGCTCCAGAGTTAATTGCTTAGCTTTTGGGCTTTAAGGACTTGTAAAATAGAAACATGAATGTTCTAAAGGTTTTTCTTTAAATACTTCTGAAATAAAACATTCTGGATTCTAGGCATACCCTGTATTTGTGGGAGAGTGGGCACAAGAATATAAATAGGGAATCCAGCCTGTGTCCTTTTTTCTCTTGCACGTGTGGGTCACCACAGTTAGCATCCCAGCTACCGTCATTCCTGCCCCTAGTCCTGGGGGCCCAGGTAGCTGGAGGATGGTCAAGAAGTGGATGTGGGCCCTGCAGGCTCTGGGCAAGCACCCTCACCCCATGGGGCGGGAAGCAGCTGAAGGCAGGCTAGAGTAGAGCCCCAGGAAGAGGACCCGAGTTGTCCAGGTTAAAGGCAGCAATGCTGCATTCCATTCTAACTGAAATAAGCCAGGTCTTTAAGCCTCTTGAAAGGCACCAAATACCAAAAAGGCTGCTATGGTTTTCTGCACTTTCATGCGTACAGCAGGTATGCGCACATGGAGAGGTCAGATGTCTGCCACATGGCACCACTCGGTGCCGCCCCCATGAGTCAGCAGAAGGGGCCACAGACAGCTCCTTGGAATGATAACTTGTCTGAAGAGCTCAGCAAACCTAAGGCTTCAGGGCGGAGCATATTTCGGGAAGCTTATGAGTTAGTTCCTAAAAACCATCTTTAAAAAAACAATTATTTACCTTTATTTTTATTAAACTAAAAACCATTTTAACTCATGGAATCTGAAGTCTTAAACAAGTCTACCAAAGTATGTAATAGAGCATACTCTCCTTCCAGAAGCAGGGCCTCAGGAATCTGCAGATGACATTTCAGCCCAGTGGGTACAGTGGAATGTGAAGGGGGTGCAGGGATTTATTCATGGCATGTGAATGATCTGGGTCATTGACGTGCTTACTCCCCAGGGCGTGGTCTGCCCCACCAGCATGCCTGCGACAGAGTTTGCACTTAGCAGAAGGGTTTTCAACAAGTCAATTTCTGTCCTGATTTTTGTGCTTAGGTTGTCTCTTTATAAATCCCATCCCACCTTGCTCTATGAAGCAGAACAAGCTCACACTAAGGAGAAATGTAAATAATGCCTATTATTTCTCAAACTCTACCCATGCAGACTCTGGCTCCAAGGCAGGGAAGCTTCTAGAAATAAAGACTAACTTCTGTCCTCCTGCCGCCGCACCAAAACTGAGCCTTAAATTGTGCCTGTCCCGTGGGGGCTGACGGGGAGGCTTTCGTAAGCTCGAGCGCACACATGAGTATGTGCTTTGAGTGCTGGGAGGACCAACTTCAGGTTGTGATATCAGTTGTCTGTTTTCAACCCTTCAAGTACTACGGAAGTGTTCCGGCACACCAGACCTGAACAGCGTTACATGTTCCAGCAGGTTCCGGGTGCCATGCTGCCAGGGTGGTGGCACAGGTCGTCTGGGGCCTTACACGGAGAGAGCAGGAAACCAGCTGCCCCTCTAAAAGGCTCCCCGGTCTCACTGTCGTGGAAGTGGCATGTAGAGGTGCTCCCCACACACATGACAGGTACAAAGGAACTATGTCTGAGGCAGAGTGGACTCAGGGGCTTTTAATTTGATTTTTTTTCAGATGGCTGAAGATACAAACGCTTTAAGAATGTTAGCAGAAGAGAGGTGACCCAGCCCCTGCCTGGCCTGTCACCTGCTCCACTTTCAGAACTTTGGAGATTTCCGTGAAATTACACCTAGAGAGATGCAGTTCCCTCCTCTAAAAGATGCAAAATCCCTGATCTGTCAGATGGATGTGCTTAAGTAATTCCTCAGGACAGTAAATAAATTGGTCAGAGCAAGAGAAGGCAAAATGACACTAAGTAAAGTGAAGGGAAAGGTACAAATTGTGTGCCTCGGTATGGAAATTAAAATCAAACGAGAATGCTGGAGATTGTTACATGGACCTGTGCACCAGAGAGACAAAGACAAACCCATCTCTATTTCTGATAAACACCTAGTCAACATATGAGACGCATCAGCACAGCTAGTCCAACTGCACTCCAAACCCTGTCACATCGGATTCGCTTTAACTCTCTGAATGTCTACACTCGTGAGACCCTCCCCTCCTGTTCCAGGTGGAAGGTAACTCAGCTCAGTTACCTAGAGTCGTGGCAACATCAAATGTTAAGGCTGAGCGGATTTGAAAGCTCTTCGAATCTAAATCCGCCATGAGCTGTTGTGTGTCTTGTCCAACACACCCAGCTGGTAGGTGGCAGGGCTGGAAGCAAACTGTGGGCTCTGCATTCCCAGGGGAGTATCTACCAGCTTTCACTACCTTGCTGACGGCTTTTTAGGTCAAGAGGCACTTCTGGTTCTCCTGTACAAGGAGGAAGAGGTTTATTTGGGAATGCTTTAAAGGGCTTGGTTAAAATGGAATGTTACATGCTGATGATGTACATGTAGCCTGGCCTTGGACCTCCTAGGTCAAAGGGATCACAGACTCGGGTCACTCACCACTAGAGGGCACTCAGATTTTCCCAGTTCATTTTAAAAGGCTTCCAAATACTGCTTACAAGTAAGTCCATCAACATGACATTTCTATCAGTAGTAAAAGGCAAATGGCCGTTTTTCCAGACTATACTGACTCTGGGCGTAGGTGTCTAAATTATGTATGTATGCATATACATACGCATGTTAGGATTAATATATGGTTGATATAGTTAAGGTTACTATTTTAGATTCAAGCCTGGTGTTTTCTCAAAGGACTCTTACTTATTGCTTTCAAGTGGTGAGCAATTTTTGAAGGAAAAAATAACTTAAAAGCCAGCTTGCCTTTGGACCACTCACACAAAACCCAGCAGGCCCCTGCCCAAACCTGCAGGCCCACAGTGTTCTAAGCAAGAAATGCTTATTGTTGGGACCCTTGGATACTTTGATTTAAAAGGGAGAAGAGAAGAAAGGAGAGCATTCCTGCTTCAAAGGGAGATGAATAAAAGCCAGGCAATTTCTTTCACCCTCTAGCTTATATTCCTCACGGCACTACTCTGACCACGTGGAGAATTCCTGGAGATTCACACCTGGAGCCAGGACCACCCATTCTCTCCTTGAGGACCAAGACTTCCTGCCTGCATTATTAAATTCTAAAAAGTATATTTCATATACTTAAAAAAAGTTAAATTAACATATAACAGTTATTATTATTTATTACTACCATAGAATTGCCCTGTCTGAAAAAACACGAAAATCTTCAGAACAGTCTTTGTGAAGAAAAGGTGGGGTGTTTCTGCAAAGCACCTGCCTCTCTAGCTATCAGGTCTGAGCTGTTGATGATTAGCATTCTAGAGTCTAGATTTTGCTACATTGTTTTCCTGCCCCACCGCACTTACGGCACTTACCTGATAAAGACTAGCTTCAGTTTTGCCAAGTACTGTGGAAAACCTGGCTCACAGCACTGAAAAAGGATACATCCAATTCACTCTGCAAGAGAGAAAAGGGTTCGAGGAATGAGACCCTGGGACACCGGGCACTTAGCAGAGTTAGTGGCTGCTCTGTCCATATACACCTGGAAGCAGGTGGAAGAGGCTACTTTGTGTGCAGAAGCGTGAGAGTGGAAAGCCCTGAGTTTGGGGTTATGACTTTAAAAACATATGCTGCCGTTAGGAGGAATTTTATAGGCCAGAACAATTGTCTTTAGAACACAGAGGGGATAAACTAACTCAAACTTTACAGATGACAGGTAATTTGTTTTGATAGGATTATCAAAAACCTTAATAATGTGTATACCCTTTGAAGCCATCGATCTTATCCCTAGAAGTTTATCTTAAGGAAATAATTAGATAACGGCACAACAGTGTGTGACAGGATACTCAGGGTGATGTTTACAGTAGAAGATCACTGAAAACAAGGGGGACTAGTTAAAAACTTAGAGCAGATACACAAATGATGATGTCAATGTGTAAGTAATGACATACTGGTGAAAAGTAAAGCAAGTTATAAAGTGGTAAATACAGTGTTACCCTGTGCACGTCCGCACACACGGAGGTCAATGCAGGCAGTCAGACACAGACACACATAAAGCGTGACAGGAACGCACCAACAACGTGCACCAGGAAGTAAGTGATGGGCTTACTGATCTCCCCTTTCCATCCCCCTAGATGTATTTTTAATTTCTTTCCATGAACACAGACATTCATGTCATGAAAAAGTCACAGAGGGAGAACAAAAAGCAAACAGTTAAATTCATCTTGGAAAGGAATTAAGGCCTGTGGCGTGCAGCACTGCCTGCACTTCTGCAGCAATAGCCCTCAGCTCTGGAGAAGCTGCCTCCTTTAACGCTACCCGGGCTGGCTTTTGGCTTCGACTCGTGATGCTGAGACGCTTCCTTCAGCCCAGACTGTAGCAGGAGACAGATCTCCAAATGTAAGATTTGGAAACTCTGAGATTAAAAATAGTCCCAGAAAGAATGTTTAAAACTCAGAAACCTAAAAATAAATTTTAGATGACAAGGCATTCTCCATGAGTGGGGCGGTTTCTATTTTCTTTCCCATAGTACTCTTTTCCCTCCTCTTTCTCTTCTTTTTGTATCTCCTATCATCCTGAACTGGGTCCTCCAAGTCCTATATAATCACCAGGTTTAAATTAAATTCTAAGCTTTACTTCTGTGGCTTATGTGGTCACTGACTCTCCCTAGAATTACAGCTGGAATTCAACAACACGCTATTTATGTTCAGTTATTGAATATGATAATGATAATTTAAAAAACCTTAGCAATGATAGTGCTTGCAGCCACTCTTTACTCCCCCAGGTTTAAAACATTGCCAATTTGGGAAATTACATTCTTCTTGATAGGTGTTCCCTTAAAGTGGTTAATCACGGCCAGCTCTGAGTCACAGACCCTGACTCGCGACCAGTCTGTGCTGGGGGGCGGGGAGTGTCCGGAGGTGGGCAGGAGCGAGTCACACTGCCCAATATGGTAACCACCGGCCTCGCGTGGTGACTTAAATTTAATTTAGTTAAAATTAAATAAAAGTAAAGTTCCTTGTTTACACTGATCACATTTTAATCGTTCACGAGGTACATGTAGCTAGTGCCTACAGCATTGGCCAGCACAGGTACAGAACATTTCTGGAACTACTGAGAAGTTCTCTTGGATACTGCTGGTCTGTGGTGCTCTATCCAAGCAATCAATACAGAGATGGATTTCAAAGCCAACTTCAGTGCTCTCTGTCCCCACAAAGCCAGTCTCTGGAATGGCCAACTACGAGGTTTGGAGGGCACCAATCCCCTCCTAGTTAGAGGCACAATCGTGGTACAGAGGCCACCAGGCAGCTTCCCAGCTGCAGCATGGGAATTAGGAAGCAGCTGACAGTAAGGCTTATGCATTAAGGCAGTGGTTCTCAGACAAGCATGGATCAGAATCACCTGTACAGCTCATTAAAACAGACTGCTGGGCCTCAACCCAGTGTCTCTGGGTCAAAAGACTGGGGTGGACCCAGAATTTTTATTTCTTTTTTTAAAATTTTATTTATTTATCTTTAGAGGGGAAGGGAAGGAGAGAGGGAGAGAAATATCAACTTATGGTTGCCTCTCCTGTGTCCCTGCTGGGAACTGGCCTGCAACCCAGGCATGTGCCCTGACTGGGAATCAAACCACGATCCTTTGGTTTGCAGGCTGGCGCTCAATCCGCTGAGCTACACCAGCCGGGGCTCAGAATTTTTATTTCTTACCAGTTCCTAACTGATGCTTCTGCTGCTCGTCCAGGGACCACACACTGAGATCCTCTGCACTGAGGCAAAGCAGACACGCTAATTGATTGTTCCATGAAGGAGTTTGCCAAATGTCACTTCTGGCATTTGGAGTTACACTGACGATAAAACTTCTTTTTTTTAAAGATTTTATTTATTTATTTTTACAGAAAAGGGAAGGGAGGGAGAAAGAGAGGGAGAGAAACACTAATGTGAAAGAGAAACATCAGTTGGTTGCCTCTCGTACATGCCCCAACCAGGGACAGAACCTGAAACCCAGACATGTGCCCTGACTGGGAATGGAACAGGCGACCTTTTGCTTTATGGGAGGACACCCAACCAAGCAAGATAGCAGTTAGGGGCAAGATATGACTTCTTAACATGGGTTTTGCCCTTAGCAGGCTTTAGTGCACTCAATGTTACTAACTATGGGTTCTACTCACTGTCTCATGAATCACCAAGTTGGAAACAAGGCCCTCCTGATCACTGTATTTAAAAGCAAAATGAAATAAAGCAAATAATTTTTAAAAATCAGCTTGTGCCACTTTTACTTCTCAGGAACATCTAGCCAGCGCAGAGGAAGGCCTATGGTAGCAGAGTAAAATTGCTGATTCTTTTTATAAAGACTACTGATTTCAAACTAACTACAAAGCTAAAGTCAGCAAAAGAGTGTGGTCCTGGCAGAAGGATAAACACACAGATCACGGAACAGAACCGAAAGTCCAGACATAAACTCTTATATTTATGGTCAATTGATTTTTGACAGAGGGGCCAATATACTTGAGTGAGGGAAAAGAACAGCCTTTTCAACAGATGGTGTTGGGACAATTGGATAGCCACATCCAAAAGAATGAAGTTAGACACTACTTCACACCACGTACAAAAATTACTCATAATGGATCTAAGACCCAAGCAGGAGCTAAAACTATAAAACTTTAAGAAAACAGGAGTGAACCTCAATGACCTCTAGTTGGGCGAGGCCTTTTTAGACATGACATCAAGAACATAAGCAACAACAACAACAAAATTAATTAACTGAATTTCATCAAAATAAAAAGTTATTATACTTCAAAGGGCACCATCAAGAAAATGAAAATGACTAAATGGGAGAAAATATTTCCAAATCATATCTGATAGAAGACTTGTATTCCGAACACAGAAAGAACTCTTACACCCAACAATAAAAAGACAATGCAATTGAAAAATGGATAAAGGATTTGAACAGACATTTCTTCAAAAAAGATATACAGATGGCCATTAAACACATAAAAAGATTCTCAACATTTTATCCATTAGTGAAACACAAATCAAAATCTCAATTCATTAGCCTCTATACCACTTTCCCCACTAGGATGGCTATAATAAAGAAAGACAGATAATACGTTTTGGTGAGGATGTGGAGAAATGAGAACTTTTCATATACTGTTGATGGAAATTTAAATCATGCAGCACTTTGGAAAAGTTTGACAGTTTATCAAAATGGTTTAAAATTAAAAAAAATTTCAATTACAGTCGTAATTAAATATTATATTAGTTTCAGGTGTACAGCATAGTGGTTAGACATTTCTATAATTTACAAAGTGATCACCCTGATAAGTCCAGTACCCGCCTGGTACCACACATAGTCACCACAATATTAGTGACTATTCCCCGTGCTGTACTTTACATCCCCATGGCTATTTTGTAACAACCAACTGCATTTCTTAACCCCTTCCCCTTTTTCACCCAGCTCCCTAACCCCCATCCCATCAGGCAACCATCGGTTTGTTCTCTGCATCTGTGAAAATGCTTCTGTTTTGTTTGTTCATTTATTTTGTTTTTTAAATTCCACATATAAGTGAAATCATATGGTATTTGTCTTTCTCTGTTTAACCTACTTCACTTAACATAATATCCTCTAGGTCTATATACGCTGTTGCAAAGGATAAACTTTCATTCTTTTTTATGGCTAAGTAATATTTCATTGTATATATGTACCACATCTTCTTTATCCAATCATCTACTGATGGACACTTAGGTTGCTTCCATAGCTTCGCTACTGTAAAAATGCTGCAGTAAACACAGAAACGCATATACCTTTTTGAATTGGTGTTTTGGATTTCTTCAGATAAATGCCCAGAACTGGGACTGCCCGGTCATATGGTAGTTCTATTTTTAATTCTCTGAGGAACCTCCGTAGTGGCTGCACCAGTTCAAAATGTTAAACATGGAGTTACTGTGTCATCCAGCAATCCCTTCCCTAGGTACATTATATACCCAAGAGAACTAAAAACATGATTCTACAACAAAAAAAAGTGCTCACAAATGTTCATAGCAGCATTTTTCCTTAATACCCAAAAGTATAAATAGCCCAAATGCCTACCAACTGATGAATGGTATAAACAAAATGTGGTATATCTGTACAATGAAATGCTATTTGGCAATATAAAGGAAACAATTACTCATACATGCGACAACATTGATGAATCTTGAAAACTTTATGCTAAGCAAAAACAGCCAATCACAAAAGACCACCCATTGCACAATTTTATTTATACAAAATGTCTAGAACAGGCAGACTTACAGAGAAAGAAAGCAGATTGGTGCTTAGGGCCTGCAGCAGGTGGTGATGGATAACTGGGAAGGAAAAGCTAATGGCTATGGTATTTTCTTTTGGGGTGATGAAATGTTCTAAAACTGACTGTGGTGACAGGCGCGCCACTCTGGATCCTAAAAACTCAATACTTAAGTGGGTGAATTGTTTGGTATGTAAGTTATATTTCAATACAGTTGCCTTTTATTTTTTTTAAAGGACTATTGGAAAGGAACTCCTTTCCTTAAGAGGAGTCATAGGAGTTGGTTTTGACCTTGAAAGCAAGGGTTTGGGCAGAAATGATTTAAATTAAAACAAGTCCTAGTATTTTACAAGGGGAAGCAGAAGAAAGAGGAAAAGAGAGCAAATTTGATAGCAGAATCTCTTAATTGAGAGAAAGTCCTAAGAGGCTCTTAGTCTTGTAGAAATGATTCTCTACAAAGAATTGACGCATGCGTAGTTTTTAACACTTTGCATGAGCCAGAAGCAAAGGTAAAGAAAATCTGCCATTATTTGAATTTTAACTTTTACATATTAAAGCTCTGTATTAACACATGTTCTCGATAGAGACCCATTTCTGGGAGACTGGCCTCAGGACAAAGCCATTTTTTAGTCATGAGACTTACCACTCGACTGAAGTACTCATCTAAAACTTCCACAAAGTTATGGATAAATTCATAAATCGCCATCTCATTCTGAAATGAAAAGGGAAGGACGCAGTCAGTTTTAGAATGGCCCGTGTTTAAATCAGACATGAGCTGTCGGGTCAAAAACCAGGTTCTAGAGCACGTGGCTTGATATGCAGATAATAATGGGGGCAGAGTGGCCTCCCAGAGACAAGTCTTCAGAACAGTTTATGACTCACTTGTTTCACGTAAGTTTATTAAGAGAAAACCTCAACCTCTAAAATTTTTTAATGTGCATGATGAATCTAGCAGGACTGAAATGGGGCTGAGTCCAGTGTTCAGAAGTCAGCTCTACTCCCTGACTTCATCAACAACTGGCTGAGGCACAATTTCTCAGGTTCTGCACGACATCACTTTTCCATCAATGAAGATGGGGAAACCACCTTAAAGTTTACTTCGCCGATGAAAAGCTGAGATTTCAAAGTATTTTAGATCCTAAACACCCTTTCGGAGATTCCATAGCCATTGGTGCTGTTGATCTGGGACTGACATTTCTGAAAAGGTTAACTAAAATCTAAGGAGATGTAATCACAACACAATGATACACAATTTGCCTCGCTTCTGATATGTCAGCCTGTGCTTAATTCCACCACTGACTGGCCACTATCCTGGAGAAGCTGCTCCACATGCCACACCCGACAATGGCAGGGCACTAGTACCACTCGGGCCGCGGAAGGCTTTCTGTGGTTTTGTACTTCTCCACCAGCTGCTTATCTAATCCAATGCAAATCTAGGTATTTCTCTTCCACTCGGCTTTCTGTAGCCTTGATAGAAACCAAAATCCTTCAGCCCTGGCCAGGCAGCTCAGCTGGTTAGAGCATCATCCAGATATGCCAAGGTTGTGGGTTCAGTACCTGCTTAGGGTATACACAAGAATCAACCAATAAATGCACAGCTGGATGAAGCAACAAATCAATGCTTCTGTCTCTTAGATCATATAAAATGAAAAAAATTTAAATCATTTTGTTGTTCAAGTACAGTTTTCTGTCTTTTACCCCCATCCTAGCCCACCCCCCTAAAATGACATTTTTTTAAAAACTGGAAAAAATCAACATAAATCTTAAGGAGGCAAGTAGGGAAGTAAGTGTCAATGTAAGGAGAAATAAAAATCAGACTGTTATGCCTAGTTTTTTTGCATCTTCCACAGGCTCTTCTATTTTCTTACCTCAGTGTCATTAACTCCAACCACAATGAAGAGAGCAGCATACTGCCGATATATCAGCTTGAAATCCTTATATTCAATGAAAGAGCACTGGACAAAGCACAATTAGATATTAATTGCTATAGTTGACAGGGATTTCTTCAACATGGCATGCATAATTTTTAGGTTCTTATTTGAGTATCTGTCAAGACATTCCTAGAAATACCCAACATTACAACGTCACCGTCTTTGCTGGTTGCACCTCCTCGCAGTGCTCAGCGCACCACTTGGAAGCACTTGCAGCAGGAGGTGAAAAGTCTGCGTGCTCACGTAGGTTCCCGCCTACGCCGCTTCTCTTTCATTTGCTTGGTTCTGTGTGGAACTCAGCAGGCAAAGCTACTAAATAATCAGCTATTTAAACGTCCTCCAACATGAAAATAAATCAACACGACAAGATTTTCTTCTCTCCACCTCCCCTAGGCTCTTTTGGAAGCAGCTAGGGATTTAGTTTTGTACTATTTAACAGTCACTGAAGAGCCAAATATATGTAGCATACACACACACACAAAACAAAACAAAACTCAGTTTCTTTTTCCTAGACACACAGACTCAATGTAGACTCTTTTATAAATTATTTAAAGATGGCTTTTGTGTGGCAATGCTAGACAAAATCTCTCATTGTAAACAGTGCTTCCCATGAATTAATAACTAGTTTACCACCACGGACTTGTGGAGAAAACAGCTCCCTTCCCACTTGTCTGTCTCCTACAGTCACTGTACAAAGAGTAACGGGAAGGCACTGGGTGGACAGGAACTGGGGAGCAGTCTGAAGGCAGAGCCTGCCCTTCCTTTGGCCTTTTGGGTGTGCCTGACCAAACGTGCCTGAGCACCAGCTGTATGGCCTTTTGCACTGGACATGTTGCTCTCGGGTGCCCGGATGCACCTGGGAATGAAGCTGCAAGTTTGGATCATGGAGTTTCTTCCATGGGAAAGCCACCTGACAAACTATAAAATGGAGAGAGATGAGGCTTTTATTTAAAATTAGGATAAATGTAATAAGTACCAGACCATTCTGCAGCTTCTGGCTCACTGTAGAGCCAGTGTGATTTCTAGTCAGTTGGATCTTCCAAAGAACCACAACCTATTTGAATGAACTGAGGAACATTTTTCAAATCCTCTCAGGAGTTCCTGACATTAAAAATATATATTAAAGCACCTTTGTGGAGAAAATAAAAACTAAGCTGAGATTAGGCTATTCTGGTGCCTGATTATGCCAAAAGCCCCGTGGGTTTCTATTAAAGTCTAAAATAATTTAAAATGCTTCAAAAATATCTAACAGTATATTCATTGCAAAGCACATATTTCAAAGGAGAACCTATCAGTGAAAAAGGTGTTTGAAATCATGGAGCTGAAATTACAGGAAGATTCAAACGTGAATCTCCTGGAGCTTGTTTATCTTCAAGTCGTGGGTATTTACACAGCCCTTTAATAGTTTCTGTTTCCTCTGACAACTACACGCAGTAGTCCATAGCAGGCCAAAGTAGTAATTCAAAGAAGACTCTTGAGATGTCTGACTGGAAAATCAATTCAGAAGCCAAGGGAAACTCAGTTCCAATGTATTACTTTGAAGCACTGATGTAGCTTAATATGTTATGACTTAGTGCTTCCCACAGGCAGCCCTTCTGTGTAGGTAGTGAAATGGAGAACTGGCAAAATGAGTGGGTGTTTTAAACAAGCTTTCTGATTGTGCCTCAGTTTGTTCAGAGATTTCCAATGGCTTCAAAGTTCAGGTCCCAGATTAGGTAATTCTTCAATTAAAGTTCTTTGCAAAAATAAACTCAGCTTTAGAAATTCCTATTATTATTCTTTTAATGATTTAATTTAACCTCAATTTTGGCAGAATAAATGGATTTATTGTTACATTTTTTAACATCCATTTTTCCTGTCTGCATAATAAAACAAGACAGGTGGAAATCAAGTCTGTTTTTAAATCACCAGTTCCCGTATTCTGTGGGTGGTACATTCACAGAAACGGTAAGCAGAAAGAACTGCACCCCACATGAGAACCACACTGCTATCCTCTGGCACAAAGTGGGTCTTTGCCTCTGTACTGGTCACCTGACCTTCAGCTTTTGGCTTAAAGAAAGCCTCCTGCTACAGGCACTCCTAAGAGTTCCAAGGGTTGAATGCATAAAGACAAAGAAGTTATGTCTACTGGCAGGAATACATTTGAGTTGCCACTTCTACCGTTCATTGAGACAAATATGCTGACCTAAATATGAAGCCAAGACTGTCCCTGGCTTTCTTTGTTTTTATTTTCCTTAACAAGATGTAAGGAGATGTAAGGAGAGCTATGCTTCACTTTTCATTCCATTTCACTTGCCATTTTCCCTAACAGCTGTTGTAAGAATGCAGTTCAAAGAAAACGATGGTCCTTGAGACACAGTAGTAACAGATTTGCCCCTGCTGAGTGTAGAGATAAGAGAGAGAATCAGAAACTTACTTGTTCATTGGATCGAGAGAGACAGCTCTTTATGACTTCTGTTTCCAGAAGTGTACGCTTATTGATCTCCACATGTTCGTAGTACTTAGAGAGTCGGGTCTGCCCTTGTTTATTCACCATGAGGAAAAATTTTATCATTTTTTTTTCCTGGCCAGTGTTTTTCCAAATGTAGGTCAAAAGTTATGGCCAGGGGTGGCTGTAACTAGAACCTGAAGGAGGAAAGAACAGAAGGGCAAGATCAAATTTCTCAAAGAATCATATTAAATGTGTTCTATAGATGAGCAAGAAATAAATACAGTGTCTTCTGATATCATTGGTCTTCACTATGATGAACTAAATGAAGTTTTACTAAATAAGGAAACATAAATGGTTATTAGTTATCTTTCAAAATATTTTTGAGTATCCACAGTACCTCTACTCATATCTGTTGCATCGATTCATCAGTCTTGTTGGACACCAACTATGTGCTAAGAACTGGAAGAATATGGAGAAAAAGAAGTAATGATTTCTGCTCTTCACACCTGGTAAAAGTGTTAGATAGATAAACGACAGCAATCCAAGGTGATGAGTTGTAACTGGTACACAGAAGGGAAGGACAAGGAACATGGCGGGAGAGTTGGGAATGGCTTCCCAAAGAAGGGATACTTAAAAAGTCCTTAAACAATGATAGAGAGGAAATGATGCTGAGGCGGAGAAAACAGGTGTAAAGCTCTGGAAAGTTCGCTGTAGCTGTAGTTCGGGGTGCAGGAAGAATAGTCACAGGAAATTGAGTTGCTCATACATGGTGAAATTGGCTTTCGAAGTCATGCTCAGGAATATGACCTTTGTTTTATGGACAATGGAAACAAGACCTATGTAGAGAAGCTTTTCCCTCCTAAGTGTTGGAAGCAGTGATCATGACAGCAACTATCTGTCGAAGTCCTCTAACAAGGCTGTGTAACAAGTCCTATAAGGCTTTGTACTAAGCAGTTTACATATGTTGTTTAACTTTCACAATTCTCTGAGGCAGGTACTTCTGTTATCCCCATTTAAAGGACAAGCACATTGAGGTGAGGGATGTTAAGACACTCAGAGTCCCTGGATTACTCTGTGTCAGATGCAAGCTGCAGCTTATAGGACGAGCATGTGTGTGGGCCTATGATAGCCTTGAACTCATCCTCATCACTCAGGGGTCCATGCTCGTGGTTTCGTTTCCAGGTCAGCTGTATGGAATCTCATGTTTGTCCCTTTTATAGATTAATATAGATTTTTAAATACAGATTTTGAAATAATCAATTGCAAAAAAGCACAACATTGACCAATGGCCAGTCCATCTTTCGTCATGAATATCCAAGCTGCCTCAATGAATCATCTGACAATATCATAGTCACATTTCGTAGTATGTGTGAAACCAGTGCAAAACACCAAGGCTAACAATACCTCTTAAATAAACTTTAAAATTTAGAATAAGTTCAGAAAAAGTTGCCACAGATTATGAGGATGATGCTTGGACTAAGTTTTTTGTCACCCCAGCTCATCTCTTATTTCCTCAGCTCTACCAGACAGGTGGCTGTGTCACAACAATCCAAAGAGAAAGCACCAGGCCCAGTCTGGCAACGCCTGGGGTTGCTGTGTTCATTCAGTGTGCAGAACAGGATGTTATCTAGACCAGCTCAGCAGGGATACAACAGCTGTGCCGTGGGGGAGGCTGGGTCATCCACTCTCTTTTCCAGGAAGATAAACTCACTACCATAGGTGGGATTGCAACATACTCTATGTTGTTTAATCATCTGGTATTAGGTGCTGCTGTTTTTTAAAAATATAGTGATTTGAGAGAGAGAGAGGAAGGGAGAGAAAGAGAAATATCAATTTGTTGTTCCACTTATTTATGCATTCATTGGTTGATTCTTGTATGTGCCCTGACCAGGGATCGAACCCGCAACCTCGGCATATTGGGTTGACACTCTAGCCAGCCGAGCAATCCAGCCAGGACCATGTGCTGTTTTTATTCTCTTCGCAAATTATTGCCAGTAAATTAAGGCAAGTGACTAGTAAGTTAAGATTATGATCCTTTTAAAAATTTCTTTTCAACAAAGTTATTTTAAGACCGCATTTATGAAAGTTGGAAATTACAATTCTATACCCTGAATTTCAACCGCCAGGTAAAAGAAAAAAAATATTGTCTCAAAGGAATTCATGTCTAACTCTTTCCCTTTAAATGCCCTGGTTGCATTAAGTGGTAAAATAAGATGTAAAATGATCCCATTGAGATGTTACACCGAGAGATCAAATTGGTTTCTACCTTACGAGCAGGGCATTCCTTCCTACTGACTTCAAGAGTGAGGACAACAAACAAGGATGCGGAGAATTGATACTCATTTGGGTTCAAGTCTTGAAAATAGGAGCTGAAGGCATCTGAAGATTTGAATACAACACTATTTTTGCATACTTATAAATAATTACACAATATATAACTGTACAATTATACAGTGGTAATAAAATACACAAAATTATCCATTTTTTGTATTATAAAATATATGCCAAGATATACAATGCAGAAACTCAGAACAAGTATATATTTTAGAACTGAAGATGAATGTTTTAAGCATTTATTTGGCTTACTAATCATCAGGGAGGAGGGAGATCAAATAATTATGAAACTGAGGCAGGGCAATAAGGAATAAGTTCAGACAAGTGCTGGGAGTGGTGAGGGAGCAGGTATGAACTTCCTTTCCTTATAAACTCTCTGCATTCAACAAGAACCAAGGTTGGGAGATATTTTGATAGTCAGGAAGTTAGATTCCACACCCAAGAGCCTGTGTGAATGTGCAAAGAAAAAGGAAATCTCATTGGGGAAAGTATTCATTACATAAAGAGCACAAGGCTACGTAAAGGACAAGACTGGGGAGTTAGGTAGATTCACAGTAGTACGTGAACAAATCAGTGCCCAAGGATCCTGTGTGATACACACTTAATGCCTAGAGAAAAGAGAGACCGGAAAAGATGGAAGTACCTATGGAATTGGGAAGTTTTCAAATTTCTGATGGTGTATTTCTGGGATTTAGAACTGGAAGTCCTGCCATGACCAGAGTGGCTCAGTTGGTTGGGCGATATCTCACAAAGCAAGAGGTTGCTGGTTTGGTTCCTGGTCAGGGTACGTACCTGGATTGCAGGTTGGTTCTGTTCCAGGTTGGGGTATGTACAAGAGGCAACTGATCAATGTTTCTCTCTCAAATCAGTTTCTCTCCCTCTCCTTCATTAAGAAACAAACAAACAAACAAACCAAAAGCACCCTGGCGGGAGTGGCTCACTGGATTGAGCACCGGCCTGTGGACTGAAAGGTCACTGGTTCCATTCCTGGTCAGGCACTCGCCTGGGTTGCTAGCCAGGCCTCCAGCTGGGGGTGTAAGAGAGGCCACCGATCTATGTTTCCCCCGCACAAGTGTCTCTCCTTCTTTTTCTCCTTCCTTTCCTCTCTCTCTAAAAAGTAATAATATGTATAAATAAAATCTTAAAAAACCTTGCCTACGGTAAAAAAAAAAAACCAAAAGCCCAAACTGGAAGTCTTTATACAATAGATTGTCATATCCAAAGATGACAACCAGATTTCAGCTTAGGTGCCAACTGTGACTAACTGTACTCACTGCTTTGGGCACTGTGCTGGGAAGGGTCTGGGGCTGCTGTCAGGTTCGGAAGAAGAGAATGCCATGGGCGATTAGTAATGCCAGTCAAGGGTTAGAAAGCAGGGTGGGGCAGCACATGCACCTATCTGTCATCCCTGCCGTGCACTCCCTTCGTTCTGCCGATGAGAGACGGATCATCTGAGATGTGGAGTCCCGAATTCCGGGCTCCTGACTCATAATACAATGCTGTATTTAATTTGTCACATTGCCTCTTTGCCTCACTCGGTGTGCTAAGGGTTATTAAATATTCATTTAGGCTTAATAAACACCAATGTCAGGTAGCTTTGGGAATGATCAAGTCAATGTTCTCTTTTCTAATGCCACACAGCACAATTAATTTGGGAAATATCAAACAATTCTCTGCATGAAGATAGTATGAAGTTACTAGAAATGAAAATGGTATTCGATGATGGCTAACATCCTTTCTGGTTCGAAATGCTTTCTATGTATCCCTAAATTGTACCCCTCTCTCTCTCTTTCTCACTCTAAGGTAATATCAGAGAAAAACATGTTGATGAGCTCCATCTAAATGACTGAAATAAACCCCCCAAGTTAAAAAGCGAATTTCCACCAAGGAAATGTATAGTACTCATGCAGTATAATAGTCAAAAACTTTTGTGGCTCTACTGCTTATCGGTTTTGTGATTCTGCGCAAGTTACTTAATCCTTTTGGACTCAGTCTGAAGTACGATGGGAAAAATAACAGTTGTACCCGATGGGTTGTGAGGGTTACAGATGTGAGTAATGTAAAGTCCTCAGAACCTGCTCGGCAGCTGGCACATGATGAGCGCCACGTAGGTAAGCGTTGGCCAATGTCATTATGACAGGACAGCACCTTTTCCTCAGCGAGGCCTTTCCTGCTTATGCCAACCCCTTTGTTCAAACCACAAAAAGCTGGTCATCCTTTCTTTGAACTCATCACTGTACCTTATAAAACCTGCCACCCTATACCAGCAATTTTCAACCTGTGGGCCGCAGCAGGCACACTGGTGAGTCACGAGGACTTTTAAAACCTACTGTACCTTACGATCTAGCCAGCAGCACTGGTGTGTTTTCCATTAGACTGTCAAATTAAAAAATGACAACAGCGAGCACAACAATAGCCATCCGGTATGAACGAATCAAAATTACACCTTTTTTTTGCCAGGTGTGCTGCAGAATTTCAGTAATTAGCTTGTGTGCCATGAGATGAAAAATGTTGAAAATCACTGCCCTTGAGTGATTTTCCTTTTTTGATCGTGATTGTGAGAGGTATTTCATACTGTGACCGTATATAGGAACGTGTATTATCTGAAAGAAAAGTTCACAAAACAGTGCTCACCTGTACTGTGCATTGTGTGCTCCAGGATTTTCTTTGACATTTCATTTCGTGAAAACTGAAGCTGTGTGGGATTTGGGTTACAAAGGTGTGTGGATTTTTAAAAATTCAGCGAATGTACTTTAAAGATTCGTGCATTTATTATATGTAAATGTTCTAAAAGATTTTATGTATTTATTTTTAGAGAGAGGGGAAGGGAGGGAGAAAGAGAGGGGAGAACCATCAGTGTGAAAGAGAACCACCAGCCGGTTCCCTTCTGCAGGCGCCTCAATCGGACAGCAAACCTGCCACCCTGGCAGGGGCCCTGACCCAGGGTCAAACCTGTGACCTTACACCTTGTGGGAGGATACCCACCACCTGAGCCATACTGTTCAGGATGCTTTATTATACGTAAATTTTATAAAAAGAAACTAATATGCTAGTTAATGATATAAATGTTCAAGTATTTGGGGGAAGTGTATTGACATCTATACTTTTATTTTGTGTCCTGACTGGGAATCGAACCAGTGACCCTTTGGTTCACAGGCTGGTGCTCAATCCACTGAGCCACCAGCCACGGCTTTATACTTTATTTTGAAATGAACTAAAAACTAAGATAAATTAATGGATAGATGGATGGATGGTTAGATATATGATAAAGTAAGCATAGTAAAATATTTATGGTAGAATGTAGGTGGTGAGTATATGGGAATTCACTTTGAAATTCATATATATTATATAATTTATGATACAAATATTATATACATAACATATATGTTATATATATAATTAGTAGTCCCTTAAATGAAGTGTTAAATGAACACTAACTTGATGTATTTTCACCATAAAATAAACATGCAGACTCTGCAGTAGAATAGAAAAGTGTAGATAAAATCATGTTAAGTCACAATGTCAGAACACTAAATTCTATACTCACATGGATTACAAGCATGTAGAAGGAACATCTAAATAGCTAAAGATTAAAGAGACCGGATAGAACCGTGGCGGAGTGGAGTGTTGTCCCATATACTAAAAGGCCGAGGGTTCGATTTCTGGTCAGGACACATACCTAGGTTGTGGGTTCAATCCCTGGTCCAGGTGCCTAGAGAAGGCAACCAACAGATGTTCCTCTCTCTCTTTCTCACCCCCCTTCCTCTTTAAAAAAAAAATCAATAAACATATTCTTGGGTGAGGATTAAAAAAAAAAGAGAGCAGATAGAAATCATACAAAAACAACAAGGAATAAAACAAGCAAGAGAGAAAAAGAGACCAGACAGATGAACCGTGAAAACATTATGCTAAGTGAAAGAAGCCAGTCACAGGAACAACATATTACAAGATTTAATTTACACAGAATGTCCAGAATAGGCAAATCTTCAGAGACAGCCAAGTAGATTAAAGGTTGACAGGGATGGAGGTTCAAAGGGCGAAGGCTAAGGGGTGGAGCGTTCTGGTGATGGTTGTACAAACATGTGAATATACACGAGAGGACAGAAGCCACCGAATTGTAAACTTTGAATGGGCGAGTTGTATGGTGTGTGAATTATATCCTGTAAAGCTCTTTTAAAAAAGAGATAGATAGACCAGACAATCAGGAAGAGCTTCCAATGCCTAAGCTAGAATTATCTGAACAACAAATAACGTACTAGATTATAACCCTTAACAGGAAGACAAGCAACACAATTAAAAAATGAACAACAGATCTGAAAATACATCTGAACAAAGAGGATACATGAATGGCTAATAAGCGCTTGTAAAGATGTTCAGCATCATTACTCCTTAGTAAAATGTCAATTAAAACCACTACTATCTCACGCCCACTTGAATGTCTGTAATTAAAAAGGGAAAATAAGTGCTGGCCAGGAAACAGAGATACTGGAGCCCCATACAGTGCTGGTGGGAACATAAATGTTACAGCTACTTGGGAAAACAATTTGGCAGTTTGTTGAAAAGTCAGACACAAATTTATCATATTATCCAGCAACTCTACTCCTATGTATATACCCAAGGACTGAACACATATATGCACAGAAAAGACCTGAACATGAAAGTTCACAGAAGTATTAATCACAATAGCCTCAGAGTGGAAACAACCCAAGTGTGCATCAGTTAATGAAGAGATAAACAAAACATGGTGTATCTATATAATGGAAAACAATTCAGCAATAAAAAGGAACAAAATACTGCTACATGCTATGAAGAATGGATGAATCTTGAAAACATTGTTAAGTGAAAGAAGTCAGTTGCAAAATTCTACCTATTGTATAATTCCATTAATATGAAATATCCAGAAGAGGCAAATCCATAGGTAGAAATTATATTGCTGGTCACCTAAGGCCAGGGGAGGGAAGTTTGGAGCAAATTGGGCATGGGATTTCTTTTTGGGATGATGTAAATCTTTTAACACTAGATTGTGGATTTGTATGACTATAAATTTACTAAAAATCATTCATTATATATGTACATTGTACAAAATTCAGAGCTAGCATGAAATATAAGCAGGGTACAAGCAGAGAAGCAGAAAAAAAGGAATTATAATGATAAGCAAAAGAGAAAGGAATTATAACAAAATGTTTTTTCCTTAAACCTAGATGGTAGGACTAGGGGCAATTTTTATTATCAATCCTTAATTACCTAAGTTTCAAGAAATGTGTTACTTTTAAAAATGTTTTTATTTATTGATTTTTTTAGGCGCAGCGGAGAGAGTGTAAGAGACAGAGAGAGAGAAATAGCAATTTCGATGCTTTCACTGGTTGATTCCTGCATGTGCCCTGACCGGAGAGCGAACTGGCAACCCTGGCCTGCGGAGACAGCACTCTAACCAACTCCACTGCCGCCCAGGGCCAGATCTGTGTTACTTTTAATGCCACACACAAAACGTCTGTTTCAAAGTCAAGCTACATTATATAACTCTGCAAAATTATTCAACTAAAAATGTTTATTTTGAATACTGAAGCTGTTTCATTTCTTGTGGCATTTCTACATGTCATATTTCTTTAAAATATATATTGTTTTTCAAAAGGGATGTGAGGAGAGCATCAATTAGTATGGCCCAAACACAGACACTATGGAACAGATACTGCTAGGTTCTGTTTGCCACTGTATCAATTCCTTCCATCGGCCTCCTGAGCGCTTTCTGAACTTCCCCAAACTTCCATGAGGAGAAACCACAGATCAATAACAGATTTTCATCTGATTTGGAGCACTTAACTCAGAGTTTGTAATATGTTATATACTCTTTTTTTTTTAGACACTAAAACAATTTGTTTCTTTGCTTCAGTATTTAGCGGAATTCCACACTGATCGAGTCTCCTCATCTGTCGCCTGGGACTGACAGCTTCCTGCAGACTTACTGGGAGAGGGGAGAGGGGAAAGAGAGGAGGGGAGAGGGGAGGGGAGGGGACTCCACAGAGTCCCCTGGTTCCCCCTCCTCCTCCCCACTGTGAGCCGGCTATTCTTCCTAACAGATTCTTCCTATTGCAGTGCTCCTGAAATGTGACTTCAAGAAACTTGTCATCCATCCTGCCTTTCTTTTCATCTTTTCTCCTGACCCTTGTCCCTATTTGTCTATCTAAACCTCTCCTCTATGATTCAGGGTATATTTTCAGTAGCTTTAGCTGAGACTTTTACTGCTGTTAAATCTCTGGGCCACTCAAATATTTCAATATTTGATTAATTTGGCACTAAATACATGTATATGTATGCTGCTTTATTTTTCACTCAAATACTTTTTAAAATTTTATTTATTTTCATTGTTCAAGTACAGTTTTCTGTCTTTTACCACTCAAATACTTTTTAAGTAGCCAAAAACCCTTTAAAATCTTAAATTCCAATCAAATTCAAGATTTGTGTAAATCCTGAAGCTATCGGTTCTGCAGAAAAATTAGGAGAACGCTTTGAGAATAACCCTTAACAGTATATCTGAAAAATCTCTAAAGCTTCATGTATCTCTCAGATCTTGGGCTAAAGCCATTTTGGTAAATCTATTGAAAAGTCTGATTAAATTCTGGTCCAAAACACAATGTAAGTGTCCAAATAAGTATGATTATTTGTAACTTTAAAACATAAATAAATCAGAGACGAGCTGGAATCTTTACTGAAAAGGAAAGATGAAGTATTTTTGCACATGTTCAAGTATCAGATTTCCTGTCCTAAATTATGGTGGAAGAAATTTTAAGGTCTTTACTAGGAACATGATTAAGGCAGGGGGAAGAAAAACAGTATTTTAAAAACTGAGGATAAGGAATTTATATACTATTAATAGACCATGACATTGTCTATTCGAAAGTGCTTGTTTTATTTTTGCTCGTTAGTCATCTGTGTGTGTAAGTGTATGCGTGTGTGTGGAGTGGGGGGATGGGGGGCTTGGGAAGAGTCTGGCTGCCAGTCATCTGCCAGAGAGGTGCCAACTGTCAGGCTTGGTGGTGGCGGGAGGTGTGCGCAGCTTAAAGCCACACACTGCTGGTGGCTGGGTTCACTCGAGCCTGTTACTGTTATTGCGTATCTCACCTTCCACTCTTCTGAGGATGGAAAAGTTGCTTTGGGGCAAGTAACTGTATTCAGGCTTCATTATCACAAACAATGGGGATTCCATGTATCTTTCAAAACCAAAATTTATTTTTTTCTTCCAAAATTATCTTTCTTGTATTTGGTTTTAGAATCAGGTAATTTATTTTGAAATTTAAAATGGGGAACTAAATTTTTTACTTTAACACATCGTGGGCATGGCTTAGAAATAGAGAAGCAATAGCCCTGTATGGGTACTTTTATTCTAAGTTGTTTGGTTAAATTTAGCCATACAATTTAAATATTTGTGGTTCATGACTGAAAATTTTCATTGAATTCTTGGGTTAAAATGACACCCAATATCTTAGTTTTAAAGAAGCAATGGGGACCAGAGATTTAGAAATCTCCCAGTGGCGATACTCCAGGGCTTCATGCTGTGATGTTATGATGTGTCAATAAAGAGGAACTACAGGATAGAGCGAGGATTACTATGTAATAGTTACTATTCCTATAAAATGGTGAATCAAGTTTCCCCCTCAAATTAGCAACTACTTCAAACCAGATGTTCTGGATTGATGTAAATTTAACTTCTGAATTTCTTAATTTATAAGGATTTTTATTAATTCTTGTTGGACATCTGATTTCCCAGAAGAGTTGTTAAAGACATATAAAGACAAGTTTTTCTAATACATTTTTTTCCCTCTTCTGAAGAGTAGTGAGTGACTCAGTAGTATTGCATGAGAATTCAAATGACAGGCTTATAAATTGCTCTTAGAGAGTCAAATATAATGTTACAGATTTTAAATTCAAATCGAACTAAAGGAATTAAAACCTCTATCACAAGAAGCAACCAACAGAATTTCTCTCCCTCTCTCCTTCCTTTCCCCTCTAAAGATAAATAAATAAAATCTTTAAAAAAAAATTTAAAAAAAAATAAAATTAAAATTTGATATGCTGATGACTCCTATAGTTTTGTGTCAAACAAAGAAGAAACAAATAAGTAAACAAAACCTCACTGGGGTGCAGAGGCATCTCACTTTACACAAAATATATCTCTAAGAAGTCGAATATAAATAGAAAATTTAAGGGCTATGCTGAAATTATGAAAAACGTTTATATAAAAAATCAGTCCATAATTTATCTGAAATTAATTTGTTTCACCATTATAAAGTCTTTGACCCTAATGTTCACATTACCTGAGGGGAAAATTAGATATCATGTGATTTTTTTTCATTAAAAATAACATACAAGAAAATAACACTCTGAAAATAGAGCTATGCATTAAAGGTATAAAAATCTTCCTAAAGTGTGCCCTGAGTTAAAATCAAGCACTATTAAAGGCTACATTAATATTTTTGGAGCCTGAAGATATCACTTGGGAGATTATGGCTGCAATAACAAATTCTCTCTGCAGATCATCATTCTAAAGGAAGCAATGAAACAAAATTACATTACACCTCAATTTGGGGATCAGTTTACTTACCCAACAGGATCTTTTTTGTTAGTGACATGGCCACGGCTAACTCTAATTCAAGTAATTAGAGTTCCTAGGGTTTGATGGTGGTCGTGAAAGACCTCCGCTGCTACAACCTGACAGGCAGTACTCACTCTGTCCTATCATGTGCGATTATGACCCAATATACCAACTCATGCAGAGAGATAAGAATGGTACAAGACCCTTACACAGAGCTTACTAGACAGCCAGGTGCTGTTTCGAACACTTTACCTCCACTCAGTCATAATAGCTCTACCAGTAAGAGACTGTTTTTATCTTTACTTTATACAGATATGAAACTTAGTCACTTGCCAAAGGTCACTCAGTAAAATGGTGGAGGAAGGACCCAATTCCTGTTGCCTGATGCTGGCACTGGGCTCTCACCTCTGCCCTTTAGCTCCAGGTCTGCTTCAAGATTCTAGTAATTCAGCGATGGCTGTAACAGCGTGGGCGCAATTTCATTGCCTGTTCACTAGGGGTGTAAACCTAGCTCTGACTCTCTACACAAAAGCGTTTACTGGTTAATATGGATATTTTGGCAGTTCGGTCTTGACCGTGCAGCAGAATACCAAGGGCACGATTCTATCAGACTGTTTAACTTTTAGTTGATCTCAACATGGGGCCTATTTTAGGCCTCAGAAGTGGCTGAATCAGATACTGTAAAACTTTAAGACAGTAGAGTCCTTATCGCTAAGCTTACCACACTTCCTTTAACATTTGTGATTAGACCTCAACTTCCAAAATTCTTACATCTGATTTGCTCTTAGTGAGTTCAACTAATCTCCTTTTCTAGTTCCAATAAATAAAACATACCCAGCAAACGCTGCCCAAGGCTAGTTTGCAGACACGTATCTGAATTTAGTATCATTCTCGTTCAGCTCAGATGTCACAGTAACGGCAGAGCCTTTCAGGCGGCCTGCTTGGCTGCCCTTTGCTAGGAGCCTTTTTGGTTTTCTCAGTTTCACGATAAAGTGTAGCAACATGTTACAGCTCCCACTGAAACTGTCCACGAAAGATTCAAGTTGTCAGACAGAAGCCTGCCCAGGCTGTTGCCCAGAGGACATTCATACTTACATTTATGCTCATTTATACCTCACGACCCTTGAATAGCACCCCCTCCACACACACACACACACACACAAAAGCCACAATAACTAGTAGTGGTCAAATAAAAATATTTCAACAACAGGATTGTAAGAAATAACTTTAGGCTACATAGCAGGCAATTTAAACCCTAAAATGCCTAGAATATACAGAGGCAAAAAAGGCAGCAGAGTAATTTTGTGATCTCCCAGAATCTTCTTGTGAAAATGGTGAGAACGGCTAGGACAGAAAAGAAAGAAATTCTACAGCCAACATCTTTACCAAAAAAGCTGGGTAAAAATCATCCCCCTGGAAATCTAGAATAATGATTACTTGAAGGCTGTGCTGTGACACGTGTGCTGCAAGAAGTTTTACAACAGGCAATACCTGACTCTTCAATCAGGGGCACTGACCGCTTCTCCTATAGGTTGTCAAAGAAAAGAAAAAAAGAAAAGAAAAAAGAAAACTGACAATAGCCAACACAACAACAACTATTTGATGTGAATGAATCAAAATTATACCTATTTTTGTCAGATCAGCAAGAAATATATTTATAGGTGTGCCACACAATTTTAATAATTAGTTCGTATGTGCCGTGAGATGACAAAGGTTGAAAACTGCCACTCTACGACACCAACAGGTATGATCAAACTACTCTTAGTGACAAGAAGGGGGTGACCACAACTGTGCTGATAGAATGAAGGTTCAAAAAGGTGGAACTGTAAGGGTCAAAAGAGCCCAGACACCCAGAAATCACCAAGTCACCCATCAAAGAAAGTTCCCTGACCCTTGAAGTGAGAACCACACAGTGGGCACTGAGAGGATGACCCACAGGGTCCCTTTGCCAATGAGTGCAAGGAAAGATCTCATCTCAAACCCTAAAGGCCTGGAAACACCCAGCAGAACCTCTTTTATAGAAGAATAGACCCTGCATGGGGAGAGAATGTCAGGGGTCAAACAGATATATGTGTTAAAAGACAGCTCAGCTCAGGCGGATAATAGCTAGGTCAGGATGACATTTCATGTATTACTGAAATTGAGACCATGAGACATTATGTGCTGCCTTATGTGATACATTGGGAAGTACTCTGCATCCCCAATAGCAAGTATTTTTGCCAAAAAACTTAATACCTGAGTCAAACCCAGCCTCTCTACCTAACTTCTAGTGTATAGAAAATATAGAAGGGAAAGGAATATGCTAAATAACACAAGAAAAATGCAATCAGCTGAATGTGGGAAATTCTACAGGATAAATGAACACTGTCTCTTCAACAAACAAATAGCATGATGATGGGGAGTGAGGGGAAGGCAAATCAAAAAGAAACCAAAGACATATCAGCCAAAGGAAATATGCTCCAACCAGGCATTAGACTGAATGAAGGAATAACTATTAATTGTGTAGGTGTGATACCACTATTGTGGTGATTTTTCAAAGGCCCCAATCTGTTAAAGGTACTAGAGAAGCATGAACCAATATAATGATAACCAGGATTTACTTTAAAACATTCCTGGGGTCTGCCACGGGAACCCGAGGAAGGCGGGGGAATTCTAGTCCAAGGTATCTTTAGTTTGGCAAGTAATGCTAGGGGTACAGCTCCCCCTTTTGAGTGGAAAATTTATGGATAAGAGGTTATCGTTGAAATCAAAAGGTGGCAGGCATGTCCCAGGAATATTACAAGGATGTGATCCTGTGCCAGAGGTGTATGTGATGATGGCAAAGAGCAGGCAGCAGAACAACATTGGAATCGCGGTAATAGGAAAAGCAGTATCATCGTGTGCTCATCAGAAAAATCAACTGCACGTGTCTCCTCTCCAAAGGGCCTGGTTTACTATGAAAAGTAGGCTGCATACGTTTTCATATCAAACTTTTTGTTAAATATATTTTTTATCAGTCAAAAAAAAATCCTGGTGGGCTCTCACTGGAGCACACCCACGTCTTTCTTCCTTCTCAGGTGTGCATCTTTCCCTTCCCCCGCTAAAATCTAAGGGTCCCCACAAGACTTGCAACCAGAGGAGCAATGGACAGTGGCAGCTGAGCCCAGGTTACCCCCCTCACCCCGTCTCCCAGGCCCCTTTTTCCCTTACTTTTTCAACGAGCTAAGAGCAGCCCTGCCGTGGCTCACTTCTTTCCTGGAATGTTTCCAGGGAGCCATAGCAGAGCACTGTGCAGGCTCTCTCCTGATGCTTCTTCTGTCCTAAGCCTTTCCTTTGTTTCACTGTCCCCAGCTGTAATAATCGTGCTCTCAAAAAAAAAAAGTGTCTATTACGCACAATTTAAAGTATGGGGGTCACTATAGTAAAACCTATAAAACAAGGCACAAAAGATAGTAAGTTATTTTTTAAGAACTTTCTTATTGATTTTTTGAGAGAGAGAGAGATGGGGGAGAAAGAGAAACACCAATTTGTTGTTCCATTTATTTACGCATTCTTGTGTGTCCTGACCCTGGATCAAACCCGCCACCCTGGTGTATGAGGATGGCGCTCTAATCAACTGAGCCAGATGGCCAGGACATCTGTAAGAGTCATTTTTAAATGCTCTTAAAAATTCTTCCATTTTTTTGTGGGGCAACTGTCATGTACGTTAGGTTAGTCTATTAACAAAAAAACAAAACTAAAGGTGAGCATTATTTGAAAATATGTTGTTATTAAAAATAAGTTTTTGTAAACTTTGTCAAGTTTAAAACATTCTCCAAAGAGAAAACTATAGGTGACACAGATTTTCCAGGCAAGGCATCCATGTATGGTATCATTCTTTTGAACATTCTCCCCTGTTGCACTGACAGGAGACCAACCACATTTCCAAGATTGTTAAATTATTACCTAGGAGAGTTTTGGCAATTTTCCATTCAGTCACATTTTCCAGTCATTTGGTTCTCGTGTTTATAGACCTAGTTGTTCAGTTTCAGCCAATGTCCGGGAGGGACTCAGCTCCAGGCCATTCTTTGTTTTATTTCCTTCAATTTTGACATCTCTGTGAGTTAGCTATTATACAACATTATCACAGACTACTGCTTTCTGACTCATAGTGCCCATGAGACAATTCAGGAATGAACTTGGACTAGAATTTTATATAGCATGCTGAGTTTCCTAAAAGGTTTTGGTGCCTATTTGTCTACAATCTGTGAAGATCCGTTTCCTTTTCTTTACTACACATTATTTGAATAAATAGTTCAAGTGCCCTGCAATGTATTTCTACAATTTTCTTAGCCACTGGCAACTACTGTAATGAGAATTAGATATCTGATCTTATTTGGCAGGTCAAACCACAGTGCTGATCAAAGCTGACTCCTCCTTTTTTGCTCCATCTGCATTATACAGCTTGCTTCCTTGCTTTCTGAACACACGTCGGCTCTTCTCAAAGATCTTTCTCTGGGCTCTAAAATTCAGTTCTCTGTATTCATAAATGTAACTACGTAATTCTCCCAAGTGACTGAATCACCTCAAACTACCTAAAAGGCCCTGGCAAAGGGAGCTCAGTTGGAGTGTTGTCCTTATACACCAAGGTTGTGGGTTCAATTCCTGGTAAGAGGACACAGGAGAAAAGAACCAATCAATATATCAAGAAGTGGAACAAATCGCTATTTTCCTCTCTCTGCCTGCCCCTCCTTCCTCTCTCTTTCTAAAAATCAATAAAAAAAAAAAGCCCTACCTAAAAAGGATTTCAAAAGTACAAATGATAAGGTGACATTCTGTAAGGTGTACGAATGTCTAACCACTATGTTATATATTTGAAACTAATATTATATGTCAACAATTAAAAATAAAATTTTTAAAAAGACAAAATAAATCAGATAAGCAAAAGTACATATAATCTGGAACCACAAACAGCAATACTGAGCTCATGGTAGGGCAGCAGGAGTCAGAAGGGAGACTTATTTCTTGTTTCCAAATACTTACACACACACTCACTGATGTAAGAGTAGGGACCACTTTCTGTTCTACTTAGGGGCCGCAGAAGTGACCTAGAACTCTTATCTCAGCTTTCTCTCCTCCCCATGGAGGTATGCATACTTGTCACCACCTTTTCAGATGATGCAGAAAAATGACTACATTACCTAAGTGTTTGTGAACCAGTTAGAGCTCTTTGTTAGAAGGATGTCAGGTACAAAGTCAGCTGCATGTTCAGGTAAGTAATTACAGGATATCAAATAGTTCTCAAAGGCAGAGTCAAACTCTTTGTAGTGGGATTTTATAAAAATCAGGAAGAAAGCATCTGAGTGTTAACTATTTCGAACTTATTCAAAAGCCTGGACTTCCTTGACATATCTTTGCAGTTAGGGGTGTTCAAACTTTTGGCGTCTCTGGGCCACGTCAGAAGCACTGTCTCAGGCCACACATTAAATACACAAACACTGACAAAAACGAAAACGAAAAAAATCTCATAATGTTTTAAGTAAATTTATGATTTTTGTGTTGGGCTGCGTTCAGAGCCATCCTGAGCCACAGGGTGGACACCCCTGGACATAATATATATACATAATATATAACAAATCCCATTTTGATCAGAAAGAATAAGATGTTGAGATTAGCTAAAAGAAAAGAAAAAAAACAGCTAAAATTCTAAACTGAGTAAAGACATTAATAGGCATTCAGGAAGATCATCAGTAGTACACATAAACTGAGAGAATCAATGGGAGTGGAGGAGGGAGGGACAGACTGAAGAAAGGACAGAACAAACAGCAAGCTTCAAGCATGAGACTGAAGAGGAAATGACTCAGCCACAGTGTAGGGAGGGAGTTCCAGGTAGGTGAGTTGTAGGTGATAATATGCCTGGGAAAGCTCCTGACTTACAGTAGACAAGATTCTAGTAGCTCACTGCAGAGCGTCCTCAGGAGTCATGGACACAAAGCACAACATCAAGACTGTAAAACACATTTTCCCAACAAAGGAGAAAATTTTGGTGTCTTTTAACACTTGGAGCAGTTCTGGTCATTGAACTCTAAGAGATAACTGGTATAGTGGTAGCAAAAAACTAATAAAAATGATTGAGGGGAAAGGAAAGTATTCATATCAGTTTAGTCTAAATTTAAGTTATTCATCAAATGTTTACTGGGGATCTCACTGTCCCAGACACTGGAGGTACCGCTCCGAACAAGAGGGCATGGGTGCTCCCCTCTAGGAAGCAATCCTGCAGACGAATGATTGCATGATCTGGGAAAAACAAGGCGGAAGCCTGCATTGACATTAATAAACATAATTAAAGTGAATGTAGACATGGTCAAAAAGAACTCTTCAAAAAGGGAGCACAGTAGAAATTTTAAAAGAGATCATTTTAAGACAGATCTGGACAGATATTAAGGAAGGCAGCGTCATTCGTGCTAATTTGCCTAAAACTAGACTGGAAAGTCTGTAAGGGCAGGGATTATGTCTGCTTGGTTAATAGTGGATCATCAGGGACTAGCAGAGTATCTGAAAAATAGTAGCCAATCAAGAAATTTAAAAAGAGCCCTGGCTGGTGTAGCTCAGTGGATTGAGCGCGGGCCTGCGAACCAGACAATCACGGTTTGATTCCCAGTCAGGGCACATACCGGGGTTGCAGGCTGGTTCCCTGCAGGGGACTCATGAGAGGCAACCATACATTGATGTTTCTCTCCCTCTCTCCTTCCCTTCCCCTCTAAAGATAAATAAATAAAATCTTTTTTAAAAAAAGGAAAGAAATTTAAAAAGAATAAATAAACGAGTGAAGCAAAGACATGCAGTACCTGCTATGTGCAGGTGCTAGTAAGAGTTTCCTTGACCAGTACATAGACAAATTTAAATACTGTGGTAAGTAATAGGAAATGAACATGAATACTATTAGGATGAGGTTCCTAAATAATTCAGAGATTTGGAAAGCTTCTTGGAAGAAGTAATACTTGGCCTGAGTTTTGAAGGAAGAAGGTATGGATAAGCACTGGGCACAGCACGTGTTAAATTCCTGTGGAATGAAACATTATGCATTTGATGAACCAAGAACGGTGCAGTTTGGCTGGAGAGAAGAATGGGGTGGCATGATGGTATGATGATAGATTAGGTGATAGGAGCTTCTAGAATCTGAAGGATCTTTATATGCTGTGCTAAAATTTGGTATTTGTTCTAAATCTGGTGATCACTAAAGATTTTAGGTAGGGAGTGACAGGATCAGATCTGCTTTTTGAAGATCACTCAGGCCATTGGCAGTACTGAGAGGTAGAAGAATAGAGGTGGAAAGGTTTAAATTAAGACATGAATGAAGATAATGGAATAAGATATGAAAGATGTCACTGAGAAAGAGATTGGATGTGGGTGATAAGTGAAAAAAAGGGACCAGAATGACTGCCAGGCCTCAGGTTTGGGTGTAGTGCCACTTAAGACAGACAACAGAAGAGGAGTAGAGTTTTTTGTTTTTTTGCAGGTAAAGGGGGAGGAAAAATATTATAAATCTAATGTTTACTTGAATTTGAGGTACCAGTGGGAAATATAAGTGTGCAAGTTCTGCTTCTTTGATGCCTACATCGCGGAGGTCAATCACACTCTCTCACAAATGTTTCTTGTTGTATATAGGTCTTGAGGCAGCATGGGATTTCTGAAATTTTATGTGCTAAGAGTCCCTTCAAAAAGAAACAGGGGGCCTCAAAAGCAGGTTGAATGTTAGTTGTTTTAAAATGGAGAAACAGCCTTTAATAATACTATAACCTAAGACCTAATTTCATTTATAAATAAAATATGGCAGCATGGGTAACAAGTCCAATCTGTTTTCTAAACCATAACAGGAGAGCAGACATGATAGAACAAGATGTATTACTTTATCTCCTTGAAATTATACTCTGAGTGGGAGCATTTGAGATCTTGCTCCCAGCCATGTATTGTCAGCTTGGCTTAAATAAACTCTTATAAAAATTAAAAAAGAAAAAAGAAAAAGAAATTATACCGAGTGCTCATATATATTCCATAGTAAAAACTTTATTTGTAGTAGAGAAGAAAACATTTAAAAATGCAACCAATTTTGTTGCACAGTTATAATTATTAAACCTCTTTTTCTTACTATGTTGTTAAATATTATCTTAGTTCTATTTTTCAACTAAATGGTTAGTAGCTACATTAACTTACAGGAACTTACTAATTCATTAAGGATGTTTCCTGGCAATCTCATTATATAACACACACATTATGGTTCTTAAGATTACCTTGTCTTTTATGTGTATATTATATTCGCTCAAACAACACTGAATGACCCAAGAAAACATATTTAGTCTTTCATCTGGGATTCTAAATTGTATTCACGATGCATTTTAAAATTTCCATCGAAAGATTCTAGTATGAATTAAGTACTTGCAACCTCATTCACTTATAAAATACCAAATTGTTAGTCTAACTAGTCCCCTTCAAAGTTACCTTTCTCCTTCTACCCACCATTTAAAGATCCAAACTTTCTTTTTTTACATTGTACTGGGACAGAATGGGCCACTTCAGAAGTTTCTGAGGCTAATGCATTTCTACCACAATTAATTTAACAAACCTGGTTCCCCTCACTTCTGCAACAACATGCAGTCAGTGATGCGAGTTTGCAGAAGATCTGAACTCTCTCATCACCTCCCCATCTCTCTAGGGGAAAAAATTAAAACAGTAGCTCCTGGTCCTCTCCCCAAACACCAAAACACAACACGTCGCATAATTAGAAAGAGGGGAGGCAAAGTGGAACAAGTTGCGACGGGTGACCGGGCGCGCAGAATTGGGACCAAAGCCGGGGCTCGAAAGGCTGACGGGGTATCATTCATCAGGTCCGGAAGAATCTGGGCTATCTGCGCAAAGAGAACGTCCCCAAAGCCCCAGAAACGGACTGACTGGTGCTACGAAGCAGAGAAACAGCGAGTGACGGAAAGAGGCCCGACCCACTGGGACTGCCTGAAACACGCAAGGAATGCAAAAGAAACGTTAAGAATCCGGGACCGGCTGCGGTTGGCCAGAGGGACCGCCAAGGTTAAAACTAAGCTCTAAAGGCAGGCACTTCGCTGAGACCCTTGGCTGGGGAAAGACGCTTGTGAAATGTGAGCAAGGGAAGTTGGAGAACAACTAGCTCCCAAAAGTAGGAGTGGGTAGCCCTCTGACCCGTCCCGGCAGCTAGAAACCCCCAGCAAGTCTGGGGGCGGGCCTAGGGGCGGGGCCGGGGCTCCGGAGCCACTAACTGCAAGCCAGACTGCGTCCTCAGTGCGCCTGCGTAGGGTGAGGCCGGACTCTATTTGGCTACCAGGCGTGCTGCGACAGCGGCGTTCTGTACCCAGCATGCTGCGCGGGGAGCGACGGCACTACGTCCATCTCTTCCCAACCCTGCCCCCTTTACCCCCTCCCTCCAGGCCCCCCTATCCCCGCTTTCCCTAAAGTGAGTGAGACGGGCAGATGGAGGAGGGAGTGTAATGGCGGCGGCCGGCAGCTCCCTGCTCTGACCCACGGCAGACACACAGCAACTATACCCTCCCCGCCCCAATCACAGCTGGCCTCCGCCCCGCCGCCGGAGCGGGGCCATCCTCCCCGGCCCTTCCCTCAGCTGTCGGCGTCTTGCCCTGCGCCCCGGCCGGGGCCCCACACACAATGGACGAGCTCGCCGGAGGCAGTGGTGGCGGCCCGGGGATGGCGGCCCCTCCACGCCAACAGCAGGGACCTGGGGGAAATATGAGCCTTTCACCAGGGGGCAATGGAGCGGCAGGCAGCGCGGGTCCTCCTGCCGCCGAGGGAGCGGGTCCAGCGGCAGGCCCCGAGCTGTCCCGGCCGCAACAGTACACTATCCCAGGGATCCTGCACTACATCCAGCACGAGTGGGCTCGGTTCGAGATGGAACGGGCGCACTGGGAGGTGGAGCGAGCCGAACTGCAGGTACCTCGCTAGCGTCGGTGTGCGGGACAGCTGCGGCAGCGGGGTTCCCCGTGGGGGTTGGGGACGGGACTTCCCTCATTGGGATCCCGCGGGCTTGGGAAGACCAGATGAGCCTACCTGCGCGGCTCGGGGGCGTTGGTCCTGGCCGCTGTTCCTGCTAGAGTCTTCCTCCCCCTTTCCCGCAGAAGCTTTTTCCCAAACCCTCACTAGCTGCGCTGTGCGGGCTTCCTTGGGGCAGCCATTTTGGCTTTTAGTATGGCGTCTGCGGGGGCTCCTCTGGAGGCGGCCTGCCCGGGCCTCCCGGGCTTCCCGGCCTTGGGGTAGAACTCTTCTCTGTGGGAGAGCCGGGCGTGAGGCTCCTGAACGGTGAACTTGCTTTGTGTTGCCTCTTGAGATGGAGAACCCGATGATGGGCATTTTACCACCTTTTCCTGGATCATCCCCTCTTTCCGTTTTGGCACGTCTGCCCCCCTCCCTTGGAGTTGGTACGCACTTGCCCCTTGACAACCACGCTTCCTTCCAGAGCTGCTACCAAGCACAATGGCTTGCCGCTGACCTGTGAAGTTTTCATTTCCTACCGCCAACTTTAAGTACCTTCACCTGAGATGCTTCCCTGTGCACTTAGATTCCCCTTCAGTTCTTCTTTAGTTTAGCCTTCTCCATACAGGCATACCTCGGGGATACTGCAGGTTCGGTTTCAGACCACCGCAGTGAAGCAAGTGGTAATATTTTTGCTGCTAGAGGGTCTTGCCTTCAATTTTTAAAAAGAAACAAACAAAAAAAAACCCACCAGTTCTGTGAAGCGCAGTGAAGCGAAGCGCAATAAAACGAGGTATGCCTGTACTGAGATTTTTTTTAGGGTACCCTTCACCTGGCCTTCCCTTCCCTTCCTCCATCCCCCCCTTTTTTAACACATAAAAAGGCAAACCAGACTATCTATGTTGTCTTTGTGAAAGGACTGAAAAAATTAATATTAGCTGGAAGTAAAATGTTCTTTTGTCACGTTACTCACAGTGGTGAAGCAGAATTAAATATCCTCAAGACCCCTCATAATTAAGCCTGACTCAATCCTCTTAAGGTGAAAATTTGATGGGCTGGTTTACCTAACTTTTGGAAGATGTTGGTAGTTTACGGGGTCATGTCTTGGATTTCAGAATGGCTATATCTTTCTTAAAGACTTGTTCAACATTTTGGGTATTCGTGTTTATTTTTAAATCCTTTCCAGGTCAAATTTAGGCTTAGGGGGGAAAAACATGCATTTAAGTAGTGTTGCACCTGTTCAGATTTATGTATATATTTAGAATGTCAGCAATATTGTTCGCTGACATATGCCATTTATGCCTATGGTGAATAGTTGGAAAAATTTAAGTAAGGAATTTTGGATTAATTTAGGAAGGGTGTACTCAAAGAAATATTTATCTTTTCAGCTTGCTTTTGAACTAGTAAACTTTGAGTCTACAAAGTAGGTTAAGTTAAACTTTTACAAAGTAAGAATGCTTACATATTTTGACACTTTATCAAGTTTTGCAAAAATTATAAATTAACACCTGTTAGTCAATTCAATGTTTTAGAATCGCACTTTGATATATTCTGCTTTTAAAAATACAACTTTCAAAAAGCTTAAGTTGAAATTGTCTGCTGGTTCTTTTAACTTGTGATGTATAGTCTACTTTAAAATACCTGGGATTTAGAGTTCTGTTGACACACAACTTTCTGTCACACCGTGTTGCAAATTTAACGTTCTCTGTGAGTGAAGATAGGCATTTATTTTTAATAATTGCATTTGCAAATGCATGGAAGCTTGGGCTCACTAATACTTTGCCAGTTTGAAATAGTGTTATGACCTTCGTACTGTTGTATGAAAGCTTGGATTCTACCACTTTTCAATTTAGCAATTACATTAGTCATTCATAAGCTTCAGTAAGGTAAGTAGCAGAGAAAATGTCTTTTGTCTAAATTGCTAAAGTATGTACATTGATGAGGTCTGTATTGTCTGTCCTACTCGCTTTCTCATCTAGTTCTTCCCTTGACAATAAGTCTTTAAAGAGAGATTCCTTTTATTTGTTTGCTTGCTTTCAGTTGATCTATATAGGTATATTTTGATATAGCCATTATAAGCTAGTTTGTTTATTTTGACAAAGTTCTACAGTGTTTCTAGACTCTGAAATTTTTCCAGGGATTTTCATCAATTCATACTGATTTTTTTTGGGGGGGGGGGGGATAAAATGTTCATGATTGTGTTTATATGCTCTTGTTCTATACATTTCTCTAAAATATTTTACTGGGTTACTGAACTAAGAGGGTTTCAAATTTACTTCCAGTATGTTGAATTTGCTTTAATTGTACTCAGTCTTTAGTAAGATTTCTTGTACACACTTTAAAATGTTTGTGTTGAATAAAATTCTATTGGGATGGTTTAAGTGACACATCAATGGATTTAAACTGTAAACTTAAATTTATTTTTAAGAAAGATAATGAGACAGCTTACTCTATATTATATAGAGTTTGGGTTACCTATATGTGTTTTTATCTACACATACAAAACTATTCAATAATGAATACGAAGAGGCTAAGTTATACCTTATTTTGATGTAAAATTTCAGTATGGAATCAAGTGTTTCCTGGCTTTGGAAAGGATGTTAAATTGGAACTTTTCAATGTGTGGGGTTTTTTTTCTTTCTTTTTTTCTGTAAAAGGAATTTGGGGTAAAGGTCTGTTTTAAAAACTTATAGCTAATCAAAGGACCATGTCTTAAAGCTCTTTTTGTCTTTGTGTGGGTTCCTTATCTTGGACTGAGGTATTTTAATATTTGTTAGTAAGACTCTGAGGCAGTGACTCCTGAATGAGAGAGCTAGCCAGAATCACTTGTAAACTTTAAAAAATATGCAGGCCCCCTCCCCTGCTTTATCCTCCAGAGATTTGGTCTCGGGCTTGGAAAAAGTGAGCTTTATAGGATGTTAGCAATTCATGTTATATAAAAATTATAACTGCCATTATGCAGCATTACAACCTTATGTATTCCTATTTTACAGATAAGACAAATTTAGGTTAAGTAACTTTGCCAAAGTCACCCAGCTATAAAGTATTGGAACTGATCTTTGAAACCAGGTTTGTCTGAATTCAAAACCCGTGTTCTTAGTACCACTCTTGTAACTACTGGGTTATATGGTTATCTTAGCATTTTTCATAGAAATGGAATCTGCCCTGTAATTCTTTGTCTATCATATTGTGGCATATATACTTCAGTACATTTCAGCAAAGTGTTTTTGAACCCCCATGATGTACGAAGTGTAATTCGTGTATGTTGTAAACATGTCCTTATATTTTTTCTGTAGTTGATATGTTATTAAAAATGCACTTGTGGTATAATACAAAATGCTTGTTTGGCAACTATAAAAACATAACATTAGATAATAGGTAAAAAATATGATATAGTCCAAGAATTTGTATTCTAAAGTTACTGATTCTCTGGCGAATGTAAAAATTTTAAGTAGTTTTTGTGTTTGCATACTCTGGTATACAGATTTGTCATAACATGATAGCTGTTTTCTACCTAACAATCTTAACCTTATGGGAGATATTTTGCTCACAGATAACTAGATTTCTTCATTATTAAGGTGGGAGAACTTTGTTTTTCATGCACCCCTTACTTTGTCAGCATTTTCTTAGAATAGTCAAAAATGATGTTATACAAATTCTGATGCTTTTCCTATTACAAGATTTTAGGATTTTACTATGAAATGACAAAAAAATAACAGTATATAGTGATTTTGTATAAAGGTGCTTCCTTTATTCTGAGAATTTTAGTCTTCGTGAATTTGGCTGTTACGCAGAGTCCTCTTTTAAATGATGGTGATGATAGAATAAAAAATATTTGATAGGATTGAGCCTACAACCTTATGTCATTCTCCCTGTTTCTTTTGTCTGCGTTATAGGCTTCATTTTTACTCTACTCATTCCATAATACCCATGTAAACACTTGGAAGAATGCTCTTCTTCCGTCGTTAGTTGACCTTTACATTGCCAAATCCTGTGGCCTTCTTACAGACCATATGGACCTAACCAACATTTTCTGCTATTGACTATTTCTTCCTCAAAATCCTCTTTGGTTACAGTAATTCCCTATTTTCCCTTTGGTCCCCTTAATCACTTTTCTTCAGGTGTTTTCTCTTCTTTGTTCCCAGTTGTTATTACCTGGGGTTCTGGTTTTCTTGTTTTCACTATATATTTCATTTGAAATTAGATGTTCAGCTATCACTTGTCATCTTAATACTTAACATTTATTATTTATCATTCACTAAGTGTTATTTTGATGCCTCAGTATTTATTAATTTAATCCTAAAAGAAAAAACAACAACCCAGTAAGGTTGGCAAATTGCTTTCTTTTTTTGTTGGGTGTTTTTTTTCTTATTTATTTATTTTTTTGACACAAGAATATTGGAGCCCAGAGGTTAAGTAATTATCTGTCCAAGATAGTGCAGCTAGGAGACAGCAGAAGTGGCATTTAAATCTGGACAAATGGCCTTCAGAGGCCATGTTTGTAACCACTTGGTATCTTTGGCTGCCAGATATCGCAGACATATTTCCAATTTCCTCTTTAACTTTTCTTTTTTTAAAGGGTTTTATTTATTTATTTTTAGAGAGAGGGGAAGAAAGGGGGAAAGAGAGGGAAACATCAGTGTGTGTCTGTCTCTCACTTGGCCCCCACTGGGGACCTGGCCCACAACCCAGGCATGTGCCCTAACTGGGGATGGAACCAGCGACCCTTTGATTTGCAACCCGTGCTCAATCCACTGAGCTACACCAGCAGGGCCCCTTTTTTTTTAACTTTTCTATTTCAAATTTAATACATCCTTTACTCAGTTCATCTCACATGCCTGCCATTCCCTTGTATAAAACACACTTGCTCATTCCCCTTTATTCCTTGTTATAGTTAATGTTTATAATCATTCTCCCCATCACTAGACAGTATACAGATCCACCTGTATATGCTGAATCTTTGGATTTTATTGATCTAGTATAATTATTCAGTGAATATATTTGAATGCTATTTTGTGCTAGGCCATGGGTAGGTAATGATGTTTAGGACCTGGCCCTCATGGAGCTTGTACTCCAGAAGTAGTAAACTGTAATAAACCAGGAATTAACAAGATGACAAATAAATGGTGATGGGAAACTTGTGTGGACAATGGGGTTTCAGATAAACATGTAGTATTTACTGAGTATTTACTATGTGCCAAGTATTATTTTGAGTTCTTAATACATATCTTAGATCAATGGGTAAATAAAATTTTTTTGCCTACCATGACCCTGCAGCCTAACCACTGACCGAAGGAAATAACCCTGATTTAATCTGTGGTTTTCATTTCTTTACTGACACCATCTCAGTTTAGGTTGCCTCTCCTGTGTGAATTCTCTGAAGTAATCTCCCCAATCCATGCCCCTCTCTTAACAGTTTGTGCATTATACTGCACATGAGATTGTATTACATATACCCTCTTCCTTTTTTTTTTTAATCTCACCTGAGGATATGTTTATTGGTTTTAGTGATACAGAAGTGCAGGGAAAGAGAGGGTAGTGGGGAGGGAGAGACAGATAGACATGCACATATTGATTGGTGCCTCCCTTAGGCACTGTCGGACTAGGAAACAAACCTCAACCTAAGTACGCACCCTAACTGGGAATCAAACCAACAACTATTTGGTGTATGGAACAATACTCCAACTAACAGCCACTGGGCCAGGGCTCTTTAATTTTTTATTATGGAGAGTTTTAAGCATATAGAAAAATAATACAGTATTTGTGACCTCCCACAAACTTGTCACTCATTTTAACCAGTAACATGTCATGACCAGTCTTGTTTTACTTACATTGCTATGCACACTTCCCAATCTACAATTATTTTGAAGCAAATCTCAGAATTGTATAATTTCATCCATGAATATTTCCATACATATTTGAAAGAAAAGACAATTACAATACTATTACAGTATATACTAAATTGTTAAAAATAATTTATTTTTTAGATTTTAAGTGTATTTTATTGATTATGCTATTACAGTTGTCCCAATTTTTTTCTCCTCTTTATCCCCATCTGCTCCTCACCCCCTCCTATCAGCACTCCCTTAATTCATGTCCATGGTTCATACATACAAGTTCTTTGGCTTCACCACTTTCTGTACTATTCTTAACTTTCCCCCGTCTGTTTTGTATCTACCAATTATGCTTATTCCATGTCCCTTTTCCCCCATTCTCTGCTCTCCTCCTCCCTACTGATAACCCTCCATGTGATCTCTATTTCTGTGATTCTGTTCCTGATCTAGTTGTTTGTTCAGTGTGTTTTTATATTTTTAGGTTCAGTTGTTGATAGCTGTGAGTTGTCATTTTAGTGTTCATATTTTCGATCTTCTTTTTCTTAGATAAGTCCCTTTAACATTTCATATAATAAGGGCTTGGTGATGATGAACTCCTGTAACTTGACTTTATCTGGGAAGCTCTTATCTGCCCTTCCATTCTAAATGATAGCTTTGCTGGATAGAGTAATCTTGGACGTAGGTTCTTGCCTTTAATGACTTCAAATACTTTTTTATCCCCTTTTTGCCTGTAAGGTTTCTTTTGACAAATCAACTAATAGTCTTAATGGAAATTTCTTCCTAGGTAACTCCCTCTTTTTCTCTTGCTGCTTTTAAGATTTTCCCCTTATCTTTAATCATGGGTAATTTATTTATGATATGTCTTGGTATGTTCTTCCTTGGATCAATTTCTTTGGGACTCTCTGAGCTTTCTGGTTTCCTGGAAATCTATTTCCTTTGCAAGATTGGTGAAGTTGTTCAATATTTTTTCAAATATTGAAAACAACTTTCAAATTTCTTGGCCTTCCTCTTCTGGTACCCCTATAACTCAGATGTTGGAATATTTGAAGTTGTCTCAGAGGTTTCTCAGCCTCTCCTCATTTCTTTGAGTTCTTCATTCTGTTCTGGTTGAATGTTTATTTCTTCTTTCTGGTCCAAATTGTTGTTTGGAGTCTCGGTTTCCTATTGGTCACTGTTGGTTCCCTGTATATTTTTTTATTTCACTTTGCATAGCTTTTTTCACTTCTTCCTCTGTTTTGTGTCAGTATTCAACTATTTCTGTGAGCATCCTGATTACCAATGTTTTGAACTCTACATCTGATAGGTTGGCTATCTGCTTGTTGCCTAAGTTTTGTGTTTTTTTTTTAGTTTTCATCTGTTCTTTCATTCAGACCATATTTCTTTGTCTTAGTGCATTTACATTGTAAGGGGCAGAACCTTACTATTCATTAGGGCCAGGCAACCCACTTCCCTGCCTTGTGTTGCTCTGTGTGGGGGAGGGGTCAGAGAGGGAACAGTGTCCCATTTTTGGCTCTCACCCCACTTTCAGTCACCTCCCCGGTTACCCACAAGCAAATTGGGTCCTTCTGGTACTGATTCCTGGGTGGGTGGTTCTGTGTGCATTCTAGGACCCTGAGTGTCTATCCAACAAACTTTCCTGTGAGGCTGGGAGTTTCTCCCACTACCTTAACCTCCACAGGATTTTATAGCCAGAACTTCTGAGGCTTTTTTTCCCCACCTGAAATCCTGAATTGTGTTGTCTGTCTTGCTCCCCAGTTGTTTCTCACAGTTTATCTGCATGCGAATGTGGAATTGCCTGGTCTGTCAACTGCTGTCTTGCTGTGCATTCTCTCTGCCCCTCCTACCAGTCTAGATGAATGTTGTTCTTTATCTCCTTGGTTGTCAGACCTACATACAGTTTGATTTTCTGTCAGTTCTGGTTGTTTTTTATTTTTAAATTTGTCATTGTCCTTCTTTTGGTTGTGTGAAGAAGCAAAGTGCATCTACCTATTCCTCCATCTTGGCCAGAGGTCGATAAATGAATAATTTCTAATACTATTCAATATTTACTGTTCAAATTTCTCATTTTCTCTTTTATCTTTAAACAGTTTGTTCAATTCAGAATCTAGATAACACATTATGCTTGGAACCCTCTCGATCGTGTTTTGCTTTTCCTTGCCATTTTTGTTGAAGAAATTAGGTCTTTGTTTCTCTAGAGGTTCCCAGAGTCTATGTTTGGTTGAATGTTGTCCGGTAGTATAGTTTAGCATGTTCTGTTGTCTTGTTTGTTTTCCCCTATTGGTTAGGGTGATCTAGGGGCTTGTTCAGAATTGGTTTATTTTTTTTTTCATATCTTGGGAAAAGGAGAGCAAGACTACTTCATTTGTAGTGATAATGTCTTCCATTAGAAGGCACACAACAATTTGTTGCGATGTTAGCAGCTGTTGATGTTAGTGCCTAGAAAATTGACTTCTTGGGGCTACCTTTAGACTTTAAAAAACATTTTTAAGAAATTGAGATGTAACCCTGGTAGGGTAGCTCAGTTGGCTAGAGCATCTTTCCAGTATGCCAAGGTTGTGGGTTTGATCTCTGGTCAGGGCACATACAAGAAGCGACTAATGAATCTAAATAATTGTAACAAGTCGATGTTTTTTCTCTTTCCTCCTCCCAGTCTCACTCCCCTCACCCCATGTCCTCCCTCCCTTTTTCTCTCTCTAAAACCAATAAATAAAAAAACTGAAAAAGGAATTGAAGTGTAATTCTCATAACATAAAATTTGCTCTTTTACAGTGTATATTTCTGTGTTTTATTTTTTTAGTATAGTCACTGTGTTTTGTAGTTATCATCACTGTCCAATATCAGAACATTTTTTCATTACCCCACAAGCGAACCCAGCAGCTACAAGCAGTCAGTCCCAATCCTCAGCATTCCTTGGCAACCATAGCTTTCTGTCTGTATGGATTTGCTTATTCTGGACATTCCATCTAAATGGAATTATATATTTTTGTGATTAACTTCTTTAACTTAAGATAATGTTTTTAAGGTTTCTCTCTGTTGTAGCATGTAACAGCCCTTTTTCCTTTTTTTTTATGGCTGAATAGTATTCTGTTAAGTGGGTAATACCATTATACAACTTGTCCATCATTTGGACATTTGAGTGTTTCTGCTCTTGGGCTATCGTGAATAATGCTGTTAACATATGTGCACAAGTTTATTTAAACCTATGTTTTCAGTTCTCCTGGTTATCTAGGTAGGACTGAAAGTGCTGGGTCATTTCCAACTTTTTGAGGAATTCTGTGTTTTTCTTACTTAAAAAAAATAAACCAGTAAACACTACAAAGTGTAGGTATTTTCTATTACTAAAATTGATGTTTCAGAAATCGATTGTTTTATGCATATATAAAACTAGTTACTCAAAATAATCATAAAAAGCAAGTTGAAATTCTTAGTATTTTTAATGAATTTATATACTAGTTTATCTTTTTCTATTTTCTTTTTTTTTACTGATTTCTTTGAAAACTGCCAGATACCCTCTATTACTTAAGATTTGTTATAATGCTTTAAATTTTTGTTTTGTGGTTGCATTTAGTTGCTCTTATTTATTTTGTAAGTTTTTATTTTAGTTTTTAATATCTTAATTATTAAAGTAACATTTATATAAAAATTAAGGCACAGAAATGTCAAAAATAGTGGCCTTTTTGTAATCTTAATCTTCCAAGAACAATTACTGCCATCTTTTTGGGTGTATATTTTTATACATACACAACCGTGATTCTCAACTGGGGGCAATTTTGCTCCCATGTTTGGCAGTGTCTGGAGAGTTTTTGGTTATTACAGCTGGAGTGGGGGTGCTACTGACATCTAGTGGCTAGAAGTTAGATGCTACTAAACATGCATAGGACAGACCACCCGCCCGCCCCCAAAAAATTTAGTCCAAAATAGTGCTCAGGTTAGAGGCCCTCATTATAACTGCAGTTGACTTTTGAACAACATAGGCTTGAACTGCGCTGGTCCACTTATATGGATTTTTTTCAATAATACACAGTTGGCCTTCTGTATCATTTGGGTTTTGCATCTCTGGATTCAACCAACAGCATTTTCCATTTGGGAATGTGGAGAACAGACTGTGTATTGCTTTATGTCATTTTATATAAGGAACTTGAACATCTATGGATTTCATATCCACAGGGGTCCTGGAACCAATCCGACACTAATACTGAGGGATGACTTAAGTTTGGAGGGAGTCCAAAGTGTTGGTATTCCCAAGCGCCACATTGTTCAAAAGTCAGTTGTAGCCCTGGCCAGGGAGTCAGTTGATTGGAGTGTCATTTTGCACAGGGTGCACATACAGTACCTAGGTTTCCTATTGATCTGGGTTAGGGTATATCTGAGAGGCAAGTGATCATGTTTCTCTCTCTTTCTCCCTTCCTCTTTTTCTAAAGTCAGCAAACATATCCTTGGGTGAAGATAAAAAAAAAGAAAGGGTCAATTGTATATCTATATGTGTGCCTTTATGTAAATCATCTTATATTCATCCATGTCCAATGCTTAGAAAAAATGCCTGGCAAGTACCTTGACTGGTATGACTCAGTGGGTTGGCCATGGTCAGGCAGACTGAAAGGTTGTTGGTTAGATTCCCAGTCAGGGCGCATGCCTGGGTTACCCGTGCAAGAGGCAGCCATTGGATGTTTCTCGCCTTCTCTTTCTCCCTCCCTCTTCCTCCCTCTATACATAAATAAATCAATAAGATAATTGTTGCATTAAAGTGTTGTTGAGTGAATATGTTAATAAGCTCTTGCTATAATGAAAAAAAAACTGTTCCATTTCAAAATATATAAATTGACTTCACGTTTAATGCCATTATAATGTTAGGTTTATAAAACTCTATAATTTGTCAAGTTAAATTTGCTCAGAATACACATACCCAAATACTAGAGAGCTAATGGCCAAAACAGCTTGTCCCCTACCCATCCTGTCTCTCTGTTCCAGCTTTCCAGCAGCACTTTAAAATCTTTCTTCTCATATTTTCATCCTTATTTTAAATAATAGAATTTAAAACAATTGAGCCACACCTGACTGGTGTGGCTCTGTGGATTGAGTGCCAGTCTTCGAACCAGAGGGTTGCTTGTTCGATTCCCAGTCAGGGCACATGCCTGGGCTGCAGGCCAGGTGCCTAGTTTGGGGGGGGTGATGGCGCAAGAGGCAACCACATGTTGATGTTTCTTTCCCTCCCTTTCTACCCACTTTTCCCAAAATTAACAACTATACTTGTCTCTGGCAATATTAACTATTACCTTAATCTTCCAGTTTGGTGATTGAGGATTTATCACATTTCCTATATCTCCTTTTACCATGTTCCATTATAGGTAATAGAACTAGTTAAATCATTAGGTTTTGCATTATTATGACCATGGAAATAATAATTTGTGAGTCAAAAAGCATATTGTGAACACTTGCTCTTTACTGTACATTTTTTGTTTTCACTAGCATTATTTACCTCCTTTTTTATTTGCTTATTAGTTTCATAGGCATCTATTGCTGTTTTTTCCTGAAAGCCATACAAATCCATCAGGGTTTTCAAACTTGCAAGCACATCACATAATCTGCCAGTTTTGCCTTTTGTGTAGAAGGAATAAAGTTGAGCAGGGAGGACTTGCCCTCCAGAGCTGTTAATTCTTTTGCTCTCTAGACTTAAGACTTGTTATAAAGTTATTCTGAAATCTCTGTCAGCTGTTCTCTTCTTTGTTACATAGTTACTACTATGAAACTCTGTCTGCTGTTCGCCAGCTGGGGTTCCCCCCCTGCCTTTTTTAAACTGGGTTTTATTCCCCATCCATTCTTGCTTTAGGCCTTTGTTTTGCTGAAATATGTTATCTAATTGTTTCTTGAGAAAAGTTGCATAGGAGGTAAATTTTAGGAACTTGAATCTTTTAAACATGTCTTTTATTCTCACACTTGTTTGGGGTCATATTTTTTGGACTATAAGACACACACCCCCAAATTTGGGGGGGGTGCATCTTATAGTCCGAATGTGGCTTACCTGGCTCACTGTGCGGGGGCAGGGGGGTGCAGTGTTATTTATGTTACTGAATATTTTACCACATTTTTTGCTTCAAATTTTTTTCCTATTTTTCTCTAAAACCTATGTGTATCTTATGGTCTGGTGCATATTATAGTCTAAAAAATTTGCTAGTTTGGCTGGAGATAAGTTTCCATCAACATGTCAAAGGCATTTCTCTTGTCTTTGAACTTTTCAGTGTGGCTTTTGAAGGGTTTCATGCTGTTCTGATTCTTGTTCCTTTTTTTTGTATGCAAGATTTGTTTTGGTGTCTTTTATTTATCCTGGTTTTATTAAATTTTATGAAAATATATATTGTGTTAGGCACTGAGAGAATTCTTCTCCATAGTCTAGTGTTTCTCAACAGAGGGCACCGTAGGCAGTCAGATAGTACCATTTTTGTGTCGGGCTGTGAGGTGCTTGCAGGGCTTTGAGTGCCCCGGCTCCCAGGTATTAAATGCCAGTATGCGTCATTAGTTACTAGAACATCTAGAAATGACCCCAGACATTTCCAAACACCCCTAGGGGGTGGCAGTCCTTATCTTTTTTGAGAAGCATTATCGTAGTCCTAAATCCTTAGGGCACTTACTCTGTTTAGTCGATGATGGACCTGCCAATACGAAGTTTTTCTTCTGTCTCGTTTTGTTTTTTTCTCTCTTTTTGCTCTGTTTTGTGAGATATTTTTTCGAACTGTGTTTTTTGATCCCATTAAATTCATAAAAGCATTTTCTGTTTGAATTTTTAAAAGAAAGGTGTTCTGGGGTTTTTTTAGCATAGTGTAGTTTTTGTTGTTTTCTGAATTATTCATTTCTTCCAAATTTCTTTTTTTTGTTTTGCTTCTTTTCATTTTTAACTAATACTGTACTCAGATGTTGGTGGCCATTGACTATGTTTGATAGCTGCGAGCTTTTTTTTACCTTAAAACTTGTTTTTGTTTCCATTAAAAATTGAGTGAGTTTTAATCTGCTTTAGCCTTGCCATAGGTTAGTTTTCTCAAATCTTTGGTTCTCTTAGCTTACAATTCTCTGAGTTCTTCAGAGACTTGTTGATCTTGCCTATCTGTTATTGTAATTTTTTAAATTGCTTTAGAGAAATAGTTTATCGCCTTTGTGCTGCACTTTATTTAGAACCTACCTGCAGGATAATACTCCATCTCTGCTGACCTACTTGGAGTCTGGATTTCTTTAAGTCTTATGTCAGTTCTTTCCACAATTCTCCTTCTTGTATCTTGCATTAGTATCTGGTCACTTTCTCCCTAGATTCTTACCATTTTCACCTTAACAGGCTTACATAAACTTTAGGTTCTTGACTTTTAAATGTTCCCTTCTCTAAGCCAGTGGGCATCTCATACTTTTAGCCTCTCTTGTGTTATCTGATGTAAACAAATAATGGCGTATGTTACAAATTTCTTTTGATTTAAATTCAACCTCTAAAGAAGAAAGTGGTTATTTTTTCTTTAAAAGTAACTATGTCATTTATGCTGCTTTAATGCATAGAAAATACTATAATTCACTTTTTCTCCACAATTTTTTGTTAATCCTCACCAAGAATATGTTCATTGATTTTTAAATAGAAAGGAAGGGAGAGAGAGAGGAAGAGGGAGAGAAACAGAAACATTACTGTGAGAGAGAAAGATCAATCGGTTGCCTCCTACATGAGTCGAACCTGCAACCTAGGTATGTGCCCTACCCAGGGATGGAACCTGCAATGTTTTGGTGTACAGGACGATGCTCCAACCAACTGAGCCACCTGGCTGGGGCTCCACAATTTTTTATTGTGGCAGAATTAAGTACCTTAAACATTTTTAAGTATATACTTCAGTGATACTAGGCATATTCATATTGTGCAGCCGTCACTACAGAACTCTTTCATCTTGTCAAACTGAAACTCAGTACACATCAAATAATAATTATCCATCCTCCTGTCCCTCTAGTCCTTGACAACCACCTGCAATTCTTCCTCTGTTGCCATGACTTTGCCTAGCCTTGGTACCTCATATAAGTGGGATCATTCAGTATTTATCTTTTTTGTGGCAAAACTTTGCTTCTGTAAATCTCCATTTCCTTTCCTGTTCTTCGTGTTATTGTCCTACAAATTTTACCTTTGTTGTGTACTCATTAATGCATATTTCAAATCACTGCTTAATGTAGTTGTTTTTTAAATCACGTAGAAAAAAGTTACAAATGCATTTATATTGTCTTTTATAGTTACCCTATGAAGTTACTTGTACTAGTGCTTTGTCTTTTTCTTTCTTTCTTTTTTTTGTTGTTGTTGACACTATTGTAGATGTCCCCCACCTTCCCCTCCTTAACCCCCTCCACCCAGCCTCCCACACCTCTCATCCGACCTTCATCACATTGCTGTGTGTGCCCATGAGCCGTGCATGTATGCTCTTTGACTAGTCTCTTCCAGTCTTCCCCATTCCTCTCCCCTCAGAGATCTGTCAGTCTGTTCCATGTATCCATGCCTCTGGTTTTATTTTGATTGCCAGTTTATTTTGTTCATTAGATTCCACGTATGAGTGAGATCATGTGGTATTTGCATTTCTCTGACCGTCTTATTTTGCTTAGCATAATCTCCAGGTGCATGCATGTTGTCACAAAGGGTAAAAACTCCTTTTCTGTAGCCTTTTAAATATTCTATCATATAAATGTACCATAGCTTTTTTATTCACTCATCATACTGATGGGCACTTTGGGTTGTTTCCATACTTGGGCTATTGTGAATAATGAGGTTGTGAGCATAGGAGTGCCGAAATTCTTTCTGATTCTTGTTGTTTCTGGATTCTTAGGATATATTGCCAGAAGTTCAGTTGCTGGGTCAAAGGCCAGTTCCATTTTTAATTTTTTAAGGACATATTTTTCATGTGGATTTGAGTTACTATGTAGTGTCATTTCTTCCTAAAGTGCTCCTTCTAGTATTTTTTTTTAGGGCAAAACCTACTGGCAACAAAGTTTCTCAGTTTTGTTTAGCAGTAATGTCTTAATTTCTCCTTCAGTTTTGAAAGAATAGTTTAATTTTTGGATATAGAATTCTTGGTTGATAGTCTTTTTCTTTCACCATTTGAATATATTATCCCACTTCCTCCATGTTTTTTTTTATTTAAAAAAATATATTTTATTGAGCCCTGGCTGGTGTAGCTCACTGGATTGAGCACAGGCCTGCGAACCACAAAACCTCGGTTGGATTCCCAGTCAGGGCACATACCTGGGTTGCAGGCCAGTTCCCTGCAGGCCAGTTCCCAGCAGGGGACGCACGAAAGGCAAACATACATTGATGTTTCTCTCCCTCTCTCCTTCCCCCCTTCCCCTCTAAAGATAAATAAATAAAATCTTTAAAATATATATATATTTTATTGATTATGTCATTTGCAGTTGTGTCATTTCCCCCCTTCATTCCCCTCTACCCTGCATACCCTCTCCTACCACATTCTCCCCCTTTAGTTCATGTCCATGTGTCTTACTTAAGTTCTTTAGCTTCTACATTTCCCACACTACTTTTGCCCTCCCCCTGTCTATTTTTTCCCCACTTTCTATGCTACTTATTCTCTGTACCTTCTCCTCTCTTCTCCTCCTCCCACTCCCCTGTTGCTAACCCTCCATGTGATCTCCATTTCTGTGGCTGCGTTCCTATTTTAGCTGTCTGCTTAGTTTGCTTTTGTTTTAGGTGTGGTTGTTAATAATTGTGAGTTTGCTGTCTTTTTACTATAAATGTTTTTTATCTTCTTTTTCTTAGATAAGTCCCTTTAACATTTCATATAATAAGGGCTTGGTGATGATGAACTCCTTGAACTTGACCTTATTTGAGAAGCGCTTTATCTGCCCTTCCATTCTAAATAAAAGCTCTGCTGGATAGAGCAATCTTGGATGTAGGTCCTTGCCTTTTGTGACTTGGAATACTTCTTTCCAGCCCCTTCTTGCCTGTAAGGTAGGTCTCTTTTGAGAAATCAGCTGACAGTCTGATGGGAAGTCCTTTGTAGGTGACTGTCCCCTTATCTCTTGCTGCTTCTAGAATTCTCTCCATTTTAATCTGGGGTAATTATGATGTACCTTGGTATGTTCCTCCTTGGGTCCACCTTCTTTGGGACCCTCTGAGCTTCCTGGACTTTCTGAAAGTCTATTTCCTTTGCCAGATTGGGGAAGTTCTCCTTTATTATTTGTTCAAGTAACTTTTCTCTTGTTGCTCTTCTTCTTCTCCTTCTGGTACCTCTATAATTCGGATGTTGGAATGTTTAAAGATGTCCTGAAGGTTCCTAAGCCTCTCCTCATTTTTTTGAATTCTTGTTTCTTCATTCTTTTCTGTTTGGTTGTTTCTTTCTTCTTTCTGGTCCACTCTATTGACTGGAGTCCCAGTTTTCTTTCCATTACTATTGGTTTCCCGTGCATTTCCCTTCATTTCACTTAGTGTAGCCTTCATTTTTTCATCTAATTCGTGACCAAAATCAGCCAGTTCTGTGAGCATCCTGATCACCAGTGTTTTGAACTGTGTATCTGATATGTTGGCTATCTCTTGGTCGCTTAAAAATATTGGCTCTGGGGCTTTGATTTGTTCTTCCGTTTGAGCCGTAATGTTTTGCTCTGTTCGTGCCTGTTACGTATGAGGGGTGAAGCCTTAGGTGTTCACCAGGGCTGGGCAACTCAAGTTGCTGGTTTGTGATGCTGTATGTGGGGGTGGGGTCGGGGTCAGAGAGGGAACAATGGCACTTGCTCTGCTCGAGCGCTCTCTCTCTCTCTCTCCTCTCTCTCTCTCTCTCTCTCTCTCTCTCTCCCTCTCCCTCTCTCTTTCTCTCTCTTTCTCGGATTTCAGTCCCTTCCGCCGCTTCCCACAAGCAAATTGTGCCCTTCTGGTGCTGGTTCCCTAAGTGGGTGGGCTTGTGTACATTTTAGGACCCTGTGGGTCTCTCCAGTGAACTCTCCTGTGAGGCTAGAAGTCTCTCCCGGCACCTCAACCCTGAAGGTTTTTCCAGTTGGTGCTTTTAGGCTTTATTTCCTATAGCTGGGGCCCTGGGTTGCATGGTCTGTCTCACTGACCATTTTTCACCTGGTTTATCTGTGTGTGAATGTGTGTCCATGGTCAGCCAACTGCCTTGCCCGCCTCCCTGGGTTTGCTTGTTTCTTCCCCGTGCCTGGGTCTGCCAACCACCACTTTTTCCTGCTGTGACCCCTCTCCCCAGGCCGCGGACTCTGCCCCGGACTCTGCCCCTCTTACCGGTCTAGATGAATGATTCATTGTTGTTGGACTTTGGTACAGTTCAGTTTTCTGTCTGTTCTGGTTGTTTCTGTTTCCAAATCTTTGTTGTCCTTAAATTTGCTTGTGCAAGGAGGCACAGTGTTTTCACCTATGCCTCCATCTTGGCCCCATGGTTTCTGATGAAAAATCTGCTGTTAATCTCAGGAGGAACCTTTGTGATGAATCACTTTCTTAATGTTTTTGAGATAATTCTCTTTTTCATTGGTTTTTGACAGTTTGGTTATAATGTGTTTTAGTCTGGATCTCTGAGTTTAACCTACTTGAAATTTATTGAGTATCTTAGGTGTGTCTGTTAATGTTTTTCAGATATTTGTCCTTTTCCCTCCTCTCTCTCTTACCTATTTTATGTATGTTAGTATTATGAATGGTGTCTTACAAGTTTCTAAGGCTCTGTTTATTTTTCTTCATTCTTTATTATTTCCATTCTCCAGACAGGCTAATCTTAATTTACCCATCTTCAGGGTTGCTGAATCTTTTTTTCTGTCTGCATACTTACTGTTGTGCCCTCTATTGAATTTTTTCATTTTAGTTACTATATTTCTCAAGTTCTGTAATTTTTGTTTGATCTTTTTAAAAAATAATTCTGTGTCTATTGATATTCTCACTTGGTGAGACATCACACATACTCTCTTTGTTCTCTATACATGGTTTTCTTTAGTTATTTTAACATTTAAAATAGTTGATTTAAAGTCTTAGGTCTAGTAAGTTCAGTGTTGGGTTTTCTCAGGAACAGTTCATATTGACTACCCTTCTTCCATGTATAGACCATAGTTTCTTTTCATGTGTCATAATTTTTTTTGTTGTTGAAAACTGGGTATTTTAAATAATGTAGCAACTGTAGAAATTGGATTCTCTCTTTTCCTCAGGATTATTTATTGTTGCTATTTGTTATTGTTTGTTGGACTTTCTGCAACTAATAGTATAAACTTTGTTTTGTTTTTTTTTTTTTAAATTTTTGGTTACTGAATGTATATATGGTTACTGAATTCTCTGTTCAGCTTATCAGTTAGGCTAATGAATAGTTAGAGATTTCCCTGGACACCTGGAACATGGAAGTCTTCTAGTCTTTGCCAAGGGGGGCCTTTATGTGTGTGTTGGGACATGTGCTCAAGACACAGCCAGGCAGTTTACAGTTCTGTCTTAGCTTCTTTTCCTGCTTGTTCAGAGCATAAAGGTTAGCGAGAAGTGAGAGTTTAAGGCCTTTGCAGGTCTTTGAGGAGCATGTGTACAGGTTGTGCCTGCATGTGGCCTTCTAGATTCCCAGGAATATGTTGGAGTTTTCCAGAGTTTCCATGTACATTTCATTCCCCAGCTTTTCTTTTTAGAGTTTTTCATTATCCTATCATTTGCCCCCCAAATTGTCCATTACCTCAGGCAGTCAAAACATTTGACAGTTGCCTCTTAGGTTTTTCACCAAAAGCACCCAGAAAAAAGGCCGTTTGCACTGGATGAGCTCAGAGTCAGGTCACATAAAGATGGTTTGGTTACTAGGGTTTCTCAGGGAGCCAGTAGACGCTGCAAATAATGACAGTTTTCTGAGAATTGGACCTTTAAGGAAATCCAACTCTGTTCTGTCCCCTCTGGTGGCTCTTGACTTTTCATTATGATTGCAGGCAAATTAAAACCTCACAAAGCTTGCTGCTTTTACTGAGATTCAGCCATATTTTTTGAATAAACACTGCAGTCCTTCGTAATTTCCAGAGTTCTGAAAAAGTTGATTCTTACAACTTTCGCCAGTGTTCTCATTGCTTTTACAAAGGGGAGAATTTCAGAGGTCTGTACTCTGCCATTATAGCTGATGAGAGTAACACTAGCAGTTAATCAAGATTTGTGGGTTTGTTCTCCAAGCTCAGACAGCTCAAGGGAACCTGGGGGCTGAGGATTTTCAAGTTAATCATCCATTCCCCATCCTCTTTTTTCAGGGTTCCAGTTATTTCCATTTTCTCATGGGTGACTTGGCATAGCAGACCTGTCCAGATTGAGAATTTAACTTTGGAACTCTTGATCATTCTTGTGATTAAGTTCTGGTCCTTAGCCTTTGTGGCCTGCTCCTACTAGGGATGAGTGTGTGAGTCTGTGTTTGTTACCAAAGAACATTCTGGCTTTCACACTTAGCTTTTAATTCTCTATTACTCACTTTCACCTCTTGTATTTCTCCAAAGGGTTCATTGCCTTTGCCAGCAACAACCCAATTTCATGGTCCTTATATTTCCCAAATGCCAGATACACTGGTCCTTCTAGTGCAGGGGTCCGCACACTGTGGTTTGAGGGCCAAATCCAGTCCCAGGCCTGCCTGTTTTTGTAATGCCCCATTCCAGATATGAAATACTATCTGGTCCTTTTAAAAAGTTTGGACAACTGTACTTGAACAGCATAAGAAAAAGTAAAAAGTTTGCCAACTTTTGTATTTCCTTCTACTGCAAAACTACCCAGTTTACCAGCAGTGAAGTTTTAACAGCTGCACTGCTGCTTCTGCCAGGGGCTCACCACCAGTGATGGGGTTTTCTGCCAGCTGGGTGGCTAGGTGAAGAGTGACCCATCTCCAAAACTTTATGTTTAGAGCCTTCTTTCTTAAACCATCCCCTTCACCAGTGGCTGCTCATTGGGTGCCCTGGGGAAGTTGAGATGGTGATTAGTGTACAGAAGTTTATTAGGGAGTGTTCAAAGGATCGCCATCTGTGGAAGCAACACAGGGGAATCAGAAGAGATAAATTGGGTTGTAATGTAGTATCAAAAAAAAAAAAACCCCACAGTTGACTTTGTGGGGAACTTTGAAGCTGAGATAACCTTCTGAGTTGTCCAGAGTTGTGGCAAAGTGCTTGGCACTTATGGCCCTGTTTTGATTAGTTGCTCAATGAAGGCCACCTGGCCAGGCCCCTCTCTTCAGCTGAGGCAGTGCCTGAAAAGGCCTGGCAGGTGAGGGCTGTTTTCCAGCAACAGTCCCAGCCAGTGGGCAATAAATTCTTCATTTCTGAAGGGGGATCTCGATAGCACGTCAGTGTCTGCTACATACAGGTTTATCTGAGTTCTTTTAATTATACTTTTTTTGTAAAATATTTTTTTAAATTGTGATTTTCCTCTTTTTAAAACAATGATCCTCACCCAAGAGAGAAACATCTATCTGTTGCCTCCTGTATGCACCCTCAACTAGGTATGTGTCCTGACTGGGACACAGCCTTTTGGTGCGTGGGATGACACTCCAACCAACAGAGCCACCTGACCAGGGCATGATTTTCTTCTTTAATGAATCAGTTTTTCTCATAAGAAAGCTGTTAAATATAGTTCCTTCGCGCTCTGTACAGTTCTTCCTAAGGCAAACTGAGCTGTTTTAGATTTGGTGTGTGTAAGTAATTAGTTAACCATTTTAATACCAGTAATGTCATTATAGAAACCTGAGAATGCTAATCATAGGGATTAAAATTTACAGCTAATAGGTTTTAAAAAGTCATCTAGTTCAGTCCTGTCATTTGACCTGTGAGGCTGAGAACAAGAGATAAAGTGTTGTGGAGGCAGTTCATGACAAGTAAGGATTAAAATGTAGGTTTCTAAACCTCCAAGCTAGTGACTTTTTTATGAGTACTCCTTAACTTGGTTTCTTATAATTTCTAAGAAAAGAGTTATTAGGGTTCCGAAACTGAGCAAGAGTTGTTATGGCCAGTAAAGTCACCTTGCTGCTCCCTGGAACAGTGTTAACCATATATCCATGCTTCAGTAACAGCAGCAATAATGATAAAGGCAAATTCTGGGCTCCATCATTTTCATCACCCCTGAGATTATTGTGGATCAGTGAATTTGATTTATTTTTAACCTTCCTGGAAGACAATTCTACACACATCTTTGTAAACTTCTTCCTGATGACTGCGAGTTATTAGACGATGGAAGCTTCACTGTTTGGGTGATGGCAGGATTATATAATGGACATGATTTTCAAATGATGTCTGAAAGTGCTCTAGGATTTAAAAGTTTAGTGTCAGTGGTAGATTATCTTAAATATGTTTTGGATCACCTGAATTGTAATTGAATACTGTCACTCGACTCAGGTTAGAATTTGCATTTATTTTTGATGGTGCCAAGTATATACTGTTTTGATCATTGGGGACTAATATTAAGGAAAAAATAGAGGTAATTTTAATTAATAAGATGATTTAAGTGAAGACCAAATGATTTTTGTAGCACATGGAATTAACGTTTCATAACAAAGTGAAACAGAAAAACATGCCTAAAGCATTTAGTAGTTAGTACAGGCATTCCAAACTTAAAGAAACCTTACAGTAGTTAAGTTAGTACCAGTTTCATGTTATGAGCAGAGATTTAAATTCAGCAGAATTGCACTATCCATTCTTTTAAGTGTTTCTGTTAAATTGAATTTTGTTTGGAAGTTTTCATATTTAGTTAATTTGGCTTTATAGTTATGTAAGATGTGCCTAAGAATTACTTACTTTTATGTTTGCATAGGTTTAAGTAATGTTAGGATAAGAATTTCTGTAAACATTAGAAACTTTAGGAACATTTATTTCTCCTTTATACTGAAATTTCAGAATCTGTGTCTCTAGAGTTCTGAATTGAAGGGGTTGATGTTAGACCATCTAGGGTACCTACCTAAAGTATATGAAAGTAATAATGAACATGCCAGTCATATTTTGTGTGTGTGTGGAGGCAAAGAAGGAGGAAAGGGAAAATTCTTGTGTAAGAGAAAAATATTTTAAATTATCATAATAGGAGTTAGGTTTCTTGTGTATGAAGTATTTGATGACATCAACTTCCAGGAGGAAATTTTGACAATTTCGATCTTTGAAGAGTCATTCTACTTATGTTATAGTGAATGTGCTTTTTGAATATGCTTAGTTTTTTTTGTGAAGATTTTATGTATTTTTTTTTAGAGAGGAAGGGAGGGGGAGAGGAACATCAATGTGTGGTTGCCTCTTACGTGGCCCCGACTGGGGACCTGGCCTGCAACCCAGGCATGTGCCTTAGACTGAGAATCAAACAGCAACCCTTTGGTTCACAGCCTGAGCTCAGTCCACTGAGCTATGCCAGCCAGGGCTGAATGTGCTTAATTCTTGAAAAAAAAAATTCTGACTTGGGAATCAAACTAACAGTCCATTAATGGATGAATGGTTAAGTGAAATAAGACAGACAGGGAAAAACAAATACTATATTATGTCAATTATTATGTAGCATTTAAGAAGGAAAAAAAGCATCAGTCTTGTGGTTGTCAGGTTGAGGGTGGGTAAGGGAGCATTGGAAGAAGGTGGTCAAAAGGTACAAACTTCAGTTACAAGATAAATAGGTAGTGGGGATATAATGTATACCATGATGGCGATAGCTAACACTGCTGTATGATATATAAGAAAATTGTTGAGAGAGTATATCCTAAGAGTTCTCATCACAAGGAGAAATTTTTAAAAAAATTTTATCTACGTGAGAAAATAGAAGTTAGCTGAACCTAGTGTGGCAATCATTTCACAGTTAATGTAAATCAAGCTATCATGCTGTATCCCTTAAACATGTATGTCAATTACTTGTCTGTAAAATTGGAAAAAAACTTTGCATTGACTCTTGTAATAAAAATTTTCCTAATTTGTTTTGTAAGTTGAAAGTCTGGCAGAACGCCATTAGTAGAGTGTAAGTAAGTATATATTATGGAGTAGGCATGATCTACTTGGTAAGATCTACTTGGCAACTCCAATAGTTATTAAATGCCTCTTTGGGTCAGACACTACTTGTAGTTTACTCACTTTCTAATAAGGGAATATAAGTATGAATAAAAATAATTACATTGAGTTGAGCTGAGTACCAATAAGTTTTGAATGAGTCTTAACTCTTGAGAAGATACTTCACTAATTTTAATTTATAATCTTAATAAAACATTATGAACATAAGTTTTCTTCTAATTATCATATATCTGCTTATGTCATTAAACCTTCCATAGTTTTTTTTTAAAAATTCCTACTTCCCTTATTTCTTCCTGACCTGCAGTTGCCAAACATTGTTCAAATGCTTGGGGTATAACTGTGAGCTAAATCATCAAGTATCCCTGCTCCAGTGGAACTTAGGTTCTTATGGGGTTGGGGGTAGAGAGGAAGGGTGGGAGGAGACCAACAATACATAAATAATGTACTGAGAAATTATATGAGTGAATAAGAAAATATTGTTAGAAAGTGATATGTTATAAAAAATGGTACAGGAGGGTAAAGAAATTGGGAATATATGGGGATGTGCAGCAGTTTGTAACTTTTAAAGCAATGTTTAGGACAGCTCTATTGAGACAACAGCATTTGAGCAAAGATTTGGCAAAGCAGTTACGTGAATATGTGTGAAGGAAGAATTCACTGGCATTGCAAATAGCTAGTGTACAGCCTCAAGGCAAGTGGAATTGCACATTTGTCTTTTTGTGACTGGCTTATTTCACTCATAATGAGTTTTCCCTTTTGACGGCTGAATAATATTCCACTGCATGCACATATTGCAGTTTGTTTATCCATTTATCTATGATGGGCATTTGGGTTGTTACACTACTGTGCTATTGTGAATAGTGTTACTAGGAATATGGGTGTGCAAATACCTCTTTTGTACTGTGCTTTCAATTTATTTTGGATACACACATAGAGGTAAAATAATTAGATTATGATAATCATATTTTTAATTTTTTGAGGAACTACCATACTGTTTTTCCAAAGTGCCTGCAAAATTTTACATTCCCATCAAGAGTTCACAAGGGTTTCAGTTTCTCTATGTCGTTATTTCTTGCTTTCTGTTTTGTTCAATGGTAACCCAAGTGGATATGAGGTAATATTTAATTGTGGTTTTGATTTCCATAATGATAATGTCATGTTGAGCATCTTTTCATATGCCTCCTGGCTATTTGTATTGTCATCCGTGGGTGATAAATCTTTTTTTCAAAATTTTTTCATTTTTAATTGTTTTTGTTGCTGTTGTTACTGAGCTTTTCCTATACTATTATCTCCATTGTTCAAGAATCACCATACCTTTGCGCATGTTGTTTTCTACACATAAAACACTTCCTCCCCTGTTTGAACTGTCTCTACTCCTCTTTAGTTCAAAACTTAGCTGTCATTTTCTCTGGGAAACCATCTTTAAGCCTGCAGATGTAAATTAGGTTCTTTTCCTATGTGGTTAAATGTTCCTTTATCATAACGTTTATGAAGCTGCATTGTACATGCCTGCTCTGTTTGCTGTCTTTCCTATAGTAGGCTGTAAACTCCGTGAGAGTAGGGATTATATTGACCTTCTGCATCATTGTATCCCCAGAGCAGTAGGAGGCATTCAATAAATTGTTGTAAGAATGAACATCAGTACTAATATGATTTCAACGTTAATAGGTTAATTTTGAAGCCTGACTCGTATACCTAGTCCCATGTTTCATTGCTAGCTTAAAGTACCCAAGCAAGAAGAGTAGCTATTGGCAGTATAACCACTACACAATTATTGGACCATAAAACATGGCAATTTTAATGTTGTAATCTGCTAAACCAAAAGTGAAATCAGTGTTATATAAACCAAGAGATGTCTCCAAAGTACGGACGTTTTGGACAGGACCAGTCACCCTGCAATGGTTCCTTTATTCAGGCAGTTTAAAATCTAATGGAGGAGAGAGGAGTTTCATCTTCCTTTGTCCTACTCAACATAACTTTTTTTCTTTAATCCTCACCCGAGAATGTTTATTGATTTTTAGAGAGAGAAGAAGGGAAGGAAAGAGAAACATCGGTTACCACCTATTTGCATCCTGATTGGGGTTTGAACCCGCAGCCTACGTATGTGCCCTGATTGGGAATTGAACTGTCAACCTTTTGGTGTACAAGACGATGCTCCAACCAGCTGAGCCACCATTCAGGGCTATGTCACCTTTTAGAATTACTGGTAGTTTGTTTGTTTGTTTGTTTTTATTTAATTATTTTTCAAGTACATTTTTTTGTCTATTTCTCCCATCCCAGCCCCCCCCCCGTTTCCCCATCTCCCTCCCATTTCCCCCCCCAGCTGTCACCTTTTAATATTGAGAACTGCAAGCTGTTAAAAGATGAACTAAAGCATGTTAAAATTTTTAAGGATTTATTTAAGCAAAAATTGATCACAAATTCAGCAGCAACAAACCAGAAACTGTTAGGAGCCCTCCACTAACAGGAGACAGGAAATACTTAAAAGAGAAGAGGGAGATGCCAAGCTGTTGAATTGCTTCATTGGCTATAGCTTAAGTGGAAAGTGTAGTTGACTGATCGGTTATCCTTAGGTTTTGATTTGTTAACCTTGAGCCATTACATACAGACTTAGCATGCATGTTTGAACATTTTGAGTTGCTTATGTAGGCTGCTAAGGCATTAAAGCCAGCTCAGTCTAATGGCCTCCTTGTTTATTTTATCCAGGCTAAGTGGTATGATCATATCTGGTCAAAGGCTGATGAAAATAGACCCCAGCAATACTGCAGACTTAACCCTGAAGCAGCTAATTAGACAGTGGTTAGTGTCTTTTCTGTTAGGGGTAAGATAAGTCATAATTATCTTAATCCCAATTTGTTCCTTTTTCATTACTGACACTGATGAAATCTGTGTAGTGTCACTTTTAGCAAGCCAGCTAAGGTCATACTTTCTGGTACTCTTATATACTTACAGGTTAGGGGATGGTCTCTCTCTCTCTCTCTCTCTCTCTCTCTCTCTCTCTCTCTCTCTCTCTCTCTCTCATTTTAATCAAGCGTATGGTATCTTAAGAGCCACAGCACCCCTGAAAGCCCCTGCTAGAGTACTCTGATATGCTGTCACATTACTTCTGGTGAGCTCCTAGGCTACTGAGTCTGGACTTTTGGCTTTGGTTTCTTTTTGTTTTGTTTTAAATTATGTACAAAATATATAATCCTTTCTTAGTTTATAGTCTCTTGTCCTGTGCCAACTCCAATTTCAGGAATATTTATCAAGTTTTGTATTATGTTATATGTCTTATGATAAAACTATAAACAAACATAAGTCCTAACATGGATCATTATTGCATATGTTTATGTAAGGATTTAAGGGATTTTCTTTGATGGCGTATTTTCCTATTTTTTTAAAACTGTATGAAGCTGTTAACAGCCAGTACTAAAAATCAAGTATTTTACCATCTTTTATAAATAATAAATAATAGTCTTCCTGAATTGCATTCAATTTTTAAAGAGTTGAAGACAGTTCTGTAAAAGAGAAACACATTGTAGGAATTTCTGTATGCCTGACTCTCATCTATTCGTATTAGTAAGTATCCATTACTTTTATTAAAGTGTACAGCACATTAAGCTATTAGAGTCCCAGTGCCGAAATTGCGCTAGCAGTATACTCCATTTTATTATATTTATGTGTGGTTTTAACATCAGTAAAAAGAAGTCAGGTGAATAATTTTTCTTTTAGATATTTAAAAGCCATCCTTTTCAAAAAGATAATTGTTACTTATTAACAACTAAGTTTTACTTATCAAGGATTTTTCATGAAGATGAGTAAATTTAAAATATTTTATAGGTCTTTCTTATGGGAAGATGTTACTGAATTCTAGGGAATTAAAGTCCAGGTCATCTGGCCATGTTGATGGCTGTGGTAGATATGGACCAAATCAGAGATGTCCTATTTGGGTGAAATTTTCACTAAGTAATAGTGTCTAACAGGCTATTAAGGGCATGTCCAAGAAACATTATTGTTTGCTTTATTGACTTTCTTAACCTTAGTTAAATATATGCATATATTAGGGATTGTGTTCAGGTTTTTTTCTCCCCTTGGAAATTAAAAAAAATTGGTTAAATAACTGTACATGGATAGGATTTAGTATTATAACAAAAATGTGAGTATAAACACTTACATCCACATCACAATCTTAAATTATGATTTTGTTTAACTTTTTAAATTTTATTTATTTTTTAAAGATCTTTATTTATTTATCTTTAGAGGGGAAGAGAAAGAGACAGGGAGAGAAATATCATTGTATGGTTGCCTCTTGTGTGTCCCCTGCTGGGAACTGGCCTACAACCCAGGGATGTGCCCTGACTGGGAATCGAACCGCAGTCCCTTGGTTCACAGGCCCGCACTCAATCCACTGAGCTACACCAGCCAGGGCAAATTATGATTCTTTTGGCTTATTCATGCTCAGTTTTTTAAATGTCTTAAATATATATATTTTTAATTTTTAAAAAATATATTTTATTGGTTATGCCATTACAGTTGTCCTGTTCCCACCTTGCACACCCCCTCCTCCACCATTCCCCCCTTTAGTTTATGACCACGTGTCTCAAGTTCTTTAGATTCTTCTATATTTCCCCTATTATTCTTGACATCCCCCCATCTATTTTCTACCTATCATCTATGCTACTTATTTTCTCTACCTTCTCCCCCCTTCTCTTTTTCCCACTCCCCTGTTGCTAACCCTCCATGTGATCTTCATTTCTATGGTTCTGCTCCTGATCTAGCTGTCCTCTTAGTTTGCTTTGGTTTTAGGTGTGGTTGTTAATAACTGTGAGTTTGCTGTCCTTTCACTGTTCATCTTTTTTATCTTCTTTTTCTTAGATAAGTCCCTTTAACATTTCATATAATAAGGGCTTGGTGATGATGAACTCCTTGAACTTGACCTTATCTGAGAAGCACTTTATCTGCCCTTCCATTCTGAATGAAAGCTTTGCTGGATAGAGCAATCTTGGATGTAGGTCCTTGCCTTTCGTGACTTGGAATACTTCTTTCCAGCCCCTTCTTGCCTGTAAGGTGTCTTTTGAGAAATCAGCTGACAGTCTGATGGGAACTCCTTTGTAGGTGACTCTCCCTTTATCTCTTGGCTGCTTCTAGGATTGTTTACTTCATTTTAATCTTGGCTAATGTAATGATGGTGTGCCTTGGTGTGTTTCTTCTTGGGTCCAACTTCTTTTTTTTTTTTTAATTTTTTTTATTGATTATGCTGTTACAGTTGTTCTATTCCCCCTTTATTCCCCTCCATCCTACCCCCCATCCCCACCATCACCCCCCCTTTAGTTTATGACCATGTGTCTCAAGTCCTTTAGATTCTATATTTCCCATGCTATTCTTGCGCCCCCATCTATTTTCTATCTACTATGCTACTTATTTTCTGTACTTTCTCCCCCCTTCTCCTCCTCCCACTCCCCTGTTGCTAACCCTCCTTGAGATCTTCATTTCTATGTTTCCACTCCTGATCTAGCTGTCCTTTTAGTTTGCTTTCGTTTTAGGAGTGGTTGTTAATAACTGAGTTTGTTGTCCTTTCACTGTTCATGTTTCTTTAACTTCTTTTTCTTAGATAAGTCCCTTTAACGTTTCATATAATAAGGGCTTGGTGATGATGAACTCCTTGAATTTGATCTTATCTGAGAAGCACCTTATCTGTCCTTCCATTTTAAATGAAAGTTTTGCTGGATAGAGCAATCTTGGTTGTAGGTCTTTAGATTTCATGACTTGGAATACCTCTTTCCAGCCCCTTCTTGCCTGTAAGGTCTCTTTTGAGAAATCAGGTGACAGTCTGATGGGGACTCCTTTGTAGGTGACTGTCCCCCTTAGCTCTTGCTGCTTCTAGGATTCTCTCCTTCATTTTAATCTTGGCTAATGTAATTACGATGTGCCTTGGTGTGTTCCTTCTTGGGTCCAACTTCTTTGGTACTCTCTGAGCTTCCTGGATTTCCTGGAAGTCTATTTCCTTTGCCAGATTGGGGAAATTCTCCTTTATTATTTGTTCAAATAAGTTTTCCACTGGTGGCTGTGCCTTTCCCCTTCTGGTACCCCTATAATTCGGATGTTGGAGCGTTTAAAGATGTCCTGGAGGTTCCTAAGACTCTCCTCATTTCTTTGAATTCTTGCTTCTTGACTCTTTTCTGTTTGGCCATTATTTGCTTTCTTCTGGTCCACTCCATTGATTTGAGCCCAGTTTCCTTTTCATTGCTATTGGTGTCCTGTGCAATTCCATTCATTTCAATTAGTTTTGCCTTCATATATTTGTCTAATTTGTCCGTATAATCAACCAGTTCTGTGAGGATCCTGATCACCAATTTTTTAAACTGTGCGTCTGTGAGTTTTGCTATTTCTCCATCGCTTAGATTTATTTCTGGGGCTCTGAGATCCTCCTGCGCCATTCTTGGTCTGTTCGGGCCCTGTAAGTGTGAGAAGCCGCGGCTTGGATTCCCAGGTCGCTGGGTTGTGACGCTGTATGTGGGGGCGTGGCCAGAGCGGGGAAATGGCGACCCCCTCTGCCGCTTCTCACAGCTGGGTGCGGAGGAGCAGTGCCTTAGGTGGTTCACCTGGGCCGGGCCACTCAGAGTCGCTGGGTTATGACGCTGTATGTGGAGGTGGGGTCAGAGCAGGGAGATGGCGGCACCCTCCACTGCCGCTTGCCGTGGGGACCTGCCGGCCCGGTCCAACCGCCCACTCCCTCACCTGTCCACCCTCGCACAAATGCGCGACCTCAGTCAACACGCAGCCCCGGGCCCGGCTGTCTCCCCTGAGGTCGCTCGCCTGGTTGCTCGCTGGGTCGCTCACTAGGTCTGACCCTGCGCCTGGATTCCGCAGGCCTGAGTATGTCTGGCCGAGTCCTCCTGTGCAACCCTGCTCCGCCAGCCGCTGGTTTCGCCCCTTACCGGTCAGGCTGAAGAATTTGTTGTTAACGGACTTCCGAAAAGTTCAATTTTCCGTGTTCTGGCTGTGTTTTCTGTTGCTAATATTTAGTTTTCTCTAATCTTGGTTGTGGGAGAAGGCACGGCACATCCACCTATGCCTCCATCTTGGCGGAAGTCCTCCCTTTTTTTTTTTTTTTTTTCCGGGTCCAACTTCTTTGGGACTCTCTGAGCTTCCTGGATTTCCTGGAAGTCTACTTCCTTTGCCAGATTGGGGAAATTCTCCTTTATTACTTGTTCATATAAGTTTTCCACTGGTGGCTGTTCCTCTTCCCCTTCTGGTACTCCTATAATTCGGATGTTGGAACGTTTAAAGATGTCCTGGAGGTTCCTAAGCCTCTCCTCATTTTTTTGAATTCTTGTTTCTTCATCCTTTTCTGTTTGGTCATTTTTCTCTTCCTTCTGGTCCACTTCCTTGATTTGAGTCCCAGTTTCCTTTCCATCACAAATGGTTTCCTGTGCATTTCCCGTCATTTCAATTAGTTTAGCCTTCATTTGTTCCTCTAATTTGTGACTAAAATCAACCAGTTCTGTGAGCATCCTGATCACCAGTGATTTGAACTGTGCATCTGAAAGTTTGGCTCTTCCTCGGTTGCTTAGATTTATTGGCTCTGGGGCTCTGAGTTCTTGAGCATGTTTTGGTCTGTTCCTGCCTGTTACATATGAGGAGCAGAGCCTTAGGTGTTCACCAGGGTGGGGCCATCAGGTTGCTGGGTTGTGATGCTGTATGTGGGGGCAGGGTCAGAGAGGGACAATAGTGGTCCCCTCTTCTGCTTCCTGCCACTGGGGCCTGTGCGGTTTGTCTCACTGCTCGCTCCTTTGCTGGTTTATTGGCGCGCGAATGTGTGCCAGTGGTCAGCCTGCTGCCTTGTGTCTCAGTGGGTCCGCCCGTTGCTACTCCATACCTGGGATCCGCCCACTGCTGCCCGCGCACCTGGGTTGGTCCGGGGGCTCTTTCCTGCTGGACCTGCTCTGCTGCTGGCTTTTTCCCTCTTACCGGTCTGGCTGAAAGGTTCGTTGTTGTCGGACTTTGGTATAGTTCAATTTTCTGTGTTTTGGCTGTGTTTTTTGTTACTAAAACTTTGTTGTCTTTAAACTTGGTTGTGTGACAAGGCATAGTGTTTTCACCTACGCCTCCATCTTGGCGGAAGTCCTGTCTTAAATATATTCTTAATTTTGATCACTAATGATCATTTGATAATTAACCGACTAGAGAAACAGAACTTCTGGGATCACAGACATTCTGATTGAACCAAAGGGAAAATTTCCTTTATGCTTGTGGAAAAACCTGCATTTTAGAAAAGAATGTCATTTGTCCTAGATGAATTAAATAGTTCTGGGTTTGTAATTCAGCCAGGATTGTATCTGTATAGTCATGCCCATATTTTATAGTTGAGAAAACTGAGAAACTGTAATTATTACTTCATTCATTCATTAAACAACAAATACTAAGTTTTACATATGCCAGGCACTGTTCTGGGTAATAGGAAGATATCAGTGAACAAAAGACAAATATTCATACTTTTATGCAGTTACATTCTTGTAGTATTTGCATAATTAGTGGTAAAACAAGGAGAATTGATTTGGTTTAGTATTCCAATGTTTTTAGTATGAAATTGGGCTGGCAAGTATTTTTCATCCTGCTTGCCAATTGAAATAATTTTATTATGGTTACCTGGAGCCTACATTATGTTAAGAACTCCTTTCTAACTCTGAGGCAAAGTTACTGATGTCTGCTTTTGGTGTGGTAGGGGAGCTGGTAGCATCCTGAGATTATCAACCCTGCCCATATCTCTCTAGCTGGTTTTCTTTCCCCATTCTTGTAAGCAGCCTTTTATCTTTAGCTTGGTGAACAGGACAAGGTACTGTGGAGTGAGACGGCATGGTTCCAGTTTCATTGCCTCCACTGCCATTCTTGTGATACTCATGAAGTTACTTAACCTCTTTGGCTCTTCGGTAAAAGCGAGGGAAATAATACCAAATCATAGGATCATTGTGTGGAGTAAATAAACACACACACTTAATACTTAAAACTGTGTTTGGCGTGTAGCATACCTGACAAGTATTTGTGATGTTTATTCTTCCAGCTTTTTATTTACAATTCTGAAGTGAAAAGTTCTGAAAATCAAAAGGTTTGTTAACCATTGGGTAGCGGAAACTTTACTTGAAGTGACTTGAGGCTATTAACCGTCTCTATCACATTTGCTGAAAACTTGTATTTGTTTGATTTTGTTGCTGCCACAATTTGCTTTGGATGAGGTGTTATGTAAAATGTAGCATATACACTTTTCTAATAATTTCCAGGTGGCATGATCATGGGGAAGCATAAGGAAATATATGACCATGAAGCAAATGCTTAATCTTATGAGATAGTCACGTGTATAACATCCACATAGCTGCTGAGTTGAGTACACTGGTGAATGGGATGGGAATTGAACCTCTAAGTGTTCACCTTGTTCCACCGTTTTTTTTTCTTTTTAATATATTTTATTGATTATGCCATTACAGTTGTCCCATTCTCCCCCTTCATTCCCCTCCACCGTACACACCCCCTCCTCTACCATTCCCCCCCTTTAGTTCATGTCCATGTGTCATAAGTTCTTTAGCTTCTACATTTCCCACACTATTCTTGCCCTCCCCCCTATTTTCTCCCCACTGTCTATGCTACTTATTCTCTGTACCTTTTCCCCCCTTCTCCTCCTCCCACTCCCCTGTTGGTAACCCTCCATGTGATCTCCATTTCTGTGGTTCTGTTTCTGTTCTAGTTATTTGCTTAGTTTGCTTTTGTTTTTGTTTTAGGTGTGGTTGTTAATAACTGTGAGTTTGCTGTCCTTTCACTGTTCATCTTTTTTATCTTCTTTTTCTTAGATAAGTCCCTTTAACATTTCATATAATAAGGGCTTGGTGATGATGAACTCCTTGAACTTGACCTTATCTGAGAAGCACTTTATCTGCCCTTCCATTCTGAATGAAAGCTTTGCTGGATAGAGCAATCTTGAATATAGGTCCTTGCCTTTTGTGACTTGGAATACTTCTTTCCAGCCCCTTCTTGCCTGTAAGGTGTCTTTTGAGAAATCAGCTGACAGTCTGATGGGAACTCCTTTGTAGGTGACTCTCCCTTTATCTCTTGGCTGCTTCTAGGATTGTCTACTTCATTTTAATCTTGGCTAATGTAATGATGGTGTGCCTTGGTGTGTTCCTTCTTGGGTCCATCTTCTTTGGGACTCTCTGAGCTTCCTGGATTTCCTGGAAGTCTATTTCCTTTGCCTGATTGGGGAAGTTCTCTTTTATTATTAGTTCAAATAAGTTTTCCCCTTGTTGCTCTTCCTCTTCCCCTTCTGGTACCCCAATAATTCAGATGTGTTCTACTGTTTTATTGTACTTTATCTGTCATATCGTATTTAAGCCTCCTAATAGTTCTGTGAATAAAGAAAAGGACAGATTAAAACCTAAAAAAAAAAGATCCTAGTGCTCTCAAGGAAAGAGAAGTCTCCCAATATTCTTCCTGCCTATTCTTCCAATATAACACATAGCCGGGCCCACCTTACCACATCCTGGTTGATACCAACTTTATCAACTTTTCCATCAAGGGTAAACTGGACCTAGTGCAGTCAGTGAATGGGCTGTCTGTGTACCAAGTGTATACCTGGTATAACTGACTGGGTAATGGCTGAAATTGAGAAATTGGGGCAGAAGTATTGAGTAGCTCTAAGGATTGCCAAAGATCCAAGATTTGAACAATTACCATGCACACACAAAGGAACCTATGCAGATGACTGTTTAGTAGAGAGAGTAACTCAGCACAAGTGTAACATTGTGGCCACAGTTGACCAGGACCTTAAAGGAAGAATCAGGAAGATCCCTGGAGTTCCCATCGTGCATATTTCTAATCATAGGTACAACATTGAGCGGATGCCAGATGATTATGGAGCCCCTCGGTTCTAATGCTTGAAGGATAAGGATGAAATTCCTCTGCTTTCCTTCAACTAACTTTCTCTGTTTATTAAACATGCTACAGAATGGGTTATTATTTCTCCACTCACCCATTTGCTCTGCTATGAGCTAAGTATGGTTAATTACAGTCACTTTTTATGTTGCTTTGAAAAATAAAAAAACAATTTCCAGAACACATTTGGCTTAGAGGACTTTGGTGAAGGAATGTGAACTGCTACTAGTGAAAATCATATTACATAACTACTAAAATTGCTTTGAGTTTTAAGAGAAAGAGTAATAAGTTAATCTAAGTTGTTCTTGAAAACTTGCTTGTGAAATTTTTTATTTGTAATTTGTTCTCCCATCCAAGTACTATCCAGGCCTGACCCTGCTTAGCTTCGTAGATCAGAAGAGATTGGGTGCATTCAGGGTATTATGGCCGTAGACTGTAATTTATTTATTTTTATTATAAAATTTGTAGTATCTTTTGAGGGCTTAAGAAATGGTTTCAAGAAACATACCAGTCTTAAGAATGTAAGTTTGCCCTCCAGTAACAAGAAAGATGGTTTTCCCCCTCTAACTGTAAAGAGCTGTGAAAACCATTTTGCTATTTTTTTTGATAAAACAGTAATTTTTCATTTAATCAACATTTTCTTTATTGGCTTCCACAAAGAATCAATCTTGTCAACAGAAAAAAAAAAAAACCCAGAAGCTAAAAGTCACTTACATAAAAGGCTTTACTGCTTAGTTTTTTAGAAATTATACCCGCCCATAGTTCAAAAATAATTTTAATCTCTTTTCAAAGATACATAAATTAAAATATGCTAGAAGTAGCAGAGTACATTTATTCTTAGCTTAGACATAACTCGATTGGTTTAAAGCAAACCAATTATTGCCAGGTAAAATGACATTGAGATTTTAGAGAATGGTGCTAGTGTTTTTATTAAATTTATAGAATTAAGTTTTGTTATGAATAGAAGATATTAAAATAAAGATTTTACTTGCATCTGGAAATGTTAGTATTTTGTTGGTGTATCTCTTTTTTCTTCAATTCTTAACTAGCTATAGAATTGGAAAATGAAAATTTTTACAAGCTATTTCCAAGCAGACTTTTTGTTTATTTTTTTTAATGTTTAATTTTTTTTGAGGACCCACTCCTCAGGTACATTATTTTACATTCCCACTAGCAAGGCAGGCAGGTTCCAGTTTCTCCATGTCCATGACAACACTTAATTGTTTTCCACTTTTTTGGTAGTAACCGTCCTGATCAGCATAAAGTGTCATCTTATCGTGTTGCCTTTTTTTTCCCCTTTTTCTTTTACTTTTTATTCACTTAGCATAAGGCTCTGCAGGTCCATCCATGCTGTTGGAAAGGGTAAAATTTCCTTCTTTCACAGCCAAGTAGTATTCCACTGTGTAAATGTACCATGCTTTTCTTTCTTTTTTTTTTTTTCCATTTTTGATTCCAGAAATACAGGAAGGGGTTGGGGTGGGGTGTGGGTGGGGAAGGAAGGAGAGATGGAGGAGGGGAGGGAGCGATGGGAGAAACACCAGTGGCTTACCTCTTGTATGTGCTTAATCTGGGACCCTACTTGCAATCTAGTATTGTGTCTTGACTATGAGTCTAACGAGACCTATGCTCCAGTCAGCTGGGCCACATGACAGCCAAGGCTGTACCACAGCTTTTTTTATCTGCTCATCTGCTGATGGACACTTGGGTTGCTTCCAATCTTGGCTATTGTAAATAATGCTCCATTGAACATTGGGGTGTATATATGCATTTGTATCAGTGTTGCAGTTTCTTTGGATGTATTCTCAGAGGTGGGATGGTGGTGCGTCAAAAGGCAGATCCATTTTTTATTTTTGAGATATCTCCATACTGCTTTACACAGTAGCTGCACCAGTCTGTATTCCCACCAACAGTGCAAAGAGTTCCCCTTTCTCCACATCCTCCCCAGCACTTGTTGTTTGTTGATTTGTTGATGATAGCCACTCCGATCGATGTGTTGTTTATTCTTGAAAAGAGTATGCCTTTTTCATGCACCTTGTTAAATGGGAAGCTGACTGTGCTTGCATTACTAGATGACTATTACAAAGATTTCTGTGCAGTGAGTCAACTGAATTATGAGGCTAAACGTGTGTATATTTTAAATTTAAGTTCCGTGATTCTGTTGATTAGCTAGGTTTTAAAACCTTTGTATATTATGAATTTTTTGTAGTTATGTTTCATATAAAATGTCAGTGAGCCAGCTGACTCTGTATATTTACAGCTGAATCTTCTTAACCTGAAGTATTTAAATGCTTGGAATAGAGTCACATGTAAAATTTTAGTTGACCATTAAGGGGAAAGGGTACTAACATTTGTTAATAGCCTACTATTTTCAGTAGCGGAGTTAAGAATTTACTAGTTGCTGTATCCTGATTTTGTTTTTAATTTGTTTTCAAACCTAAAGTATTTAACACTTTTTTGTTAATTCAAGTTTGTTCTGTAATGGTGGTGTAATTTCTGAATATTCCTTAGTTTTACAAAAAGTTCTAAAGAAAGTCTTAAAATCATGAAAACAAAACTCACCTGTATCTGGTGTTTGCATTTAGTTTAAATTTTTTGTTTAAAGTAAAATCAATTTTGTTAAGTAATTTATTTGTTTTAAGCAAAGAAATTATGTAAGAAACATTGGAAACTACAGTAATTGTGAAATGTTAGGCTAATATTAGCTGAATCAGTGTTGATTGTTTTGCATTGGTGACCTCTAGTGGCTTTGCAATACAGTGATCTGTCAACATCAAGTAATTCTTTTTAGATTCTCATGTTATAAACATATGCTGATTGTTCAGTGATCTCAGGTGATAAATAAAATATGGTCCCAATGAGTAACTTTACCTGTATTCCAAGGAAGAAAACTTACTTTAAAAATCAACAAGATTTGTTCATCTGAATTAACTGAGGTTGGATATGGAAACAAATTTTTTAAGTTCATTTTTGCCCCTGCAGTATATTTGTAGTAATGAATTTCAAGTTAATCATCTACTTTTATACTCTTTAAGTGAAATAATTAGAAACATATTCAAATTAGTTGAATTTAACAAATAAAAAACAAAAATATGCAGTTCCTAAAAATGTCCTTTTATTGGAAGTTACTACATGTATTATTGTAGAACCTTTTTCTCCTCTTAAGAACCTAGATCTTTGACCATATCTTCATAATAAAAACATACCTTTTAAAATTTTTTAAAATTTTACTTTTAGATAGAAGGGAAGAGCGGGAGAAAAAGACATCAGTTTGTTCTTCCATTTACTTATGCATTCATTGGTTGATTCTTGTGCCCTGATCGAAGATCAAACCTGCAGTCTTGGCGTGTTGGGATGACACTCTAACCAACTGTGCTACCTGGTCAGGGCCAAAAATATACTTCTTAAACATAACCCTTAAGAGTGAGATTAGTTTTTTAAACATTTTAAAATTATGAAGTATAATTTGTATACAGAAAAATGTATGAAACATTGCACAGTTTAACCAGTTTTTGTAAAGAGAACAACCATGATATCATTCTTGGAGAGGTCAAGAAATAGCGCCTTGCCAGCACCCCAGAAGTCTTACATCCTGTCTCCTCTAAATCATCTCTGCCTACTTCGCACGTAAGGGTGACCACTATCCTGACTTTTTACAGCATCATTTCCTTGCTTTTTAAAAAATGTTACCTTTATATGTTATGTAAGTGTGCGTTGCTCATTAGTTTTCCCTGATAGTGAACTTTCTATAAATGGAATAATATAGAAAGTTGTCTTTTATGTCTTGCTTATTTCCTTTAACATTGTTTATTCATCTGTATTATATGTAGCTCTATAGTATTTCATTGTACTAATATACCATAATTTATGTTTTGTAATTGACATTTATTTAGATTGTTTTGTAGTTTTTGGCAATTATAAAAAATGGTCTTGGGAATATTTTATAATAGGTCTCTTAGTATGCACATAGATACCTGCATTTCTTTTGGATTTCCATCTAGGAATTTTTTGGTTTTAATGTATTTATATCTTTAACTTTAATAGATAATGCAAAACTTTTTCGAAGTGGCTGTACCAGTTTATGGTCTCTTAAATTGTTTATTGGAATATCTGTCGATTTTATACCTTCTTCAACAAGTAGTACAATTAGATTTTTACAAATTTTAGCCAATCAGGTATTTTATTATTTTTCATATGTTTAATTTATATTTCTATTTAAAAGATTTTATTTATTCTTAGAGACAGGGGAAGGGAGGGAGAAAGAGAAGGAGAGAAACATCAATGTGTGGTTGCCTCTTATGTGGCCCCCACGGGGGACCTGGCCTGCAACCCAAGCATATGCCCTGACTAGGAGTCAAACTGGCAGCCCTTTAGTTCACAGCCCACACTCAGTTCACTGAGATATACCAGCCAGGGCTAATTTATATTTCTCTGAGCACTGTTGAGGTTGAGAGCTGTTTTATGTCTTTATTGACCATTTTGATATTTTGTGATCTTGTAGTGTAAGTCTTTTTACAATATTTCCATCAGGATGTCTTTTTAAAAAAAGTGGTATGTCATTTTGGGTAGTGGATAGAAATTATATGTTTATGAGCCCATTCTCAGCTCTATGTGTATGTTTTATAAATATCTTCTTTCATCTGGTTTTCTTTTTTTACAAAAAGACTGTTTTTCAGGCCCTGGCTGGTGTAGCTCAGTGGATTGAGTACGGGCCTGCGAACCAGAGTATCACGGTTCGATTCCCAGTCAGGGCACATGCCTGGGTTGCAGGCCGGTTCCCTGCAGGCTGGTTCCCTGCAGGGGATACATTAAAGGCAACCATACATTGATATTTCTCTCCCTCTCTCCTTCCCTTCCCCTCTAAAGATAAATAAAATATTTAAAAAAAAAAGACTTTGTTTTTCAAATTATATTTTACTGATTATGCTGTTACAGTTGTCCCAATTTTCTGCCTTTGCCCCCCTCCACCCAGCACTGTCCACTCCCTCAGGCAATCCCTACACCATCGTTCATGTCCATGAATCATGTATATAAGCTCTTCATCTACTCCATTTTCTGCACTGTATTTTACATCCCCATGGCTACTCTGTAACTCCCTGTTTGTACTGCTTTAATCCTTACCTCTATTCTCTCACACCCCCTCCCATCCGACAACCATCAAAACACTTTGAATCCATGATTCTGTCTCTGTTCTTCCTGTTTGCTTAGTTTGTTTTTTACATTCAGTTGTTGATAGATGTGTATTTATTGCCATTTTATTTAAATAAGTCCCTTTAACATTTCATATAATAATGGTTTGGTGACAATGAACTCCTTTAATTTTTTCTTGTTTAGAAAGCTCTTTATCTGCTCTTTAATTCTAAGTGATATCTTTCCTGGGTCCCTGCTTTTCAGGACTTAGAATGTTTCTTGCCAATCTCTTCTTGCCTGCAAAGTTTCTTTTGAGAAATCAGCTGACAGTCTTATTGGAACTCCCTCGTAGGTAACTATCTGCTTTTCTCTTGCTGCTTTTGAGATTTTCTCTTTATCTTTAGCCTGTGGCATTTAATTGTAATGTGTCTTCCTGTGATCCTTTTTCCATCCATCTTCTTTGGGATTCTCTGTGCTTCCCTGACTTGTATGTCTGTTTTCTTCATCAAATTAGGATGTTCTCTTTCATTTCTTCAAGTAGATTTCCAATTTCTTGCTCTTTCTCTTCTCCTTCTGGCACCCCTATGATGCAAATGTTGGAATGCTTGAAGTTGTCCCAGAGGCTGCTTACACTATCCTTTTTTTCTTTTTGATTCTCGAAGAGATTATTTTAAAAATATTTTTAAAAAGCTGTGCTAGCCCTGGCTGGGAGGCTGAGTTGGGTGGAGTATAATTTTTTATACCAAAATGTTGCAGGTTTGACTCCCAGTCAGCACACATACCTAGGTTGTAGGTTTGATTCCTGATCAAGATGTGTGTGGGAGGCAACCATCAATGTTTCTCTCTTTGTCTCTTTCCTCCTCTTCCTCTCTCTTTTAAAAAAAAATCAACATCCTCAGGTGAGGATTTAAAAAATATGTGCTAAAAAGCATATGACATCTTGCCCATATATAGGTGTACAGTTAGTAGTGTTGAGATGGAACATTTTTATCAGGCAAATCTGAAACATTAAACCTATTAAACAACTATTCCTTGTGCCCTGGTCCCATCCCCAGTAACTGCCTTTCTACTTAATGTTTCTATCAATTTAACTATACTATAGATACCTTGTAGGAGTGGAATCATACTCTGTCTTTTTCTATGTTCCAACTGATATAGCATAATGTCCCAAAGATTTAGTCATGTAGCATGTGACAGGATTTTCTTGCCTTTTAAGGCTGAATAATATTCCTTTGTATGTATATGCCACATTTTGTTTATCCATTTGTCTGTTTGATGCACAGTTGGTTTGCTTCCACCATTTGGCTATTGTGAATAAAGCTGCTATGAACATGAATGTGTAAATATCCCCTTGAGATCTTACTTTCAATTCTTTTGGATATATACCTAGAAGTGGAATTGTTGGGTATATAGTAGTTCTAGTTTTAGTTTTTTGAGGAACGTCCATACTGTTTTACATAATGGTTACATCATATTATAAATCCACGAGCAGTACACAAGAGTTTCAGTTTGTCTACATCCTCACCAAAACTTGTTAATGAGTGCTTTATTTTGAAAAATTCTACATTATTACTAGCTGAAGTCCATAGTTAAAGGTTCATTGTATATTATACTGGTGTATGTGTTCTGATAAATGCATAATGTTATGGAACTGCCATTATAATATCATACAGAATATGTGGTTTCACCAACCCTAAAACTTCCCTGTACTTCAACTATTCTTTTTCCTCTTTACCTGCCCACCCAACCCCACCAAAAAATAAATAAATTAGCTTGGCAACCATTGGTGTTTTAAGCTGTTTCTATAGTTATATCTATCCTTTTTAGAATGTCTTATAGTTGGAATCATGCAGAATGTAGCTTCTTCATCCTGGCTTCACTTAGGAATGTGTATTTAAGGTTCCTCCCTGTCTTTTCATGGCTTGTTAGTTCATTTCTTTTTATTGCTGAATAATATTTCCATGTATGGGTATACCACAGTTTGATTATCCATTCACCTGTTAAGGGTATTTTGGTTGATTCCAAGTTTTGGCAAGGAAGAATAAAGCAAGTATAAACATTCGTATGCTGATTTTTTGTGAACTCTGGGTTTAGACTTACATAGGTACCAAACAAAGAACATAATTGGTAGCCAAGTCTGTGGCTTGTCCTTACATTCTTTTAAATTTCTTTTGCAGAACACAACTATTTTCAGTGTAATAGAATTGAACTTACCCATTTTTTTCCATGGGTCATGCTTTTGAGTTTTGTATTTTAAAACTCATCACCAGCCCTGGCTGGTGTAGCTCCGTGGATTCACTGCAGGCCTGCGAACTGAAGGTTTGCCAGTTCAGTTCCCAGTCAGGGCACATGCCTGGGTTGCAGGCCAGGTCCCCTGTAGGGAGTCACATGACAGGCAACCACACACTGATGTTTCTCTCCCTCTCTTTCTTCTCTCTTCTCCTGTCTCTAAAAATAAATAAAATCTTTTTTTAAAAAAAGACTCATCACCAGATCTAGGTTTTCTTCTGTTTTACAAGTTTTATAGTTTTGTACTATACTATTAGTATATTATATATTTAATATAGAGTGAATATATAAGGTCTGTCTAGAAGATATCCAGCCACGTAATATGAAAAATGGGGACATTTATTGAACATAAAAGATACATGAAACATCATACATAGGATAATTAATGATGCCTCAGTCCCCTTGAGAGTAGGTACCTTGGGGCCTCACACAGTTCTCCCAGTTCTGCTCTTAACCTCATTGATATTTCCTGAATCTCTTTCTTTTCAAAGATGATTTTAGTTTTGGGAAAAACCAGAAGTCTCGGGGTGCCAAATCTGGGCTGTAGGGGAGTCTGAGTTGCCAGGTGATATGATGTTTTGCCAAACAAATCTGCACAAAATGAGATGCATCAGCAAGTGCATATCCTGGTGAAGCTGCCAATCACTGGTTGCCCATAGCTGCAGCCTTCTGAATCATCCAAATAGTTTCCATAGAGAAATGTTCATGCTTAATGCAAAATTTGATGCAGATGCATTGCTCAGCTTGCTCAGACATTTTGAGTGGGATGGCCACAGGGTGCACATGTTCACTCAATGGCATCTACCAACATCACTGACTAATACAGTGAAGGTATCGACGTTCACACATGCGCACTCCAGTACACTCTCCTTGGCTGCTTGGTTATGTTAACGTTGTGTAAACCATTCTCATTATATTAACAGTGGCGGGATTTTTCCAGACAGCCCTTATATATACACAGAGTATACATATATGTTTTTATTCTATACAGGGAGGGAGGAAGGAGAGAGAAATACAGATAGATAAAGTATGTTTTGAAGTCTGATAGTGTCAGCCTTCCCACTTTGCTTCTGTTCCCTGTTGTGTTATTATGAGTCTTTTGCCTTTCTATGTCAAGTTTAGAATCAGTTTGTTGATAACCACCAAATAACTGCTTAAATTTTTGTTGGGGTTGCATTGAATCTACACATCAAGTTTGAAGGAGTTGACATCTCAAAATATTAAGTCTTTCTATTAATATAGCATATGTACATGGAATATTTCTCCATTTACTTAGATCTTTGATGTTGTTCATCAGGGTTGTTTTTTTTCCTACTTCGTATATCTCTATGCATCATTTGTTGGATTTATACCTACAAAATTTTTTTTTCGCTGCCAGTATAAATTGCATTGGGTATTCAGTTTTAATTTCAAATTCCAGTTTTTATTGTTGACATATGGGAAGGCAGTTAACTTTTGTATATTAATTTTATATCCCACAACCTTGCTATAATCACTTATTAAATCTAGGAGTTTTTGTCATTGTTAATTCTTTAGAATTTCCTATGTAGACATTCATGCCATCTGCTGACAGTCTTATTTCTTCATAATTGATGTACTTGGAACTTTTCTTCCCTCCCTCCTTGCATCATTCCATCCTTCCTTCTTTACTATAGTGGGACACTTTACATATTTCTGTGACATCCTTGCACAATGACCATGCTGATCTTCGTTGTATCGTTCCAATTAAAATGTTCTTTTTTTGTTTATTGCATTAGCTAGAAATTTGCGTATGATATTGACTAGGAGTGGTTAAGGGGGGGCATCTTTCCTTGTTCCCAATTTAGGAGGGAAAGTATCCAGTTTCTTACCATTAAGCAGGATACTTACCCAGTAGGTTTTTGATAGATGATTTTCATCAAGTTGCACAAGTTCCTGTCCCTAGTTTGCTGGGGATTTTTGGTGTGAATGGTATTTGATTTTGTCAAATGCTTTTTCTGCATCTATTAGTACGGTGATAGGTTTTTTTTCTTTTTCAGACTGTGTAGCCAATCAACAATAGAGATTACATTAATAGATTTTCAAATGTTGAACCAGCCTTGCATACTCAAATCCCACTTGTAAGATAATGTGTGTGTCTGTGTAGTTGTATTTAATTTGCTAATATTTTGTTGAGTTTTGCCTCTGTGTCCATGAGAGATAGTAGTCAGTAGTTTTCTTGTTATATTTGTCCAATTTTGGTATTAGGATTAGGGTAGTGCTGACTTCAATAAATCAGTTAACAAATATACCCTCTGTTTCTATTTCCCGAGTAGATGTAGAGAATTGGTATTATTTTTTTCTTTAAATGTTTAGTGGACTTCACCAGTGAATCCCTCTTGGCCTGGTGCCTTCTGGTTTGGAAGGTTATTAATTATTGGTTCAATTTCTTTAGTAGATATAGGGCTATTCAAATTATCTATGTTTCTTGTATGAATTTTGGTAGATTGTATCTTTATAATCAGTCTGTTTCATTAGAGTTACCAAGTTTGTGGACAGAGATTCCTCAAAAACTTCAAAATGGAACTACTGTATGGTCCAGCAAATTCACTTCTGGGTATTTTCCCCCATAAAAATAAAAACACTAATTTGTGCACCCCTATGTTCATTGCAGCATTACTTAAAATAGCTGAGATATGGAAGCACCTAAGTGTCTTGATAGATGAATGGATAAAGAAGATGTAGTATATATGTGCAATGGAATATCACTTAGCCATAAAAAAGAATGAAATCTTGACATTTACAACAACATGGATGGATAGAAGGTGTTTTGCTAAATGAAGTCTGAGACAAAGATAGACAAATATAGTGTGTGTTCATTTGTATGTGGAATCTAAAAATCCACCAAAACGCAAACTCATAGACACAGGAAACAAAACCAATGGTTGCTGGAGGTGAGGGAAGGTAGGGGATGGACAAATAAGATAAAGGAGATAAAGGTACAAACTTCCAGATATAAAATAAATAGGTCACAGGGATTTAATGTATAGCATAGGGAATATGGTTAGTAATATTATTAATAACTTTGTATAGGAACAGATGGTTACTAGACTTAACGGTAATTACTTGATGATGTGTATAAATGTCAAATCAATATGTTGTATACCTGAAACTATAATACAGTATTATATGTCAGCTATACTTGAAAATTTTTTTTAAAGTTTTGTCAGGTATATGGTAATGGAGAGATTAGATTTTTAGTGGTGAGCATGCAGGTAGAAGACACAGGTATCTAATTATAATGTCATTATAATTAGATATGAAATTTATATATGTTATTAACCAATGTTACCGCAATAAATTAAAAACGAAGTTTGTGGGCATAGAGTTCATAGTATTTTTTTTTATTATCCAGAATTGTTCATGGAATTTGTAGTGATGACCCATTTTTTAATTTGTTATTTATGTCTTCTCACTCTTCTTAGGTAGCTTGGCTAGAAGATAATGTTACGATCTTTTCAAAAGAGTCAGCTTCATTGATTTTCTTTATGGTTTATTATGTTCCATGTTACTGATTTATTCTGTAATCTTTATTCTGCTTGCTTGAGTTTATAATGCTATTCTTTCTCTACTTCCCTAAAATGCAAGCTAACTTGTTGATTTTAGATTTTCTAATATATAGATTCCCTGTAAATTTCCCTGTACTTCCCCACATATGTTGATGTTTCCTCTTTTCATTTAGTTAAAAATACTTAAAACTTTCTTTGTACTTTGACTGTATATTACTTAGAAGTGTGTTATTTAATTTCCATGTATTTTGAGGTTTTTCCAACTATCTTTTACTGATTTTTTAAAAAGATATTTATTTATTTATTTTTAGACAAAAGGGAGGGGAGGGAGAAAGAGAGGGAGACCTGGCATGTAATCCAGGCATGTGCCCTAGACTGGGAACTGAACTGGCAACCCTTTGGTTCGCAGGCTGGCTGGCACTCAACCCACTGAGTATTAGAAATCTATATATTCTAAATATTAATCTCTTGTCAGATAATGTGATTGCAAATATTTCCTTCCATTTTATAGGTTGCTTTTTCACTGTTGATAGTGTTCATTAATACACAGAAGTGGTTTTTTTTTAGATTTTATTTATTTATCTTTAGAGAGGAAGGGAAGGAGAGAAGGAGAGAAACATCAATGTGTGGTTACCTCTCATGAGTCCCCTGCGGGGAACTGGCCTGTAACCCAGGCATGTGCCCTGACTGGGATTCGAACTGCAATCGTGGATACACAAAAGTTTTTAATTTTTATCAAGTCCACTTTGTTCATATTTTCTTTTGTTACCTGTGCCTTTGTGTCATATCCAATAAATTGCCAAATATAATGTTGTGAAGCTTTTGTCCTATTCTTTCTTCTAATTTTATAGCTTTAGGTTTTATGTTTAGGGCTTTGATCCATTTTGAATTAATTTTTGTATATGATGTTAGGTAATGGTCCAGTTTTATCCTTTTGCATGTGGATATTGTTTTCCCAATTCCAGTTGTTGAAGAGACGGGTCTGTTCCCATTGTGTAGGCTTGGCACTCTTGTCTAAGATCATTTGACCACACACATAAGGGTTCATTTCTGATTTCTCTATTTTGTTCTATTAGTCTATATGTCTGTCTTTTTGCAAGTATCTTATGGTTGATTACTGTTGCTTCATAGTATGTTTTGTAATCAGAGTGTGAGGCCTCTAACTTTGTTCTTTTTCAATATTATTTTTATTATTTATGGGGGGGTGTCCCTTGAGGTTTCATGTAAATTTTAGGATAGATTTTTTTTTTTATAACTGCAAGAAATGTCATTGGGATTTTGATAGGGATTGTGTTGAATGTGTGGGTTTAATGTCTTCCAATCCATGAACATGAAATGTGTTTCCATTTGTTTTTTGTATTTTAATTCCTAAGTACTTTACTCTTTTTCATGCTACAGTAAGTGGAATTGCTTTCATAATTCTCTTTTATGATTTTTCATCGAAATGCTGTTGATTTTTTTATCCTCACCTGAGGATATATTTCCATTTATTTTAGAGAGAGAGGTAGGGTAAAAGACAGAAACTTCGATACAAGAGAAACACATCAGTGGCTTGCCTCCTGAACACACCCCAACTGTGGATCCAACTGGCAACCTTTTGGTACATGAAATGATGCTCCAACTAACATCCATGCTGCCAGGGCAGAAATGAAGTTGATTTTTGTATGTTGACTATATCTTGCTACTTTGCTGAATTTGGTAGTCCTAACAGATTTTCATGGAATCTTTGGGGTTTTCAACATACAAGCATATGCGAACAAAGGTAATGTTACCTATTCCTTTTTGCTTACTTCTCATTTCTTTTTCTTGCCTCATTGCTCTGGCTAGTACTTCTGTTATTATGTTGAAAAGGAGTGATGAAGGTAAGCATCCTTGCCCTGTTCTGGTTTCAGAGGCAAAGCTTTCAGTCTTTCACTATTCAGTATGATGTTTGTTGTGGTTTTTTCATATATAGTTTTATTATGTTGAGATAATTTCCTTTAATTTCTAGTTTGTTGAGTGTCTTTTATCATGAAAGGGTGTTGAATTTGTCAGATTCTTTTTCTGCATCTTTTAAAATGCTCATATGGTTTTTCCTCCTTTTATCTTTTAATGTAGTATATTGCATTGATTGATTTTTCTTATGTTGAATCATCCTTGCAGTCCAGGAATAAATTTCACTTGGTCATGATGGGTAATTTTTGTTATGAGCTGCTGAATTTGATTTACTAGTATTTTGTTGAAGATTTTTGCATCATTGTTTATAACGGATATTGGTTTGTAGTTTTCTTGTGGTTTGGACTTTATCTGGTTTTGGTATTGGGGCAATGCTGGCCTCATTGAGTTAAGAAGTGTTCACTCATCAGTTTTTGGAAATGTTTTAGAAGGATTGATTTTAACTCTTTTATATTATTATGTTTTTCTGTTTTCTATTTTATTTGTCTATGCTTTAATCTTAAGTATTTCTTTTCTTCCAAGTTCTTTTTCTAGTTCCTGAGGTGGTATTTTGTTGATTTGAGATCTATCTTCTGTAAAAAAAAAAATTTATGTATTGATTTCAGAGAGAGAGAGTAGAAGGAAAGAGAGAGATTTGTTTATCCACTTGGTTAGGCATTTATTGGTTGCTTCTTATATGTGCCCTGACTGGAGATCAAACCCGAAACCTTGGCATATTGAGATGACACTCTAACCAATTGAGCTTACTGACCAGGGCTCTTTCTAATTTTTTTTTTAACGTAAGCTTTTATAACCATGAAATTTCTCTTTAGCACTGCTTTTGCTGTGTCCCATAAGTTTTCATATGTTGTGGTTTGTTTTCACTCCTTTCCATTTTTCCCTGTGATTTCTTTGTTCCATTGGTAATTTAATAATGTGCTATTTAATTTTTACGAATTGGTGGCTTTTTTTGGCTTTCTTTTTGTTGTAGATTTTGAACTTCATATATTTGGTTGGAAGAGTTGGGTTTTGTTTTAAGATATGTGTATCTTGTAAAATCCATTATTACTTAATTTGTGACCTTTTATCATGGAGACTATCTCATGTAAACTTGAGAAGAATATATATTCTGTTATTGTTAGGGAGAGTGTTCTGCTGTGCCTATTAGATCTAGTTAATTCACTGTATTGTTCAAGTCCTTTATTTCCTTATCTTCTGTCGTCTTTATCTATTAGTTATCGAAACTAGAGTATTGAAGTCTCTAGCTACTTATTATTGTGGAACTATTTCTTCCTTTAATTCCATCAGTTTTGATTTGTATTAGGTACATGGATATTTATAATTGTTAAATCTTGCTGTATTGAATGTTTTATTAATATATAATATTTTTGTTTTATAACCTTTTTGGTTAAAGTTTGTTTTGTCTGATACTGGTATAGGAGTTTTGCAAACTCGAATGGTTAATACATTGGGTGCTGCAGGCCATGTTGTGTACATATGGCTTATTCTTCTCGTTTGTTGTTGTTTTTTTTAACCAGTTTTTTTTTCTGGGGCTCTACAAAAACAAGCCTGTGGTAAGTTGCCAATCCCTGCTTTAGCTTGAACAGAAGTTTTTAAGTAATGGATTTATCAGTCCTATTTTATGATTAAGGTTTTTGTTCTCATAAATTCTTTTTTTTTTTTTAATTTAATTTATTTTTTAGAGAGAGGGGACAGGAGAAAGAGTGGAGAGAAACATCAATGTGTGGTTGCCTTTCATGTGTCCCCTACTGGGGACTTGGCCTACAACCCAGGCATGTGCCCTGACTGGGAATTGAACCTGGTGACCCTTTGCTTCACAGGCCTGTACTTAATCCTCTGAGTTACACCAGCCAGGGCATTAATTCTTTTCTTAATCTGAGAGTATGAAGATACATATTATATCTTCAAAGCATTATTGTGCTGCCTTCACATTTAGATCTATAATCCTCCTGGAACTGATATGAGCACCATTTTTTGGAATGACTATTCTTTTGTCAGTGTTCTAAAACTTCTGTCTTTCATAAATCATGTGACCTTCTATGCATTGGTTTGTTTTTTTTTTAGCTTTGTTTTGTGTCTTCCATCTATCTGCACCAATCACCATCTTCATTTTTATAGCTTTTTAACACAGTCTAATGTCTAGACAAGTTCTACCACCTCATTCTTTACAGTAGTTTTGCTTGTTCTTGACAATTTTTATTTCTTTATGAATTTTAAAATTAGCTTATCAAGTTTCTCTTTCTCTTGTCTCTCTTAACACACACACACACACACACACACACACACACACTGGGAGTTTGATTGGAATGACATTAACTGTCTTGGTTAGTTTGTATGAAAATTGGTGTTATCTCAGTAGTGAGTCTGTGTGTCCATTTAGGTTATCTTTTTTTGTCTCAGTCGAAGTTTTAAGTTTTTCATACACAGATCTTGCACATCTTTATTGACTTCTTTCTGTATACTTTTGTTTTCTGATGCCATTTAATTTTTTTTGAGGTTAGTTTTTAAAGTATTTGCAGAGATTAGACTTTTAGTAGTGCATTATGTATGACCTGTAAAAGTAGTTGACAGTTCATTGTCAATGATCCTTTCCCAAATACCAAATCTCTTATATTTAATTGGTCTCTGTTACCACTATCAGACTTTTCCTTTAGCATTTTTGACAAAGTATCTGGCTAGATACTTGGTAATACAGCGTCAAAGGTCAATTCCAGTACCGATGACTTACCTGTCATCTGCTTTTTATACCCCTCTCCCAAGTACTTTTGGGTAGGCCATGTCTTTTTATAGGTTTTGCTTTAATGAAATCTCATCTTTTCCTTGTCCTGTGTTTGTGAATTACCTCCATTCAGCTTCTTTTGAGATTTTGCATGTTTTTGTGTGTGTGTGTGGTTTGTGTTTGTTTTTGATTTACTAGATTCTGTATGCATGGATGATTTTAAATAAGAAAATGGCAAAGAAAAGTGAAAATAAATTGTCACAACAGAAGATTCTAATTGGAAGCATTACCATTTTGTAATGTTTTCTTTGTGATCCCTTATAGTACATTACAAGTTTTACTTACTTTGCAGTGCCTTTCTCAATCAGAAAATCAATTACAACTTTTTATGAAACAGAATAAAATGATCTGCTTTTATCTTTTTGCATGGCTAATTGTAGAATGCTTATGAGATCTGAAAACTGGAGTCACATAATGGTTCTATAGTATATGACTCATACCGTAGAAAAACTCTGAATTTTTTGAGGCTGAAAGTGACATATTGAGGTATGACATTGACATATTTTGCCTTTGCCCTGTAACTTGAGAGTCATAGATGCTACTTTTTTCTTTAGGATCTTAGACTACAGGGTGGGGCAAAAGTAGGTTTTTATAGTTGTGAATGTGCAACATAAACCTATTTCTTGTATTTTTGTATTTACTTATTAATTATTGTATTATTTTCCATGCAAAGAACAACTGTGAAACTCACTTTTGCCACAACCCCTACTGGGTTCTGAATTTTTACCATTCCTTCTAGATCTTTATTGTTATTTTGAAACCGTATTTAGGAGTGTTATGTAGCCAAAATGTAATGTATCTATTACTTCTCAGGTGTTAGGAAGTTGTGGATGATTTTATATAATTTTTTAAAAAGGATAACAGAGAAGTTTTTTTATGAAAACAGGCATTTGTTACTGGTTTTTGAAAGAGTATCTCACTTGGAAAAAATATTTGTTTACTTGTGAATAAAATATTTTGTTTAGTGTACATGTCAGGAATTAGATACAGTTTTTTCATATAAAATTTTCTTTTAAGATTATGTAAAATTACTAGTATTAGTGACTAAGGATTATAAGCAAGTAGTTAATTTGTACTATCTTTATTTTTAAAGTGATTATGTTCTCTAACAAAGTTTGATTGACTACTTCTCTGAATTTTAAGTTTTTCTGTCATGAATAAAAGTACAGAAGTTTACTGTTTTCCTTTTTTAAGTGTCCTATGTACAATTAAGAAAAAATAAAAATAAATGGACCATTTATATTTTTAGGCCCGAATAGCATTTTTGCAAGGAGAAAGAAAAGGTCAAGAAAACTTGAAGAAGGATTTAGTAAGAAGAATAAAGATGTTAGAGTATGCATTAAAACAAGAGAGGTATGTGTATCTCATTTTATTACATGAATGAAATAAATTAGAACATTATTATTCTCATATCATTATACAAGGTATTTGAAAGTTCTTTGAGAGATACAAACTTTGCCTAAAATACAAGGTGGTATTTTGATTTGAGTGTTATATGAGAAAAGAAAAAGAGGTTAAAAATCTTTACATTGAAATATCTTTTGTTCTATGGATTCTAAGTTTTGGAATTTTTTTTTGAAAGATCAGGATTATTGTTTCACTTGGGTGTATATGTTAGTTGGGTAATTTACCTCCTCACCCCATTTTATAGCAGTACATTTTTTCCTACAACTTCCTTTGCAAGTTAAGTTAAAGAAACATGTTCATATTGTTTTATTTGCTATTTGTGAAATCTACTAGTAGTTACTTAACTGGAGAAGGAAAACAAGTTTTTTCAACAATTTATTATTAAATTTTCAGGGCAAAATATCACAAATTAAAATACGGCACCGAACTGAACCAAGGTGATTTGAAAATGCCAACCTTTGAATCAGGTAAACTCTGTTCTTTTTTTTTTTTTTCCACGCTACTCCCACCTCTTCCCAAGAATAATTGCTTTGAGCATATTTTTATTTAACAGACATGTTCTTTTTCCTCCAATTTTCCTTTGAAAGCATTGGTTAGTAAACTGATTGACTGTTGTACAACTGTCTAGAATTGGGGGAAATAATAAATTAATGAAAGTAAGTAATTAATGTCAATTCTGAGGTTATTTGTCCTAGTTTTATTGTGTTGAAACCTATATAAAACTGTGGGTGGTTTGTTTTTTGTTGTTGTTGTTGTTGTTTTTAAGTAATTAGAAGTGGAAGGTAATGAACTAACTAGTAAGTCTGTCTCTACCTGTAGGCAATCCTTGTCCTATCCTATATAAACTTAGTTTTTTTGTTGTTTTTTTTTTAATTAAAAACGTATTTTTGCCCGTAGAAGCTGTGATTAACTCATTTTAGTTCTAAAGAACTCAGAAATTTGATTGAATTTGGAAACTGCAGAAGAAGCCAAATAAGGATAAGAGAATGAAAAATTATTTCCAATTGACCTTGTGTCTTTCTAAACAGATAGAGAATAGTGAGTCCCAGAGTAGCATGTGATGAATAGTTATGCAGGGAAGGGAGAGCAGGACATAGGAAAGAGCTAGCAGTTTAATGTTAATTTTAGGGTTCTATATGATAATGATTAGAGTAGTTTAAAAGTCTAATTATTTATTTTGATTTACATTTTACAATATTTGGAAATACTACTAGCAGTTTCTCAGGTATATTTAGAATTCATTTCTTTATACATTTTGATGGTATAAGCTTAATTTTTTTCCTGTTTTTGGATGTTGGTTGCTAAAACAAGAAAATGATGTCTTTTTGAATACATAATTTGTCTTCTGTAGTTGTCTCTGTATCTAATCATCAAAGCATTTATGGTAGGGACAGTAAAATTGATGTGTGGAATTTTTTTTAGTTAGGTATTAAAGTAAATTTTACAAATTTAGTTATTTGGTGTTTAGTTTGATATTAAGCACCTAGAACTAGGCACAGAAACACTTTATACATAAAATTTGCAGTTAATTTATTTTGGGTTAATTTATTTTATTTCTCCATTTTTGAATGTAACTTAGTGTATTCAGAAAATAAGCAGTCACTTTCTAGCACTCAAGGGCTGTCCTCCAACTTTAGTTTGTGAAATGTGAGGAAGGAGGCTGGTTACAGCCACATTGTTCCTGAAACTAGGGGCAGGATTGGCTGGTCTTAGTGCAGCAGTGGGTATAAGCAAACTTATTTAGCAGCTAAACCTTTCCTGCCCGCACCTGAAGTCAGATAAAAGCAAACTTGTTTTAAATCTAACTATTAAAACTTACTCAAATTGAGGAATCAAATAACATACACATATTTTGTTTATAGGATATACAATAATAACAAAGTAGATTGTTGGGGAAAAAACAAACAAAAGGGATGGTCAAAAACACACAATGCCAACAAAGTGGGATAAAATCATTAACCGCAAGTATACAGGTAAACATTAAGTGAATCAGTATTGACTTTTTAATGTCAGTACTGGTGCCCAAAATAAAGCAAAATGTAAAATAAGAGAAAATATGCAAAATATTGATTTGGTAGAAGTACAAGATATGCATGTTTTTATACCCCTGTCTCAATAATGCCAGTATACATAATGTAAGTCTAACCCTGTAAAATGGGTTGTGCCCAACTATATAAAGCACTCCTTTATTCTTACAGTTGGATTTTGAAAGTCTGTAACAGTAGAAACATGGACCAATGGCTTAAAAAGGCACCCAATAAAGTAATATTTCTAAATGGCCAAGAAGCACATGTAATGATGCTCAATTTTATTAGGGTTTTTAAAATAAATATTTTATTTATTTTTAGAGAGAGGGGACAGGAAGGAGAAAGAGTGGGAGAGAAACATCAATGTGTGGTTGCCTCTCATGTGTCCCTGCTGAGGACCTGGCCTGCAACCCAGGCATGTGCCCTGACTGGGAATCGAACTGGTGACCCTTTGCTTCACAGGCCCATGCTCAATCCACTGAGCTATACCAGCCAGGGCAATTTTATCCGTTTTTGAAGAAGTATAGCTTAAAACCACAGTGCAATATAGTTAGGCACCTAACAGAGTGTCTAAAATAAAAAAGAGAAAGTCATGTGTTGTTGAGGATGTGAAACAACCAGAACTCTAGTCCTACTGGTGTTGGGATTATAAATTGATAGAACTCTGAAAGTGATTTTTCAGTGATATAACTAAAGGGAACATAGCATATCCTGTGACCCAGTAACTCCATTCCTAGGCGTTCCACTCCCTAAAATGCATACATTATGTTCATCAAAGGCTTGTATAAGAATGTTCATGGTATTATTATTTTAATAGTAAAACACTAGAAACAACTTGAACATTCTTCAGCATTAGAATGCATAAATATATTGTGATATTTTAGCATAGCAGCATGCTATTTAGCAACAAAAGTTAATAACTAAATGAACTTGACAACATGGATGAGTTACATACACATGAAGTTGAACATTAATATAATTGATTTAATCTTAGTAAATTAAAAAATTAATCCTGTTTTTAGAATTCGAGATAGTATTGATGTTCCTCTGGAAGTATCTAGTGACCGAAAAGGGCAAAGGAAAACATTTGGGGTGCTGACAATGTTTTGTTTCTTCATTTAGGTACTGGTTACATGAGTGTGTTCAAAAATTGATTGAGCTGTACGCTTACGATGTACTTCAAGGATATCCTTAGCAGCATTACTTATGATAGTGAATAATGGAAACTAATTTCAACATTAGGGGACTGGTTAAATTAAATAGGTATATACTTTCTGTGGAATATTATATAATAATTTTATAATATGTTAATCTATATTTATTGCCATAGAGAGAATGTTCAAGATATAGTAAGTGTCAAAGCAGCTACAGTGCAGTGTTCACACTGCCCTTTTTTTTTTTTTTTTTTTTTTTTAAAGGAGGGGAGAAGTTAATGGGTATATTCTCAGCTGGAAACTATGGAATGATAAAGTCTTGAAAACTAACTTTTGGTGATAGGATTTTGGGCAGTTTTTAAATGTATTTTTTTCCTGCAGTGATTATGTTACATGTGATTAAAAATAAACGAAATGCTATAAATCTAAGGATACTTATTCAGAGCTTAACTAAGCTAAAATTATACTACTTATTAAACTTTTAAAATACATATACTTTGTTACATGGGAATAAAAAATGTTTTTTACCTGTAGTAAAAGCTATTTTCTGGTTTAACTTTTAGTTCTAAAAAATGAAATTGACTATATAAAGTTTTGTGATATAAACTTAGTCTACTGATACCAACTCAAAATTAAGTTATATATACCTAATTTCTTAAAAGTGTTGCTTTTGAAGAGCTAATGTAAATATTAAGTATAGCCTTTTAATTTCAGGAGCATTCAATTCAGTATAAATTCTGGTAATTAAAAAAATTTATAATAATATTGCATTTCAAAGCTTTGGCTTTTATTTTTGAATCCCGGATAGTTATATTTAACGTACACTTAACTTTTTCTGACTTTAAAACAAGGAGGGTAGTACCGAAGTATTTGAGTTATTGGAACAAACACATTTGAAATGAGTGTCATCCATAGTAAATAATAAAAGTTAATTTTCTTCTGTCCTTTATATAATATTTACGCATATTTTCGTGAGACTATGTCCCTTAGAAAACTTTGGCAATATTTTCTCTAGGTGAAATAATGTGTATCAAACTTTTTTTGTTGTTAATTTTTAGAAGAAACCAAAGACACAGAAGCCCCCACAGCGCCTCAGAACAGCCAGTTAACATGGAAGCAAGGCAGACAGCTGTTAAGACAGTGAGTAATGGCTCATTTTCAGCTTTAAGGACCTAAGTATGAAGTGCTTGTATTCACTCACTCTTCAAGTGAAAAATTATTTAATGATAGTGGGACAACGTGTACAGTTTTCATACGGCTTTTTTAATGCTTTGGTTAAAGTTTGTTTCCTCTGAATGTTCCTCAGGGTAATGCTGTTTTTGTTTTTTGTGGGGTAGAATGTTGTAAAGACTAGATGCCTTCAAGGCCAGAGCAAAAACAATGTAGGTAAAGTTCATATTTGTAAACACTCCTGATTTTATCATTGCAAATTTGCATATTGGACTTTAAGTGAGGCAGTTCAGAAAGAATTTAACTGGTTATCTGAAACTTCAGAAGTGGCTTGCAAAGTCCTACCTTTACTTGAATTTTTGGGGAACCTTTTTGCCATTTGGATTCTTTATTGTATTAGAAAAACTTCTTTGGCGATTTTTCCTGTCTTTTATCTACTTGGAAGAACCCCTCAAAACCCCCCTGGATTTAGAAGGAAGGTGGGCCCCTTGTAGTACAGGGTTCCCCTGCTAGATGAGTGTTCTAGGAACCCATCTGTATCAGTGTACCCACTGGCGTTGTTGTAAGAAGCTGCGTTTAGCTTCAGTGAATTTTTTTAAAATCCTCTTTCAGTGTATTTGCTTATTTCACGATGGGTTGTTTACAAGTGCCCCTGCCTACGCTGTGCTGACTGTTTGGCAGCTTTTGACCAAAAACAGCATGACCCCCATGTCTTACCTTCCCTATTCACTAGATCTCAACCCAGCAACTTTTTTAGGTTTTCTGGGATTAAAAAAAAAAAAGTCCTCAAAGGGAAATAATTTGCCAGTATGGTAGAGGTGAAACAAAAAATGGCAGTGCTAAAAGGCATCAAAATCTGAGTTCAAAAACTGTTTTGAGCAGTGGAAAAAAATATCTGCTCAAAATATCTGATACATGTATTACATTAAATGGAGAATACTTGGAAGGTGACTAAAGTTTAAACACGTAGGAATAGATACACAATTTTTAATAAATAAATTTGGTTTTTGGGGGGGTGTCCATGCTCGTATTTGTTTTCCTCCCTTATGTTTGGAAAACTTAGTACTTCTGTACTTCTGATATCCTGAATAACCTAAGATTATTTAACTTTCTCAGCTCTAGACATCTTTACCTGCATTTCAGTAACCCACTGAGGTCAGACTCTTGACCACGTCCCTCCCTAGAAAGATCTTACCTCTGGATATTGCACTTCTCACTCTGATTCCCACATTTTTGCCCCGACTTTACCGTGATCTTTCCTTTTTTAACTCCTTAGCTCCTCTCTAAACTATGATTGGTTTCATTTTATTTCTGTTGTGGGTTTGTTTGCTTTTATTTCCCTGGCTCCAATTTAGACCCCATGATTAGTCACCCTTTTGCTAGTATCCTTAACATCCTTGCTGCCCACTTCTTAACTCGCTTTCGCTAGTCATTTAGCTATACCTTCTTGCAACATCCCTAGCCTTAGTTCGGTCTGTCATGCTTCTACTTCTAAAAAATTCTTGGAGAATTAGAGAATCATATCAATGCCAGTACATTTTCATGGTTTCCTGTCTAAACATTGCAGGGAGCCTTTCTCTATAACCCTGGTCACCTCCTCCCTCCCATTGCCCTCAATAGAGATTCTAAACCACAGGTGGCAAACACAAGGCCCGAGGGCTGTCCACCTTGTTTTATCTGGCCCAGCACCTTGTTTCCACCCTGCACCAGTGCTGAGCTCCTTGCCCCTAGTTAAGGAGTAGTTACATTTTTACAGTCCTAAAATTATATTCTGCCCTTTGAAGGCAACTGTCAGGTCGATGTGGCCCTGGTGAAAATGAGTTTGACACCCCTGCTCTAAACTTTTACCACATCTCAGCACGTTCTCCCTTACTGTCATTAGAGTACCTTGGGTTCTACTTTACTGGAACTAGGAGGGCTGTCAGATGAGAACTCCACAAACCTTTTGCTTTCCTTTCTATAAATGTATTTAAACCTTATATTTATCATCTCAGTTTGCTGGTCTTTTATTCAAAGAGGTGTTTCTTAATCTGGACTCTCAGTGACTAAAACTCAAACTAGTTTTAGAAAGAACATATTGTTTGGAAGGATGATGGGGTAGCTAGCAGAATTGAGGGAAACTAAATAACTGAGTGATAGGAAGAATGAGCAGGAGTGAGCACTGACAAGTTCCCAGGGACAGGAAGCACTCAGGCCCTGTTTCTGTTCTCTGGTGTTCTACCCCTCTGCGTATCAGTTTTATTCTGTTCTACTGAAAAGCAATTTTCTCCATATGGCAGGGGATTCCTATTTTACTCAAAATAATTTCCACAGATTAGAATTGGCTTGACTTGATCAAATAACTGCCTTTGTGTCAGTTATTTTTACCTGGATTGTATAAAGTCTTGGCTGCTCACTGACACCACATGGTTACAGTGTGGTGGAAGCTGTCTCCCCCAGAAGAGGATTGTGGGTTTTGGGAGAGTGCTACAGCTACAGAGAGATCAGTTGCATAGTACTTCTATAAATACCTAATCTCATTGCCAGCATTTATGTTCTGTCTCTTCTCACATTTCTCTTAAGAGTAGTTGATCTCCCTGGTCTTCGGTGTTCATTTCTCAGTTGTCTAGTCTGCTTTCCACTTTAATGTTTCACTGAAGCTGTTATCACAAACATATTTAAAGTACCTTTTTTTGTTCATATTTGATCTTCTGGAAACATTTGACATTAACCGTTCATTCCATTGTGGAACTTTTTCCTTACTTTCTTGATACCACTCTCTGCTATCATTTCTGCTCTCCCCCCTTACCCCCAATTGTATCATCTATTTCTTAAGTACTTTCTTTTCATTTTCTTATAAGATTCTCTTATTCTTTTAGCCTCTTAGATGTTTGTGTACCCAGGCTTTCTGTTCGTTCTTATGCTTTTCTTCCAAATAACTTGATTTAAATTCATGGCTTCAAATACCACCAAACACTGATGGCTCCTAAATCTATATACCTAGTCCACTCTCTTTTGAGCTTTTGACCTTTCTTACTATTGTGCCTAATAAATATTATCACTTGTGTAGACACTGCAAGAATATCTGATAAGTACCCTACAAACCAGATTCTGATGGTTTATTCATCATCTCATTGAATAGAAACACCATCTAATTATACAAGCTAGAAACCTGAAAAAATTTCCAAAATTCTTGTATCTTCTTTTCTTCTACTGCCGTATTTATTAGTGCACCAAGTCACTAAGATTGAATTTTACTTATTTTTTTCTCTTTTCCAGTTTTACTTCATGCTATGTTAGTGTCCTAACTAGTCTAGTCTCCTGCCTTTAACTTTTACTAAAAATCTTTTGTTCTTCTGCCAGCAGTATATGAGGCTCCTTTTTAGCATTCTTTAGCCTATCAAATGCTTTAGGAAGAAAATTTCTTTGTTTTCGGGGGTTTTTTATTTTATTTATTTTTAGAGAGGGAGAGAAGCCAGGCATATGCCCTAGGCTGGGAATTGAACTGGTGATCCTTTGACTCTCGGGTCAGCACTCAATTCACTGACCCACACCAGCCAGGGCTAGGAAGAAGTTAAAAAAAATTTTTTTTTTTAATCCTCATCAAAGCATTTATTTTTTTAAGAGAGAGAGGAGGTGGGTGGGGCGGGGAGCGTGGGGGGAGGGAGAGAGAGAAAGAGAAAGATCAGTATGAGGTAGAAACATCAGTTGCCTTCTGTATCTGCCCTCACTGGGAATTGAACTCACCTCCTTTTTGTGTCTCGGACAATGCTCCAAACCAACTGGGCCACCCAAGCTTGGCAGGAGGGAATTTTTACATTTGTAACACAAAAGCCATTCATGACCCACCATCAGTATTAATATCATAATCTGGTCCCTTTCTTCTTTTTCATTGTCTTTCTCAATCCTAGATTAAATACTCTGGTTTAGATATACAGAAAGTTTGAGGACCGCTGGATGGTAGGAATGCAGGGAGGTAGGTCCCAGAAAGAGAGCTCACCTGTCTATCTACCACTGGCTGAGAGCCCAGGTTTAAACTTAGCATGTCACTGTTCTGAGGGTTAGTTCTTCTCATTGCTTATCACTTTTTAGACTTTAAAAAATATATATGTATCATCAACTTGGAAAAACCTCTTAAGGCTCTAGGGCTTTTTAGGTTTCAATAATTGGCTTTTCATTAGGGTTGGCCGTACTATTTGCTTTCTTAAATTTTGATTTGTAATTGGCCTTACTGTCTTAAAACCAGAGGTAGTCTACAGAGAAGACTGTTATTGAGGTAAAGGAAGAGTATATTTTATAGGATTATGGGTTTTTGTAAAATCCTCTGATGTAATTTTGAATTAATAAATTTGCAGGTGTTGACAATATGTGGGGCTTATTTAATATTTTTAATTTTCTCTTATAGATATCTTCAGGAAGTAGGTTACACAGATACCATATTAGACGTACGGTCTCAGCGGGTAAGATCTTTACTGGGATTGTCCAATTCAGAACCAAATGGATCAGTAGAAACAAAGAATTTAGAACAGATCCTGAATGGAGGGGAATCTCCTAAGCAAAAAGGACAAGAAATCAAGAGGTATGGTCTATACTTGTAGGTTAACATTGTTTATACAATGGGTATTATGAATCTCTTTAGCTGTTACTACTATTAATATTTTTAAGGCAGGTAATGTTCAAATGTGAAGACTTTTTTTCCTCCTAAATGGTACCGTGAGCAAATAAATTGTCTTTTCTTAAATTTCTTTAATTTTTTGGTTTTAGAGAAAGAGGAGTGGAATTGGGGTGAATGAGAGAGAGCATGAGAGCAAGTGCACGATAGCAAGAGAGGCATTAGTTTGTTCTTACATTTATTTATACACTCATGGGTTAATTCTTGTATGTTCCCTGACTGGGGATTGAACCCGCAATGATGGCAGGGTGGGGTGATGCTCTAACCAGCTGAGCTACCCAGCCACGGCTAAATTTTCCATTTAGATGCTTTTAAAATTTATTTCTATTAAAATTTGATGCCATGAGAATAACTGTAGTTCTGAAATAGGTGTAGAATTAAAATTTTAGGGCGATTTCATGTAATTCAAAGTTACTTTAACATCCTGATTTAAAAATTTTTGCTACAGTATTTTCAATGCATTATAATGCTACTGTATAGCCAGAATAGTGACGGTTATTTAGACAATAACATGAAAAGAACAAGGCTTTTCATTGTTTCAGCTCAGAAAGCTACAGAATTTTCTTTCTCAATTTAATGTCTTTATTGAGATATAATTCACATACCATAAATTTCATTTAAAATACATAGTTTAATGGTTTTGGGGATGGCTGTTTTAGCCATCACCAGAGTATAAGTTGAAAATTTTCATTAACCTAAAAGGAAACCCCATACTCATTAGCTGTCACGCCCCATACTCTGCTACATTTTCATCACCACTGCCCGCCCCTCATCACTAGACTATTTTACTAATTCAGTTTCTCAAGATTTGCCTATACTGATAAACTATATTTAAAAAAAAAGATTTGCCTATTCTGGACAGTTCACATAAATAGTTACTTTATGAATGGCTTCTTCATTGAGCATAATATTTTTAAGGGCCATCCATGTTACAGCACATGTCAGCAACTGATTTCTTTTTATTGCCAAATAATATTCTCTACTGTGTATATGCCATATTTTGTTTACCCATTTCTTGTCCAGTTGATGGGCATGTGTGTTAGTTCCACATTTTGGAATAACGAATAATACTATGTTGAACATTGGTGTATAAGGGTGGACATATTTTCAGTTCTCTTGGGTATATATTTAGGAGTGGAATTCCTGAATCATATAGTAACTCTGATTACCTTTTTAAGGAATTTCTAAACTCTTTTCCCAGGTGCTGTATTATTTAACATTCTCACCAGAAATTTATGAGTTCTGATTTCTCTACATTCTTGTCAATACTTGTTGTTTACTGTCTCCCAGTTACGAGTGGATAAATGAAAGGAATCAAGCAGGTGGAACTTTTTTTCATTTTTTACTGTTAGATATTACATTGAATAACATAAGTTGGAAGGGCAAAGAAAAGAAAAAGATGAGGGTAAAAAAATCAGACAAGTTCATTGAGTTCATTTATGGAGACAACTGTACTTGGACAACAATAAAAATGCATTAAAAATTTTAAAAATTGTCTATTGAAGCAGGACTCATTAAGAAGGGAGGATTTTGGCAAAGCCTTTTAGACATAAAAGTAGTAATATAAATCAGACACAGTATAGGCATGTACACAAAATAATCAGAAAAAACCTGTAGGTCTTTTTGGCTAAAGAACAAAATATAGAGGAGGGACAATCAGAGAATTTTAGAAGTTGGGAGGGATCAATTTTTGAGTCTCTAAATACAATATGAAATAAGTTATTCATTAATCTGTATTTAAATTTTAAGAAATGTTGAAAAATCTTGGATTAATGGCTCAAACATATGTGTATATCATTCAGTTGTCTGGAAATGGTCAAAAAGTGATCTAGCAATTATGCTGATCTCTCACTCATCTGATATATCCCCAGTTTATTAAGAAGTCTGATAAAAAATACTCTTTACCCCAAAAAAGAAAGAAATTAATATTGCCCTGGCTGGTGTGGCTGAACTGCAAACCTAATGGTCACCAGTTTGATTCCCTGTCAGGGCACATGCCCACATTGCAGGCCAGGTTCCCAGATGGGGGCATGTGTGAGGCAATCACACATTGAAGTTTCTCTCCCTCTTTCTCTCTCCCTCCCTCCCTTCCCCTCTGTCAAAAATAAAAAAAGTAAATCTGTAAAAAAAAGAAATTAATGTATACAGTTTATAAACTAGCATTATCTCATATCTTAGATATATTTTCTGACACTATACAGTTATTTTAGAACATGTTCTTTAACTTTCAAGGTAATATAAGCCTTTTGTTTAGGCATTTTATTTCTGAGAAATAAGGTCTCTAAGAAAAAACAATTAATTGCCCTGGCAGGTGTAGCTCAGTGGATTGAGCATGGGCCTGTGAACCACACGATCGCGGTTTGATTCCCAGTCAGGGCACATGCCTGGGTTGCAGGCCAGTTCCCAGCAGGGGACTCACGAGAGGCAACCACACATTGATATTTCTCTCCCTCTCTCCTTCCCTTCCCCTCTAAAGATAAATAAATAAAATATTTAAAAATCCCTTTAAGAAAAACAATTTAACATCTAATAGAGGCCTTAATTTTTTTTACTCTGGATTCCAGGAAACATAGAGTGTTTTTGTAGCATAAGAGAGGAAAACAAAAGTATGTTTGAATTTTTAACTGAAGTTACTAACCAAGCTAAGTAGTTCATAGGATTTACAAATATTTTAGAGTATTCAGTTTACCACATACAAATATGAATTTAAGATCCACAACAGACTGTATCTTCTCCTTGTAAAGCTGCTTGCCTTTGCACTAGAAAAACTTGAATAAGCCTTTTCTGTTGTGAAAACCACATGATATGAGTTCTCTCCTCTTAAACTCTTCAAGTGTATACTGTAGTATCGTGAACTGTAAGTACAGTTGTAGAGCACGACTCTAGGACTTTCTTATCTTGAAGGACTAAAGCTTTATACCCATCGAATAACAACACCCTGTTTCCTCTACTCTTCAACTTTCTATGAGTGACTACTTTCAGTACCTCATCAAGTGGGTTATGCCATATCTGTCTTTATGTGACTGGCTTATTTCATTTAGCATAATGTCCTGAAGGTTCATCAGAATTATGGCATATGACAAAACTTCCATGTCTTTTAAATTTTTAATTCCTGGATAATGTTCTGTTGTGTGTATGTGTGTATGTATGTGTATACACGCACATACACACTACGTTTTGTTCATTCATTCACAGATGTTTAGATAATAGTTGTTTTTAATCAAGGCTGATTTCCTTCTTAATGAATATACTTATACATTCTGATTCTGCACTGATAGAGGTGTGTATGATAGAGGTGTGTATGATTCAGCTATATCAAGGCCTTTGAAAATCCCTAGAAATAAGAAATGTTTTAATACTTTTATAGAGATTTCAGCAAAAATTTTTTATTACGTATTTGTTTGTAATAATAGAACATCAGAAGCAATCTTAGTGTTCAAGAGTTGAGGAAGTAAATCTTAGGTCATATTATTAGAGGCAGTATGCTTAATGGTTTTGGAATGTGAATTCTGAAGACAGACTGGGTTTGAATTCTGAGTTCACCACTTACTAGCTATGACTTGGTGCTAGGTACTTTACCTTTGCTTCAGTTTCCTCATTTGTATTGAGTTGGCCAAAAAGTCCATATGTTTTCTCCATAACATAAAAGATGTGTTTTTCATTTTCACCAATAATTTTATTGATTTCGATATTTTGAGTATGTTGGCTATCTCCCATGTGATATAATATTGATTATTCTCAATTAATGTCTCTGTCGCTATCAGCTTTAACTGGTCTACCCAGCTGTGAAGCATTGTCCAGTGAGAAACTTCCATCACAAAGCTTCACAAACCACCTTTTTTTTTTTTTTTTTTTTTTTAAGATTTTGTATTTATTTATCTTTAGAGGGGAAGAGAAAGAGAGAGGGAGAGAAACATCAATGTATAGTTGCCTCTCGTGCATCCCCTGCTGGGAACTGGCCTGCAGGGAACCGGCCTGCAACCTAGGCATGTGCCCTGACTGGGAATCAAACCGTGATTGTCTGGTTCACAGGCCCGTGCTCAATCCACTGAGCTACACCAGCCAGGGCACAAACCACTTTTGACATATTCAGTCACAGCACCTTCTCCATATATTGCACAAATCTTTTTTTTTTTTTGCATTTCAGTTGTGTTTTTACCTTTCTTGAAATAATAAAACATAATATACCAAAAGTATTACATATTTTCTTTTATCTTCAGTATTAAAATGGCTACACAAAAATTCACCATTTTGATTTTTTTAAATACAGTTGTCACAATGCAGTCTAACAAAATTATTTTAAATCAAGTTAAAGATAACTAGGTGCCAGTAGAGCCATCTTAGAGAAAAAAATAAATTTGGTGATGGTAGGGTTGATGTGAAGAAGAAATGAGTGATGTGTCAGCACAGAGAACAATGTCTTATATATAGTGAGTGTTTCCTACGATTAATATTGTGTATTCAGTTGAAATGTAACCCCACTGACAGGAATGTTTACTACAGCGATTTTCAACCTTTTTTGTCTCATGGCACATGTAAACTAAAATTCTGTGGCACACCCCCAAATTTTTTTGCCTATTTGACAAAAAAGTAGGTATAATTTTAACTCTTTTTTTTATGGGATGGTCATTATTGTGTTGGCAGTTGTCATTTTTTAAAAAAATCTGACACTCTTAAGAAGAAAGATGTGAGTTCCCTGACTAAATAGTCAGGTATTGTATGCTTTCAAAATTCTTGTGGCACAGCAGTTGAAAAACTAGTTTACTAGATTCAGTGAGTAAATGTCACTCTTGCACTTTTTTTGTTTCTTGTGGGAGGATATTGTGGGTGCATAGTGCATCAGATCACAAAGTATCTACTTCATGTGGATTCCTTGGGGGAGAGCATTGTCTTAGATCTTGTAATTGGGAAAAGCTATTTTGCTTCGTAGTCACTGATCCCATTTACTTGTGAACCTCCAGTAGCTTCTTTCTTTCTCCTTTTACTCTGTTTGGAACCTTGCCAAATTTGTGTGTCTAGAGGGTAATGGAAAAAATGCAATAAAGATTAAATAAAAAGAAAATAAATAAATGCAATTAGGAATGATAGGAAGAAGAAAAGGAACAAGCCAGTTCAAGTCCCAGTAAATTCAAGATGCCAGTAAAGCTCTAAAAGCTGAGGAATTAAAGGTAGCAGGTACATGTAGAGTCAGGTTTAAAGGGGGTTGTGAGTAGAGAATTGGTTTAAAGTTTATGTAAAAGGCAGTTAGAATCTCGGACCTCTCTTTTATCCTGTGCAGCCAATTGAACGCCCCTCGCCACCCCAAAGAATGGTGGTATATTTTCTGGTGAAGTAGAACCAGTGATTTCTGATTTCTTAAGAAATCAAGCAACTGTAGAGCCAGTTAGTGTATTAAAAATAGGACTATATGAAAATCTCCAGCTGATCATTATGATCCCCTGTTTTCTTCTGCTGTTTGTCCTCTAATATGTTGGCAGTTTTTCCATTAAGGTGGTTATTGAAATTGATCAGAATAGTAGAAGAGACTTACTGAAACTGATAATTGGGACCTGCCAGTGAAATACTTAGGCTTCTGTCTTATAATGGAAGAGTAAAGCCAGCTGTTTAGACAAGTTTCCTTCATATACATAGAACATCCAGTTACCTATTTAGTGCCTCACTCTTAACTGTGAACACTTAAGGAAAGCCTTTAACATGAAAATTGGAGAACAAAGGTACAAAAAAAAGGAACTTAGAGAAAACAGCAGATTTTCAAAACTAATTAATCTTTGACAGTTCTGAAAAAAATTGTGTTTACGAAACAAATAGGATGTTATTTGAAAAGATTTATAATTGGATATCCAAAAAGAACTAATAGAAATGAAAAAGTATGCTACAAATAATTTCTATGTAAAACTTGAAAGATAAGATAAAGGATTCTCTCAGAAAAGGGAAAAGAGAAAGGAAGACTGAAAAGCTAGGAAAATTCAAAATCAGTCCAGGAGAGCCAATATCTGACTAGGAGTTTCAGAAAGAAAGAAAGGAAGGAAGAAAGAAAGAGAGAGAGAAAACAGATCAAATGGTATTGAAAAAATTATTAAGGTAGTAATAAAAGAAAATTATCTGGAGTGTATTTACAGACTGTATTTCCAAGGATTTTTTGGGGGGAGGGGCTTGGATTGAAAGGATTCCCACTCAAGTGCACTATAAGATTAATGGGGGGGGGTAATCCATAAAGTCTGTCATCATGAACACAAAAAAGAAACAATTCAAAAGTATTGGCATGTTAGCACTCCAGCAGAGTCAAGTCTGAGGCCCTTCACAGTGCATAATTGCATTCATTTTTATTTTCCTAAAGACCAAGGATGTCCATTATCTCTTTATGCCATTCATGTCATGTCTTTTGATAGTGTCTATTAAAATGATATCCTCACTTTTATTGTTTGTTATGGTTGAGATTTGAGTGTTATTTGTATATTCTGGACACAAGTCCTTCATTAAATATGTGACTTACAAATATTTTCTCCCAGTCTGTGGACTTGTCTTTAAATTCTCTAACAGTGTCTTCAAAGAGCAAGTTGTTAACTTTGGGACATCTGATTCATCAGTTCTTTTATGGATTGTGCTCTATTTGACTTCTAAAGTCATATACATGTACTGCTGTGATCCAATATAATTTTAAAACCTAAAACATGAGTTTTTACTTTGGAGACAGTTTATCGAAGTTCAAAACAAAATTTTCACCTTAAATTTACTATAGCAGCTCCTCAGATATTATTTCCTTCAATGTTGTTTTGATATAATGTTGATAAGATGCCGTAGGCACTTAATGTTTATATCAGTTTGCCTCTGATAAAATTGGTTTCCTACTTCAGTTTCCTGAAAGTTGCAGAACCTGTGGATAATATTAAGGACTTACTCCTGTATATTCTTTTTTGTGTTCTTAAGTGACTTACTCCTGTATATTCTTTTTTGTGTTCTTAAGTATTTCTTTGCCTTTTATTTAATCCCCAAATATTAAACATAAATGCTGATCTGTAAAGTTTGTATTTTGTTGTTATGGTAGGTTTGTGTTTGCTTTTACTAATTTGGAAACACCAGCTCTTGTATTCAGTGTTTATACAGGTCCTTAAAAAGTGTGCTGGATTAGGCAGAGTGTAGTAGACCTGTTAAAACCATATGCCATATTAAAGTGTTAGTAAAAAATGGTCTGAATTGTGTTCTTAATATGGACTAGTAGAATGAGTCAGGGAGGAAGAAAACTGTAAATTTTAGATTATTACTTGTTACCATGCATTCTTAGTGTTGATAAAGACGTTAGAGATCATCTAGTTGCCCACATTTCCCCCACTACCTCCAAATAAATTGAAGCCAAAAGGTTTCTGTGACTTGACTAAGTACAGGCAACTACTTAATGGAAAAGGAAATACTTTCATATTGAGAGTTTGTGTTTAGCTGAAATTTCCACTGTTCTGTTGCTGCCTCTGTTGTTTAACATTTAAACAGCTATTTGAAAAACTGTTTTGTACATACAGGAGGAATTCAGATTATAGTTTAAATGCCTCGAAAGTAGATAAAAATAAATGATCACTATTACTTATTAAATGAGTGGTTTTGAAAAACTCAAAAGTATTTCTTTAGTATGTTAAGGATCCCATTTTTTTAGATAAGAAAATTTGGGAAATAGATTGGAAGTTTCTAAAACTGGTTTACCATAACTTTACATCAGGGCAGCCTGACACATTAAACTTTGGTTTTAGTCCTCAAACATTTGGACCAATTGTAGAATTGTAAGAAATGCACTGTTTAAGTTGCTTTATGATAGGTTTATTTGGAGAATAGTAGCACTGTTAAGTGTCTAATACTATAGGATTTTATTTTGGTGCAGTATTCACTTAAAATATTTTGGACAGTAACCATTGGAGAAATCAATAGAGAACAGTCAGTTTAATTGTAGAACATTAATTGTCGAACTGTAAATAATTTTACAGAATTCTTTTCTTCAGTAAAATATTTAGGCAATACATTATAAATAGGTTGTCATTTGAATCTCTATACTGCCAGAAACAAATATTAGAAATAACCATTGGAATATTTGGTTTCATCTTTTTCTCTTCCTACAGGCCTTCCGGTGATGTTCTTGAGACATTCAATTTCTTAGAAAATGCTGATGACAGTGATGAAGAAGAGGAAAATGACATGATTGAAGGCATTCCAGAAGGAAAAGACAAACATCGGATGAATAAACACAAAGTAGGAACTTGATTTTCTATTATTATTAGCTAAAATATATACACACATATTTAAAATAGGAATTTTAGAGTTGTCTTAAGTTAAATTGGGAATGATTGTTAGATATTTTATTGTGTCATTTGAAAGTTTTGTGTATCATTTATTGGGTTACAGTAGAAATTATTACTTGCTATATTAGTCATAAATGACAGGAAAGGGCTTGTAATTATAGGGTTAGTCCAGTGGTTTGAAACATTTTTTTAAAAAAGCAACTCTCTGTCCTCTCCTGCCACAATTAAGAATCACTCCTATAGTCCTTCTCTTTGTGTACAGTAAATAGGTGATATATTAACTGAAGCTTCAGTAGGGACACTACCTCCCTAGGTGAAGGAGTAAAATGTGGATATAAATGTATATGTTCCACATTTTCATTCTTTGGTAAGAGTCAATGATTTACTTTTGCTCATAACCTAAGAAATAGGTTTATCTATTTTAGTGGTGATGTGGGTTACCTATAGGAGCAAAAGACTCTTTGGGTGATCTGTTTGTGAATTATCATAGTAGTATACAGTATTTCAAGTATGTTTTTAAAAAGTGGATAGGTTCCATTGTAGTTATTTGGGATGTTATAGTGATTTGGGGAAAATGCCAGTGTTCCTCAAAAGCTTCTAGTTTATAAAAGTTGTTTTTAACCTTTTTGCCACATTCCATATTTTTAATACTTCATATTATATTTTATTGACCTTGCTGTTACAGTTGTCCCAAATTTTTCCCCTTTGCTTCCCTCCACCTGCTACTCCCTTTCCCTCCAGCAGTCCCTTCCCTTAGTTCATGTCCATGGGTTGTGCAAAGTTCTTTGGCTTCTCCACTTCCTATGCTATATTCTTAAATTCCCATTTTGTTGTGCCTACCAGTTATGCTTAATCCCTGCATCATTTCCCCATTCTCCCGCTTCCCTCTCCCAGCTCATAACCATCCAAATGATCTTTGTATCTATGATTCTGTTCCTGTTCTGGTTGTTTGCTTAGTTTGGGGTTTTTTTGTTCTTTGGGGTTTATTTTTTAAGAATCCATTGTTGACGGGGGTGAATTTGTTGCCTTTTTAATGTTTATGGTTTTGATCTTCTTTTTCTTAAATAAGTCCCCTTAACATATCATATAATAATGGGCTGATGGTGGTGAACTCCTTTAGCTTTACCTTGGCTAGGAAGCACTTCATCTGCCCTTCCATTCTAAATGATAGCTTTGCTGGATAGAGCAATCTTGGCTGTAGGTGCTTGCCTTTTATGACTTCAAATACTTCTTTCCAGCCCTTTCATGCCTGCAAGGTTTCTTTGGAGAAATCAGCTGATAGTCTTAATGGGAACTCCTTTGCAGGCAGCTCTCTGCGTTTTTTCTTGCTGATTTTAAGATTTTCTTTTTATCTTTAACTTTTGCCACTTTAATTAGGTTGTGTCTTGTTGTGGTCCTCTCTGGTCTAATTTGTTTGGGACTCTCTGTGCTTCCTTGATTTGTATGTGTATTTCCTTCCCCAAATTTAGGGAAGTTTTCTTTCATTGTTTTTTTCAAATAAGTTTTCAAATTCTTGCTCTTCCTCTTCTCTTTCTAGCACCCTGTGATTCAGATGTTGGCACATTTTGAATATGTCACAGAGGTTCCTAAGCCTATCCTCATTTTTTTTTTTTTGAATTCTTGTGTCTTTCTGTTTTGTTCAAATGTTTCTCTCTTCCTTATCTTCCAGATTGTTGGTTTGAATCCCAGCTCCTTTCCTTCTCAGTTGGTTTCCTGTGGATTATTTCATTTAGTGTAACTTTCATTTCTTTCTTTATTTTTTTTGACATACTTAATGAGTTTTCCGAGCATCCTGATAAACCAGTGTTTGAACGTGGCATCTGATAGGTTGGTTATCTCCATTTCATCTAGTTTTCTGGGGTTTTGTTATATTCTTTCATTTGGGCCATTTTTCTTTTTCTCCTCAATTTAGCAGCCTCCCTGTGTTTGTTTCTGTATATTAGGTAGAGCTGCTTTTACTCCCTGTCTTAGTAGCGTGGCGTATGTTGAAAAGGCACTGGTAAATTGTGTGGGGCAGAGCCTTAGGTAATTGCCAGGACAGGACACCTGCTTCACAGTTTTGTGACTGTGTGGGGAGGTCTCAGAGAGGGATCAGTGCTGACACCTGGCTTCTGGCAGGTTGCCCAGCACTTGCCTCATTTCTAGTCACTTCACCTCCTTTCCATGCGACCGGCACCCTTCCAGCTGCTGCCCCAGCGGTGAATCACAGAGTGAGTACATCTGCATACGTTGAGACCATGCTGGCCCTTTAAGCTGCAAAAATCTGGCAGTTTCTTGTGCCACCTGAACCACCAGTGGTTTTACGGCCAAAGGTAATGGGGATTTATATTCCCAGTGCGAAACCCTGGGCTGTGCAGCCTGGGGCAGGGATCACTAGCTCTGAAGTTATCCCTCCCATCTGTTCCTTTGCCACTTGCCTTCCACCTTTCCTTACCACACTGTGTCTCTGCCCTTCTCCACGACTCTGCCCCTCCTGTCTGGATGAATGTGTCTTCTTTAAATCCTTGGTTGTCAGACTTCATACAGCTCGATTTTCTGGGTGGTTCTAAAGGTTCTGGGTGCTACTAATTTTGAGCTCTGGTTGTAATTCTTCTTGTGCTTACAGGAGGCAAAGCATTTCCACCAATGCCTTTATTTTGACCAGCAGTTCCATATTTCATGTTTGTAACATTCAATATTTATAACATATGTGAATAGACATTTTGTTTTTGTCCCTTTTTTTGTTTTGGGAGGTAAAGCCCTGTTATAATTACCACAGCTATTGACTTACATTAATTAATAATATCCTTATTAGTTGTGTCATATCTGTAAGTTAATGGACTACATATGTAGTTCTGAGTGAGGGCAATTCAGCATAACATCACTGTAAGTGAGTGAATGGATCTTTAAAAGTTACTATATTGAATATATAGTAACTGAATATATTATAAATAATGAGTTTAGTTGTTCTTGGTCATTGCGTTTTAATCATTTTTACTACCACATTATTTGCATTACACTTACAATGGTCTTCGCATGGCACTGTTGAAAACCACTTAGGTAGAGTGTAACTTGGGATTGGCGAACTATGTAGAAAATCTAAACTCCTGTTGATTTAAAAACAGGAGTGCAAATGTAAAGATAATTGTGTGAAAACATAAAGAACTCCTTTAAAATTTAGGGTGAAAGTAATTCTTGGCTTATGTTTTGTTTACAGATAGGTAATGAAGGTTTAGCCGCTGACCTGACTGATGATCCTGACACTGAGGAAGCGCTGAAAGAATTTGATTTTTTAGTGACTGCTGAAGATGGTGAAGGAGCTGGAGAAGCAAGGAGTTCAGGGGATGGCACAGAATGGGGTAAGATGATAAAGAATTATGGGGATAGGAGAAATTTTAGCCCTTCAAGATATACTATTAAATATTCTATGTGTAATGTGTATATTTGAATGTAAGTTGGCAGTTTAACTTAGAGGAAATAATACTGAATAATTTGCACCAATTTATTTAAATTGACTAAACTATTCCATATATGGCTTTTGGTAGATTTTAATTTTTTAAGTTTGTCTTGATTTAAAGTTGAAACATTTAGTCAATTTAGAAATTTAGTTTCTTTTCTTTTAGCAGATTAAAAAACGTGTGTAGTTTTTAAAATCCCCAATTTAATTTGGTAATGAATCTAGGTTTCAAGAAGATGTAACTTTTTCAGTTAGCCCATATATTGTTATCAGACTTATTGGTAGCAAGTATAAAGCTACTAACCTTAAATTAGAGCTCTATATTGAATATGATGTAGTGAAGGTATTAAATTTTATTATATAAGTAGTACTAATAATAATCCAGCTATAACTAAAAGGTATAAAACCCAGTTCTAAACTCCATTAGAAAGTAAAAGTGTAAAAAGTATTTTAAGACAGTAGCTGAGGTCCAGTATGTTGTTCCTGTTAAATGTGTTCATTCAGTTATCTTTTAATATTAGCATGTTACCTGAGAGGTAGAACTCAGTTGTGTTTACAGAGCTTTATTAGAAAAGGTTATAAGTACCTTAACATATTTCACATGAAAATGAAACTTGCTTAGTTACTAGAAAGTAATTATCATTGGATTTTTAAACACTACTTTGGTGGCAGGAAACACACTTTGATTTTTAAGTGCCTCATTTATTTATTGAAACTGAAAAATACTGCTAATAGTAGGGGAGACAAAAACCTAAGTATAGGTTTATTGATGTCCTGATCAAATCGAGTACTTAAAAGATCTGAATTTTGTCACCAGCTTTCTCATTATTTATAGTCCTCAAGTATTGTTTTCAGACCTTCACTTCTGTCCTAAGTGGAAAGAGAAGAGATACATTAAAAATATGAAGAAACTCCACAGTTACCTTCTAGATTTTAATATACATTTTTTATTTACTTGAAAATGGCTGTATTCTAGAAGTTTACTCTTAAGAAATAGCTTAGGTCAGGAGAAACAGTAAAAGTATCTTTCTTTATCTTTTCTGTGCCACCCATTCAATGTGGTAAAAATTTTAAGTTTTTTCCAATAATTCCTAAACTATTGTTTATGTTTTGTGGTATATTTTATAATTATATAAATGTATATAGTTATTTTTTAATTTATGGAGGTTTAGAACTCACAATTTTATATGAAGAATTAGAAGTCACCTATGATGCTATTTAGAGAGAATCATGGTTAATATTTATATATAAATATATTTATATTTATTTAACAAGGAATTTTGCTGTGTGCTCACTTACAGCCTACACTTTTCACTTAATGTATTGTTCTTCTGCAGCATTTTTAATAGCATAATATTCTGTCAGTACATTACTTTATTACTTAACCAGACCTCTGCTGATGAACATTTAGATTGTCTTCGTTTTAAAAAATGATCACCCCTGGCCAAGTGGCTCAGTTGGTTGGAGCATCATCCTGTGTACCAAAAAGGTTGTGGGTTTGATTCCCCATCGTGGCATGTATAGGAGACAGTCCTCTCTCTAAAAATCAGTAAACATACCCTTGGGTGAGGGTGGGTGGATGGATGGGTGGGTAGGTGGATAGATCTTTTGGAACTTTAACTGCCAGTCGAAAGAGTATACAAAAATTTCAGGAATTTAATTTGTATAAAATGGCATTGTTTCTTGAATAAAAGTACCATATCATGTACAATTGATTGGTCCTTGTGTCTCAAGACTTTCGACTATAGAGGAAAGAATCAAGAGAAAACCTAATTAGTGAATGATAACTGTCAATATGTTATTTACTTTTACTAATAATATTTGAGAGTGACTTGAATCACTTTGTGTAAATGGAAGTAACTGTGACAGTCTCTTCCATCCAGAAGAGATTAAAACACCTTTAAAGCATTTTAAGTTCTTGATAAGGAAAATGGCTCTTTTTGTAACAAAATCATTCAAGAAGTTTTTTGCCTTCTGAACTGGAAACTGTCATAGGATCTTTGCAGTGTTTCTGAATTTATCATTTCTACTCAACTGTCATACTCAGATTTTTTAAAAACAAGGAGGATGAATATGCAAACACTCTTTTATATTTAATTTATTTACTTAAAATTTAATTTACTTATAAATGAGAAGATTGTGGTTTTCAGGTTTAAATTATTGGGTAAAGGATACAGATTATTTTTAAAAAATAAATGAGAAGATTGTGGTTTTAGGTTTAAGTTATTGAGTAAAGGATACAGATTATTTTAAAAAGTAAATAGTCTTAATATCTATGTTGTTGTATACTCAGTCTACTCAGATAGCTCTCATTTTGAACCCTTTTATTCTATGAAGCATTGCTTTTTAGAGAGCTTTTAAATCCTGTTTTTCTTCTGTCAGGTATATTAGGTAGTCTGAGTTCAATTTTAGTAATTTTTAGTTCTTCAAACAAAAAAAGTATTAGTGAACATTTCTAATTTTGCTATTTCTCTCATGAAGACTAGACATTTTAATGATGTTTAGTTAATTTCTTGTACACTTTTAAACTTTGATCTGTGGAAAGTTAGAGGACCATAAAATGCAATTAGTACCTAGTGTTTGCATTTATTTATTTATTTATTTATTTATTTATTTATTTGAATTTACTAGGATGACATTGGTTAATAAAATTCTATAGATTTCATGTGTACAATTTTATAATACATCATCTGTATATTGTATTATGTGTTCACCACCCCAAGTCAAGTCTCCTTCCATCACCATTTATTCTTCCTTTACCATCTTCTACATCCCTCCACTTTCCCCTCGGTAATCACCATACTGTTGTTTGTGTCTATGAGATTTTTTTTTTAATCCCTTCATCCTTTTCATCCAATCCCCCAAGCCTCCTGCCCTCTGACATTTGTCAGTCTGTTCTCTGTGTCTATGAGTCTGTTTCTATTTTGTTTTTTAGGTTTTTTGTTCATTAGATGCCACATATGAGAGAAATCATGTTTTTCTCTGACTTATTTCACTTAGCATAATACTCTCCAGGTCCATCTATACTGTTGCAAAAAGTAAATATTCCTTCTTTTTTATGGCCTAGTAGTATTCCATTGTGTACAGCTATTTTATCCACTTACCCACTGATAGGTACTTGGGCTTCTTGCAAATCTTGGCTATTGTAAATAATGTTGCACTGAGCATAGAACATAGGGGTGTATTTTTGTTTTGTTTTGTTTTGTTTTGTTTTGTTTTGTTTTTAGAGAGCAAGGGAAGGAGGGAGGGGGAGAGAGAGAGAGAGACAGATTGATGTAACAGAGAAACATCAATTGGTTGCTTCTCCTACACAGCACGACTGGGACCAATCACACAACCTAGGCATGTGTCCTGATTGGAAATTGAACTGGTGACCTTTCTCTTTCGGGATGGTGCCCAACCAACTGAGCCACCCTGGTCAAGGGCAATTCTGTTGAATCAGTGTTTCTGTTTCTTAAGATATACTCCTAGAAGTGAAATGGTGGTAGATTGTAAGGCAGTTCTATTTTTAATTTTTTGAGGTAGCTCCCTACTGCTTTCCACACACTGGCTACATGAATCTGCATTCCCACCAATAGTGCAAAAGGGTTCCTTTTTCCCCCCACATCTTCACCCCCACTTGTTGATTTATTGATAGCCATTCTTACAGGTGTGGGTGATATTTCATTGTGGTTTTAGTTTGCTTCTTTTTGATGATTAGTGATATTAAGTATCTTTTCATATGTATTGACCATCTCTATCTCCTCTTTGGATAAGTGTCTATTCAGATCCTTTACCCATTTTTTAAGCTGGATTGTTTGTTCATTTGTTTTTGGTGTTGCGTTGTGTAAGTTCTTTATAAATTTTGAATAGTAACCCCTTATCTGATGTGTTATTGGTGAACATGTTCTCCCATTCAGTAGGTTGTTTTTTTTTCTTGGTGATTTCCTTTGCTGTGCAAAAACTTTTTAGTTTGATGTAGTCTTTCTTATTAAGTTTTTTATTTATTTATTTTATTTATTTATGGTTTTTCCCCTTGCCTGAGACAATGTATCAGAACAAATATTGCTGCAAGAAATGTCCAAGATTTTACTGCCTGTGATTTCTTCTAGGATTTTCGTGGTTTAAGTCCAACATTTAAGCCTTTAATTCATTTGAATTTAATCTTGTATATGGTGTAAGAAGGTATCTAGTTTTACTTTATTGGAAGTCTCTGTCCCATATCCTAACATCACTAATAAATAAATTGTCTCTGCCTCATTGTATGTTCTTGCCTCCTATGACAGTTACTACTTGTCCATAAGGTCGTGGATTTATTTCTGGGCTCTCTGTTCTGTTCCATTGGTCTATATATATCTGTTTTTATGCCAATACATGCTGTTTTGTTTACTGTGGCCTTGTATGATAACAGGTAGCATGATTTCTCCAATTTGTTCTTCTTACTCAAGATTGCTGTGGCTATTTGGGAGTTTTTTATGGTTCCATGTAAACTTATGGAATATTTTTTCTAGTTCTGTGAAATACATCATTGGTATTTTGATAGGAATTACTTTGAATCTATAGATTTCTTTGGTAGTGTGGACATTTTAATGATGTTAGTTTTCCCTATGGTTTATGCTTGCAGTTATTTTTATCTTTTTCAGTTTCTTTTATCAGTGTCTTATAATTTTCTGAGTACAGATCTTTTAAGTCCTTGGTGAAATTTATTTCTAGATGTTTTATTTTTATGTAGTTGTAAATGAGATTGTTTTCTTAGCTTCTCTTTCTAATGGTTCATTATTGGTGTATAAAACTGCAACTGATTTCTGGATATTAATTTTGTATCCTGCTACTTTCCTGAGCCCATTTATCAGTTATAGTAGTTTTTAGGCCGAATCTTTAGGGTTGTGTATATACAGTATCATGTCATCTGCAAATAATGACAGTTTTACTTTTTCCTTTTCAATTTATGTGCCTTTTATTTCTTCTTCTTGTCTGATTGCTGTGGCTAGGACTTCTAGTACCATGTGGAATAAGAGTGTTAAAAGTGGACATCCTTTGATTTGCAGGCTGGCGCTCAATCTACTGAGCCACACCAGCCAGAGCTTGGACATCCTTGTTTTGTTCTCAATCTTAAGGGAAATGCTTTTCGTTTTTGCCCACTGAGTATGATGTGTTGGATTTGTCAAATAATGGCCTTTTAACATTTAGGTATGTTTCTTCTACTCCCACTTTACTGAGAGTTTTTATAACAAATGGGTACTGTATTTTATCAAATGCTTTTTTTTGCATTTATTAATATGATCATGTGGTTTTTATTCTTCACTTTGGTTTATGTGGTGTATCACATTTATTGATCTGCACCAACCTTGCATTCCCAGAATAAATCCCACTTGACCTTGTTGTGTGATCTTTTTGATATATTGCTCTGTTCATTTTGCTAATATTTTGGTGATGATTTTAGCCTGTGTTCATCAGGGCTGTGTTAGCCTATTATTTTCTTTCTTGGTGTCTTTGTCTGGTTTTGGAATTAGGATAATGCTGGCCTCATAAAATGAGCTTGGGATTCTTCCCTCCTGAATTTTTTACAGTAGTTTGAGAAAGATAGGTGTTTGGTAAAATTTGCTTTTTCTCTGAATGTTTGGTAAAATTCACTTGTGAAGTCATTGGTTCAGGACTTTTGTTTATTTGGGAATATTGTGTCTATTGCCTCAGTTTCATTAGTTGTAACCTGTCTGTTCAGGAATGTCCCTTGTAGAGGTTGTGTGGGCCCTCTTCATTGTAATTGAGTCTTGATTGCTGTTGGCCCTTTGATGTGTGGGGTTGTCCCTCAGGCTTGTTAACGGTGAGAATCAACCCTGACCACACTGTAGGAGCTGCTGCGCAGGTGCTAACCACATGAAGCAGAATTTGCCTCATCATGGTCTGCTGTCTGCCAACTCTCCCTTTGGATTTGCCTCTTCTGACACTGTTATCCTCTGATGTTGTTGGAAGCTGGCCAATGAGTGTGGTGGCTCTGTGGCCTCTTGGGAGGGATTCTGCTGCAGGCCAGTGTCAGATGCTACTTGTGACTGGTCTTTGGCAATCTGTTTGGAGCTACAAAATGAGCTAAAGTTTTTGGCTGCCTTGCTGGGCCTGGGTATTCAGGAGAATGACCAGGCTGTGTACCTAGTCTGATTTTTACTAGCACTGGGCCCAGGGTCAGTTCAGCTAAAAACCCAAGGCACCCCAAGGCCTGCCTCTACCTGCAGTTGGCCTAATAAACCAACTGAAAGAACTTTTGTTGGTACTGGAGTTGCATGAGGTAGGTTTTTAGTGAGTCATTGGGGAGGGAGGGTTGGGGGGCAAATGATGATCACCAGATTGATTCAGGTTCAAACTCAGTGCCAGTGCTGGGTTTGAAGCCACTCAGTAAATACCCCAGGGGATACCAAATCTAGCTGTGTTCGTCTGGGTGCTTTCACACCTTTGCAGTGGGGTGGGGTCTTAGAGCATCGTTAGAATGAGGCCAGCAGTGTTTATCAGGCCCAGACAGGCCAATATTTGGCCATCGGGAAGGAGGGCTCTGTGGTGGGCGATTGTGCGAGGGGAAAATAGCCCTGTCCCTAGAGTCATACCACTCAGTCTGTCTCACATTCTGCCAGAAGCCCAATCTCATCATGCCAGGGGCACCAGGAGTTGGGAGGATGGGGCTAGTGACCTGAGTCGTCCTTCTCAGGCTGTCCCCTATTCTGCCCAGACTTGGCAGAGTGGAGCCACTAGGAATCAGGAAGGTTGGGCCGCTGGGAGCCTAGAAAGTGGGGCCCGCAGATCCCTGGTGAGGGTGAGGTACCAGTCAGGTTCGTGGGAAAGAGAGAGCAGTGGCTCTCGCCACAAAGCCATACAACTCAGTCATTGACACCCTCAGAGTCTGTCCAGTCCTCTGCACCTCCAGCCAGGCAGGTGATTCCTCAGCATGTTGCAGGCTTCACAGGGTGGGGCAACAGGGAGTCCAGAGGGTGGGGCTGTTGGATTTTCCCAGGCTGATGCCCATGGTGGAACGTGCTCCATCCAAGAATGATGGTGTCTTCAATGTGGGAGAGTGATTTAACACAGTTATCCTGGTGGTGTTTCTTCAGCTCTCTCCCCAAGCCACAGCCTCAGTCTTTCTTCACGTGACTGTAGTAATCTTCACCCTCCCTTCATCGGAGACCAGGGTGAGTGTGTATAAACCAGATTTTGTTCGTTGGCACTTTAAGAGGGCCCCTGTGTCTCTAGTGGACTCCCATGTCTCCCTGGCAGGGGACAGAATCTCTGCTGATATTCACATCTAGGTGTTATGTAGGCACCTCTTCCCAGTGCTGTTCTGGGCTGGGGAGCCCAGCTTGAGGTTGAGACACCATACTGCTTCGGGAAACTTTGCATCTGAGGTATTTTTCCAGAATCTTAGCTGCTGCCTGTGGTTCAGCCCTTTTCACATCTTCATTCCTTCTACCAGTCTTTATGTGGCTTCGTCTGTAAATCCTTGGTTATAAGACTTCTCTCCAGCTAATCTTCAGTTGGTTATTTAGGTAGATTGCTCTACATTTTAGTTGTAATTCCCGTTTGGTCTTGGTAGTTTCCACCTAGTCTGCTGCTGTCTTGGATTGACCATCTTGCTAATGTTTTATTTAAATACAGTGGATAAAGCACTGAATATTTGACTAAAATAACATTAGTTACAAATTTATGCTATACTAAGTAGAGTCATATAATTCCTTTCCTTTGGTATTAAAATTACCATAATAGAATTTTATGTTTTTGTGGTTTTGAGTTGTCAGGAGTCAATTTTTTGTGCATATTTGTGTTTTCTTTTAAACAAAAAAGTTGCCATAACTACTTCAACCTCATTTCTTGGTATTTTTTTTCCTGTAGATTTTTTAAAAACAGGATTAATATGTAGAAGATTATGGTGGCTCTTCCCTTTTGCTCTTAACTATTTTTTATAAGCAATATGAAATCAGCTATTACTTACCAGGCAAGTTTCAGGATGTTGTTTGTGCACACATGCATTCACCAATCTGTTCTTTGCACTGCTTAAGTTTACCTTTGTTTTCTAGACATCAGTTGTCTTGCAAGTAATAATTTTTTGTCTTTAAGCTTATTCTTTTTTATTTCTTTGCTTTTTCACTGTGCTACCCTTTGCTACTCTAGTTAGAACAATTCACAGCTTTATTTTTTTTCAACACAAGTTTTTTTAAAAAATGCTTGGCTATGTTATTAAATTTTTCTGTCCTATCAGATATAATTTTATCATTAAAGTATACCCTATGTGGTGGTTGCCAGAGGGGAGCGGGGTTTGGAGGATTAGGTGAAAGGGGTAAAGGATCTTAGAAGTACAAATTGGTGGTTATAAAATAACCGTGGTGAGGGATGTAAAATACAGCATCGGGAACGTAGTCAGTAATATTGTAATAACTATAAATATTGTCAGTTTCCTGGGAGAACACTTGGTACAGTATGTGGTTGTCTAAACTATGCTGTACATCCGAAACTAATACAAAATGATACTAAATGTCAACTAATAGAAAAATAAAATTAAACATTTCTACTTTTACAAAAAGTATTATTAGCTTTATTAATATGAGGGCAAAGTTCTTAGATTATGTTTTTCTTAAGAATTTAATAAGTTAATATGGATTGCTGATGTAGCATAGTTATTAGAGTACATGAAAAGTGCATTTTCTTTTTAAATCAGTATTACAGCTGTATTACAAGTAGTATTACAGTATGCAGATTTGACAAAATTACATAAAAGTTTCAGTTTTGAATAACCTATTAATAGTTTCAAGTATTTCAAGTTGGGATATTCACTTAAAGCTTTTGATTTAGCTTTTTACATTAACACTACCCAAGAACATAGGTATATCCATAAGGGGAAAAGTGATAACAATTGTGGTTAGAAAGAGTCAAGGTACAGTAAATAATTTGATTTCTATGTGCCATTCAAATACACGAATTTTTTAAGTTTAGTATGTATAGCAGTCATTAAGGAAAAAAAGGCTTTTTATATGTTCACTATACAGAGTAAGTTAGTGAGGCCCAGAGAGTTTACAAGATTTGTGAACCAGAATATAATTTGTTAAAAGTTTAACATACTTGTATGTTGACATACTGTTTGTAAGTATGTTTTCCCTAAGATCCTACTATTCTGTTAGTGTTATTGATTGGCCTAGCCTATGTATTTCAATGTAATTTTTATTTAGTAACAGGGTTATATAAACTCCTAGTTGTTATTCCATAACAGGATGTTAAACTCCCTAAATAACATGGCTGTTTTAAAAGTTAGTAGAGGGAGGGCAATTCTTAATAATCAAAATAATACTAATTGACCTATTTTTCTGCTGCTTTTTATGCTATTTTCTTCTAGTTTACGATAATTTTTTCCAGGTAGAAGTATTTATTTGAAACAAACACAGGCTTGTTATGTTCTGCTAAAAATAACTGGTATGTCATCTTTAGCAAATGCACAGCAATGTATATTTTTACTCCATACTTGTCACTGTTTTTATCTTGTAAAAAAAATCACCTCTAAAATAAAATTCTTCAATGGAATTTGACAGTTTATTTGCTTATCTTAGTTGTAGACCAATGAAAAAAGGTAATGTTGAACCATGTGGCTCGAGAGGGTCAGAGGTGGTGATTCTCTGAATGACTTGTAGAGAGTATTGGAGACATTGTATTTTGGAGCTTTGTGTATGTATTTATTGGCCTAGAATGCCTTCCATTAATTAGTACAGTTATCTGGTGCATGCAGAATCAGTGTGACAGAAGATGCATGAACATTTTCATCAATAAAATGGCACTGACCTTTCCAGCTTGCACTTTTGAGTAGTTCGCATGTAATTCATTTATTTGCTTTTATGATGCTGGCTGAATAATTTTTATTAATGTTTTTATAAAGATGCAGTGATCTATTTTTATAACATTCTATTTCTAATGTCAGTCCTTTGAAAGAGTATCAGTTATTAAAAGAATAACCTTCAAATTTGTGATTGACAGAAATGAAATACCATTCAACTATTCTAAGTATCAATGTTTAGAAATTTATGAGATGATGAGCATTTGGAGTTTGAGTCGTAATTACAAAAACTGAGACTGCACCTTTAAAGTATTTTAAGTATATGCTTTTAGTACAATTTTATTACAGTTTTATAAAGCTATAACAGTTTAATACCAACAGCTTGTGTTACCAACTGCTGATTTTTTTTTCTTTTAATAATATGCTGAATGTAGATAAAGATGACCTCTCCCCAACTACTGAGGTTTGGGATGTAGACCAGGGGCTAATAAGTAAACTGAAGGAACAGTACAAGAAGGAACGAAAGGGGAAGAAAGGGGTGAAGAGTAAGTGCAGATTCTCTTATTTTTGTATGACAATCTTTGAGAAAAAAATTCTTCAGTTTTGGTTTTCTGGGGTGTGTGTGTGTGTGTGTGTGTGTGTGTGTGTGTGTGTGTACTTTTTTGTTTCATAAAGGGGACAACTAACTTTAAACTTTGTTATATGGTTTAAATTTATTTGAATATAATTTGGGATGTGTTAATGATCAAGTGAAAGATCATTTTAAATACGTAGATAAGAAAAAGGAAAGATTTCAAGGATCTTTTTGGTAAGCTTTAAAAGTTTACCAAATTATAAGAAATAATGGCCTTGGAATAAAAAATAATAGAAATTTGTTTAAAAAGGAAAAATATAAATTTCTTAATTTTTGTTATATAAGGATTATAGCTATATCCAAATTGTAGCCAGGCTACATTTCTTAGTTTGGGAATTCTTAATAGGAAAGCCTTTTCCATAATTTTTGCTTTGTGGTCTTAATATAATCACAAACAGCAGCAGGAAAATGAGAAAAAAAATCTTACCTGAGTAGTATTTTCATGGCTACTTTGGCAGAGAAAGGCCAGAGGGGAGGGTAGTGGAGGCCATAGGATTTGTTTGGTTAATAGCTGAGTGTGTTTTGTTGCCTTGGTGTATTTTCCAGTATGTGTATCCTGACTAATGTACTATAAAAGTATAAATTTAGCTATAGCACCTCTCAAAGAAGTAATTCATTTTATTTTGTGAATCAGACTTTAAAAAGCCACATGAAAAATATATTCTGACCTGTCTCAGTGTACAGGATAAAGTGGAGAAACGTGAAATTTATTTTTGAAAAGCTTTATTTTGAACTGGCCATTGATTCCTCTTAGTCCTTCTTCTTACTATGAAGGGGAAAACAGTGGATGACAAAGGCAGAAACTATATATATTTGTTCTTTCATATTCCTTTTTCTGTGATAAATTAGTTTATAATACGGCGGGTGGAATGAAAAATGGTGTAAGTCTCCTTCAGTAAAGCATTTTCTCAGTGGTTTAATTTATTGTGGATGCTAGTAAGTGCAGTTTTGGGGATTTATCTGCTATATAATTTTTTATGACTTTATGCTAATATATATTATTGCATGTGAATAAAAAGAAGTTCTGTTCTTTAAGAAGTTTCATGCTATATGGTGAATTGCTTATTTTAAAACATTTAATTCTGTGCAGGGGCTAGGTTCAGCTCTAACATCACTTACCCATATATTTCATGCATGTTGAGGATAAAAGTACTTTTGCATGATTAACTATTTTAATAGAGGCACAGGGTCATTAGTTTTAGGGGTTAAGTCTTTTCTTAAAGAAATGAAGTAGCTTAACTTAATATTACATTAGTTGTTTTATGTGTTAGTCATAAATTGACTTATCTATCAAAGGTTTCTTTAGATAGTGTTGTTTTTAATTACAATACCTCCTTTTTTCCTGATAGAATATAATTAGATCTATGACTTTTTGAAGTTCAGGAATGAGATGTACATCAATTTAAGGTCTCTTAGTTGAAGATTTTAAAGTTTCCTAAAAAATTTTTTTTTATTTTAATAACATGCCCATTTAAGAAATACTAGAAACAGATAAACTAAAATCCTCATAAAAATTTAATTTAATTAATTTTTCTTTATTGGATCATGGCATATAAAGTTTTGTTATTTTCCTACTTAGTTAACAACTTAAAACATCATTTTATATCAATAAATAGTCCTCTGTATAATGTTTTCAGTTTAAAAAAAACACAAGCTGCCTTGTTGTTAAACAGAACATTGGAGAACCTAGTATGTTAAATGATTAAACAAGAACTGCTGTGATAAAATCAGAAGCAAGGGGACCTAGGAGCTATGCCTTAAGATTCTCATGTCTCAATATGATTTTATCATCCTGAATTATATAGTACTATTCACCCAGCCCACTTTAATTTTGACTTTGTATCTGTTTTTTGAGTGAACAGACTTTGCCTATTTATAATCATAAATATCACACACTTCTTGTTGTTCAGGTAGTATAAGAAATATAGAGAAACATAAAGAGCACTGGCTGGTGTAACTCTATTTGTTGGGGCATTGTCCTGTAAACTGAAAGGTCACAGGTTCTATTCACTGTCAGGGCACATGCCTGGGTTGGGGGTTTGGTCCCCAGTTGAGGTGCATGAAAGGGGCAACTGACCGGTGTTTCTTTCTCACACGTCGATGTTTCTCTTCCTCCATTCTCCTCTCTCTAAAATCAATGAGCATGTCCTTGGGTGGGGATTTTTTAAAAAGAAAGAAACATAAAGAGAGAAACTCAGCCCTGGCCGGTTTGGCTCAGGGGATTGAGTGACAGCCTGTGAACAAAAGGGTTGCCCGTTTGATTCTCAGTCAGGGCACATGGGTTGCAGGCCAGGTCCCCAGTGGGGGGCATGTGAGAGGCAAACCACACGTTGATGTTTATCTCTCTCTCTTTCTCCCTCCCTTCCCCTCTCTAAAAATAAGTAAATAAAGTATTTTTTAAAAAAGAATCAACCAGTGAATACATAATTAAGTGAACAACAAAATCAATGTTTCCTCTCTCCCATCTTTTTTCTCTAAAATCAATAAATTTAAAAATACTAAAAAAAGAAAAGAAAAAGTCAAAATCATCTGTAGTTCTACCACTTAGAGATTGGTATTTGGCATGGTATATATCTTTCCAGCTTTTCTAACTCTGTTTATACATAAGTCTCCTTTTTCATTTTTTCTACAAGGATATCACATTATTTTTTTAAATCAAGAGGGAGGGAGAGAGAGAAACATTGATTTGTTGTTCCATTTATTTATGCATTCATCAGTTGATTCTTGTATATGCCCTGACCAGGAATTGAACCTGCAACTGTGGTTAATCAGGACAACACTCCAACCGAGTTACCCACCCAGGACTATCATACTATTTTTATCTCATTATTTCTTACTTAGTTTTATAGTCATTTTAAATAAAATATAATTTTAGTAGTTATATAGTATTATATTTTATTGATCTAGCCTAGTCTCCATTAGTTAATCCTTTGGAATGTTTCTCATATTTAATGTTTCTGTAAACAACAGTATCTTAAGGTTACCTGTGTACTTAGATATAAAGATGAGGTTTCCAACAAAATATCTCAGGAATGAATTGGGAAATAATGTTTTTTTTCTTTTTACGCTTTCTTTGTGAATTTAGATAAATAAAAACTTTCTCCTCTTGAATATAGAATTCAGTAAGAAAATAATGGCTTTGAATCCCTGCCATAGAGATAACACTCAAGGAAATAAAAAAATAATTTTTAAATTGATGGATCATAAACTTCAAATGGTATTAATCTTTGTAGATCATTATATTAATACTTAGATTATCTATCTTGTTGATTTTTATTCTGACATTTGCCAGATATAGCTTTGTATAAATTAAAATAATTCATAAAGTGTAACCTTTTGATTTTTTTCCTTTATTCCAAAATGTGAATGAATCATACTTACTGGACCATAGCACTAAGTTTCTATAGATTTTTCCCCAGCTTCTTAGGAGGAAGAAAATTATTTGCTAATAACTTTACCATATGGAATCAGTAGATTTAATCCAACCTAAATACTCTTTCTTTTAATGGAAAGAAAAGTGTAGCAAGAATGTCATCTTTTTAACTTTGTAAAGACTCAACCATGACTTGACTCTTAAATAGAAAGTCTTCTAAAATCAAGAGCTTAAAAGCTAGTACTTACCTTCTGTTCATTCCACTCTACCCTTGTTTTTTGTTTTTTTTTTTAAACCTGTAGCAAAAGAAAATTACTTAAAAGTGACACCTTGCCTTGGATTATAGGTACAGTTCACTATTAATTTCTTGCTAAATGAAGTATAGTTAAGAGCTCCACTTTATCAGTTAATACATCTAAAAGTCAAGACCATGAAACTGAACAGATTTGATGTAGTTATTTTGATCTTAGGCTTTAAAAGAGTTAAGCCTCCTCTTTCTTCATATATATATATATCTTTTTCTTTCTGTAATCATATACATTTATTATTTTGAACAGTTCAGAAAACTGAGTGTTTTTAGTCATGCTGCTCCTTAAATACTTTACAGTATGTTACCAGAACACAAAGACATTCTCTTACATGACCAGAGTACAACGATTGAAAATCAGGAAATTAACAGTGGTGCAATAGTGTTGTCTAACCTAAAACTCCGTTTTCTTTCATTTTTTAATAATTTCTAAGCTTTCTGTAATTGAGGAAGGGACTGAGAGGCAAGTTCTAAATTGATTTTCTTAAAATCTTGGTCTGGTAGGATTTTTTTTTAGCTTTCTATGATCTCCATTTTTGCTGTATTTTTGAAAAGATTTTATTTATTTCCAGAGAGAGGGGAAGGAAGAGAGAAAGAGAAGGAAAGAAACATCAGTATGGTTGCCTCCTGCGTGCCCCCAGCTGGGGATCTGGCCTCCAACCAAGACACTGGGAATTTGATTCCCTGACTGGGAATCAAATGTGCAACCCTTTGCTTCACAGGCTGGCACTCAATCCACTGAGCCACACCAGCCAGGGCCAGTTTTGTTGTATTTTATATCATAAAATATGTAAATCAAAATCATAACTGTTAAAAATCACACAGTGATTTGAAGTAAGTATGAAGTATCTGAAATCTGGAGTCTCTAGAATATTAGGGAAGAGTTTAAAATAAGACTTCCTAGACTTTTGGCCAAGATGGAGGCATAAGTAGAAACACCATACCTCCTCGCACAACCAAGTTTATGAACAACAAATATTTAAAAACCAGAATGCAACCAAAACAGAGAGAAAATTAAACTATACCGAAGTCCAACAACAATGAACCATTCATCCAGATTGGTAAGAGGGGCGGAGTCAGCTTCTGGCAGAGAGGGGTCATGCAGGAAAAAGCAACCAGACTGACCCAGGCTTGCAGGTGGCAGTTGGCCGATCCCAGGCATGGGGTGGCAACAGGCATATCCAGTGAGGGCACAAGGCGGCTGGCTGACCACAGTTACATATTCGTGGGCAGATAAACCAGGCAAAGGAGCAAGCAGTGAGACAGACCACGCAGGCTAGGGCCCCAGCGATGGGAATTAAAGCCTAAAAGCACCGATTGGAAAACTTTCGGGGGTTGAGGTGCCAGGACAGGCTCCCAGACTAAGAGAGAGTTCATTAGAGAGACCCACAGGGTTCCGGAGGGTACACAAGCCCACACATCTGGGAACTAGCACCAGAAGGGCCTAATTTGCTTGTACGAAGCAGCAGAGGGGACTGAAATGGGAGAGAGAGTAGGAAAAAAAGCCACTGTTCCTCTCTGACCCCACCACCACATACAGTGGCACAACCCAGTGATTGGGTAGCCCTGCCCTGGTGAACACCGAAGGCTCCGCCCCTCATACATAACAGGCACAAACAGACCAAAATATTATGGCTCAAGAAGAACAGCTCAAAGCCCCAGAGCCAATACTTCTAAGGGGCAAAGAGATAGCCAACCTATCAGATGCACAGTTCAAAACACTGGTGATCAGGATGCTTGAAGAACTGGTTGATTTTAATCAGAAATTAGATGAAAAAAATGAAGGCTTCACTAATTGAAATGAAGCAAAATGCACAGTGAAACAGTAGTGATGGGAAGGAAACTGGGACTAAAATCAATAGAGTGGACCAGAAGGAAGAAAAAATGACCAAACAGAAAACAATGAAGAAACAAGAATTCAAAAAATGAGGAGAGGCTTAAGAACCTCCAGGACATCTTTAAACATTCCAACATCCAAATCAACATCCAAATTATAGGGGTACCAGAAGGGGAAGAGGAACAGCAACAAGTGGAAAAGTTATTTGAACAAATAATGAAGAAGAACTTCCCCAATTTGGCAAAGGAAATAGACTTCCAGGAAGTCCAGGAAGCTCAGAGAGTCCCAAAGAAGGTGGACCCAAGGAGGAACACACCAAGGCACATCATCATTACATTAGCTAAGATTCAAATGAAGGAGAGAATCCTAGAAGCAGCAAGAGATAAGGGGACAGTCACCTATAAAAGAGTTTTCATTAGACTGTCAGCTGATTTCTTAAAAGAAACCTTACAGGCAAGAAGGGGCTGGAAAGAAGTATTCCAAGTCACGAAAGGCAAGGACCTCCACCCAAAATTGCTCTATCCAGCAAAGCTTTCATTTAGAATGGAAGGACAGATAAAGTGCTTCTCAGATAAGGTCAAGTTCAAGGAGTTCATCATCACCAAGCCCTTATTATATGAAATGTTAAAGGGACTTACCTAAGAAAAAGAAGATAAAAAAGATGAACAGTGAAAGGACAGCAAACTCAGTTATCAACAACCACACCTAAAACAAAAGCAAACTAAGAGGACAGCTAGATCAGGAGCAGAACAATAGAAATGAAGATCACATGGAGGGTTAGCAACAGGGGAGTGGGAGGACAAGGGGGGAGAAGGTACAGAGAATAAGTAGCATAGACAGTAGGTAGAAAATAGATAGGGGGAGGGAAGAATAGTAGGGGAAATACAGAATCTAAAGAACTTGAGACAGTGGTCATAAACTAAAGGGGGGAACGGTGGGGAGAGGGAGTGTGCAGGGTGGAGGGGAATGAAGGGGGAAAATGACACCACTGTAATGGCATAATCAATAAAACATTTAAAAAATAAGACTTCCTTTGATATTTGTCTTTCAGTTTTAAATATGGAAATTTTAATTTGTCATGTTTTTCTTTGACAGATGCTCTTAATTCTTATGAATTAATTGTTATTCCTGTGCTATTTTATGCCTATAAAGTTGAGTCCTATTAAGAAAATTAGATTATTTCATTTCTTTCAAAAGATATAGAGGCTTTTTTCATTTCAAAGATTTGAATTCTGAGAATATGCATGTTAGTGATATTCTTAGTGATATCTTAGTGATAGACTTGTCATAGTGTTCCTAATAATTCTAATTTATCTCAGCTTTTCTTTATTTTCTATATATATAGAATAGGACTTATCTGTCATCCCTCTTCTTTCCTTCACTGGTGTTTACAGAGTTACTATATACTTCTGACTTGATTATCAATACATTGGAAAATGGAAGATTTAAATTTTTAGTACTTCTTTTAATGTAAATTGTAAATTAGTATCTCTGGATCATTTTCCAGTTTTCTTTTATAAAGTTTCATAAAAGTAATTTGTCATTTGCTATTCCAGATTCAAAATTGCAAACTGTCACTAGAAAATGTAATATTTTTGTAAAGTGTAACTTTAGTTCAAATATTTGTTTATTATGCATTTTAATACATTTAAGGAGAAATTCTTTCTTTGTAGCAGTAACTTTCAGTGGGCTTTAAGAATCACCATGGCACTCACTATAAAATATCTTTGATGTTTAAGCTGCTTTATTTTAGGAGAGGGTTATAAATTTAAAGAGCCCATAAACTGTTCAGTATTCTCTCTTCTGTATCAAATGAAAGACAAGAACACAGTTGTTTCATAATAAGAGGATATTATTTTTAGCTAAGAGATGCAGTTCTTTTATATTCCTGGCTTTAATTTCACACTTTTAAAACAGACCATTCAGTTCTTCAACTCATTTTTTTACAGACCTAACAGACATAGCATAACTAAATTCTTATTTTAAAATAAACATTTTCTAGGCCCTGGCTGGTGTAGCTCAGTGGATTGAGCGCGGGCCTGCGAACCAGACAATCGAGGTTCCATTCCCAGTCAGGGCACATGCCTGGGTTGCAGACCAGTTCCCTGCAGGCCAGTTCCCAGCAGGGGAGGCACAAAAGGCAACCATACATTGATGTTCCTCTCCCTCTCTCCTTCCCTTCCCCTCTAGGGATAAATAAATAAAATATTAAAAAATAAAAATAAATAAACATTTCCTAATTGCCAGCTGAGAATTGATTACAATTCAGAATATATGGTTGATTAACACAGGGAAGGAACATTTGAGAAAGGGAAGACATTAGATTCAGTAAAAAAAGAACTATTTTGTTCTGGCTTCTGTGGCTCAGTGGATTGAGCACGGGCCTGTGAAGCAAAAAGGGTCGCTGGTTTGATTCCCAATCAGGGCACATGCTTGGGTTGTGGTCCCGGTCCCCAGTAGGGGACATATGAGAGGCCACCACACACTGATGTTTCTCCCCCATTCTTTCTCCTTCCCTTCCTCTCTCTCTCTGAGGATAAATAAATTAAAAAAAATTAAAAACCCTATTTTGCCTTGGCTGGTGTAGCTCAGTGGATTGAGCATGAGCTGGGACCCAAAGGGTCACCAGTTCAATTCCCAGTCAGGGCACATGCCTGGGTTGCAGGCCAGGTCCCCAGTAGGGAGCACGTGAGAGGCAACCACACACTGATGTTTCTCTCCCTCTGTTTCTCCTTCCCTTTCCCTCTCTCGAAAAATAAATAAATAAAATCTTTTTTAGAAACTTAAAAAAACTGTTTTGCTTAGAATAATAGAGTATATAGAAAGATAAATTTCATATGTCAAGAATGTGTAAGTGTGTAGGTTTAGATTTATTAAAGTACTTACCACAACAGTTGTTAGTCTACAGAGTTGGCTTACACACGGCATAATTAGTATGGTTTTTGTTGTCCTGTAATCTAGAGGATTTGTCTAGACTTGGTGGTTATGGTTAAGAGATAGGTGGGTTGTGTCATAATTCATAATAGTAAAAATATTTTGCTATAAAATCAGAAACGGGTACTCTCTTTCTGTAGATTGGAGCAGTAATTGAAAATCAGTTTTTATTTGTCTTCAGTTATGTCCCTGGATATTTTTATAATATTATCAAGGGGGACCCAATAAAACCCAGAATCTGTTTCTTAAAAATTGTGTGTTTATTCTTACATATTTAAACTTCAGTCACCTTCAACATACTCTCCATTTGATGCAGTACACCTATCGAGATCATTTTTTCCACTGCTCAAAAACAATTTTTGAACTTGTTGATTTTGATGTCTTCCAGTGCCTCTTTTTGTTTGTTTGTTTGTTTGTTTTACCTCTTCCACATCAGCAAAACATTTCTGTTGGAGGACATTTTTCATCTGGGAAAACAAAAAAAGTTGCTTGGGATGAGATCTGGTGAATAGGGAGTGCAGGGCACAGAGGTCATCTCATTTTTGGTCATAAACTGACCACTCAGTGCCATGTGGGCAGGTGCACTCATAAATCACCCATTGTGAAATGGGCAGGCAAGTTGAGTCTTCAAAAAATATTCACTGAAGCCAAGTGCAGCCTCTCACAACAACGCAAGCTGGTACACTGATACAGATGGATTCCCATCTAATGCGGGGAGGCCTGTCCCATAAGGGGCCTACCCTCTATAAGATGATTCTAGTTTTCTTCAGTCTCCCATCATATGTTATTCTATTATATATCATTATAATTTTCTTATTGCTAATGACAGTTCTAATTTTTTTTACATTTATTTAGGCTATGGGATAGATTTAAAAAGAAAATTAAGATATAAATGTACAGTTGAAAGATGCTACACAAAGTAGGTGCTAAGATAAGGCTGTTATATCTGGTTATGAAATCTGCTTTAATCCTTTAGCAGCTTTTGAGAAAAATAAAAGCAGGGACTTTACATCTTTTCCTAAACTTGACACTATGTTACAACTTGACATTGCATACTACAGCCAAACAGGCTGTTTGGCTGTAGTATGCAAAAATAATAATTATTATAGTTACAAATTCAGGACCCCAAGGTTGAACAGTAACTTTATGTTGTCTCTGACTTTTCTTCCATGTCTTTCAGTCATCTTCACATCTGTAATGACAAAACTTTTCTTGTCTGTATTGTACAATATTTGACATTAGCTCTTATATGATGAAGTTACTTATAGGATAATATCTAATAAAGTCAAATTTTATGGAACACAAGTATAGAGTGAGCAAGGAAAAATCAACAAAGGCTTCAGAGAGGAGATGGAAGTCATTTGGAGGATCAGGTAGATTTGTGGTAGAGCAAGGTGCGTGCTAGAGGAGAGGGCCTTCTGTGTGTGTGCATGTACACATTTTTGTGTATGTGATGGAAGTATTCTCACCTTTGTGAGGTGTAGGTGAAGATAGGTATGACAAAGTAGGGGACATACAAATTGGCTGAGTGTTGATACTGTGGGGAAACTGCTTTAACTTGGAAAATTAGGGAGATTTCTATTGTGGAGCCTTAAAAGGTGAAGTTAGCTAGGAAAAATAGAATCAGATCATGAAGTGTATGCAAGGTTAGCACAAGATTTTACTTAGTCTTAATCCAAAGAATGTTGAAGTACCAGTGGTGGATTCTGAGCGGGGGAGATATAATAAATGTGATACTCAAATTTGATGAGAGACAAAGCTGGGAGACAGGAAAACCAACTAGGAAATCTGTTACAGTGTTTCATAAGAATGAATGCTTTGATTAGAATAAAATAGAGGTTAATCTGAAGAATAATTAATTTAAGGGAGGCTTCTTTTTAAAACAGCCCCTTACCCATTTTATAAGTTAAAGAGGAATTGTTGGCATGTAGTTGCAGAATTTTAAGGACAGAAGAGAAATCAATGATTATGATACTCATAAGTAGGCAAGTTATAAAGGAGAGCTATTTTGTGAGAGAGGATAGCGTTTATTTTCTTTCATGTTGAATTTAACTGATGGTTAGACATTCAGTTGGGAGTTTTTTTATTAGAGAACTTGTTTACAGTTACTCCATTGTCAGAGGGAAAATCCTCAAATAATACCATTATAATTATTTTAGAAAATTATTGATTACATAGCAGTCTAATTAGTCCATTAATGTTGACACAAGTAAATACATGTAATTCATATTTACCTCATGTCACATATTTACCTCATATGTGTTACCTTAGACTGTCCTAGTTTAATTGTTTTTACTTTATATTGACTATACAGCATTTTCTTTTGTCATATTTTTTTCTGACATTCTTAGAACTCTTTCAAAATACATAAGACAGATGGGCTCTTGTCATTTCTGCAGTTCAAAGTTAAAGCAACCCCACAATACTGCAGGTGCTTTTTAGGTTTTCTACTTTGGCCTGAAATCCAGACAGCAACTGAAATTCTCCCTTTTTAGTTTATGGCCTGTGCTTTTCAAACTATTATGAGTGAATCAGGTTTTTCAGATTTGGGAGGAGTGAAAAATCATTTTGAGAATAACTTAGTTGGTTTGTTAATGACAGATCTGTGTGAATGTGGTAGGAAAATATCCACATAAACACCAGGGAAAGTTCATCGTTATTGCACCATTATGAAAAAATCACTTGTACTTACTTCTTTGTTAACTTTTCAAAGTAGTGAATTAATTTGGAAAAACCTCAAATTTTATCCTTTACTATTAAATATTAACCTTAACACCAAAATTTCTTAGTGTTTTAATGGTACCTTCTATATCTGTGAGCTTACAGAACTTTGGTTGAATGATAGAAGGTTCAATTCTGTGTATATAAAAGCAGTGGAGATATGTAAACATATTTATATATTCACAGAAATAGTGAATATTTTAAATACTTAAGTCATTGTAGTATTTTGAGGGATGACATGGAAAATTGAAGACATCTTCAATTATCTGACATCTTTGTAAGTGGAACTTCTTTAAAATCTTGTGTTGTTAGTAAATTGGTTTCAGTAACCAATTTACTTGAGCGAGCAAGTCAAAGGGTAGCCATTAAGTGAACCCCTACTGCTGACATTAATATACAGGGGTCAACAGGACAACACTCCATGACATCATAGCTGACCTGCCCCACCTCCTTTCAGGATCATTAGTCAGTCTAGGTCATCCTCTACTAGAATGAACAAAATTTGGCTGTCATTTTATTCACATTGCAGACGACCTTAATTCCAAGTCAAATTTCCTTAATATTGTAAATTTGCAAGTCTTTTAAAGTGCTGAAGGTCCTCTTAAATGATACTCAGATAATATGTTGGGAAAGGTCATTATGTAATTAAATTGTCTTAGGGATTTTTGAAATTTTTGGCTTTTTATGTTTTTATGTTTTGTTTCTGTTTTTAATATTAGAGAAAATTGTTTCTATCACAGAGGTCAATTCAGAGTACATCTCAGAAATCTAACTTTAGATTACAGATTTAGTAACAGGAAAATCACAGATTTAAAGTTAGAATAAGGAAGCATCATTATTCTTTAACTTGCTACCATGTATATACTACTTGGTAATGAAATGAGAAATGTGTAGGAAATTAAAATACTACTTAGGCTTATTTTTTCCAAAATTGACTTTAGCTGGAGATAAATAGGCATACTTCAGTAATTTATAGTTCTAGGTCCAGATAGTTAGAATTCTAAGTAATGAGACTGAATTCTTACCAAAGGCTTTTTTGTGATATATAAGATATTTTTAAGATAATTCATTATGTAACAGTTTGACACACAGGTTGAATTTCATTGATGTTCCTGCTTTTGCTATGTAAATTTGTTTGATGCACCAATCAAAAATTATTTAATATATCCTGTTCTCTTTAGAATTCTCTAGTAGCACATTTTTCTTACAGGTAAAGTTAAATAATTTTGCCTTTTCCCCTTATCAATATCTGCATTTCAGTTATGAAAATCACAGAGTATAGTGAGAAATAATCAAACATTAAAGCATGAAAAGTAAAGACAGTCTCTTGATTTTTCCATATCTCTTTTCTACTGTTGATGTAGTTTACTGTTTTACATCTGGAAGTATTTTCTAAAATGCACGTATCAACTCTATTATTTTATATTATGAATTTCAGGTGGTTTAGCTTCTTCAGCTTTTGGTCTGTTTTACCAAATAATGTAGAGGCAAACATGCTGAAATTTTTGTAGTTTGTGTTGTACATTTACAACTGCAGATTTTATACTTAAATCATTTTAGAGCCCTGTGTGCTGATTGATGTGTGTGTGCTTTTTAGGGATGTAAGTCAGTGATCTAACTCGTAATGGTGGAAGGAAGTAGAGATGGGGAGATCAGCACAAAACTCATTGCACTTACCGATAAATTTTAGAATATATTTTAAAAGATGCAAATTCTACTTCTTTGTAGAGCTAAGGGATATTAGAGTTCATAATCTCTTGCTTTAGTGGAACCTTCACAGTTTCTTATTGCAGTCAATGTCATACCTCATTTCATAAAGAAAAATATATGTTTTAAAAGAGAGAAAGTTCTGCATTACAGTCTTTCAGGCTATTTTTAGCAAAGGCTTAAGATAATACCATGTCGACACTGGTATAAATTGGCACCAGTTATTGGGCTGTGTTCTCTAGATTGGAGAAGAGTTCGATATGTAAACTACAGGGTTACATTGGTCATTAGTGTCCATAAAAAGGAGGATTTGCCCTGGCTGGTATAGCTCAGTGGATTGGGCGCGGGCCTGGGAATCAAGCAACCACAGTTCAATTCCCAGTCAGGGCACATGCCTGGGTTGCAGGCCAGTTCCCAGCAGGGGACTCACGAGAGGCAACTATACATTGGTGTTTCTCTCCCTCTCTCCTTCCCTTCCTCTCTAAAGATAAATAAATAAAATCTTTAAAAAATATATTTTTATAAAAGGAGGATTTATTACAAAAGTACAAAAAGGACCTTGTTGTAAGATCCCATTTTATAGACCCTGAAGTATGATAATAGTATTTTTTAATTGCTTGATGAAACCTCTTAGGCTGTTACTAAAGTGTCATAATTTTCATCATTAAAAACTTCTTATAGTAATTTTATTTTTATTGAATTGCTAATATTTTTATGATTATGTAAGATAATTACTATAAGTGATTATATTAACAATAAAATGAATTTATAGAATACAAATTAATTATCTCAACAAGGAAACAGGGCACATAAATTGATTATTTACTGTGATTATCACATCCACAGTGGTGATGGGTGATTATGGAAAGTCAAAATGTACCTTAAAAGGTTTTTTTCATATATATGTTTAATGAGTACTAAGGGAAGCAGCATAGCTTGCTATATATAAATACATGTATGTATATATAGAGAAATGTAGTCATATAACTAATTAGAAATGAGTATAAATACTAACTTCTTGCTTAATGCAGTTAAACCTTATACTCCAATAAAACTAGCCCATATATAGCTCAGGCACTTTCCTTCACATGCCCCTAAATTGATCAACAGCTGATCAGAAATATCTCTGTTAAAGGGATATGTAATAATGCAAAATAATTTGTTACTATGTTAAAGTTATTTTATTAGGTTCTTATCAAGATTTTTGTTACTGAGTGTAAAATTGTGAGTGGGAGGAATTGTGGCATTTTGTGCTAACTTGCCTTATAAACAAATTATGGATTTAAAAGAAAAATATGTCCTTATACTTGCTAAAAATGCTTATAATGGATATTATCAAAGAATTTTATATAATTGTTCTTAAACATAATTTCAAGTGATTGATTTTCTTGTTCTTAGATGCTTTGGTATTACCAGTTATTGCCTACTAGATATTGGTAGGAAGGATCAGTGCTACACATACTCAGATTCAGTAATCATTGGAAAGATTAAATACTACTAGTATCCTTATGTATATTTTCTATCAGATTTACTCTAGATCGCTTGCTGACTCACAGCTTCATTTTAGCAGTGCTGTGTAGGACCTGATTTGAGTCAAATTATGTAGTGTATTTTGATACTATAGCTTACTTTAAAAATAATAAATTAAGATATTCTAAATATAGGTGAAATTTATTTTTGCAGTATATATCTAGGAAAAGTTGACTTCTATAGTGTCTTCTCAATTATTTTCAGTAGTATTAATGATGACTGACAAATTTCATTATTCCTGTTTTTATTTGCTTTAGTGTATAAAGTTTATATCATTATTCATAGGAATTTTTGAAAATGGATAATTAGCTTGATTTTTTAATAAAATGTTTCCTTTTTAAGTGTTTTGGTATGTTGAGTTATTTTGTAACAGTGACTTGTGTACTTTATAAGTATGTAAATAAAAGGAAAGTTAAAACAGTTAAAATTAAAGCTTGGAAACTGGAAGGCATTCTAAATATCACATGGATTAACCTTTAAAGAAAGGAAATTGACATTGTTGGTTGTAGAACTGCCCTCTTTCTAGCCCATTTGCTGTTACTGGAGGAATCTGAGCAATTTAAGCCTTCATTTAAATGAAATGAAATGAAATACACTGTATACAGATAGAGACCATTTAATTTGAATGTTTATATTAATTTTTACCGTGGACTAGAATACGTAGCACTTCTAAGCTAATATGATGCAAAGCAAAAAGACTTCTCAACAATTTATAACATTTAAAAAATACTCTACTTATAATTGTACCAAAGTGATAAGTGATTTAAATAGACAACGCTTTGTGCCCCATCTCTCACCCTGGAATGATAGATTTACCATACATTTATTTGTGGAAGATTATGTTGCAGTTTTTAAATAAATTTATTTATTATTAGGTAATAGGATTTTTTTGAGTGGAAGAAATGAGGGAAGTGGGAAATAAAAATTATATTACTGTATTATAACTGTTAAGTGCTTACATTTCCCCCACAATATTGTCTTGTACTGTATGATTTTTCAGCATTTAAGAAGCGGTTTTGTTCTTTATAGCTGAACCAATAACGTTTCCATCTGGAGGAGGCAAATCATTTATTATGGGTTCTGATGATGTTTTGTTAAGTGTACTGGGCCTTGGAGACCTTGCAGACTTGACGGTAACAAATGATGCAGACTATAGTTATGATGTAAGTGCAGTTTTATTTTTAATTTTTTAATGATTTAATAGAAGGCTCCTTATTTTTGGAAACACTTATAAAACAATTAATGTCAAGGTGCATGGAAAAAAGATAAGTTTAAGTGTGTCAATATCTTGATTTGAAGTGACATGTAGTTTTCTTTTATAACTAGTTTCTTTGCGGTATTTAAAGTTTTCTTAGGCATTGTGGTGGATTAGTTAGGAGTTTGGGATGATTGATTACTTTAAAATACTGGTCAATAAATATCTTGAGTAGTCAACTCTCAATTATTTACTCAAACCATATTTTGGTGTTAAGAGAAAAATAGATAACCTGAATCACTTATTTGCCTTCAGGAACTTCTTTAAAAAAACATATTTTGTTTTTGAACTTTAATTTTCTTAAGGATAATGTTAGTTTGTTGCCATTTCCTGATTTTTAGTCCTTCATTTGAGACATGGAGAGAGGATGGGAGGAGATGGGCAGGACAGTGTTCGAGGGTAAAACTAGTTTTGGATTAAGCTTCATAGACAACAAACACTCAATTGAGAGTTAACTATACTTGTTTAGATTGTGCATTAATGAAGTTGCAGTTTTTTAGCAAATTAATATTTTCATTTTTTTTTAAACAAATTCATTCTAATGTTAACTTGCTTTTTAGAGACATCAGCCTTAGTGGGCTGGATTATTATTATTAATATTTTTAAAGTACATAAGGAACTACTTATGGACTATTTTGGAAGAGGTTTCACAGTTCGTTTTTACAGATGGAGGAATAAAGATTTAAAAATTAACCTCTTATCAATAACAATAATAATGAAAATATTTTTAAAGTGTCTTTAGTTCACACTTTTGGAAAGTATCTTTAATAACTTCACATTGCTAATTTTCTAAATGACATCTGTATTATTAATATTGTACCCTTGGATTTAGGATGGTAATTTATATAATAATGTTTTCGTGTAAGGTATTGCAGCATGGTAGTGTTTTTTGCTATTCTCTTCTGACATTTAATGGGACTTTTGGGTGTAACTTAATAATTAGGTAAAACAGATTAAGGGACTCCATTTGGTCTAAGTATTTGAAAGCTAATGAAATTATTATTCTTAGTTTTTATTAAATGAAGATTTATTATAAAGTTTTTAAGGTACATGAAATTTGTACTGAACATTTTAGTGAAGCAGTTTTAAATATATGTTTTAAACACACCAAAACAAACATTCTACATGCCTATCAATTTACTACTTTTATCACTATTGTGTTCTTTCTTTTTAGTTGCCTGCCAATAAAGATGCCTTTCGAAAGACGTGGAACCCCAAGTATACACTACGTAGCCATTTTGATGGGGTCCGGGCACTAGCTTTTCATCCTGTAGAACCTGTGCTGGTTACTGCCTCTGAGGACCATACTCTGAAACTTTGGAACTTGCAAAAAACAGTTCCTGCCAAAAAGTAAGTGTTTTAATGTCAGCCTGTGGTGTTTTTTTTTTCTCCAGATTTGCCAGTCTTAACTAATGCCTCTTGAATATCAAACAGTGGTTTATAGTTATTTAATTGCCTTCTTTTCCTCCACTCTTTTTTCCCCTCTCTTTCAGGAGTGCCTCTTTAGATGTGGAGCCTATCTATACATTCAGGGCCCACAGGTAAGTTTTATTGAATTAGAACTTAATTAACAAGATAGTTATTGTTAACTATTAATTTTTTTTAAAATTCTCACCCAAGGATGTTTTTCATTGCTTTTAAAGAGAGGGAAAGGGAGGGAGAAACAAAGAGGAAGAAAAACATCAATGTGAGAGAGAAACACCAATCAATCGCCTCTTGCACGCACCCCAGCTGGGGAGCAGACCCACACTCCAGGCCTGTCCCTGCCTGACCAGAATTAGACCTGTGACCTTTCAGTTCATGGGGTGACGCTCCACCCAGCTGAGCCACACCTGTCAGCTATTAACTGTCACCTGTTAACTATTACTAATCAACCCACAAATATTATAAAATTGTAATAATGTTTGCTTTGTATTAGAATAGAATAATATTTTATTTAATTAATCATTGTATTAGGAGAATATGATTGGTACTATTCAAGTGCACATTTACCTTAAACAGTTTTTAGATACCACACAAATTCAGAGGTTGGGGGATGTGGATGTGAATTTCTTTGTAAGCTTTATAAGTAATTTTTTTCTTCTTTCTTATAATAGTGGTCCTGTTCTATCATTAGCTATTAGTTCTAATGGAGAACAGTGTTTTAGTGGTGGTATTGATGCAACCATCCAATGGTGGAATATGCCTAGCCCTAATGTGGATCCATATGATACATATGGTAAGTAAAGGTTCAAAACATGCTTCTTTAAGTGAATGGAGCTGGCAAAAGTAAATACCTCACCTATAAGCTGGTTTTATGACGTATTAATTTCCTTGTTTAATTATTCCATTTATCAGTAATTTGCTTTATTAAAGAGAACAATTAAGATATATGCTATGAGTATTTAAACCTGTAAGTTGGTTTTTTCTCTGTGGCATCTAAAAATTAAAAACCTATTATTAATTAAGATTCATTTCAGTACTATTTATGAGAATAGAATAAAATTTAATATAAGGAACAATCTTTTAAACTTAAATAGTGTGTGTAGTTCAAACGTATTTAACAGAAGACAACAGAAACAAATAGGGACAGTAAGGACGTGTATTGGCACAGCTTTTTGAGAACAAAAAAATTTTTTATTTAAAAAAAACTTACAGATGCCACTTGTAGAATCTGTCATACAGCAATACCTGTACATATATTCAAATATATTTAAAGGGCATTGTTTGTAATTATAAAAAATTAAAACAAAATATTATTATGAGAATGATTAGGTAAATAGTGGTCTACTTAGTGGATGGTTCATTTAACAAGAACTTCAGCTCTTTGTTGTTCATATTTAACGTATGCTTGGTGCCTAACTTTGCCAGATTTAGTGTTAAGGAGTACATCAAGAAATAAGAATGAGCCTGATGAAAAAAGAGACATTAAGCAGATAAGCAAGGGGGTGGAGTCTCCTGTTATAATGTCTACTGCAGAATTAAGGAGACATAAAATATAGCCTAAAAAAGAGACATTAAGCAGATAAGCAAGGGGGTGGAGTCTCCTGTTATAAACTGTGATAAGTGCTATGAAGATACAGTATTCTGAGAGCCAGTAACAGGTAGGATCTTCTTTAGGTGTTATCTAAAATAGTGCCATTAAACCCAAAATCTAAAGGGTAAAAGGGTGCTTTCTGCATCTTCAGTTACCCAAGGTCAGCCGCAGCCCAAAAATGTTAAATGGAAAATTTCTCAACTAAACAGTTCACCAGTTTTACATTGCATCTGTTCTAGTAGTATGATGAAATTGAGCAGCATCTTGTTCCATCCTGCCCTAGACATGAATTTTTTTTTGTTGTTGTTCAGCATATCCACGCTGTATACATTACCTGTCCACCGTGGTTATCAGGTCACTCTTGGTATGGCAGTGCTTATGTTCCAATAACCCTTATTTTACTAAATAATGGCCCTGAAGCACAAGAGTATTGATGCTGGCAATTTGGATATGCCTAGTGGGTCAAAAAATTTCACCTTTTCACTTAAAGGGGAAGAAAAATACCCAGGCACTAAAGTCTCTAGTAAGAACAGGTCACCTATCCATGAAATTGTAAAGAAGGAAAAAACCTGTGCTTGTGCTGGACCCAGGCAGTTAGAGGCACCCTATCCCCTCCCCTGTCCTTAGAAACTATGTTTTGCCTACTGTTTGTTTTCACGTTAAGAGCCATTTTTTAGGATGTAGCCTTAAAAGAATAAGGCATTGTTGAGACTAACTGGATTGAACACATTACTGAACTCAGTTAAGGTTTCTATATACACTTAAGAGTCTACTTGTCTTGCTGCCACTCAAAATAAGCCTTTTAGGTAAATTTCCTTGCTTATTAAATCTGCAGCCTACCAAAAAAAAAAGAAAAGAAATTTCTGCTAGATTGCTGGGAGAGGCTATATCCCATCATTTATTGTAATATATTATAATAGTTGTTCTACACTTTATTGTTGTTAATCTCTTAATATGCCTAATTTATAAAGTAACTATCATAGGTATGTATATAGAGTTTGGTACTATCCGTACCAAACATCCACTGGGTTTCAAGTATCCACTGGGGTCTTGGAGTATATCCCTCATGGATAAGGTGGGACTACCGTAAAGAATTTTAAGCCAGGAAGTGACCTGTAAATGTAGTGTTTAAAATAGTGACTCTGGCTGTTGAAAGTACATAAAGGGAGGAGTGGATGGAGGAATACAAATTTAATGTTGTAGTGTAAAGTTATAACGTAGTGGACCAGTAGAATAGATGACAGATGATGTTGCTGAGACTGAAGTGATGGCAAAGCAATGGGTAGCAGAGCAGTTGGAGAGAAATGGGTTTAAGACATATTGGGGAGGTAGGAAACAATAGAATCTATTGATAACTGGATTGAGTGGGTGAAGTAATGGATCAGTGACTCTTTGATTTCGTTGTTTATTTTTTAATAGCTTTATGGAGATACAATTCATAATTAATAAAATTTACCCTTTTGAAGTATACGGTTCAGTAATTTTTACTGTATTCAAAGGATTGTGCAACCATTACCAATTTCTAATGCAGAATATTTTCATCACCACTTTTTAATATGAACAATTGAGTTATGGGATAGCATTTTATTGAAATGGGGACAGAAGAGATGTGAGAAGATAAAAGATGATAGATTTGTTTTTTAGGCATGTTAAGAAATGGCAACACCATACAGCTAATATTAATATTAAGATGTGAGAATGGATGGTATAATACAGAATGTGTTGTATAGGGTAGGAGAAGGAGCTCTGACATTGGGAGAGTAGCCAGCAAGAATGCCAACAAAGGAAACAGAGAACATACTAACCTTTAAAGTTAGAGGACGTGCAGGAGAGTATGGGATTAATTAAAACGTACCAAAAGAAGAAACCATTTTGAGAAGAAAGAAGCAGATTACACTGAATCAAGTGTTGCTGAGAGGTCTGATGATATGAGGATAGAAAGATTCCTCTTTATATGGGACAAAATAGGTCCCCCACATCTTGGCCAGACAGAGAGAGATGCTGTGGCTAAAACCAGAGGGTAGAGGGACCTCTGGGTAACCTATCAAGGCGTACACTGAGGGTGAAAAGCAAATGAGAATATGAAAGAAAAAATTTTATGAAATTTGATAGAAGAGTTTATCATTGGTGATTTTAGCAAGGGTTATTGTGGTGATGGTATCAGAAACTACATTAGAGGCCCTGGCTGGCATAGCTCAATGAATTGAGTGCAGGTCTGCGAACAACACGATCATGGTTCCATTCCCAGTCAGGGCACATGCCTGGGTTGCGGGCCGGTTCCCTGCAGGGGACACACAAGAGGCAACCATACATTGATATTTCTCTCCTTCTCTCCTTCCCTTCCTCTCTAAAAATAAATAAATAAAATCTTTAAAAAAAAAAGAAAGAAACTATATTAGAGTGATTTGGAGAGTAAATGAGAGGTAAATTACTTTGTGCTTTTTCTACTGTTTGGAAGAAGGGTGATGTAAGGTTAATGAAGGTTTTTGTTTAGGTTGAGAGATGCTGAAACATACTTGTTTGCTTGTGGATCCCAAGGAGTAGGAGAGCTTTTGTAGTAGGGAGATGTCAACCATGAAAACAAATTAATAAGTTGAATAGAGTCCAGAATACATCTGATACAATTAGCTTTTCAGAAAGAAGACAATTCCTTACTTATATCTGCACAGAGAAGATGGTTTTCAACACTAGGTTTATAGATTGGGAGGACTTTCTATTTCAGTGCTATATTTTCTCAGTGAACTATGAAAGATAATCAGTTATTCATAAGGCAAAGAGGTTGGGAACTGTAAGAATTGCAGAGTTGATAACATACATCTGTGTAAAGTGAGAGTTTACTAGACAAAAGGATTGTAGGACAAATGATGCACAATGTTATTAGCCACCACATCTATCAGGTAATGAATAGATAAATAAAATGTAGTATATCCATACCATGGAATAGTATTCAACAATAAAAAGGAATTAGGTGCTGATACATGCTACAACATGGATGAACCTTGGAATTAGTATACCAAATGAAAGGAGCAGTCACAAAAGGGCCACTTGCGTGAAATGTCCCGAATAGGTAAACTGGTAGAACTGAAATAGACTAGGGGTTGCCTAGAGCTGTGGAAAGGCAGAGAGAAATTGGGAGGAAGTGGCTAATGAATGCCGAAAATGAATGATGAAAGTGCCCTAGAATTGGTATGGTGATGGTGGCGCAACTCTGTGAATTTACTAAAAAACACTGAATTGTACACTTTCAATTGCTGATTGTATGGGATGGAAACTGTAGCTCAGTAAAGCCATTTTTAAAGAAAAATTGTTCCTTACAGAAAATTGTAAAAAAATGCAACAATATATTGGGGAAGGGGTTAAAAATGACCTGTAACTTCACAACTTAGAAGAGATGGCTATTGCATACACTTTGGTTTACCTTCTTATAGCTGGTATGTACAGTCTTATGCTTAATTATATGGTAAGTTATATTTATATACTTACAATGATTTTAGCTAATTGTTGTTTTTTTCTTCTTCTTCCCAGAGCCAAATGTTCTAGCTGGCACTTTAGTTGCTCATACAGATGCTGTCTGGGGTCTTGCTTATAGTGGCATAAAAAATCAGTTACTGTCTTGTTCAGCAGATGGCACTGTTAGGTTATGGAATCCACAAGAAAAATTGCCATGTATTTGCACTTACAATGGAAACAAGGGTAAGTAACTTTTGCTTCTATGAGAAAAGCTAACTGTTTTTAAAATTTAAAAGATAGAAAGGACAAACAGTTGATTTACTATTTCTTTGCTGTTCCAGGAGATATACTGAAAGATTTTAAAGCCTGTGATAATCTTTTTACTTTGTCATTTTATGAACAAGAAAGACGCTTTGCAAGTATATCCTGTAGTTCAGTGCTTCTTTTTACGTTTTTTAGGACATGACCCATTGAAAAAGTAAAACTATTTTTATGTAACAATGGAGTAGACAAGTGAGGCTACTAAGAGGGACAGTATGAGGCTCTCTGCCTGCTCAAAGGGGTCACAATCTTGAGCATACCTGCAAACCATATATGAACACACTGGTTGAGAAATCTAGCTGTAATCGTTGAAATAGCACCCATAACTAGGAAGTACAAACTTAAGTTACATGCATAATTTCAGATTTTTTCCTTCAAATAAGGCTTTATTCATTGTTAGTTTTGCCAGTTACAATATATTACATATATTTTTATACTTATATTGGTCTTATTTTGTAATTCATTTTTTAAGTTAGTTGTAGAAATCAGATCTCACATTTTTATTAAAAGTATGTTTGGTTTTAGAACATTTTAGAGGAATAGTTTATGCTTAATTTTGTTGGTTTTCTTAGCTACCTTAATAATTCTGCTAATTTTTTCATTGCACAAGAGTTGAGACAAAAATTCATTTAGATATTTGTTTCTAACTTCAAGTAATTAATTGCTTGACTCCAGACTTTATATAGTTGTGCATCCATCTGGCCAGTTGAATTTATTATATAAAGAGAGAAATTGCTGCTCAGGCCACTTAGGGGATAGTACTGCGTGATTGATGCCAAAGTCCACATTCCCTTTTTACAGATCTGAGACTTGGACTTGTATTAGCTACTTGATAAGGCTAATAGGCTCAGACAGGTAAATAGCCTCCCAAGACAATGATGTGAAATGCTGATTTGTCATTTTACAGTAAGAAATTTAATTCTCAAGTGGGCCAAGATTGATGCAGGGCTTTTTTCTCTTTTACACGAAAATGCGTAGAAAGTAACTTTTACATATATCTATTCTCACTTTAAGAGCCCTCTAGCTATATTTTTCTTACAATGTTAAATAGAATGTTACAAAAGGTTTTTAATAATTGAGGGAAGGTTACTTATTACCACTTACCATCCTAACACAATTGCTGTTTTTCATTATTAACATAATTTCAAGAATATTTTAGCCCTGCCTGGGCAGGCGATTAAAGCATCATCCTGATACACCAAGGTTGCAGGTTCCATCCCCAGTGAGGCCACATACAAGAATAGCCAATGAATTCATAAATAAGTGTAATGACACATTAATACTTCTCTCTCTCAAATTAATTTTTAAATTTTAAAAATAATATTTGAATTCCTTTTTTCAAATTAGAGAGCCAGAGATTTCTAAATTATTGTATTTACACCATCTCTCTTTCGGCTCCTTTCAGAGCATGGAATACCTACATCGGTTGACTTTATAGGGTGTGATCCAGCTCATATGGTGACCTCTTTCAACACTGGTAGTACAGTAATTTATGATTTAGAAACATCACAGTCATTGGTGATGCTTTCATCACAGATGGATTCTGGTAAGTTTTCATGGGTTTCTTTGAAACTTATACAACGGAGGGTGGTACTTTAATTTTCACATTTTGACTCTCTGAATTTAGGATGGAAAAACAGTTTCAATGTGTTGTAAGTGAACTTATTTACATTATTTCTGCTATTTCCTCAAATTAGGCTTTAAAGTTGGGTGGGTATGAGGACACGGGAGTAAATGGAGCAATATAAAGGTGAAAGCAAGGGAAATAATTTTAAATTTTTAAAGGAAATACATACGGAACTAGTGAAAATAATGCAGCTCCTATATTTATGTATAAATGGCCAGTGTTGTAAGTAGAGATTATGGTTTGTGTTCTGCGCTTTATTTAAATAGGAGTCCAAATAGGGCCTCACATTATGATTGGCTGATAGGTCTTTCACGTCTCTTCTGTAGATTTCTCTTCCATTTCTTATTTCCCTTGCATTTTTAAATGTTTATTTTTTAAGAATATTTTATTGACTATGCTATGCAGTTGCTCCAGTTTTTTTTACCCCTTTACCCCACTCTGCCTAGTAACCCCATTCCCTCCAGCATTCTCCCCCCCCCCCTTAGTTCATGTCCATGTGTCATACATGTAAGTTCTTTAGCTTCTCCATTTTCTATACTACCCTTAACCTCCCCCTTTCTATTTTGTACTTAACCAATTATGCTTTTTATTTCCTGTACCTTTTTCTCTAGTCTCCCCCCTCCCCCTCCCCACTGGTAACCCTCCATGTGATTGCCATTTCTGTGATTCTGTTCCTGTTTTAGTTGTTTGCTTAGTTTGTTTTTGGTTTTGTTTTTCACATATCTGTTGTTGATAGTTGTCAGTTTGTTGTCATTTTACTGTTCATAGTTTTGATCTTCTTTTTCTTAGATAAGACCCTTTAACATTCAGGTAGTAAGGGGATTGGTAATGATGAATTCGTTTAACTTGACCTTATCTGGGAAGCGCTTTATCTGCCCTCCCATTCTAAATGATAACTTTGCTGAATAGAGCAATCTTGGATATGGGTCCTTGCTTTTCATGACTTGGAATACTTTTGAGTCCCTTCTTGCCTGTAAGGTTTCTTTTGAGAAATCAGCTAATAGTTTTATAGGAACTCCTTTGTAAGTAACTCTTCTTTTCTTTTGGTGATTTTAAGATTCCTCATCTTTGATCTTTGACCTTTTAAATATGACGCGTCTTGGTATGTTCCTCTTTGGATCCAACTTCTTTGGGAGAACTCTTTGAAGTTCCTGGACATGTATGTCTGTTTCCTTCACCATATGGGGAAGTTTTCCTTCATTAATTTTTTCAAATAAATTTTCAGTTTCTTGCCTTTTCTCTTCTTCTGGCATCCCTGTGATTCAGATGTTGGAAAATTTAAAGTTGTCCTAAAGGTTACTCAGCCTCTCCTCATTTAAAAAAAAAATTATTGTTTCTTTATTCTGTTCTGGTTGAATGTTTATTTCTTCCTTTTGTTCAAAATTGTTGGTTTGAGTCCTGGCTGTCTTTCCCTCACTGTTGTTACCCTGTATATTTTTCTTTATTTCATTTTGCATTGCCTTCACTTCTTCCTTTATTTTGCAGCCATACTGTCATTTCTTTGAACATCCTGATTACCAGTGTTCTGAACTCTGCATCTGATAGGCTATCTCCTTGTCACTTAGTTGTTTTTCTGGAGTTCCGATCTGTTCTTTCATTTGAGCCATATTTTTTTATCTTGGTGCACCTGTTATGTTGTAAGGGGCAGAGCCTTAGGAACACATCAGGGTGGGGCAGCACACTTGAGTTGTAGCTCTGTATTGAGGGAGAGGTTAGAGAGGGAACAGTGCTCCTTGCTCAGCTCTCGCTCTGCTTTAAGTCACTTTCCCCAATTCTTACTTATTTTTTAATTACAGTTTACATTCAGTTCTATTTTGTACTAGTTTCAGGCGTACAGCATAGTGGTTAGACAGTCGTACTCTACAGAGTGGTCCCCCCCTCCAGTATTTTAAGTTTCCCACCTGGCACTGTACATAGTTATTACAACATTATTGACTATATTTTCTATGTTGTGCTTCCTTGCATTTTTTTTTTTTTTAAACATCAATGTATGGTTGCTTTTCGTGCATCCTCTGCTGGGAACTGGCCTGCAGGGAACTGGTCTGCAACCTAGGCATGTGCCCTGACTGGGAATCGAACCGCGATTGTCTGGTTCGCAGGCCCGTGCTCAATCCACTGAGCTACACCAGCCAGGGCCCCTTGCATTTTTTTATTGAAAAAAATGGACAATTTGACTGTAGAGTTTTTCACAGTCTATATTTTGCTAGTTACATACTTGAGGTATCATTTAACAAGCTCCTCTGTTCATTTTATTTCCTGTAATTTGGTTATATATTTCAGAGCCCTATTCAAATCAGGTTCAGTGTTTTTGTCTTCACTTTAAAGTTTTTTAATGCTTTTAGCAAGACCACTTTATAGTAATTTGTGAATCTTTATCAGAAGTAAATATTGTCTGTGTATCTTCTTACCTTTTCAGTCTTGGGTCCATTAACTCACTACTTGTTTAAAAATGATTTTCTAATTCTATTATTACCTCTCCATTTTTTTAAAGCTAGAATACTTATAAAAACCCACATCAATAATTTAATTATTCTGTAGTTAGATTATAAAGGGAAAAGCAAGATAAATTACAGATTTTTCCCCTCTTTATTTACCAGTTTTCATAATAATGATAATGAGGTTTTCCCTGGCTGACTCAGTAGATAACCAGTGAGTCTGTTAGGTGTTGTTAATTTTTATTATCATAATCTCTCTTGGACATAAATGTGTTTGATGTGTTTCAGTCTATGGCAGGTATTATCTGTATTGCTATTCAGGATGTTTCATCTTTGGCCAGTGGGAGTTTATTCAAGTTGCCTCCTGAGTTCTTTTCAGACGACTCTGGTAGTCGTCAATAGATTTCTAGGTTCATCTAGTTCATTTGTGCCCCAGATCTGAAATCAGCTGTTTCTCTGAAGAGCCATGGTTTCTTTCAGTGGAAAATGGCATTTAGAGACTATTAGGCTATTGAGTTGGTCCTCATGGTTTTCATAGCTCTTGAGTTGGTCATTGACCTGGGCTTTTCAGTGGACAGAGCTATAAATACATTTTTAAAAATTGATAAATTCACACAAGTACTTCTAATTCAAATTCAGTATCATCTCATTGCTTTTTATGTCTTAACCTCATTTTAACTATACCAGAACTCTTGGTTTTCAGCAAAGTCATCAGAATCTCTCATTTTATTTATCCCACAGTACACATACAATTGTTTGAAAAAATAATAATACCAACACCACTGCCAGTAGTTTAATTACTGAAAATACTTTGTACTTAGAGTATATTCCACCAGGGATGGGCAGTCTAATTACTGTGCTTTACATCACTGATCTAGTTGATTTGTGTTTATACCACAAATTTGTGTTTATAATTGGATATATCATTATGTTCATTTGTTTAATTTTACTTCTGATTTTTTGTGATTTTTAAAAAATTATTGTGCAGAACATTTAAATACTCAAAGAAGTGTTTTTGTGCAGAACATTATCGTGCAGAACATTTAAATACTCCAGGAAGTACAGAACATATAAATATTCAAAGAAGTGTTTTTCCCAGTGTCTTTTCACTTGGTTCCTGTCTTCCTCTTTAACACATAATTACACACACACACACACACGCACACTTACGTGGGGGCATTTTTTTGCAGTGTGTTTATGTTCAGTTAAGAGTTCCTATGTCTGTGGAATGATTGATTTACTTAAAGTCTAGTAATGTTAATGATGTTTTCCCATCATTTTAATTCTTCTCTGTTCTCCCTCTGTGCTAAGGAAAAGATCTCATTCCTAAGGACATTAATTTTTGCTTAATGTCCTTTGTTTTTTGTCAGTATGGGTAGGATGGAGATTGTTCCTTACAGACATCTAATTATCACTTACGAATATTTTTAAATGCTTATAATTCTTTTATGGGCTGTTTATTAAAAGTAAGTTTTGTAAAAATTCTAAACCACCTACATTAAAACACTTAAAACTTTTTCTAATATTGAGCCTAATACTGTGCATATTATATGACATGATAGCTTAAACATTTATTTTTTAAGAAATTTTATCTCTCAAGATTCCTAGCTTTAGTTCTGAGGGGTTTTTTTGTTTTAACCAAAACTTTTATTTTTCTTTCTTTCATTTTTATTTTTATAAGAACTTAAAATGTCATCATCCAGCTTCTGACCGAAGGTTTGAATTGTAGTGCATTATCTTCCGTTATTTTTCAGATTTACAATCCAGTAATCACATTAATAGAGTAGTAAGTCATCCCACGCTTCCTGTTACAATAACTGCTCATGAAGATAGACACATCAAGTTTTTTGATAATAAAACGGGTGAGTTGTCTTATTTTCTTTCATATAAACAATTCTGTAAATTTAAGGTGATCAAAAGTGGTATTTTTTTATATAAGATATATTAACTTTAGGCTTCAAAATTGCCAAGTAAAACCATTTTTAACCCAGATTTTTGCTTTAGTTATGTAGTACACTCATAATATATCTTGTTTTATCCTTCAATATGTAAATAATACCTTGCCTACCTATTATGATTTTTCATGTCATAGCAGTTAAATATAAATCTTTCCATTTGAAATTCTTCCCTTCATATTTTGTGATTTAGTATAGCAGAAGAGGTGTCTTTCTAGTAGTTGGCATTTCAAATATGTTCTTTTAATTATTTCTCAGTGGATGGAGTGATGATATAGTGGAAATTGTTTTATTGTTGTCTTTCCTGCAGTTCTTGTCAGAAAACTTACCATTTATTTAGAAGCCAAATCAAACATTAATGTGGCCATAGGGTTTCTTTAAGGTCCCTCATTCCATCTGTCATCACCTTCATATGACGTAAAACAGTTCACTTTCTCTCAGGGAAGGTCTGACTGCTAGAGAGGCTTGTTTGGGGGGAAGGTAAAACCAGGGATATGGGAGGACTTGCAATCAAGATACTTAAATCTTAATTGCAACATTATTGCAGGGCAAGCAATTATCAAGCAAGATAGTAAAACAGAAGACAGGTTTCGCTTTGAAGGTTATATAGCACATGGTTGTAATTTTTAGTCTTTAAAATCTTACGTAAATTTCTTTGTTCAAATAACACTTTTCATGGACCAGGTGCCTTTTAACTCAGAACGGTTGAGAAGGGAGTGGATGCTCATAGGACAGTGCATTTCACAAGAAAGCCGATTCATTTTCATATGGATGTTTTCAATTTAACACCTTATCAACAATTCTTGGAACATTTTATGAAGCTTAAAGATTTTCCTCTGCTGCAAGAACAGTGATAATTTCCTTTACTGTATTTCTTAAAAGATTCCTTTTTACTATTAAAAATTTCCATTTGTAAGGGAAGGTTCAGGAATTTCAGTGGGTGTATTAAAGGTAAACCATGAGTCTTTCTCTAGAGCTGTGTTGCTGGCAGAAATCAGGAAAAAAGTGCTAATAAAATTTTACTTAACAAATAAGGAGCCTATAGTCTTTCAGATAAATTCTACCAATTCTGTTATTTCTGTTTACTGTAGTCTAGTTATTTCTGTTTTAGTAGTCTAGTATCTTATCTTTAGTGTGAAAAAATTGAAGCAGTGGCCTCTAAACAATGGAAAAATTCTTTTTAAATCAACCTCTCTCACTTTCACACACAGGCACATACACACAACACTGAGTTAAGTTAAACGGTAAATTGTGTTCACATATATTGTTTTCTAAGAAATCCTTTGAAAAATTGCTGATTCATTGAAATGTGATAAATAAGAGTATCCCCATAACTGATATTTTTGGTTGGCTAAATTGTTAACAGAATATTATTCTATCAAATGGATTTGTATATTGAATTTTTATTTGAAACTTAGAACTCATAATATGAATGAGTTCAATAAATATTTAGATTTTAACAACAAATATATTTAGCATTTTATATTCATTTACTGCTTACTGTCATGTATAAGATGTGGTTTCTGCTTTCTGGGGACCTACTGTTTGGGGAAAATAGAGTGTGTGGGTGTGAACACTTACACGTACATGTAGTAACATGAACCCTGCTGGATAAAGGAGTCTTCAGAGAGTGAGGGTTTGAGCTTTGCTTTGAAGCAATGTACATTTTTTGTGTGAAGAAGGTAGTAGGAAATTTCAGGTAAGGACATATTTTGATCAGAGGCTTTAGTGGTAGGTACTTTGCTTGACACAGGAGTTTTTGTTTTTTTTTTTTTTACAGGAAAACCAAAGAGGTAAGTTGGAACAGGAAAACTTGAGAACTTTTCAGAATCAGGCAGAGAATAATGAATTTTTGTTTTCTGCTATGCACTATGAAAACTACTTAAAATATTTGAGCAGGTTCTTACAAAATTCTGTTTAGAAAGATTATTTAAGTCATATGTTAGATCTTTGACTTTAAATAATTTAAAATTTATACTTCTTGTTTTGGAGAGATCTTTGGGACTTACGATTTTTTTTTTTTTTTTGATGTTGGTAGAGGCACAAATCAGTTGCATATACTGTGCTGAGACACTTAGCTAGTGAGTCTGAGAAAAGGTATAGTACAAGGGAAGAATGTGAAGAAGTTGGAGGAAGAAGGTCTTTAAATGGCTGTGAACTCATTCAACAGAATTTATTGACTCTGCCGTATCCTTTACACAGTTCTCAGTGCTTGGTAAACAAAACAAAATGTCCTGTGTTGGAGCTTAATGATAAATTGTTTACTGTAAGTGAGACGTTCTATTTGATATACATGTATTAACATGTTTGCACTTCTAGTAGCCCTGTAAGTAGTATGTAACACTATTGTTACAGAACAGAGCCAAGGGGGGGCATGATATACTATTACCGAAAGAACCCCCACTAGGTTCGCTTGTCTGCCGCCAGAGGAAAGACATCCCTCGATGCCAGAGATTTGTGAAAAGGAAATATTTATTTAAAGCTATACAGACTTAAAGTAGTGACCTAATGGCTTCATTAAAATATTAAAGTCCTTTAGGATACTCACAGATGCACACAGTCCTTCCTTCTCCCTCTCCCCTAATCTGGGGTGCTGTGTCTCAGGAAAAGAAGCAGAAGTCTGTCATTCAGGCTCCCGGCACCATCAGCTGTGTTGCCATCCAGGCAGGATCTCCAATTAATCCAAAGTCATGTGGCACCTTCTCATGGCCCACCAACAAAGGTCCTTGCACCGTTCTTCCAGGCAAAGCCTCTCCTGCTTCCTAGGCCACGTGGCCAAAGGGTGCACCCCAGAGCCACGTGGTCTTCACTCTTGCAAAGCTGCAAAGGTCTCCACTCTGCCAAAACCACATGGTTCTCTCTCGGCAAAGCTGTGGGGGTCCCCACCCTAGCCAAACCCGCGTGGTTCTCTGTCTCAGCGTGGCTGCCAAGTCTGGGTTTCAGCCCCCCCACCAGCCTTCCTCTGTATCCCCATTTCCGACTCCTCCTACAAGCAGTTACACCTACTTGTAGAGGCCCCCCCCTTGAATGCACACGGTTTCACTATTACTTCCACTTTACAGTGGATGTAAAAGACTTAAAAGAAGTTAAATAATTTGGCAGTGTTGTACAGCAGAGGAAAAATCGCAAGGCTGGGATTCAAACCCAGGCAGTTTGCTTCTAGAGTCTACATGCTTTGTATCAGTCTGTTTCTTCTCCATGTCATAGAAGCCCCCATTAAGATTTCCCAAGTCAAAGGGCTTAAGGGGCCAGGGAGGGGAGAACAAGTGACTATTAAAGAAGGATTGAGTTAATCTTGGTGGAGGAAGAAGGGTGGTAGCAGAGGCATGGGGCCAAAGTCAGATTGGTTAAATGCGAGAAATACAAGTGTTGCCGAAGGAGAGGTCTTAGTTCTGGCGAGGAGCCGGAAGCTTTGTGACATGTGTGGTTACCAGCGGAAGCCCAACAGCCAACTTGGTTTAGGATGTCACCTCTGTGCATGTGGCCTAGTTTGAAGGGGGAGGGGGTCACTCACTTTTTGAAGTGACTTTATGGAGAAGAAGGGTTGACTGTAAATTGACTTAACATATATGTAAAGGTTAGTTGGATGCACAGGCAGGAGAGTTAGAGTTAAACTTGGAAAATTACTGTACCCTTAAAGAAATGGGTAGGTCTGCTATTTGGGGAAGAGAATTCTTTGGTTTAAGATATCTTAAATTTAGGACATATAGGGTCATTCTTAGGAGAAAAGTCAACTAGATTGTGAATTAAGAGTTACCATCATAGACTTGACATTAAGGAAGCTAATGATGCTTGTTAGCTAACCCCCAGTGTTTGGAGATTGTTGTCCTGGGGCCATTTCACATTAAGGGTGGTTTTTTGTTTGTTTTTAAAAAGGAATATGGAGTGGAATGGATTCTAGAATTGGTAGGTGAATAATGTTGGACTGAGCAATTGAAGATAGTATGTTAAATGATATTTTTGTTCCTCAATTGTACTTTGGTTGTATTTTTGGTTCTCCTCAGTATAGCAGAGAAGAATCTCAAATTATTCTGTTAATTCTAGTATTAATGGGGAACATACAAATGTGATTTGAAAGGATGAGAAACTTTAATGTTGCCTTCAACTGATAAGTGTTTAGTATTGCCAGAAAGTGATAGGGCTTTTTATATTTTCAGTGAAACTTTTACTTATGTTGTGGTTTTGTATTCAGGTTAATAGCTATAGCCCCATGACAAATAACAAAAATAGACATATTTCATATTCCAGTGTGGAATGTCATCAGGAGACTTATAAGTATAGCAAATGACCGTAACTAGAATTCTCGAGAAGACCTCCAGTGTCTCCTTAGGAAGCCTAGGTGTTGGAGTAATACTCATTGCTGAATGAAAGGGGACATTTACATTGTCAGTATTTGCTATTTTACTCCCTCCTTGGATAAATCATACATGGTGTTGCTTTCCATCTGTCAGAAGCATATATTGCCAGTGCAGAGACGAATGTCTTGTCCCAGAGTATTTGTGCAGCACTTCATGTTTACAACTTGTTTTTCATTTCAACTTGATCTTGAATCCCATTCGCTTGCCAAATCTCCAGGGAAGGTATTCAGTAAATTATGTTTTGCAGAATAATGTTTTCGTTACTTTCCAAAGAAATCTGGAATAATGATGTAATGTTCCATCCTCTTTTTCATGTTTCTAATATATACAATGATTGACATTTCAAAGGATAAATAAATTTGATGATACTAGAATTATTATAGGTAGGAATGGATTCTCTGGCAATTTATTTATCATTAAGCCTGTATATAAAATAATCTTTGTATCCCTTAATGAGAAAGATTCTTTGTTTTCATTTTAATTCCAGTTCATGTAATCTTAAGTCTTTGATGCAGCCCTATAATCATTGTTTTCTACTGTCTATCACATACTGTCAAATTCATGTAACACTAATGTCTTTATTTAAAAGTACTGGGGAAGTTCTGTATCTGAATTTAAATTCTCTTTAAATGATTATTATAGTGGATGAACCTTGAAAACATCACACTGAGTAACAGAAGGCAGACACATAAAGCCACGTATTGTGGTATGATTTTATTTGTATGAAGCATCCAAAATTGTCCCAACTATAAGGAAAGAAAGCAGATCAGTGGTTACCAGGGACTTGGGGAGGAGAGAAATGGGGAGTGACTGTTTAATGGGTACGGGGCTTCCTTTTACAGTGATGAAAATGTTCTGAACTGGATAATGGTGATTGGTGCACATCATTATGTGCAGTATTTTAAAGGCATCTGAATTTTACCCTCTCAAATGGTTAAAATGGTATTTTTCTGTTCGGTATATTTACCACAATAAAAAATTTGTTGTAGTGATTGTCTCTTTTATGTTGATGCTATCTTATAGTTTCTAAAGTTAAGTATCTTTTAAGCTAGTAAACATTTGTGAAAATTAATCTTCTCTGTTATTATGTTTTATTTAGGTAAAATGATCCATTCTATGGTAGCTCATTTGGATGCTGTTACAAGTCTAGCAGTAGATCCTAATGGAATCTATTTGATGTCTGGAAGTAAGTCTGAGCTTCCTGTACTACACACAAACTTAGTAGGAGAATTGTTACATGATAATACTTTATTTGTTCTTTTACAGGCCATGACTGTTCTATTAGGTTGTGGAATTTGGACAGCAAGACATGTGTTCAAGAAATAACAGCGCACAGAAAGAAATTAGATGAATCAATATATGACGTTGCTTTCCATCCATCAAAAGCATATATTGCTAGTGCAGGGGCTGATGCCCTTGCCAAAGTGTTTGTGTGAATCAGCAGAAACTCGCATCATAACAACAGATTCGCTTGGACAGAAAGAGGGTCTGCATCACTGCCATCAAGAAAGGTTACTGATAAGACACTACATGTGGTCTGCCTGGTGAAGGCTATTTGGGGCAGGCATAGTTGGTGGAAGTCACATCTTACTGTCAGGTTCATTAATTTAATTGTAATTACTGTATTTTGTGGGACAAAAAAAAGGGACTCCAGTATTTGTGGCCTGTACTGGATACAAACTGAGCATATGTCTGTTTTCTAGTTATCTTTAAGCCAATGTGGAGTCTGACCTTACAAAAGGACTTTTATTTTGGACTCTGTGTGCTGCCTTAGGGTTAGGAATGTGGTGCTCTAGTTCGGGGGAAGTGAGCTCCAAGAGTAGTTTTTTTTTCATCTCTTAGTGATCTTCTGTTAATCAGTTGAATGCCACAGATTCCCTTTTAAACTTATTTTGCTTTAAAAAAGAAGAAGAAAATTTAACTTAAAATATTTTAGCATTAGTTGCACAAAATGTTTGGATAAAATTCTAGTTTTTATAAGTCTTTTTATATATTTAGCCTGTCACAACAGTGCTCAAGATTGTACTGAAGTTTTTCTGCAGTATAAACCCTAAAACAGATCTCACTGACCCGCTGCCGTGTAACCACTCTTTCTTTTGCCTAATACAGCTCAGCTAAGTCCTTCCATAGATGCTAATCACCTTCTTCATCACATAATTGTCTTCATAAACCAAGGACTATTAAGTGTATTAAAGTGAAACAGTGGGGTTTAGCACTCCAATGAACTCTTAAAAATTTTAAAAACTAACTAATCTTGGCATCCTATCACTATGTGATATTTTGTACATCTTACTGTATTTACAAGTTTATTTATCAAGGATTATCCATCTTGCTAATAGCTTATTATTTATTTCACTTTTTGTTGCTCTTTATATCCTTTTATTAATGTGCTAAAGGAACCTGTATATCTATTTTGGAACTCTTTGAATAGTCTAAAATAGACTAAAAATGGAATATTTTATAGTTGAAGTTACATACAAGGCGATTCCCCAGATACATATCTTGGTTCACCATGATTCCAAACAAAATTATTTTGTTCAAAAATATGTGGAAAATAATCTTGGAAATTTTTATTTGCATTACAAATGGGATACAAAATTATTGAATCAGGATGCAGAAATTTGCTGTTTGGACTAGCTATCCCCATTTTATTTTTTTCAGATGTGCTTAATTTTTTCAGATGTGCTTAATTTTATGGTGTAACTAAAGATTTTGTTTGTGTAATGCATGATTAAGACAATAAAATATTTTTTCTAGTCTTCCAAAAAACTTTTCTGATCAGTTAGAGAGTTTTGATGAGTTTTGTAACAAGGTTTTTGTTTTACAAACTATGAATCAGCAAATTTTTAAGATTGTACCACATAGCAAAAATACAGCTGTTGAAAAATAATGTATATAAAATGCATATAATAAATATTAAATTGTGTACCTGTATGTTACTGTTGGCTACATTATTTTGTGTTGAATAATAAAGTTCAATACTTTATTCTCCACTGTTAAACTAGGAAACGAAGATGACTTCTTCCGTGAGTCCTTCATTTTTTAGGCTGTTCTTTTAAATTATATACTGTTTATTGATACTCTAATAAGATTACAACAGTTAACACTATTAAGAATGTCTTGCTAAATATTTTATCCCACTTGGGGATCATAAAATCTTCTGTTGACATGAGTTAGGTATTTCAAAAAGACAAAAAGAAGAAAGAAAGAACACCAGAGATGAAGTTTTAAATAATTTCCTTAAACACCCTGTTACTTTATCAGATCTGAGTTTCACTCCGTTGTTTTGTCACTACCATCTAGCCGTACTTGTTGCCACAGAAAAGTTCGGCAGAAAATGAACTGCATTATTTGTTAATTAAAGGTTGTCCTTATAAATCATGTTTAGTATTAGTATCTCAAAACTTTTTTCTTCAACAAGGTAGTATCATCCTTCTTCTTTGAAGGGAATTGCAGATGAAATTAGAAGGTAACATCAGAAAACTTAATGTTATTTCGGTGCTCACTGCAGGAGGAAACTGCACTCACTATGTGCACGGTGAGACGTGTTGGCATCTAGCTCAAAAACCAGGTGACAGTTTTGCTTTTCCAGATGAACCGTTAAAACTTCTCAGAACTTCTAATAAAATACTAGTTTTTTAGATTTTGGAACTGATGGTTCAATATAGTAATTTTTTTACTAATTTAAGAACAAACTATTCCAAAGCTACTAGCATTTCTGGCAGTTATCTAAACCAATGCATTTCTAACTGAAATGTGATGACCATTTCTATACATAAACATTCACCTCTTTTGGAATGTATTAAAACTGAATAAATAAAAGTTATATATATATTTTTTTCTCTTATCTACTTTGGTTGTATTTTTCTCTACAATATTAAACATTTAGGGAAAGACTAAAAATACAAAATCAATGTTATTCTATTTGGACTTAGGGGAAATGGTACTTTAGCTATAGTTTAAGAATATTTTTGACTTTTAAAATATTTGTTTCCTTTTTTATATTTTAGTTATCATGTATTTTTCTCATATTTCAAAATAAGTTACCCACTGAAAATGAACGTCTCATTTAATACATTTAAAGTTACAAATGTGCTAGTATACTTGAAATGTAGGAGTGCCTATAAAAGTTGGATTATAGTACATTTGTTTTTAAAAAGATTTTACTTTTAGAGATTGGGAAAGAGAGGGAGAGATATCAATGTGCAAGAGATAAATTGGTTGTCTCTCACACACCTTCTCCTGGGAACCTGGCTTGCCACCCTGGCATGTGCCCTGACTGGGAATTGAACCAGCGATCTTTCAGTTCACAGGCCAGCAGCGCTCAATCCACTGAGTGACACCGGCCAGGGCAATAGTACATGTTTTATTTTTTGTTTGTTTATTTGTTTATTTAAATATATTTTATTGATTATGCTATTACACTTGTCCTATTTTCCCCCTTCATTCCCCTCCACCCTGAATAGTACATGTTTTTAAAAAATCCTTTTTACTCCTTTGCCATTCACTCTATCATCATTATGTTTACTTATTAAAATAATCGATAGTAATAGATAAAGTATTTATTTCTGCTTCTTGCTGCTCTTTAAGCAAGAGTATTAGCTTCCCTAGTTCCCTTGATACCTCAAAACTTTGTCCTTTATAGAATTAAAGAAAAAGCATTTTTAAAAGGGCTCCTGATTAGAGCCAGGTTTTCCCTTAAGTTTACATTTTTAAGGAGAAGTTGGTTCTCTTGGCTGAGAATCTATGCCTTATGTATTGGGAGAGATCATGTTGTTAAACCCATTTTAGTTATACAGAAATCTTGTGTTATGTAAACTCATGTTTGCCACTCTTTATGCGGGGTCGGGGGCAGTTTACTGTCTTCCCATACTCCATTTACCAAGTTTTTTATTTAGTGTCAAAGCCGGTTATGGTTGGACTCAAAGATTAACTGAAGTACATATAGCATTCCAGCCAGTTAACACAGTTTTGAGGTCAACTGGTTGTAAACCATTGAGGTGGAATCAGTGTGTGATGAGAGAGAGGTTGCGCAGTTGGACAATGGGAAGGGAAGGTCTTAGTTTAGAGAAGATAGGCAAGGTGGGAGGATGGTACCTCTCTGCCTGAGGGGAAGTTCTTGGTAAGGTAATGATAATTATATTAATGGAATTCTGATCACTTTTCTTAGGAACCAACTTCACAAGCACGTTTAAGTAAATACAATGTCAATTATAAAACATTTTTGTTGAGCCAAAAGCATCTTGCGCTAGTTAATCTGGTAGTGTGAGTGGCTATGTATAATGCCTGGAACAATAGGCATTCAATAATTGAATGAAAGCAAAGCATTTCATCTTACTGCATGATTTAAAAAATATATATGGTTGGTCTTTGCATGAATTATTGAATGTAGAATTTTTACCATGCCCTATGGCAAGAGACACTTAGAAAAATAAAGGTAAGGCAGCTTAAACAGTCACTAGCAATTTTATTGCTTAGTAAAACTATAATATTTTTCCTACAGTCTATTCGAAATACGTGCTTAAAGCTAAATGCTTAAAGTATAAATTTACCAACTTAACATTTTTTAGCACACAGGCAACTTTTAAAGTACAAGTTGTATATGTCTATACACATAAAAATCAAGGATATAAATAGAAAAATACTAGGCAATCTTGCTATCTTGTTTAGTGTCATCTTTCCATTATAACTTACTATGAAAATACAAAAAAAAAAAAAAGC